>NC_086226.1:34932918-36158335 GCF_035770615.1 Melospiza melodia melodia
TAGTGACTGGAAATTTTTGGTGAATATTAATTAAATTTAATTCTGTAAATATTTTGAATTTATTGCCCCTTCTGTTCATTCCTGGAGATTTTCTTAATACTTCTTAGGAATATTCTATTCTAGTAAATTCTATTTGTGACAGTTTTGCCTTCTGCGTATTTTTTTTCACGTTCTGTGATGAAATGGATCACATTCAACATTTTTCTGTAGCCACAGTTCTTTTCAGGCTAACAAGGTTAACTGCTGTTTTTAGGAAGAAGAAGTTTCTCCACAGTTGTTTAGTTTCCATGAAGCTGTGTCACAAATGGTAGAAATGGAAGAGCAAGTAGTAGAAGACCACAGGACTGTGTTCCAGGTAAAAGATGGACCTCCACTTTGTTTTATCGTAATTCGGGAATCCAGGTTTTCCTAATGAAAGTGCATACTCTTGAAGATGGAGGAGCATCTGATCCGTAGTCATTCTGTCTGTCAAAGATACCTAAACTGATTTATTATGTTAAGCTGATTGTATCAAACAAACAGGAACAGATTCTGTAACACCCAGTCTTTGTCCCTATGATTTCTGTGTCATTCCAGAAATTAGTAAAATTTTCCTTTGCTGGCCTGGTAATTAATAGTTATGTGTCTGTTGGTGTCATTTCTGTTTGGTCGTCTTCCTTCAAGTATGGTGTCTGAATCTGAGTATTCTTTTGTGACATCTCCCTCTGAGATCAGAAGAGGGACATGTATTTCAAACTGCCTATTTGATTCCATGTTACAGGTACATAAATATTTCACTCACTGTTAGTCAGGGTCTTTGGAAGCCATACTTCCCATGTTGAACTGGTCAGTGTTATGGAACCTTTTACACTCACAAAATCATGGCAATAAGTTACTTATTTTCAGAAGGAAATGTGGATTGCTTCTGTTCGTAACCATAAAGCCTTTAGGCAAGCTGTCTGTTTGGCAAATCTGTTCCTAGAGAACAGTAGACTATCAAACCTGTAGGGAATACAAATTATCTCCTCAGCCTAGGTATCTAGCTTAGTGGAACATTCACAATAAAGCAAGATGCTAAATAAAACATCTTACAGCGGATGCAGAGGTCTAGTTATTATGGAACCTTAGCCCTGAAGTAAAACATACGGAAGTGTGAAAGTCATGTGTCATATGCTGAGGCTATGTCCTAATGCGGCTTCTGGAGAGACAAACTGAATTAGTTTAAGATGTAATTGCCTCTGTGTGTCCATCTGGCCTTCTGCTGGAGATTATTGCTCCTTCTGGCAGTCTCTGGGAGGAAATGTGTCCAAGCCTAAGGTCCCTTCATTCATAGCATGGCTTGTTTATGCTGTGTGTGTAGTTGGACTGCACTGATACAAAATCCACAGCTGTACTAGGCATCTTCTGTCAATGTTCTCCTGAAAGCAGCTGATACACAACATCCTTTCCTAACAAAAATGGCTAAAATACACCAGTGCAACTCAGAGTGCTCTATGTGTTCAGGAGTCTTTGTCTTCAATGTACAAGGTTATGTTAGGTGAGATGAATCTTACCCCAGTGTAAGCTCCATCTCTTCTGAAAGCCAAAAAACAGACAAGGGGTTTTGACTACATTTTCAGTTTTGCTTGGGCTATGGAGCACAGAGGGAAGGACTTCATCCTAATATGTCAAACCAAGCTTTCTAGTATGCCTAGAACTGTCAGCTGCTTTCTTTTTTATTTTAAACCAAAGCATTTCCAATGGGCTCAGTTCTTCTGATCACAATTCTGCATGGTTCTATAACATTTAAACTCCTGGCTGCAGTCTTCTTTGCTGCAAGCTTTTTTTCCCCCCTCTTATTTTTTTGTAATGCTCAGAGTGCAAAGATAAGCTTCTTTAACCAACCTTTATTGTATTCCTGTATGTGGATTTAGATCATATAATAGTGAGTTTAAAATAGGTATCCTTTTATACAGCTTCTCTCAAAACAGGGCAGAATTATCTTGGCTCCTTGAATGTAATAATGACTCCGTGACTATATAGTGGTAAGCAGCTCAAACTTGGAGCCTGACTTCTTGTCTAAGGGGAGACAAACATGACAAAGTTCTGTTCCCTAAATTTCTCATCTTTACGACCATCTAATGTTCTGAATTTGAAGACAACTGGGTAGCTGGGGTTTGCCTGTGATGATGTGACACTGAAATGAAAAAATAATGTAAAAAAATGCCATTTTGCTGCATTAGTAATAAGGTTTCTTTTTTGGATTGAAATCTGGTTTACTGAGGTTGCTAGGATGTACAATGTCTGCTAATTGTGTGAAAAAGTCTTAATCAGCTCTTGGTCTTGACATGTTGCTGATGTATTTTGTTGTATTTTTAAACTTTTATCTAGGAATCCATTAGATGGTTGGAAGTTGAAAAACTGCTTCTTGAGATGACAGAAGAAGTAGACTATGATGTGGATTCTTACGCTACCCAACTTGAAGCAATTCTAGAGCAAAAAATTGATATTCTGACTGAACTTAGAGGTAAGTTGCTTTTAATCATTTCTCTGTACATTATTAGCATATGCCATGGAGACTTGCAGTCAAAACAGGGAGGAAATAAAAAGTGGTTATATTCTAGGGTCTTTTTTCCCTGCTTATGCTGGCCTTCAGTGGAAGGAGCATTTCTTCTGCAGTCTAAGAACAAGTTCACATCTAGGATCAGTTCATCCTAATGTAAAGAAGGAGTCTATGCTTTACCTCCAGGAAGTACAAACTGAGTCTTGCAACTTTTCTTTTTTTCAAAAACACTAAAGGAAAGTAAGAAAATCCAAACCAACTGTATGCAAAAGAACAGAAGGCCATGCAATGAGGAAAAAGCAGTAGGAACTCCCAGTCCCTGATGTTGTGTAGTGTAGCAGGGAGCCTGCTGCCATTTTTAAGACTGCTTAAGAGTGCCATCAAGCTCTGAGTATTTTTTTTGGTTTTTTTTTTCTAACAGCCTTTGTTTGAATTTTGTCAGCTCATGTTTGTTGAAAAACAAACTGCAGCTAATTTAGTGCCCAAAATTAACTCTTGTCTTCCAAAATGAGCTTCTCAGTTGGTTATATCCTGGAGATTAATTTTCCTTTTCATTTTTTGTTAACTGTTTAGACTCCAGGAGACATACTGCTCTACTGGCAGAAGCTCAGGGGTGGGTTGGGGGACTCATGGAGCAGTTTTCTTATCTATGTTAAAAAACTATTAAGTTAAAATCTCACTTTTTACTCAGTCTGAGTATCTGCTTGGAATACAAGCAGATCAGACGTGGCCTGCTTGCCTCCTAAGCATGCTAGTTACACTTTTGCTAGGAATTAGAGTTTCCTTTTGTTTTTTATGGGTGATGGCTTTTGAGACACCAGCAGTGAAAAAATGCAGTTTAGATGACTACCTGTTCTTCAAAAACGTAGCAGATACTGTTTTTGATAAGCCTGCTGGAGGTAAAATGCTAAGAGATCTTGCATCTTTACAACCAGCTTAATATAACTGTAGTTTCACAAGAGAAAATGTGTATAACGTTAAAAATGCTCTCTTGGTATTGTCTATGTTGTGCTCATGGCACGTAATGGTCACTGTGCAATTGTTCAGCCTTTACTTCTGTCACTGTGCAATATGATGACATATTACTGCCATCATTTCGGTTTCCTTCTTTCCATTCTTGGGCATATTACTGGGGAATAGAAGGGATAGGAATAGAAAAACAAGGATGCTACACTTCCTTAAGTTTCTCCCACTTTTACTGAATTACAATGAAACTAGTGAACAGTGCATTTTACTATTTACAATGAGTAAGTTCCAAAACTTATTCACAAATGTTTTTCACATTCATAAGAAAACAGAGGGAACTATAATTTACTATTCTGGGTTTTGGAATGTACTAGAAATGGCAGACTGTACTCTAAATATGATTTTGTATGTCCCTAAAAGTGGTTTGGAAGGTGCTGGGAAGGAACAGGATAGCGGTAGTATATACCTCCCTAGACTCTCTAAGATAGAAGGAGAATGGAAGTATGAAAAGTTCACATGCTGGGAATACAATCACGCAGTTTACAAACCTATCCTGCCTAGAGACAGGGGTAGTATGCAAGAAGACAGTTGCTAAGCAACTTGTTTGTATGGTTTTGACTGCAAGCATAGCTCAATCCCCTGGTAGTTTGTAGTCAGCTATTTTTGTGGAGGAATTTGTTGTTTGTTAGAGCTGGAGGATCAGGGCTTAGTTTCAAGATCTGTTGAGCACAGGCACATCAGTTCTCATCCTTCTGGTTTTTTTCCTTAAAGACAAAGTGAAATCTTTCCGGGCAGCTCTACAAGAAGAGGAGCAGGCCAGTAAACAGATCAACCCGAAAAGACCGCGTGCCCTTTGAAAAGGGCCTCTGCTGCTAAAGGAACCTGTACTGCTGTAGCACACATTTGTTACAAAACCTAGTGACCGAGAGAACTCAACTACTTGAAAGCGTAAAAATGTTAGCAATGTTTGTGGAAATTTCCTGTTTCTTATTCACCTGAATGACATTTTCAGTTTTATGTGAAATGCTCCTGATGTCTACAAAATGCTTCTAGACCAGACAGCACAACCTGCAGGGTTCAGATCTGTGAAGCACTTTGTTTAAATATTTCATTTATTCAAATAGTGAAATGTTTGGAAATACTTGCCATATTTTTAATAAAGTAAAACTGTGGCCATTAAAAAGTCACAGCACTTCCTTCTGACCATGTTCAGTTTTATGACAAAGACCAGCTGTGCAGTTTAAAATTGTGGCGTGCATGCACACCTCACTAGTGGTTTAACGTAACTTCTCTTCCACAAACAGCTGTGCTTAACTCTTCCCATTCTGTGCCTTGATGAAGGCTACTTAACCCTAAATATCCTCTTTCTGAAGCACAGCCTTAAAAAATACATTCCTTATTTGTCAATATAAATTACTTTAGTGTGTGTGTGTTTCAAGAAGACTTATTTTTTGGTGGATAGTTTCATTTCACAGGATGTGCCATATCATTTTAAGAGGAACTGCAGGCTGTTAAGAGTAGACGAACAGCTGGACATTCCATTTTTAGTGTGAAAATCTGGAATCTTTGTTTTATTTGAATACCATTAAGAATGGTTATATAATTTTAACATTTTATCTGTAACAATTAAAAAAAACCAAAAAAACCAACAAATCAACAAAAACCCACAAAAATATAAATTAGTTGATGTATATTAAAGGGTAATGTTTTAAGTACTGAGGAGAGTTGTATCTTAGGATAATGCAGATAATATGATATGTGGTATGGTGTGATAATGCTATGTATGGATAAGTTAACTATCAAACTTTGGGGATAAATACATCCATACTGGCCTTTCACATACTGTTTTAAAAACTTGGATTTTGATGCATGACAAAGTTACATGTACATTAACCGTAGTTTGCAGGTAGCTTGAGTAGTTCTGTTGCTTTAAGAAGTAGCTAATACCTATTTTTCCCTTTGTACAGTGCCAGCAGCTGAAAAGTGGGGTGAAATTGCATCATTTGACGATTTTGCACAATACCTCTACCTAGCGCTAATAGAAATCCCACAAATACATGAATTCTCACAAATGGCGCCATGTGTATCAGCACTTTTTAGGTGGTGGCACTCAAGTTATTTTTGCAAGTCAGTATGCAAAAAAGATTGACCTTTCATGTAAGAACTGTAGATCTCTCTAGGAGTTCTCCCCCTTTCCAGGAGTTTGTCTCAGCAGAATTTCCTTTGGGGATGTTTAAAAACTACTTTTGGAATACAAGCCTGTTTGTTTGTGCCAGGCCTGGAGGGGGGGAATAAAGGGAAGGCAATGAAGAGACTTAAATGAGCCAGAACTTCTTGTAGTGTTTAATGTTTGTATCTCCCATAGAAAGGTAGGCTATGGGAAGCTCTTGTCGCATCATGGTTAAAAATGAAAAATCCTCTTGTGTGTAAACATGAAAACTGAAACAATGTAGATTTTACATAATGTGTTTAATAAATTAAGCTATTAAATGAATTACATCTGAGAATTTCTGTTATGCTTTGGGAAGGGTTTCAATTTGTAAGTAGATCAGTTAGATTTTTGAAAAGGCCTCTCATTTCAAAATAAAGCCAACTCTTTCATACAAGTTTGTTATATGGAAGGAAGTTCACCAGACCATTGTCCTGACTTTAATTTTGCAGCAGATCTTACAAAAACATCACACCTCTTTCTGAACATTTTTTTAAGATCATCACCCATCACAGCTAAAAGAAAAAAAAAACAATGGAACAGAAGGCAATAGGTTCTGTTGGCAGGTGATAGGACAGGCTATAATATAGTATCAGAGGTTTTCTCACAAGCTGCTCTGGACAATTCTCACTTGCTCAGAAACTTCTGAAGACTGAGACATCCCACAGGAGTAACAGTAGCTTCCATATATCTGTCCATGCAAGCCTAGCACCACAGCCAGGCTATGGCTTACTGTGGGTCCCACAAGGACAAAAAGGACAGTCAGTTTTCAGCACGTTTTTACAAAGCCCTGTAAATTACATGTGTCCTGTCAAGTAGCACATGCTAGCTGCAACTGTCTACTCTCAGTCTTTGTGCCAGAGCCTGCTATAAGTCAGATCTACACCTGATACTGAAGCAGTTAGAATAAAGAAAAATTGGTAAGGCTGGTATTCTTTGTGGCTGTCTACCTAACTCATCATTTGGCTCACTTCACTGCGTGAAGTGAAGCAGCACTAGAATTACTGAATTATTAAATTGTGAATAAATGTGCAATTCAGTATTTTAAGTCGATGCTTCAGCATGCCTCTTTCTATACATGCTTCTGAATCAATTACTTTTAAAAGCCATTGGGATGTCAATGGCGCTGCTAGCTGGACTCAGGACATCTTTTCCAACCTTAATAATGTAATGATGTGTATAAATATAAGCTTTTCTTAGAGGAGGTTTTGCTAATTTGCATGCATTGCTCTAAATCTCACTGAAAGCTATGGTCTGTGCTAAAACTTTTTCCTGCATTAACAGTGAAGGAGTTACCTTAAAAAATAGTTGAATTTAGTTAACAAAAAACCCATCCTGCTGTCTGTCTTGAGCCCTGGCCCACTGGTAGTTTTTTTTCCAGTTCCAACAGTGGAGGAGAGGGTAAAGGCAATAATGTAAAGGATATCAAGCCCACAAGGTAAATTCTTTTGTTTTCTGAGAAACACTCACTGGGGTTCTCTAAGAGAAGCAGATTTTTAACAGGCTTGTTAGTTACCAGAGGGATGAGAGAGACAGGCATCTCAAATCAGAAGGAAGTGTTTAAATACACTTAATAACAAACACACAAATGAATACCAAAAAAGGAATTGCTACAACTTTTTTTTTGTTGTCCAGACCCATTATGGGTTGTACTGTTGAGTACTGTACATGAATATACTGAGGTGAAGTCCATCACTGGAGAACAGATTTCAATTATCATCAGTCCATGTTTTAGGATATATATATATATATAGGAAAACACAGTCATGAGGCAGTCCAGCACCTCGCTTCAGCTCTGAAAGAATTTGCTGCTTTTAAAAGACAGAGCAGCAGCTCCTTGCCTATTGTCTGCGATAAAATCACATCTAACATTCTGAGTCCAAGCATACCGCTGTATTCTGTTCATTGCTTTTATGAGGAGCTTGTACCATTGCACTCACGCTGGCTTGGGTAAAACTTTGGTGAAAAAATACAGCATCTTTCATTCTTCTAGGAGTATCTATGAAAAATGAATGCCTTCTGAATTGAAGCCATGTAGCAATCTGAAAGATTGAAATATGTGTATTATACCTCTAGCAATTAAAACTTCAGGTTGAGGCATTTTTAAGATGTGGATAGAAAATAGCATGAAAGCAGCCATCAATGATCAACTGCAAAAAAAGAATTTTAACAAATCTGAAACTAGAAGTTATTAGCAAATTTGCCATTTTAGAGATGCAGGTTTATTCTCAAGGAAGTTACTTATGTCGGATCCTACCAAGTTCACTATGTTTTTTCAGAGATCATTACCTGTCTTAGCTCTCCAAATGAGAAGCAGATAGGAACTTTTGTCTTGAATTACAACAGGATTCACAATGCCACCCGAGGTAAGAGCGGAATACAGCAGTTAATCATTCATATTTAAGATTATGCTATAGACTACGGCCTAATCGTCAAGGCAGAGAAAGGCCATGTGGGGCTCTAGAAAAATTTTAATAACCAGTTTACACTATGGCCATTCTTAAAGGAGACACAGAAGGGTCTAGTACAGAAACACCTGAAACAGGGATCCTTACCTAGTTGCTCTCAATATTATAAACAGCATTTGAAATATATAAGTAGGCCTTAAATGTTTGCTCAGGTTCAGGACTGGAAGCAAGGAGTGTCTGGTACTATGAGGGAAACCCTACTATTCCTGGGCAACCCAATACTAATCTGTGCTACACAGCTACAGATGCAGATAGAATTTCAAGAAGCTTAAAAGGAAGGCATAAAGAGAAAAAAAAAGAATACCGAATGAAATCATCTATATCCATTGAACGGGCTCGTTTTTCAGAGTAACCTGTATCTTTTAGGACTGTCTGTATTTTCTCTGCAATTTTGAAGTTCTCAGGAATTTCCTGTCAATGAAAAATGGGATAGAAATGATTTTCTACTCAAAACACAGGAAAAGGTTCATTTAAATAATTAATTATTTCCTGTTCTTAGAACAGTTCTTGTTTCAAGAGAAAAAATGTAAGTTATATTTTTTCTATTATGGATTATTGTATTATTCTGTTGAATCTGAATTTTTGTATCTCAGTTCATTCATTATATATGAATCACAACAGTATTGAAAAGCAGACAAGAAATGTTTTATTAAATTAGTAAAAGACCTTGAGACATACATATATGGACAATATACTTAATTTTAAGCTTTTTTACTATGATTTAATTACCCTTTTAGATTTTTCTCTACAAAAAGAGGCAAGTTCTTCCAACCTTTAAACTCTTTTGGAAAAACTTTGATACATTAAGCTTTTCAATGTTAATTTTTTACTCTTATAAAAGTCAGTATGTAGGCCACAGAACACAGAAGCAGAAGAGATTAGGAAGGAACTTACTGTATTATGTAAGGAACAATGAACTCGGTAATTATGATCCAGCAACTGCTCTACAGCACTTGATCTGAAAGAAATACATGTTTAGCATGAAAACTGAACTGTGACTATTATTCACTCAATTGGTTGTGTTCACTCACAATTCACTCTACTATAAAAAACTGTAACGATTATGCAGAATTGTTCTTTATAAAAACCTGCCTAGTTTTCTTCTAAAAGAAAAAGCTTGTGACATCAGTATAAATCTTCCACCATGGTTTATTACTGACTATGTAACACTGCTATGCATTTGCACAAAAGAAATGGTTAACAGGTTCTCTGACAGAAGTTACTTACTTAAATGCTGCAGAGAGTGTCTTGTTTTTCCTAACAAAGGCTATCCTTACCAGACCATCCCACTCCTGAAAATGAAAATTTCAGAATTTTAGAAAGTAACATAAGCTACGACAAACAAAAACAGTCACTACCGAGAATTTCAGAACAATACTGAACACAAAGGAATATCCTTCATGGACATGTCCTTCTAAACAACAGAAAACCAGCTGTATCTTGTGACAAAGCAATACAAATGGAGGAGAAAATACTTTGCCCCCAAAACCCTTTGAACTGTACTTGTTCATGCCTAGTGCTATTACGAGCAGAGAAGGCAGATATTTGAAGAAAACCTGGCTAACCTTGGGGAAGGCTGAAATGGTCTTGAAGTGTTTTACAAATTAAGAATACTCTTCTGTAACATTTGTCTTCTGAGATTACACACACTTGTCTGAAGACAAATCTCATAAATTCCTTTGATCAAAACCTGCAAAATTATCAGCCAGAAACATCTCGGGGAGACGTAAACCACGATAAAAGGGACATTATTACTAACAGTTCTCCAACTGACCTTGGTCTTATGAGAGATACTGTACACAAAGCTGCCCCCAAGATGGTGGCATGTTCTGTTAATGTTGTAACACAAGCCTGATCAACAGAGAAATAAGCATTTTGGAAACTCCAATGAGTAGCTGGTAGTTTGTACTAGAATCAGCACATGGAATTGAATAGTCAGTGGGAAGAAGTAGGAAATTATCACTAATATGTTACATTGAGTATACACTGCTCACCTGGAAGTTGATAGGTGGTGGTGGGTTCTTTGGCTCTATTCTGACAACACTGGATTCGACTTTGGGAGGAGGCTTGAAGTTGTTCTTTCCAACCTGTTAGATAACATGTTATCTAACATTATGCTGTTAGATAAGAGCAGTCAAGCAGCTATGTGAATAAGCAACAAACTCCTCACATCCCTTGCAACACTCTTCTCTTATGTTTGATAGCTGAGTTACCCAAAGGCAGAGTGACGTACCTTCATTAGATGGTCCACTCGAGCCAATAGCTGAGTGTTAATAGAGAGTCTGCAGTACAGTTTGCTTCCTGGTTTGGCAACCAATCGAAGTGCAAACTCCCTTTGAAACATAAGGATTGCACACCTGAGAATAACAGAAATGAAAAAATCAATTCCAAGTATTCAATTTTTATGTCAGAAGCCAACTAACACACTTGGAAAACACACAATTTGCCTCAGCACTTAGAAGAGTAAACGTTCATAATAAACAACTCTGCCTTGATTGGTGTGTTGAAAAAAAACCAAAACCCATCACAGAACTTGGTGAAGCCATCCAAGTCTCCTTAAAGCTATTGCATAATTTGATTATTTATACTGCTAAATGGATCAGGATCAAAGAGACAATCTAGTGTCACAGTTGCCTGACTGTAATGAATCATTTAGAGTAACTCTCTGCTGAGTCCTTCAAATTCAAGCTTTCCAAAATTGACCAATAACGTTACCAATGTTCCTTTGAGAGACATCATTGATGACTGACACACAGACAGAGCAGTTACACTTTTAGATCAGACAACAAGAAAGTGACTTGGCATTGATTCTACCCTTTCCAGCCTAACTTAGACAGGAAGGTATTTGAAATGCTATCATGCCCTGCTTATCCCTGGAATAGTTATAATACTAAGGAGATGTAACTCCTGTTTTTATCTGCTGGGCACTCACTGTTGCCAAGTTTAAATTTTCTCCTCATGCTCAATACATCAACATAAACTTAATTTCCAGGCACTGTCAGACTATGTATCACAGAAAAATTTTACTGCAGCTCTGATCCATCAAACTTGTATCTTAGGAACTAAAATCATAATGGACTTGAAAATACTTTTAAAACTATTTTTCTTCCTCCCAAGTAATACAGAGCTCTATTCTTCCACATACCTGAAAAAAGGTCTATGAAGCAGTAACTTGAAAACAAAAGGTGAAGAAATCTGAGAAAAAAAGAATTAATAATGTTAGTATAATTCCTGGGAAATCAGCATTTAAAAATAATTTTTTTAATGTTGTTGTATGCTATGTTGTTTGTCCCATACCTGGTAAGGCAGGTTAGCCACACATGCATCAAAGAATGGTAAATCTGTTTTCAAGACATCTCCAACCTTGATTTCAAGTTTGTTTGCTAGACACCTGGGGGAAAAGATACATTGTGGTTATCCTCAGAAAAGCAGTGTTGCCAAAATTTGTACCAAAGTAGCTCCGCTACTTTAAGTGCTCCCTGTTTCCATAATTGATACTTACGTGCCCTGGACTCTCTTCTGAAGCTCACCAACAAGTCTAGGGTCAATTTCACATGCTATAACCTGAAAAAAAAGTATATATTTGCAACTCCATGCATCTCCTAACTGGAATTTATTCATAAAAACCCCAAACCTGTATCTGTTGCTGTGGGTTTAAAGAATCCTTTCAAAGTCCCTATTAGGCTATGCACCTTCTACCCTCTCCAAATACAAGCAAGCTTTTCCACATAAATGGACAACAGCAATGGATAAAACCACACAAAATTTATGTGATCAGCTAAAAACCCATTGGAATTATTCATATGTTAAGAAAAATATCAATGGAGTAATTCTACTTATGTTCATCACGCCTATGAAGACTGTTCTGTTTGTTGTAGTCTAAGCCACGGCACAGTCAGAGCTTCGGAAGTGAGAGAATTTGCACTTACTTTTTTGACTTTCTCCAGCATCTTTACTGTCAGGTTTCCAGTTCCCGGGCCCACCTCCAGAATGACATCCGTGCGGCGCAGGGCAGCCTAAGGACAAACAGCATTACGAGTGCTTCCACAGCACCAATTTCGTTCAATCATTTGACTTTAGAATGAAAGTAAGCGCCTTTGACACAGTAAAAAGTTGGAACTGAGTATTCCAGGGAGCACGAGAGTCGTTTAGGAAGGAAGGAGTGGGAAACGGGGAGACCAGGAATGTCCTGGCGCTGGCTGGCCACGCGTGAGCAACCAGCGAGCACGCACGTAAAGGACAGACGAGGGCCAAGGCCACCGCACGCTCCGACAGGCGGCACCCGGCGCGGCGCCTGGCCCGGCCGTCCCGCCAGCCCCGGCTCCCGGGCCCGCCGCGCCCACCTTGTCGATGATGCTGTTCACCACGAGCGGGTTCTTCAGGATGTGCTGCCCGGCCCCGGTGTTGAACAGGATGCCTGGGGAAGAGACTGCTGTGTTACCGTGGGCAGCCGCGATCCGCCGGCACCCCGCCAGCCCCGGCTCGGGTGCGAGCGCCGGCCCGGCCTCGGCTCCCGGGATCCCGCCCGCCGCCCGCCCGCTCCGCTCCACACTCACCGCCGGCGCGGCCCTCCCGGCGCTCCGGCCGCTTCCCGGCCCTCGCCTTGGGCATGGCGGCAGCTCCGCTCGGCTCCCTTCAGGCCCGGTCGGTCCGGTCCGGCTCGGCTCGCTCCGGCCCCGCTTGTCTCACCTCGGTCCCGCTCGGCTCGTTCCAGTCCGGCTCGGCTCGCTGCAGCCCCGCTCCCCACGCGCCGCGCGGCACCGCAGCTGGCGAGCGGCTCCGCGTGCGGCCGGCGGGCGGGGCAGCGCCCCCTGGCGGGCTGGCGGACCGCGAGCGCTCGATCCTCCCGGGAACGGCCGGCCCGTCCCACCCTTCGGGGAATGGGAGCAGCCGTGAGCCCTAAGTGACCGTGGGCTGCAGGGGCGGCGGGTGTCAGCGCGTCCACAAAAGCTTTCCAAGGTTTATTAGTAAATGACACACGGCCTAAAAATGAGTGTGTTAAGTACCCCGAGCTAGTCCGTAAGCAGGCGGCAGTGGGTTTTTGATAAATGGGCAGGATGAAAAGGAAAAGAGAAAATGCGAGATGAATGAGAAGGGGAGAGGGAGAGAAAAAAAGGGCTAGAGGAAGAAAAAAATACAATAAAGGAAAGAAGGGAGGAAGGAAGGAAAGGAGGAAGGAAAGGAAGGAAACGGGGAAGGAAAGGAAGGAAAGGAAGGAAAGGAAGGAAAGGAAGGAAAGAAGGATTTTGCACGGCGATCCTCATAAGTTTCTGCCGATAAGAAAACGCGGCTCTTTAACCCCCTGACTCCGCACAAAGCGCCCGCCCGCTCGTGGCCTGGAGTCACAGTAAGGGTGCAGTCATTCCCAGCCGCTGCCACGCCAATAAAGTACACTCATTTTTTTAATCCTTTCTGTACTTTTTGCTTGACTTTCTCATATATTTAGCGCTATGTTCTGACGCGAGCCCCACGCGCGTCCGCCGTGATGCCCCGCCGCGGGAACGTCTCAGGGAAGCGCGGCACACCGCCCCGCGCGCCACACCGCCCTGCGCGCGGGCAGCCGCCGCCTGACGTCAGCGGGCTGCGCGCTCCGACAGCCCCGCCCCCGCCGCCCCAAGCCACGCCCCCGCCGCCCCAGGCCCCGCCTCAGCGCTTTTGTCGGCGGAGCGGCGCGGGTGCCGCTTTGGCGTCGCGGGGACGTGACGCCAGAGCCGCGCGTCGGGGAGGCGGTGGTGGCGGCGCGGCGCTCGCTGGTCCCGGTTCGTGCGGGGACGGGACGGGAGGGGACGGGAGGGGACGGGCGGCGCCGGCGGCTCCAGCGGGGCAGGAGGGGCACGGAGCCCGGGGCTGCGCCGCTGCGGGCGGCGCCGCTCCTACGCACTTACTTCGGCTGCTGCTCTGCCGGCTGTGCCCCCGTTTGCGCTGCCCGAGCCGGCGCGGCTCCGGCGTGGAGTGCCCGCCACGGTACCGGCTCCGGGGCACCGCCCCCGGGGTTAGGGCAGCCAGGCCTCCTTTACCTATTATTGCTGGCCGCGACAAAGGGCCTGGTCGGAGCAGGAAGTAAATAACTGGTGCCTAATTCCTGGCAGGCAACAGTTTCCCACTTTCTCCTTGGAACAGTTTTGAGTCAGGCTGGAATTAATGGAAGGCTTGGGAGGAAGATGAGGCGTTAACCCGAGAGAACTTGTTTTGTGCGGGAAGAGGCGCGTACTTGCCTTTATTCCAGGTGGTTGCTTTCTTCCTGCAGGCTGAAGAACGGCAATTTTTCTGCCGAACAGTCTTCCCTTAATCAGAGGCAGGCTCAGTGCAGCACTGGTGAGTTATTTCTCCAGTTTGTTACCGTGGAAGACAGCACTATGTGTAACGTACAAGAACAAGGCCCTAAATGCAATGTTGGTGCTGCTTCCCACTTACACTTCCATGTGCCTTGTTTCCCATGTCTCCTACATGAAGTCATATCTGTAACACATTTGGTCTGGCTTTTAAATCAGCTCACACAGCACATCAGCAAAATGCTGCTGAGTTCAAATTTATATGTACATAAGATACATCCAAGTTTTTGCCAAAAGTGTATTCCTTATGGAGTTTGGTTTCTTCAGACTTCATGGTAACACCAAATTTGTTACTGCTCTCTGTTTTTCTTCTCATTCTTTCACTGTACTGTTCTCATCAGGGACATTTATTATCATGTGTATAAATGATAAAGGTGTTTGTCGCCCATGCTTTACATATAACATTTTGAAACTGTATCATCAAGAGTGGGATTTAACTGTAGTTAAAATGAAAGTGTTTAAACCTGTTTCAGAACACGAGGACTGAATGAAACATGCGTATCCATCTCAGCTGTGTGGCACTAGTTTGTTTTAAGTGGTCTGTCAGGTCTTTTTAAAAATCCATTAAGTTAGGTAAATTAGGAAGAAGTTAAAGGAATGAGATTGGCCTTGTAGTATTGGTCATCCTAGAAAGTTACTATTAAATGTTAAAAATATTCTCACATTGTCTCTGTATCCATTTGTCTTTTCCTGTGTCATCAATCACTGTGACAGAGTAATTTTTGAGTTAATCCTTGGAATTGTCTCACTCATTTCTTTGCCCCCTGTTCTTTCTGTTGGGAATTTTTG
The DNA here is from genome assembly GCF_035770615.1 of Melospiza melodia melodia. NCBI lineage: Eukaryota > Metazoa > Chordata > Aves > Passeriformes > Passerellidae > Melospiza > Melospiza melodia. The sequence goes on from NC_086226.1 coordinate 34,948,204, forward strand.
GTCACTTTGGTGGTTACTGTTTAATATCAAAGTTCATTCTTCTCCTCAGAATTTTTAATATAATCTGATTGGCTTTCCTTAACATTGGTGTCAGCCTTGCTTGTTGCTGTCCTTTAATACTGTGGTCCTTGCTGTTCTTAGTTCTTGTATCCTTCATGTCTTCTGCATGCTTTTTTCAGACCTAAGTTTTAGTTTCAATGTTAAATTTTTGTAAAAATGAAATTTTGGGAATTCTACTTCTGTGTTTCTGTTACTAGCAGTATGGGAAAAAAACCACCTCTAACTCTCTTTGCTGCTCAGACATTTTGTCTTCTGTATTGTGGCTTAAAAATTGAGCAAACTTTACATAGCTTGGTTCAATTACATAAAGAAAAATTAATATGTGGGTTCTGAAAAATTTTAGTAATGCTTAATATTAGTAATTGTGTTGGTTTTGGTGATTGCTGTAGTTATTAGTGAGTTTAAGTAGTATCTTCAATAACCAGGATAGTTTTAGTTCTTTTGGGTGCATTCCTCAGTAGGAGTATGAGCATGTGGCATGATTGATGCAGATAACTGCAATGTTAGAAAAGAGATTCATGGAGGAGTTTGTGGAAGGCTGGAGAAAAATCAGTGTAACTACCAACTTTTCCTGAAGGTCACAGTATCCTTGGTAATGTATCTTATCTCTATGACTGAATGCCAGTGTTGATGTTACTTATTTCAGAAGTTCTTGTGGCTTTTCAACACGGAAACTTTGTTTTTCCTGTTTCCCTTGAAACAAACGTGCCGTAAACGACAGTCCCAATTTTCTACTTGAACCTTCTGAGCTGCAGGGTGTAGCTTTATAGTTGTTTGTTAACCGACAACAGTATAATCTGCTGATAGGAAGCAGCAAGTTGTCTTTGTAAGCACTCTTCAGGGAATTAGTTTTAGGTGTCTGCAAAGTCTTCCTTAGGTTCCACTGTCATAAACAACATTAAACTTTACCTCCTCACAGATAACTTGCTTTAGACCACAGACCATCCTAGTAGCTCTGACCTCTCTCCAGTTTGCTCCTTCTTGAACTGAAGAGAGGGAGAACTGTGAGAACCAAGCTGGAAATGGGGTCCTAGGAGCCATCTCAGACACTGGGTAAAGAAGGATCACAACATCATCAGAGCCACTGGTGCTCTTGAAGTAGCCCAGAATGTATTTGCACTATGATCAGAGAGAGCACACTGTATTTTGTGTAATGTGTTTATGGCTTTGTCGTCTTCTGATTTCATAAAATCTTAATTTTTTCTTGTACCTTCTTACAGCTGGAAAGAATTAATTGAATTCTTAACAAAAGAAATCAAAAATACACAGAATTAATTATCTGGATATGAGTGAGTTGTTACACTGCATTCTCTCAGAAAAAGTGAAGTAGGGAGGTGTTTAGTGATGAAATCCTTTGTTTTGTACCCCTTCAGATGTTTAGTAGCTGCCAATTTCTTTTGGCACATGTGATTTTAAAATTAGGATGCTTTTTAGTGTGAAGGGAAAATACTACATACTTATTTGTTAGTATCAGAAACATTGGCTGTTAAGGAAAAACATTACACTGGCATGGCTAATATAAAACTAGAACATTTAAGACATTGAATACTTTGTAGTGACAGGGATTTCTTTTCCTTCCTGCAAAATGTTTGTGTGCAATTTTGTTCTTATAGCAATGGGTGTGGACCACAGAAAAGCAGGAGAAGGCAGTGAACATTCCTGATACTGCTCAGTGTTTATGGTGAAGACACAGACTGATGTTAGTAAATAAAAAGGGGAAATGACACCCTTACTCAGTAATCAAACCTGGAAATTCTGGCTATTGTGACACAGATGCAGACCTTTAGACCATTCCTTCTAAAAATATGTTGCTTATAAGGCAAAAATTTATATAGGTGCCTCATGTCTCAGAAAGTACCCAAAAGACAATAGCTATTTAATACTCACCTTCTGAGTTTCATCTCTAGGACAGTCTTGTAGATATAGTTCAGTAGTGAGTAAAGCTGTAGAAGTCCCATGAGCTGTGGGGAACGTCCTTGTCCCTGTGATTTAACCAGTCTCTGGGGTAACCTATGTCCCTTTTGCCTTTCCCATGCAACAAGCGAAGTCGGATATTTAAATAGTGAGAATTGTCTCTATCTCATCAATAAAAAAGAAAAAAAAAGAGGGCAGTGTGAGGGTATCACAACAGTCTAAGATTGGAGAGATCTGGGTTTAAACTCCCAAGATGCAGCTGTGTCTGTCTACAGGAATAACTTTCACAAGTGCATCTGTACATGGCAGTAATTAAAACAGTATTTTGAGCAGATCCCACTAAGATAGGAGCTGGTGCCCTCGCTGAGTCAATTGTCTTTACAGGGAGCATGCAGGGAATAAGCTCCCTGTAGAAGTCCTGTCAGTGAGAAGGGAAGGTAGGGACTTTGTCAGAGGTGAAGTTACATGCTAGGACTTGAACCTGAATGGCTTGACGTTGTTTGAAGTCATGTAGTTGTCCTCGCTCCTGTAATGTCCTCTAGTGTTTGTGGAACGGCGTGCTTAGATGGCTTGACCTTTTGGCTTGTTTGGGTTTTTTTTTGTTGTGTGTGCCCCTGGGATCCCACCCCTGCCTTTTGCCTTTTGGTGGGCAGTTATGGCTCAGTCACAGTTTGCAAGCTTGTTCTAAGTTTACATCATATTTTGCCAAGAGCGTGAAATAAAAGCTGCTTGCTGTTCTGTCTGCTTTTTTATACCTAGCACATTTACCTGTCAACAGTGTGGTGTGAAAATTATTGGAAAACTTGATCCAAAGGAAAACCTGCATTTTTCCTGCTCCTTCCATCTTTGGGTATTTAAGTGGTATGATAGTATATAACCCTCCTCTTCAGGGAGAAACAGAGGGTTATACTATTTATTTTGGCCACTGTAGCTCTTTGTTTTAGCTTAACTAATTTGTAGCTAGCTTAAACTGCAAATTAGAGTTTTGTACAGTAAGGATTGATTCAAAATATTTTGTTGAAATTTTAAAATTTCTTTTTATTCTCTTTTTTTTTTTAAATTCAAAATTAATACAAGTTAAATAGTGACTTACTAGAAGAAAACAAACTGTTCAGAGGAATTTTTAAAAAACAGTAGCAATAGACAGCTTTTTTACATGTCTGCCATTTGTGTTTGCTACATGTTTATTACATGTTTTTTCCAGTTAATTTTTTGCTACCCAAATCATACCACTTCACTAAATATTTTGCAGTATTTATAAACATTATTTGTAGTTGACCCATCTCCAGGGAGATTATTTTCTGATTCAGTTTTGCTATTTGGCTTGTGATGGCCTCATCCAATGATCTTTACATGGGCTCAAAAAGTGACTGTGCAAATTCATTGGAGACCAAATCTTGAGGGCTGTTAAATTCCCTGCCTCTTAATAGAAAATTCTTGAACCAGAGTTTTCTGGGTGGCAAGCCAGCATTATGTAAAATGTTCTGACCTGAGTATCTGCAGTGGTTTTGACAGAGCAAGAGCATTGGATTAAATAAATTTTTGTTCTGACCCACTAAGCTGTTTGATTTTTCTTGAGTTTTTTTTTTGAGCAGTAGCTCAAACCATAGCTGCTCCAGTTTTTACATGGAAGTACAAACCTTTTCAAGAATGAGAAACATTATTAAAAAAGAAGCAAATATTTCACTTTGATTTTTGTTGCTGTCCTTTGTTGTTATCTTTAGAACTGTCAGCTAATTGTTTTGAAATAAGAAACTGGAAAAAAGTCACCTGTTTTTTGTGCTTGCATTTTACTAACTTAAGTATGTCTTCTAATGAGAAGTGTTTTAGGCGGAGTATATAAATTTCCAGTGGAAGCCAAAGCCTTTAGGTTTTTCCTCCCTCTTCTTAGACATGTTATCCTAGAGGTGCCACCACTGTTGCTGGTGGGTCCAGTGGCAGATGTGTCTTGGGGCCATCTGGCACTGCTTCTGTCAGACATGCAGGAAGCTTCTTGCAGCTTGTCACAGAAGACACCCCTGTAGTAACCCCCCCTTCTGCTACCTTGTGCACAACTGGTTAAAGCAGAAAGATTGGAAGGTTCTTCACATGGAAAGTATAAAGCAGAGATGGAGTCAACTGAGTAATTATTGCTGTGAGGAGAGATGTGATTTTGTGTTTCATGGGTTTAAATGTAGACTTTTTTTAACCTTAGGACCTTCAAATTTTAGTCAACTTTTTTAGGTTGGAGATTTGGAGATGAAGAACTTTTTTTTTAGGGGTGTAATACTTTTTTTTTTCAATTATGCAATGCTATTACTGGTATAAAATGTCTCCAGTATTGTGTCTAGTTTAGTTAAGGTGATTTTTCTAAAAAAAATCAAAATTTTTAAGCCTCTGTCAAAATAAATTTCATGTCTTCCACTTTCTTACTATTACTGTAGCAATTTTAATCTTGATCTTTTTCCTGAAGGTGGAAAAATAAACCTTTTTTTCCCATTAAACAAAAACAAATCACAGAAGTGATTTCCAATCACGATATTGGAAAAGACCTCCAAGACTGAGTCCAGCCTTTGACGGATCACTGCTTTGTCAGCTACACTACTGCACTAAGTGCCACATCCAGGCTTTACCTGACCACCTCCAGGGATGACAACTCCGCAGCTTCTCTTGGCAGCCCATTCTGATGCTTAGCAATCCTTTCCATGAAGAAATTCCTCCTGATGCCCCACCTGAACCTCCTTCTCTCTCCTCTTTGAAGAGAAACTGTTCTTTGTTGTTCATTTAGGAAACCTAAGTATATGACTATTCACTGTGTCTGTTAGTTAAAAGTTAACATAGGCTTTAAACTGACTTTTTTTTTATAAGCAGAAAACAAACTTCATAGTTTCTTTCATATATGAGTCTTTTTCTTCTTGTAACATTGTTTCTGTGGTCATTATAAGTGTAATTTCTATCATCTGGAGAGCAGGGTTTTGTTTTGCTTTCACAGAGTACAAAAGTGCAAAACCATGTATATAAACTGGAAATTTGGCATTATGCATTCGTAGTTCAGCTGGTTAGCGTTTGTATGTCACAGCGCAGGGAAACTCAGGACGCTCAATGTGAGAATCAGCAAGCTTCGTTTATTAATTAGACCACCAGACATTTATTTACAACAAGTAATAAGCGCATGCATGTTCTGTAAGTCAAGCAGTCTATTGTTTATACTACAATATCAGCTCTTCTTTATTCTTTAGAAGTCACATGTCTCTTTTCTCATGTCTCTTTCTCAATTACAGCATCTTGCTATCACAATACAGCTATGCTTCAAGGACACAGTGTTTTTGCAGCTGCAGGGACTAGATTAGCCATGGCCTTGTACTTTTCCAATTCCTGGTTAGCTATTTCTCCAACATTTGTATGATAAATAAGAAGGAAACCAAATACATTGAGGAAAATTCTGTATCATGTAAGACTAATTGTGAGACTTAATGCTTTTTTTTTAATGAATATGAATTGTTTGGATGAATTTGAGTTATAGAATGCGACTATATGAATGTGTAATTTTCTGTCTTGAAGAAAAAGTAATATGCAAAAATGTTAATAATCTGCATTTTTGCCTCTTTCAGACAACCCCATGGTTTGCTCTGCTTACAGTTGAGTAATTATCTCTAGTTGCAGTTTTGCTCTTAGCTGCTGTGCTTCACAAGAGAGGTAACTGTTTGCAATCAAAATATTTCCTGCACTTCCTCAGATCTAGCAAATATGCTTGTAATGATTGATTTAATGCCTGCTCCTTCTGCTGAGAGATTTCTGAAAGCAAATAGTTCTATCCCTGTACCTCAACTGCCTGTGAGTGGGTGTCGTGCTATCTTTACACTGTGTAGTCTAATGAAAAATGAGTGTGGGGTGTTTGGATAATAAGAATGGAAAATACCTGTCTGTATTTGCTATCTTTTACTGATTAGGTGTTTTTTTCTCCTTTTTAAATGTTTTCAGATTCTCATGGATCTCAACAGTGCTAGCACTGTTGTTTTGCAAGTCTTGACGCAAGCTACTAGCCAAGATACTGCAGTGTTGAAGCCAGCTGAGGAGCAACTGAAGCAGTGGGAGACACAGCCAGGTTTTTATTCAGTCTTGTTGGTAAGATACAGTGGAAAAGTGCTATTAAGTAAACTCTGAATAATTTTGAGTACTGGTCTCTAGAACACGGTTGAGCCATGACCTCTGCCTGAGGGAAGCCCTGAGTTGTCATGGTCCAGGCAGTAGAATCCTTATGCTGAAGGATAGGGTAGGTAGGATGTGTCAATGCTAGGCATTGTCATTACTGTATCTCAAAGTAAGCTCTTTCCCTGGGTATTCAGAAGGTGGAAATCCAGCCTCTAGCAGTATGAGTGGGCAGTAGTGCTAAATCTTTTATTTACCTGTTGTGAATTGTGAATGGTAAAAGGCCAAGAGGGCCCTTCTCAAAGGAATTGCCTTTACTGCCTCAAGAGGCAGGGGACTTTTTATATATCAAGGCAATGAGGACCTTTTCTTTTTTGGGGAGATGATGCTTTATGATCATTTTGATAGGCATTTCCTCCTGCTTTCCATTGAATTGTGTGATACCTCTCTGGGGTTACTTTCCTTTTTGTTAGTGGAGGGAGACTTCCAGGGAGACTAACTGACCTGGCTGTGGTAGTAAGGTCCTGGAATGGGGAAGGTGAATGCTTCTAGAAGTGCTATGACCATTCATGAAATTGATGCATTAATATGGTCAAAATGATGACAACACAGTCAAAAAGGAAATGAACCTGTTTCAGCAAAGACACCTGAAAGTTAACACTGTTGTTATTCTCCAATATCTCTGCATATGTTTATAGTAATATTAAAAACAGAGGTGAAATGTTTTCTCTACAAATATCTGTCCTCAGTGCATAGATTGAATGCCTCAGATTTGTTGGGTGATGTGTTCTGTTCTCTATAAACCATCTAATTTGTTTGGAGAGTTGAAGGTGAGCCCGAGGATTTAGGGAAAGGAGTAGAAGAAGATACATTGAGCTGCCAAGTTTCCTTTTATGTACTGCCTTTGCAATAGTGTAGTTGTGGTGGTAAATGATTTTGATAGAAACCAGCGGAAATTGCCACTAGTGATTTTTTTTTTCCTCTGCATGTTTGGTTTGAGACCTTGCACCTTGGGGTGTAGACAAATTGGGCACTCACAGGTAACTGGAGCAAATATGAGTTAATTTTAAATATAAGGACTAAAAATTCAGGTGTTTAGATGCTTATTAAAGATGTATATGCTGGCACATAATATTCAAATGCTGATAAATTTTTTTAAGTGGTTAGGTGGATTTGTTGAGGCCACATCAGCCTTTCTTTAAGAGTGAAATATCAAGATAGTCTTCCAAACGAAACAAGTGAAGTGTCTGCTTCTTTGTTTAACTTGATCATGACAGGTGTGCTGTCTGGGAGAGAAAGTAGTTGACATCTTCTTGGTGGAGCAGAAAAGGGTTCAGGGAAACAAGTGGAGAGTGGGTAAGACAGCTGATATCTGTGGGTTGTGGCAAGTAATATAATTGCTTACTGTGAGATACGCTTGCTTCTGGGACAGAGGAGAGAAAATCATAAAGAAGATCATGAGACATGCATCCTTCATCCTACCATTTTTAGTACCTAGTGGAGTTGCTATCATTACTTTTCTGTGTTTGTCTTTTGAAGGTATTATAAATCTCTCTTTTGATTCAGAATTGGATGGTTTTGAAAAGAACCTCCGTGCAAATTATATCAGTTTGTATATTGGCTTCATTCCCGTTCTTTCTATGACAGCATTACTGTGTTACATTAAATACTTCATGTTTTAGGAAGTTCATACGAAGATAAAGAGTGTAATGAGAAGTTCTACTTGTTTTTGTGTAGATTGTTTGGTCTATTTTTTTTCATTTTTTATCTAGGTTTGGTCTAGTTTTAGGGTCTTTATCTGTGGAAGCTTTGTTTCTGCTAAATATTTTAGCAAGGAGAGGAATATTCAGTATGAGTAGTTTGGGTTTTCCATGTTTCATTTATTTTGAAATGTTATTTTTCTAATATGGAAGTGGTGTTTGAAGTTAGCTGTTAGTATTGTAATATGCTTAAATTGCATTTGGGAAAGGTCAAGTCTTTTAGAGATTCAGTCTGTCTTCCTAAATGAGCTTTGGGGAAGGAGAACATACTACATATAGATCATTTTTGTGTTGTGTGGTATTTTTGGTGGGTTACCACCTTTCTGATATTTTTCTACAATTGCTAGTTTTGAAGTTTATATCATTGTTGGCATGTAAATCTGTCTACTTTCTAGTGATTGGAGTGTGTTAGTTTTTTTTTGGGTTGGCCATTACCTCTAGAAACATGTTACTATTAATAAAGGAAGATTTTGAGAGAAAATTAGGTTTTGAATTCATAGTGAAAATGAGGTCCCAGGTTTCTACTTATAACTGCTGAGTTACTTGAAAGGTTTGTTTATGCCTGTGTTTGCAGGCATGCTGCCCAAAAGTAGCTGATACTTTTGACCAGAATCCCTGCATTTTTCAGGTCCCTTCTTACTGGACTTCTAAAAGCAAGAAATACAAGTGGGGCACTCTTTGTGCAGTGTACTGCATAGTAAGAACATACTTCACACATGCTTGCTCTCTACACGTTGGAGTAATGATGTCTCACCCCTTGAGAGGGATCCATCTGATCCAGTAGAAAACAGAAGGAGAGCTGCTGTTCAGAGTAGTGCCTGTGCTGAAATTCAATAGCCTACCTTTATTTTAGTTTCTTTTGGTTGATTAATTTTACACCATTACCATACAAAATAACTCCTCTGTGTTTGTCTGTATGTACATACAGATATATAAAAGTGTATATATATGTATAGAGAGATATATATGTATGTATCTACAGATATATAGCGTTTTATTGGTAGAAACTAATTTCCTGATTTCCTAAGCATAGTCAAATTTGAGAATTGCAGACCTACCAGGTCACTATTTTACAAACAGTATTGCTAGATAGGATGGTTCTTGTCATATGAATAAATAATCTGAAGACTGGATTCTGACTAGAATAAGGAATTAGCCTGTGTTCTGCAGTGGCACAAACTTCTGAGAGCTATGTCATTAAAGAATGTAAAAATTGTCTGATTATATTAATTACTACCCTTATATTTCCTTCTATGCCAGACAAGATTAGCAATACATTTGCCTTATATGTTGTTTTTTTAAATAAATCAAAATTTGGGCTAGTGATAAAAATTTTTTTAATCTCTAAAAATTTATGTTTAGAACAGTGTTTTCACTTCCCTGTCAAACGATGATTAAGGCTTTTTGTTTATGTACACCCATATCACAGTGGTGTGTGTATTTCTACATATACCAGGGCATGCGTTGATACAATTTCTGTCTTGCTTGTGGTATCTCGAGAAATTTTTAACTTTTTCTTTTTTTTTTTTTTTAACAGAATATCTTTACAAATCATAGCCTGGATGTGAATGTTAGATGGTTAGCTGTACTGTACTTTAAAAATGGAATTGATCGCTACTGGAGACGGACCACACCACAGTAAGTTTTGAGATCTTCCACTTCACCATCTTAAAGTTGGCTTTGTTATGGTTGCCAGGCTGGAAAAAGAGGAGATCCTTAACTGGTAGAAGTTACTTTAGAATTTGTGGTGGAACTGACAATATGCTTCAACCTTCAGGACTTGCTGATAAAACATTTTGTCTTTATATTGCTTCTTATGACTGTTCATGATTTACTTTTGAGAGCTGAGTTAGAAGGCTCTTTCATAGGTAATAGGTTTTGAAGTGATGCTCTATGTGTTGCAACGTTAACACCTGGGTTTACTGAAAGTGACAGAAGTGAAAGGTAACCTCTTGGACAGTGAGAAGGAACTTTCATTTTGTTCATGGTGATATGTATTGAATATGTACACAGGAAGGAGGCAGCAGTTATCATACTAAAAAGTTCTGGTCTTCTTTTTTCATTGTTCTGATAATGCATGACAAAGAGTTCTCCAAAGAAGATGAGAAATATAGGCACTTTTCATGAGTAACATGTAATTTACTTAAAATTTACAAAAAGTGCCGTTTTAATATGTAACCTGTAGAATTATATACTTCTCAGTCTTTTGTGTGAAGTGCTTATTTTTCCTTTAAAAACAGGTGTGTTTTCACAAAGAGTTTCAATTCCAGAACTCAAAGGCTTGCAAGTGTTCAGTCTGAAATGCTTGTAATAGGTGGGACTGTCACTGTCAGATGTAGGGTATTAGATGGAATTCTAGGTACAGTTTTTCGGGATCACAAATCTAAGTTCGTGTTATGATGCAAAATATGAGTTTCATTGTTCATTGTTTGAGATAGTTCAATGTGTTTTGCCTTGCATTGTAAGCCTTTCCAAAGATCTACCAAAGGAGTGAAAACTTTTAAAATTCTGTATCCACAGCACTTTTTAAGTGGTGTAGTGCTCCTTCATTATGGCATAGAGCACTAGAGTATTTGTATGTGTGAATTAGTATATAATTGCAAAACATATGCAAGCATTTGGATTCTTTTGTATGTAACAGGAAAATAGCATCTTTTTAATGAAAGATGGCATATATCTTTGACATTTCTGGTTAACAGGATTCAGCTTACAACACTGGTACTTCGCAAGAACTGTTGGAAGAAGTTAAATGTTGTTTCAATTTGTTAGTATTTTTAGCCACTAGTAGTATTTCTGGTAAAAAAGTGTAGTTTATTTCGTGCAGAACTCAAAACTAGAATTTTATTGTTTGAGGTAAAAATTAAATAGAAATATTTTAATGTAGCTTCCCTGTAGTTTTAAATTAAATGTAATTTAAAAAATAATTTTTTCTTGACTGTTAAGGATTCCATGAGTTTAAATCTATATTAAATTTCCCATGCAACCCTATTTTTCCTCATTTCTAACTTTTCTGCCACAAATTTAGTGCAATTAAATGATAAAATAAATTTTAAAATTTGTTGGCTGCTGTTAAGGATTCAATGGAGTAATGCATACTAAATTTTTACTCTGTGTCCAACTGTTTTTCTTTCTAAATATGTTAGATGTGACATTTTGTCAGCACTCAACCAGATCACATTTCTCGTAGAATATGTTGAGGTAATTTTGAAAAATCCTGATTTAAACTAAATTTTTAGTTGATTATTTTGTGAATCAATCATACTTTAAATACCATTATTTTTTGAAGACTTCATTGTAGATGCTGCATTTTTGTTGTCTTTGCAAAATTCTTGTCTTTTGTCTTGTATCTCACTTCAGCAGCTGTCTGCTCTCCATCCATAGTATCACAGAATCACAGAATTACAGAAATTCCTGGTTGGAAGAGACCTTTAAGATCATCGAGTCCAACCCATGTTCTAACATCTCAACTAGATCATGGCACCAAGTGCCACATCCAGTCTTTTTTTAAACTCTTCGAGGGATGGTGACTCTACCACCTCCCTGGGTAGATGATTCCAGTATTTGACCACTCTTTCTGTAAAATACCTCCTCCTTAATTCTAGCCTGTATCTCCCTTGGCGCAGCTTGAGACTGTGTCCTCTTGTTCTGTCTGTTGTTGCCCAGAGAAAGAGACTGACCCCCAGCTCACCACAGCCACCCTTCAGGAAGCTGAAGAGAGAGATAAGGTCACCCCTGAGTCTCCTTTTCTCCAGGCTGAGCAACCCCAGCTCCCTCAGTCGTTCCTCATATGGCTTGTGTTCCAAGCCCCTCACCAGCCTCGTTGCCCTCCTCTGGACACGCTCAAGCATCTCAACGTCCCTCCTAAAGTGAGGGGCCCAGAACTGGACACAATACTCCAGGTGAGGCCTCACCAGTGCCGAGTACGGGGAAGGGTGACCTCCCTGCTCCTGCTGGCCACACCGTTCCTGACACTGGCCAGGATGCCACTGGCCTGTAAGGCCACCTGGGCACACTGCTGGCTCGTGTTCAGCCGCTGTCACCAGCACCCCCAGGTCCCTTTCTGCCTGGGCACCGTCCAGCCACACCGTTCCTAGCTTGTATCGTTGCAGGGGGTTATTGTGGCCAAAGTGCAGGACTCGGCACTTGGACTTACTGAACTTCATCCCGTTTGATTCTGCCCATCCATCCAACCGTTCCAAGTCCCTCTGCAAAGCCCTCTGTCCCTCTAGCAGATCTACACACATTCCCAGCTTAGTGTCATCTGCAAATTTGCTAATAAAGGACTCTAAACCCTCATCCATGTCATCAATAAAAATATTAAACAGAACTGGCCCCAGCACAGATCCCTGAGGGACACCACTGGTGACTGGTCGCCAGCTGGATGCAGCACCATTCACCACCACTCTCTGGGCCCGGTCATGCAGCCAGTTCTGAACCCAGCACAGAGTGCTCCTGTCCAAGCCACGGGCTGCCAGCTTGTCTAGGAGTATGCTGTGGGAGACAGTGTCAAGGCCTTGCTGAAATCCAGGTAAACAACATCTACAGCCTTCCCTGCATCCACTAGCCGGGTTACCTGGTCCTAAAAGGTGACCAGGTTGGTCAAACATGACCTACCCCTCCTAAATCCATGCTGGCTGGGTCTGATACCCTGGCCATCTTGTAAATTTTGCGTGATGGCGCTTAATATAAACTGTTGCATTATTTTGCCAGGTACTGAGGTCAGGCTGACTGGTCTATAATTACCAGGATCTTCCTTTGCACCTTTTTTATGAATGGGTGTCACATTGGCCAGCTTCCAGTCATCTGGAACCTCACCAGTGAGCCATGACTGTTGGTAAATGATGGACAGTGGCTTTGCAAGCTCGTTTGCCAGCTCTCTCATTACCCTGGGGTGGATCCCATCTGGTCCCATAGATTTATGAATATCCTAACATTTCAGTAGTTCTATGACTGCCTCCTCTTGGATAATGGGGGGACCATTCTGCTCCCTGTCACCATCAACCAGCCCAGGCGGGCAGGTGTCTTGAGGGCAAGTCATCTTCCCACTAAAAACTGAGGCAAAATAGGCATTAAGCACTTCTGCCTTTTCCTCATCTTCAGATACTAAGTTCCCTCCTTTGTCCAATAAAGAACAAAGGCTGGTCTTACCTTTCCTTCTACCATTAATGTATTTGTAAAAACATTTTTTATTATCCTTTACAGAAGTTGCCATTCTAAGTTCCAACTGAGCTTTGGCCTCCCTAATTTTTTTTCTGCATGCTCTAGCAGCCTTCTTCCTTAGAGACCTGACCCTTAGAGAATACTTCCTTAGAGACCTGACCCTTCTTCCAACACTGATACATCCTCTTTTTATTCTTAAGTTCCTCCAAAATCTCCTTGCCCAGCCAGGCTGGACGTTTACCCTGTTGACTGATCTTTTGGCACACAGGGATGATCTGTTCCTGTGCCCTCAAGATCTCTCTTTTGAGGTATGCCCACCCTTCCTGAACTTTGTTTTTTAGGACTGCTTCCCAAGGGACGCTCTGAATAAGTCTCCTAAACAGGCCAAAATCTGCCCTCTGGAAGTCCAATGCAAGAGTTTTACTGGTGCTCTTCCTGACTTCACCAAATATTGAGAACTCTATTATTTCGTGATCACTCTGCTCCAAGCGACCTCCAACCACCACATCTCCCACCAGCCCATCTCTGTTTGCAAACAGCAGGTCTAACATAGTCCCTCCCCTGGTGGGTTCACCCACCAGCTGCAACAAAAAGTTGTCCTCCATACATTCTAAGAATTTCCTGGACTGCCTCTTTATTGCTGTATTAAGTTCCCAGCAGATGTCTGGTAGGTTGAAGTCACCCACAAGAACAAGGGCTGATGATCTTGACACATAACCTAGCTGCTTATAGAATAAGTGATGTACCTCTTCTTCCTGGTTGGGTGGACGATAACAGACTCCCAGTATGGTGTCAGCCTTGTTGGCCTTCCCCTTTATTCTTACCCATAGACATTCAACTCCATCTTCCTTAGTTTCAATTTCGATGGCATCAAAAGTTTGCTTAATATAAAGGGCCACCCCTCCTCCTCTTCTACCTTTCCTGTTTCTCCTGAAGAGCTTGTATCCATCCAGTGCAGTACTCCAGTTATGTGAGTCGTCCCACCATGTTTCCGTGATGGCAACTAAATCACAGCTCTGCAGTTGCACCATGGCCTCCAGCTCTTCTTGTTTGTTGCCCAAGCTGTGTGCATTGGTATACATGCACCTCATCTGGGCTACTGACTTCACCCCTAACTCAGCCTTGCAATTCTTGGGCCTGTTTCCAGATAGCTCAGCTGGTTCCCCTTCCCCCTTCAAACCTAGTTTAAAGCTCTCTCAATGAGGTCTGCCAGTTCATGAGCTAAAAACCTTTTGCCCTTAACAGAGAGGTGTACCCCATCTGGTTCCAGCAGAGAAGATGCTGTAAAAGTTTCCCCATGATCAAAGAATCCAAAATTTTGCCGATGACACCAACCCTTAAGCTACTTGTTGATGATGCGGATTCTTCTGTTTCTTTCATCATTTTCCTCCGCCACCAAAGGGACTGAGCAGAACACTACCTGTGCTCCTGCCCTATCAACTACCTGACCCAGTACCCTGAAGTCCTTTCTAATTGCCTTGACACTCCTCAATCTCATCACTGCCAGCCTGGAGTATCAGCAATGGGTAATAATCAGAGGGCTGAATCAGCCCAGGAAGTCTCTCAGTGATATTTTGTACCCGGGCCCCAGGGAGGCAACAGACTTCCCTGTGGGATGGGTCTGGTCGACATATGGGGCCCTCAGTTCCCTTCAGGAGGGAATCACCTACTACGATTACCCTTCTTTTCTTCTTGATGCTAGAGGTAGTGATCCGTCTTGCAGATGAATCATAATTGGAGGGTTCACTGGGCAGGCAATTCTCTCCTAAATCATCTAGTTGGGTCTCTCTATCCAGGATCTCATACCTATTCTGAAGTGGTACTTGGCTGGATGATGATGGGGAGGGGAAGGACTTTTTGCTATTACCTCCCCGAATGGGGACCCGTTTCCACTCCTCTTCATCTACCAGGTGCCCTTCTGTTGCCTGAGAGTGGGAGGCATATAAGTCCTCAGTCTCTTGGTCAGAAGCCTCCCTTAAAGATGATAGGGCTGAACTCCGCCAGTCTATTTCACTTTCCCTGATACTTCTTAACCTTTCGACTTCCTCCCTAAGCTCAGCCACCAGTGAAAGGAGGTCATTCACTTGTTCACAGCAGCAGGCAGGACTCCTCCACAACACTCCCTGTTGCCACCGATAAGCTCAAACACTTTGGACACGGATGGGTCTGTACAGACACATCCTTTTTTGAAGGCCCGACTTGGTCACTTATACCAGCCACAGCTTTTGACCGTGTAGAAACCATTACTGACAAACACCTCAAAAACAACCAGGCAGCAAAAAGACCTCAAACAACACAGAGCACTCCTTACTAGCAAGAAAGCTGGCAACCCTGCCTGCGCGAGCTGCCGTGCAAACCGCCTTGTATACTCCCCAGAGACTCACCACACCGCTGTGTGCCCGCTCCTGTTCGCCGCGCTCCCCAGACACCTCTTATAATCAGCCACTCAGCAGCAACTGAGGAAGCTCCACCCTCTGCTCCTCTCTGACTCACAATGCCAGTAGTACATCAAAGCATGTTCTGATGTATAGATCAGGCTTAAAACTGCATTTTACAGTGACAGTGATTTAGAAGACGAGCCTGTGAACTTCCTCCCTCCTTCTTTTTCAGGCAGCTTTTCATATAGCTGTGGCAAAGAGCCTAGAGTTGTCATAGACTCTTTTCAGGCACAATTTGGCTTCTTTTGAAATTTGTTGTCAGCCTCCTCAAAAGCTGGTCTCACAGGATGATTTTGTATGTGTTTTTATTTTCTTCAGAAATGGTTTGTCTTGTTTTCAAGAGCTGAACGTGTTTTTGATTTTACAGACAATTGTATCCCATCTCTTGTGGACTTTGTTCTCTTATTTGAGTACTATGTTAGCAACACGGTGCAATACTTTAACAGTACTTTTCAAATATATGTTTTCACTTGTGTGATTACTTCTCATAAGCCATAAATCCAAATGTGAAATATCAGGCTTTTTTTAAAAAAAGCTTCAAAATAATTTTTAAAGTATTTGGATGTATATATCTCCATACCACAAATACAGAGAAAGGTCAAAGTAATGTTGAATTTGCAAATTGTGAAAGACTACAGCATAGTAGATAGTACTTAGAAGTTCATGTGTAGATGAAATTGTTTTAATTTTTGGGCACATATAATTCAATGTTGAAGGGAAATAACTGGCTGAAGGAGGCACGTTCTTCCTGACTTCTCGCCTGTCTGTGACTTTTACAGGCAGAATTGTGGAATTGGCTTTCTTGCGAGGCATTAAGGGAGGCTGGGGCAGTGGTGCGGGTCGGTGTCTCCTTCAGGGGCTGAGGGTGTCCCTGTTGTCCGGCAGATGTCACTCTCGTGCTGTTGGAACGCGGAGTTCCTCCGCCCACGGTCCGGCAAACCCTCAGGAACTCTGTCGCACAGTGCTGCTGGGTGACACTTGCATCGACATTGATTTCTTAGATTTTTTTCGTTGCTGTTTTCTAGTTTTGCTTATCACAAGCTGGTGTCTTTAAGGCATTGATCCTCATGAATCTGTTTCTTTTCTTTCCTTTGTTTTGTCTGCAATGGCAAAAGCTTAATTACAGCGTTTTTATTTACAGTAAGTAATGAACTGAATTCTTGCTGCTCTTAGACTGTGCATATGATAAGTTTAATATAATTATGAAAAGGAGTTTAAAGCCAGGGGTCTTGTGAGCCCAGAAACAAAATAAATTCAGTAATATAGTGAAACGGGGTATTTTTTTTTTTTTACAAACCAGGTTTTACATGCTTTCTCTTGTCTCTGAAAGCGCGTTATTATACAATCTACATTTAATTGATTATAGATTTTTAAATTTTATTAATAAGAGTTTTTAAGTTTTAGAAACCACTTAGACGATTGCCTGCATGTGTGGATATTATATACTGCATTTTCATATTATAAAAGAAAAACCCTCAAAAATTTATTGTCATGGAACATCATCTCATGGCTTTAGATTAATAAGTAAAGTAGTTACATGCAGAAAAGCTGTTACTGTTGCAGAGATCTCTGTAAATTTAAACCAAAATACTTTTAGGGATAATTTAATTTTTTCAGAAAAAAACTTAAAGCCTATGTTTTGATTTAAAATGTAAAAAATAAAATTGTGGCTCCTGAATGCTAGCATTACCTTGGAAAATAAGACTTAGTGTACAGTTCTGAGTCACCAGTGAAACAATGGATTGCCCCCCTTTTGTACTATACTTCAAATGATAAGTCTTTGATTGAGAAAATAGTGAATACTTGTGTTTTTGCAGAGGTGAAGACAAAGTGAAAACTAGAATATTTTTGTAAATGTTTGTTCTTATGGCAATTCCTGCCTCTATTTTCTTTTTATTTTGAGATTAATATTTAGTATTTGTCTAGATTAGAGTAAAACCTATGCTTTAGGGAGCTTTAGATATAATTTTAAATCTCAGTATATAAAACTAGTCAGTTAATATCTGTGCCTGAGGTCAGACAAGAGGAAGTTGTTGTGTTGGTGTGCTTAATCTTCTTAATTTCCAGCCTCTAGCCTTCACTGAGATGTGATGTTTGCATGCTTCTAAATCATTGCAATGTTAGGTGAAACTTTAATCTGAACGACCTTGTGTGATAACTTCCAGGCTTTTTATGAAGGAGAAACAGCTTTCCAGGTGCTGTCAGTAGATGAAAATTGGTTGGGGTTTTTTGTTTAGTTTGGTTTGGTTTTTCTTTTCCCCCAGTAGTGTAATCTATAAATACCAACAAAACCTTTTTTAGAGCAGTGTGTTGTGTTTCCTGCCTGGAAATTATAGGAAAATTGCATGAATGATATAAAATCCGAAGTAATACAGTAGTGATATCATACTGTAACTTGTAGTCTTAAAGTGATAGAGGTCACTTAAAATTAAGTATTAAGATACCACAATGTTGCACTTGAATGAAAATTAACCTTTATGGCTTAGAATTTTTTCCCTGCTCACTATTTTCCCCTGCACTTTATGGAGAATATATCAACATACTTTTCACACAAAGCTATAATTTTGAATGGATCTGTACTTTTAAGTGTAAATATATTGCTTTCTTATAGAAAAGGGTTTATAATAGAAAAGACTTAACTGCTTTTCCAAAAAAGCTGTCATCATCAATCATGATATGATGATTGCCTTATTCTGGATATTTTTTGGCCACTGTCCATTAGTATACATGGGCAAATTTATGTTCAAATCCTCTATTGTGTCAAAAATAACTATAGACAATTGTCTATGAGCAATCCATTTGTATTTTGTACAGTTTTGTGTTTTTTCATTGTATATATGTGTATTTCACTCTGTCAACTCTTTTGCCATTTATCTTTAAAAAGATCACACCAAGTCTCAGAATGTGAGACTAAAATGCCTTATAAGTATTTTTTTCACAGTTCCCTCTCTTTTTAAGGATATTTGAGATAGTGGAAGAGCAAATGATGTTCTTTTGTTAGTTTTGATAGTTTTTTTGATAGTTGCAAATGAATTGATAGTAGTTTTTTAATTGAAAATAAATAATATTTTGATAAATGTATCCTGGCAGTGCTCTTTCGGAAGAAGAAAAATCTACATTGCGTGCTGGACTTATCACCAACTTTAATGAGCCAGTGAATCAGGTTAGTGGTGATTGTTTATTACTCTTCCAAGAAATACTTGTATTGATAGATATCTTATTTTCTTTCTTTACAAAGTATTTTATTATAATAATGAAGTTACAGTTTACATAGTGCTTTGCAGACAGACCTTGAAGTGAGATTTTTTACCATCGGTCATAACTCATTGAATTATAGAACTACTTTGGCCTGAAACAACATTTTGTCTCTGTGGTTTGTTTCTTTTGGTGTTGCAGTGGCAGTTTGTTGTCCCTTGCTGTTTGTGCAACTATTTGGTGAAATGGTTCAGGGAATGGATGTAGCTGAAAAATAACCTTTCCCTGAGTGATTTTGTTTTTTTCAGCTGTGTCTGCTCTCTTACCTGACTCCCAATGTGGCCATGCAAGGAAATGTGGCAGAGGCAAAGCAGGAGCGAGCTGCTGATGTTGCTGCTGTATAAACCCACCTGAGCAGTATTGCTGTCACATGTCTAGTTACAGCAGTTTAGTGAATTTAAATAAGCTTAATAAAGCTTCAGTGTGATAGTGTCTTATCTTACATAAAATGACTAATTGTAAGGCATGATTTTGATTAGGATAAGAATTTATTATATTGAGTCCAGAACTAATGTTAGGGGCACAGAATATGCCCATACTAGATGAATCAGTCTTACTTTTGATAACTTCTTCATCATGTAAGTATAAGATTCTGCAGGGAAGTATTTGCTAATATTTTGAGCTGGATCTTAAAAAACTTTGTCAAGGAAAATACAGAAATGGTGGGCTTAAGGTTAAGATTGAAAAGAAAAGGCATTGGGAATAAAGTTCTGTTCTGCAGACAGTTCAATTTTAACTTCTAGGGATTTCTTGACAGGATTAATGTAACTTCTAGGATTTAGAGCATTTTATCAAAATTAGGGTAGTTTAGTCTTTGTAAAAGTCCATTATGAATGACAGTTTTGAGTAGAGCTAAGAATTTTCATTGCAAATGCAATTTTTAAAAAAGCATATAAAGTGTTTTAAAATTTGTTCTGCAGATATAGTTTCGATGTAAACAATATGACAAATATTGCTTGTTTCTGAATGTTAACTAAAAAGAATTATGAAGTATGGCAAGCTGAACCATAGTGTGTGTCATTTATACTTTACTAGGTGGAATATAATTTATCAAATATTTAATTTTGAAGTTTGTATGGTTTTTCGCATATATTAATAGGTAAATTAACTATGAAACTCTAATATTAAGTGTATTTTTTGCAAACCAAAACTTTTTATCGATATTTTTTTCCTACATTCATACATTCATTAGTATTTCATCAGTTTGCCTGCTAAGATGATAGCATAGCACTTTTCATAGTTAAGAATGCCACTGCTGATGAACAGTTCTGGAGTTGTCCAACTATAGTTGGAGTTGAGATTGGAATGTTTTTAACTGACATTTTAAGGAGTTGTGGCTTCATGTTTTGGTTTATACGTCCTTATGACATTTTTTGGGATGTCATTTTTTAAGATGTGGAGATTTTTATTTGTTTTTATCACAGCAGTCTAAATAATTGCCCAAACAATTACATGTGATATGGAAATGTGTTTCCATATCCCTTTCTTTACCTTTGTTCCCCACTCTGTCTTGTAGGTATCCTGAGGTGTCCTTTCCAAGGAATCTTTAGTTGCCAGCCTGCTTGATATATCTGAGTGTTGATATCCTGTGTTCCTGATAACTGCACTTTTCCAGTCACAGGCAGTTCATAACACAGTTGCTATCTGCCTATGCTTTTTGCATCACTGAAAGCAGAAAAAATTGTGACTCTTGTATAGAAAAAAAACCAACACAAAAAAAGTGAGAAGTAGGCATAGTATGGAAATGTTATGATACAACTTGACTGCCAGGGGAGGTGTAGGAGAAAAAGAGAACATACCATCTGCTGAAAGCATAATTGCCATGCCCTCTGAAGATATTTAGCATATGGAGGGAACAGTGGAACAGACTACTTTTTTAAATGTATTACAGCAAGTTCTTTTTCTTCTTTCTCCCCATTTAAAAAGCCTGTGCTCAAGATAAAAGTACTTTTGCCTTTCCTGGGAGGTTGCTTCTTGTGTCACATAGGGAGAAAAATTTATTTGCTCCCCCTGTTACGTCAATTGACGTAATTTGATATAGTAATAAGTAGGACTCCCAGCTCTTCATTGTGAACCTTGACATCATTTTCCTGAAGCAATTCTTCTCACTAAGTATCATGGTAGGAATAAGTGTTTTGGAAGACTTGGTGGGGTTTTCAGACTCCAGATGAAACAGCTCAGGCGCCAGTAAAGAGGGGCATTGCTCTATCCGTCTTAGGCCTGAAATTCCTTGGATTTGGATTCCTTCTGGTAGCCTAAGAAGGTGACTTCTTCCCCAGGCTGGAAGTGTGGTTGTTCTAGTGTGCTGAGGAGAGAGAGTGTCTACTTCACCAGTCCAGTCAAGGACCTTTTCAATTAGAATGGGAAGAACAGGGAAAAGAAGAATGTGAAATTTTTGGATGTTTGAGGTAGGGTTTTGGGCGACCATGCAAAATATGCTAAGGAATGTTTAGGGGAAGGGAGTTGCACAGCAGCCAAGTGTGGAATAGACAGAAAGAGGACATAAGAAGGGCTAGTCATGTGTAAACATGGGTGGTCTGTACCTGTGTCTGAACAAACCCTGTGCCTGATGATCACTGCCTGTCCTGTGTTCTGATTGCATCACTTATCTGTCTTACTGTGTAATCTCACTCTGTTAATCATGCATGTGTGCTCCGAGGACCAGGTTCCAGCTGCTGGCAAGACTGGTGCCAGTGGAACTTGGGCCTAGCAACCAAAGTCAGGTGGTGTGAGTAGTGCAGGTGCTTCTGGCCTGAGGTTCTGAAGATCTGGAGCAAGAGAGAGTCTCAGGGCTTAGTGTACACATCTGTGTTCGTGGGCCTAGGGATGGCTCTATGTAAAAGTCAGGTAGAGACAAACTGTGAGTAATGCGTATTCAGCAGTGTGTGCTCAAAGAAAGTGATAGAAAAGATTGCTAAGTAAGAAGTGGTTCCCAGATATTTGTTTCTTTATGTGATTTCTAGAATAAATACAGTTACTGGTCTTCATGTAAAATTTAAGCAAGGTATTAAGTTTAGTATTTTATGTAATGCTTGCTACAAACATAAACTTTTTTCCCACATTTATTTGCATTCAGCAAACTTAAAAACAGCTTGAGAAAAAGCACAAAAAATGTATCATTTTAGGGTTTCTTTTGTTCAGGCTTTATTTGACTGTGGATCTTGTCATTATTCATTTCCTAAATGCCCTTTGACTTAGTGGTGTCTGTGGTATTTTTTGCAGATAGCAACTCAGATCTCTGTATTGATTGCTAAAGTTGCCAGAGTGGACTGCCCAAGACAATGGCCAGAACTTATACCCACTCTTGTAGAAGCTGTGAAGGTGCAGGATGATCTTCAGCAACACAGGGCACTACTTACATTTTACCATGTTATGAAGACCCTGGCATCCAAACGGCTTGCTACAGATAGGAAGCTTTTCTATGATGTAAGTAATGTGATGCAGTATTGCACAGCATACAAACTGGGTATTGCACATGCTTGCTTCTTCCTGAGTTTAGGTGGCAGGGCATTAGTGGCATGTCTGTGGACCTAAATATCTGCTCTTATGTTGTGGGTATCTGTGTACTATGGAATAACTAGAGGCCTTTTTCTGGGTGAGACGTTTGCAATCTTTATTAATTTTGCATACAGCTTGAGCATTATCTTAATTTATGTAAAGATACTGAAATTCATCTATAGAACATCTATAGAACTTTTCTAGGAATTTATGGAGTTTTTTTGGAAGTGTGTTCTGAATTTTTAAGTCAGTATAGTCTTTAAGAAATACTGGGATTTAGACTTCTATACTACCATATTTTAGTTTTTACCACCAGCAGGAATGTGTTTGAGATTTTTCCAGGCCATCTCTTCAGGTTAATTAAAAGGCAAGATGTGAATCCAATGCCAAATATCGAGTCATTCAGCTTATATTCTCCACTGTAAAAATGCACTGATTAGAACGCAGATGTAATTTTGGCTATAGGCCATGTAGCTCCAAACCCATTTGGAGCTAGGCAGCAGTGTAGTACCAGCTAACTGAATTTAATGACTTAAACATTTTTTCCAAACATGTTCCTCTGGAATTTTTGAAATTTCAGTTTATTCCTTCATTTCAAAGGAAGAAGTGAGTACTGAAAATGAAGACTGTTTATGGATGTTTACTTACTTATCTATGTAGAAATTTCTGTCTATGTAATCAATAAGATGAAATTTTAAACGTCAGGAGTCTGAGGCATTCAAGACTGACTTGTAAATAGGACCTTTATTAACCTTTACTCATTCAAAGCAACTAAATAAACTGGTCATGTGCTTATGACTCCATTGATATAAGGTATAACAGACTAAATTCAGATTTATGTAATTATGAAGCCATCCATTGCTACCATAACTGAGTTAGAAAATCTTCATCTTCTGTTTGTAATTTAGAAATCTTTATCAGTTAAGCACTGTGTGTGAACTGTAATGTGAATTAAGTTAGAGATTTGTTCAGTTCTACCTGATTAGAAACTGTTTGTCATTCTGTGTTTTAAAAAAAATTACTATTTGCAGCTATTGACAAAGTAAAGTTAGTTTTGGAGTAGGCATTGTTCAATACTATATTGCACCTGTAACTGCTAAGTGTGTCCCAGAGTAAGATGATTCAGACATTAATTTAACCTTAAGATGGACAGCTTGTCCTTGTCTTTGTGGGAGAAGAGGTGACGAGGAAAGCTGATAATTTTTTGAAGCGTCATAGCATATTATGTACCAGCAGCTGTATTTACTGAAAATCAGGTAAGAAAGGAGCCCCTAAATAGTTTTCTTTAAGGTGAGAGTCATAGACCCAGGTAGTCAGGGACACCAATGAGTCTATCATAATATCTTCAAATCAAGACAAGGTATTTTTCTGGAAAATATCTTAAGATTAGTATGACTCATTACAAAGAAGCAAATTAAACATTGTGGTCCACGATACATACAAGAAGCTGTATTAAATATTTTAATAGTCTAAACAAGCCTTTAAAATTTGGGGATTTATTATGGTATAGCAAAATTCAGGAAACAAAATACATTCTACATCTTCCTTTTGCAGCTTACATCAAGTATTTATAGCTTTGCATGTTCCTTGTGGAATCACCATACAGATACATTCCTACAACAGATTTGTAGAGGGGATGAAGCTGCAGCTGCAAATTCCCTAGAAAGGACCTTGTTGTCATTGAAAGGTAATAATACAGAATGATGTTAAGTGTAAGGAATCAAATAACTTTCTTCACAGGGAATGCATAGAAGTTCTTTGGTAAATAGTTCCCATTCTCTAACAAAGCCATTCCCATTGGAAATAACTGTAGTTTTGTTTTGTTTTACCTGTACTGTTAGCAAGGCAGGACTATTGCTCATGCAGAAGGGAGAGAGAGTGCTTTTTTTTCTCAGTATGCCAGAAACTGTGCACTCCACTGTGCATGTTTTAAGAAGTCAGTGTCTAGGAGGTTGGAAGGTGGGTGGCATGACAGGATGTTTCCTTATGTGTGTTGTAATTTAGGCTTGCATGTCTTCAGCACTTAATTGAGGAAGCTGAGCTACAAGTTTCATTCCATTAAGTTCACCCTGTGTCCACTGAAAAGCTAGCCTTAGCAGTTAGTTTGTTTTAGGTTGATGCTCAAGGGCTTATGAGGGGAGTGAATGCATATCCTGACTACTTTGCTGCTTTTAACAATTGGGATTTTATTCTCTGCAATTCTTGCAATGTAAATAATACATGTCCTGAGTTGTTTCCGAAGATGCAGCATGCAGCTTTTGTTGGGTTACAGGCAGTGATAAACCGGAGAGAATTTACCAGTGTCTTATGTGCCTTACCTGACTGTACTTGGCCCTTTTCCTGCTACTGCAGGATCTTTCAGGAGTTTAATACTTAAGAGTTTTGGCAGAATTCTTCCTGATGGAGTAATTGTTAAAAGTTCTCTTCGTTATTTCACACAAGATATATTTTAAAGTAATTTCAACAAGATGAATGTTAGATATGGGTGAGGCATCCACAACCGAAAATTATGTGTATTTTTTAAAGGGTTGAGTTGAAAGAAAGGCACGGCAAGTGGAATTTTTATTGTGTTCTGAAATCTGTTGAAGCAAGAACTAATAAATAGCTACACAAGTAATTTTTTTTCCTAGTGCTTCGGAAACTAACAGTCCATGGCTTTGTAGAACCTCATTGCAATGCAGAGGTGATGGTAAGTGCGTTTCTAGTTCTAGATTAGAAAACTTTTTTGGTGATTTCAGGTGTTATTGGAGCTATGTCTGGAAATCATTGAAAGGCACGTATTTGTATTATGCAAAGGAAGATCAAGCAACATCCTCTCAAAGTTGTCCTCCTGTCAGCCAAGGGCTCTCAAATCCTAGATGGATTCTAATGGCATCATGTTTAAAAAAAGAAAGGACATCCAAGTTACACACCACATGGTGGTCATGCCTGTTGCTTACTGAAAGGTGTCTTACATGTGCTCCTCCCCACCCCAGTTAAAACCATTTAGTTAAGTGATGAATTTGATGCCATGCTTGTCCTGTCACATTTGAGAGAGATAAAAGCCTGTAGTCTGCAGCCCCTGGAGAGGGTAGGGTCAGACAAAGAGACCCAAGCACCTTCCTTAACCTCCAGTGCTGCCTGTGGAGGAGTTGAGTACCTACAACCTACGGCCTGCACTAGGAAGTTGAGAACAAGGTACAACTTGATAAACATATTTTAAAGGACATGTCTCCAGTTACTATCTTTCCTTCTACTAGAGTTGCAATGCCTTTAAGTTGTACTGATAAGGTCAGTTTGGATCATCTGTGCAGTCTGCTTGCTAGCTAATTGTTAATTTCTTGAAGAAATTGTTTAAAGTAATCAAAGAGTTCAGTTCAACTTATGTGGTCATGTCTGAGCTGGTAACACAAATGAACTAACTTTAGTCTGACATAATTTTGTTCTCATAATACAGTACAGAATAAGCTTCACCTTTAAAGACACGTTTGTTTTTCAGGGTTTTCTGCATGCCGTATTTGAACGGCTGAAACAGTTTCTGGAGTGTAGTAAGTATCTGAGCATTTTTCTTTGTATTTATTGTTAAATGTTAGAAGCTGGATGAAAATATACAGGCTAGTGCATGATCAGTAATCATTTGGGTGCAAGGTATTTTTGTAGAAGTTGACACTATTTTTTTAAATGCTGCTGAAACTGTTAAGGAGGAATTCAGTAAAAGTGTATTTTTGTATCAATGGGCTAAAATCACATCAAAATTCTATTTGGTGTAATATTTCAACAACACTTTTTACAAGAATAGATGTCTGAACTGAATAGGAAAAATTTTTTTAAAATAAGTTATATGCAGTTTTGATATTTTGGTGAAGTTCCTGGATTCTGTACTGAAGTTCCTGGAGCCTGTACTTCAGTAAGAAGTCTGACTGGGGCTTTGAGCCTCATTTTTAGAAGAGATGGAAACTGCCTCCAATTGTCACTTTGGCTATACTACAGTCAGGCTCCTTCTGGCTCTTATTTCATTTTTGACAAGGTGCAGAGTTGAATAGAAGTGATTGAAGGCCATCCCATACTGAGGTTTGGTGTAGTCCCCTAGAATATGAGGACTTTAGGGTTTCTGTGTCCTAAGACAAGAACTGAGCTGAACCTTCCCA
Organism: Melospiza melodia melodia; assembly: GCF_035770615.1. Taxonomy (NCBI): domain Eukaryota; kingdom Metazoa; phylum Chordata; class Aves; order Passeriformes; family Passerellidae; genus Melospiza; species Melospiza melodia. Next base: position 34,974,544 of record NC_086226.1, read on the forward strand.
TTTCTACATTTCTAATCAGTAGATTGTTTTGTTGCAAAAGCATGTACAACTAGCTTATAGGATTAGTGTTTGCTTTTGTTATATTGTGTTTCTGCCTGTATGCTTTCAATATGGCCCTTTCTGGTTTTTCTTTCATTTAATAAAAATTGTCTGGTTTGTTTTCCTAATTCAGAATGTTTTCTAATGCCCATAATAAATTATTCTTTAAGGTGGTGTTTCTAGAAAAGCACATAACAGTATGTGGTTTTATTAAAAGGACATCTTTATATTTTCAATGCATAATTATTTTTTCTCTGTACTAGCATTTGCTTGCATTATTTTAACTGCCTTTTATCATTGAATTTTCTGTATCTGTAATGATGTCACAGTTTTTATAGCCTGATCAACTGCAGTGAATTTCAGTATACTTGAGAGAAACAGTTTAATATTTCTATTCCTAGTCATTACCTTGAATTTGATTTAGAATTTATTTTGCCCTAAAATTTTTTTCAAGCTTACTTAATCTCTTAACTACAGTAAAAATAAGTTCTTCTCCAATGTTAATTATTTAAAACCTAGCTATCCAGAAGGAAAATGAAAGTCTAAAAAATGATAGTGGTGAAATGTCTGATTTACCAGGTAGAATTGTAAGAGCAGAAAGCATATGCAGAGATCGTCTAGAAAAGACCATAATTCTGTTCACTAAAGTGGTAAGTAAAATCTCCTTTCGGTTGTTGTATAGCTTATATTTCTGGAGGAGCAGTCCCCATTCAGACACTTAGGTGCCTTAATGCGAATCTGTTTCAGACCTTTCAAAGAAGTGGAAGGTACTATAACTTAATACTTCTTTGTTAGGAGATGTATTTTTGAAGAAAGGGGTGTCTGTTTACTCATGCTGTTGTAAGTTGCAGCAGTGAAGAGTACATTTTCTTAGCTGAAACAAAATTAAGTGCATTTCATTAGTAAATTATTTATCTAGGATTTGTTTAAAGAAGAGTTGGGGAAGCATTGATTAAACAATGGTACTGGTATTAAGGAATAAAGAAGAGATAGGCTTTGCATCATACCTTTTATAGGTAGTTAGATCACTGTTTCTATGGCTTTGTTATTTCTGTGGAATTACTGGCCACACTAATTAATCAAAAGAAAATGACCAACATACTCTTCCCCTCTGAAGTTTGTATTGTCTAATACACTTGGACTTGTCAGCTGATTCTGTGCAAGTGTTAAATGCATATTGTATTGAAGGTAATGTAAACATAGACACTTGGTCTTGTTTTTTTTGGGTTCTGTTATTTTTTTAAAGTTACAAAACCTACAGAGTTCCCACTGTTTTCAGATTCTATCTAGACGCCATGGATGTATTTTAAATATTCAGCCTAGTTATCAGAAGTAAAAAGCACCTATCAGCTTCACTAAAATTGAGCTGAAAATGCTCTGACACATTAGTTTTGGTCTTTGTCATACTACTTAGATTGGAAATGTGAATCTTTTTTCACAGACCTGAAGAGAAAGTAAATTTGATTAATCTACCAATCTACCACCTATGGAAATTCACATGCAAGAATGTAGGTTTAGGCATTTTTGCAGTACTAAAGGAGATTAAAGGAATCCACCAGTGTATTTTAGATCACTAATTGGAAAAGCTAAGTTGAGGAACTAAATTGGAAAAGCTAAGTTGAGTGCTTGTAGTGCATTGGTTATGTTGGGGGAGGAGTTATATAGCCCTCATACTGCTTTTGCTTACACTGATTCCAATAGGGATTAATTATCTGCTGAAATACTCACTGTTTTAAGTATGGCTGATATATTTTATTTACTACTAGTAAGCTGGTCTATTTGAAAATTGGTATTCTTCCCCATACTTAAAAAAAGTAATTTTTAACCAAAATCAAGAATTTTGCCATTAAATAATGCTTCATTAACAGTTGATACTGATCTCTTCCTAATTTCCTGTCCATGTTCAGTTTTCTATAGTTTTATATGAATTGGCGCCTGTTTTTGATAACTAGTTTACTAAAGCATTTAGTAAGACTTCGCCAAAAGTGTTTTGATTTTTCTGTTTCTACTTCCCTTTTTTAAGCTTTTGGACTTCCTGGATCAACATCCTTGCTCATTCACTGCTTTGATTCAGAGATCACTGGAGTTCTCTGTAAGCTACGTTTTCACAGAAGCTGGTGAAGGAGTTGTATTTGAGCAGTTTATTATACAATGCATGAATCTCATTAAGATGATTGTAAAAAATTATGCATACAAACCATCCAAAAATATTGAAGGTACTGTCATTACTAAAATAATTTTTTATGTCTTGAGAAATATTTTGCTAGCTATTCTCAACAGTTAAACTCCTTTATTAATGTTTTAATAATTATTGAAATATGTATGGTTCCACCTCTATATTGAGAATTGTTATTTTAAGTTTTAAAGTATTAATGTATACAGATAATGACATTCCAAAGGACTTTTAAATGCAGAAGGAGCACAAATATATTTTCTTTTTTGATTGTTCTAGTTTCCATTGAATGAATTTTAAAAAGTACTGAGGTACAGAGTTTGGTTTATTATCATCAGCTAGTTTGTTGCATCTTTCCCATGAGATATGTTTGATAAAATGGTGTATTTTCTGTAATTACTAATACCAGTACAATGAAATACAGTTGATTGGAGATGCAGTTGTATATAAAGGAATTCATATGTTTTGCTTTGTAGGACTGTTTCATTTTGAAACTTCATACATTTCTGTATGGGTGAATTAAAAAATCCCTCAACTTTTCACATTAGTGGCAGTGACTAGATAACAATTAGCATTCTCTATGAATTTGAAAAAAGTTTTAAATACATACTGGTATGTGTCAGAATAAATTACTTGCTTAAAAACCTGTCTTACGAGCTGGAAGTTAGTTAAAGTCTGCCATGTAAGTAAGTTTTTTCTGTTTTTCTCAGAATATAAGAAATTTTTATTGATTGATTTTTATAATTTTACTATACTAGTCTTTGATCATTAAGCCACTTGATTGTCCATCATGTTTTATTTCAGACAGCAGCCCTGAAACTCTTGAAGCACATAACATAAAGGCTGCTTTTTTCACATTCCCAACACTAATGGAAATCTGTAAGAGATTAGTTACTCACTATTTCCTGCTGACAAAGGAAGAATTGGCTATGTGGGAAGAGGATCCAGAAAGCTTCAGTAAGAAACATGCTATATACTTGGTAGTAGTGTAATTAGATATTTGCCTAAGTGCTTCATTATTGGCCATTTTATTTCCTGCAGTTTTCTTGGACAAATATTCTTTCTGGACATTCTTTCTGTAATAAAAGATTCTTGATAGTCTATGATACCCTTAACCTACCTACCACTAGACTTTCTTTGAACCATAGCTGAAATAATGCTTATTTTCTTGTCTTTGTGGAATAATAGCTGTAGAAGAGACTGGAGGAGATTCTTGGAAGTACAGTCTCAGAGTAAGTGTTCAATTTGAAATAAATCCATTAAACATTCCTGAATGCAATTCTCGATAGTTTTGTTACCAAGATGGATAATATTTGGAAAAAATCCTTTTGCTTCTTCAGGTTTAGTAAAATTTCACTTTATTCTTTTTTCAGTATTCAAACTTGATGAAATGGGAATCTATGCACTTCATATTTTAGAAGGGAGGGAAAAGGAGTTTGCTTCCATTTGAATTATGTAGCATCTGGTTAAAGCCAGCAGACGTTGTCTCTTTTTTAAACTGATAATTAATATAATCACTTATGACTTTGTTAGTAGACATGATGAGTGAAGGAAGTTTCAGGTGCATCTTTATTAGTTAATTATATTCATTAATTAATTATTTTATTAGTTAATTTAGTGTTCAGATCAGAAATATGCTGTCGTAGTGTATCTCCCAATTGTAATTGCTGTGATTTGCTTTGCAGGAGATCTCAAAACTTCTTTGCTGGATCACTTTTATTTTAAAACTAAAAAACCTAGCATAGTGCACATAATATGTTCTGGTTGTAGAATGGTGTTCAGACCAAGTCCCTGGCCTAGAGCTGCTAAGCCAATACACCAAGAACCTGGGACATACCTGCAGTGTGGCCACTGGCGGCACAGCACCAGCTGTTTCACTCCGCAGATTGACCGTTCTTCTGCCACAGAACTGGTTGATACAGATAAAGCCGTCAAACTTGTGCTAGAGTTAAGCACAAAGTATAGTAGAAAAAAAGTGGTATTTCTTACAATATTAATTTTGCTACTGTTGTGTTCTAAATTGTGACTTTCAGTGTGAGGTATTCAGCACTTAAAATTTTAGCATAAAATGTATTTTACTTGCCTTTATTTTGATAGATTCTAACCAGATCTTTTAATTTTTCAGCCATGCATGGAAGTCCTTTTTATTGATATTTTTCATGAATATAATCAGACTCTTACCCCAGTTCTTTTGGACATGGTTCACAGTCTACAAGGTAAGTTATGGAAAAAAATAAGAGAAGTATAAAATGTATAATTGTTTACATTCATAACATACTCTTGTCAACTATTAAACTATTTGACCTTGTAACATCTAATTTTTTATAGTGCGTTCTGTCTGTATTTTTGAAAGTACATGTTAATATTCCAAAATTATTTCTAAACCTACCATAATAGAATGCATTGTGTATCTAGGAGAAGGAAGTCCTAAAGGGTCTTTGGTTTTATAGTAACTATTCTAGATAATTGACAAATGTTGTGGCATTTCTAATTTTAAGAGGTTTCAGGCTTTCTTAGCAGTGATCTACTCGCAAGCTTAATGAATTCTTTGGGTTGTTAATAGTTGGGAACTTCCTGTTCAAATGTTGCAAGGTAGTTCATGCTTTGTCTCTGCTAAAATCTTGGAAGGAGAAAAATTTTAAAAGAAAATCTTTAGGTTAAGCTGTCATTTTGTAGAGTCTAGATGACTTTCCAAATCTGAAGAATCTGCTTTAAAAATTTAGGGTTTTTTTGTATGAAGACTAAATTATTCATAGGTTGACGAGTGATTAATATTTTCTTTGTTTTACCTTATGATTCTTTGCCCCCAAACTAAGTTTTATAATGGCCAGGAAAGATAATAAGTGGGAGTGACTTTTTTTTCCCCTGTCAGTTCAGCTCAGTTTGTTTCCCCCAGCTGTCTTAGTTGAGTTACAGTATTTTGTATTTGAGCTTATCAGAAAGGATCATTACATTCTATTAAAATAAAATAAATAATCATTTTCTGAGAGTGGTTTCTGCCTTCACAAAATCTGTTCATAAAGTACTTTGTGTGTAGGTTTTAGGATGCCTTCAGAAAATATTTGGTTTTAGGCACACGTATATAAAAAATCAGGGAGCTAGGTCTATGACCCTTTTGGATATGGTGGTACTGTGTGATTGACAGTTGTCTGTAGTTTGCAGGTTTTGAGTCTTTTCATTTAAAATACTCCCTTCTGACTTATATGTATGTTGTGTTATTAAAAATGTTTGTCTCCAAAGAAGTAAGTTTGTCTCCAGAGAAGTAAGTCAAAAATAGGGTGTGAAAGCAGAAATTTTGATATAGTCACTGAACAGAGTATCAAAACTGAACTGCCAAGTTGCTTGCATTCCTTGTTTTAGTGACACTTTATTTATTTTAACTTTGGCTTGTAGGATCTACCAACGTGGAAAATACCAGTGCTATACTGATTAAAGATGCTGGTAAATTAAATTTTACTTTATCTTTGAAGTAACAGAGCCACTTTCGTGTATGTGTTTTACTTCTTAAAAAATGCATGAAGAATTTGCAAGATTTTTTTAAAGTCATTTGGAAAGTGGGACCTAAATCCTAATTCTCCTTTCATTGATGTTGGTTTTCACTTTTGAAAATGTTTATGTAAAAATACACTGCTTTTTGGCTTTTTTCTGAAATAAGCAATCTCCTTTACTGTCCTGTTCTTTCTGCTGTGCCAAGTAAATGACCTTCAATATTTTCTGAAGAAAATAGAGATACTCTGTCCATTTTACAAGTGAGGAGATTTTATGGCAAAAGAAAATAATTGTTTCTTATGGAACTGTCCTTGATGATAGAATGAGATCCTCATTGTTCTTTTGACTTCTATTTTTTTTGAGAATCTAACCTTTCTTCTGTAGTGTCTTTCTTTTACTAATAATTTGCACCAGAGTTCCTTTCATCATGATCTGATAAAACTTTCTTTAGAAAGATAGGCTTTAGTTTTGTTTTCTTTATTATGTTCAGGTTATGAAAATGTGGTCTGAATATTAATCTGATTATTCAATATTAAAAAGTTAACATTGAAGTAAACAATATGCATAACTATCATTTTTCCCCAGTGTATAATGCGGTTGGACTGGCTGCCTATGAACTATTTGATAGTGTGGATTTTGATCAATGGTTTAAAAATCAACTATTAGCAGAACTACAGGTTTCTCATGACAGGTAAACACTTTGATTTGTTATGGCTTCATCATTTAAATATAGATGACTGATACAAGTCTGATAAGATATAATGCCTAAAAATTGCCAAGCTGCAAAATACTCAGCTTGAAACATATCCACTAAATGAGGAGAGGTATGAAATGCTTGCAGATAACTGATAGCAGTCACAGAAGTGACAGTGTTCTTGATAGTTCTTATTTAAATTACTGTGTGGTGAATATTTCAGGGTTCTGTAGAAGTACATTGTCTGTCTTCTTGCATACATTAGAGTTGACTAAACCTTCTCAGGATAACCACCTTTGCTTGTTTAAAAAATGATATTTAGGCCTCCAGAGACTTCTAGGCAGCAGAGTTCAAATGAAGTCTGTGGAAATCATCCGTGTAAAATGGTAGTTTAGCCAAGACAGTGATTTGTTCTTCTCTTTAGGTTTAAATTGAAAATTTAAAATTAAAGAGAAGAAAAATTAAATTGAAATTAAAACTGATCAGTAATTCTGATCAGTTAATTTTACTGCAATAAAGAGGGGAAATAATGGTTTGGGTTGTGTTGTAAAGTGTGGATGATTGCACCTTCTTCTGCATGAAGAGTTTTATGCAGTCCATCTGCTGTGGTGTTTCCTTCTCACCAAGGTCACCCTCACTTGGATGGCCTTCACAGCAGTACCTCTGTTGTTCAGTGGATATCATGGGGTATTTTGAAAGATCGTTTTTGTCATCTCAGCACAGACTGAGCTGTCACTCTTTGTAACTATCTGGAAGACTGTCCCTCCCTTTCCCTGAAGCTCACTCCCTAGGGGAAGGACAATGACCACTATTGTGCATGCTAATCCTTATCAGACAAGTTCAAATCAGCCGTTGACTCTAAATAAGTATGTCCTATTTTTCTCAACACAGTCATCAGCAGTGACCTGAATGTCCTTTGAAGACTGTTACTATGTTTTTCTTCTACATTTGCAATTCATCTTACCAGTGGCAATTTTTATGTGAAACATAAACTAATTTGTTTCCTTATACCCTTAGGAGCTACTATAAATTGTAAATGATTTTCCATAATGAGTGGCTAGTCGGGTTTTTTATTTCTAAATGCTCTTTTTACAAAGAGAGTTCAGTTTCCTGTAGAGTGGAACTTAAATTGCTTTTTTCTACTACAATAAACTTTGAAACAATTAATTACTTATTTTTGGATGTATAACTTTATGTTAGTGTCAAAGAATGATTGCCACAGTTGTTTACTTGCTGTCTCCTCATGCTTTTATTCTTCTTCTCATTAGACTGGTTTTTTTACTAAGATTTACTTACTATTTTCAAATTGCCAAGTACTCTAATGATTAGGCTAAATGTCAGAAGAGCAGGAAAAAATGGGAGATCTTGTGTAAGATTGTTCATTTGCTGTTGTGCTCCTCCAGCAGCAGTCTCCAAATAAAGCTGCCATGATCTTAGAAGCCCGTGCTGGCTATGGCATTTTTGTGGTATTCACCCATCTAGCATAAGTGAAACTGATAAGCTTTTTGTTGTTGATACAGTTGTATACAGTCAGGAAGACACCTGATTTAACCATTTGGTTGGCATTTGAGATATCCCAGAATGAAGTAATTTCCTGTGGGGACAAAAGTAGAAGAAGTTGTAGTAGAATTGCAGTAGAAGTTGTCTGGAATTTTGAAACCCTGTTTACTTTAACTGCTTTTACTGCCTTCGTCATAGGAGACCACCATGGCAATAAGGGAAGGCAGTGTTTGTGGGTTCAATGGAGTACTGCTTCAACAGCAGCTTTGGGAATACATATGCAGTTCAGATAGAGTGGGTTGGATAGCATCCTCTGCTGTCCCACAGAATGTCCCATGGTTTCTTGTGTGCTTGTTCAGAACTGGTTGATGTTTGGAAACACAAACCTATGTGTTGTCAGCAGTGAGCGTGGAGTTTGCAATGTTTTGTTTTCTCTGAATGTTTCATTACCCCTTGATAGTAAGCCCATCAACCATGACCACAGTAATAGAAGAAATATGGAATTTAAAAAAAAGTTCTAAAAGATTTTTAGAAATAGTGCACTGCCAGATTTATCACTTGCAATGATGCTTTGTACTGATTAATGAGAATCTTTTCCATAACATGAAAGTATGTTACTGAATACGGTTTTTTGTTGCAATTACTCACTTGTAAAGCAATATTTCCTCCTGAGAGAGAAAGTAAAGTACTTCTGACTTGGAAAACCTGATGCAGTCCAGACTGCTTAAAGGTACTGTCCTATGACTAATGCAGCAGAGATGGCCATAGTTTTCCTATGTGAGCTTTAGGTCCACCAGGCTTAGTGGTGGACCTATATTCAGTCAGTGTGTGCTCTTTTTGTAAAAGCTAATCTTCTGGAAAAAAAAAAGCTAAAAAAACAGCTAAGCTTTTCCCAGAAATAGTGAATGTAGAAAAAATAGGACTTCAAAAATGAGCACCTATGAGAAACTTCAGTATTAAAAAACAAACCCACAAAAAACCTCCAAAGAAAACCAAACAAAACTCAACCCAGACAAAACCCAAACACACACCTACCCCCAAAAAATCTCAAAAACATGTTGTATTTTCTCTACCATGTAGAGAGAGAGGAATAATACAGATATGCAGAGGTAGGATATATGTATTAAACATATAGTACCTACGACCAGACCTGAAAATCTTTGCTGTCAGCAGTCAGTTATGTACTTAGATCATGTAATTTAAAACTTTTCTTTGTGATATTGGTCTATATATAAAAAAATACAGATACATATAAAAATCTCAATAAAATCACTTAGTTTTTAAAATACTCTGATGTTTGCAAGATTAGGTGTCAGATATGGGCCTTCTAAGAGTAAAAAGAGTTGTATCATCACGGCTTCTTGAACAAAACTAAGGGTGCATTAATAAGGCAATCTTTTGTGTAAGTCATGCTTCGGTATGTGTTATTTATGCTTCACTGCCACTCAGTAAACATAAAGCAACACTGGACTGTTACTCCACATTAGATATGTGTTCCAGCCTAATGAATTACTTTATATATGCCATTTCCACAACTTTCATGTTCTCTGAAGATGTTTTTTGTTTATAGTCTTATAGTTACGGGAATGCTTAATAAGACACACTTACTAAACGTAGAGAAACCTCAATAACTTCAGTTTAAATGTCTTTTTGATGGCTTACAATGGAGTAATTCTTCAAGTGAAAACCACATTTATGATAATCATATATTAGTTAAAATTCTCTAAATATGGTTTGTCTTTCTTTATACATCTGTAAGTTAAATATATAATTATGAGTTATTCCATCAGTGGAGAAAAATATTAGCTCCGTGAAATGCTTTTCTCTATCATTGTTCTGGTTTGTTCTTCCCATCAACTCTAAAGCTGTTTGATTTGTGCCCTTGTTGTGGCACTAGTGCAAGATTAGGTAATGTCTGTTCTTAGAATAGTTTTAGACTGATGAAGTGAACTACTCTGACAGTTGCTGTAGTGCAGTCCTTAAGTTTGCATTTTTAAATTGTATCTGACTTAAAATTTTTGAGCATAAACAGGATATCAAGGGAATTGCTGGGAACTGTAGTGAAAGCAGTAGATACCATGACTGCAGTAATAAGTGTAACATTTATTTTTTTTTTTTAATTGGTGTGCTGCATGTAGAATGAACTGCATCCCGAGGGAGAAACATTCAAGATTCAGTCATCTAGGATGAAAATTATCTTTTTCAGACTAAGCTGGTTTTTCCTGAGCCTTTTTGTGAAGAATTTTAATGGAGAGTTCAGTTTTTGCACTGAAGTTGATATTGAACAACTAAGTCTTTTAATTATTTTGGGCAATAACATTTTCATCATGATTCTTGGATTTCTTTTTCATCAGAGTACTCTATAACAACCAGTGTAATGAGTTAACAAGTGCAATTTTTTTCCTCCTACTTTTAAAGGTATAAACCAATACGCCGACGAGTAATATGGCTAATTGGACAGTGGATTCCTGTAAAATTCCAATCAGACTTGAGACCTATTTTATATGAAGCAATTCGTAACTTACTTCAAGACCGTGACTTAGTGGTAAGTATAAATAGCTAATCTTTTGGACTACACATTTGTTGTAATCACAGATGAAACAGAAATACCTCACTTTGTGTACACTTGATAGAGAATTTCATGATGTCATGCCTTTAAAGTCTTTTGTGTCTTGCAGAAGGTAAATATTTGGGAAGATGTGCTGATGTTTAATTGTGGAGATTACTGAACAGTAATGTCAAATACATTAAATGAGGCCTGAATGTTCAATAAGTGATGACTTGGTGGGAAAATTAATTCCAAGAGCAACATTCTTTTTGTTTTATAGGAATAAAATGACGAAATGTCTTACAGTGATTTATAAACTAATGTAGCTAGAACTGAGTTATTCTTTGACTAGTACCTTTAGTATACAGTATACACTTGATGAAGTGAGTTTGCAGATCACACCAAGCTGGGTGGGAGTGCTGATCTGCTGGAGGGCAGGGAGGCTCTGCAGAGGGATCTGGGCAGGCTGGATCATGGCTGAGGCCAATGGTGTGAGGTTCAACAAGGCCCAGTGCTGGGTCCTGCCCTTGGGTCACAACGGCCCCAGGCAGCTCCACAGGCTGGGGCAGAGTGGCTGGAAAGGAGCTGGGGGTGCTGGTGACAGCAGCTGCCCATGAGCCAGGCTGTGCCCAGGTGGCCAAGAAGGCCAATGGCATCCTGGCCTGGATCAGCAATGCTGTGGCCAGCAGGGCCAGGGCAGGGATTGTCCCCCTGTGCTGGGCCCTGCTGAGGCCACACCTCCAGTGCTGTGTCCAGGGCTGGGCCCTCACTGCAGGAAAGGCCCTGAGGGGCTGGAGAGAGCCCAGAGAAGGGCAATGGAGCTGGGGCAGGCTCTGGGGCACAAGTGCTGTGAAGAGTGCTTGAGAGATCTAGGGATGTGAGACAGGTACTCTCTGGGTAATCAAAATGTTTAATGGACGTATGTATGATGCTTCTTGACTTTTGTCTTTTAGGTCCGTATTGAGACAGCTACGACGCTGAAGTTAAATATCCTTATTTGCAAAGCTGTTTGATTAGTTCTTAATTCTGAATTACTGGAAAGCAATCAATTTTAAGCTTACTACCAAATTCTTTACATTATATTTTTTGAGTATCCATAAAATATTTGCTCATTTGAGTCTTGGTATCTATCTTCAGTCTGTATTATTTTTCCTTAATGTTTGTTTACCTGTAGATGACTTTGAGTTCAGAACTGACCAGTTCTTACCGGTAAGAGCATTTACATATTCTGAAGAGTATGAATACATAGAGAAATACATAGAGAAAAGCAGGAAAATATATTTTCCAATGTTATTTCGAACTATGTTATTTAATAATTGATGTGTGTGCATGTTTGTATTGTATGTTCAGTCTTCACAGACCCAAATATATACTCATACTGTTGCTGTTAAAGTTGCTAATGTGTAGATTTTAGTATTATGCTATTACAACTTTATAGCAGTGTGTTTAGTGCTTTATATACCAAGTGTTGCCAGATAGTAAGTTTCTTTATGATAAGAATATATTAAAATTGTATCTAAGAAATACATCTACACAAACTCTGTGGCTCTTCTACATGCTTGCTTCACGCAGTACTTTCCAACCTCCTGCTTCTTAAAAATATTAAATACAAGTGTGTGGTTACAGTAGTGCCTTTAAAAGGCACCACTTTCTAGTTCTCCTGTGTTTGTGTTCTTTACCATAGTCATTATTGTTGTCAGTTAGTAAAAAGTGGAATGAGATAAGTATGCCAAAGTTTTATTTTGGTCACTCAAATCTAGCAGATGTGTTTCCTCATTTCATTTTGACTTCCATGTTAATCTCAACTCTCTTGAGAACAAACAAACCAAAATGCAGAGTGCCTCTAGACTGTAAACACTGGAATTTTCTAAGATGTCTTTTTTGGTTCAATATTTAACTTTTATTTACTGGCGCAAAAGCTGGAAGACTACTTTTGGTTTGACTCTAATAAAGTGCTCCTTCTGGAGAGACAGCCTGTTTTACCTGTGAAACCACATTTACACTTATCAAAACTTGAAATGGTGTATGTTCAAACCATTCATGTTTGAACTGGTATGTAGGGGTAGATCTGAATTTTTTTACCTTGCTTAGTCAAGGATTGGGTAGTGTGCTTTTTTGCAAGTGAAAGAGTAATATTTTTCCACACTTTTTAAGGGTTTTCAAAGTTTACATGTTAGAGTTTTAAGCATATGGGAAAAGTACCAGTTCATGTGACCAGTTATATTTTTGATAGTCTAATCTGTGGTTCTTTATTTTTCTTTTAGTACCTGGAGTCCATGTTTACACTGCTCTTTCAGCTACTTCAGGAAGTAACTCAGTGTGACACCAAAATGCATGTTCTTCATGTTCTGTCCTGTGTGATTGAAAGAGTCAATATGCAGGTATTTTTTAATATATGTTTCAGTTTTAGCTTTATCCTAAGAACATGGAGGAGGACTTGTTGTGGAAGGAAAATGTCATCAATTAATAGACTGGTTGTTGTTGTCAGAGATGCCTGCACTGTTGGCATTACTTGGTCCTCTTCTCAATTCTCATTTATCTTTTGTGTAAAATGTTAACTTAATTTCCTCAAGTTAAGTAAATAATGTATTTTTTGTATTGAATCAGCTTTTAGAGTATTGAAGGAGTTTTGCATCTTGTGGCATTTCTTGCAATTTTATTATTTTATTTGTGATTTATTCTAATTGTCTTATATCTAAGCAAATATTTTAATCTATCTTACATATTAAAAAAGGCATTTTTGGGGAAAAATGCTTTGCACTCGTAGGGAGTGTGCAGTTAAATTTGTAATTTCTTGTTGATATTGATATGGGTCAGCATTGCCTCTGCTTTCCTTAACTGCATGACAGGATTCAAATACACATTATGATTCTCAGTACTTTAGTGCTAAATTATGTGCTTCAGCTTTTACATGAAGAATTAGAAGATGGTTTTGCAGAATTAAGCAATGAATAGTTGGCTCCTTTTGTCTCAGGTTCCGTTGTGGTGGGTATGGCTTGGGATTTTTTTTCAGCGTTACTGTATTAAGGACAGAGATAATGCATGTCTTTGAGTTTATCTCGTCTTTCTATGAGTAATCCTGTCTGAGAGCCGGATGAAGCTTTCATAATTGTCCCTTGAAGAAAAAGTCAACATGACAGCAGATTTCCCTGCAGTTTAGAGATGCAGCATTAAAAACAAGTTGAGAAAAAAACCCTTGAATATGTTTAGGTTAATTCCTAATTAAATACTTTCAAAGACAAATAGATTAACCTTTTGGTATTGAAGACCATAATAGAAAATAATACAAGCCAGGACAAAGCTCTCAAAGTTACGCAGTCCAACTTCTGCTCAGTGACTCCAGAGGTTATTCTGTTGTTTGTGTTTTTTGTTGTTTGTTTTGTTGTTTTTTTTTTACTAGGACTGTTTCTGGTTTTAAAGAATGCCGTTTAGGAATCCTGTCAAAGTTAACAATATACTAATATGAAAATACCTCTGTGTATCAAGCTTTATGTACTTCTTGTGTCCTATTTACTACATAAGCTTGCTTGCTGTGCACAAATATCACCATAAGTAATATGTTTGTTTGAGACTACTCTGCAGTCAGAAGTTACTTTAGCCACAGATGAAGAATGCAGTGTTATAAAAAGATTTAAGCAAACTCTGTGTTTTTACTGAGGCAGAATCAGCTCCTATATTTTTCAGAAGCTATGCTTTGGATAAGTTATTAGTCTTGTTTCACATATTAAGAAACCAGTTTGTGTTCTGAACTTCAGATACGACCGTATGTGGGATGTTTGGTTCAGTATTTACCACAGCTATGGAAGCAGAGTGAGGAGCACAATATGCTACGTTGTGCCATTCTAACCACCCTAATCCATCTAGTTCGGGTAAGGAATCTGAGTCACATAAACATTGTCAGTACTTCCTACAGTTGTTTTTTGATGATAAAACAGCACGTGGTTATATTGCCTGCAGAATCTGTGCTATTGGATATTTCTTTAATACAGACTATATGCCACACTACCTTCTCCAACCCCTGCTGTGTCTCAAAGAAAATGTAGTAGGACTAGCAGAGACCAAGAGAAGTCTCCTATGACAGTGTCTGTACAGGAACAGACTTAATGTACAGTCTTGAACTTGTGGAAATGCATGACTTAAAAGGATGGTATTGCAGAGGTTAACAGTGGAGAGAAAGTGAAAGGGAAATATTATGAAAGGAGAAATAAAGGTTCTTTCCAAAGTGGTGTAACTTTAAAGGAAGAGGAAATAGATTTTTACCATAAACAAACTGTGGAAATACTTTTTTAGTCCCCTGTGGAGACTAAAATATTAGGGGTTTTTTTACAAAAGGTGTATCTCTTGGTGTAGGTAGTCACAAAAAGATGAGACAGATTTGTAGAAAAATCTTTTTCTTTTAAGGCATGTTTGTTTAAGTAAGTAGATAAATACACAAAGAAGCTGCAACTTAAAAGTACGAAATATTTTGAACTTTTCCATTATCAAAATACAGGAATTATGCAAGCTCAGCATTCCACTAGCCTCAGCTCTCTTGAGTAGTAATATTATAGTACTCTGTAATGCTGTTCAGTAATTGGCAGTTGTTCCCAGTTTACTCTTTATTGTTCAAAAGTCTCTTGGATCATTTAAAAACTGAATCACTGTCATCGGCCTGTGAATCTTTGGGTAGCTATAAAAATAAACCCATTAGAATATGGCACATGTTTTTTGTAAATTATGAGAACCAAAGAGTAATTTTTTTCGTGACCTGTAAAACATTCAGCTTTTAGTCGTCTGGTATTTGTTAAACTATTGACCTCTCCAAGAAAGAGTGAATGTTTTTAGGAATGTATGTTCTTTATATTTTCTTTTTGCAGGCTATTGGTAACTGGATTGTTTAAAAAAACAAAAGTTCTCAAGACATGTTGAGAGATAGCTTAGGAATATTGGGCTATTTTATTGTTATGTGAAATGGAAGCAAGTTCCACCTTTGATTTTCTTAACTTACTTTACATTACTTACTTTTTTAGGGACTGGGAGCAGACAGCCAAAATCTCTACCCATTTCTGCTTCCAGTTATCCAACTAAGTACAGATGTTTCTCAGCCTCCACATGTCTATCTTCTGGAAGATGGTTTACAGCTGTGGTAAGAATGTTTTCTTTATTTTTGTATTCCCAGGAGAAAAAACAGTTGTAAAAAGCTTTGAATATTAAATTTGATATGTTCTTGTTACCTTACCTTGACATCTCCTATATCATACCTTTTCTCAGAGGAGAGGAGGTTAGGAAATTTATATACTCAGCTGTTTTTAGTTGTGTTTTGTCTTTTATTCATTTTCAGGCAGTTGATACTGAAGATACCGTTCTGTAGCAGGACAAAAAGTCTAGACTCACTATGTGTGAGACTCACTCACACTCTAGACTCACACTGTGAGCTAATTTAACAATTTGGTGTGCTTGACTTAGGGAGAACAGTGAGCCAGTGGATCAGAGCTGGCTGCAAGAAGAGATGTGATAATTACAAGGATAAAATGTGGAAGTTACTTTCTGTATCTCAGACTGTCTGGTGACTGAAGTGACACTGTGCTCAGTTTGCCATGAGCCTGATTTATTTGTTTCTGATGCAGCTGATGCTGTAAGAGGGGACCAAATTCTGAAGAATAGGAATACATAGGGTTTGTCTTGAAATTGTGAGCAATTCCTTTGATCTAAATTATAAATGAGCATTTAAATTACAAAGAGCCTACAAATGCCCTGTTTTATATACACAGCAAAATGGAGATTTATAATGCTGGTGGCAGCAAGTAAAGGTGCAAGAGTGTCTCAAAATATAGAATTGGGGCCTTTTACCTGTATCAGTTCAGAACTTTTATATCTTCTTAATGATGCTGATCTTGAGGTTGCTCTTCTGATGTTGGTGCAGAAGAATGATATTCTAAGATGTCTCAGAGCATCAGAGAAATCTGGGGAGCTGGCAGAGACAGTTAGACTTTGAGGGCTTCTCGAACCAAGAGCAGGAAAATAACTAAGATATTTCACATAAACAGACATGTTACTTAAATGTGGTAATCCATTGCTGAAGGTCTAGGAGAAAATGGAGTTTGTTGCTGCGGCTTTAAATGCAAGTTTAATTTATAACTACTGTTTTCAAATGTCAGGAATTTAAAATTTTTATAAACAATGTAAGATAATGCCTCATTTCGGACTTAAAAAAAAATATAAACGAGTGAGCTGGTCTGTCACAGCTTCTCCTTTGAGGTTTAGAACGCAACATGTGTTGTCCTTGCACTGTAAATATCCCTCTCTACCCACCTTCTCCAAGTTCCTTGGCTGGCTACTCAGACATTCTCACTGTTGCATTTCAGCGCTTATGCTGTCTTTATAAAAACACAGTATGGTGGTGTTCTTTGTTTTCCTACCTTGGCAAGACCTGTGCCTATACTGATCAGTGTGTTGTGAGGACTATTGCTCTGCTTGAAGTATGCTCTAGGATAATTGTTACACATTGTTGATAACATAGATGGTTACTCAAAGTTAAAATATTTACATCTGTCAAAATGATTGTTTAATGTTACTTATACATCATCTTAAACATTTTGTTTGATCTGTTCTTAGGTTAGTGACATTGGAGAACAGTCCATATCTTACACCAGAGCTCCTGAGAATATTTCAGAATATGTCTGCCCTTCTTGGTAAGTCTTTCACCAATAAAATTTCAGGGTTTTTTCCCTGCTACTTGTTGTTCATGCACTAAGCAATGCTTGTGTGGTTGCAAGTACTAAGGGAGCTTGCAGAATTGTAACAAAAATTGAGGAATAGGTTTTTGTTGTCTGACATATGATCTCAAATTTTATAACTCTTATGATCTACATACCCTTCTTTTTTAATAAATTGGAGCTGCTGTACATGAGAGATAAAACAGATTTCAGAGAAAGTTTATCATTTCAGAGGTTATTTTAAGAAGTTTCTGAAATTGAGCACCAAATGTGCCAAGTGTTACTGATACTGATTATCTGGAATACTTGCATGTTCTGCTTGCAACCAGAGTAAAGTTCTTAGCTTTTCCCTTATCCAGTTAATAGCAATGTAGGATGTTTTCAAACTACCTAGATATGTCTATAAACACTTGGGTCAAGCACTGAAATGCAGTGCTGGCAAAATATAAACTTAGTAATGAGAAATAGGATTCAATGCTTAGGAAATACTGATATTTCAAGTACTTTTGCTTCATAATTAAAGGGAGTATAAAAATTCAGTGGTTTAATTTTTTGTTAATATGTTTGTGTTTAGATCTTTAGCTGTGCTTTTGAGGTTTCAACACTACTGCAGAAAATGGTTCCATTTTTTAAGAGAAATGTGTTCACAGAATTACAGAAGTTAGCTTTTTAATTGATAATTGTTTTCAGGACTTAATATTTTATTCTATTTCTACTGGTCAGTAGAAAGTTATGTCTTGGAAGGTAGGTGGATTATGATGTCTTCTGTTATTTCCCCTTGTATACAAGATCTCTAATGACAAAAGTGCTCTGTTTAGTAGTAGTCGCTTTATGGTGAAGTACTCCACAGCTACTGCTAAAATTCAGTGTCTGCTGAGTCCTGATGACTGTTGTGATCATCCATAACTACAACTTCGCCTTCTGCCTTCTTTTCTGTGTCACTCCGAGGTGGTGTCTGCTGCAGGACACCTGCACTGCATGAATGGCTGTGATTTTCATGGTTTGTCACACTGCTAATCTGCTTGACTTAAATTTAGAAGTACTCGGTATTTGTGGCTTATTTGTTTGCTACTGATATTTTCCCCCCAGTCCTCATGTGATACTTTTCAGAGAGTAGAGATGAATAGAAATGGAAACCCTGGCATACTCTTAGAAAAGAGGTACTCTGGAATATTCTACACTTATAATGTTTTCCTTGTTTTATGAATGGATCCTGGAGAATAGTGATGCTCTCCTTTGGAAAAAAAATACATTCTCAAGGGAAATTGTTTATTCTGAAAAATGAAAGCTGTGTGATGCTGGTGTAGAGTAAGTAGTACAGTTAAGCTGGGTAGGGTTTCCTTAGGACAAGCCTTCAAACATGCATATCTCAAACTTTTTTTTAATCAGGCTTGGGAGTGAAACACACCAGCTGATGTATAATCACCCTATAGGCTTCTGTACTACTTCACTTCCTGAGCATATTTCTGAAAAACTGTTTTTGAGTGTTATGTTTGTCAAAAATTTTGATTGCTACAAATTATGCACATTTTTCCAGGTGGAATGGTTTCCAGTGGAAACCATTCTGATATGCTCTTTTCCTACAAATACTGTTTATATCAGGAGAATCTCACAAGACAGCCTCCACATGACATAGCTATGGTATTGTGATGCTTAAATAGAGCTGGAATTTTGGATTAGTGCTAACCTTATTTTAAAACACGGTAGTTAGAAAACCAGTACAATACTGCCATCTGCTACCCATCATGGAGCTACTTCATTCAGGACACTTGAAAAAGAGATTCTTCACTTAAATCAAGTGCAACAGTATAGTTTAAGGTGCAGCATCTTGCAAAAGAAAACATATTGATCACTGATGATCAATAGTGCTAGTTAATTAAATAACTGTTCAGTTTTAAACATGTAGCAGAATTTTTCTAGTATACCAGTAGCTGCATTCAGCTGAAACTTCCAGCACTTTTAAGTCAGACTCTTCTGTCCTTCTTAGCATGGTGATGTAGCTGTCAGAACAGGTGAGAAGTCAAAATTGCAAATTCTTGTGTGCCTTAAGTGTCTGAGATAAGGGGAAAAAAGATAATCTCTCCAAGACTGGTTTTCAATTCAGTCTGAAGGCATCAAAGTAAAAGTCAAAGGACAGATGAGGTAAAGGGAAGTTCTGAATAGGTAACTACCATGTTTATATCTTGTGGGGTGGGGTGGAGAATTAGCAACAAGATGCTCCAGAAAATGATTTCTTGAAAATACAATGTAAGTAGTATTAACCTCCTGACCTTTGTTTTCTGAATTTATTTTTACCGGATGGAATTACTGTAATATACAGGTAATGTAATGATTTTGCTGGTGTGTTTAGCTTCTATATAAGCGTGTAGGCCATTCAGAAAATATGTCAGAGGTGAACATGGACAAAGTAGAAGAGCAGAGGGCAGGGGAAGAAGAATTCATATGTGAGATTTTTGAACTTGAGAAGGGGAAAGATATTTGTAAATATGTTTTTGATTTTCCTTTTTTAACTAATCTGAAAATGATGTGTAGTTGTTCACTTCCAGATATAATTGTCGTTATGAAAATATCTTTTTATTCCCATTTCAGGATACTACTGTTGTTGGAAGTGGATGTAAGAGGAGTTATACAAGTCAATTAGATTTGCCTTTAGAAGCAGAATGTTGCATTTGATATGAAGGCTTGATGTCACTTGCATAAGTCACCGACCTTCAAAGATTATGGTGTTGTCACTGATGTATAATAAATATTCACAGCATAATAGTCATACCAGTTCAGCGCTGGTGCTACTGTTTAAACTCTGTTGAAATGTAATTGCCCTGTAAAGAGATTGCACAGTCTCTTTAATACATCTTTTGCAATGTATTGAATAATGTGGAATGGAGAAATACATTGATTTTCTGAGGATGGAAGTATTTCTGCACTGAGGCTGCTTAAAATGACAGTTGAATTTGGTACAATTTCAGGTTGGGAATACGGTCATAGTCTAGACATATCTATTCCAAGAAGCACTAAGATTAATGTGCATGTGCTGTATTTATAAAGGCACTGGCAAAAACCAGGTTACTGAAACTGGTCTAACTCCTCTGATCCAAACAAAACTCAAAGGAGCACATTAATGAATTCAGAAAAATGTTTGATTCAGGAAATCCTGGCAAGAGAATTGATGTATAATTATCTTCTAAATGTAGTTAGTTCAACATGAGGTCTTTCCAGAAAATTTTGCTAAACATTGAGCTGTGTTTGAGTGACTGAGGCTCAGTTATTTCTGTTGCATCTGTCCTACCTGTTTTCATTTTGACCTGAAGTACAATTTTTGCTACACACATTTTATTACCTTTTATTGCTTATCACATAATGGGAAGTTATGGAAAACTTAGTAGTAATTAATGTTTATGTGACCATTTATTTAGAATTTATCTACTTGTTTCAGTGTCTGAAACTTTAAATATTATTCTATCCAGTAAAGAGAAAAACACAAATGCAGACCTCTAAGGAGAACTCAATGTGTAACTCTAGTAATATGCTACTTAAACTAAACTCATAGTTATCTTGTAATGTTTTGATGAGCATTTTGGATTGATAGGTGATCTCTTTTCAAGTCATGAGACAAAAATACTCATAATAAATATTTGCAAGATATGACCTGTCTGAGTACTGACATATGAACATACACAGGAATGCAAAACTGTCCTATGGCCATATCCAATGGAAGAGCATCAATATTCACCTAATGAGTGGGGGAAAAAAGCAAATCTGCTGAACCTCCCCAGAACAATACAGATGTTATAATGGAAAAGCAGCCACAGTCATGGCGATAACTGATTTTGGTAGAACTTTTTATATATAAATATTGCTAGGTGTAAGCAACACTTTCAAATGACTGCTTTCATCTAAGCCTTGGGAGACACATGAGGTCTTAGCCAGATGATGCTTGTTCCATCTGGTGAAGGAATTTTATTTAAAATTAATGTAAAAATATTTTCCTGTTGCTTCTCCATAATGGTTTTATTAGATATTTAAAAGCTGATGGAACTGAGGTCCAACTCTTTTATCCAATGATAGTTTGTCTGCCAAACTGCTTTAAAGGAAATTTATCTCTTTGAGGTTCTTTGGTCTTTTGCCTTGGTTTTACACAATGTGGACTTTCTGCACTATTATCAACATCCATGTGAAACTTTGAAACTTTTCATTTTGCTGTGAGTTCTGCTTATACATGTTCCAGAGTGATTTTTTTTCCTTTAACAGTCTTACAGGTAATGCCTGAGGATATATCATTTTTTCTCTCTTCTAGCTGCTGCTGTAAATCTTCCTCCATGTGTGTCTGTCTCTTAGGCTGGTATTTCTTTATTGAAATACTCAAGCTATGCCCTACAGCTCAGTGTGTGTCAGCTCAATGCCATTTGATATGGCATCTGGGTCAGAAGAGCAGAACTGCAATCTTTATTTCGTTCTTTTTGCTCAGCATGTACTGACTCAGTGTGAGAGAGACCATTTATCTGTAACTGCAAGTCTCTAAAGTACATGTTTCATTTATTCTGTGTTTAATATCTCCTTAACCCAGTATTGCATCCAAAATCTGACTTTTGTTTGTCTGTTTTTCGTTTTTAGTTGCCATTGGCTTTTGAGGTTGTAGGATTTCTTGTGCTTCCATTTGAGCACGAGAGCTGTCATCCCACACCAGTAATTGTCTTTGGAGAGAGAGAGAGCAAGCCTGATTGGCACTGGATCTAAGATCTTTTTTCTGTTTGTTGGCATCTGGCACTACAAGCTGTGAGAGGAGAAGACTTTTAGAAGGAAATCATCTTGGTTGTACTTCAGTTTGATGATCAGGTTCTGAATTGTGATTTCTGTTTCTTCCAGAGCTGAGTTCAGAAAATCTCAAAAATTGCTTTAAGATCATCAATGCTTATATTTTCTTATCTTCATCTGAATTTTTGGAGGTATGTTACCATTATATAAAGATCCATACTACCGCCTCAGGTCTTTACTGGCAAACTGTTTTTTCTCTCGTCTTGGAGCATGCCATACACAGAAACATTTATACTCTTATTCATATATGTGTATACAAACATACTGTTTTAATGTTAGCTCTTTATGGTGCATGGTGGACATTCAGATTTGAGAAATATTATTTAGAATCAATGCTTTGTGGATTGATTTAATAGTTTGATATCTTTATGGTCCTATGCTGGGTAATAATAGTTACTGTTATTATCCTACCAGATTAAAATTATGAATGTACATGCTAACAGGAGTTGAACAAGATATTATACCTTGTTGTCACACCTTCTTGATTAGAAAATTCTTCGAGATTGTTTTGATGTCCTGCAATGTTAAAAATGGAACAAAATGCTTAGATAAGATTTTAATGAGTTTAGAATGATGAACATTTTAACAGATACAATCTTTGAAGAGAAACCGGATCTTTAGGCATATGTAAACCCCTATGGAATTGAGTTTTGAAATGTATACCAATATATAAAATGCATTGCATAATACCTTCGTTTTCATTTTGTTTCAGATGTATGCTGCTGACTTATGTCGGTCATTTTGTGAGCTTTTGAAGGACATAACTATTGAAGGTCAAGTTCAAGTTTTAAAGGTGGAGTATAATGAAAATAATATTCAGAGGCTCAGCTTGTACATGTAATGTTTTCAAGTAGAATTTAGAACATGTAGAAGAAACCAATGTATTTAGCAGAATTTGACACTGGAGTTAAACCATCAGTGGTGGTTTAACTACTTACTTGAAGTGAGTATAGAGCAAACTTCTCCTATCTTTATTGAATGGCATATGTATGTGGTCTCCATGAAATTCCTTTGTGTACCATACTTCCATTTGTACCAGACACAGAGTTCAAACAATCTTTGTTTGCCTTTGGCTTAAGTTGCTGTTGTAATGGCCATAACTGCTTAAATAAAGTTGCTAAAGGTTTTTCAAAGAACCAGAAATTTATATTTTCACACTGCCTTAAAATGATGTTGTGGAACTCATAAGCTTTTGAAGTGTTAATAACAATGATTTGAATGTGTCTTTTAAAGAATTTTGGGAAATAAAGTTGGAATGTATGATTGCAAGGTAACTGACTAGTAGCTGTAGTGTACTACTAGTAACAGTGGTTGCATTAACAGGAGGCTCTGTGTTGTTTATGAAAATTTGGATTTGAATTAAATTAATTGTAAATGTGATGGGGGATATAAATCGGATCCCAGCTTTCCCTTTGGTGGATTCACAGCTGGTTCCAGAATCCAGGACAGAAAACAACTGGTGAAGTTCAGAGTCTCCCCTGTTTGTAGTTACTTCTGTGAAGAGCATAAGACCTCTAGGTCTGAAATTTAAAATGTCAATTCCAGTCTATTCAGTGATATTATTTAAAGTCTGTAGTTGAGCAAATGTTTTATGCAGCAGCTTTTAATCAAATTTCTAAAATGGAATTATACTGCTAGTACAGAATAATTTATTCACTTGGGTCCCAGTGTGGCCTTGCTGCAAGATTTGTGTAGTATACTTGGAACAGTTTCCTAGCAATGCCCTCTTGATTCCAGAGGGATAACTGAGCTATCATCCTTGTAATTATTTTTAGAAAAAGCAAAAGTTTTGTCAGGCTTCACTGTGCTGACTTGTGAAACAGAAAAACCCCAAAATCTAGATAAGCATTGGGAACAGAAACACCCGGGGGTGTTCTCTGAAGTAGTTTCATTCAAACAGCTTTCGTGGATTGTAAATGGATATTAGAACAGTAATTAAATTAATAAGGTTGAAAAATACTAATTTGGACTGATAAGACAATTTGTTGCAAGATTGCTGAGGCTTGATGTGACTTGATTTTATAATTATCTTGACACAGACAATAAAAGGTTTAAAAAGACTGTGCAAGGAACGAAGGAGATGGCCAAAACTTCCAGTACCCAGAAAGAGTAGGGAAGAAGTTATGTTTACCTCTGTTTATAATAAGCCTTTTTTATACCTCTGCATATTAAAGGTCTACAAAATTGAGAGGCATTGAGAAAGGTCAACTGCTTAACACTTTTCTCAGTGCAAAAACTAGAGTATTAAATGAAGGTATTGGGAACAAGTTTCAAAATGGAGAAAAAAATATTTAGGACAATTTGGTCAAGAGCACAGAATAATTGGTCCTTGTTGAAATTCCTCTGAGGTGGAAGTAAATGGAGACTAAGAGTGTTTAGGTGTGGTACATTTATGATACCTTTATGTTCTTGAAAACACATCAGTGTGTTCATGCATGTGGCATCACTTTCTCTACTTGGAAGTAGGAGTGAGGAGCCCTCAGCCCATTATTCTCACAGCCTCTTCCCATCTCTCTTGGTACAAGGGTGGAGCACAAACATCTGGGCAAAAGAAAAATGGAAGAAGGCAGGAAAACAAATTACTTCAGGGAACAGCACATGAGGGGAAAAGAATCTGAAAAACAAAGGGTAAAGATTTTAAACATTGGGAACCAGAGCAAGGTGCCCAGAATAGCACCTCTGAGAGCACACCTGCAAGGAGCTGGTAGATCCTAATCAGCAGGCTCTCAAAAAATGACATGACAGCTATGGAAATACGCTCTGAACTGCTGGTACTTCACCCTACCAAGCACCTCAATCCTCTGCTTTTCCTGGAACCATAACAAGGTCTCTTTTTCCAAACCATCTCATCAACTTTGCCTGGGCCATGGGGAGGCTTGTGAGGTGCTTGGCTAGGTGGGTTTCATTGGCCTGTCAGCTTTAACCAGGTGTATTTATGCAAATCAGGTTTGCAGAATATTTTACTAGAATATAGTTTCAGCAATCTGGGATTTGCTGGTATTTAATGGTAAGCATCCTCTGAGCACTTTATATGTGTACACCAGTTCACATGGGTTTAAAGCTTTGGTTAAGGTTTATGAATGTACTTTGCTAATGGTCTAATTTGCTTTTGTTCTTAAGGTTGTAGAAAATGTCCTAAAAGTCAACCCTGTGTTGGGTCCTCAAATGTTTCAACCCCTTCTGCCATCAGTATTCAGGGGGATTATAGAAGGGGAGGTAAGAGTTCTTTTAACTACTCTCTACTTTTCATTTGGAAAATGAAAGTACCTTCCATTATCTCCAGCTTTTTCATACTGATGTTGTATTTTCTCTTGTTTTAAGAGCATCAGATAGATTTTTCATATCTACTTTAAAAATCTTTAAAGGTAACATAGTAGCACAAGAAAAAACAACCTGTCCAGCACTTGTTTTGTCATGCAGCGTTTGTTTTAATAAAATAGCAGAAATTTAATTCTGCTGTTCCACTGTTTCTTCACCATTAACATTTTTAAGAGTTATAACATTAGGCCTAGTATAACCCTTAGTCAGTGATGGAGTTTTTTATTGTTATGTGTTTGGTTTTTTTTAAGACACATACTATTCCTTTTTAATTGTACCTGGATGAGAGAAAAACAAACTGAACCAGGAGAAGATCAACTTGACCTTCTTTTCCTAACTGATATATCTAATATGAAGAGCTGAATGAGTTGTGTGAGATAGTCTTTAGGATTTTGCTGGCTTACATGCCATAACATCTCCATGTTCTCTCTTTGTAGACAACAAATGAGTAAAATCAAATATGCTTTAACTGTAACTAGAACTGCTTTCAGTTTCTAGCAGGAATCAGTGGATGGAATTCTTTAAGCTTTTTTACTTTTTTGATCAAAATCTTTGCTTTTTTCTCAGTTGAAGACCTTCAAATATCAATAAGTAGCTCCAGTATCTGAGCTGGATAAGATTTCCAAATTTAAGCAAGTAATGCTATATAGCAAAGTACTTTTTGCTGTTCAAAGCACAAGGATAGAGAGTGGATTTTTAAAATGTCTTCTGATTTATGACTAATAAATTCATTGTACCCCATTCGAAATATATTACTCTGGGTTAGAATTTTCAGGTAAATGTTAGCATTTTGTTTTTCAGGTAGGCTATTTCACAAAATACAGTTACATTGTTATGTGCTGAATTTAATATGAAAAAATCCATAGCTTCTTTTAAAATAACCAAAGATAATATACTAGTGAACTTATTCCTCTATCCAGTTAATTTTGAGACACCTGCAGATTAGTTTTTGGCAAATGTATTATGGCTTCTATCTGAAAAAAGTAAAAACTTCAGAGATACTAAGTGTTCTTAATTTTACTGAAATTGTAAGCAGTAACTTGGAACCAGCATCAACTTCAAAAGTGGTGTTTTAACAGTACAATAAACTGTTAGTTCCTTAAGATACAGGTTTTGAAATTTAAAGTAAAATCACCCTGCAAGTTGAGGGATGAGTCTGTTTGGATGAAATAGACTTTGAAATTGCTTTAGTTTTCATATTGTAAGAACTGAAAACTGGTAAAGATTGCTCACTCAGTCTTCTGTTCCTAGATGCTCTTAAATTGCAATTTATAACTTAAAATTTCGTGAAAGACATGCATACAAGTCAAGACATGCATGAAAGGGATGCATACAAGTATTTTCCAGGTACTGCTGCTGTGTGTGTCAAATATTTTTCTTTTACTTAAACTAAGCACCTTTTGTTTTGTTTATTTTAATTTCAGAGGTACCCAGTGGTGATGTCTACTTATCTGGGGATCATGGGTAGAGTTCTACTACAAAATGCAAGGTTTTTTTCATTACTTTTGAGCCAGATGGCATGTGAATTGGGTCAGGAGGTAAGGTTTATTGTCCATTTTTGTCCTTTCGTGTTTTTTGTGTCTTGGTATTTCAGCTGTATTACATAGAGTATTCTTGCCTTCTTTTGATCTGACTAAACTTTTCCCTCTATTATCCATGATTGTTCCTGCCCAGTTAATCTTGAAAAGGGGCTCTTCTCCCTCCTTCTCTCCTTTCCCTGAACACCATGTAACAACTTTTACATGTTCCCATAATTACTTTAAAAATTTTAATGGGATGTTTTTAGAGTCCCTAAATTCTCTTCCTGCTTTGTCCCACAATTAGCCATGTAAACCCCCTTAGTTCACATGCAATTGTAGGGGGAGAATTTCTTTCCTTGTGCCATCTTGATGGATCTTGCAGCCTGGAGGATGGTCTAATGATTCTCCTCTGCATTTCTAGAGTATCAAATTCAGTGTGATTCAGTTTCACTGAGGGTCTTTTGCTACAGGTGTTCTATTATGTCTTTCAGTGAAATTTGCTTTTTGGGTATAATACAGTTTTCAAACAAATAACGACCAGTCTTTTTTTTTTTTTAATTGGTCGCTGTGTAGATAAAACAGAGTAAGTCCACGTGCTTTGTTTCTATGAGACTGTTAGGGAAAAACGGAATAATTTGCTGTCCTGAATTAGTTTTCTCTCCATAAATGAAATACATTTCAAGCATCTAGGTTACAGCTAATGGTATGTAGGGTTCAGGGCCTAGAAGCATTGTCATAGAAAATGTAAAAAGTACATGTTGCTTATTCCCTCTGTCAGGTATACAACTGTGTAGTGGCTTTCCAAGACTAAATAATGTATTCATTTGCTAGAAAAATTAAGTTCTTTTCGAAACACACTGATGTACTTATAATTGAAAAAGAACATGGTGTTTCCCAATGCAGTCGGACCAAATTCTTGGTAACATGATTGAAATGTGGGTTGATCGGATGGATAACATCACTCAGCCAGAAAGAAGAAAACTTTCTGCTTTGGCATTGCTTTCTCTTCTGCCATCATTAAATAGGTAAGCAAATGTACAATATATTAAATAAGAATACTTCAAAGACCCTTGGAATTGTTTTTAAAGTATTTCACCATTCTGCAGCTAACTATTGTATTTCCAATACAAATAGTTTTATTTGCTTGTTGTTCTCTGCCAATAGAAATTTTATTAAGACAGAAATTCTGTGCTACATTATATTAACTTCTTATTTGGCTTCAAAAGCATTACAGTAACCTTTCTTCCATTTCATAGGAAATGTCATTTAGGTAAAGTGAGGAACCAGCAAATTTTATTGTTGGTTCTCATGTTAACTTAGAACTATCTGCTTCTCTCATCTGTGATTATGTAGTTGCTTTAGTTGACATGTTACTATTTTGGTGTCCCTTCCAGGGAGCAGTGTTCAGTTTTCTTTCCTGTTACAGGTGATCTGAACTTTCATCCTGGTTTTCTCCTTTATGACATTAAGTGTAAGAAAGAGTTGCTATGGAAGACTGTGTTGTTTCTGTGAAACACTATAGGTTTTATAGCAAGGAGATTTTCCTATTATCCTTTCAGTAGCCATTGTCATTCCTGGACATACATAGAAAATGCAAGTTTTAAATGAAAATGCTGAATACACTGACTTCTAAGTTGTCAATACTAGAAGTCATGTATAACACATTTAGGTGAGAGTTCAGTCCATAGTTACCTTCAGATTATTTTTGTGTGTTTGACATTCAGGAAGACCAGACTGAATGAGTTTACATTTAGTCTGTTGGGTTTCCTGACCATTCTTGTCTGTTGTATTGTCTGTCGAGAATTTAGATGTTGCTCCCAAAAAGCTATGTTAGTATCTGTATAATATGTAGTATCTGTCAAAGCCGTAGTCTATGTAGTCACTATCTAAAAAAAAATCAGGGAACACTTATGTGTAGTTTAGAGGCTTCATTGCTTTTTATATGCATAGAAATTTTTCTTTTTTTTTGATCAGATGGGTAGTCAGGATAACCATCTAGCTAAAGGTGAACCGAGCAGCTGCTTTAAAAGGTTTTTTCCCAGTAAATGTAACAGTATTATGTTGTTTATAAGTATATTTGAAATATTTTTAAGGAGATGTTAGCTAAAATGTAACGTGCTGAACTACATCTGTCTTCCTGTGAAGTTTCTGTTAGAGGAAGGAAAAAAATAAATTCCTTTAGATAACCATATTATTTTGAACTATGTTCAGCTGTTCCAGATTTCCTGCTGCAAAAGCCAATTATTTCTGGCAGTCTGTAACTTAATAAAACCTTCTCTAATGACAGCTTTATCTTTCAGTTACCCATATCATTTAAGAAAGCTGTTTCTCAAATAAAAAGTCTTTCTTTAGTGGATGTATTTATGTCAAGGCTATGAAAATTTCACTTATACAATTGATAGACTGCCAAACTTAGCTTCAAACTGAGTGTGTGAAATGGATTCTGTCAATTGATTGTTTCTTTTACTAGAACAATGTGAGTCACTCTGGTTTTGCTGTATCTCAGGGATTATACTACAGATACTTGCTGCATCCTGTCTCTTCAGGCTTCTTACGCAACTCCATTTGCACAGTTGAAACAAAAAAAAGTTTTAAATGGAATACAGTGTTTAAACAATGTTTGGATTAATGTGTTTTCAATGATTAATGTGTTGTAGTAATTTTTCCTGTTGGAATGCCTCACTAGCCAGTTGCCTGACTAGATTTTACTTTAGATATCCAAGGTAAATTCAGGATTTCTCAGCTGCAGAGGCAGAACAGAATTCTGTCTTATGTGGATGGCTGATAGGGGGTCTTGAGAATGCCAAAGTGAGAGTGAGATTCTTCCCTCAGCTTGCGGCTCTGTGGTGGCCAGGATTGGTACCAGTAGCAAGCTCAGATTTTCAAGGTTCTGCTGAAAGGAAAACAGGCGTCTGTGCTGTGTCTAACACTTTCTGAGAATTTTTTTCCTTTTGCCAGTTGTTTTCTCTAGCCTATAGCTGAAGCACTGGTTTATTTTAGAGAGGAGAGAGAGGTAGTAGACAATAACAGTGGGGGAAAAATGAAGATTACATGTATTCTCATTCTTCCCTCAGAGTTGTTTTATGCATAAAATTTTGGGGAAAGTTTTAAACAGTAACCATTTTTATTCTCTGTGTAATATTAGTTCATGGATTTTAATTGTTTCTCTAGTTAGTGATCAGGTTTATAATTACAAATATGTGGAACTCTAGACTTTCTGCATTTTAGGGGAAGGTAGAAGGTAGGTTCCAGCATTATTAATTTAAAACAGTTTGACACAAATAATTTTCTGATTCAAGAACAACACCTTTGACAGTGTCATGAGTGAAGGATTTTAGAGCAGATAAGACAGGACTCAGTGCAGAGCAGTTGTTCACAGTGGCTCTTGGGCTGACTAGTTTGACTAAGCAGATTATGAAATGACAAATTGTTAGCCACACTAATTTTCTCATCTAGGCAGTACCATACAGAGATAGACGTAATGGCATGCTTTTGGTATCAACAGTAGTGCTGCATTTTAATCATATGTGCTTGTCCTTCAATCTAGCATCCTGTTTATCTTCTCACAGCTGCACATTGCGTTAGTGGTTAGAAATTCACATTAGAAAAAGAACAATAACTGCTACTTTCCTGATTAGTGTGTTGCAGCACCTTTTCACGGAACAGTAATTTCCTGGTATTACTTAGGGTTTTGGCCAAATTAAATGTTATATAATTGTCTGCTTTTGCTATCCAGTTAATGTTAGCTTATTTTTTGATGTTTGACAAGTTCATGCATAGGCAATATTTTCTGTATTTTGTATTCTTACTGCCTGTTTATCACTCATCCATCCATGTACATTTTCATTAATTTATTAAAAAAAATCTTGCTATTTCATAAAGTAGGTTGAAGACTTCGTTCTTTAAACTGCTGTGTATAACAGTGGGGACCAATAACATTCAGGCAGGAAGGATGCACTTGTGGAGTGAGTAGCTCCATGTTAAGTACATGAGAAAAGTGTGGATAGACACACAGTAGCTCTAATGGGAATGGCTTTTTGAAAAACATGCAAGGACTTGAAGTTTTTTGGAGGAAATTTGTATTTAAGCTAGAGTGTGACAGCAACCTGGATGAGTAAATTCACAAATGTTGTGATTTTCCTACTGTTATCAGTCATTTGTGCTTGTCTACAACCTTAATGGCTTGTTCATGAACATACAGCTGCAAGAGTACTCTTCCAGGCTGAGTTGAGTTTTATTAGATGTGCCCTTAGTCCCTAAAGTAATGACTAGTGAATATGGTCAGTGGCAGCATTCTACCTCTTGTTTGTTGTAGAAAATGTGTGGGCCTCCACCACTATCTAGGGTTCTGCGTTTTGAGCTCTTCAGCATCCTTTGTCATCCTTGTAATTCCTGATGCCAGAGTGGCTAGAATAGTACTATGGCCTCTTCTCCTACCCATATCTATCTATCTGGAAATAATTAGTTTGCTTACTGCAGTGTAATGTCAGTATTACAGTGTTTTGGAATGTCCTTCTCTGGAGATATTGAAAGCTTTTAATGATTTATTTAGCAAAGTAGTTATCTTTTTTATTCCTACAGTTGTGTGTATTTTAGTGGAACACAACACTGAAAGATGCTAGAGAGTGATAGGAACATTTCTTCTCTAATAAGAAAATGGAAACAGATTTTGGAAGGATTATAGTGTCAATGATCAGCTTTGTTTGGGGTGGTTCCTGATTGTACCCACAGGCAGCATTTGACATCATGTTGAAAGCTAAGCACTCCCCTTCTGCAGGTGAATGTTATTTCCATGTCTGTCACTCTTGAATGGGAGATTGCCATGTTTACTTTTACTCAGTCAGTGCTTTCCAAAACAGGCCACAAACTGTGGTCCTTGGGGATAGGCTTATTTTTGGTGGAACTACCTGCGTAGAGTGGTACCATTCTGAAGTAGAGGAGACTTTACTGAGCTTAAAATATGAAGTATTTTAATTTATCTTTCTTCATTTTGGTTTCTGGTACACGAGTAGTTTTCATTTTACCCCTTTGAGTTAAGTATGTTTATGTATTGTGGGGAAGGGGTTAAGAGGTTCCCCAGGTTTCTAGTAATTTGTAAATGAATGTCTGCTTTTTCTCATTGTGTATCAAGTCTGATATGTCAGCCAGTATGAGTTCTGCCAGTTAGGTAATTGGCATTTTGTGAGTGTAAGCACTTACAGTATGCAATTATAAATATTCATTAGATTATTATAGAATTTTGCCACTGTCATTTGTTAAAATTACTTAGAAATTTTAATTTTCTTCTCAAAAAGTTGTCTATATGTAAAGTTAGCTAAATGGTAAGAAAGTGCCTAATAAAATGTCATGCTGTCCTCATGATAGTTATGTCCTCATTTATAAAGTCAGAATTTCTTACATAATTACTTGTACATCCTCATTTCTTTATAAGGATGATTCTCTGAAGCTATTTTATCTTCCCCTCCATTTTTTTAATCCCCCTAGTTAAAGGAATGCTCACCCACGCCTCTAATAGACTATTAGCATTTAAAGGAGCTCTTTAAAATATGATTTTGCAGTTGTCATCAGTGTTTGGCCGTGGATTTATTTAGCTTGCCTGACAGGTAACGGTGCAATTTTAATGATAAGAGTGAAAAATGTGGCTTTAGTCTTAGTCTGACTATCAGAGTCTGCATAATTCAGAAGGTTACACAGAGCACTGCCAACTTCTTTAATTGCATGTCACGTTATGGCATTGGCAAAAGGATGTACTCATTAAACTTCCCTTATTCACAGTCTCCATTAATTTTTCTCCTACACTTGATGGCTAGTATGGACTGGTCAGGAGCATATTATCTTTTCCCCTAAGACACTTAAACCTTGATTTCAAGGAAAAATGTACCAAGTGATAGCAAGAAATTGTCATTAATTGCATCTAAACTGCTGCAAAAAAATAACCTACAGTCATAAGGGTTTGGTTGCTGCTGCTATCTTGATTTTGTTTATGGCCTATATAAAATATTTCAGAAGTCTTTCCTAAAACTATTCTAATTAGATTTACCCTAAAATTTAAGATTTTAATTATATAAAAGCAAAAGATAACAGACGAACTAGCGTCCTTGAAACTCTTTGCAATGTATGGTTTACATGTTTGCAAATTAGATACTGAATAAGTAGTGACCGAAGTATAGCATATTACTAAAAATGTGTAAATATCACAAGATTGTACCAAAAGTAAAAAAAAAAATTCCCAAACCCAAAACATAGATTTACAACTGTTTTTGCACCTGTGTGTGTTGGAGCCGTTTTGGTATATCTGCTTATCTGTCTGTGCTACACTCTGTGAAATTTGAGACTGCCAGAGAGTAGCTGAGATTTTTCAGTGACTTTCTTTAACAATGCCAGACTACTATGATGAGATACCAGAAGTGATAAACACCACAACCCATGTCACTACAGGACCTTCTGCAAATAAGTATTGTCTTGAAAAATGATGTTTCATATTCAAATAATTTAATGAGAAAGTGAGTGTTTAAAACAAAACATCAGGTTTTGATATTAAAAAAATGCCCAAGTATAAAGGAAGCTTGTATTTTTAAGAAATAGCTATTATATTTTGTGTGTGAATATTCTCTGTAGTAGTTGTTAGGAACTGTTGATGTTTTCTCTGTTGAATATTTGGAGCTATCAGTTGTTAATGCCAAGTGTATGCCCATCCTGTCTCCTAAACTAGCAGGCGAAGTGTGGTTTTGGAATTGAATTTAGTTTTGATTAAATTTCTAGAAGTTGAAATTTGGGAAATTAATTTGAGTTCTTTGAACCTTTTGGTTTGAACTGCATTCATATAGAGTACATTAATGCTTTTATAATTTGAGC
Organism: Melospiza melodia melodia; assembly: GCF_035770615.1. Taxonomy (NCBI): domain Eukaryota; kingdom Metazoa; phylum Chordata; class Aves; order Passeriformes; family Passerellidae; genus Melospiza; species Melospiza melodia. The sequence continues at coordinate 35,008,187 of NC_086226.1, forward strand.
AGAATTGCTAAATATTGCAGTGAAAAGTAAAGGCTAAAGCTGTAGTGTTATTATCAGTATATCATATCTGTGTGTTATGTTCATGGCCACCCTTTTTATATTGCTGTTTTGTTCACAAACTTGGTGGTTGCTCCATAGAAGATTTAAATTTCTGAATAAAGAGAATAAACTACTTTCTCTAAGTAAGCTTTTAGTTTCATGAGAGCTTTCTGTCATATTATTTTACTGGAGTCTAAGGTCAAATTAGGTTTATGGAATGGAAATTTATTTTCATATCCTCAATGGGAAAAATAATTTTGTTGTTTTTACGCTGTGCAAGAGAGAAATTTTCAGTAAATGCAGCAGCAAGTCAGGTATCTTACTGAAACAGAAGCATCAAATCCTAGAAGGAATCTGCAATATTTGAAATGATCAGAAATGTTTTGGTAAACTAGATAATGAGAAAAAAAGAAAAGTGTTTCGGGATCTGATAAGTTAATAAGGTTTCAACAGTTCACCTGCCTACTGGATGTTAATTAAATGTTGATGTCTGTGCTACCTAAGCAGTAGTTTAGTTTCTGAATTGCTTTGATTTGGGGTCATATCTAGACATGATGTGGTCGGAAGGAAGTAGGGATTTGAAAAAATAAAATTGTACACTAGCCTAATTGTGGAGAATAAAAGTATAAGGAAGGAAGCCCTGCAAGAGCAGATGGTTGCTAAATACATAATGGGACAGCAATAAATAGTTTCACTCAAATAAGCTTAAAAGAATAATTACAGTGCTAAAATTATTTGTTCTCGTTTGTGGGCTTTAACAGAATTTTATAGTAATTATAAGAATGAAATCCCTTCTCAAAAATTCACTTTTGACCCTGGTTTTGAACTTCTTGCATGTTTTCTGTTGTATGTAAGTGGGATTTGGATGACTACTTTCTGCCACCTAATATTCATTATATTGGCATTAATGTAACATGGGTGAAGTGCTTGTATGTTCTTTCAGTTACTTTGACCTGTCATTTTATGCCCAGTTTGACAAATTGCTGTTACTCAGGCTTCATGCTTGTATTTACAAGGAGTCATAGTTGAATTAGATTTTAATGTTAAAAAGCCAATAGCTTTCAATATTAGTATATTAAGATGAAATTCACTTGTGGGTTCAAAAATAATTTTCTGTTACCATGTGAAGCTGTATTCAGGTAAAAACCTAGTAATGCTCTCTCTGCAGAAGAAAATTTGCAGTGAATGAAATATGAGAGCAGCCTAAGCTTGTTAGTGTTTCCTGTTTTTTTTTTGTACAGTTTTCAAAAAGTAATGGATTTTATTTCTAAGTATGAGCCTCTTTGACTAATGCTGATCCAAGTTACGTATGTATCCCACCTAGCCTTTTTTATGGTTTTCCCCAAAATGGTATCAGTTATGTGGCACATAATTTTGTATCTTGTTCTTAACAGATACTGCTTTTAGATACTTTAACGATATGTAGTATTAATGAAATAATAACTCTAAGATACATTGCAATTAGATCTGCAGGCAGTGCAGGCTGCAGTATTGACAAAGTATAAAGCAGGACTTCTCTAGATTTCATAGTGCAGAATGGAAGGAGCCATGACCTGGATTAAGATTTTTTTCTCCTGTTTTGGGCATGGGATTCAACTATCAGAAGAGTCCTTAGTGTGGTCAGAACCACAGTGGAGCTAGGGTTCAAGCAAAAGTTTTGTGAATATTCATAAGATACTTTCAGTGCAAGACCACAGAGACATTTAGCCAATTAGTTACTACTGGTCATCAACTTTCTTTTATCTGGCCACTGCTCTACTGGTTCCTCTAAATTTTCATGCTATCTGATATACTGTAGAGCTTCATTAATTGCTTTAGTTTTTCAAACTGTGTTGCTTCTGACATTTTCAAAAAGAGAGCTCTATGAACATTTGCCTTTGAAAACTCTTTTTTAAAATTTTACTTACATTTTGTAGCTATAAAGGGTTGTTTCATATAGCAGACCTTGGAAGAATAATTTTTTTTGTCTGGGTTTTTTTTACACATATAGGTTTCAATATAAAGGGACTATAGGCAGTGAAGTCTAGGTAGAACATAATTTCCTGTTTGAAGTCACTTTGCATTCTTTGCTTGTCTCTGATTTTCCCCTCATCTGACTCTATTGATAATCCTTTTCCTTTACACTTACTGTTCTGTTCCCCACATCCAGGATGCTTCACCATTGTTCCTGTGGACTATATGGTGTTTTCCCTTTAAGTAAATGACATGACATTTTATTTTACTTTTCTCATAATGTCAACAATTATGTAAAATACTGTGAAAAAATATGTGTGAAAATAAATATTCACATCTAAGGAAGAATTAGTTTTCCTATTGATCTATTGGTCTCAGAAAAAAAGAAACAAATGTAGTTCTAATTCTGGGTTGTAACTGATACAGGCTTTGTCAAAAATGGCCCATGGACCAATTTTACTTATTTTATTTCTTATTTTAGACTATGTATTTGGAAGAAAGCTTCTTCAAAAGCATGTCTTTGTCTATTCTGCTTCCCTTTCTCATCTGTGTCCTGCATTTCAGATTGGATTATATAGACAAAGACATTTGGGTTACATTTCACCCCTTATGTGAACTCAGGCTTCCTGTGTGAGATCACTGTAGCGGAAGGGACTTGATTCTCCTGCTGCTGTGCCTCTTTTTTGGCTGTGGCTACTGATGGGCTTTGTCATCTTTCTTTTGCTGAGCAGAAGGTCTCGTTGCAGTAAAATAATGGAGTTTTAGTTATGTTGCTATTTGTAGGCTTAATCTCCGCTTTCCTCCTTTGATGACTGATGTGACTGAGCTTTGCAAGTATTTCTTGACTGTGATGGATAAACTGAGGGTGTAATCTCTGGTCCTTAAGCAGAGGGATGTTTATAGCCCATGTAGTCTTTTTCTGCACAGGGGACACTGCAGGAAATGAAATCTGTGCATGAAAGGTGTGGCTCTCAGAACCGGAAACTATCTCATAGTCCTCTGTGAATAAATTTGGTTTTAAAAGGGTGGCCTAAAGTGAGACTTTACAAAGTGCTTGGGGTCAGGTCAGAAATACAAGTACATAGCAGCTTAGTGCCACATCATGTGAATCTCATATCCTAGGATTTCATAGGTTTCTGTGGGATTGCTGGCAGATTGTGCCTTGTCAGAGGGCAGGAGACACTGGGCTCTTCCCTTCAGAGTGTTTCTTTTCCCTCTTGTCCAGGCCACTGGAATGTCTGTGCATGTGGCAGCAGTTTGGTTCTGTAGACAGGGAACAGTGTAAGTGCTGCTACAAATTTAATAAAGCTTTTCAGGTTCTGGCTGAAAGATAAGGGAGTTACAGGTAATGCAATAGTGCTGTTACAAATAGTTGTGCTTTATTCTGAAAGTTAGATTGAAGATAATAATCTTGTAAGCTCTCCTAGTTAAGTCAGTGGACTTTTAAAAAAAAGGCAAAACAGAAAAAGAACAAAAAAAATCCCCAAACAACAAAACCCAGCAGTTACAGACTAAGATAGTTCTTGGTTTTCTAGAAACAAATCATTGAGATTTCCTTTCTAACAATACTTCTGAAGCACAGATAAAATGGCTTCCTGTCCCAGGGTTTCCTGTATCCATGGCAACCTGACTTCAGGCACTTCTTTCCTAGTTTCCTGAGCAAACTGTTGCAAACCCTGGGGCAAAAATGTCAGTGTTGTAGTACACAGCAATACTGGCTTTACCAAGGTTTCCCAGATGAGTGAAGTTGGTCAGTTTATAACATAATCTAGCGGATTGCAAACAGCAAAATAACGGAAATAATGAACTTCAGATTTGGGGTAAGGAAATGCTTCTATTTCTTTTAAATGTGACTCAGCTTTATAAAAGTAAAATTCAAATTGTAAGTGATCTGCCAGTAAAATGTAACTTATTTACAGTTGGCATTTCTACTTGAATGCTTTTGAAACATTTCTTAGTGATGGTTAGCTATGAGAAGTAGAGAATATATAGTATTTTTAAATTAATAGAAGCTGTTATTTTGGCAGCTTAGATACTTTTATGCTACAGCCAATTGAATATTTTCTGGCTAAGTTACCGGTATATTTATGTAATTGTGCATTTACTTTGAAAAATCTTTTGCAGTGAAGTCCAGTTAGTAAATTGGAGATCTAAACTCCTTCTTTGGCATGAAAGAATAATATGTAAAATACCAATTTTGAGAGTAATGCTAATATTTTTAAGACTGTACACATAGATCCAAATAATTATTAATGATTAATATATATAATAAATATATTTGAATTAATAATATTTATATACTTCTTTTTATCTCTAATAGTGAAGTCAGAGAGGACTAAGAAGGCCAAAGACAGGGATATGTGTGTTCTGCAAAGTTCTTCATCCTGCCCAGGAGCATTCCTGTATATATTTAATTGTTTTCTTTGGTTGCTGCTCCAGAAGGAGGCTTTTGGCTGTCCATCTGCTTGTCAGCTCTGCACAGGGAGACAAGTTAGCTGTCGTAATGCAGGGCTTTCGAGCATCCCTTGGAACCTTCCTAAAACAACAATTCTTGTTTACCTCAGTGGGAATAATATATCACATGTCACTCCAAATGATCTAAGAGGCTTTCTGAAGCTTGCTGCACTCCACATGGATAATTCCAGTATTTTGTATGTGCACCCAAAAGCTTTTGTGGAACTCCCCAAACTGTGCTACTTGCATCTAAATAGCAATCATATTAAACGCCTGGATCCAGGAATCTTTGAAGGCCTTTCCAATCTTCATTGTTTATATCTTCAGAATAACCAAATAGCTTTTCTTCCCAGAGGATTATTTAGTGATCTTCTTTCTGTTAGATATTTAACACTTCAAAGAAATCGTCTCAGTGTCCTTGGAAGTGGGACTTTCTGGGGAATGATAAGTCTCCAAACACTAAACCTAGCAAATAATAAGATTTCACGGATATCAGATGCAGCATTTCATCATCTTGAAAATCTTACATATTTGTTTCTTGAAGGTAACAACTTACCACTTGTGCCATCAAATGCCATTGGAAGGCTCAAAAATCTTGAAAGACTTTCTTTGTCTCACAATCCCATTGGATCAATTCAGCCTTTTGCATTTAAGGGACTTAATAAGCTTAAATATCTATCTTTGAAAAATGTCAAGCTAAAATGTGTTGCTGTAAACGGATTTTTTGGATTAAACAACCTTAGCCAGCTAATCTTAAGTTATAATGATTTAGAAACTATAAATTCCAGCACTTTTACCTTATTGACGAATTTAATGTATCTACAGCTAGACAGAAATAGAATAGGCAGTATTGGCAATGGTACCTTTGAAAAAATGGGGCGGTCACTTAAAGTACTCAATTTAGCATTTAATAATATCACAGAGTTACAACCTGAAGTGCTCAAGCCCTTAGTATCTCTAACTCATCTGCAGGTACATTCTAATCCTTGGAACTGCAGCTGCAAAATGCTTGCATTACTTAATTGGCTAGCATCATCTTCTGTTTCTGCAAAAATCCACTGTCAGTATCCTCAGAGTATGCGTGGTAGACCTTTGCATTATATGAAATGGGCTTGGTTTTCAAACTGCATTGGCCCCACTGCCAGCCTGGGCTCTGCCCCAAGTCTGGGATCTGTCGTGGTGCGTCACAGCGCTACCACTCTGCTGATGGCCTGGCATAAAGGGAACAGGCACAACACATTGGAGCAATTTGTCACTGCAGAAACTAAGTATATTGGTTTCTGGGAGGGAACTGCAGCCACATCTTCTACCCCATTGCCTTATCAGGAATATGCTGTTGAAGTGCCATCACAGGCAGCTACAGTGTTATCAACATTACCAGTGCAAATTCCAGCAAAAATTATACCTACTAATGGAAATGTAGAAGAAGAATGGTTGTTTACAACGGATCCTTCTCCTGCATCAGTAAAAACAACCCAGATTTGTACACAACAGGTTGAAAAGCTGAATCAAGCTTTTGATATTTTACTAGCCTTTTTCATGCTGGCTTGTGCTGTTATCCTGTTCTTAACCTGTAAAATTATTCAGTTTAGGCAAAAACTAAAGGTGCTGGAAAACTCAGGGGAAAAGAGTATAGAATATTATGGCTTTTATCAGCCTGGCAGATACAACATTACTGACTCAGTGCAGTCTCTAACTCGGAAATCAGTGGAACATTCAGAACTGGACCAAATAAGGCTGCTCAAGCGAACAGTATCAGAAAGTCAGGCACAGGTCATCTTGTTCGAACATTCATCATTGTAATTTATCTCATTTGATTTGGTGTTAACTGTGATATGAAAGGTCAAGAAATCAAGAGCTCAATTCTGTAAAAATACGTTTACCAATTAAAATCAACTGCTTAATAGAACTGTGGAAAATGGCACAATTTGGGTTATGCGTCAACATTTGCTTACTGAATGTTTTGAAATTTATTGATTATTTCATTATATGTCATTTCAGCCTAACATGGATAAGTTTATTAACCTAGGTCCCTGTTTGTAGTAGTTTTTCACCTATGCTCAAGTGTACATGTAGTATAAAGTACAGTTTAATTTATTTTGCCATACTTAATGATGTAAATTCCTGTAGAAATTCCATAGCTGTTGTGCAGCAAGCAAAATATCAGTTCTTAGTAGGATCACGAAGCCAAGAAATCTTGGGGAATCAGAAGTGTTTCATGTGTTTATTGTAATAGAGTTTATACTCTTCCTCTATTAAATAAAGCACAGGGGAAACCCCCCCACATTTACAGTTAGCATGTTCAAATTCATGAGCAAGAGAAAAATTTTAAACTATACAAATTCTATTTATACACATAGCATATTGTAATATACAAAGTTGTGTGTTCAGTCTGTATAATGTTTATATTGAAGTGATTTTTATTAGCATGTATCTCTATGGTTTTATGAAATACCCTAAATTGGAGTTAGGAAAACCAAAATGCTGTTGAAATTTACCAAAGTGTGATGACCAAATTTATTATGTCTAAAGTAATAGAGCTGGTTAATTATCGTCAATAACAGATCATCATCTATGTCATCTATGTAGTAATATTTCTTAGGGACTTTTTAGCTAGATAAGAGGTACAAATTGAAGAAATACACTACACTGTAAGTGTAAATGTAAATGCTAAATTAAGAGCTGAAAACATTTACATATTGGTTTTTATTTGAAGGTGTCAGGTCCAGATATGTGTTCTTAGTTAAAGCTTCATCTTCAAAATAGGGATATTTTCTTTTATAGTTTGCATATAACTTTTTATTTCTATTTCAAATGTTAGTGTTCTGTTGTTGTCAGGGCATGTCTAGTATGCTGTAGCTTTATTTTCAACCTGAATGTCTACGATTTTTGTTTTTCTGTTAATACTATAATTCAAACTTTTTTTCTGGAATTAAATGTCATAAAACTATGTGCCAAATAGTCTGATGTTGTAAAATCTACTTATTTTTGTAGATGCTGTTTTTCTTGTACAGGCTGTGCCCTAGAGATTTTGGTCACATTTATAAGTTACACAGTTTACAGCTAGACCATTTTCCTCAAAGAAAAGTGGGGAACAATGCTTTGATAGACTTTCCTCTGTGGTGTTGATTTAAATTGTGTAGAAGCATATTGCTGTTCCAGGCTCCAGCCCAGAGCCTGTTGCATTCTCCAGCTGAGCCAGAGCTGCCCTCAGCATTCTTGTTCTCTCTCCTCTCTTTCCTGCTGCTGTAACTCTGGGCTGTGCAGATCCCAGTCATCCTGTTTGTCCATCTGCAGTTCTTTTCCAGCAGGGAAAAAAAAAAATCTATTTTCTACTACCAGGACATATAGAAATCTTGACTGCACTGAGTGGGTGTGAAAGTGCAAGTATGACTTCATTATTGTTTGTTATTAGTGTAATGAAATAATACTGTATTTGTGTGTAATTTATTGTATTATAGATCAAATACTTCTAGGGAACACACAATTCAGCTTATTGGACAAAAGCTTAAACTGTTTAGTATTGCTTGAGTAGAAACTATTCTTTAAAATTATTTTCTAACTTAAGATCAGATGTTAAATATAATGGGCAAATGCTTTTAGGAAGGGAAAACACTGGCTGTAATTTATGCACCTTTCTCCAGAGGCTAATCCACTGCAGTCTCTTTCACATCAACTCATTTTTGTTACCTTCTGTGTCTCCTACATAATTTGTTGTGATAAATATTAATTTTGTTTTCACTTAGTAACAACTGCACAATCAATGATTGCATGTAGTAGGTTCTGCAGTTTTATGTGCTATAATTTTAAATTTTTAATTTTATGTGAATGCCTTCAGAAATAGTGGACTTCAAATGCAGTAGAAACTAGTTAAGTTTCTCTTGCTAGAAATGCTGCTACGCCTTTTTTACAGAGGAGTTTTGCTAATTCACAAAGGTTAAAAACTGAATAAACCTAATTCTCAATTCTCAAATCTAGCAGAGAGCAGCTCTGTTATTTTAGGCTCTGATTTCCACAGCTGCTCTTTACAGAAAGGCATGAGAGCTTCTCTCTGTAGATGCATCTTTTTCACTGACAAGCTGCTGTGGGAGTTGTTTGCCAGGTATGCCTCTCACCATCTGTAGTGGGGGAACATGAAAGGAAACTGGTGTCACAGCTGTTTGCGCAGCAGAGAGTTAGAGCCATTGAAAGCCATCCTTTGGAGTGGAGATATCCTCGAATTACCAGCTTGCCGACACAGGGATTAGACTGACAAGGCACTGAGAGATTTATTATGCAGTTGTGAGGGAAAGGCCTTTCTTTAGCAGCCAGTATCTTTTGTATTTGAATGTTCACTTGAGGAAGCCAACTCTTTAATGTACACATGTGGTTCATATGTCAATTAAAATCACTAGGGAATAATTAGAAGCCTTAGTGAAATCTGCCCTCGTGAAGCAAAGTGGTGCTTCATGAAGATCAGGTTTATGGTCAGTCACAGGACTCCCCTGGCAATACTGTCTTAGCTGCTACTTCACTGCTTTAGGAGCTCCCTAGAACTGTGCAGCTCCTAAGGGTGTGTGTGTGTGTGTGTAATAATCATTTACGTCACTTACAATATGTGCAGAGTAACCTCTGCTTGTCCCACTCCACCTCTTTCCTTGGCTAATGAGATAAGAAAAAAGAATTAAACTTGCTCAATATGTAAACTAGTAAAGATATGAAATCAAATTCTTCTTGGTGTTTGCATCATCCTGGTGAATGTAGAAAAGCAGAAAATGTTTTCTTTTATCTCTGAAAAAGTCTTTTTTCTCATACAGATTTTTTTCTCATTCTCTGAGGGATATGCAAAGTAGATATGGGATCCATTTTATTTAAGCATCACTAAAAATATGTCAGGACATGTTTTAACATGATGACAAACTTTTGTCTCCAGTAGTTTGCTATGTAAGTGAAGTAAAAATTAGGAATTTTCACATAAAACCTCAGGATAATAAATTGTACATAGAGCCGTGTGCATTAGAAATTAAAACAGAATGAAAAAAACCAAACAAAGTATGTTTTTTATTTTCAGAATAGATTGGGTCTGTTCTGTCCTTTGCAAAGCCTTTATTCTTTTATTTAAAAACTTATGCAAACTTCTATTTTGAAGTTTTGAGATTATTTTTGTGGAAGCTGCCTTGAATGCTAAATTTTGTTTTCTGTTGGTGAGGTGAATTTTATTAACAGGCAGCATAAAATATCTGTTCTGTAATAAAAAAAAAAAGTAGTGCTTATATCTTTGAAACTGGATTATGAAGTGTTTTAGTCCCAATTGTGAGCCTTTTACTTTTGCTGCCTACCAAAACATTTTTTGTGCCAATAATTTAGGAAGACTGGGTAGATATAAAACCAGTTGTAGCCTGATGGTTTTGTTTGTTGCATTGCTAATCTGGATTGTATGCAATTCAATGGGGGAACTGCTTAAATGGTGTCTTCCTCCAGGTTTAAGATTTTAGGATGAAACATATTAACTCCTCTGTTCTGAAAATTCATCTAAATGCAGCATTTGTCTTCTTTGTATCCACTCATGAATTTTCTAATTATTTCTTTAAATAAGTAGGCTAATTTTAGTCTCTTTGAAAAGGTATTACTTTGAGTGACATGGCATGCTTTCTTATCTATGAAAATAAGGCCTGATGCGTTTTATAATTTTATATTGCCACTGAACTTCGAGGTTTCTTTTTTTAAAGCGTGAGTCTGTGGTATCTTTATTTTTCACCAGCGTGTGTCTTGTGTTCTAGGAATAGTCACAGTGTTTAATGGCTCCATACTTGGTAAATATTCCAGTGGGTCTTTGGTAGAAAGAAACTGTATGTCCCATTTAAAGAGGAGAAAAAAGCAAAGTAAAGGAATTATATTTACTGAAAGCTGCAAGCAAATTACATTTTGAAAGGTGCTCTACATTCTTTTTTTTCCTTAAAAAAACCCAAAAACACTTTCATGAATCTTCCACTAAAGAAGTGAAGTACTATTTCTCATTTATGTCATAAAATAGGAATATTCTTTCCAAGAAATCAGTGATTTCCTTATGAGCTTTTGTGGTAACTGTGAAGAGCAATATTTTTGCTGCTCTGTGCTGATGAGACCGCAGCTGGAGTGCTGCATCCTGGTCTGGGCCCTTAACGTAAGGAGGACCTGATACTCCAGGAGCAAGTCCAGGGACCGCGAGGTTGATGAGAGGAGTGGAACGCTCTCCTATGAAGACAGGCTGAGAAAGTTGTGGTGGTTCAGCCTGGAGAAGAGAATGTTGTGTGGAGACCTGACTTCAAACTTCCAGTCTCTGAAAGGGCCTGCAAGGAGGCCAGAGAGGGACTGTTCATCAGAAATGGTAGTGATAGGACAAGGGGGAATGACTTAAAAGTGGGAGTAGGTCTTGATTAGATTTTAGGGAGAAATTCCTTACTGTGAGGGTAATGAAGCACTGAGTTGCCCAGAGAAGCTGTGGATGCTCCCTCCCTGAAAGTGTTTAAGGCAAGGATGGATGGGGCTTTGAGCAGCCTGGTCCATTGGAAGGTGACCTGCCTATGGCAACAAGAGTCAGAACTAGGTGACCTCACTTTCAACCCAATCCATTCTGGGATTCGTGCAACTTGGAAGGAAGAAATAATACAGATATTGGACAGCATCCTGTATTATTAAGAGAATAGTGTGTATGAACAGGGCATACACTTCTCCAGGGCTCAAAGTGTTCACATTTTTCTCCATTGAATGCTTCCTATCTACTATTGATGTGACTCTGAGGGCATCTTGTTGGGAAATACTAACCTTACTCATGTTGGAAAATATTAACTGTTTTAGGTATATTCTTAAAGATGTGTTTCAAAAACAAGGATGAGGCAAAAGAATCTTAATGGAGATGTGCTAGGCAGGACCCTTGACTTGGTGAAGAAACCTGCTCTGTCTCAGAACCTAACAGATTCATTCTCACAACATGTAACATTTTGCTGTTCTGAATGTGATGGGGAAGCCTTTTGGCAAAGAACTAAATGTCTTTTAAAATACATAACTGGCAATCAGGCAGTAGAAATCATGTCAGTTTTCATTTTGTGGAATTCAAGAGTTTCAAGACTGATATGCAAAATACACTTCAGATTCTGGCATACCAAGAGTAGCTGAATTTTAAAAAGGGAACAAAAACTAATCCCTTTGAAAGAAAGGATCATGAATGAGATTACAGTTTTATCAAAACAAACATAAAAGAAATACTTTCTATGCTTAGTATTCTAATGTGGTAAGCATTTTTTCTAAGGTATCTATTGTTATTTAGCTCTTTGTCATATGTATAAAATGTTGTTGTGTGTCCGATAAGAAATTTTTCAAAAGCAATTGCTGTTGTGTAAGGGGCTACAGTTCATCCATGTCTTCAGTTTTCACCCCAAATAAGAAAAGGAAATGAAAGAATATTAGGAAATAGATTTGTCTGTGTTAAAACAATTATCAACTACAAAGTACAATATATGTTCATGTTCGATGCCTATAAATAAACGCAATGTGTCTGCTTCTGCCTCTGCCTCTTAGGGAGCAGCATCAGCAGCATCTTTTTGGGAGAATTAAGCCTGAAATTCCAAACAGGGAGCAATAAGGTGCATCAGTCAGTGGCAGTCCCAGGAAAAGGGTTGTAGTTTATGATCACCAGTTCGGTCCTTTCTCTTTCTTTGCTGCATGTAGCTGGAGGTATTCCTGAGATGAACATCTTTTCCCTTGCAGTTTGTCGTCATGCTTTTGCAGTTCATGGAGTAGGAGTCTGAGAACCCGTGTTCTACAACAGCATGTCTCTGGCATTAGATCCACAGTAGCAGGAAATGGAGCAGAAGCAGCAGCTGGCTGCTCTCCATTAACGAGGAGCTGGTGTCCCCTACTATGTGTGTCAACGGGAGATCTTGTTGCTATGCCCTTACCCTACCAGCACATCCTTTCTCAAGGCAGGGGCAAATGTAAATGTGTTCAGTGTCATTTTGGGCGTTGTGGACCTGTCTAGTCAAGCCCTCAGGTCATGCTGAGTAAAGGTACTCGTGTCTTTTAACTCCCAAGTGATATCTACCAGACTTTTGCATTAGTCTTAAATAGCTTTATGTGTCAAATGGCAGAAGCTGTCTGTGTTTAAACAGATAAATCCTGTTGCCCTTTCTCTGTACAGTCAGGAAAGTGACTTTCTTGCAGAACTGGTTGCAGGGTTTTTCCACCCATTCTGGGGAGCTGACTCCCCAGTCAGCTGGAAAATGAAGAAATACAGGTAAGTAGGGGAGTGTACCTTCTTTACAAGCAGCCATTGCTCAAGGGGTTGTGTAGGTTTATGTGTTGAAGAGTGATGGTAGAAAAGTTCTAAATGTTTCGGGAGTAGAAGCCGCTACTCTCTTCCCTGTTGGCAGGAGCATGCCCTTCCCACTCAGTTTCTTGACTCCTAATGTCAAGGATATTGCTAATGTGTATTTCCTTCTGTTCATTTGCAATTACTTTTAGGTTTTCAGTGGCACACTAAGTTCTATTATATTTAAAAATAATGTTTCTTGTATATTTTGAAGCCTTTTTGTAATTAAACAGTATACTGAATTAGCTGCTTGATAGCATGCTCAGCTAAGCAGTAAACAAGGAAAATACCTCTCAATAAATGTACTCCAAAATTGAGCAAATTTCCTGTGCAGTTCCTTTAGCTAAGTCACTTTCCTGTTCTTTTCCAATGTTATCCAAAGTAAATTTTGTTCTTTTACAGTGTTATCCAAGATAAATTTTGTGGTATCATCAACATTTCAGTGGAAGGACTGAATGATGTTATGACTGAAGATCCTGAAACAGGAACATACAAAGAGTAAGCGGAAAATCTAATTTAAACAGGGTTTAACAGTAGCAGTACTGTTTTATATGAAGTATTTTCATTTGAAAATTCTGTAGGCAGTTAAGACATGCTTGTTAGAGATCTATTTTCTCAAGAGTGAGTGTTTTAGGAAGACACGGAGCTTTTGGTCTTAAAAGAAAATATTTGCAATGGGGAAAGAGGTCTTAAAATGATAGTATAATTTTATATTGTTCATTAAGTTATCTACTCAATGATGTTTTAAAACATTCATATGCTTAGATTCGCTTTTTGCTTACTTGACTTTTGCATCTAAAATTTCAATATAACAATCTTGTGTATTGATAGGGACCACCCTTGCTTAGAGGTAGTTCAGAGTTTATTTGAATGTGACATGAACTTCATGTGAGTTTACCTAGTGTACAATATTTCACAGCCTGGAGAACTTAGAAGCATATCCCACAAGAAGAGTTCTTCATTTGTTCCATGTAACACATGTAACTGCTACAGAATATATCTCAAAAGTTTCCCAAGCTAGGAGTTGGAGCTTGCTTGTGGCAGGAATGTGGATGATGGAGGTGTCCTGGTGGTGTTCTGCCACCCAGCATCACACTCATTCATCTTCTGATGGTTCCCTGGTTACTGGTTGGAGCCCATCAAAGCTGGGGGGAAAAAAGCCAACCTAATGAACAGTAAGATATTTTTTGGGCAGACATCTTAATGTCATTTTTATCTCTGTAATGATTACTTACTTTTAGAATGGAGAGTTGTAATAACAGAATTTACTGATGCTCTGATGCAAAGAATCAAGCATTTTCTTTCAGATCGTTACATGGTGATTGAACAGACTCTATCTGAGCTAATTAATTTACTGCTTAAGGGGATGTTCACTGCCACTGAGACTAGGTGGCACAGAACAGCCAGAATGCAATCTATTTAGTTCTTCTCCACTTAAAACTGGTGGTATGCACACAACTGTGTGTTCAGAGCAGTCCACACTCACACTGAGCCTGAACTATGCCTAAGAATTTCTTGCCAAAGTACTTCGGCCAAACTCTTAGTAAAGAAGATGTAAGTCCAAAGTCTGGGAATATGCACAATGTCTGGCACTGTGTTTTGTTTACTATTAGAGAAAATCTTTCAGAGCCCTTCTATTTCTAAACATGTTGCTTTGCTGGTACTTGTTGAAAATAGTTCTCAACTTTATCCTAGTTCATTTCAAATTTTAAACCTGAAGGCTTGTAGAATTTGTCACTACTTTTCCAAAGTCTGGGCATTGTTTTTACTTCATAAAATATAGTCACACTGAACCAAGGACATATTTATGTTGGCAGTTTCTGAAAGAGCTGTTTGAAAGATTTTGACTTTTGCATAATATATCTTGACATCATTTAGAAGTAAAGTGAGAGCAGTCATCTGAAATCATGTGCACTGTTGTGGCTCTCCAAACTAAAGAAGAATGGCTTAAGCCCGATCTGGTTCAGAAAAAAGATAATGTGATGTCCACTGATTATCATATTAGCTAAATATTGTAGTGCAGGAAATAAAATTATGTGCATGTTTAACAAGGGGAGATCAAAGCTGAAATGCTATAGAACTTTAGCCACTGAAGGTAGAAGAGTGAGGTAAACATGTACAGGGAAGATTGTAAAGGTTAAACGATGGCAATGGCTTAAGTGACTTAATCTCTTCAAATGAATATATTTAAACTGGAATTTTAAAGAAACTGCTGTAGTTAGAGCAGTGAGATTTTGGAAGCAGTAAAAGCCTTGTGAGTTTTTAGATTTATATTTGATTTTAATCAGGTTATGGAAATGTTTACACTGTCTTAGCTGGGTTTCATAGAGTTCATATTTCACGTTGTTGGGATAATTATGAGAGAAATTTACAAAGCTCAAATTTTCTGGAATGGGGAGCATTCCCTTGCTCTAGACTTGTTTACCAACACTCAGATTTTTCCTAATTGTATCACCATCTCTTCTTCTATTCTCTCCTCTCCTTGTGTTTGGGATTCTGTGGTACCTAAAATTAATGAAGATCTGAAAAAGTTAATTCAGTCTTGTATGTTGACATTGACAGTTTTTTCTCCTTTTCCTTTAATAAACTGAGATGCAAGCAGCCCTTTGTAAGCAGAGGAGATATGCAATTTGATATACTATTTTGAAATAACTAATCCCTTTATTAAAAATGGCTTCCATGTTAGTATTTGACCCTGCTTGTCATGCCGTTTAGCAAGTGTTTCATACAGCTCTAAGTACATGTTAATAGAACTAAATATGTAAACAGAATAAGTCTGAACATTTTCATAAAAAGTCAAATAAAAACACATAAGATCACAACCTTTTTTCATGTTAGTAACATTAAAATGGGTTTTTCATATTAGTTGATGGAGTATTTCACATGCTATTGGAATGCAGTAATTAAAAATGCACAGTAATGCAGGACTGAAAATGAACAATAATCTGCATCTGTCTTGGTGCTTTGTAATATGTGAATTATGTGTCCTTTGTGTCTTAAATCATACCTGATACATGGTGGCAAGTTGTCATCACCTGATTGTTTTTTAAATAGTTTCGGGTTTTAAGGCAGAAATTTTAGGAAAAGATTTGATAAAATGGTGGAATATTTGTCTAATGTTTCAGCATAGAGCATATAAAGTTAATGAAAGGCATGCTTTCTATTGGATAGCTGTCATTAATGTCTTTATTAAGTCCATTCAAATAATTTCAGCAGGCAGGAAAATCTCTGGCTTTTAAATTGAATTTTTTTCATATTTTCTGGTTTTATACTTCAAAAATAAAAGTTAAAATATGGCTGTTAATTTTACATATGGGTACCTGCCACTTGAGGCACGTAAAAAATGAGTTTAAAACCTTTGTTCAGTGTCTTGCAGATTTTACTGTAGAATAGCACTGTCCTTACTAGTTTTCAGGTCCTTTTGACAAAGACCTCACAGAAAAACATGGATACCACAAGACATCTTTGCAATCTTTGTATAGAGTGCTTGTACGGCATTTTCTTGAAAAGGAGTGGAAATTTTTTGTAAAGAACAGTAGGTTTTCTGTATTTTTTTTAAAGCCATGTAAAGCCATGTGCACAAATGCATTTAAACCCACAGCTTAAGCTAAAACATGAAGGATAACTGAGATTGGTATATGGGTGGAGGTGACAGACAACACGCATTCCAGGCTTCCTTAGATTCACTGTTCTCAGGAAAAAATTACTTGTGATCAGATTTTGCCTGACTTTCAGCAAACTCCTCTATCTGTCCTGTGTTTTTAAAAGTGTTTTAAAATAATTTTTAATGATAATGTATATTAAAACTCTTCTTGTTCCCATTTTTAGCTGCATGTTAATGTTTCATTTTGAAGAGCCCAGAGCTACAGAAGTTGAGGAACCTCCCACAGAACAAGACAAAAGGAAAAAAATTGTAAGTTTTAGATCTGTTATTCAGTCACAGACCTGATTATGTGCTGCACTTCTGTCACACTAAATTCTTTTTAGGTTTGGTTGATCTGTTGTTCTTGGAAAATTCATGTTTTGAATCAAAAAAAAGGAAGTTTACTGCCAAACCTTGCAACCACAACACTTAGGCTTCTGCTTGCCTTTTGCATCTTCATAACTGTTATCAAAATAAACATCATCTGTTCACAAAATCTGGGTATTACAATACTAACACAATATAGAAGGAATTTACTGAAAAAAGAAGAGAGCTAAACTTTATTGAAATGTCATGGCAGGCCAAATTTCTTATATTTAAAAGAATCAATGTGCCTGCATAGATTTTTTTTCTAATGTGAAGAACTCTTACAAAGAAGCCAGTGTATACTTGTGTAACTTCTTTTACATATAAAAGCAATATAATATATGTCTTTTTTAAAAAAATGTAAACCTTTCCATATTCTTCTGCTATTAGAAATGCCTTAAGAGAAATTCCTAGTGTCTTGCAATTTCATATTTAAACAAAATGCAGAAATGTAATTTTCAGTGGTCCTTAAAACCGTACTACACAGTTCTATAATTGTTATTCTTAAAAGCATCTCTAGACTCTGTTAAATTTCCTTCTTGCTTATGAGCTTAAATTCTAGCTGTTTGTTGCACAGTGATATTTATTCTTTGTGGTTTTGTATAATCTCTCGATATATATGTGTATATTGTTATTGTTATGAATAGGGATTGATATATCTATAGATCAACAGGGAGAAGAAAGACATGTTTTGTTTGTTAATCAGATGTAAAAAGCAAAAGTTAATTTTCATTACTTTTGAATGTACTCTGACTACATTGCTGTCTGGCTAAAGTTTTAATAACATTGTGTCAGATGTTAAGTTTTCTGTTGCAGGTTAACTTCAATAGTTTGGATATGTGTTGAGGAATTTAGACTTGTTAGATTTGTGATGGATTACCTTTAGTGTGGATATGTCAGGCAAAATGAAAAGCAGGGCACATTGAATTATGCTGTATCATTTAATTACACAACATACCAATATGCTGCCGAGGTACACAGTTACAGTGAGGGGACTGTTCTGGGGTGACATGCAGTATGACATCAGTTGTCATTTGAATAATGACAAATGTGCTTGGATAAGGAGGAGCTTCACCAAACTAAAAGCCACACATCAGAGGTCTTGATTTACTTCCCTTGTGTCTATCTTCTCTTACATATGTCTTCCTTTGCATGTCACTTTCCTTTTTTCCCTAAGGAATTGCTTGAGCTTTTTTCCTCGTCTTCTCTTTAATGTTAAGCTTAAACATATTTTCAGCCTTTGTTTTCTTGTAAAGTTTACAGAGAATAAATTATCATACATGAACATCAAAGCTTCATTTTCGTTTTGAATCTCATAGTCTAAATTTAACTATTTCCATGGTTGCTGTTTTCTAGATTCCTAAGCATTATTCTTTGTTTTTCTCCTTTCAAGCCTTCTTTGTAAGAATAGCTGCCTATTTTAGTCTTCTCATTCTTATATTTAGTTAATTTTTCCTGATATATTTCTCACTTAAGCCTTCTACACTGTCATTTTTTCAGCTAACTTTAGTATACACTGTATTCTTACTCTTTTTAATGTAATTTCTTGCAGCTGTGAAAGCAAGTGAACTGCAGTTGTTATGAATGTTTGCTATAAATTCATTCTGAATC
Source organism: Melospiza melodia melodia (assembly GCF_035770615.1). Lineage (NCBI taxonomy): Eukaryota > Metazoa > Chordata > Aves > Passeriformes > Passerellidae > Melospiza > Melospiza melodia. The sequence goes on from NC_086226.1 coordinate 35,026,579, forward strand.
CCAACTGAAATAATGAGATATATAGCATTGCAGATGGCGCAGAAATTGAGACACAACACTTGGCTATTTACTTCAAAATTGTACGGGTCCTTTGGGCTGGTCACTTATAGCAGAAGTGTCAGATAATAATCAGAATTGTTAATCATGGCTTCAAAAGCAACGGCTAGCATTTGATTTTAGAAACAGGATTAAAAACAAAACAGTACCTGGGCCCATTCCTACCTCTGTGTGATGGAAGTTTTTTCCTCTCTGTAGTGCACACACTCACATGAAACTTAGAAAACTATATTAGCTGGTACCACGGGTAAAGTAAAAGAGGGAATAAATATAAAATGTGATAAGAAAATCAAGAACAACCCAAAGGGAATCAGCAAAACCTCTGAACTGTTTGTCTGCTTCAAGCCCGTGTTTACAGCCAGTGCGGTGGAAGATTGGTTTCTGCAGTCCAGCCAGTGTCAAGATCAATTTGTAAAGTAACAAGATTAAAAAAATAGTCAAATCCATGTTTCCACCTAGCATCATAAGGCACATTTCAATAATCAATAATCAATTACTTGCCAAATTTTTGTTTCCTGTCTGTAGCTGTTTTGACTGAGCTGTTGGAATTTACTAGTGGTTTTTTTAACTGGAAAATAGATTTGTTTTGTCTTATCAGAGTCAGTCGCATTTCAATAACTCAGCTATGGCCACACACCTAGGAACTCAGCATACATACTTAGTATATAGTCCTTCGCCAACTATGCTTACTGTTCTTCCAAACTTATGATTTTGTTTGCTTAATCAGTGAAGACTGCAGCTGTCTGTCGAATATTGTTGACAAACTCATTATATCAAACTATTTCATTTGTTTTGTTAGTTCTGAATACTAGTTACAAAAAAGTAGAGGAAAAGAAAATCAACTTCTTGTTGCAGGAAACTATTTTATTTACCTGAAATACTTTTGATATGACTATCTGAATGAAAACAAGTTAGTGTATTAACTCCTTAAGTAAGTCTGAAGACTCTTAAGTCGCATTTGACTTACAGATGGTAGCAGCAAGCATTACTCATACTACAGAAGTCTTTACTGGCTTCAAGTGCTACTGCTTTGAGCAGTGAGGCAGCCAAAGGAGCAATGAGATATGTGAGAGCAACAAATCTGCAGACACTGAGGTCAGGGAGAAAGGAAAGGCAGGAGGTGCTCCAGGCACCAGAGCTGAGGCTCCCCTGCAGCCCCTGGTGCAGACCATGGTGAGGCAGCTGTGGCCCTGCAGCCATGGAGGTCCCTGGGGTTACAGAGATCCATGCGCAGCCCAAGTTGGAGCAGGTGGATGCCTGAAGGAGTCTGACCCTATGGGAAGCCCACACTGGAGTGTGGCCATATGGAGAGAGGAGCCCACACTGGAACCGCCTGTTCCTGAAGGACTGCACCATATGGAAAAAAAGGGATCGGCGCTGGAAGAGTTAGTGAAGGACTGCAGCCCATGGAACTTCTTGTGGGAGAAGTTCATGGAGTACTGTCTCCTGTGGGTAGGACCCCATGATAGAGCAGGGTGAGAGTGTGAAGAGGAAGAAGCAGCACAGAAAACATGTGATAAAATGACTGCAATCCCCATTCCCTTGTCCCTCAAGCTGTTCCAGAGAAGGTAGAGGATTTAGGATTAAAGCTGAGGCCAGGAAGAAGGAAGGTGTTTTAAGATGGTTTCATTTCTCATTACCCTATCCTGATCTGGTTGGCGGTAAAATAACTTCTCGGGGTCAAATCTGTTTTGCTCATGTGAGAAACTGGTGAGTGATCTTTCCTGATCTTACCTCAGCCCATAAGCTTTTCATTATATTTTCTTTCCTGTCCCAGTTGTGGAGAATATGATTGAGTGGTTTTGGTCAGGGTCACAAGGATGAGAACACTTGTATTTAAATACCTGTTTTTCTGTGCAGTCTTTCCTAGAGTAATTTTATACATGACTGTTCAGAGCTATGAACTTAGAGAAACTACGTATAAATGCATTGTATGTCCCAAATTACAGTTTTAGGTGAACAAATGCAAATCATTCAGAAACTGGCAGATTCTTTGCCTGGCAAGGCAGGAAAAAAATGCTACTAACTTCGGCAAATATTGATTAGATTAGTTGTGATTTAGAAATTTTGTTAGAAAAGTCTATTATATTCTACAGATTCAAATTACATTTACTGAAAAAAAATCCTCCTACAGAGTACCAAGTAAGTACTGCACTTACTTCCCCTTTCGAAATAGTGTTGTGGTAATCATAGGTAATAAAATTATCAAGTCTTACCTTGAAACAGCAAAATAGTTTATATAGTTTGCCTTCCAGCATAAACAGTAGTGTTGTTTGGGTTTGACACTAAGATGAACAGATCACAGGTCTACATTAGTTGCCGTTAATTTCAACATCCTACTTCTTTGATACAGCAAGCACCAGGTGTCCCCATCTCCCATCCCCTCCTTCCCAGCCTGGTGGACTGAGGGACAAATGTGGCATAACTGTCAGTGCCCTGAGCCTGCCCATGTGTCTGCTGACTAAAATTAGCAGTACATCCTCTGTCAATGTAGCTTCTTCTTTTACCTATTTTTGCTATTAAAAGGCAACTAACGTGGGAAAATAGTAACAAATATCCTGTCTTTCCCTGCCCAAAAGAAAATTGTATAATCCAGATAGATTTTTGAGGTCTACAGGTATCAGTACTGAAGTGTGGCTATACTTTATACACGTGGACAGTTTATTTTTGTTTGTTATATTATCTAAACAAGTTTGACTTTTTCGGTGTTTTGTTTTCTTACTAATAAATAAAACTGACCATAGTGCATGCCAACATTATAAAGTCCTTGATAAGATCTGATCTGATTTTTAGGAGTTACAGGAACCTCATTCATCAGTAACTAATAAAGTAGCTTTGAAATTATTTTATCTTGTAAAAGCATTAAACCTTAGAGCAAAGTGTAAGACTCATGATTTGACACTGTTTCAAATAGTTTAAAACTGATATCTGCCTTGATAATAATTAATTTGATCTTTGTTTTGCACTAGTGTTTCCTCTTGTTTCTCAAGTAAATATGAAGAAAATAAAAGTAGATTTCTTTCTTGAGCTGGGGTTATAATCAAAATGTGTAAGTCATATAGTAATATTTTTGCATTGTTATCTATTTTTATTTTACATATTTTCCACAGCTTGCGCTGAGGGACCCAGTACACGCTGTGTCACTGCAGCAGTTCGTCTATGAGAAGTTAAAGGCACAGCAGGAATTACTGGGAGAACAAGGTTTTCACGCCCTTATGGAAACCGTGGATACAGAAATAGTTGCCCAGCTACAAGAATTTTTACAAGGCTTCTAAATAAGCAGAAAAAAGATTTTCTATGTCAAATTTATATTTCAAAAATATGAAAGAACTCTAGCCTTGGGTCTTGTATGGATGAGTCTAATGAAAGGAGAAAATAACTTGATACAAAAGAATAAAAAAAGTTGCTGCTGTTGCTCCTAAACTATGCTATTTTGATTTTTTTTTTTTTTTTAATGACAAAAGGTTAATTAAGGCTTCTATCATTAATCTAACATTTCTATGATTCCTAACATGGTATATGCTCCCCTAGGTAGTACCATTTTTGGTACCCTTTACCATGCTGTTGGTTCACAAAGGTACGTCATAAAGTCAGCAGTCTGAAGGAACTGACTAATGTATATTGAAGGGAAGCATCTGTTAATTCAGCACTATAATTCAGTCTCAGGAGCTGCTTCCTTTAATACTGTAGATCTGTAACTTTATCCCTTTCTATTGCTTTTTTTAGACTGTATGTTCAACCTTACGAACAGAAGGATTTAGAAAGCTGTAAGACTGTAAACAGAAATATTCCTTCATGAGAGAAAAATAATTCCCATTTGAGTTGATTGTCTCAGAGAAAAAAACTTTGTAACACTTAAATTGTGTTCAAATTGTTAGAGAAATCAGTATATATTTCTGTCTGAAGATGTGAGTTTTCATTTTTATCACCAAGTTTTCTTTTTTTCTGTTACCAAGAAATTAATTTCTTGAGTTACTTCTATTTCACTTTTAGCTGTCATAACACAAAGAAACTCACCAGAGGTAGATGAGCAATTAATTCTAGTTAATTTGTGGCCGTACCTGGACTACTTAAGATTACCATGTACAGTATCTCAATTCTTTCTGTTTTTTCAGCAAAGACATGTCATGAGGATACTTCAGAATTGTTACTAAAATGTTTAAGCCAAAATGGTCACAGTTATAATCACTATTTACAAACAAGAGGCTCACTTTCAATTATTTATTAGTTACCTGCAGGATAAAGCTCCTCCTTTCTATGTGCCTTTGTCTTTTGTACCTTGCAGGTAGGAGTCGGAGGAAAAATCTGATTTCCATTTTCAGATTTTTCCTTTTAAGTACCGATCTTCCACCTTTAAAGTTGAAGTTAACTTTGCCTCACTAAGGGATGATTCAGCTGTTAAATCGTTTTTTTTTTCCAGAGGGGATTAGCTGTTTAAAGACACCTACAACCTTTTGACAATCTTACTAGATTACCAGATGCTTTTAATAATATGAACCTTTTTACTGATCTTTTTGGAGTAATCTTTCTTGAAACCATCTCTCAGTTTGTAGAGGAAGGCTCATCTTTCTCTCCTCCTTTGGCATTACTATCAGAGACTGTTTGGGCTCTTACAGTTCTAAATGTGAAACCTCTCCTGTCCCCTGCTGCCAGCGTCTGTCAGGAGAAGTTGTGTGAGAACTCAGCTCGTTGTTTCCTGCATTTTAGCTTAGCATAGGGAGGTTTACCAGAAGAATTGCTATTCTTTGTTTGTATGTTATATGTATCTCATTTCCTCAATCATCCACCATCATCATCTCATAATTAAGAGGTTTATCTGGTTACATTTGGCACTTGCAAGGGAGGAGACTCAGTGTGCTGATGGTCCCATTCAGTTGTGAACCACAATTACCAGAACCTGGGAGCTTTTGACTGTGTTTGGATTTGTTGGACAGTTAATCTGCAGACACCCCAAGCTTTTAGCTCAGTATAAAATCTCTGCAGATCTGGTCACCTTTGCTAGCTTTGACCCCACCTGGCATGATGGCCTGGTGTACAGAAACACGTCCTGGCAGCAAGCAGTACTGCTGCCCCTCCACTGTTCTGCAGAATCTCTTGTGCTGTGCCGAATGGCACTCCCTGGAGTTTCAGAGGGAGGCAGGTCCTACTGCTGTAGTCCAGCCCTGGCCTAAAGGCTGCTCTCTGCTCTGTGGCCAAGCCACCCTGCTCCCCATGCAGCTTCTCACAAGTCAGGTCTCTCATCCTGGCTGAGGCAGGCCTGCCTGCATCATTCTCAGAGCACTTCCACCCCCGTTACCTCATGTGGCGGAGTGTTAACTGCAGTTTATGTTAATGCACGATGGTGGCTGAGACCCTGTCAAGGCTGATGGATGTGCTTTCAGCTAATAACAGCACAAGAAGTTGTGATTAACTTTCTGAGTAATGTCTTTGTATAGTGCATGTGTTCATTTTCATATGCATTAGGGAACAAGTTAAATTTGTTACTAGGTGTTTGGCTTGTGATCTTGGAAGATATTTCTCTGAGGCTTGGACTATAATTGAAAACAATCATTGTTATCATAATTCTTTATATGACAACCATTGTCAATGAGCACAATGCCAAACAAGTGTCCATCTGCAGCCATAAGCAATCTAGTACTCAAAGTGGAGAAATTTCAGCTTGAAACAGCAGAAAAACTATTACATACAATCATTATATATTAAACCCTTAGACATAGGATTAAATTTTCACTGGAAGAATATGGGTTATAACTGCAGCAAGCTATAGCTCTTTTTCAATTTGATAGTGAAATTTTTAACTTTAGGCTCTAGGGAAAGAACGGAAACCAAATATAGCAATTTGCCTGATGCCAAAGCAGTAAGGTACAGTTTCTGAAATTCTCCTGAGGAAGGATCTTGGATTCTCTTGTATTCTGGGCTTTGATTTTCAAGGCAAAAGTAATTTCAGTTGGGGTGTTTTTTTTTTCCTATGGCACACTGAATACTTTAAAATGCTATCAGTTTACTTTTCAGAAAAGGCAGTGATTAAGGTGAAGAAGAACTTTCTGCCTCTGATAAGAGTTAAATGAGAGGACTAATTCTGCTGTTTCAATCTTCAAAATATCAGCTTTGCTGTATCAATGATGCCCATTTTTAGGCCCCTGGCCTAACTGAAGTGTTAATAACTCATGTGCTGTCTTTGCAATCTGTTAAATCTTTTTCAGCTTTAGAAACTAAATTTATCCAAGCTGTAACTTACTTCTATTTAATAGTTGAGGTGTTTGTCTCATGTAAAATACAACTGGACTAACTTCCAAGGATGTTTTCAGGTTGGATAACCTGTGAGCATGGTCTTATGTTCTCACAAAGTGCCTTTGCCTTGCCAGCAGTGAGGCCGTGGCCTCCCACCCACCCTGCAGTGAAGTGGTGGAGGATTTTGCCTCATTTGTGAGCAAGTGCTGGGATCAGGCTGTGTGCTTGAGACCTCAGCCACGGTTGTGTCCCAGGAGGTGCAGAGGGAGCGTGGGGTGCCTGTCCCAGTAGCCCTTGTGGGCAGGGCTGCTGGAGAGAGCCCCACTCCTTCCCAGGGAAGCGACTGCTTGTTGCACAGCTGGCAGATGGGCAGGGAGTGTTCTGCCCACTCTGCCTTCACTGAGAAGGGCTTCCACAATTCCAGAGAAGAACATGCCATGCAGCTGTCCTGGTTTAGGGCAAATTTGGGTGAAAACTTCCAAAACAGGCCCCTCAGCCAACCCACAAGGCCCCTCTCCCTAGCCGGTTCAGAAAAATTTCCTCAGAGAGACATGGAAAAAAAACCTGCTTATTTAACAGGCAAGGCACTCCCCAGCACACAAAATTAACAATACCAGATGACAAAACTCATTTGCTGCTCTGAAGAGATGACGAATTCGGAAAGTCTCTGCTGTGGGTCCTCACTCTGTTATCAATTCCTCCGGTGCTGGGAAAGGCCACTGCCCAGAGTACGCCCCAGTGGAAAGCAAAAGCAGCACTGTGTTCTGCCTTGTCCGTGCCCAGACAACAACAGTGGAGTTCTGTGTTCCAGCAGACTGTGGGGGAGAGTGCAGCAGATAACAAAACTGTGCTCCTTCTTCTCCCCACCTCAACTGGGGATACCAACATCATAATGTCACCCTAGCACAGCAGGTCATTCCTGTCTACTTCTTTTTCCTCAAAATATTTGCATGCACAAATAACTCATCAGCTTTTTCCAGTGTGTTTTCCCTAAATAACTGAGACTGTTTCAGATGGTACTCTGAGTACCCTGGTCTAGTGGAAGGTGTCAACCCATGGTAGAGGGATTGGATCTAGATGGTTTTAAGGTCCCTTCCAACCCAAACTACTCTATGATTTTGATCCTCCTAAGCCTTAGAGGATTTGCAGGAGGGAAAGTCAGGTGTTCAGACATGTTCTGCCAAGGAATCTGGAGTGAAGGCCAAAGTCCTAAGCAGAATCACAGGTCATAGCTAAAAATTGTAACAGATATGGTTTTCTCTCTGATGATTCGGCAATGATGAAATTGCTTCTTTACATCATATTAACACAGATACCAGTTTGGAGTTAATACTAAATACTGTTTAGTATGCTTGACTTTTCTTAATTTTTATTCAATTCCAAACTCTAGTAGTGCTCCTAAATTGCAGCTCATAATGTTAGAACATTGAACATGCCACATCTTTTTAGAACAAGCAGCACCTTAATAACTAAGATACACGTTTTGAAGGCTCTTCAGACTAATTTACTTGCTTCAGACTCGTTGTCTTCCTTCAATGCTGCCACTTCAAAAAAGTAATTATTGCTAACACAATTTCCATTTTACTGCTGACTGTGATTAACAATCTGACTAATCACCTGGTAGTCAGATTTGACTACCTCTGTAGAAACATTTCATAAGGTTCAGTGGCTTGTTCATAACATATTTTGCTGATCCTTGGGGAAATGAAATCTAATTGAGTGGAGACAACCCCCTTAAAAATATAATTGGGTATTCATAAGTAATGCTTACAAATGCTGCAGGCTCTGCTCCTCATAGTGGCCAGGCCGGGCTGTTTGGTAAGCTGTGTGTACTACTGCATCAACTGGTATATATATGGCGTGCTTGAAAATACTGATTATGAAGGAGTTTATTTTCAAATTTACACGGAATGGGTGATCAGTTTTGGTCTAAAATGAAGTGAAAAGGACTAAAAGGATTTGCTGCAAACCAGGAAATTCCACCAGCAAAACATAAACATAACTAGAACATGCCTCTTCGTAGTTGGTTATAGGAAATAAAATCACAACCCAGATCAAGGTGTGTGTCATTTCTGAAGTAAGCAGCAGATGTTGGCAGGTGGCAGAGAAGTTTACCTGGGCTGGAGTTGTGCAAGCAGTTGACTTTTATTCCATTTTTGAAGAGGGGAAAATGCTTAAAAGAAGCATATTACTTGACCTAAGGTTTAATGCTATATTTCTCTCTTTTTTTAAGACTTCTTAACTTGCTTTTAATAAAATACCAGCCAGTTTTGATGTCAGGCTGTCACTTCTAAACCTGCGAAAAGCCCAAAATGTTGACAATAAATACTCATAGATAAAACAATTTGCTGAATGTGCATATTGGTTCAGGTAGTATGAAAGTTTTCAGTTGTTAGATTAATCTCTCAAAAACATATCCAATTCTATAATGGAGTGTAGTGCTAATAAAGAGATACTGCTTAAAACGATAACAAAAAATCAATCACGTTTACTGTGACTGCAGGTTGTCAACCCCTCCCACTGGAATTTTAACCAGCAAAAGTGGTTTTTGAAGCAGCATATAGAAACAGACAGAAAATGTTTCAGTGGTGCGAATATTTGACCCAGGAGATATATTGTTTTTTCTAATATTTGCACCAGCACAATATTTGGTGTTAATCAGAGAAAGTAGCAGAACATTGTGGGGCCTGTCCAATAGACGGTAGATGTGGTTTAAACTTAGAATATTTCCTTAGTTTTCAGGAAACAGTTGAATCAGTCATACAATATAGACAAATGCCCAATAACTTACCACCTTGAAAAATGGAAATTGCTGATAGGTAAATTCTGAGCGGAGAAAGTGTACACCTTATTTTGTTGCATGGCAGTGTTTCAAAAATACACCTTGAGTAATTTCAAAAGTATTTTAAACCAAGTAGTCTTTATTTTAATGGCAAATGATCTATTTATTAATTGTTACAATTTGATTTTTTAAAACTAAAATGAAAAAGATATCTTACAGATTTTTTATAGGATACTGAGAAAAACTCATAATTCTTATACATCTGAGTTGTGGGAGTGACTGCTGACTAACTAACTGAGCCTTCAAGGGAATAGAGACTTAACTATACCTTCACCCTGATGCTTCACCAACCCAACTTTAAACATTGTGCAGGTATGCAAGGAAGCTTACAGACATAAACTACATGCGCAAACAGCTTTTCACCTATTTCAGCTGTTGAAATACTCTGCCCTGTATTTCCCCACACTTTACACTACCAGGTGTAGCTTTTTGGTTTACTACATCTGTAACAAGTGCCTGCTGTTTCACAAGCACTTGTGTTTTTCAGTTCTTAAATACATAAATGAAATCCTTGTATGCTGCCTGTTAAGCACTCTGGTAAGGAATAAGAGATGCAGATTGGTTTGTCCAACAGCTGTGGGTGAAGGAAGTGGTTAGTCCTATATTCGCCCTATCTGGCTTTTAAAGCTATTTAATCATTTTATTTAATGATACTGTAATGCCTCATGTGTGGGTAGACCCCAGATCCCAAGAGTCCTCATCTAGGTTTTTTGCTGCTAGCTGTACTCATTTGTTGAAACATTTTGATGCATTATTGTCTCTCTCCTGAGAATCGATCCGAGAGCCCTGCAAACAGAATTGTTCTGCTCCACAGAAGTTCCTTTTCATCCTCCACCTCCTGAAGTACTTGTGAAGAAATCAACAAATTTATCTCAGCCTCTTTCTTGAGATGCTGCAAGCACAGTGTCAAACACATGGCTGAATGAGAGGAGTTGGTCTTTCGGAAGGCTGCAGCACAGAGGCTCCTGGGGAGGCTGGCTGGTGGTGCAGTCAGACGTGAAATGCTAACTTCCAAGTAACAGGCAGTAATGAAGAGAGTGAACAAGCCATTTTCAGCCTGGCTGAAGAGAGATTCCACAAAGTTTCTGTATCAGGACTGAGTTTTATCAAACTTTATGGATGGTTTAGGAGCACTGATGAAAAAAACTGCCAGTGAAATAGAAATGGCAAGAATGTTACTGAGCAGGGTGCAGTAGTGTTGCAGCTTGTCACTGGCCAGACTGCCACAGCAGGGCAGAGGAGTGAAAAATTTAACAAAGGCTTCATGAGTTAAGGACTGGAGAAAACACTCCAAGGGCAAAACAGGCTCAAGTTAGAGATACAAAGTGAGTTTATTACTAACAAAATCGGAGGATAATGAGAAATAAAATAAGCCCTTAAAAACACTTTTTCTTCCCCCAGACCCTCCCTCCTTCCCACCAGCAGTGCAGAGAGACCGGGCATGAGAGTTTGGTCAGTCCCTCACCTGAAGTTTTCTTCCGCTGCTCAGGAAGAGGAGTCCTTCCCCTGCTGCACCGTGGGGTCCCTCCCACAGGACACAGTTCTCTGTGAATTTCTCCAGTGTGCTTCCTTCCAACCTCACAAGCAGCACCTTCTAATCTCGTGACCAGCAGTTCTGTCAAAACTGCTGCAGCCTGAGTCCCTCCTATGGGCAGACAGTCCTCCCAAAACTGCTGTGGCAAGGGTCACTTCCACAGGGTGCAGTCCTCCAAGGACAGGCTGCTCCAGCCTGGGAGCAGGGCCCTCTCTCTCCATAGAGTCTCCCACTGGACCACAGCCTCTTCCAGGCAACCACCTGCTCTGGTGTGGGCACCTCCTGCATGGGCTGCAGATGAATCGCTGCCTCTTCCATGGATCCCCTTCGGCTGCAGGGGCACAGCTGCTTCACCATGGTCTCACCACAGCCCGCAGGGGAATCTTGGCTCCAGCGCCTGGAGCACCTCCTGCCCCTCCTCCTCCACTGGCCTTGGTGTCTTCAAGTTTCCATCACATATTCTCAACTCCTCCTCTTGACTGACTGGAATTAAAACCGAATCACTACTTTTGTTTTGTTTTCTTAAATATGTTATCATAGAGGTGTTGCCATCATCTCTAACTGGCCCAGCCTTGGCCAGCAGCATGTCCATCCTCAGAGCCATCTGGGATTGACTCTGCTGGACATGGTGGAAGCTTCTGGCAGTTTCTCAGAGAAGCCAACTCTCTGCCACCCCCCCAACCCAGTACCAAAATCAGGCTATGTAGAACCAACACGAGTAGCAACACAAAGATGGATGAAGCTCTAGAGCTGGAAAATGCTGATCTGCCTTGTGGCAGATGGTTCAATCAGCCCTTGTGTGTCATGTTTTGCTTGGGGCTTGTGAAATGGAAATCTAGAAATGGAAATCTAGAGGGTCCCATTGTTGAGGAAGAGCATTCGAACAAGTTCACACAGCTGGAAATGAGATTTCACAGAATTGTATAGGTTGGAATATTCTCTTGAGGTCACGTAGTTTACCCTCCTGGTAAAGACAATCAGCTGCAGCAGATTGCCTAGACTCATGTCCAGTTGGTTCTTGAGTACCTCCACAATGATGAGGGCTCCACAGCCTGCTGGGCAGCCTCTTTGACCACGCTCACATCTTGTGCTCAAACAAAATTTCATGTTTCAGTTTTTGTCCACTGCCTCTTGGGCTGTGAGTGAGCATGCCTAAGAGGAATTCAGCTCCCTTTTCTTCATCTCTCTTGTTGGGTATCTATACATACTGCTAAGATCCTTCAAAATTTGACAGTCTCTATCTGTGGAGTGTGTTTAAGGGGCAAATTCTCTCAAGGAAGATAAAATGGTGAAACTCAGTGGATCCCAACTGGACGTAGAGAAGAAACAGGATTGTTCATAAAGCAGAGTACTGGCCAGTATTTGGGTTAGAGACTAGATGGACCCATAATAAGAAGAGGATATGAATTTCTACAGACTGGAAGGGTCTTACAGGTACTCGGCCATGAGGAAGGAGAAATATCTGAACCTTTACAATGAGGATATGTCAGGAGCAAAACCCAGAGGAGGTGAGGACCTCTTCAGAAGAGATGTTTGATTTTGATTTCTTGTAAAGGGAAGACTAATTTGGGGAAAGGCAGAATTTCTGCCTTGACACCTACAGCTGGCAAGTTAGTTGTGGAAAGAATGATCCAATCTTGTGATGTCTAAGGTTGAATTTGCTCACGAAATCTGTCCTGAGATTGAAAAATGAAGAACAGAATAATTTTGTCCCATTTTTAAGATGAACTTGCACAACTGGAGACAGATGAACCCTGAATTAATTGGGAGAGATCACATATGCCCAGCCATGAGCATATTGCATCTCAACAAAAACCAGCAATGTTGGCTTGGCCCATTTGTAAAACAACAAGGAAGATATTTACCTTAATTTGAGTTGGGAATGTTTGCTGTTTTTCATGACAACATGATTTCTGGAGTTTAAGGTTCTTGTTTTAATATATGAGCATATAAGTGGGAGTTAAGCATCAAAGATATAATGAAGTCTTTAATGTCTTATTCCCATAGGCAATGAGTGGAATTATTTTTATTTGCACTTTATACAAAATCAGTTTGTAAACAGAAAAATAATGACAGAAACCGGCTTTAGAAACTTATTCGTTTTTGTGTGATAAGTCACTTCTTCACTATTTTGAAATAACATTAGAGTAGTACAAAAATCTTATACCTAGCAGACCATATCAGAGGCTGTTCTATTTCTATACTTTATTTTTAACCTCTTTTTATTGTGAAGGATTCCGGGATGCTGCTCCTAATTGACCACCATGTTAGGCATTTTCCTATTCTATTTACCAGATTCAAAAGCGCTTTTTTTTTTCCTTAAACAGAGTTATCTTCAATGTGTATTTCTTAGGTCATTGTTAATATACTGCATTACCTTTACAGGCATATAGAACATGCAAATTAGTCATAGGCTGCAACTAAATAAAACTCAATGGCATCAGAGAATTCTGTTGGCACTAAATCGTGGAAGACTGAACCGGTAGGTAGAAATTGAAAGGTTTTCTCAGGCTTCCAGAAATATTCTGTGTTTGATTCAACTGGCACTTGAGGAAGATAGTGATGGCAGTCAGGTGAAGTCCCACATGACTAGAAAAAGGAAAACATGGTCTTAGGAGAGGGTAGAAAGAAAGACTCTGGGACCTGCCAACCTGTCAGCCTCACTTTTGTGCCTGGGAAGATGATGGAACAGATTATCCTGGAAGCTGTGCTAAGGTACATGGAGGACAGAGAGGTGATTCAGGACATCCAGCTTAGCTTCACCGAGGGCAAATCCTCCCTGACCAACCCAATGCCCTTCTATGATGGAGTGACTTTTCCACATCAGTGGAAAAGGGGAGGGCTGTGGATGTAATTAATCTGGACTTCTGTAAAGCTTTTGACGCAGTCCCTCACAATGTCCTTCTAAGCGGGAGAGAAGAATTTAATAGGAGGGGTGTTTGGTGGATAAGGAATGAGTTGGATCCAGTGGGTAGTGGTCAGCTGCTCAGTCCCAATGGACATCAGTGAAAAATGGTGACCATCAGAGGTTTGTACTGGGACAAGTGTTATTTAATATCTTCTTAAATGGCATAGAGGAGTCAAGTGCACCCTCAGCAGATTTGCAGATGACTCCAAGTGGTGCTGCTGACACACCTGAAGGATGGGATGTCATCCAGAGGGACCTGGACAAACTGGAGAAGTGGCTCATGAGAACCTCGAGAGGAAGTGCTGGTGCTGCACCTGGGTCAGGGCAAACCCCGGTGTTGACACAGGCTGGGGTTGGACAGACCCAGAGCAGCCCTGCCCAGAAGGGCTTGGGGCTGTGGCGGCTGAGAGGCTGCACATGGCCCAGCCATGGCACCGCCAGCCCAGAGAGCCACACGTGTCCTGGGCTGCATCCAGAGCAGGGTGGGCAGCAGGGCAGGGAGGGGATTCTGCCCCTCTGCTCTGCTCTGCTGAGACCCCACCTGCAGGGCTGCATCAGCTCTGGGGGCACAGCACAGGAAGGACACATGGATCTGTTGGAACACATCCAGAGGAGGCCACAGAGTTGATTAGAGGAATAGAGAACTTCTCCCATGAGGAAAGGATTGGGATTGTTCAGCCAGGAAAATAGAAGTCTTCAGGATGACCTAACCAGAGATTTCCAATACCTAAAGGAAGCCTGTAGGAGAGATGAAGAGAAATGTGCGCATGTAGTCAAAGGACAAGGGAAAATATGTTTATACTAAAATAGGGTGGCTTCAGATTAGATATTAGGAAGAAATTCTTTGCTATGAGGGTGGTGAAACAGGTTGCTCAGAGGAGTGGTGGATACCCCATCCATGGAAGTGTTCAAGGCCTGTCTGGATGGAGCTTTGAGTAACCAGGTCTAATGGAAGGTGTCTATGGAAGGGGGTTGGAACTAAGTAATTTTTGATGTCACTTCCAACTCAAGTCATTTTATAATTATATGGTTCTAAAATTAGAGGTGTACCTTTGTATTTACTGAATTTTTAAGCTAATCCTCCCTGGCCTGGATATTGGGATGATAGCATGGTCCTCACAGATGCAGATTAATTTTGTCTGAATCGCACATTCCTGCCCGTGACTCAGCAGAGTTTGACCACAACCAGTTTATATTGTCTGCTGTGGGATTTCTCTTCATAGCTTTGGGGTAGAACAATTTTAAGTACCTGCTAACAGAAAACAGGTGAGTACAAGATTTCCTCAGTAGGAACTGAAGAGAAATGGACTGCCTTAGGGAAGAAGAGGATATAAAAAGTGTGTTTAGGAGAAAAAATGTAGTGGAAAAGAAAAAGAGGAAAGTGGTGAGAATTGACATGGGAACACACCTGAGAAGGGAATGATACTAAATTATGAAAATGATAAACACAAAATAATGGAAAACAGGTAAAACACAAGTAACAGTGTCTGGCTAATAACGTTCTATTCAGTGTGCATGCACTGTCCTGTGTTTCGTCACCAGGATTATTTTATTTCTCAGAGCTTGCCTGGTGAAATAGGTCCTTGAGACTTGCACCTGGGGCATTCAAGTTTACCAGAACTTCTCCTATTTTGGAGCAGGAAGATATTTGTTGCTTGCAGCCATATTTTAAAGTGGCAGTAGAAATCATGGCAGAGTTGGTATGCTGTTGGTGTAAGATGTCCTCCTGTTTTGAGTAAGAAACAAAACCACATTTGCTTAAAACAGCATGAACTGCTACTGAAGGTGTGTAGGACTGAAGCTTTGTACCTTTACAGAAGCAGATCAGTGGTAAGTCACCAAGTGGCAACAACGCACTTGTTCCTGATCATTTTTGCACACCCCAAATGTTGATGTAAAGCCTTACTGTAGGCATCACCAGTAAAAAATATGACTTTGATGTTATGATTAAGAGAAGACAAACAAACAAACCTCAGAAGTACATTTGCCTCCCCTCCAGAGAGTGGAGTTTTTTGTGTAATCTTATCTCTGGAGTTGTCAGTCTACCAAATACTAAATTTGCTCAGAGTTATTACTTTAACACTTCTTTCAGTAAAAATTATATTAAAATCTATATTATTTCCGTTTGCCCACAGTTATGTTTGCACTTCAAAGTCAATAAAATCTTACAGCAATAAAATTCTAAGCAATCTTAAGTTCAGGCAAGTACAAGGGACTTTGTGTGCAGCTTCAGGTTAAATTGAAGTTCTAACTCAACTTCATTTTGCAGTAAATTTGGATAAAGTAACTAATATAAGCTTTAGTGCCCATAAATATGATACATTTCAGCAGAGGCACTAAATACACAATTTAAAGTGAAAAGGCTGTGATGTTAATAACCTAACATGCACTCTTACTATAAGAGATTTTTAGGTACTGTATTAGAGGCAAATTATACCTAACCCAGGGCATCCATTCCTCTCCAGTCTTTCATGATGTGAAACTACAAAGCAGAGGTCAGGAATAGAAAAAAACTGTGTGTTCTTGTGTAAGGGATGGGAGGATTTGTTTTTTTCCCCACTGAGTTGTTTAGGGGCCCCATATAGCAGAATAATTGCAGTTTACTGCTTGGATAATGTTACTATTAGAGAACACAGTGAAAAATGGTGCAGAGATGTCGTTTATACCACGTGAAGCTTTAGCAGGGTGTTAAGGCTCCAAGTCAAAGCTTGTTCTTTCTCCTGTGGAACTGCTTAGCATGCTGTCCTGCTAGGGCTGGATTTCTGGAGTTCTGCTACCTCCGTGTCTGTGTTGGATACAGTCTCCACTGCTTCCCGCTTTCCCATAACCTGGCTCATATGAAAAGGCTTTGCAAGAATTAGCTTTAGCTGAGCCAAAACTCATTTGTTGAACCAGAGCTGGCTTTGCCACAAATGCCCTTGTGCTGTTGCATGCAGCATTCTCAATTGAAGAAAGGTGACCAGAAACACCATGTTTGGATCTGCTTGCACAGGCTGAGACAGGTGCTTTTAGTTCTGGCTCCTCATAGCACTGATGCAGCAGCCACACTTATCTGTCTACATTGGCCTGTAATTTATAAATTATTCTCAAATTAGCCTATATTTGAGCTAATAAACCTTTGTCAAGGCACGTTGAGTCAACAGCATGGCAATTAGGTATTTCTATACCTGTTGCCTTCTTAATCTGCAGCCTGAATGTCTCAGTGGTGTCTCAACAAAACTAAAGCCCAGTTAAAAGCACTTTGAGGGGTCCAATTTGTCCACAATTGACCTGCACTTCTAGGGCACAAGGGTCCAGATGTATGTAGTGTAGTCCTTTCATCTGTGGTCTGCCCAATTCTCTTTGGGATTTATTTTTTTTTCCCCAGAAAGCACACTGAAATTTAGAAGACCTGCTCTGTACTGTGGCTGCTTGAAGATGTTGAGCTGAGTGGGAGGTTTGTGAAAAGCAACCATGACTCAGTTCCTAGAGTGGGATACCCTTTCCAGAGAAACACCAGCAGTATGGATTGGATGTACAGGGCAGAGAATTAGAACACTGACTCATGCTGGTGCTGTGTGGAGATTTTTTTTTTTTAAGTATTTTACTCATTGCTGCTGCCCTCAGGAGAGGCATGTGCCTCTGCTGATTGAGGCTAGGCAGCTGCAGGGCCTTGATGTAATGCACCATGTGGTTCATCCTTGCTGTGGTGGTGGTTAAGGCACAGCAGACAGAAATGCTGCTCTCCTCATCTTTAAATTTGACTTCAGAATTTTTTTGGACCTCATAACTGTTCCTGGGAATAGGATGCTGTGCTCTTCTGTGTGTCATATTTCATAGTAAGGATCATTACTGCTCAAGAAAAATAGTCTGACTATTACACTCTTATTTGATGATGCTTCTTGTTTTCATAGAGTCATAGAATCCTTAAGGTTGGAAAATGCCTCTAAGATCGTCAAGTCCAACCATATTGCTTTTGTGTCACCACCAAACCATGTCCCCACATGCCACAACCACATGTTTTTTGAATACTTCCAGGGTCAGTGATACCACCACTTCCCTGGGCAATGCTTGAAAACCTTTTCTGTGAAGATATTTTTCCAAATATCTAATCTAAACTTCCCCTGGTGTAACTTGAGATTATCTCCTTTTATCTTGCCTCTCTCTTGTTACCTGGGAGAAGAACCCCACCTGACTACACCCTCCTTTCAGGCAGTTGTAGAGGGGAATAAGGTCCTTCTTGAGCCTTCTCTTCTACAGGGTAAGCAATACCAGATTATTCAGTTGCTTCTTATCAGATATTTGCTTATTATCACATTAAACTGACAGGCAAAAATGAACTGGAGCATGTTAATTCGAGCTATTAAATGATGTGACACTAATTATGTCTACCAAAAAACTCAGAAGTACTAAGGCAAATTCCTTTTTTGGTTGAATTGCTGTAATTTGGAGTAAACTGTAAATTATAGAGAGAATGTTTGATTTAGGGGTGACAAATGCATTTGTCCTGGATTTATCTAGATGCTGTACAACTTGCTGAAATCATATGTTTGCCTACTGACACTGTGCACAAGCAGAGAACAACCTCTCTTTTGCCAGGAGAGCCTCACCTGAGCAAAGCTTTCCACTAAGGAACCTGAAGAAGAAAAGAAAAAAAGCAGTATAAATGGGATAATATTAATTTTTAATGGTAGTGCACAGGAGGAGAAGGTATAATCCTGTATTAAATATAATTTTCATAACAGATGAATGCACACCTTAACAGCACAATATGGTTTTCTGTCTATATAACTGATAAATGCTCTTTTTTTGGGTGGAATCTTTCCAAATACAAAATAACAATTTTATCTGAGAGGTTATTGCTTTAGTGGTCAGGAAGGAGGAAAGGGCATAAATCTTATGGATTTGCTTACCTTAGCAGGCTTTACCAGGCCTCGTTATTCAACTCTGCAGCTGAACATGGTCAATTCCATTAACCTCAAGTACCACTAATCTGTCATATCATGTGTTCCACTGCACTGCTGCTGTGGTTCTTCTGCAGTATAATAGAAGCTGTTGGCAGAGCTGAAGTTCTGCTAATTAAACAAAAAACACCACCTGCCCCTGAAAATCATCAATATCAGATACCTATACTTACTTTCTTCTATCTAATATGTTGTGTCATAAATTAGTAATTTTTCATATATGGGAAAAGTACATGATGAAAAATTGTGTCATGAAGATTTCACAGGTAGGGGTTTAGTTTGGCTCTGTAAGTATCAAAACAACTGCTTTTTCTGGAATTACTATCTGAAAAAGGCAAGTATTATGCAAATTATAATGCATAATATTTGTACTTGGTTTGGGGTTTTTTAGAAGGTCAGATATATTAACTGATATAACTTCAACCGTTCAAGTGTTTCAGCTGGGTTTTTTGTTGTTCATTTTCTTTCTGTTGTGATGTAATGACCTTAGGAATTGATATTTTGGGACAAAAAGCAAGCTCTGTGTTTCACACGAAGTATCATAATTTGGGATTTTAATTTCTGACAAATAGCACGACACTCAATTTTAAATTTTTTTCTCGTCTAAGACTGAATTGTGTGAGTTCCGTATATATTCTTGGACTGGAGTTATATGCATTACAAGTATATGCTGTGAGCAATGAGAGAAGGATTGCAGAGATATAGCTATACATACATACTGTAGCACATATATGTTTGCAACACCATTGTATTACCTGAGGAAGGATGAATCATGTAATCAGAGAAAAAAACAAAAGCTCTGGGGGGACTGCTAGCAGTCTTTCTGTACCTAAGGTGGCCTATAAAAAAAGCTGGAAAGAGGCTTATAATACGGGCAGGCAGTGACTGGTCTAGGCACAATGGTTTTCAACTACAAAAGGGTAGGTCTATGTTAGATATTAGGAAGAAATTCTTTACCGTGAGGGTGGTGAGGCACTGGCACAGGTTGCCCAGAGAACCTGCGGATACTCCATCCCTGGCAGTGTTCAAGGCCAGGCTGGATGTGGGCTCTGAGCAACCTGGTCTAGTGGGAGATGTCCCAGCCCATGGAAACGGGGTTGGAAATAGATGATCTTTAAAGCCTGTTCCAACCCAGAACATTCTATGATTCTATGAAATGCAACTTAAATTTCTAAGTTTAACATTGCCCTCGCTCCAGGTATCCTCCAGAGTCTGAGTTACTGCAGGATCATTGTTTATTCCAGAATTTTGGACAGAATATACAAAGAACATACAGTTGTTCTTGATAGTAACTTTTAAGATCCTTTGTATATTTACAAATCTCATCTTCAATCTTTAATTCCTGTCATAAAGGATTTCCCATCTCACTGAATTGCACAGCCTAATTGGACACTGTGTAAAAACAAACCATGAAAACTGTGTTAAAGAGACTGAGCTGTTTTATGTAATGGTAGAAGATGTTACTACACACAATGAAAATGCATCTCTGAGTTTTTCGAAAGAAAATTTAAGCACTTTGCTCAGGCTGCTTGCAAATATCAGTCCTGTGAGCATTATTGAGGCAATAACTACATTGAGAACAAAGCTTCTGGTAATTCTGATATATTTGAGGTAAATATGAGGGGCTGTCTTGGGTGGAAATAGGAGATATGTTTCTCTGGGGAAAATATTTGTGTCAGAGAAAACACTAGGCAATGTGAACTAAGCTTTTTACCACCTGCATGGGCTTTTGAAAAATGTGCTTAAAAACAATAACCTGAAAGTAGAAGGTAGCATCCCACAGAATACAAGGGGGCATTCAGGAGTCTCTGCACTACCCAGGAGGAATCTATTTTGTGCAGATAAACAAAATAGATTGTTTGATAAACCCTGGATGAAGGCCGGATACCTGTTAAGTCTACAGCTGTCATAGATCAAAGAGATGGTGTTTATCACGCAAAGCACTTTTGACCAAGATGTCAGGTGTTTTACTCCCCTGTCACTCAATGCACTCAGGAGTTCATGACAACTGGGGAGAAGAAAAGGTTGTTGCAAAGGACAGTGAGTTGACTTTCATGTTTAGAGACTCATGACTCAGAATCCTGGGACTACATGTATGTATTTGTACAGCTTTAGTGCCAAAACATGGCATGTCAGAAAAGAGTTCTACTTTGCATAGTATTTTTTCCATCATAAGCTTAACATTATTAAAACAAGAATTGTCTTAGTTCACTTGATTTTTGGTTATGGCTTACCTGGCCAGCCTTTTCAAATGTGTGAATACTTTCCATATATCCAATTACCTGTGAAGTCACAAAATTCTTATTAGAGGCACAAAGAGTGAGGTGAGCCTTGTGAGCCTGTAGAGTAGATGTGCATACATCAGAATTGGTCATTTTAGGTCCCCAGAAAGGGACAGTTTGAAATAATTGGAATAAATCTGATGCAGAGGTGATAGTTTCTCTTCATTAGCACAAATGTGTTTTGAGCTCACCTAAGGTTTTTCATGCAGAAACTGAAGTTTCCTGGGGCCAGCATCCCTGAAACCTGTGAAAACCTTAAGGCATTCACCTCACACTGGTGAAATGTATTTGATTACTGAGCCAAACATGAGGCTTAAACCCTGCCCCATCCCCAGTACCTCTTAGCATAGTGAGATTTCTGGTGCAACTTTACTATACTTTGGCTGCTTCACATTATTTTTCTCTTCTCTTTCCTTTGCCTTAAATGCTCTTCGTTGCAACTGTAAAAATGACAAAAGTAATCTCTATGCTGATGGCAGATCTAATGGCATGAAGAGTTTCAGGAGTTTCAAAAGGGGTTTTAATCTTTTTTAGCGAACAAAAGTTGATCTTCATGTGTAGTAACTGGGAGGGTTTTTTTGTAGGCTTTTGGTGAAAATATGAGCGTAACAGAAGCGTTACAGAAGACTGTAATGATGACAGTAAAGCTGAATACAAAGTATTCATGAAGATACAAAGATGATGCAGTGTTTTGTTGTGAATGCTGGAGTTTAAATATGCTTATGAACAAAGACAAGGCAGAAATAAAATGTGCTTTTTAAAGCAAAATAATTAGATATCAATGGAATATTGCACTTGAGATGCTAGAATTTGCCAGCAATTATTTATTTGAGCCACTATACTAACATAAATCTTAAAAAATTATGAAAAAGACAGTTTTTTGAGATTTGGAAGATCAGCTCTTGTGGTGCTCTAGTACTTGTTCATAGGATGATTTTTCACAAGGGTCAGGCCTTTAAAAAAATTGTAAACACTTTGGTCTTCTTACCACTTGCAGCTTTTCTGTAATAATTACAGTGTCTGCTTGTGCATATGTTGAGTGGGAGGTTCATAGCTGTTCTTCAATTACCTATTATGAATACTCCTATTTTTATAGTATTACATTTAATTACTGAAGGTAGTTCTGAAAGTTTCTAAACTGTTTTCTGTGCCTTTGCTTTATTCTGAATGTTTTTATGTTATGCAGCTGAGAACAGGAGGCATAGACTCTTAATAAATTGGGTCTTGGCCCTATTTTGGTCATCAAACCTCAGAAAAGTCCTATTCATCATCTGCAGTGTCTAGGAAATGGCATTAATGACTGCACAGTTTAAATCATGTTCTGAGATTAATTTAGTTACTGCTGATGGTGCTGTTTTAAAATAGCCTCCTTTTGACTAAAGGATTTCAGGGATCACTAAATTTCAAAAGGTAATACAAGGTCTGAAGAAACCAGAATTTTCTTTGTTGTTGTTGAACTTTATGTTCACACTGAGCAAAAATTGAGCTGGGCTGATAAATCAGTAAAAGATAAATACAGGCAAAAGAAGTTATGATACAGTTCTGTATTCTATCTGGAGGACAGGGTTTCTGAAGGGAGAAGGAGGATATTAAAATGGAGATAAAAATTATATAAATCCTACTGGTCTAGGTAACATGGAATAGGAGAAAGTAGAATTTTTTAGGTTGCATCTGAGTAAAGACAGGGAAAAAAAGAATTTTTGTCATAGCAATCTGCACTGGGATTTGGGTCCTGTTTTTCCAGACAGTATGATTGTGTCAAATTTTAAGTAATCATCCAAACTTTTTGTTCTGTGTCTGGGTTCATTTCCTAAACTACTTACAAGTCACTGAGTAAAACCTTGTGCTGTTCTGAAATATGGAAGCTGAGTCATGAACATTTATCTCTGTGACAGACCAGTTTAGGTCAGCAGGAGTCAGGATTTAGCACCAAAACTTTCCAAGGAAGCCACCAAGTATGCACAAGTGTGGTTTCTTCTCATTTTTTTCTAAAATAAAAATTAGTCTCACAGCCTCTTATGATGTGGAGTAACTTTCATTCATGGTTACTTCACTCTGTAATGCTTTTGACTGCATAAAATTTTATTTTTTAAAATGCCTTCACATAACCAAACAATGCCTTGAAGGCTAAAGCTGAAGAAATTGTTTTCATGCCCCCTAGAGCCAGTGCAAGAGTTATACATAGAGAAACATTTAGACATTTCTCTCTCTCTCAAATTGTCTTGATTTTAAAAACAATGTTCTATGAGTCAAAGGTATATTAAAAAGTAATTACAGAGATTGAATGCTTTTCTACTATCTAGTTTATTTGAAGACACAACATGATATGGGAGGAATGTTAGGAACAAGAACTGTACAAGCCAGTAGTGAGTCCTCTGTTTTCCGCTGTATTCATTTGTGCTGCTGAGATCTAGTTGTATTTTGTCAAATCCACTTAGTTTGCAGCTGCCAAGGAATGGGTAGGTGTGAGGCTGCCAAACTAAATGTACGTGTTGCAGAAAGTAGCACTGCAGATGGTACACCTCCTTATGAACACTTTGGCTTCTTTATGTTGAAGAAGGGGTTGTGCACGGAGGTAGAAAGTGTGAAGGCCACAATGCAGTTGTCTAGGAAACGGACTGTAAAGCTGGAAAGCACGGAAAAATTGTCAGGCTAGTCCTGTCATGCTATGAGAGCCTCCATACTGCCACCCTGGTTCAGCTGAAAGCTCATTGATTTGGTCTGTGTTTTGCTGGTTCGTTTTTGGTTTTGGTGTGTTTTGTTTGTTTGTTTGGGGTTTTTGGGTTTTTTTTTGTTTTGTTTTTTATGCAAGTGACTTTGCTCCTACAGTGCTGCTGGTACAAGGGAGGGAGAAGGAGGGGCTGCGGTAGGACAGAACTCATCTGTAGGTTTGTTGTCCCTGTGCTTTTAATATCCCTTCTAAATTTTCCTCTGTCCTTTAGCATGGCTTAAGGAACACTCCCAAGCTGTGGAGGGTTTCCTGCTCCTGCTGAGATAGCGGATATCCCAGACTGACTTCCCTTCTCCCAGGTGCCTTGTTGCTGTCCATGGAGCAGTGAAGACTGATGGCTTTGGTGCCAGGGGGAGCTCCCAGAGCAGCTGGCTCAGAAGTGAGAGAGGGCAGATTTGGCTTTTGGATGGGTGGCTGGGATCAGCCCAGGAGCTTCCTCTGGCACTGAAACCATATCTGTGAGGCAGTACTTGTCCAAAACTAGACTGAGTAGGACTTTTCCTGCCTCACTATTACCATGCACAGTTTTGCTATCACCAGGAGTTAGTAGGGAGGCCACTATGCTGGGTACATAGAGAGAAAAAAAATGCTGCTTGCAGCTAATATTCCTGTTCACTTCTAAAAGACAATTCCTCTTTTAGGGCTGAAATTGTCTCTGTTCCTATATCCAGGAATACTTTTTTGCTCTCCCTGTCTCTGCTTTTACTTCCAAATACAGTCAGAAAAGTTGTCTGCTGCAAAGATTGGTTCGTCTTCCACACATCTGACTATTGACACATCTGAAATTCGTGTTGTGCTTGAAGAATATAGGTGCAACAAAACTTGACTTCTGTTCCACAAAAGAGCCCCCTGGAGAATACCAGCTTTCATTCCTTTGTAACATTGCTTTTGGAGAAAGGTAACAAGCAACTCTTGTTATAGACAAAAACTTCTGGTTGTTAATGTGAAAATTTAATCTGTTTCAGATGCAATGAGTAGCACGTATTCAGCTGTTTGTTTGTGAGCTCACTGAGCTTCTATTTCAGCTCACGGAGTGGTGTTTCTTCATTGTACCCCCAGGTACCAGTTCTAACTCTCCCTCAGAAGTGAAGCATCTGCATTCTTAAAGCATTTCAAGAGTTATGTTGACTTTACAGAAGACTCTTTGAAAAGCAAAATTAGGCTTAGAATTTTGTCTTCTGTTTTGTCCCAGAATTGAATTTTGTTCCTATGAAGATTGGCTCAGATCAAAGGAGAAATTTACCACCAGGGAATTATTAATATTGTGACACCTCCATAACAGCTTGTGCATTCAGTTTAGTTTTCTATAATTTTAATGTATCTGCATTGTCTGAATAACAGATTTGTTAGGTATTTTAGCTTGTTAGGCTCCTTAATTTTGAAGGTACATTTTGTCTGATGTAACTGACCATCTTCTTTTTCCTATCACTTACACGCAGGGTAAGTTATTTATAAATGAAAATAAAATTATAGAGATAAAACACAGATCTGAACAACTTACAGAAAGGAGTGTCTGGAGATACACCTCATCTTTTTTTTCAAATTACTAGTTTAAAGGTCGGAAAGCATCAGTATGGAACAAGTTGAGATCACTCAAAAGAACTTTGATATTTCTTTTGTTCAGCTCAAAATGTAAACAACAGTAATCATTTTAAAAATGAAATGCTCTCAGTCAATCACCTGTGCCTTCCTTACCATTTTTCTGATAAACTGAGATTATGATTATATATAAGGGAAAGCAGATAGCTTTTTACAGATAAAGTACAAATAGTTTCCACTGTTCCAAGTGATTTCTTCTCACTGTGCTTCTGACCTCAAAGGTGAAGAGAAAACCTGAACAATAAAAGTAGTGAGAGGTAATGGTGCAAAGTGCTAGCAAGGATATTGAGTTTTCAGGTGAATTAGCTGGAATGAGTGAATAGGGCATTATAGCTCTAATCTCTGTGATTGTGGACTTTTGCTTTGCTACCAGACTCTTAATGAGATATTTGGTTCAGAGGTCTGGCATTTCTTGAGCCTTCTCTGCTCACAAACACGTTCTTCACTCATCTGTCTCAGCAGGATAAGTGTGTATTAAATTGCCAGCTACAAGCACTGTTGTTAGGTTACCCATTAGTGGTAACTGTGGGCTGTGCTTGAAAAACCAGTATGATTGAAAGGTATGCCTGCAGTAATATTTGGTTTATCCAGCTATGAGCGTCACATCTTAAATTTGCATACCCATTTTTCGGATATGCCATGAGTGTGCATTTTGCTTTGCGATGATCGGTTTTCAGTTGTGAGAACTAGGTTAAATGAATTTTATATTTAGTTAAACATGATTTAAATCACATCAATATCTAACTTCTTGCAAGTGCTAACTGGAAAAAATTTATCACTTGACCATTTTTTACTGGCAAAATACATATATTTACAATGTTGTTTGTGTCCATGTATGCACATACAGGTTTCTCAGATTTCTCTGAATTTTTTCACTTTTAGCCAAGGTTGATTTCATACTGATGATCCAAACTGGGAGTGGCTGATACACCTGAAGGCTCTGCTGCCTTTGGGCTGGGCCTGGCTGGGCTGGGGAGTTGGACAGGGAGAACCTAACGAGGTTCAACAAGGGCAAGTGCAGGGTCCTGCAGCTGGGCAGGAATAACCCCAAGGAGCAGAACAGGCTGGGCTGCCCCACTGAAGAGCAGCTCTGCAGAGAAGGACCTGGGAGTCTTGGTGGACCACAAGGTGACAATGAGCCAGCAGTGTGTCCCTGTGGCCAGGAGGCCCAGTGGGATCCTGGGCTGCACTGGGAAGAGCGTGGCCAGCAGGTCAAGGGAGCTGATCCTCCCCCTCTACTGGGCCCTGGTGAGGCCACATCTGGAGTGCTGTGTCCAGCTCTGGGCTCCTCAGTACCAGAGAGACAAGGAGCTCCTGGAGAGGGTCCATTGAAGGGGCACAAAGATGATGAGGGGTCTGGAGCACCTCTCTTAACGAGGAGAGACTGAGAGAGCTGGGCCTGTTTAGTCTAGAGAGGAGAAGACTGACAGGGGATCTCATCAATGCATATAAATATCTCAGAGGTGAGTGCCAAGAGCATGGTGCCAGACTTCTCAGTGGTGCCCAGATACTGGACAAGGAGTAATGGTCATAAACTAAAACACAAGAAGTTCCACCTCAGCACAGGGAAGAACCTCTCTATGCTGAAAGCGGCAGAGCACTAGAACAGGCTGCCTAGGGAGGTCACGGAGTCTCCCTCTCTTGAGACATTCAAAACCCAACTGGACATGTTCCTGTGCTACCTGCTGTAGGTGACTCTCCCTTGGCAGTGATTTGGAAGAGATCATCTCCAGAGATCCCTTTCAACCACAAATATTCTGTGATTCTGTGATTCATCATGGCTGAAGAGAATGACTGCATGGTTTTCAAAGGGTGACTTGGGCTTGTTTTGGAGAGAAAGAATTGTTCACAAGTTTGTGATGAGGTTTTGTTTCCTATTACCCTCTATAAAAGTGTCACAACTCTACTTCCTTGACATGATGCCTTTCTCTCCATTAATGAACTTGAAGTGTAAGAGGCTGACTCCTTAGCCTGTGCTTTTAATAGGGTTCTTAAATTTGGAGTTCACCCTGCACATCGCTGAGCAGCTGTACTGGGGACCTTGCCTTATGATAAAGGAACACATTTTCTGTGTGTTGTGGGCATAAATGCTGAGAGATGTGTCACTAGGCAGCCATCACTGGCATAATTTCATTTGCATCAGAAGGATTAACTGAATGTTTAACACTGCAATACACAAATACAAATAAGACTTGATGCAAGTGAACTAAAGTAATTAATTAGGCTGAGTGGATGTTATGGTAGAATATTAAGTAAACATAGTTTAGAGATTTTTTTGTTTGGTTTTTTTTTTTTTTGATTGGTTGGTTAGTTTTTTGTTTTTGTCTTTGTTCTTTTTTTGGTTGCTTTTTTTGTTTCTTAAATTTTGTTTGTGTAGTTTATCTGTTTGGGGATTTGTTTGTCCTTTTTTTGTAGATTTTTTTTTTATTTGTAGCTATACAATCAATTTTGCTTAGATGGGAAAAGCATGTAACTTAAGAAAAAAAAAAAAAGATACCTGAGAGGTAGCCCATATTGTATAT
Source organism: Melospiza melodia melodia (assembly GCF_035770615.1). Classification (NCBI taxonomy): domain Eukaryota; kingdom Metazoa; phylum Chordata; class Aves; order Passeriformes; family Passerellidae; genus Melospiza; species Melospiza melodia. The sequence continues at coordinate 35,054,228 of NC_086226.1, forward strand.
ACAAGGAAATAAATCTGTCTTGACAACCACAGCAGTTCTTCAGCTATGGTAAAGACAAAGTTGTTTAAAAGTTCTCTCCCCATTTACTAAAACTGTTGCTGGATATTACTGTCCTAATTCTGGGATTTTAGTGGGAAACTTCAGTATGATCCAGTTTACCTGGAGAGTTTTGTCCAAGGATTGATCCAACACTGTTAGTTTCCTCCTTTATGGCAGGACCCAGCTTAGACTTTGCTCTGTTGGGAAAGAAGAATGAAGAAAGGGAGGAGAGGTTGGTCGGGAAAAGGTGGCATTGGGAACTAAGCCACTGTCTTGACAGAGAAGGTGGGGAGAGATGGAAGGAAGGAGAACTTGTAGCCAGAGAGGATGGTGTTACCTCCACTCTGGGTGCTGCTATTCTTGAATCATAGACTAGAATCATTTGGAAAAGATTTCTGAGATCAACAAGTCCAATCACTAACCCCATTTTTGACATCATTCTTTAGACATACATAGAACAAGCTCTGGAGGTATATATATACCAAGGCAGCTTTCAGCAGAAGGAGCCCCGAATTTGACCTGCCTCACTGAAATTCTGACATGAAGTGTTTTAAAAGGGAAAGATTCAAGGGAAAACTGACAAGTAGAGAATTCTTATTCAAATTGTTGCTACGAATTTTACAGAGTAAGTTAGATTGTTTTAAAAATCTGAAACAAAAGAAAACCATATCAAGGAAAAACTCAACAGCACTCTAATAATACAAAAAAAACATCACCATCACATAACCAAGCTAAACCAACCAACCAACCAACCAACCAACCCCCCCAAAACAAATAAAAACCACAACCCAAACCAACAACAACAACAACAACAACAAAATTCCTTAAAACTACCAAAAATAAACAAACAAAGTGAAACAAGAGGTAGAGCCATGACCTAGGATAAATGATCTTACACCAATGGGTTACTTTCTTAATTTAAACAGAGATATTTTTGACTTTGGAGAATTTAAATGTGTAGCTGTTAAAAACTGAACAGCACAAAGAAGGTGTGTTTTCAGTGGGAAAGTTGCTATTTAATTAGAAAAAAATCCCACATGTATAATTTTAAATACAAGAGCATTATTTTCCAAGGTTCCTTTCCTGATTGCCCTTTGCTTTAGCATTACTGGCACCCTGGATGATCACACCTGCTGCTCGCTCCAATTCTGTTTTGGTTTCTATGTTATGAAAGTTTACTTTGTTATTCCCAGTTTCCTCAGTCCTAAAGACTTGTGTATTATAGAACATTATATTTTCCTTATGCAAAACTTATGTAAGACAAGCAAGGGATTATAAGGTATTTTTAGTCTTGTTGGAACCTGGAAAGTTGTAGGGGAAATAAGCTGTTAACTGGGTGTTTGATGTAGTACTTCAGTCTACTACATTGGATAATACAGAGGGATTATGGTTGCTTATTCTTGAGGCTAAATATATATTTTTTTCTTTAATGCTATGCAAAGACAAAGTCCCTGGGCTCAAAGGCTACCATCAGAAAGAAGCATGCAGATGTGACATGTAATTTCCATTTGCTGTTGCCCCTATGAGCTCTTTGTTCGAAAATATTCTTCACATTCCCATGACAGGAATGAATCACAACCATTTGATTTTTTTATACTGGCTACTAAATAATTTATTCCCACTTAGCCATTCATTCCAGCATCATACTATCCATTCCAGACATTGTACTGGGGCATATTATTTTTATAACTGATGTCTATACCATATGTCCAGGGAGTCAGCTGAAGGTGGTTTGATTTTTATTGGAAATGAAATAAAATTGCACAGCTACACTATTTATAAAGGCTCCTAAAAGTTTGGTCTCAGCAGAGGCTGTTCAGAAGAAGTATAGACCTACAGAGATGTTTAAATAGTAATCAGAAATTGACGGCTGTTGAGATTGTGAACAAAGAAAAAGCTTTATTGCTTCTGGTTTTGTGTTTTGCCAGAAATAGAGATGCCTTTTCACAGACATATTTCTCTAGATACTTGACCTCTTTGAATTGAAAGAAAAAACAGAGAAAGTAAGAAATCTTACAGTCCCGAAGAACTGAAATAAACACTTGAAATTAGAAAAGAACATTAAGTAATGTTGATTTCAGGATTGGTAAATTAATGCTAATGTTATGGTACTCAGTTAAAGCTGAACTGGTTTCATCATTGCTTAAATACCAAATTGTAAATGGTCTAAATTAGCAAATGAAATTTCACACCAAAGTAGACCCCATCTTGATTCTTCTTTTTCCAATTCTTTCTGGTCAGTCAGGTCATCATTTTGATTCCTGCTCTAGCCTTTTTTATTGGAAAAAGTAAAAGGTTTTGTGCCATCATATTCACTTCAACAGCATCAGATTATGAAATGTACAATGCTTGTTTGTGAAGCCACACCATTTTCAAAGATCATTTTTAGTAATTTAAAATAGCTGTTTTATCCCCTTTTTGAATTAATTTCTTTATAACAACAGCAACAATGACAACAAAAAATTTAACAAATCATTAATTACTTAAAGAAAAAAATGTGGGTAAAAAATAAATTAGCGTTTTTCTTTTTTTTTTTTTTGTCTGTGGCAATACTGTTTTGTTCAGAAACTTACATATCCATTTCAGTTAAGGAACCTCATTTGTAGAAACAGGCTGCTGCTGATGTTTAGCTGGATGGCTAAACCAATGGATTATCATTGAGAAAATGATGAAATCTTCTGAGATGTTTGGCTCTCCAATAACGGCCACTGCGTGCTCCGACAGTGAATGTGGACTACTTAAATTACCAAACAGCATGTGTTAATAAGGAATCAATGATTGATAATGGGTAACAAAGCTTATTGTGGTGTCCTGTGACTGGACCATTTGGCAAATATCAGCTGTATATATACTTTCAGAGGAACACTGCAAGATGACTTCTTTGCGTAAGTAGGTCTGTCAATATAAGCACAAAGTCATGCTATATTCTCAAGTATCTGTGTACCTTGGCAGTTCTTTACTAAAATTGTTAGCAAAAGACTGGGGTTTGTATCATTGCTTGGGTTGTTTGGGAGGGATCTTTAACACTGCAACTTGCCACAGCATCTGACTGCAGTTATTGGTCCCTGAAAACATCGCTGAAGCTGTTTGTGGTAAGTGAGGTTCTTCCAACAGCACCATAAGACATTTACCCATGTCCAGAGGAACAAGCCAGTGCCTGTAAGTTGCCTAAATCCCATTTCAGTCTTGCAGAATGGAGGTATTAGTGGCAACGTTATGTGGAACGATACTCTTAATTTTCTTGCTGCCAGAATTTGAATCAGGCTAAAAAAATTTGACTTTATCTGAGTGCACAATTACACTGAATAGGGATATCTAAGCCTGCCTGGGACTGAGCCAGGTGGCAAAACTACTGCAGAGGCTATAATCCAGACTGCTCTTCTGCCATTTATGTAAATTGTGTAAAGAGTTGGTGTGTTTAAGAGGTAAGAGCTATTTATCCCAAAGGGAAACAAAGAAAATGTTAATATTTAGTTTGAGCACCAAGCCTTCCAATGTAGATCATAGTATTTTGTGCATAAAGCGTCCTCAGGCAAAGGTCCACATCAAGCTTTGAAATATTTTATAGGGAGAGGTACTGCCATGATGACACTTACTGTGTTAGCCAGTGCTCATATCTTTCTGATTATTCTTTTATGTATAAGAAATGGCTACTGAAAAAAAAGAAATACCACTAAGAAACATATCACAAGTTTGAAATAATTGTCTTCTCCATATCTCCTCTTCAGCAGCTTTCCAGTTGCATCATCCTCTGACTTTCTTCTGAAGAAAATGTGAAATATTCCTGCCACAATCCCCAACATGTGCCTGGTCTAAATTGATGTAGGCAACATGCATTCAGTAGAACACTTTTTTTTGTTCATATGCTCCCCATGCTGGGATATGAAAATCTTTACACTATTGTTTAATGGGAATGATAATAATTAACTTGCATGAAGGGTTTGTTTAAAAAGCTAAGTATGAATTATACTGTGACCAACTCAATAATCTGTCCATATTTATTATTGATAGATTACTATTAAATGCATCATGACCACAGTTCTGGGCTCTATCATGCTTTGAAGAATGACAAAAATACATACAGCAAATAATCCCCTTCAAGCTGTTTTAAAACATTTGCTTTTGTACAGCAGGTGTGGAATTCCAAATATCTTTCATGTGAGTGTTTTTGATGGAGGCGTTAAAGAAACCAGGTTGTGTCAACTTTGTAGATGTGCCCAGTAATAATATTTTTAAAAACCCATAAAATTATATACTTTGGTTTTCATTTGTATAGGAGATTTAAAATATTAGTTCCCAAGAAACTTGTTACCCTCTCTTATAGAAAGAGAATGGAGTGGTTAACTTTAATCTCCTGTCCAGGGATTTTCAGAAGAAACGCCTACAAGGATGCAATCTACTCCTCAGTAGAATCCACATAAATTGAGGGCAGAGAGGCTTCTTTCCCAGAAAGCATTATGGTTGAGTCATTCCTTCAGTTTCCATGAGAGGGTAAAAGCTCTGCACTGGTCTCTCTGGGTTTCTGTCTTTGATCACACAAACAAGAAATGAACTGTTATCACACAACTCTTATGAAAAAACAGATCTTCTGTGTCTGGTGCTTTTTTTCATGTTCCTGGAAAAATGTTTTCCTTCTTTTTTCTGTACAACCTCTTGATGTGGCTTGCTCTTCATCTGTGTATCACACTATAGGAGAATATTTTAAATAGTATTCTCATCAGTGCACAAATCTCAAGTTTTGTGGTTAGTTAGTTCAAAATTGGCAATGTAATAGTACACCAGAGTTTAGGAAACCTCAAGTGATTTTCAGTCGGGAACAACTACTTATGTTGTGTATCTCTTTTTGCAAACTAAGCATCTCTAAGCCAGGGAGCAAGTTTGGATCCTAAGGAACTAAGGTGCCCCTTGGGACCTGTGGTCAAATACCAAATAGTTCAGTTATTGCCAAATTAATCCTATGGTAATTAAAATAATCAAGATGAGCCTTTGCAGTAAGAGTGTCTGATAAATAACTGTACAGAATATACAATACTGTACCAAAAAAAGTACACAACACTGCATATTAAAAATAAATCTAAAAGATGCAGTGACTCTGAAAATTACAGTAATACATATAGACATGTATATGCAATATAGATAATACATGCAGTAAATTGCCAAACTGTCTAACAGTGAATGTATTTCTTTGTTATTGAATACCTTTTTGCATAAAAATAATCGTCCATATCCAATTCATCTATGAGCATCAATGTTTTTGCTTCATTACTGTTGCACTACAAAAGCTGTTAGGAGGAAGCAGATGGGTATGGAAATGGATCAGCTGAGAACAATTCTTACTGCTTTTAAAGACAATATTGTAAAAAACTTTTAAAGTGAAATTTATTTATAGTTTTATTTATTTGCTTGCTTTACTTGAATCGTGCTCTATTCTTCTTTATTTCAAAAATGACCTGCAAGGAAAAAGATAATTGATGTGACATAATTTTCAGCTCCTTTTAAATTTTTTATTGAAAATACAAATATTCTTAAAAATACATCTTTTTGACTATTACCTGTTTGGACTGATATTTAGATTTTACCTGTCTGGAAGATGAACATCTTGAGGAATGCTTAAAATTATGACAATAATGAGACAAAACTTGAACAATTTCTAGGGTAAAGACCAAATTAAACTATTCTGTTCTCCCTGCTAAAAATGTCAGGATGTAAGAAAAAGATTCAATTAAAAGAAAATAAAAAGAGAGACCTTTCATTATTTTATAAAACCATCCTCAAAAGCTGATGGAAATGACATTGTGGGAAGTCGTCTAAGATTTAGAGAGGTTTTTTGAAATCAGTGGGGCCAGATGCAAGTGCAAGACAGGAGATGTGGGCACAAATGGAAAATTCCTTTCCGATCACCTGAACATCTAAATGTTTAGTTGTGAAAAAAAGAGATACATAACAAGTTATTTCCAGAAGTAAAAACAAGGAAATAAAAATTAATTTTATTAATATACAGTTATTATTTGTGGTACAGAATCTTCAGAAAATGATGTGTAATAATTGTAAATGTTTTGGGTGTTTCTTCTGAACTCACATGCACAAATGCACCTCTCAAGAAAGGGAAAGTGACCTCCATTCTGTCAAATCAGGGGTTGGATCCCAAGTGCAGAGGACATTTCAGTTGGCTCATTGACTCTGAGTGGGATTGTTTGCATACATAAATATAATACGTTGTTAAATTATGCCAAACTGAGCACAAGCCAAAAGCACTCACAGAACAGAACTTCAAAGGACATGCTTCATCAAAGCAAGAATATGTGAAGGGGAGTTTTCAGAATTTTTTGGTGTCAGTATTCATGTCATTGAGAAAAATGAGAAGATGTCAGTGTCCTTCATACAAAGATAATGGAAAGATTATTCTAGTATATATAGAGCATTGTTTGGCTGTATTATTAAAGACCTTGGCTTGCCTGAAAAATTACCTCTGATGCTTCATTTTCCTATGATCTATGCACTGAATAGAAATCTTTTCATGGACGGGTACTCTTAATGAAGGTCCTAAATATATGGTAGCTGAATACATTAAAGAAGATTAGTGTAATAATGGGGCATGAAAAAGGAACAAGAACTTTTTAAAACTTGAATTGGAACATGGCCTCTTGGTGGAAAAAACACTGTTAGGTAAGTGATCTGCCACCACTGCAATATACTAAAGGAAAATAAAAGGAGTAAAGCTTCAGTATTTCTTCATCCTGGAAATCTGTGATTAAGTCCTCAAAGACCTGATGCTCTGCAACTTCACTTTTTTAGTGAAAATTTAGTCAGTTCTCTTTTCCTTAAGAGAGTTCCTCTGCACTTTATAAAGTAAAAAAATTGAAGCCCGATGGTATTTATGCCTATGTCACTAAACCCTAAATTATCTTCGTAGTGGTCTGGTAGGGCCAGGAGCATAGAGGTTTACTGCTTTCTAAAGGACATCACCTACTGGAGTAGTATTATCCCCATTTAAAAAAACTGAACAGACAAGAAACAACCCCCACCCAAAAAACCTTTAAAATCCATCGCAAACAAAAAAACTCACCAAAAAAAAAAAAAAAAAAAAACCAAAAACCCCCCCAAAAATCCCCCAAAACCCCCCAGAAATCTCCTCACCCTGGTATAATAACATCCTAGCTGGGTACTTTTCCAGAGCTTTGTATTGGCTCAGAGTGACTCAGAGTTTAGTTCTCCAACATTTCTGAATACCATGACTGACATGTGACATGTGACCAGATTTATAGAGGAAAAATTACTTTTTGTCAAATTTCCATTTGAAGGGAAAGGAAATATTTCCTGTTTACAAGTGGAAATATTCTTACAGCTGGTTTTTCATGTTCATCAACTTGCCAATAATTCTTTTTTCATCAGCTTTTAGGGTAAATTAACACTTTTCTTGCTTTCTGGCTGCACTTGCAGACCAGTAGTGCTGTGCAATTGATGGATTGCCAGGACTCTGATGGAGCCAGGCTTGGAGGAAGAGGTTTAAGCTTCCTTCCCCCACCTCTTTTCATCCTGCAAATGTTTTTGAAATCTAGTTTTGTGGTTGCTAAATGAGCAACTTTGTTTTGCAAGGTCTGTAAAACCATTAACTTGGAAAGCAGTTATTAAAGAATAAAAATCACGACGCAGGATTAAATTAATACTCTCTTTTCTGTAATTTATTACAATTTTGGTGTAATTGTGTCCCTTCAGGGCTCATTTAGAAGAAGATTAAATTTTACCTGACTGTTGGGCCAGCAACAGGTACAGCCAGGCTGAGAGAAAATTTTAAGAAATGGCTTTGTAATTTTCTTTCCAGTTTTGCAACTTTATTTATACTTGATTTAATCCACCTATTTTAATTTGAAATTGATTGCTAAATCAGACACTTTCTGCAGAACAGAATGTGGTAACAAACCAGAGTATCATGTCTCTTTTGTAGAGCGATGGAGCAGTGCGGTCTCTGGTCTGTCCAGTCTTTGTGAAAGGTAGACTGAGGGGGCACATGTTTCATTTCATGCAGTAGCTGCACACACAGTCTGCAATATTAAACCTGAGACACTGAGCAGTGTGCTAGGATGTGATGCTGCTCAGTGGAGTTCACCTCTGGGCCTCTAGCTTGGGGTGTGCATAACCCAGTCATCGATTTTTGGGGATTTTTAAGAACTTTATTATTAATTTAAAAGGATTTATCTTCCAAAGGAGATTTTCTGAGTCCATTTTTCAGGGATAGAATTTCTTCAACTCCATTTTGCACTTAGATACCTAAGAATCTGGATAAGGAGAGGGGATGAATATTGTGCTGAGCAAACAAGGGAGTTGTTTCCATGGTGAAGACCAGGCCCTGCTAGCTAAAGGGCTGCTGAGATCAGTAGAGAGCTGAAGTGGTTAGCACTCCAGAAGATTATTTGCACTACAGAAAATAATTGGGCTTTCTTAATTTTTCTGAAGAAGTTAAGGAGCCTTATTACAATATCTTAAACATAGAATTGTAAAAAAAGAAACCCTCTACTTTTCCATGGATCTCTATGGTTTTGCTTTTAAAATAAATTACTACTGTACCTTTCAGTGAACATCTTCAGGAGAAAAGCAATTACATTCCAAAATTTTTATCAAAGTTCACGTATAAATTTGCTCCTGCCGTCATGATACTCTATGATTTCTTCAAGGAATAGAAAATATGTCTTTGGTGGAGAAATATGCAGGAAGCTCTGTAAGAGTCTCAGAATGCAAGTTTTCCCCAAAAGAACATGGTCAAAAAGTGAGTGTACAGGAAAAGGACAGGAAAATCTCTGTTTGGGCACAATCAAATGACATACCACAGTGATGCCATGGCTTAGTACAGACACTGCACTGTCTATTCCGAAGTGCTTAGCTGTTATCTTATTTTTCTAACTTTTTATCTTTTCTTCATTCCTCTAGGACTTCATTGCAGCTCACGATGGACCAGACTGTTAGATTATGAACTTTGTTTTGGAGACTATGTGCCATTGTACATGTGCATGGTGTTTAACACACTAGGAATTAAGCCCACATACCTTAATGGAGAGCTGAACATTTTTCACAGGACTTCAGCAGTACAAATATGTAATAAACTTGGCTATGTTTTCAAGAATTAAGAATCACTGTGCATCAACACATGCAAATGTTTCATGTACACCTCACATGCTTCCATTTGCACTATGGTTTCTGTTCTGATCAATCAGAAACAGCCTATAAGGGCAGGTAGTTGTCCATACCTACTAAAGGTATACACTCCTATAGACTGTAACTTCTGAAATTGGATAAAATCAATTTCTCAGAGTTACAGTTTGTACAAAGTGTTTCTTCTAAATTTTGTGTCAAATTTCACTTAAAATTCTCACAGCTGACCTTTAAATTCATGGAAATGCTAATGGAGAGTTATTAGGAGCATTAGTTATTAGTGTGGGTATTGCCAGACTTATATTGATACTAAGATTGCATTAAATCCCCCATGCTCAGGCATTACAATCCTGAAATAGTTGATGCTAAATCTCTCAGTTGTCAGCAACAGTCCTGGCTAACCAAAAAGACCACCTGAAATGATAGCTAATACCTTGAAAGGGCACAGTGTGCGAATAGTAACAAACCCACTTTAAAAAACACTCCTGATCTTGTGACAAGTCATGCCGGAGGTTCTGATGTCCTCTAAACTGTTGTCTTGGTACATGATCATTATTCATTTTATCTGGTACAGCATGAGCAGTGAGTATATGGTATATATCTGTAAATACAGCATGGCACAGAAGAAGGAGGTGCAATCTCTACTTCACCATCCAGTTCTATGGCTCATTTATTTTCAGGGCATTAAAATAGTAGCTCTTAAGGGTACATCACAATGCCTGTTTTTTTTTGCGAAAAAGCTGGGAATAAGGGATAGCTGAAGTTGTGGATTGTTGTGGACTGGTAGTTTTTCAGGGATTTTCAAGGTTTTTTGGTAGTCAAGTATCTTGTGATGTCTATTCTACGTCTGTTTTTTAGATGGAAAGAAGGGTAAAAGCTATCAGAACACTGTAGGTCATCACTATTCTGGTCTCCTTGTCTTCAAAGTGGAATTTAAAAAGAATATTATTATTAATTATCATGTACTGTAAGTTATTCTACAACATAAATTCCTACTAAATTGAGATATCTAGACTTGAATCCAGCTAGTGCTCAGCTGATGTATGCCAGAGAAAACAATTTAGGATTTTAAAATAAGAATAAAGATTTGAGAGCAAGCTTTAGGGTGCTGCTAGGAATTACTATCACTATTTCATCTGTGTTCTCCTTTTCATGGGGGAAATTATAAGACATTTTTAAAAAAATCAGTTAACGGTAGATTAATTAAATGGTGCCACCTTAGAGCACTTCTCAATATATTGTCTTGTTTTCTTCATAAATCTCTTCCTGTATATATATAACAAAATTTTTATGAAGTGTTTGGGCTTTTTTGTACGGTTGCCAGAAAAGTATCCTGCTGGGAAAAAAGCTTTGATGCTTGTGCTGTATCTCTGTGCAGACCTGAGGCAGGTAAAATGAGGTGGCTGGGAAAAGGTAGTCACAGTGAAGGGAAGGCTCTGGGCACACTTGAATTTCATCGCTGCTGTGTCTTTACTTTTTAGTAGAGATCCCAGAGCAATGGGAAATGATGGAGAGAGCCTGAAGGACACTGTTGTGATGGCCAGGAATCCTGGGCTCTTCCTGCTTCTCCTCTCTGTACTGCCTTCAGCTGAAATCCAGTCTCTCTCTCACTGTGATCCCTGGGCACTCTGGTGCTCTTTGCCTTCCCAAGCTGGCAGCTGTGATCTCCTGGGAAAGGGGCAATTCTATTAATAGAAAACATTTTACATGCTTGGCTTTCCAGATTAGGAAAAGAGATGTATGTATGGAATCTTTCTTGATCGGATCCTAATGTCTCATTAATTTTGTTTCACTCCAAAACATGGCCAGTATTTGCTTTGTGCTGATTGTCAGGAAATGAGTTGAAATAGGAGTCCTAATGAAAGCAACAGTCATTAATTTAAGTGAGCTTTTGTGTTTCATTTATAAACACCACTGAAAGTAAGATAATGAAGTGATCAATCATTTTCAAATAAAAATATTATCTTGTAAAAATGTCCAATCAATGAAATCAGAGCACTAGGGACTCCTTTTGCTAATAAAACCTGAAGCCCAAAAAACTATGACAGCCTTCCTGATGGTAAAAATACACCACAACCACCCAAACCTCTCTTTTAGTTACTCTTTTGATATTAAATTTGTAATTAGAATCCTTGGTTATCAAAGCAAGAAATAGCTATAGACAATTCCTGAATTGAGTTACGATATTATAAATATTTCTAAATGTTTATCTAAGAGCTTTTGTTCTTGTTTTATAAGCCTTGGAATTTGTCTTTTTATTGGGGGGAAAATGGCAAAGGAAAATATTACTAATGGATTTTTAATATTTACATATATAAAACTTTTCACAATTAAACAAATACAGGAACTAAAAGAGGAGGAGTGGCATGAGGCAAATTGAAAGCTGATTAACCCACTAAAAGTGGGTTAAAAGTGACCTCATGTGAGCAGCACACAATCTTTCCAGGTCTGATGTTATTCAAATAATATGGGAACCACTTGCTATGAAATAGTGATGTATATTAAAAAAAAAAATGCAAATAAATGGAAAGTTTATTCTGAATCTTTGTTGAACCACAGAATGAAATAGTTACATAATTTTGTGGTAATGATGTGGTGTAATCACAGATGTTATAAAGGAGGGGAAGATAGGAAATAAAATGTGCAGGTTTTTCAAGTGAGACCATGCAGTTGTGTCTGGGTGGAAAGCTTCCTCTTGAATTTCTTCATTTGTGACAATGCCTACATAGAGCCGTGTTTATCACTGTAGGAGTTCAGATGCAGATATTTTAACAGTCTGCTGTAGATACTACTGGGTTTAGTAATGATTTTCCAGATCAGTATGCAGGTAAAGGGAAAAGAGAAAATGAATGCCATCAATATTATAATAAAAGGTGAAGTGTTTTGTAGAATACCATACCCTCCTCCACAATTTTTTTCCTGCACTATGGATACTCTCTTTTGTTTATTACAGTAGGATGGTTTTCAAGACTTAAGCTGTCCTCAGAACTTTGTTTTGATGAAAGTGTGTGCAAAGAATTCTCAAGTCTGTGCTGAAGTATTACACAGAGTGACAAAGCTCCTACTGACACCTGTGTGAGTTTTGCCTGATTTAACATTTTAGGCTTTAGTTCAAGCAAATGAAGAAACGACTGAAATATAGACAAAAGGAAATTCTGCATATTCAACAGCAGAGAACTGTATTGGACGTGGCTTCCCACAAACAAGACAGAAGAAAAAAAGATGCCAAGACTATCTCGTCTCATCATCCCCATCCAAAGGTTGTACAAGAGTGTTTCAGAAGGGGTCATGATGAAAAAGCTGAGCTCTCAGATATGCCAGTTCATCCTTTCATGTCATGTTTTAGCACAATTATAGGAACACTAGTGCTACAGTGTGTCATATCTTCTGGAAATTTCTTTAAATTCTGTACATTTATATTTTTCTTCCCAGTTGAGAAACCTTAAAATTGAAATATCTTGAACTTTTTATTTGAAATATCTTGAACTATTTTATTTATTTCATGAACAATTTCTGTTGTTCATGATTATGTACAAATTTCATGTGTGTGTCTCAGTATACAAGTGAGGAAAGAATCACTGCTTTGCAGCCCAGCACCATCAGAAGAGGTGGACAAAGCAGCCAATGTCTCCCTCTGCAGAGACAGCATAATGTTTCAGGACTCCCATCTCAGTGAGTCTGCCAGTGCACAGCAAGGAGGGAAATGCTGGGGAATGGCATTTTTGGGATTATGTATTGTCTCTATTGTGTGGCTCCTGGGACCATCCTCTGCTCTGTGGTGAACAGATGGGCAGGCACATTTGGGATGTATGGACAAGTCTTCTGACCTCAAAATGGGACTAGGTAGACCACAGTTATGTGGAACATAACATATTAAAAATTTTAAAGCTGGCTTTATCTTACAGAAGGTAGGTAACTATAGAGTATCTTCTGTTTAAAATTAACAGGTGTGAAGAAATCTCAAATAGATTTGGATTGCACTTCCCTTTTCCTTGCATTGGGGAACTTAGCATGCTATTTGAATGAAGGGGTGAATACAGAAGCTGGAATGTTATGACTGGTGGAAAACTTTCATTGCAATATTATCTGAAGATGCATGGAGATTTAAATTAACTTCAATGATAATCCATTGCTTAATCCATATCTCCTCAGTGAGAATATTTTCTTGTTCATTTGTCATAAAATAGAAATCTAGAAAAGATTGTACTTATGTGTGTGTGGTTTGATTTCCCATATAGACAGTACACAGATCTTTGCAAAAGTTCCTATTTAATCTGGAGTGATATCTTCAGAAAACTGGTAATGAAAGATTTTGTTGTTGATAGATTTCACTGCAGCCTTTGGTAGGTTCTTGTAATCTCCATTAGCTGAAATTAAGGTACTTTTGCTTATTTCAAATGTAATGACATTTATCTATGGCTTTATCATTATTGTCCTGTCAGAGTGCAGATGCTGCAGTGTTTCACAGAGTAAAACTGACTTTTTGATGTTGCTTTTATTTCATCAATTAACATCAGTGGAAATGAAGGTTAAAAGCTTGTAATGTCATCAGAATGTCCCTGGGGAGCAACAAGACCTCAAGCATGCTGGACCTGCAGGAGGTTTGAACAAGGGGAAGTCAGGCAGCTGCTTCCAGTTCCAGATGTTACGACTTCATCATCCTCATGTTCGGCCTCAGGTGTGTGGAGGGTCAGAGCACCCCATGGTGGAGATGGAAATGCACAGACTCCATCTAAAAGGGAGAGGACAAAACCACAGAAATAATGAAAACAAAGTAAGCCCCAAATATTTGGGCACTAATACTACTGCTCCCAATGTTTGGAGAAATATAGCAGGTTTTCAGTGTTTTGCACAATGCTGATGTGTAGGGTACCTGCCATCAGCAAATGTAGGGACAGTACATTGACCAGGTCTTCCACAACCAGCAGCTTCAGCATCTGCTCACCAAGCCTCATCTTTCCCAGGGCATTATAGTTATAGCTGAACAAAAGAAAAGGATGTGAGAATCATCATCTGGGAAGAAAAAACAACTACAATCACCATTGCTCCAGAGACCTTTTGCCAGTATTTAAAATAATAAGTGGATAACACTGTTTCCAGCTGGGACCCAAGACAGCAAATGCTTCCACCCACAGTCAGCTAGTGGGTCTTTGCTGGTCTGGACAATTATCAGTCAGGTGAGGATGCGTCAGTCTTCATTGACCCTGAAACATGGTGATCCTCAGCCTCACTTAATTGCCTCATTATCTTTGCTTTTTCTTTCATACCGTTTCTTTTATACTGTTTATGTTGCATTTTGCTATTTACTCCATGAAAGACTGCCTTACATTCTATCTTTTTTGGTTTTTTAATGTTTCATATATTGCCTGGCATTAGCTTTATTGCATTCTGTCACAGCTCAATAATGGGTTTTTAGATAAAGCTAAGCCAAGGATGAACAGCTGTGCCCTAGTGGTCAGAGTAGCTGAATGTCAGACTAGGGGTTACAGTGGCGTGACAATGGAATTAATATTGTCTTGTACTCTTTTTGTAAGTACCTTAAGCCACCTTAAGTAAGGATTCTAAAACCTGAGAAAATTTATAAGATGGCATCTTCCCATGGCAGTTTAGTTGTATGACACATGCATGGTAATGCACATGAATTAATGTGTTAAAAAACCCTGGATCTTAAAATGAACAGAACACAAGAAAATATGACAGCTATCAAAATTTAATTAATGATTTAGAAAAATAGTTAAATCCTCTCTTCTGGGATTCCATTGTGGTTTTGTTTTATTTATGTGTGTGTTTGAAAGGATTTTGCAGTTCACTACTCAGGTGAAAGCTGTCATTAGTACTTGGGAACAGCATTTTTGAAAATTAGGATTTGAAATTTCAAACCAGAAAAATCAACACTATAATGGCAAAGGTGGAGTTCAAATGGAATCACAACTCTCTCTTTGTACTTGATATGATCTCTTGAGGTTTTAGGGTTTTAGAAATGCGCACTGACTCAAATTGCTGCTAGAATAATGATTTTTTTTCATATTTGCATAATTAATTCTAGAGTTTTTCACTTTCCTTGTAGTCCTTGTAGTATTTTTGGGCTTTTTTGTGTACCAAGAATATTTATAGATAAAAAGGATCAGAATAAATTTTACTGCAGACAGTGGAAATTATTTTAAGCATGCACAATCAGCCAATTTAAATTATGAAGTAATTGTCCCATGACCTTTATATCACATGGTATTGGTAGAATATATAGATCACATGATATAATCATGATCCTATGATATAAAAATATTTTATTATTTAAAAAAATATAAGTTTGCTGATAACTATTTCCATTTTTCATACATTTCCAAAAAAAGAAGGTAAGGCCTTAAGGCCTCTGTCTTCAAAAGCAGCTTGGGAAGTGTCTGCCTTCAGCTAAATGTTAGAACATGGGTTGG
Source organism: Melospiza melodia melodia (assembly GCF_035770615.1). NCBI lineage: Eukaryota > Metazoa > Chordata > Aves > Passeriformes > Passerellidae > Melospiza > Melospiza melodia. The sequence continues at coordinate 35,069,845 of NC_086226.1, forward strand.
ACTCAATGATCTTAAAGGTCTCTTCCAAGCTAGAGATTCTGTGATCCTGTGACTCTGTGAAATGAGTGCACATTTGTCAGATACATTGGTTGCACTTGGTATGTGATGCTGAAGGATGCATGTCATAAAGGTGTAGCCAAGGGAAAGGAAATCTGCATTTTATCTTGAGTCTGAGGAGCAGCACAGTTGAAGACAGTGCAGGTACATGTCTCTGGAGAAAAAAAATTGTGACTAATTCTGCAATTTGCTGAGTTCCAAAACCAGTGCAGCCACTAAAATTTTCAGTTATGTGAAAAACAGAGCAAAAATTCAGAATTACTTCAGCTGGGCAAGCATTTAAATAATTACTGATTTTTTGCCTCAACTGTAATTTGTCCAAAGCAGGGCACATCATGTTTCCTGGTTTTGCAGATGAGTGGAATACACCTCACTCAAAAGAGAGAGAAAAAATGTGTTTTATAAAGGTAAAATAATAATTCGATAGAATTCAATAAATTTAATGGAATTTATAAAATTTTAACAGTGGTTTGAAAAGATTCAATATGCTTGATGGCAAGGTTCATCATCTTAGTTACTGTATGGAAGAAACATAGAAAAACTGAGTTGGAATCAAGTTAGAGTGGTTTGTTGAACTAGTAATATTTTAGTATTATTTCAGCATGCTATCAGTCACTTGAGCAAAGGTATTTTAGCCTCAGGTAAGGAATCTTATCCTTGAGAGATATCCTTGCTCAAAGGAGGAGTCAGGTGATGTGCAGTCCAGCTGCAGCTCAGGGAGAGCTCAAACTGGGCCCAGAGTTGAGACAAGATAGTTGTTCTCACGTTAGCCCTGGTATTTTGTTCTGTACTTTGGTTATCTTGCACTTTTGGGTTTCAAAACCACCTTTCAAAATATGTTTCAGGACACGTTCATTCCCTTGCACGTTGTCCAGGGTCTTTCCAGCTTGTCAGGTCACCCCTGTTGCTCCTTACACAGCCTGAGCCAAAGTACCTGGGTAGAAACTTGTGATCAACAGCAGGCGTGCACTAATCATTGCCAAGGAAAAGGATGGAAATAAAGTAAGATGGTGCACAATATGGAATTTAACAGAAGGTTAGCTTTAGCAAACCTTTTCCAGAAAGACAGATTAATAGAGATGCTGCAGTCTCGAGTGCAAAGGACTACTTTTACATTGTTCTCAGTCCAGCTCAGACAGACCTTAATATTCTGTCACTGCAAAATGTGCTTGAATTCAAGGGCACCTTGTGTGATAAAACTTGAGATGTGCAACTAAATATTTGCCTTCAGTTTTCTCCGCACTTTGTTCACAAGGCCAATTATTGTATTGACTCACAATGTACCCATTAGCTCTGAGATGATACACATGAGCAAGATACGAGATGGGAAACAGGGTACTTAGTAGAAGCTGATTTTAGTAAAAGCCCACAGGAGGAGAGAGAGTACAATTCTGAAAAGTGAGATGGAGTTTAGTGGTTATTGAAACCACCTGTGATTTCTTCGTAGTATGATAGCATAGTATGATAATATGTAATCTGATGAAAGAAGACTGATTAAGATTTAAAGTAAAAAAATCTTACCATTAACATCACAGAAATGTTCCTGAAATAAAGCAGGTATTGGCTTGATCAAAATGCAGCAAATTTTATTGCAGGAGATTATATTCTTGTTATATTTAAGTTAATTGCTTGGTAATTATTACATCTTACAGTATTAATGCATAATATATGAAGAGATTCAGCTGTAAAATAGAATTCCTGAATTCCAGAGTTTAATAGTTACAATATCAGAAATAATTAGGACATTAATAAAGACTTAAAATTAACTCTGTAAGAAACAGGTATTGCCTGAACTTTGTCCAAATCTGCCTGAATTCCCAGGAATATCTAAGTTATTTTATTATAATCTGGGTGTGGAAGTTTTAGCCTAGAGCTCCAGAAAAATTTAAGCCTCACTTAACTTTTTAGGTCCCATATCTTTGAACAGGTTTACCTTCCCAAATTAGTGTTTATCCTTCTATTACTTTTATGTTGTTTTCCTCATCACTTTTTTTTTGTCTGGGGGAGATGTTCTTGTTGAGATTCTCAATTTAATAAATGTTAAATTTTCAACATTTTGGCATATCAGTAAGGAGGTTTAGGAAAAAGTCGGGCTCCTGTGATTTTCATCAGAATAATCTGCGGTAAACTTTTTATAACTCTATTACTAATATACTTCATACTCCCATTTTTACTGATAAAGGAAACTGTTCTTCAATTTTCCATGTGCGGTTACATTTAGTGCAGTTAAACTAGAGCTAATTTGCACTTGTGTATAAAAAACAGGGCCAGACAATATCTGTTATTCTCAATAATGGAATCAGCTTTGCAGAAAACATATAATTGGACTATTTTTCAAAAACCCTTTAGAGGTATTTTTGATTTTTGTGGTGTATTCCCTGTTGATTATTGGTAAACTACAGCTTTTTTCTACATTAAATTCAGCCTGAAGTTATCTTGGAAAAAAGGTCCTGGTAGAGTTTCTGTGTTAAGGCCAAAATTTATGGTTTAAATTTGACATGGATTTATGTGGGATACAGAGTATGGGTACAGGAGGTAACTGCTGCGTAATCAGGATGAAAAAAATAGCAACAAAAAATCCTGTGCCAGGCAGGATTTAATGCTTTGTTTGGCAGATGTCACAGCCCCTGAGGTTCATAACACAACCAGTGTTATGTTCAGTGAGGATCAGTGAGGATGTTTTGGTATTTTAACATACAACATTCTGTTGTTGATGTTATTTAACCAAAAATGAGACAAAAAAAAGTTTAAAAAAACCCCAAAACAAACCAACCAATGAAAAACAAAACAAAGAATAAAACACCAGACACCCCCCCCCAAAAAAAACCCAACAACAACAACAACAAAAAACACCACACCCCTAAAACCAAACCAAAAATAAATTTATTCAGCAGGGATAATAAAACCTCTTCTAGGAAAATGAGCAGGTTTCTTTGTGCATTTTCACAGACACTTTCTGCTCCTTGCTCCAGTTCCAGTGCAGCACTGTCCTCACTGAGCTGTCCTGCTGCAGAGGTGTGTGGCAGGTAACTTAGAGACCTGTATGTGCTTTGTGCTCCGCAAGAAAAACTGAGTTTGCATGGAACAGAGCCCTCTGCCTGCTAGCCATGATTCCCAGATGTAAGGAAAATAAGTGTTTCTACTTTCTATGATTTTGTACTATACATAACTTCAAGATATTTAACTGCTTTGGCTTGTTCATGAGTACTGTGTGCGTACTGGAATTAACATACAGCTAATGCTGATAGGAAACAGTTATCAAGTTCAATAAAAACAAAAAGCTACCTACAAGGCAACACCACTTTGTACACTTAGTTTTGGCTAAAATTAGAGTTTCACAAACTCTGAAAAATCTATAGCCAATACAATATCATTCAGGTATTATGCTTGAGTTATAGTGTATTTCTCTTTGTTTTCAGAGTCAACTTAATCTCTGGGGCTGTGGGATAGCACTCAAGAAAATCATTGAGAACATAAACAAATCAGAATATGCTAAATATCTTTCATGGTGATAGAGTGTAATTCTAGCTAGAATTGTTTTCATAGTTAATTATTGCAGTTCTTAAAGTAAAAAAAAAAATATAAATTAGGATGTCCAAACTAGAATAACAATATAGTTTCATTTTTTAATAAAAAGCAAAAGGGCCATCAGAGAATTAAAAAAAATCGAAACAATAAACTATAAACAAAGAAAGTAAATTATGTTGAAATGAAGCATTGTTGTGTTTATTTATTCCGTGACTACTTAAAAATGGTAACTATAGGCTGCATTCTTGCACACATTAATGATAATGTAAACACCCATTTCCCAGTATTAATTTTCAAGGGAAAACTGACAGAATGATCTAATGAAGGAATGGTAAATTACAAACTTACTCTTACAAGGCAACTGGATTGAATACTAGTGAATCTTTGGAAAAAAACCTCAACTTTATTTTACTAAATTGCTACTATAAAAAGGTGGCGTGCATGAGAAGGATGTAATTTTATTTTCCTAAAGTAAATTCAACACTGACAGTTTTAAAGTAATTACTATTCCTATCTCCCATCAAGTCTGATGCTGTTCTTCAGCTAATGTTTCTGAAGGAACTGGAAAGAAGCAACAAGGATGTACCAAGTAGGAGTTTGTGTAGAATAACTTGTTTTTCCAGATGTGTGGATGTTGCTTGTGCTGTGCAGTGATGTGTCTGACTAGTCAGCTGCCTTTGGACATTTATGGTCACTGTCCAGTGATGTCTCAAATAGCAATGTGGACTGCCAGCTGCTAAAGAAAGCTGTAACACCACCACTCTGATATTAAGAGGAATAGGGAAAAGGCTTCAGCTTCACAATTAACAATTTCCCTGGATGCATGTGTTCCTTTTTAATCTGATGTACTGGCTCTGAGATTTATGAGCTCCACTGCACAGAGCAGCTGCTGACATAGGCTGCCGACACAGAGTTGCTCTGAGTGGCTGTGCCAGGGTATATCACGAAACAGGAGAGGAAATTGAAATGGCAAGACTTTGGAGGTGGTTGATAAGGCTGGCTGATAACTCCCACTCTGGAGGGAACCATACGGTGTGCTTTTGCAGTAGGGGAAAAACAGGCAAGCAACTTGGAGAGAATAATGGCAAAAATATTTTCTTGCCGTTTATTAATATGCATTCTGAATGTCTGTGTTGGTGACTATTAGGCCAAAATTTCAAGGAAATGCAGAAGAACCCCTTCTGTAACCAAGGAAAGATACCTGAATTTTAGGGCGCGCAGCCTCTGAGAGCAATCCAGCTCTCCCTTCAGCTACCCATCCACATGCACTGCAGCAAGGCTGCCTAGGAGGGATGAGCTCTGTAGGTGAGAGGCGGGTTTTGCAAAAACTCTTGTTTCTCCAAAGGAACTCTGCAGCATGTGGAGCCAAGGACCTGCAATGCATCAGGTTGCTGCTGGGAAGTAGCTGCAACTTTCAGTGAGAAGGAAGAGAACCTTCCTTCAGCTCTGACTTCACTTCTTAAGTGACGGGCAAGACCAGCCTCATCGGGCACCTGCCTCTGAGAGCTCAGCTGCCACTCTCTGAGGTCCTGCTTAGCTGGCTTTTCTGTCAGAAACTAGGATAAACTTTTAATTTCTTACCCAAAATATCTAAGTCCAAGATACAGTGTTTCTCAAAAATTTACACTCACAGGTTCTGTGACAAGACTTTTGAAGTACGTAGAGGGAAGAGTGCAAGGAAGCAGGCCCGTGTGTGGATGGGAGGATTCGGGGAAGGGCAAGTTCAGACTCACAGCAGGCTGGCAGCGTGAGTCACCACCGCCAGTGGTGCAGGGCAGCAGGGTGTGCACTGCCCATGGGGACTGAGGCAGGGCATGTCTCCTTCCTGCACTTCTCTTTGATGAAATGGCCCCCTTCAACCAGCAACGCCCTCCTCTCTTGCTGCTAATGTGAAGGCCCACGTGAACCTCTGTGATAGATGGGACCTAACTGCAGACAAGTGAATTGCTTCTTTTTTAACAGGATCCTTCCCTTATCATGGTTTTATGCAGTGTGCTATATTTCGATTTAATTCCAGTATAATTTTTTTTAAATTTGAAAGCCTTTTCAAACTTTTTTCTTGATGAAAATAACAGAATGAAATCATCAACAGGAAACTTCACCATTTGATTTATGAAAAGAACATTTTGGGAAATCTATTTTTATCACTCATTTGGAATGGGTAGGATTATTTTACAGCTTTGCATATAAAACACATCCATTTAGTGGATAAATGTAGTGTCAAGGTGTCATTAGAGACACAAGTGAGAAGCTGGAACTGAGCAGGTGTTTAACCATCTATTTTAAGCAAAATTTTTCTGATATAAGGAAAGGCATAAATTTTCACATGTAAAATTGAAATAGAAGTTTATAGGTAAGTGTAGCTGAACTGTCAGTCTAAAAAACTATCTTACTATTACCTAAATCTTAATGTAGAAAGACAAATGTAGGAAAAAAATAGAGTTTCTCTGAGGGTCATATCTTCTCTCATGCCAACTACAAAAAATAGTCCACTTACCGTAATAAACTTATTAAAATACAAATACCATAATAATCTTATTAAAATACAAATATAGGGAGAATATTATATGATCTGTCATCAGTACAGCAATCTGGCAAAAAAAAAACCATACAAGAATCCAGTCTTGTCACCAATGTGGTTGCAACATGTACTAACAAATGCAGAATTTTAAACTTAATATAAAAGTGATATTTCTAATTAAGCATTATTTTTCCTTACAATAAGAATAGAAAGGGGAAAAGCAGATTTGTGGTATCAGGCTGAATAGAAGGAAACTATAGCAGAGGAAGCAGAGTCTGGCAGTCTTAGTCAAGAAGTGAAATGGAAAGCTAGCTCCAATTAGTACAAGGTACCTGGTTTCTTGTGCCCTCTCATAAATCATTCTGGTACATCCTGTCACTTGAAGACAAGTCCTCCTGTTACTTATACAGACCATAGCTGTAATTTCCACTCTCTTAAGCCCTGTTGAAATTTGGTTGAAAATATAAACCTTATTTTCAGCTTTTAAAGTCAGAGAAATAGATAGAAGTAGAATGAAGTAATACCTTTAAGTGATATAGATAAGCCAGTATATCTGAAATAGCACCTCTTTCAATGTTGTCTATTCCATCTCATTAAAGGTGAGAACTGCTTGCATATTTACCTGCTTCCTTTCTTGCCAGGTAGGACTGATATTGTTTAAAACTGTAGATGCTTTTTCTAAGCTAGAAATGCTTCTGATTGGTATTTTGCAATGAATCAAACTTTTTTTCTTCTCTCTTCTCCTGGGCATCTCAGGATTAATATTTTATGGAAAGAGATAATGTGAGCTTTTCTCTTTAACGTCCTTCCTTTACATGCTTTACAAATAGAGAGTAAAAAACTGAAGAAATACAGACATTCTTTGATGATCTTAGGTTAATTGTAAAGGTGGTAACAGGGTGGTTGTTTTAGGGAAGTATGTTATTTTGTTTAAACTCCACCACTTGAACTATAGTGCTTTGTAAATTTCTGGGAAATTCACAAGAACTTCCAAGTAAAAACATTTTGAAATATAAGAAGAAATTCCAAAGTTTTCTCCGTTTTCTGTTTTGTGCAAAGTGCTAATTTTAATTATTGTAAGGATCTTAAGCCTATAAAATACTTCTTTCATGCTATCACTGTGCTGACATCATGGGCTCTTATTTCAGTCTTGTAAAAGTTACCTAGAGCTGCTCCTACCTCCTTCATATACTTTTTTTAATTTAGATCATCATTACTCTTCTGTTTGCTGTAGTGTCTCAAAATTTTATAGAAATTAACCTTAAAATTAAAAAAAGATAGCAAACATTCACAAAAAAGTTTCTAACCCTTATGTCATCATAAAGTAGGCAAAAAATTGATGAAAACTGATAAAAATGAAAATTCTTTATATTTTTAATTAAATTTTAATTTAGTTTTAATTTTAATTCAAACTGGGCAATATAGATCTATAATTTCAACAAACATTTCAAAACTTTCAAACAAATATTTTTCAAATGAATACAGACAATTTTATTTCATCAGAGACATTGAACATTTGTTTTACATTTCATTCAAAGAGATTGTTTTACATTTAAATTGCTCACACTATCAGTGAAAAACCTATATAGGAACAGTTTAAAGGGCAAGACTTTCCTAACACTTAATTTTACAAGATTTGTAGAAACCTACCCTGGGATGCCTGCCTGTTCTGCTCTAGTAGATGTGCTCAAGGTGAAGCAGGTGAAATAGGATCATGGTTTTGCATCTAGTAAGACAATTTTTCAAATTGTCAGCCTTGTCCTTCAGTATTAAGAGCAAAATAAGAACACACTTTTTAGGTTATCTTAGAATTTTCATTTTTTTTTGGCCTCCATATCCCCCAAACAAGTCCTGCTTCCTCATGGAATACTGGCTTTGTCTCTGAGCCAATGGATAGCACTGAAAAAAAAGTGACGAAGATTTTCCATTTGACCTCAGATTGCCTATACTGTCCAGCTAGCACTGCTCTCTTCTTATGCAAGAGTTGGGTTGTTGCTGTATTCTGAGCTGCTCTGCCATATTCTTCATCTGCAAACTATCTTGAAACATCCCATGTTTCTTCTGCACCGCCTGACAGCTGTTTGGCTGGGGTACTTTGCTCCTTGCAGTGTGAACACAAACCTTACAGCCCTATAATTAATTTTCTCATTTTATTTCCTCCCTCTTTTTCAGTAAATGAAACTTCTGCTCAAAAAGATATTGGTAAAAATTTAATATAGATTTAGGTTCTGATATTGCTAGGCAGTGCTGTCATTTATTCAAACTGGTGAGGGAGACCTGCCTGCTTGTTTAATTTGGGCTGTTTCTCTTCCTTGCATTATACAGAGTGAGGGTTCAGCAGACACGAGGAGGAGACTGCTGTAGATAACACTGTGGATGATGCTTTGTCATAGCAACTTTCTCTGGAAAAGTACCTGACAAATACACAAGCACATAGTGCCAGAGCTCTGCTGAGGGGTGGATCAACTTTTCTGTCGGATCTTTATTGGTCTCACATGACATTTGCTAGCTTTGACTTACTCTTAATGCATGGGTTAACAGTTTATGCCAGTTCCTCTGGCACATCTTGGCACCTTTGTACATACCCAGGGTTTCTCCAGGCTGTTTCATTCTCACTTCCTGATGTCCCCCTAGTTTTGGTCGTTCCCCATAGCTTCAAAATGGGCTTGCTGCTCATGTCCAGGAGAGCTTTCAAAAACGTAGACCTGAACTCTTTGACGGTTTTTAATCTCTGGGAGAAGCACTGCATTGAGCATGGAGGGAGGTTGGGTGGATGTTTAAAATGGGCTGCCTGGGAGTTTGCCAAAGCAGGTGCGTGCAGGGAGCTGAGCTGTGAGCTGAGTGTACAGGAATGAGATGAGAAAGATCAGGCCTGCTTTTTCTTTGTCTTGAATTGGATGGCTCAGCTGCTGGAGGGCACAATGCCTGAACACAACCTCCCCCTCTGAACAGGCACATTTTCTCATTACCATGGGACTGAGATGCTATTACCCCATAATCTCTGAGTACTCGGGTACCTTGTGACATGCACAGCTTTGATAAAGCTCTTTGTAATTGAGGGATTGGTTGCTATGGGCTGCTTTTGGCCTCTTCTGACGTGAGGGAATGCAACATTGTTTAGCTAAAGCTGTACAAAAATTTTCAGAATCCTTTCTATACTGAACTTCTAAATTTTATATTTCAGATTTTAAATCCCTTTAATGAAGGAAGGATAAAGTTTAAAAAAGGCTTCAGTTGTAAAACATCTTAAATCTGCTGCATAAATCATAACTATTTATCTCTCATACATGACTGTAGCTTTGAGGTTAGCATGCACTGTGGAAATGCATGCATTCTTTGAAATGTGCTCCTCATGACCTGATTCCTCAGTGTCTTACTCTGCTTCCCCTCTCAGTAGTGTATATCCTAGGGGTAATCAGAATTGTTGGTGACCTGTACCAGAAGGGCTAAAAATGAGGGTCAGGCCAGCCTGGGCAAGGTCAAAAGCCTCTTTAGAAGATACATTAATTCCATTTGCCACATTTGCACAATTTGAGGCAATCATGCAGTTTCCAGAAGTGTCACATCTGGCCTGCAGCTTGCTACAAAACTTGTCTTCCTTTCTCCCAAAAGGTCTCAGAAGAGATTGCTGTGATTCACGTGCCCTGAGGCTGACTGCAGAAGTGGAGAGGATATGCCAGGTGGCACAGACACAATGAATGGGTCAAACCTCAGCTTGATATAAAAAAATAAAATAAATTAGGATGCAAGCTGCTGTCACAGGTCAAACAGCACAGATCATAGTGCCTAAGGATTAGCGTAGGAAATTTGTTTGATGTCTGAGGAGTCCTTCCAATGAAATATAGGGAATGGAATTTTCACTTTCAGGGGGTGTTTCTAAGTTTTCAGTATGGGTTAATACAACAAACAACTAATACCACATTCTATTCAAGTAATCCAGCTATTTAATATGGCAATTTGTCTATCTTAAGAGCATTTTAGTATTAAGGAATGTTAGTTATATTAAGGGATTATGCAATGCAGCACATTTCTACATATGTACTAGAAATATTGAGCCCTATGTAAATTATATTTTAATTTACAAATACCCCCTTTGTGGAACCTGCTGCTCTCTGTGTCCAGTGAAAACAGCAGAATAATCTGTTCTGTAGCAGGAACCAGCACTGGCCTTTCACATAAACAGGCATACACATGAACCAATACTAACTCTTCTGTTTTCTTACTTGCCTATCAGAAAAGGGCAGCAGAGCTCATTCCTGGCCATTCATGTATACACACTCCTGACACTGCTGTATAACTTCAGGCAGAATAACAACTTTTGGCAAAACCAGGTTCTTCAGGTATCTGCAGCCCTGGTGCTACAGAAGGAATAGGGTGTTTTTTCTAGTCTGCACTGCAGTTTGTGAGACTGCAGCTCTAGAAACGTTTTAATAATTTTTGTAGTTAACATGTTTTTCATTAAAAAATGGAAGAAGAAAATAATTGCTGTCCAGTTTCAAAAGCTTAACATGTAAAAATACAGAGGCAGAAACAGCAATGTAAAATGCTCATCAGTATCTTGCACAATTTATCTTTGTACTAAAGACAAAATAGGCACATCTGCTCCTTTTTCTCTCCATCTGTATTGGCTCAGGATGGGAGGATTTTCTTTTCATCTTTTAAAAGGCTTAGGCTGTCTCTTAGTCAATGTTGTGAATTTTCCCAATAAACTTCTCCCCTTCTTTCTGCAGCTACTTTACATGGTTTTTTCTTCATTTTGTATAGCTTGCATATTTTATCTCTTCCTTAGAGACACTATTATATCCTTTCTTCCTTGTGGCCTGCAGATTTTTTATTTGTTGTAATTTTGCTAATTCTGTAAAGTTTTAAACTGTTTTGCACATATGCTTTTGCTCCTGTAGTTTTTCTCTCTGTTTTACAAATAATTTTTCTTAATCTTCCTCTTTCAAGATTTTTTTTTACACAGCGTCACGTAAGATCGCTGATAGTTAGTGGCAGTTCACTATTAATTCTCATTATGCCTATGTATGAATTTTGTGATTAGAGCTAGGGAAACCATAAAGTTGCTCACCTTACAAACTGCATTGTGTTTGGTGATTGATGCATTACTCTTTTATTAATGATCCCTGAAGAGGAGTTGGTTTGCATAAGCACAGCCAGAAACAGGTGGAGATATTTGGGATAACAGCCCTGGAAACTTGTCCTGTTTCTTGGTAAAAGCCAAATACTTTGTCTATGCTTAATCTAATGCACAAGTCAACAAAGTGGCAAGGCCTCATGCTGGGGACTGGATGGTGAAACTGTGCATTTCCTTTGTGGTCTGGTATATCTGTGTCAAAGTAAGAGTTGTGTGAGGTAGGGAGATGTGTGAATGGTGTTGACTTTGCATCAAGCCTAGAACAGAAAATTTTGCAATGCATTAGTATATTTTAGTTTACAACTCTGCAGCATATGTGTGATTCTCAATATAAAAATGTCCAATGGAAAAGTACTACAGGGCCTTGAAGTTTCCCTTACATTGATTTGTAGCTTGATGTAGCTGTCTCTGTTACGTGGCATGTACTGGACCCCAACTCAGTAAAATAAGGAATAGTTATCACTTCCATACTATGAAGCACAAAGACTTAGTGTGCATTTCAGCTTTTACCCCTATAACAGTGCAGATTTTCTGCCTTTCTGTGATCTTTCTTTCAAGCAAAAAAAAAAAAAAAAAAAGTAAAACCTGGGATTTTCCTTGGGAAAGCAAAGCCAACAGAAGTTCAATATGCAGCCATGAATTCTGGGTATCAGATGGAAACTTGAGTAAGGGCTGAGTCCTTGTATTTTCATTGACTTATAAGGAAAGCACTTAAAATTTATGAATGAGAAAATGCTTTTGATCTTTAAATGTGGATAAGGGTAAAATCTTTGCAACTGTCTCTTCTATCTTATTTTGCTGCTATAAACCATCTCTACGTGTCTTCAACATGTCCTGAAGGAATGTATGTGTAAATCCTCCCTCAATGTGTCCTTTATAGCATGGAATGCAGGAAATCATGTCTGGGGTTCTATTATACAGACAATATTTTGAAAACTGTTAATGCTAAAGATGTAGGTTTTGGGCAAAGAGTCACCTCAATATCATTCATGTTGGATCCTGCTTGGTTTAGCCTCCCAGAAAATAGTCTTCAACTAAAGCATAATTTCCAGTGTGCTAAGTAAGACCAAACTGTAGCAGTCTGAATTGCTGCTAGCATAGTTCAGGATAAGGAAGCTAAAAGGACCTTTGCATAATATCCACAGATGTTTCATTCAGCCACGCAGTGAGACGATCAAATCCCGGTGCCCATACACAGAGGGTCTGGCTCTTCCTATAAAGTGGACTGGGGGCTGACCCTGGTCTTAGGGCAGTACAAATGTGGGGATAGGGAAGGAGTGGCTCAGGAACATAGGAACAGACATAGGAACAGGGGAAGGAGCTAATGAGGTCTGACAGCTTTTTGAGGGAAGGTTCTTGTGTCTCCCTAGACCAGGGAATGCCCCTGCAGGGTCTCCACACCAAACAAGGCTCATGGCTCCATACAGGGTTTGAGTGAGTCCTTGATTGTATGAGATGGACATATTTACTGCTGTATTTGTAAGTTGTTTAGTGAGTGTTTTATTCTGGGCTAGGGTATGCAGTAGGTCTGCTCAGTGGTGCTCAGAGACGAGTGGGTTATAGGCATGACTCTTCTCCCCTGTTCTTTGGTATGGCTGTTATAGAGTTCTCCACTTTCTGGAGAAATGCAGCATGCCTGTACAGGAGTAAATTAGACATGCATTTTGGTTATTAAATGCAGAGAAACCTATAAAAGTGCCACCAAGTCCTGAAAGGGTCAAGAGCTGCAGCAGTGTTTGCAAGTGTGCAGGGGGCCAGCTTGACCAAGGAACGGAAAATGTGTCTTCAGTGTGGTTAAATTTCCTATGGCAGTAATATTTTAATTTTATGTCTTTCTAATTTCTTTTTAAAATTTTGCATTTGTGTACTTAAACTAGTAATCTTGCAGCAATGTTGTGATAAAAGTATGAGAAAAGCAGGACTGCTGAGAGAGGGAGTATCCTTTGGAGATTGATGATAGTGTTGGGAAAAAATGGCATAACTGTTTTCCAGCCCCTTCAGATCTGAAATGAGGAAATTTCAAATGGCTCTGATGGAAGAGTACAAAAATGTTTGGGCTTTTCTAAAGACTAATCATCACACTGCAAATATTTGTCTTTGAAAATCTGAGTTATTCTATTAGCTCTTTCTGACAAAGGCAATATTTTGTTCAGGTCTTGTGCATATCTATGTTTGGTTCTAGCAAACGCTCTTTCAGATAAATAAACTTTACTGAACTGCAATCCATGATAAAAGTCAGCTGAAAAATTAGAGAATTAAAAAAATATTTAGATGTCTACTAGAACATGAGAAACTGACCATGAGCCACTTCATATTGTGGCATACATGAGTGATTTAGGGGTTTAACAAAAATAAATTGCCATACTGTATCTTAAAAGGACAGGCTGGCATTTTCAGGTCTGATTAAGCAAGAGCATTTTGAAGAGGATTTTAAAAGAAGAGAGGATAGAAGATGGCAGGTGGGGTTTCTAAAACAGGGAATTACTTGGTTTAAAGTCTGGAAGAGGAACATGAGAGAAAGAAATGTAAATTGGTTGGCTAAGTTTATAGAATAGCCTTCTATAATAATGTTATGGCAGATGGCATGCACAGAATAGTTATTTAAGAAGCCCAGTAAGAGCTCAATATTATCTTTAGTTTGGCTTATACAAAAACTTGTATTTATGATATGAAAAACAGTCAGATAATAAAGAGAATTCATAAGCTCCTGGATCATAGAGGGTTTTTTTTTCACATGAAAGTTGTCAAATCCATAGAATCTTAAATGATTTGTGTTGGAAGGGACAAAGGGATTCAAAAATCACGTGGTTCCAAGCCCCCTGCCATGGGCAGGAACACCTCCCACTGGACCAGGTTGCTCAAAGCCCAGTACAAGCTGGTCTCGAAAACCCCCAATAATGGAGCATCCACAGCTTCTCTGGGAAGCCTGTTCCAGTGCCTCACCACCCTCATAGGAAAAAGTTCCCTCCCTATGGCTAATCTGAAGTTACCCTCCTTCAGCTTCAGCCCATTCTGCCTTGTTTTACCATTGCCCCCATGCTCTCGAGAGCCCTTCTTGTAAGTGGCCATTAGGCATGGAAAGGTGCCATCATCTCTCTACAAAGCCTTCTCTTCTCCAGGCTGAACAAGCCTAGCTGTTTCAGCCTGTCCTCACAGGAGAGGTGTTTCAGTCCTTAGATAATTTCTGTGGCCTTCTCTGGATGTGTTCCAACAGGTCCATGTGTCATTCCTGTGCTGTGCCCCCAGAGCTGATGCAGCCCTGCAGGTGGGGTCTCAGCAGAGCAGAGCAGAGGGGCAGAATCCCCTCCCTGCCCTGCTGCCCACCCTGCTCTGGATGCAGCCCAGGACACGTGTGGCTCTCTGGGCTGCAAGGGTACATTGCTGGTTCAAGTTCTTTTCAGCCACTTGGCTGAAAAGATGAACTTCTCAGTGAATGTGTCTCCAGTCCTGTACTCATGTCTGCTGGGATTGCCCTGACCCAGGTGCAGTCCCTTGGCCTTCATGAGATTTCCACAGGCCCACTTACTAAGTTTGTGCTAAGACCCCTGGATGTTCATCCCATTTTTCTGCAGTGCCACCTGCACTGCTCAGCCTCCTGTCACTGCAGATGTACTGAGGGTACACTCTGTTCCACTGCCTCTGTCACTGATGAAGATTCTGACGAGCCAAAGTCTCAGGACAGCCCTGAGGGACACCACTCATCACTGGCTGCATCTGGACACAGAGCCATTGACTGCAACTCTCTGGCTGCCTCCATCCAGCCAATTCCCTATCCACTGAACAGTCCATTCTTCAAATCCATGTCTCTCCAATTTGGAGATAGGCATGTCATGAAGAACTGTCTCAAAGGCCTTACAGAAATCTAGATAGATGGCATTGGTCAGTATTCCCTTTTAGACTGTTGTCAGTCCAGTCAATCCATCATAAAATGCCACTAGATTGGTCAGAATTGATCTGCTCATAGTAAGGCCATGCTGGCTGTCTCAGATCACCTCCTCAACTTGCATGTGCCATAGATGCATTTTTCCCTAAATTGCAATAAGAATAAAAAAATTAATGTTACAAAAGCAATGTAATTAAAACAACATAATTTAACATTTCTCTTTTAAGCTCAAAAATAGTGGCATTATCTTTTTAAGTAAGGAATTAAGAAGCTCTGTAAAAGTTTGCTGCTAACCAGCTATGCAGTAGCAGTGGATAAATATTTGAGAAGTATTCTTATTTTTTAAAGAAGTAAAGAACCAGATTTTTTTCTGGTTAATCCAGGATATAAATGTTTTAAAATATTTATTTCTCTGCTTAATACTCATGGTTTGAAATTTATTATACAAGAGTCCTTTAGTTCCCTTTGGCCTTGTTTAAAAACCAAGGCAAGCAACCTAGAAATCAACCGAGCAAGAATAAAATCCTTTGTAATTACTAGTGAGAGGATGCCTGTGTATGCATCATACCAATTTTGGGATAGGATTTTTAATTCAGCAGGCATTTCTGTTGGTTTGGCATGGCCTGGTTTTAGTATCAATGAGGCCACAGAGGCTTCTGGGAGAAGCCGCTGGAAGTTTCCACCACGTGTGGCAGAGCCAGTCTCTGGTGGCTCTGAAGATGAACATGCTGCTAGAGGCTGAGCCAGTTAGAGAGGATGGTAACGCCTCTGTCATAATAGATTTAAGAAGAAAATCAAAACAAAGTGGGGACACAGCTTTTTCTAGCCAGAAAAGAGGAGGAGGTGAGAACATTTGAGGGAAAAAAACTTGAAGACACCAAGGCCAGTGGAGGAGGAGGGGCAGGAGGTGCTCCAGGCGCTGGAGCCAAGATTCCCCTGCGGGCTGTGGTGAGACCATGGTGAAGCAGCTGTGCCCCTGCAGCCGAAGGGGATCCATGGAAGAGGCAGCGATTCATCTGCAGCCCATGCAGGAGGTGCCCACACCAGAGCAGGTGGTTGCCTGGAAGAGGCTGTGGTCCAGTGGGAGACTCTATGGAGAGAGACGGCCCTGCTCCCAGGCTGGAGCAGCCTGTCCTTGGAGGACTGCACCCTGTGGAAGTGACCCTTGCCACAGCAGTTTTGGGAGGACTTGTACTCATGAAATTGGAACCATGCTGGAAAAGTTCATAGAGAACTGTCTCCCATGGGAGGGACCCCATGGTGCAGCAGACCAGCAGAAGGACTCCTCTTCCTGAGCAGTGGAAGAAAACCTTGGGTGATGAGCTGACCAAAACTCCCATGCCCTGTCTCCCTGTGCTGTCAGTGGGAAGGAGGGGTTGGGGAAATGGTGGCTTTAAGAACTTATTTTACTTTTTGTTATTCTCCTCTGATTTTGGTGAAATAAACTCACTTTGTACCTCTTAGGTCAGCCTATTTTGCCCTTGGAGTGTTTTCTCCCAGTTTAATTTTAATTTTTTTTTTCCCCTCCTCTGCCCAGCTGTAGCAGGGGAGGGTCAGTGAGTGAGTTTGGTGGTTGGCTGGTGTTTGATTATTGTCAAACCACAATAGCATTAAATACTAGCATGATTTTGCCATAGAATAGAATGTTGAGCAATACTCACTATAAGTATTGCTTTGCAGAAGTGCCCAGAAACAATGAGAGTGAATTACTTAGAAGAGCAAAAGTGAAAATGCACAGTGTGTACAGAACATTTCTTCCCATAGCATTGTATACACACAGGTATTACCCCACTACAAGCACCAGAGGAACAGTATAAATATCAGACATACCCTGCACTTTATGAGAGAACATTTTATGGTATTTTATGTCAGCTGTAGAGATGTGGAATTCTGATGGTGTTGGTTAGAACAACCTCAACTGAGTACCGCAGTACTGCTGGCATTGCTCCCAAAGTAGATTATGTCAGACAGCAAGTAAAGCAGGAAAGGATAGAGCTCCCTGCTACTTATTCAAGCAACAGGATTCAAATCCTCTTCGGGGTGCTGGTGAACAGACCATGCCCATGGTGGTAGTTTTTAGCACCAGCTTAAAGAAACCACCCTGTTACCCCAGCTGCTGTGGTGTCCAGTACCAGAGCCCTTTGGCTGAAGTGTCTCCACCATCTGCTTTCTCTGTACATTGCACAGGGCACTTGCCTTGCAATTAACATTTTTATACTGAAGCACTGAGTGTTTTAAGAGCTGAGGCAGGAGAGGAATCTGTTATTACCATATTTTATGCTTCTTCCACTTTATGAGCCACACTTACATCCCGTCACTTGCCATACGCAACTCTCAAGAAATAAAGTCTCTTTCAATACCCATCCAATTTATCTAGTCAACCCCATGGATCTCTCTATGGAGCAGAAGCTGAGGGTGGATAATATATTCCACGTTGTGTACATTAATGGGGAACCAGAAAGAAGATCAGTGTTTTGAGAAGCTTTTGTTTTTTTGACTGCTCCAGGATTTTTAAAATAGGAGGCTGAAAAGCTATGGATTCCTGGCTGTATTAATGATCACAGACACACCAACCCATTTGGTCTCTTGCAATGGCATTGACTTGGATGCTCTCCTGGCAATGTCACAGACCACTGTGAGCTATTTATTAGTGTAGGGTGCAAGTGGTTTTAAAGAGCTCTCATCAAGTGAGGTTGCATAGTAGGGACAATCATTCTCCAGGAGCTGAGGGATAAACGAGTGTTACTGGCTTAGAAAGTGGGTTTCTTCTTCTGGTTGTGAACTAATAGGGAGGTAAAAAATGGAGATGCTCAGTAACATGAAAATGCAACTTTGAGTAGAGGGTGGTTTTGGTCATTTCAAGAACTTTTATATACTGCTTAATTCTTTTTATTTTCATTTCTTAGAATTGAATTGTGTGCAGTGAGTCAAATCTATGAAGTTATCCAATGAGTAGTGCTATAGATGATATCATGCTATATATGTTAGAAATTATTTGAAAACCACATTGTATTAGTATTGTGTTTCTGCAAAAGGAGAGGCTGGGGAAAAGAACACATAAAATGAATGCTGCTCTGTGCTCTAAACTGCCCTTGTTCCTGTATTGAGGTGTGTATTTTTATGGGTTGAAACAGTGTACTAAAGAAGACATGTTTGGATTTTACTGCTGCTGTGAAGTCCTCTGTCTTGGTACCCTGCTGTAATAGAAATATGAATTTTCAATATTTCCTATAAAGAAACTGAAGATATAGAACCTAGGAATAAGGTAATTTTCCTCCTAAAGATGAAACTATCTTTTTAGTGCTACAGAAGAAAAAAGCTTCATGACCCAAGCTAATCAACAGACAGAGTCTGCAAGACATTATTCTCTTTTATGACACAGCATCCTTCTCTAGAGATGGTTGTAGAAGTGCCCTGCCTCCTACTAAAGCACCTGACATGAGTAACTCCAGCAGAAAAAAGTATGATTGGAAGTCTTAGGTACCCTCTTATGTAGGAAAGCCTGTCATATGAAATGCTTAGAACTTATTTTCTACTGACAAAATTGTAATTTCAGCTCTAAGGCATAAGTCTTTGACATTCTTGAGGAGAATCTTGTAATTTTACAACAGTATATTCAGAGAAAAAGTTTTATTGACAGTATTGAAGATCAATCCTGATGGGACATTAAAGGCTCTATTATGTTTTCATCAAGGAGAATAAAATTTTATTTAGTTTCTATAAGAAAAACTAGATTTTTATTGCTTTTACTCTGACCATTACAGGACTTATTAGCTGTGTGTTTTTGCTCTTCAAATATGTGCCAAAGTCTGTACTTCAACTATATCAATATTCAAATACTTAAATGATCCAACGTCTATAAAATAATTAGTGTATTTAAGTTGCATTTCAGAGTTGAGATTATTTAACAATTATTTGCCAACAATCTCCTAATTTTCTAAGTCAAAATATTTCTAGAAAGGCATCCTTTATGTGCTTTTCTGGTTTTTCTGTCTAGTTACAAAATGGAGGGGGTAATGAATTGCCAACCTGCGGCATATATGTTTTCAGCCTTAAACAAATTTTTCTTTTGTATGCAGAGATGACTTTTCAAATAATACTTTGTCAGAAACAAGGCTCCCTATCAGCATTTCTGATCTGAAAACTTATGACTGTCAAGCTCCTTGTAGATATTATGCTGTTTGTCTCATTAATGAAATAACACATTATCCAAAGAGACCTTCTAATGGAACAGAAGGGAATGCACCTCCTATCTTGTCTTTTTTATTAAAGTAACTGACAGGGAAATCTAATTTACGGGAGAGAATGTGTAGTAAAAGTTAAAAAGTTTACTTCCCTTTTTGCTATGGACAGATTGGGTCGCTTGGGCAAACACTGTCCAACATGTAGCGGGCTGCTGAAGAGAATGCCTCATGAATCCAACATTCTGTGTTCTTGTTTACACTTTTCACTCTTTGTGCAGAGGTAATTTCCAAGTCTATTAAGAATACATTAGGCGCTCATATAAGAGCATTTCTTGCATGTTTTGCATAAAGAATGTTACTGGGCTATTTTGCTAAGGTTTGTCTTATTAAAAAAATACCTTTGCCTGCTGCATGGGAGAGTTACTGCAGGCCCTGCAACTTGTTGGAGTGCTGCATGGAGAAACAATAGGGAGAGTCTGTGTCACTGTCACGCACTGCACTTATTTTGTGTATTACACTGAAGTGCTGAAAAACTCTCCAGTTTCTTAACCATCTTCATAGCTGGCAATAGATGGATTCTCAAGTAACTTCAAAGTCACGATGAACAGAGTGTGTGTATATTTCTGCAGAGTATTAGTATGGATAGATCCCTAAAGAAGTTGTGCTGTTTTTGTGGTGGTCTGTAAGTCTTCAGACAGAAAGCATTAAGAAAAGTATTTTTCTTCCACTGTGATCTGAATGCTGTTTTTTTTCCCACTTTGATATAAAGGAATGGGATGATATCTCCATTTGCACTGAGCCACCACTATTTTCATGTTCATATAAGATGGGAATAGTTCCATGTGGCTGCAGGTCTCTTCACAGAGAGCAGCAGGCACAACCTTCCCAGGATTTCTCCTGGGGAAGGCAGTGAGAAAGCTCAGAGAAAGAAGAGAAAACAATTCTTATCTCTATTTGCTGCACCTGTTGCTTGGCACATGTGGATTGTGTTAAGGAGATTGCTTACAAAAAGGGATTTGTTAATTGGACTCTGGTGATGGTTGTTGGAGTGATTAACCAATTAGGTCAAAGCTGTGTCGTGACTGTCTGGTGAGGGTCACAGGTTTCCTTTAGTAGAGTATAGTTTAGAATTATAGTATGCAGTATAGTATAATGTAGTGTAGTTTAATAAAGCAACTGTTCAGCCTTCTGAGTCATGGAGTCAGAGTATGTTATTCCCTGGCTGGGGGTTGTCCTGCATCGATAGACCCACACTGAAAACAGCAGGGAGTCAGCACAGGAGACATCATACTGTGGCTGTAGGATTTGAACTCCAACCTAGAATAAAAACATAGTTCTTCACTCTTAAAATATATATGTTCCATGGCTGGAAGACACTGTGAGATAAAAAAAAAATGAAAGCTATATAAAAAATCTGAAAGTCTGAACAGAAAAATATGCTCCTGCAACTGGAAACTGTGAAGCATGAACACCTTCTGAGGTCATGCAGCCAAGGACAAATGGCTTGAAATAGCTAACAAGCAAGAAAAGCCAACAGTAAAAATCTGCAGTTTGTTTCCTCTTCCTGGGTTGAGATGAATCTTCATTTTCTTCTTATGGAGAAACTTTTATGAATTGCAATCACTTGGGCACTGTTGGATGCCCAAGCTGTATATGTAATATTTCAGAAATATTTGCTACCTCTTTTTCCTTTTATGTCCCATAACTCTGTTGCAAAAAATAATAGAAATGGTCACCTTGTTCGTTCACCGCAGAGCATTTACAACTAGCCAGAGTTTCTTCAAACAAGGAGTGAGCAGTCAAGACTAACAGTGAGGAAAATAACCCTGACTCCGAAATTGTGAACAACAGCTGGCTGATATGCTTATCAGAAACATGGTGGTTTTTTTTAAACAGATTACAAAAATTTCTCTGGTCTCCTATACTCAAAGATTTCTGTTCACACAGAGGGTACTTAAATCTGCTATCCCTAAGTGGTGTGTTTTATTTAGTTTCCCTCTTTCTGTTGAGGGGCAGGTT
Organism: Melospiza melodia melodia; assembly: GCF_035770615.1. NCBI lineage: Eukaryota > Metazoa > Chordata > Aves > Passeriformes > Passerellidae > Melospiza > Melospiza melodia. Next base: position 35,091,174 of record NC_086226.1, read on the forward strand.
TCTCTGGGCTCTGTGAGCTGTGTGCCACAGCAGCATTGCCAAGCTCTGTGTGGGCTGGCTGGCGCTGTGGGGTGTGTTCCCATCCATGGGTTGCTCTCCCTCTGCTCCTACCGTGCTGCTGTGGCAGTGCCCCTGCACCACCAGCCCCTGAGGACACACACGCTGCACTCAGGCACACCAGCCCAGGCTGCTGCCCTGCTGTTTCACCGTGGTGCTGTCTGCTTCCTGACCAACCCGGGATTTTCCACCATAGGATATAGGTGTGTGTGTAATTTTCTGGTACTCTTCCAGAAGCCTGCATTTGCTTCCTGACCCCTGTTTCACCGAGGTAATTTCATTCACTGTTTGTATGGTGCTGGCAACGTGCCATTCTGACTGCAGGGCAGGGGTTTGCTGCCATAAGAGAAATACCTGTGAGAGACAGAAAAAGAAACATGAGGTTTCAAGTTTGATTTAAACCCCTTTCTTTGTAAAAGAGTGGCCTGAAGGTGCTGGTCCTGAGCTGTGTGAGTATTTCTAACTCACACACTCATTTGTCTTTTATTCCATTATAGGAGTAACATATAAATAGTTTCAGCATTTCAGTTTTCTCGTGTAAATTATGTTGTAACTAGCACAAGAACCCATAGGCAGACTATAGGTACAGAGGTGTGTCCTATAGGGAGAACAAGTTGTGCTGGAGAATCAGTAACACTGCTACTCGTAGGCTAAGTACCATTTGAAAAGGACTTAATTCCAGGCTCACTGAATGACAGAAGAAGAAAAACATCCTTAAGAGAGTATTACCTCTCCAATTTCTAACCTAAATTTATTTTATATATATGTATCTAATGCACATGATATACATGTGTATTTTACCTTCTTTAAAGGAAGCAAGATAGAGAAAACCATACCTGTTTTTTCAGCATTTGTTGCAGACATCACTTGCCTGCTCTAAAGAGCTGCTGTTGCCCTGTTTATAGGCTTGAAGTGTTCCTATCATGTTATGTTATGCTGTAACTTAAAAATGCACAATATTTATTTTTTGAGGTTAGCAATGAACATATTCTCACCAGTAGGTTAATAAGCAGGTGTACTGCTCTAATGTATGTCTCTGCCAATACTCATGATTTATGGAAAGCACATTCTAATTTTATTGCCAGTTTAAAATTTCCTAAGCTTTTCTCTGCCCTGTAGTCAGTCTTCCTTTTGTAGTGTGGCTTGCCTTTTTCCCTATTGGTGATTATTTTGTTTTGTAATGATTATTCTTTTATTAAATTGAAGATTAGTATTTTATTTTACTGAGATTTGAGCAAATCAAGTAGGCTTTAGTCTCTGGCTTTTATGCCTAATTAAAGATCTTTATTTTGAAAGATTTTAGATTGCCATGCATGACTGCATCCCATTCTCTCCCTAATAATCCCTTTATAATACTCAGTAAGGCTCATTTCTGCTCATGGTCTTCATCACTGCTTTAGACTTACAGTTAAAAGTGTGCATTTATCTGAAGAACAAGAAATTCAATACAGTGCGTAAGAAGCAGTATCCTGTTAAAGTGCCCCTACAGCTGTGACCCATTTTGCACAGCAGTTGCAATCCCAAGATAATTCATAGGGAATGAGTTTGAGACTCTAACACAAAGATAAGGTGAAAGAGAGGACACAGTGGTTTAGATTCTCCGTCTACTGCCGCTGGCTGTGCTGAACACAGAATGTGCAACAAAATACTGCCTGTGTATTTTGTATAGTCTGCCCCGTGTGCTGCAGAGGAAGCACACTAAATAATCTGGCACAAAGGACCCCAGAATGGACCCTTCCTAACAAGTAGGAGCAGGAACAATTTTCAGTATAGATTTCAGGAGATGGGCAAACCTGACTATATGCCAGATAACAGAGAGGCTAAAGATGTCTTAGAAATGCTGCTGAACTGTCCACATTGCTTTCTCAGTTTGTAATCCTGAACTGTTTGCTGCTTTCTGGTTTTCAGAGTATAATGATTACCAGTATTACAAATAATATAAATATGTTGTGCATCTATTGTATATACACTTGTGCCACATTCCTGCTGAGGAAGCATAAGTACCTCTGAATAAGATCCTTTTTTCTTAATAAGCGCTTTTTTCCTGTATTCAGGATTCAACCATGCAAAATATTACTAGAGGTGCCTATATGATTAACACCTTTATCCACCTGTGTGAAATGATGGTGCCTCATACTGAGCTATTATTCTCTATGTGTCATGGATGGAGTTTTCTCACAACAGAGGAGCAACAATATACTTTATTGATATTAAAAAGTGAATTAAAAAAGTTCAATGGCAAATGTGACAGTGGATTAACAAGATTTGATGGCCAGGTATGCTTGACTATTTACTGCACAGGGGACAAGGTCTGACAAAGCTATCAGACAGATCCTTCCATAGGGTCAAGATATTTAGACAAGACCCTCTTCTGTCTTAAATGTCTTCTCAGGCAGGAGTTTAGGTGGGGCTGGCTCCAGACTCAGATTTGGTCAACAGTTCACATCTGAAGGATTGTATGTGCACAATCATTCCTTGCCATTGCTTACCTGACACTTCAAAGTTTATCATGCAGATAATCACTTACTGAGAATGTGCTGCTGCAAGGAATCACTTGACCTCAAGGAGTAACCCTGAGAGGTGTCCTCTCTCTAGAGGAGACCCTGGCATGCAGCACTTTGTTTGCAGGAGAGCCCAGTGGAAATAGAAATACAAATGAAAAAAATTGTGTAGGGGCTACTCTCAAATTTCCTTGATCTGGTAGCTGTGTTCCTCTGGTATACAGTGCTGGTGAGTGACCAAGTTCTCCAAGCAGGCCTCCATCTCTCTGCTGAGGTACTGCTGCTGTGTGTGTTCCTCTTTACAGCATCCAAGATGTCACACTGGAGCCTGCTGTGTCTAGATGTCTCTAGCCTTGATGTCTCCTGCTCTGCGGGAGAAATACCTCCTGTTACAGAAAACTCTGTGTGTGCCTGCGTGGAGGTGTCAGGATAGCACACTGAATGTTAAACTCCTACTTGGGTACTAACTAATGCTCTGAACCTTTCACAATCTCTCTGCCAGAGAGACTTTCATTTGCAGTTTATGCTGTGAAATGCCTTTGCATACCAAGTTCAACAAGTTCCGGTTGTGCATTTTCAGTGAACACTGCTTGCACGCTCCTGTGGAGGAGCATCTCTCCCAGGGATGGTCTTTGAAGAAATCCAGAGGAGACATGTCAAGGTCAAGGCTCCCTTTCCTGTAAGACTCACTCGCATTTATACAGTTCCTACATTCCAGTTGTTGAAACTTCTAATTGCCCTCAGTTGAATTAATTCTCTTTATTGCCTTGTGCAAACTGCCATAGTTGAGTCCTTGGATACATAAATAGAAAATTATGGTAATGCAAACCTGTTCTATTGCTAATAGAATTGAGAAGGATTCTTCAGTGAATCACATAGGCATGCAGATATTATGTGGAATTATCACACTCTCACTCTGAATTTTTATTTTCCTGTGCAAAGCGACCACAAATAACCTGTTTTGCATTTTTTTAATAGCTGAACAGGTCCTTCTAGGTCAAATGGTAAGCCCAGGTGAATTTTTTTTTTATGTAAATAAGTAATTTAGTGAAACAGTTTTAATTTTCCAGTTATTATGCATCTACAATTTTTTATATTGAAAAGGGAAGCTTTATATGGAACTCCAAGGCTTCATTGTCAGAGTGCAATCTTTTTTTGTGAATGCAGAGTATTATAGACTGCAAATAAAATGCATTTCTAATAAACATGTCCCCTTGATACAACCTTGTGATAGTAAAATTCAACTGTGCAAGGTATTCCTAGCTTCTTGAACAAAAATTTCATTCATTTCATTAAATTTCATTACAGACAAGGAATTTTTATGAGCACTCAATGGTCATGGCAGTTAATGTGTTTGACAATAATTCCAATTCAGTTCTCACATGAAAATTTTCAGAGGGTTTAATTGTAGTGGTGATATGGAGCAGTCTATTACTGTGGGTCTTTCTGAAATTGTTCCTCTCCTACTCCAAGGCTGTGGGAACTCTAAATTTTTGGGATTAAAATTGTCTGGATAGTTTGTGGAGCAGTTTGTTGGTCAATATCTGTTTAGATTCTGAATAAAGTCACAAAGCTTGCTTCTGGCTCATACTGATGCTCAGTTCTAGTTTCCTTAGTGTACTGAAGCTGCAAAGGCAGTTTGGTTTAAGCATGGTTTTTAACTTCCACATATAGCTGTATGGTCCAACAAAAGGATACTACTTCAGGCAGCAGAAAGGGGACCTCCAGTGGAGAGATCATGTTGACTTTTATGAAGCTTGTATTCTAAGCACAAGCTTTTCTTCAGTGAGAGCAGCATGAGAGTAACACCTTTACAAAATTATAGATTAGTGCTTTTCTTTCAAACAGTAAATAATTTCCTTTAAATTGTCTTGCGTATCATATGTTTATATTTGAGCTTATGTAAAAGATACTGAAGTGTAAATATTTTGAGACAAATAGTGTTTGCAGCAAACTGGCTTTGTGACAGGGTTTTTCCCTTCAGCTTTCTCTCTGCTAGCAACACTGGCTCTCTAACTAGTAAAGAAATACAATTATTGAGTCTACTGTAAATTATTTCACATTAATCAAGGTTCACAATTGTATTTATTTTCTATCTGTTGCCTAAATGTTTCCTGGAGCAATATACCAATAAACTAGCCCATGGGATGATCAAGGCCCTGTTCAAGTTGATGAAAGTTTATCTTGGTATGACAAACTAGACAGGAAAGTAGTTTAACCATTTTGAAAGGGTGTTAATTTATTGTTGATTTTCCCTTTGGATGACGATGGTTCAGCAGACATAATTTTTCTTTCTTCTCCCCCATTTCTTTCCCAGTTGTGACTTTCATCTGGAAGATTGCATCCTAGCATTAATTCTTTAATAAGTATTACAAAAAGCCCCTGGAACCCCTAACACACTAGTGCAAGTGAGGAATTCTAGTTTCGTGTTTCCATGTGAAACATCATCCCTGTGTATCTTTGCAAAAGCAGAATCTGAAAGGACTCTTCTGATGATATTGTTGCATAATAAGATATTTCCCTGGGTAAGAATAGTCTTTAAGATTGTTCCACATTTTCTAGATCCTCTTCCCATGTAAACATAAATTTGTGGATGCTGTTGTTCATGAAATCGTACACCCATGTTTTAAATATCATACATTGTTAATTCCAGGGTTTGCTTATCCAAACAGAGAGGTCATTGTGGAGGCTCTTGAGGGTTTAACACTGACAATTAAATGTTCAGACCTCTGAGTCCAGTGGAGACAGGATAAATTTTAGTACCTGGAACCCCACCCTGTCCTTCTCTCCTTCAGCTCTTCAGAGTGGTTGTGTTTGTGCCACTGTTGGACAGTCACAAGCTGTCAGTGGGGGAAAAACCCCTTTCCCTCTCAAGCCCCATTTTGCAAAAGCAGATAATTTAAAATAAGGGGAAAAATAACCTTTATAAGTCTGGTTCATTCTCTCTGTTCTTTTTCAATAGGAAAAAACCACATTTTCCAAGACCTGCTTGCACACAGTCTTGGAAGTGAAGAACTAGTTTATCTGTCTGCCATGTACCTCATTCATGCTTATTTAAAACAACACACAATAGAAATCTAAGAGAAGACAGAGTTCAGGCTGATTTCCTGGGAATGAAGCAAGCGGCAGAAATTGTGTAACTTTTTCTTATCAGTATTCATGCTGCATGGGTGAGCATGGTAAATGGTCACCTATTATTAGAATAAATGAATGCAGAAGTTGCACACTGGATATGTTTATGTCACAGGAAAAAAATAAATTTTTATTCAAAATTAAAAATATTTACATACAGAGAGGATCATTTAAGATAAATAGACTTAATATTTATGCAAATGTACTTCAAATACTGTTGGTGATGTGTGATAAATGTCTTTAATACTAAAAGAGCTTTTTGTTTTGTAGCCACTCTAAGGCAAAAAAAAAAAAAAGCCTTTCACAATATTTTATGTTTGTTCTAGGATTATAGAAGGATGACTATGTTAAACAGAGATAAGCAAAGAGCAAACAAAATTAAATGTTTGCCAAAACATTTTGGGGAATATTGTGTGCTGCAGCTAAATTCCCCTCACCTTTACTCTTGATCTTCATTTTTGCCTCAGTTCATACCTGTGGTTTCTAGTAGGTGACCATTTACCATGCTCACCCATGCAGCATGAATACTGATAAGAAAAAGTTACACAATTTCTGCCGCTTGCTTCATTCCCAGGAAATCAGCCTGAACTCTGTCTTCTCTTAGATTTCTATTGTGTGTTGTTTTAAATAAGCATGAATGAGGTACATGGCAGACAGATAAACTAGTTCTTCACTTCCAAGACTGTGTGCAAGCAGGTCTTGGAAAATGTGGTTTTTTCCTATTGAAAAAGAACAGAGAGAATGAACCAGACTTATAAAGGTTATTTTTCCCCTTATTTTAAATTATCTGCTTTTGCAAAATGGGGCTTGAGAGGGAAAGGGGTTTTTCCCCCACTGACAGCTTGTGACTGTCCAACAGTGGCACAAACACAACCACTCTGAAGAGCTGAAGGAGAGAAGGACAGGGTGGGGTTCCAGGTACTAAAACTTATCCTGTCTCCACTGGACTCAGAAGAAACCTCTATTTATTTCTACTGGGTGGTCAGGTGTTTTTTTTTTGTTGGTTTTCTTTTTTTTTTAGTTCTTTCTCCCTTCTTTCTTCTTGCCTTACCTTGCTGTGCCTTGCCTTGCCTCACTTTGCCTCACCTTGCCTTCCCATAATTTCCAGAGGTCAGGAGGAAGGCACAAGAATAAAGAAAAAAGCTGACTCAAAACTCACTTGTGGATTAAAGAAAAAGGGAGAAATTCAAGCTAGAATAGTTGGCCAGATCTAAAAATATGAAATATCTGTAAAGAGCAAGGCAGAGGGCAAAGAGCAAGGATAAACATGTTGGGTGTGTATTGAGTGGGGGTGTAACCAAGAGAAGAAGGATTTTCAGACTGCTCCCACCTCACCAATCTGGAGGGAGGAGATTACTGATTCTTCTTTTAATTCTAGTATGTTACACCAGTGAGTGCTGCCCTGAATGAGGGGATGGGTCCTGAAAGGGAATTCTCTGTTGTAAACATTCAGAAAAATAAAAGAGATGACCGCCTTTCTAGGTGCTGTTGCTCTGTTCCTCCTTTTAAACTCAAGATAAACTCAAGATAAACTCAAGATGCAAATAAGATCAGCAGCAGCGAAAATTACATAATATCTTGTGACCATATAGACAAAGTCTGCAAGGAAAGAGGAAGAAGAGAAGATAATGGGAGTGGAAACAAGGGAGAAATAGTGTTCTTGAGACCCAGGTACTTGCACACTGGTGCAAATAAGCTAGTGACACATGCTACCTATGTGATCTTTGCTTTTCATACACATACTTTTGATGGGGCTAAAATTAATATTTGGTTAAGACTGCATTTTTATGAGCTCCTTCTTTTGAGAAATGTTGATGAAGCCCAGTTGACTGTAATTTTTTGCTATTATGTGATTTTACTATCATTAAAGTAATACATACTTGTGTTGTGTAAATACAGCCTCCAAAATGATGAAACTTTTCCATTACATCTAGTTTTGTAAAAGAGAAACACGAGGCAGTTTTAGTTCACTTTGTACTAAAATATATACTACTTACTCTAGCTCTGTAACTGCTTATTTTTTTTTTAATAAGTTCAGTTATGAGTAAATGTGAGTACATTGCCACAAAGCTGCTTTGCTTCTCATGATCGAGAACCTTCTCTTGTCATTATTTTTGCCTGTTAGTGCCACTAAAAGAGCAGAGACTTCTGGAAAACTGCGGTGTGCAGCAGAGATGTGTTGGCTTGAGGAAGCTGTTTGTCTTTTAGGAAGACTTTAGTGTATGGAAGGTTGAAAGTGTGCTCCCATTTCAAAAAATTTATGATAAAAATGCTTATAGAATTCTAGGAAAAACACAGGTATCTGTTGGTCCACGTCAATTTACTGAATGTACTCAACTGGACGTGTGATATAGTTACTATAATAGTTACCATAATCTTTTCTTTGTCAACTTCATGCCATGTATCACAAGGGGAGAAACATTCAGAAAGATTTTTTTTGGCCAGATAGAAGAATTCCTGAACTGGAAAGCAGTTGAAATAGCTGTCCTCTCACCGCAAGTTGAGCATACCACTGGTGAAATCACAATTTGCTGTGCTGGAAGGGTCCAGGAAGGGTCATTGGATCCATCCCTTCAGTGAATGACCAATACAGGGATCAAAGGCACAGCCTTGGAGTTATCAACACCACCTCCAATCAGCTGAGCCAATATCAGTGGCATCACCTCTGTGTCATCACACATATGCAAGATGCTCCTGTTAGCCATAGTGCTGCCCCCATTCTAGTGGCAGAGGGTTTTATATGGCAGTATGGATCTCCTTTTTCACAGTCATTATGTCAACACTGTAAAAAGGTCTAATAATGCTTAACAATCCCGCTGACCCTATTGTAGAAGAGTATTAGATGTTGCTCCCCTTTTTTTTCCTGTTTTTTTGTTGTTTTTTTCTTTTAGTTGTGAGTCCAGTCCAGCAGCCTGTGCAATCTTTGACAGAATCATTGATCAGGAGTAGGATACTATTTTTTATATATTTATGCCCTTTTGATTTTTGCATCTTCTGTATGTATATTTTTAGAAGTTTTTTGAAGGAGTGTATGTATCTTTGAAAAATTATGAGAAAAATTTGTCTTCTGACACCTAGTCAGTATAAAAGAGTGATGAAGAACCAAGTTTTAAAAGCCGCTTCTGGACATCAGTTCTCCAGTCAGAACCACAAAGGTGAATGTTTTCCCTTTAGTTGCTATGAAATTTTGCCCAAGTTTACACTGAACAGAAAGTGAGTGATTGCATTCACAAAAAAGGGGAAAAAATATTTGGGGTCATAAGCAACACAAAAAGTCTTTATTTATTGCAATCAATGTATATTTCTCTGGGGTAAGCATAAGTGCAGCCTGACAACTCAAAATGCAGCATGACGAGAGCAGAGATCACCTGTGCGCTGAAATGTGCGAGTACCATGAGCACTAACGCCGCAGCTCTGCCTCTGCTCTGCGTAGCCCCTGTTTTCCTTCCACCGTGGTTGGGTCTCTTTAAAGTGCATCTGCACAACTTCCAGTCATCTGTACAATAATCCAAAGGCAATTATTTAAAAAAATCCAATACAAAGCAAAGGTTTTACAAGAGATCAAGCTCTGCAATCTTTATCTGTGGTTCAACAAAGGAGGTTCCCATACCAGCCAGAGAGGCCCTTCAGAGTAAATGATGTAGTTACAGTTAATATATAAAACAATCTCGCATCCAAATTTTCTTCTGATTTTATATTGAATGAATTGATTGAGATAATTACTTGAGAACAGATGTAAAGATGCTTCTTTTGTGCTTCTCTTAAGGAATTTACAAATGAAAAAGCAATATTCTTTATCTCTATGGGTCTTTATTTATGCAATACTTACAGTCCATGCCATTATTTGCCTGGGAAACATTTGTTGAAATAACTCTTTATAAGGTGGAAAGAAAATCCTAACATAATCAGATTGCTGATCTTGTGACTATTGTGTCCACAACCATTCCTGGAGTTGGAACAGATGCTAACAACAGTTGGGCATGGGAAAAGGCACAGAGAATCCTCTTTTGCAGGGTGAGGTTGCAGCCATCCCTGCCTTGTGCTTTTGCCTTCACTTTTGATTGTGATTAGGGATTCACATAGAGAATCCCTAATCACAGTCAAAAGTGAGGTTACAGTATACAGGGAAAACCTTTGACCTGTATATTTATGCAGAAAGCACATTAATAGAAGAAAAAGATTGGTCTATAACAAAATTTTAGCAGTTTGGAAAGAGACAGTAGTGAATAGCACTTAGAGGAGGAAAGAAATTAACAAGCCATGATGTAACCAAATCCTAATGTTGAATCATATTCGAAGGAATACTAGGTTTTAAATTGGAAAAAGATTTTTTAATTTTTTTTTCCTTATATGGATGCACCTTACAGTATTCAATGAATTGTGAAAACTCCAAAGTGCACTAAGAGAAAATGTGACAGCAGTGTGTCAGGAACTCCAATCCTTTCCTTTGAGCAGAGCAGCTCAGGTGGGGTGCATGGTGGCTGAAGACATAGCATGTGGTTGTGAGCAGGAGATGCAGTGATATATGATGTGGAATTGGCATATGCAATGGTAAGAAGAAAAAATAAGCTGTAATAAACATGAGGGTCCATTGGATGTCTCCATTGTTCTGTTTCAATGAAACAGATTCTCTGCCTTGCAGATTCAGCACAGTAACTCTGGGATTTGGTCTTAGGCTTTTCAGAGTTCTGCAGAAAATAAATCATTTTATGGGAAAATAGCAATGAACACTATACTGAAAATTGCCCAAATGGCTGCTATAGGATTTCCCATTTTGGTCAGTGAGGTGTTACGATTGTGGGTTTCTATCAGACCTCAATGATTCTGTGATAGTAAGTATAATAATAAAGTTGGAATTTAATTAAAACTAAAGGTGGGTAATTTTCTAAACAAATGCCATTTTATGATGAAAAAAAAATTCAGTAAAGAAAGATCTCAGCTGTTTAACAGTTTAAAATGTTTGTGGTTCTCAGAAGTCTGAATTTCAGTGAATAAGTTGTTAATGGAAGAAAATCAAAATGTTCGGGCAATGCTACAAATAGAGAAATCCATGGAGATCTTACAGTGCACTTCAGTTTCTATAACTGCTTAGGGAAGCATTGGAGAGAGAATCACAAATTCAGCAGCATAGGGTTTAGCTACTGTTTCTGCCAGAAGTACCACAGTATAATTATTCCTTTTAACTTAGTGTTATGAATAGGAAAAAACCTTTGATAATGTAGTAGTGATGTGAACTGCTCCAGCTGAGGAAAGGGCAGACATAATTACATGCATCTTACCTGCAAAAAAGGAAAGAGGAAAAGGGAGTCGGGATTAATTTTTCTTTATCTCCAAATTATTTGGGTTAGAAGTTCAATCTTCAGTTTGTAATTCTATGTCAGTGCTTAGTGTCATAATTTCACTGATTTTTTTTTCTTTCCATCATAAGTACTGTGCATGGTAGTCTCTGTTTCTGTATGTTTTGGAAGGAAGCATCAGGACTGTTTCAAATAGGAACTTGCATTAATTCGTCAGGAATTGTTTCAGAAAGGCTCTTCTGAGTAAGGTGGAAACAGTCAGAAGTTGGAAGTCACTCATCTGGAAGTGCAGCTGTGCCTTTGGGATGTGCTCTAGCCCTTGCTTTTATTTATCCTCCTCCTAGATTTATTTTTGATCCTCAAAACACATTCAAATGTTACCAGTATTAACAAGCATTTTTGAAATGTTACCGGTACTAACAAGCATTTGAGAATCAGAAAAGATGAGAGAAAGAGAAAAGTTTTCATAATTTGTGTGTGAGGCAGGCATAGGTTGGGTTGCAGTTTATATTATGGATGACCATTGCATTTTTAATGAAGATTAAATGACCAAGAGCTTAAAATAGGTGTCTGATCTATTACAGTGAAAAATCAGTAATCCTTTTGGAAAAGAAGACCTGCATCTAAATTGCAATTTACTTCATCTGTAGCTCTTCCTTTCATTGCTTTTTCCTGTTTGTTTAAGACAAACCACTTTGGGGTTTTTTAAACAAAGGACTTTTTTCTACTTTGGGGGGTTTCAAAAGTTAAAGGGAGAACAAAGCCATTCTGAACTTGAGTTGTCCATTTGTTCTCATTATAGTGAGGAAACTGGGTTTGTATCTTCTAAAAGGTACACAGGGGTGCTACAATTGATGCAAATGATGTGCTTGGAGGCTGAAATCATTAGCCTGGCCTGGATAAGCAACACTGTAGTAGACAGATATATTTGAACAACACTGAATTACAGAAATATCAACAACAAAATAATTAAAAGCTTGTGGGTGGTAATTTATTTAAAGCAACTGCTACTGTCATTTCTGTAGCAGAAGAAAAAAAAAGGAATATTTTTGCAGAACTTCTATTACTCTGACATCCATGACAGTCTGTTTAAAGAGAGTAGAGGGATTTAAATATTCAAATCCTATTGACACGAAAAAGAAGTTGTCAGATAAAGAGTCTAATTAGAAATCTCTACACTCTTGAATGGATACCACAATCCAGAAGGAAATTGTTAGTGGGAAAAAGCTTTTTTTAAGAAAGAAGAGCACTTGTAGGAGCCATTGCTTTAAATAATTAATATGTCTCTCCTACTTGCCTGCAGTTTCTTCCATGGGAAATGTCAACTTTGTCTACTAAGTGAGTACTTTCTCAGTAGATGATAGTGAAAAGATTTGAAGAGGATTTATAACAATGTTCAGCATGTCTGCCCTGTACTGTTGGGGTAACTGCTGACCGTGCCAACCCCAAAGGACAAAATCTGTTTAGGCTGTGGCTTTGTTTAACCCATAGAAAGAGCTGTAAGTTCTTCTGAAACTCCTGAACTTCTGATTTTAAAAATGTCTCTGTACAGGCTAGATGTTTATCTATTAATAATAATGACTTTAAAAACCCAACCGAACTTAAAAAACCCATCAAAACCAAACCATAAAATCCCACAGATTGTAAATGCACCAGTGTTTTATTAGGATGGGTAGGTTCCTGAAGCCATATACTACATGGTTTTTGTAGAGAAATAAAAGGTAGATTATCTTTTATTTGTGAGTCACTCCTTTCAAAAACTTGTAAAGAAAGGGTAGGACTGTCATGTTTCCAGTGAGTCTACAATCAAGAAATTCTGGGAAGAAAGGGAAGTGTAAATCACTGTGTATGTTCAAGAATCTAGGTCAAATGCATCCAGAATCTTTCTAGAAATGAGCAGCTCTTCTGCACTATGTCCCTCCTTGCTGCCCCACAAACTTTCTGCTGGGAAGGTTCTTATGTCCAGATGTCCTCCAGGAGACACCAGAGAGAGGGAATGCTTTTCCCCCGCTGCAGTAGCCTCTGCTGACAGGCTGCATGCTGCTCAGAGCAGGGGAAGGTACCTGGAGGAGCCAAAATGGTAGAGAGGCCAAGCTCTCATTTCAACCCTTAAGGTGATCTATCACTGGCCACTCCTATTGCCCTCATAATCAGTCAAGCAGTTTTTTGTGTATTTTCATTTCACCTTGTACTCTGCCTGTTTTTGACCATGTAAACAAACGACTGCAAGTCCAGACCGCAGTTCCAACACTTAACATACATTCTGTGGGATTTGAGATAATTCCCTGTACTTAAAATTGTTAACTCTAACAGAACCTAGAAAAAGCTTTGTAAGAACCTTTTAGGTGCCCTGGATATACAGGCACATGTTTGTCTCTGTATATCTCTAGTAGCAACTAAATAAATTCCTATAACCCTCTGGGAAAAAGAAGCTGTTTTTATTGGACTTTTGAGGGCAAATAGAGATAAAACAAGATCCACTTTCTCTCTCTTCTCTTGATATAAGTCTTTAGCAAGATAGGACAGAATGATTTTGCACTTCCTATTATTTCTGTGGATGAAGTTAGCCATTTGTCTTTTGTCTATAAAGTATTATGCAGTGTTATTCTTTCCCATAGCAGGAGAGAATGAATTATAAAAATAATATACATTTCAAAGAAAGTAAGGATTACAGCCAATTGCCTTAACAAGAGAGAAAGAAAATCCTCTAATGCTGAAAAAACACTGCTGATTCAATACAGAATAGAAAAAAGAAGAGATGAATAGGAAATTTGCATATGAACTCTATTTGAGAAGGCAGATGAACAAATTTCTACTTTACATTGCAAATAATTTTTAATAAAGTAAAGAAATAGAGGATTTCATAAATGAATGTGAACTCTGCCAAAACATCATTGTAGCATGGAAGACTAAAAGAATAACAGAGAGAGAGAAGATGAAAGAGAAATGTTACCATAACCTATTGCCTAAATGATGATTTTTAATCCTCCCCTTCAATGCCACCAGGACTGAAGACACCTTTCATAAGGATCCGAAGGGCATGTTGTCTCCATTTCCAAGCTGCTATCAAATCTTGGTGTCTCTCTCCCAAACATTTAACTTTAGAAAAATAAATTGCTTCTTTCTAGCCTTTTGTTGTTGTTGCTATTGTTTTTCAGTTGGTTGTTTTATTTTTTGAGCAGCTTGTGAAATCAATCACTTTGCTTAGTCTGAGGAGCTTCACTGGTGGCAAACCAAACCAAAGCCTGTGCCTTTGCTTCCAAGTACAAACCTCATCCTGCTTGACTGTGGTGGTTACCATGGAAATATTGTGATGCAACACAACTCCTTTCCTTTTTGTGGCAGGTTTCTGGAGTGAGAGTTCAGAGAGACAACAGAAATGACATTGAATAATTGGATATTAGTGGTTAACTGTGTTAAATAGCAGGAAGTTTATTCTGCCGGAGTTTTTTTCAAGGGAAACAACTTATTTCTCTGGGAGTTAAGAGTTTTTCAGCTTGAAAATCACAACTGTGATCTGTTACCATATGACCTGTTGTCTTACAGCAGTAAGAAATGATACATTCAGGAATGTCAGTGGTTTGTATCACAGTGGCCTGTCTGGATCACTGAACAGGCTTAAGCTTTATCTAGTTGCTGGAGGTGTTGTGAGGTTGTGGAGGGTACTATGATGTAGCAAGACTAGTTTTCAGGAAGTCATCCATCATTCTGCTCAGAAGTTAGATAGAACAATGCTTCTTTGTGCATGCAGTCCAGTATACACTGCATTATATAAATTTGTATCTTTTTTCCTCCAATATATACATTAGTATTTCACAGTTGAATAGACTGACTCCATGTGAGAGCACATGCTATTCATAGTGGAACCTGTAAGGATATTTGGTCATTTAAAGTTTGGACAGGCATATGATATCTCTAGAATAATCTGCCTGGATTAATTTCTCCAGTGTCAAAATAAAGTTCTTCCTTCAGTCTCTCTCTCTTTCTTACAGTGTTTATTTACTTGTTTTTATAATAATTCTCCCTTCGGTATGTGTCACTGATTTTCCATTGAACCTGACTGATGAGTGAGAGGAAATTGCATGGGTTTTTCCTTTTCTCCCTCTTTCTGATAGCAGCAGATCTCTTTTGCCTGTGTCCAGAATCAGCCAGCTCCTGATACCAGCTAAGTCGTTAGTTGAATTGTAGTGGTGTGGTTTTCTTTCTCTAATTTTCTTTCCCAGCTGCTTTGAGACATGCCAGATGACAAGGCACTGGAGTCTGAAGACTCTGTAGCTGTGGGAAATAATCTTCTTTTTAAGTATACATTTTCATTGTTCTGGAGAAAAAAGATACTTGGGTATGAAGGAAGACACTGCTCCACCAGGTAAGATTGAACCACCTATGTCTGTTAAATTGAGGTAAGTAGGAATGGAGAGGGAAAACCCAGTGGGTGGTTTTCAGTGCTTTGGCTATGCTCATTTGAAAGGTAGTTTTTTCATTGATTTGAACTATGCCACTCTCTGGAATGCTTAGAAATACAATTGACCATGACAATGATGCTTTCTGAAATTATGTAAGGCAAATGGGAGCAAGAGCTGCAGTTTTCTGTAGATTAAAAATCCCAGAGCTATTATTACTATAATTCAGTTGAACTTTTGATCACAACTTGCTTTTGTAGTCAAAATCACAGGTCTGAAATGCATGAACACAATCTAAAATACCCAAATCCCAAACAAAAGTCAAACAAATTGTACAAAGTTCTGAATAAAACTGTTTTGCTGTGCTGGACAGCACCATACAGCAATAAACAATCTGTGCATTTCATTCAACCATACATAATGGTTACTTGGGAAGGCAAACTTTTCTTCCTCTCCCCCAGATTTTTATGCTGAGGGTGATGTCACATGGGATGGGATATCACTGTGATCAGCTGGGTTCAACTCCCAGCTCCTTGTGCCCTCCCAGCTCCCCACTCATGGGATGGGGCGAGGAGCAGAAAACATCGCTGTGTACCAACACTGTTTCCAGTGCAAATCTGAAATAGAGCCCACAAAAGCAACACTGAAGAAAAATAACTCTATCCCAGGAAAAATCAGTTCAGCCAGATGAGCTAGAGCCTCTGGTTTCAGATGCTCAAAACAAAAACTGCAAACACCTACACAACTAACTGATTTAGACCTTAATGGAAGTGTTATCACAAAGCAAATTTAGAGCTAATGGAATTGAAGCACTAAGGAGCAGATAAATCATTAAATTAACAAGAATTCTAAAAAAATGGAACTTTTTTACGGCACATGAAAAAAAAAAGAAAAATTGAGAAAAACCCCTCAGTTCTTCAATGACCCAGATCTCATTATTTCTGCAAGAAAAGTGCATCACATCTTTATAGAAAAAATGTCTTTTTGAAAAACTCAGAAATATGTCCTATATAAACTTTAAAATAAAAACATACATGCACATAAACTTATATTATTTTATTTTGTATTCTATTCTAAGATGCATTTTCATGCATTTCTAGATTAAGTAATCTTGATAACATTGAGCTATCAAGTGTTTTAAATACTGTGAAATGGGCCTGTCTATTAAAAAATTTAAAAAGAGTAAGAAGGAGAAAAAATACTACACGGCATAGAATTACAGGTTCCTGAAAACTTGACTTTCTTGGAAATAAAGAAATGATTCCCCAAATGTCTCACAATATAGGGACATTGAAGAAATTGTTGAAAGAAACAGTTGCATGTTAAATGCATCTACTGTTTATTTTGCCCTCTGTTCTTGGGTCTGATTTATAGAATTATTGAATACCTCCAGTGAAAGCTGGCAGTCCAGTTCATTTTACTTCAACTTGGTGATGATCTGAGAATTCAGAACTGCAGGGTATAGTTGTTCCTGTTGATTATGATTTAAAAAAAGAGAGAGAGAATACCTCAAAGTTTTACAGAGTGATATAGTTTTGCAGTAGAAATAAAATTGCAAAAAAATCTGTGAAAGTTTTTAGTAGATACCAGCATTACCCAGGGATATTTACCTTTAAATCTTTAGGGACACCTTATTCTTTCCAATTCCAGATTTTAACGTTAGGTAAACTAGATTTTCAGGAATTGAATATTAGCTCTATAATTTCATTTGTAAAAAGGCACATTGATTTTTACAAACTCAGTTTGAGTTCTGATTTTTGTTAAAAGGATAAGAATTGTCAAGAATATTGGTGTGATTTCTTTGCTTCCTTGCAAAGCTGGACAGTGATAAAAAGTAATGTGTTTCAACCAAATTATTCATGAAGTCAATATCTCTCTCCAACACTGCAACTTACTGACAAGAGGCTGGTTGCCACTAAAGAACTATTGAGAAAAAAAACCCAAAGTCAAGACTTTTGGTAGGAAAAGATTTTTGTTACATTATCTGATGTTTATTTTATATACTTGGACAGAACTACGGCATCTGAGGAACTGTTCTTTTAATTTGCACCTGGTGTACCACCTCTGTTTAAATATCTGTGACCATATCTGTGGCACAGCTTTTTCTTTCATTCTTAAGGAAATTTGGGACCTACCATATAGTAAGGCAATGGTAGTCAAGAATTTTTATTCTAATCAAAGGCTACTTGGCTGGGCATATAGAATTTAACTATGTCTTGGATTGGGGCTTTAATTCATCATATGCCATTGTTGTAAACTCTGAAAATCTGTGGTTCTTCTTATTTCAATTTTCTTAATAACTGGAGAGTGATTTCTTATGTCCAAGGGAAAGCCTGCCCCACATTTCTGTGCTAATTAATATGGTAATTCATTAACTGCCTCTGTTCATGAACAAAACTTATCTTACCACTTGGAATACCAAGTACCATTAGTGAGGATGGAACCTTTTGGAGGAGCTTCTGAAACTTTTTGAGTGTATTTTGCTGTATTTCTATCCATTTCTACATTTTAAGACACTGGTAAATTAGCAATTCTTGCTGTCCTTATACTTGAGAAGTTATGACTTGGCCTTGTATCCTGTATTCCTTTTCCTTTCTCTGAAGCATGCTCAAGAGCCTGTTCCTAATCTCTTAAATGCCTTATATGTGTTTCATGTCTTACACAAAATCCTCTCGAAGCCAGTAGCTTTTACATGGTACTGTTAAATGAAGCCATTTAGAAGTCCAAGTCATGCTTCAAAAGACTTTAAGGACTGTGTTCTTGAAAGTGATTGAAATCAATCAGGTGCACATATCAGCACGTTGGTGCAATTAAGCTCCCGCATCTAAGGACACTGAAGTACCTTTTATGTCTAAATGGAATTTCAGCCCATGTATCACTTACGTCCTTTTGATAATGGTGACCATCATGTTTCCCTGAAGCCTTTCAATTTTGCTGTCAGCTGGCCAGAAAAGTGAATAGGAAATTATTTGAGAATGCATCTTTATTTTTCCACTCAAGCGTAATATTTTTGTGCCTGATTCTTCACACATTATTCATACATAGACTAATATCTTCTTTCTTCCTTCAGTTGGCATGAACATTTCCACCTCATTAGGGATCTCATAACTACATTAGGCAGGGATATGAAAAGAAAGGAGAAGAAAATAGAAATGAAACAGAATTTCTTCTGTGACTGGCACAGAGAGGGATGTGAAGAACCTGGCCTGAAAAGGTGGTGAATTTGAAGCAGCAACAGAGCAAACAAAACTTGCTTCTTACCCTGCTGAAGCATGTCTATGCAGAGGCAAATTTTAGGGGTGGCTCATATCTGTAATACAACTGGTAAAACACTGGATATAAACCACCCAGAAATGTGACTCCTGATTAGGCCATCTTCCATACTCTCTATCTAAACTATATTTTTGAAAATTCAGTAAAGGCTACAACCCCACTTTTCCTATTCACTTGTATTTATGGTCATTTTCATTTTGCAGTTTTTTCATTTCTCTCTGGCATCCATAATATATGAAACAATTTTTCAGAATGCCAGTTCTTTTCTTTCAAAGGAGGAGACAAAAACACTCCATAAAATTTCCTGATTGCTACTTTATCTAGTTATTCAGTTTCTAGTGTGTGTTAAATATTGGAGTGCAGTTACTGCTCATGTTTGCAACTCAGATCATGACAGTATGTGCTTCTGAATATTTTTCATTTGGTTAGAATATTTTTTAGGATTTTATTCCTTCTTTTTTTAGGATTTTATTCCTTCTCTGCACAAGAAGAACAAAACCCATTTGCATTGCATTTATTTAGGCATGCTTCTGACCTTGAGAAATATTTATTTCAGGACTTAGCATGCCTTGTTGACTCAAAAAAAATCATTTTTAATTGCTTCTTGTTTTTTTTCTTTACTTTCAATTTACAAAATTTAAGTTTTGTAGCAGAGTAACTGCTAGGTTGCTCTTTTGAAAAATGTTTGGGTTTAGATAGAAGTGTAATTGTTGACTTGCAGTTTCAGTTAATTTTAGTTTCAAACAAAACTATTCCAAATCTCCTAATTAAGCAGTTAATGCATGCCAAGACAGAGAAGATTAAGACTGGGCATTCATTATGATTTTTTTTTACTTGCTTTTAATTTTATTTGGCCTACACTGAATACCTATTACTAAATCAGTAGCACATACTGGAAAAATCTGGTGACAGAAATCCCATGAGCTTCACATTTTCTTTTCTCTGCATTTTAAAGCTGATTAAACTTACCCAGTGCTCTATACCATGTGAAAACATGCTGAACACATTAGCAATACTTACGCAAATTGGTTATGCTTTTTTGTCACCTTAAGTAATTCATTGCTGCTGCCCATATGTATGGCAGCAGCTGGTCTGAAATATTCCTTTCTTGACCCAAGAGATAATGCAACCAGTCATTTAATTGATAAATCTGGCCCTTAGTGCTCACCTGAGAGCACCCACAGCTCTCTGAAGGACTGGTTGTGCTCCTCTGCTGCAGAGGCAGAAGTGCACGAGTTTGAGTCTCACTGCCGACCCCACAGACATGATGCCGAAGAGTGAGCTAGATCACCTGGCAAATCCTATCACAAATCATGATGAGAGTGCTCCACTCCAAAAAAACACTAAAATAAACAGCCTTTCATTTCTTCAGGGCAGAGATGAAGTATTAGGCAGGCTTCCAATAACCAATATGCATGCTTTTATATGACTGTCAGAAGCCCTTCATTTAAAGCTTTACTAGAAATATATATGTATTTGTGGAATATAGAGAAGTCTTGTCTAAAGCTCTGTAATTGCATATTGAGAAACAAAGCTAAGAAGAGAAAAAGGACTTTTAATTACAGTAGGACTGGAGTCTTGATAAACACATCTTTGACCTCAGTTTAGCTAGGAGGCTGGGAAAGAGATGCTGTTTCAATGGGTAGATGGTGAAAAATAACTTGAGTCTCATAATGTTGTTTATTTGTACGTTTGGAAGTGAAGGGTATGAAGAAAATGAAAATTATTTAGGTCCTTGGTGTCTGATTCTGTGGCATTAGAAAACTGGCCATTGTCCTCAGTTTCGGAAAAATAAGTAACTTTAAGGAGACAACACAGGTGCTTCCAGTAAATACAAACAATACTTCAGTATATACATCCTTGATCAGAAGACAGGGTCCAGCAAAGCTGCTCTATCACTCCCCTCTTCAACTGGACAAGGGAGAGAAGAATGCAACAAAAAGCTTGTGGGTTAAGATGAGGACAGAGAGAGATCATACAGCAACTGCTATCATGGGCAGGACAGATTTGAACCAGGTAAATTAATTTATTACCAATCAAACCAGAGTAGGATAATGAAAAAAAATCCAAAACAAATCTTAACATACCTTTTCTTTCTGGGCCCCTCCTTTCTTCCTGCGCACAACTTCATTTCCAATTTGTCTATCTCCTCCCTCACGTTAGTACAAGGAGATGGGCAACAGAGGCTGTGGTCAGTTCACCCCATGTTTACTCAGCTTCTCCTTCCTCCTCACTCTTTCCCTGCTCCAATATGGAGTCCCTCCCATGGAACATATTCCTCCATGAACTTCCCCAATATGGCTAATTTTCATAGGCTTCTGTTCTTCATGAACTGCTCTAGCACTGATTCCCCATGGGGTCACAAGTCCCATCAGCAAACCTGCTCCAGCACAGGCTCCTCTCTCCACAGGACCATGGCTTTTGCCAGGATCCTGCTCCACGATGGACTTCCCACAGGGTGACAGCCTCCTTGAGGCATTCACCTGCCGTAGGATGGGTTCTTTTATAATATGCAAGTGAATCTCTGCTCCCCTGTGGTTTTCTATTGGCTGCATGAGGACAACATTTGCCACGGTCTTCAATATGGGCTGCAGGAGAAATGTGCCTGGACCTGCTCCTCCCCCTCCTTTTTCACAAGCTTTGGTGACTGCAGACTTGTTGCTCTCACATATTCTCACTCATCTCTCCTGCTGCAGTTACAGTTTTTTCCCCTTCCTTTCTTAAATATGTTATTCTAGAGGGGCTGTCGCTGTCACTGATGGGGTCAGCTTGGCAGGTGCTGGAGCCAGTCAGAACTTGCTCCATACAGCTTGGGATCCTTGACACACAATCCCAATACAATTTGTTTGCTTACTCTAATCTAGAGCTCTAGAAATCTAGTGTTTCTGTGGTGTTTTCTTTTAAACTGCCGTTTTTCAGTCACAGCCATATCTAATGCTGAAGGGCTGAAGCTGTATCCTGTAGCTTGGTATTCAGGCTGAGCTATGCAGTGGTAACAAGGAATTACTCAGATGAAGTACAGAGATGCAGAGGGATGGCATTTGGAGATTAATTCATTGAATTCAGTAGAAGGTTTCATAGGAGTGAAACATACTACTTGGGCTTTGGTTGAAATGAAGCTGAAGGCATCGAGCTGTAGATGCACAAAGGAGAGAGATAATGAGAGACTTGAAATGGCTTGGAAATTACTCTTTAAATCATGTTTTGATTTGTAGATGAAATTTAAATTATAATTGAAATATTCATAGCATAATCATGATGGCAGAGTGTGATCTGGTTGCACATGTTTTCTGACAGCCCTGTAAGGGACAGTGGCATTAAAGCCCGGTGCCTCTCCTCCTATTCACCATCACTTCTCACATCTGCATCAGTACAGTTTATGTCTCACATACACAAATCAGGAGGCAACACTGAAATAAACTGGTATATTTAGGAGTGCTTTTCAGTCAGATTCAGTGTAAAGCCATTAACCAAACAAAAGAGTGGAAACAAACAGATATAACTTTCACATTTAAGAAGAAGAGATTGCCTGATTTAGTCTCAATTTTGTATTGTTTCTAAAGCAACTGGAGAGTTGTCAGTGGAACAGGAGACAAATTTCAGTCCCATGAAGTCTGCTTTTCAACAAGAATGCAAACAGGCAATGTGTTGGGTGTTTTTGCTACCTTTTCTGTTTTTCATGATAATATTTATATATTTTTACTTACAATCCTAAAAACTTCCATTTGTGAGGGGGGTCCTGTTTTGTAATGTAGTGTCAGTGCTTTGTGCTTTATATTACATAAGATAGTTCCTGCTGTCAGGAATTTTGAATTAATCTCAACAGCTCTTCCTGAAACATAGTTATACATATATATATATATATATATATATATATATATATATATATAATATATATATAAAACACATTGGATAATAATAAAGTACAATGAGCTACATTATCACAAAATACACCAATATAATATGAAGTGCCTTGCAACCTAATATCCTGTGCCTTTTCTTCAGTTATTGAGGATGAGTGTAGACTATTTTTCACATAAAGTTCTTAATTGCTGAAATATTTGAAAAAACAAACAAACAAACTTAATACCATAACAATTTCATCTGTTGTTTCACCATCTCATCTGATCTTGAAGGAGAACTGAGTTTAGAGGAATACTTTTCAGAAAAGCATCCTACCACTAAAAGTACCTCTGCTATCAAAAGAAGCTGGCATTAATGCACTTAAGGAAATTAGTAAGGCTCTGGGGAATTCCAGAGAAATGACTCGAGATAAAATACCCTTATGAACAGTCATCAGCAATACAGAGAGATAGAGTTAGCATTCATCATGATTCATGTGTTGTGCCCCTATGTGGGTT
This sequence comes from Melospiza melodia melodia, assembly GCF_035770615.1. NCBI lineage: Eukaryota > Metazoa > Chordata > Aves > Passeriformes > Passerellidae > Melospiza > Melospiza melodia. The sequence continues at coordinate 35,114,195 of NC_086226.1, forward strand.
GAAATAAAATATCCTAATGTGGCAGCAGCATGCTTGTTGAATAACATAGAATATGCTGGTGTTACTCAGTACTCCTTAGTATTATATCAGTGAAATATTTCATATTATTTTGTCTCCTGCTGCAGATGCACTGTAAAGGAATTGTGTGTGTACCTGGGGATTATTCTGTTGATCTCATAAAGTTGCAAAATGGAAGCATGGGTTAATATTGTGGTGAAGATTTGATAGAAATTTGCCCCCTGTTTCTTAGAATACTTCTTTGGAATGCTTATTTTAAATTACTAGTTTCACCTGTGACATAAGCATAATTACTGTTTGAGACTAATCTTCACTGGATGACTTCAGAAAGGGCAAGAAATTTTAGCAGTAGATAGTTCAAGCTCTAGACTTTGTTTTGTTCAGACATATGATGAGTGAAGTGGCCCTTCATGTTATGAGAAATACTGCTCTTGAATTCTGTACTTAGTTTCTCTCAGGTTCTCTTTAGTGGCTATGTGCCTGGTTTAGTAATCCACTCAGGACTCTCCCCACAGTGTCCTTATCAGGGAAATTCAGGCACAAATATGTAGAGACATCCTGCTGCAAACTGTATAGATCTGGACCACATTTGTTGGCTTTACAGTTTTGAACTCAGCTTGCTCCAGTCGGTTCTGTTCTAGTTCTTTAATTTCTGAAGTGAGTGAAAAAAAAAAAGTAAATATAGACTAGAGAAATACATCTTTTTAGCAAATAGTTCAAACACTTCTGCATGGTGTTCATCCTGCATAATTCAGGAACAACAAAAACACAATAGTTCACATCTATAATAATGTCACTGACTTATCCCAGAATACATTCTGAAATGGAAAAATATAAAGAGCAATATTTAGAAATATGTTTGTGAACAAATTTTAAGATATTTTAAGTATGCTCTTTAGCATAAACACAATTTCTTCCATTTTTCTGGCAATACATTTATTCTTTTATAATTTTTGGAATAATTAGTCTAGCGTGTGTGTCTGTGAAGAAAAAGATAAATTTTCCCATTAAATGTATTATCATTAAAAGAGGGCTTTTGTCCAACACATTTCAAAAGTGGATCACAGGTGTAAACATAATGTTATATTGAGAACAGCAATTTAATTTTACTAAAGGGCATAGTTTAATAAAACTCCCACCACACAATAGTTTAGTCAAAATTAATCAGCGTGTCTGAAAATATTATTCTTATTTTTTCCTGCTTGTGTAGAGGCACATACAGCAATGAATACCTGCAGCATTTTTTTCCCAAGCTATCCAGCTGTGTTATTTCAGTGGAGTCTGGTGGAGGTGCACAAGAGACTTTTAATGTTTATTGATGGTAAATGGACTCCTGCTGCCTACTCTAGAAATTTTGACTTTCTCTACTGGTCTGTAAAAGTTCAAGGCACAGTCTGTGAATGTCCCAGAGCAAATCCACTCCAGGGAAAAAACTAAATGTCCCTCTATTTGATATTTGTTTCCTTAATAAATACGAAAGAGCCTTCAACCTTTAAAACATATTGGGTTTGTATAAGTTTTTGGGTTTTTTTAACAGTGCAACAAAGTTGTAGAAACAAATTCAGCATCTTTCTCTTTTCTCAGGCAGAAATATTTGAATGAAAAAAAATTACTGAAAGGAAGCTCAACTTCCTGACTCAGAAGTTCAGCAAAAATTTATTTTGAATGGGGGATGTGGCTTTTTGTTTTACTCTAAGATTTTACACTGACACTTATAATATTGTTGATGAAACTATATTAACATCATGAGCTTGGGATTTATATCAGAAGCTTTGCAAGCTATATCTAAAGAAATATAATCCTGAATTATTTTTTTCCAGTTTCTGCAGCAGGACCTAGTGAGAGTCTTGAAAGAACTCCTAGATGCATGCTATATTTTCATCATGTTGATCTATTTCTTTCCAATAATAACATCATTAGCAGCAGAGACACCAAGAAGGGACTTGCAAACAAAGATATATCAAGCCAGGTCTAAATTTTCTGACCTTCATATAGGCTCACATTTTACAGTCTACTCAACTGTATTTGAAGAGATGAACAAGCATAACAATATATTAATTTATTCGTCTAAAGCTTGACCTAGTGGAAGGTGATCCTGCCCAGGGCAAGGAGAGGATTGGAACTACATGATCTTTAAGATCCCTTCCAACCCAAAGTATTCTATGATCTTATGATCCTGAAAAAGGTTATTGAGAAGTTTAAACAAGCACTGGTCCTCAAGTCACATCCTTGGCAGCACTGATGTCTATCCTCCAATGCTGCAGTTCCTCTTCCTCCTCTGCCTCAAAACTTTCTGCTTTTCTAGAATTCTTTTTGTCATGAGGCTCTTTTGCCCATCTTTTGAGGATCCAGTAGTCCAGACTTCATCTGGATTTCTTCTTCTCTCCTGATTTAAGATTAGCTGAATGGATGAGGGGTTACAAAATATGTGTTTTATCTTTTTCTCTTGCTACTCTATTTGGGGAGTCTGAGGAATGAGCAGATTAATAATATGGAAAAAGGTCCTGTATAACATTTGAATTCCCATCATATTTATGCACTGAGAAAACCAAATTAAGTTGCAATGTTGTAAGAAATTTTTTAATGGATGAGACAAAATTATTATGAGTGTATGTATATCAAGTATGGCATTAAAAGGTTACCTGTTTAAATACAGTAATTAAAAACATACCAAACATGTACTCTCACAGCTGTATGTGAGAAGGGGGAAGGGTTTTTGGGTGAAGATAGTTTCATTGAACATTTGACCCTTCCCAAATTAAGGGCCAACTGAATGTTATAGAATGCATTAAGGAAATACAGGGAAACAGTAGTGAGCGTGTGCACACATCTGCACGTTGGTGTGTGCTTGGAAAGAGCAAGTGTGCCTGTGAGAGTGAACGAGAGTGAGTGAGATCTTATGAGCTGGCCATATACAGGATAAGAGTCTCACTTCTTTTTCCTTTTTCTGATCAGGGAGTACCAGGACCTCTCCAATGAGGTCGCACATTTTCGGGGCTGGGCAGATCATCTGACATTGTCCAGTATCCTGACACAGGAACCACATGGCATAACAAAAGTGTGATAGTTTGTTTGCAGGAAGTTTTCCCAAAAGCTGGGGCAGTCTGTCCAGATGTAACATCTCTTACCACAGCCCAGCAGAGCAGAGAATTCTCACAAAGACAGTTAAAGATATTGCATGGTGTTCTTCAATTGTAAAGAAGGTTTCCTGATAAGTGTTTCAGATTAAGCTTATTTACAGGTAGTGGGAAACTGGTCAATTTGGCAACCCAGTCATTAGTGCCAAGGCTGAGCAATGGTGGTGCCAAGGGTGTTTCCAGTAGAGCCACTACAGCTCATCTTAATAGGTTCCTTTTGCTTTACTCTGACCATGGGAATGAGAAGTACCAGAGAAGATGATTTCAGTGGCAATAGGAAGATGCTGTGATATTGTCTTTAGAGTTGCCCAAGGCATAGGGGCTCCCTTTGTGCAAGCCAGGTGGAAGATGCCTGCAGATCAGGTTACAGCAGGACCTTGACAGGTGATGCCTTAAGGGGAAGGTTAAAGGATAAAGGAAATATCACTGAAGTCAACAGCCAAGGAGCTATTAAATAAAGTTCAGAGAACAGTTTGTGGGAGCTTCTGTCTCCTTGTCCCCCACGTGAATTTCTGGTCATTTATCTGCAGGTTCACCGACAGGTCTCAGACTGTGTTGTGGATCAAGGGCTGTCTGCATGCAGACCATGACAGCTACCCTTAGAATTTGTGGGCACAGGCCTGTCCCACTGGGAACAGACAGCTGCTCTGGGGCTGGCAGTACTGTCCCAGAGAGGAGGCAGTCCTGCCACGTACTGCCCAAAGACACAAGGTCCCACGGGCTCTTAAACAAATGGACCAAAAAGAGATCACTGCAGAGGAGCAAGGGATGAAGGCCAGAGAAGGTGCCAGCATGAATAATATCAAGGAGAGAATTGTCTAGAGCCAGGGGAATTTCTGTCTGCCCTGTTGATGTACAAGGGAAGCTGCCAGACTATTTGAGAGAGTCATTTTTCTGACAGGGATCCTGTGCAAGTGTAGCAAGAAGGATCAAAAAAGGCTGATGGCTTTTGCTGTGTGCATTGCACTTACTGGTGACCAAGGATGAGAGTCCTGTTTGTTTTCCCAAGCTGCTAGAGTTCTGAACTGGCATGTCCCAATGGGCACACCATCCTACTGATGAGGAGGAGGCACATATTCTGTGTTGTGGCTGTGTTCTTCCCCACCTGTCAAAGGAAGTCCTTCAAACAGATCATTCCAGCATCTAGAAAATCACCAAAGACTGTGTTTGGCATCTGCTGTTTTACTGCATCTCCTGCAATTTGTCCAACAGTTAAAAGGTTTTATGAAATTGGCACACAGATTGTGCTTGATTTAATTTACTTTGAAATGGCATAAGTGTTTTTTTGCCCTATAATTTGCTATTTATGTGAATGTGGTCCTTAATGTTCTCCTTTAGTATGTGCAAATAGAGAAAAACAGAAGCTAATTTATGATCCAAATATCACATATATATATATATATATATATATGGAATATATTTTAATTTACTGAGGGAAAATAATGTCATAAATCGTGTTTACAAGAGTTTCAGGCAGTGTCATGTTGGAAGGCACTCATTTGCTAAATTTTTCTAAACCTGTCAGAGAGCAAGCAGAGGCTTGTGGGATGAGCAATTCCAGATCTGGGTAGGAATTTCCAGAGGGAAGAGAGAAATATAACTTCAGAAAAAGAATGCAATGCTTCTACACCCATGCATGCAGTAAGGATAACAAACAGGAGGAGCTGGAAGCCCAGTTTTGAGGTCAGTCCTGTGTAAGATTTTTATTGATGACTTAGATGTGGGAGTTGAGTGTACCCTCAGTAAATTTGCAGATGAGACCAATTTGGGCGGGAGTGTTGATCAGCTCAGGGGTAGGAAGGCTCTGCAGTGAGACCTGGACAGACTCCATCAGGCTGAGGTCACAACTGCAGGAGGTTCAACCAGGTCCAGTGCAGGGTCCTGCGCTTGAGAGCCAGCAAGCAGCACCACAGGCTCTGGGAGGAATGGTTTGAGAGCTGTTTGACACAAAGGGACCTGGGGATGCTGGTTGGCAGTGGCTGCACATGAGCCAGGGTGTGCCCAGCCAATGGCATCTTGGTATGCAGTGTGGCCAGCACTAGGGAAGTGACAATCTTGGCACTGTACTTGGCACTGGTGAGGCTGCACCTCAATTCCTGTGTCCTGTTCTGGGTCCTGTTCTGGATCCCTCATGACAGGAAAGTCATTGAGTTCCTGGAGAGTGTCCAGCAAACGGTAATAAGGCTTGTGAGGGGCTTAGAAAATGTGTCTCATAAAGAACAGCTGAGAGAACTGAGACTGTTTATCCTGGAGTAGAGGAGGTTCAGGGGAGACCTCATGGCTCTCTAGAACTCCCTGAATGGAAGGTGTAGCCAGGTGGAGTCGGATCTCTCCTACACTGCCTGCATTGAGAGGTCTAGAAGAAATGGCTGAGACGGGGGAGATTCAGATTAGACGTTAGAAAACATTTTTTTATTGTTAGGGTGGTCAGGCCTTGGAATAGGTTTCCCATGGAGAGGGAGGAGTCGCCATCCCTGGAGGTGTTCAAGAGGCATCTGGATCCAGTGCTGAGTGATGGTTTAGTGGTTTAGAAGTTACAGTGGTGGTGCTGGGTGGATGGTTTAGCTTAGTGATCTTGTAGGTATCTTCCAATATTTATGATTCTATGACTCCATGAGATTAAGACTAGAAGGGAATTGGAAAAAAGAGTGTTCATTAAAATTTCATGAAAGATACAGTTTTTTGAGATATTTCGTGAGAGAAAAGTATTTCTCTTGTTGAATATTTGACTGCTATAGTTGCATTGCCATAGCAGAGATCCACATACTCACTGTCTGCAGCTATCTTTCATACCAAACTCCCTCTTCCTCTAGGAGATTCCAGCAGCTCACATCAGCAAGCAGCTGTCTGTCACAGTGCCTCTCTCTGCTCTTCAGGAGTGTGTTTCACACACTGAGCTGCTCTAGAGAAAGCAGCCACAGCTATGGGAAAGAACAAGGGTCATTTGCAAGGTCATGTCAGGTGATAGGTCTTGGCAGGCTATGTTTTGGCAGAGTGCATTCTTTGTATGGTAACACTGGCACTTCCAACCCCAAAAAAATCCATATGGGGAAGCAGGACATTATAAATATGTTGAAGAAATTATTTTGGAGGGATCTAGTCAAAGCCATGTTCCAAGGTGGGCAAAATTCAGCCTTGTAGCAGGCAGATCAGGGCAATGATGGCTCAATCTCCTAAAGCATAGGAGCCTCCTGAATGGACAGGTGGGAACCATAACTTTTGTGAAAACAAAATAGTAACATTAGTCTAAAACAGGGTCACATAAATTAATGTTTTCCACTGTGTTGCTGGTGCCCAACAGATTGTAACAGTGTTTTCCATGCCAAAATGGAAGATAAAGTGGGGTTTTCTCCTTCAAATCTAAATGTAGACAATAGACAGCATTGCAGATAGCTCAGTCTCTTCAGGTGTGCAGATATGACCAGGGCAGAGCATTACAATATTGATAAGAAAAGAAAATAAAAGAAAAGAAGAAAGTCTTAATATTTCCCACAAAACTGATTGAAATCCTCTTAATCTTTCAAGGATAAATCTCCAACAAAAGGATATTTTTAAGTGAGATAGAATCATATTCAAAACAACAAGATCAAATATGCTCTGTTATCAGATGGAAAAAAATAAATTACAATTCAGATATTGAAAGCTTTGATGTTTCAATGATGTTTTTATTTGAAAATTACTTCTCTCATCTTGTGTAGAATGCAATTTTCATCACAATAGCATGTTAAATTGCTGAAAAATTATCAATTTCCCTTTTAAGTTGTCACTTTTCCTAAAACAGTTTAATTAGTTATTTGATCCCGTCATTCATTCTCATCTCTACTGTGTCTATTTAAAACTCTTAACCTATCTTTACATCAGCTATAAGCTCTGGGAAGCAATAAATACCCCTTAACAGATCAAGCTGTTTTGACAGGACAGGCAAAGCATTAGTCCTTGAATTTCCCAGAGAACAAGAAACTTCATGTGTGATAAGCAAAAAGAATGTTCTGGTTCTCATAATGCGCTATTCTGAACTATTTTTTCTTGGCTAACCAGTTGTGGAGATTTATTCCTAGCTTCACACAGATGAGTGTTTAATAGCATTTATCTAGCACAGTTATGTGTAAGAAAAAAGAAAGTGGTTTGGTGGGATGCCTCTCTCTGCTGTTTATTAAAACCTATTGAGAAACTGCAAACTGGAGGACTGGCTGCATCCCTAGGGAGGAGAAGGGAGAATGAACCTTTCAGGTGCTGAATGCACTCAGCTTCCAGGCAGGATCTGGTAGAAGAGCCGATTCAGATCTCCTCAGCCTCCTCCAGAGTTATGTGAGATTCTTCAGGAATTATGCAAATGTATGGGAACCTGTCTGCTCGTGTTGTATATACTCTAATGTATGTGTATATACTCTTCCAAACCTGTGGAGAAAAACAGTGAACACTTCACGTTCTTGTCTGTTTCTCATGCTTCTGTATCCACTTTTCCAGACCTGTGATTTGCAGGATGTTTTTCCTTGTACTTTCAGTTGCTGGTTACAGGAGGGCTTTCCCACTGAGCCCCTCACTGGGTCCATCTATAGGGTTTACAGTTTCAGATCAGCACACTTGGACTCCCTGCAGCTGCCTCATTGCAGGTCCTTATTATGGTCCTTGGAAATCCCTGCTCATCTGGAAGATCTGCTGAAGTTCAGCTGTTGCTTTGGAGACAAAGGGGAGGGGAAAAATTCTTTTGAGATTGGTTTAACAGCAGGAGGTGGTTCTGCATTAGTTCCTGCTTCTGCTCGCTGAGCACTCTCAGGCTTTCATCAGGGATGGTGAGACAGGGAGTAAGATTTGTCAAACAGGATCTGAAAGATGCCTCTCAAAGCTTTCCTCCTAAGTTAAAAGTCCGCTATCTCTGTGTGTGGCTTTACCACAGAATTTGTCCTGTAGCCTTTCAGCAGGGCTGAGGTGCACTGCAGTGTCAGAGCTTGAATTTGCTTTTTTAACTTCTTGCAGATGTCAGTAGCACTTGGTTCCAAGTGTGAAGTCTGTTGACCCCTGCAGCTAGTACCATTTGCACTTCTTAAACTGTCATTGAGGAGTTACTATGGTGCTGTGCAGATTAGAAATTTCAGTAGAAGATAAACAGGCAGACTGCAAAAGGGCTAAAGGGGACTTTCGTAGGAAGAGGCACCATCTTCTTGGGGTGCCACATGTCAAGCATGGCCACTAGTAAAGAGACTCTTCCAAACAAGAAAAGACAGTGACGATCTTCTACGACTTCACTTTCAGACTAATGTACATGCTGTTATCTTCCTTCTGTGTGTGTGCTATTTAAAATGGAGAGTCATCTCTTTAAAGGAAATGGAGTTGTACAAATATATTCACACACACACACACACACACACACATATAATATATACACATAACACACACACACACACACATATATAAATACTCTGCAGTCATGACTGTGGGTTAACCACGTATGCATGATGCAAACAGTTGTATGATTTTCTCCTATTCTATCCTGCCTCTTCCCACATTATGGAATATATTTTCATCTATGTTGCATTAACTTGTCCAAATGGCTGCATCTTCCAGCTCTTTTTATACCAACATACTAATTTATTTTTATTTAATTCTACCACAGAAAACCATGGAACTTCCTGTGTTTGCTCAGCTAGGAGGAGTCCTGTATTAGCAGCTTCTGTTGCTTTATTCCTCTCTTCCACCTTGCTAGTCTTTCTGTCATGGAGCAAGGTCTTCATAAAGAGAACTGATTTGGTTCATCTATGACCCTGAACATCAGGGCACAACTTTAGTACAAATACTCTGTCATAGTGCTGAGTTGTTTCTTGCTCTAAAAGTGCTCCTTTGATAAGCTTCAAGATATCAGAGAGACTTCTGGTTTTGTGGGGCAGCTGCAGACTGAATGTGACATGGTGTCACCATCACCATCTCTTAGAGTGAAAATGTAAAATTTCACTTTTAATTTTAATCAGTTACCATATAACTAGTACCACTGAATTTGTCTGAACCATTTTTTAAAATAGGTAATTGATGTTTCTGTTTACTGTAATTCAGCTATCCCACAGTTTAGGTGTTCCCTATGCATTCAGTAAGGAGGACAATGTCTGACTCTCTGTCCAAAATTACAGCTGTCTGTGGGTCAAACACAACAGAAGTGTAGGCCAGCAGATAAGGTTTGATTTGATGTGCTCCTTAACTGAGAGCCTGAATAGAGTGAGCTGCTAAATAGATGTCATCACATTGTTGTAGAAAATGGGAAGAAATGGGGCTGGTATTTCTTTCAAAAGAGATAAAAGGGTTAATGCTGAATATGACACAAACTCCCGCAAAAGTGTTACGTTAGCCTTGTTCAGAACATTTCATTGCCATTAATATTTTTTAAAATATATGTTAAATTTGCAGCTTGGACTTTGCAGAGCCCTAACAGTGTCACTGGAGTTCAGCAACTGCAGACACTCTTCTCTACAAATACTTTGGATGCTATCCTCTTCTGATTCTTCTTTGGTTTGTTTTTGGATTCTTTTCCTTAACATTGCTTTCCTGTTCAGTAGTAATTGTCCTCCATTTTTCTGAATCCCCTTTTTCTAATGAAACCACTAATTTCTAATGATTTTTACTCTGTTTGAAGGAAATTTCTTTCCATCAAATTCTTTATGTTTCCCCTGAAAGCCTCATTGGCTGTGGTGATTCACAGATATTAGGATCTTTTCTGGAAACTGATTTTTGTTTGTTCTGTAGCTTCTTTCCAGCAGACATACTGTGTATGTTATTGTATTGCTGGTTTAGGCATAGAATTCATAAGCTCAAATCTGACTCATAGTTTGTGAATAGGACCTTCAAACAGTCACATCACAGAGTAATATAATGCAATTTTTTGCTATGTATCTATTGGGTGTTAGTCCATTTTTCTCCATGCAAGGAAGGCCTTGGGATACTAATTTTTTATTTTGAAAAATTGGACAAAAAATGAATAGAAAAGTCCTTGAGGATATGTAAAGTTCAAGGAATGAAGAAGAGTTAAAGATTATCATTAACAGAAAGATGACAGTCACAGAATCAGAGAATCACAGAATTACCAGGTTGAAAGAGACCTTCAAGATCATTAAGTCCAACCCATGCCCTGACACCTCAACTAAAGCATGGCACCGAGTGCCACATCCAGTCTTTTCTTCAACACATCCAGGGATGGTTACTCTACCACCTCCCAGGGCAGACCATTCCAGTACTTTATCACCCTTTCCATAAAAAAAACTTTTTCCTAATATCCAACTTATGTTTCGCTTATTGCAGCTTGAGACTGTGACCTCTGGTTCTGTCAGCTGCTGCCTGGAGAAAGAGACCAACCCGCACCTGACTGCAACCACCTTTCAGGAACTTGTGGAGAGTGTTAAGGTCACCCCTGAGTCTCCTTTTCTCCAGGCTAAACACCCCCAGCTCCCTCAGTCGTTCCTCACAGGGTTTGTGTTCCAAGCCCCTCGCCAGCCTTGTCACTCTTCTCTGGACGCACTCAAGTGTCTCAAGGTCCTTCCCAAACTGAGGGCCCAGAGCTGGACACAGCACTCAAGGTGCTGCCTCACCAGTGCCGAGTACAGGGAAGGGTGACCTCCCTGCTCCTGCTGGCCACACTGTGCCTGGCACAGGCCAGGATGCCACTGGCCTGTAAGGCCACCAGGGCACACTGCTGGCTCGTGTTCAGCCGCTGTCACCAGCACCCCCAGGTCCCTTTCTGCCCGGGCACTGTCCAGCCACACCATCCACAGCCTGTAACATTACTGGCGGTTACTGTGGCCAAAATGCAGGACTTGACAACTGGATTTGTTAAACCTCATCCTGTTGGACTGTGCCCATCCATTCAGTCACTCCAGGTCTCTCTGCAGAGCCCTCCTACCTTCCAACAGATCGACACACGATCCCAGCTCAGTGTCATCTGCAAATTCACTACTGAAAGCCTCAATCCCCTCATCCATGTCATCAATAAAGACATTGAACAGCACTGGCCCCAGCACAGACCCCTGAGGGACACCCCTGGTGAGCAGCCACCAGCTGGATGCAGCACCGTTCACCAGCACCCTCTGGGCCCGGCCATCCAGCCAGTTCCTAACCCAGGGCAGAAATGTGCACCAGAGAGGCTCTGCATACTGTCTCATATGACATTGTAGCAAAGAGGGACTTGAAAATAGGTGCAAAAGGAAAATAGGTGCAAAAGGTGCAAAAGTATGATGAGCAACTGGCTTATGTCTAGGGAGTGACTTGTAAGGAGACAACGAAAGGAGACTCTGAAGAAGAACAGGGAACTGGGCTATGTGACATATAAAATTCACAGACTTGAGAGATGATATGAGGAAGATGAAATTCAGAGAGGACAACTGCAAAGTGTGGAAGTAAAAGATAAAAAATTAACTTTGCAGGTACAGAAGTGGGAATAGCTGGAGTTATTGACAGGAGTTCAGCAGGAAATTATCTATGGAGCACCTCACATAACATCATCTTGGAAATAGAGACCACTTATTTCAAAAAGTTTCCTGAGATTTGAAGAGTACACTCATAGAAAAATATGGGCAAATAGAAACAATCTGAGAAAAAATATGTGGTAAGAAAATCTGTCTCTGGAGAAAAGCTGAACAAACATACCCACAAGATCTTGTTTTGTTTTCAGATTTATCAAAGTTTATTACGGAAGAAAAGAATTACTAATTCCGGCAGGATAGTACAAGACCAGGCCTATCTGGGAAATAGAAGAATTGTTAAGAAAAAGATTCCTTCAATCAAGAAACAGTGCAATAGAACAAGCCATGAAGGGACATCACAGAAAAGAAACATTTCTCTGAGGTAGCTTGGTTGCAATTTACTCTTACAGAAGGATGGACGGAATAGGACCTAAAGTCCCTTCTGGCTCTGCATTTTTATTACTTTTCTGACCTCCTGTTCAAAATGTGACTTATCTGAGACAAGTTAGAAACCAGAGGTCTGCCAAGCTTGTTTGGTGAAAAACTATTGAAAAGGGACATGAAAAAAAACCCCACATGAGCACCAGCAAAAGGAAACATGCTTCCCTTCTCTCTATTTAAAGTACTTAGCACTGTGCTCTTTGCTGTGATCTTTAGCTCAAATATATCTAGAAGCACCCAAATAATCATTAATTTTTAGATTAAACAAGTGGAACATTTCTAAAGTAAACATCTATTTCTCTGTAATTGTTTTCTCTGAGATCACTTTGATACTATTTTTAAAATAGAAGGAAAGGAATCACCTTTTGTCCTGTTCTTACGGGGTACGATATTTCCAAGCTCTCTTTCAGTAAAATAATTCCAATTGTTTAGGACTCTCTGACCACACTCAGAATTTTTAAATTTCACTTTAATCTTCAGAAATATTTTCAAGCAGCACTCTGATCTTGATCTCAAAGTAACAGTAGCCTCAGAAAAGTTAACATGATATCTCTGGCTACTTATCTTGGGAGAAATGTTGGCTGAAAAAACAAGAACGCCATTTTATGGCACATCATCAGGCTGTAAATGGAGGCTTCCTTCTATGCAGAAAGAGCCAACTCACCTGCTGTCCTACACTGCTGAACGGTTTGGTCTTCTGGCATTACTTCCCTCTCAGTCTAAAAAAAATATTCCTGTGATGCATCCTTGAGAAAACAGCTTTTCAAAAATAACCCCATTTCTTTTCTGATCCAGTGATCTTCTTACTTTTCTGAGCTTCATTGCTTAATTGATAATACCTAGTTGGTTTTGCTTGAGAAATGATGATCTCTGAAGTTTTTGGTGAGTAACTGTTGAAGCTGGTTTATTTACAACAGATCTGCCCTGGGGACCATAAACTTGTTTGCTCTAGATAAGGTGAAAATAAGTTATGTTCCATTATATTACAATTTAAAACATCTTTTAAGCAACAAAGTAAGTTGTTGTTTTGATTTTGTGTTTTGCTTTTTATTGTTGTTGTTTGTTTGCTTGTTTGTTTGTTTGTTTCTGAGTGGCTATCAATGGCCTGCTGACATTTTAACATACTTTAAAATACTTCAGCTTTCCCTTACTCTGTATTCCTTATGATTTTGTCACCTAATATCTCTCTATTTTGTTCTGATTCTGACAGGTTCTTTTTCCAAAATAAAAACAATACCTCACTGCAGAAAGAATGGGAAAAAGATTGTAAGATTCTCTCAGTGTAAATGAGCAAACATGGAGTCTTGCAGAGTTGAGGAAAAAAGAACTGTCTGTCTGTAGACAGTTTCATGGAAAATTCTGAGTTTCAGTGTCAAACCAGTTGTTGATAAAGAGGAGATAGGAGTGGAATCTGAAAGATGCAATGAAATGTTTTAGGTATTATTTTTATTGCTGGTGGCTTACAACATTTGAGTGTGGGAGGAAGTGTTGGATTTTCTTCTGATTTTCCTCTAAATATAATTTTTTTATTGTTTTGTTTTTTTACTTCTTCTGTGAGTGACAACAGAATTATTCACTTGTGATTTTTTTCCCACTCTACCTTAGTCTACATTACTCTCCAGGAAATGAAAGGCTCGGTTTTATGTCGTCTTACTAATTGCTTTTCTTGCAGCAGTCAGGTTCCAGTCTCTTGGCAAGGGCACAAGCACAAAACCAGCAAGTCTCAACGGGTTAAATTAAAGGCTGTGCACGCTGAGGTGGGTGGTTTAAGATGTTTGATTACTGTTACGTTTATCTAAACAAGGTGTTCTGCAGGGATTCAGGTTTATTACTGTTCTCTTAATGAGGGAATACTTTTCACTGGCTACTTTGTTTTTAAAAGTCATGTAAACTCTCCTTGGATTCTGTCATGTAGAATTACACTGGAAATTGTCTGAAATGCCTAGCACTTCATTACAGCAGCCACTCTGCCACAGATGAGGATAAAGCCTAAATCTTTAGCTGGGTTAAGTTTTGGGCTGTGCTCTGCAGCACTCATGTCCTCTCTGGTGCCCTTTTCCCACTGGGTCTGATGAGCTCTGCCACCCCCTCCACCAGCCTGCGGGCAATCACCCCTCTCTTCACTTGCTTATCAGCCAAGCTCCTCCTTGGACCTGAGTCTGACCTGGCTTGTACCAAAGGTCACCTATTTTCCTCCTTGATTCCTTCCTGTGAGCCTCCTTCTCAATTGTGCCTCTTCTTGTGGGATTTCAGGAAGTTACTCTGGAGACAAGGCAGCTGCTTTTGTACAGTACTTGAAATGGTGACTCTTGATGCAGAGGATTCCCGTAGGCCACATATCTAAGCTTGAAGTACATAATAATGACTTTTACCCTCCTGAAGTTATTCTTACCTCATTGTTGAGGAATAATTTACATATTTTTAAATTGATTAGAATTTTATAGAACATTATGAAAAGAGGCAAGGAGCTAGAGCTGAAATAATTTGACAAACTGAGCAAAATATGCCTCAGATTTGTGAACCAGGTTCCCAGCATGTTTAAATTCCTTGTCACAATGCTATTCTCCCTTTCTGTTCTGAGGTCATTGAAGTGGGGCAATGAAAGCCACGAGATTTCCCTACAGTTAATATCAATCTCTATTATATACCAATCTCTATAAAATGCAAAACTGTACAGAAAATTATGGGCTGGGTAAAGTGATTTTTTGGGTTACCATAATTATCATAACATTCATGGCACTAAGAAAACACATTAGCACTTTGGAGTTATTGTTTTAGTTCTGTATTGTCAAAAATACAGAACACTGAAATTCCACTTCTTTTTCTAGTTACCAGAATCATAAGAACTGTGTTTCTGTGTCCCCATAATCAAGAAGATATGTCTTTGATAGGCATTCAGATGGCAGAAATATTCCTTGCACTGTTGTAGTAGCCCACCTATATTCCATAAATTAGTCTTTGTGGTTGGAGAAAGCCTAAGTGAATGATACTGTCATAGCACTTGTAATTTTACCTTCTACAAAATCACAAACTCTTAAGGGATGCTGGACAAAGTTGGAAACACCAGCTCTCTGTAGTTATTTGTATGTGCCATTAGTTCTGGGAAAAACAGCCAGTGGTTTTGGCTGGGGACCTGTCCATTTTTGTGCCTTTATGTGAAGCATCAAACATTATTGTTACCAGAAGAAGTCAGCAATATAACTTTTGCCTCCAGTGACAGCAAATGCTGAAGGACTACTATTCAGTAGGCTGTGATTTGGCACTGTACATTCAGATGACTCAGTGGGGGAAGAAAAAATAATTGTTTATTTTTGCTTACTTTCAAAGCATTTCCCTGACAAGGGAAAACAGTAGCATGCTAAGGGAAATGAGAAGGGTTGTTACTGAAGCTGAAACAACTGGGAATCTTGAAGCTGGGCTTTGAAGCCAAACAACACGTTGAAGATACCAAAAATGTTGTTATTTTCTATGAAGAAATACATATTATTGTCCAATATAAAAGCATGCCGGTATTTCCTCAAAACAGATGAAAAAAACCCTAAACAAATAAGAAAGAAAAATAGCAACTGAAATGCCTTTCTCAAATTCTGACTTCAGTGGCTTTGGGTAAAAGGCAGGCTGCAGAAGTGTTCCAGGAAAACTCTGCTGGGATGTGCAGTTTGCAACACAGAACATGTTTGCATATGGCTGCATATTCCATATAATTCCTTTTTTCAAATATCAGATACCAAATGGACTGTGGTAACTTTTCCAACATTGATAGTTCCACCATTTTCCACTGTAGCCTCCTTTTCCCCATCAGCACTCAAAACCTCATTCAAATGGCAACTCCTTTAGCCCTGCTTTGGGGGTACAAACTTTGATCAGTACAATGAACAGCTGTTCCTGACAAAGGCTGCAGACTGATAGCATGAAATAAAACTATATTAAATAATGACTAATCATAGCAATATATTTTAAGCAGCTAAAATATTTAATTTTTCTGTACTCCTCTTCAGTATTTCCTTATTATCCTTTACTATGGATGTTATTTGCAAGCAATAGAGAGGAGCTTTAGTAGTTCTCTAAGTGTAAATATCATTAGCTTTGGATCTTCTGGAAGATGGTGCTCAGAAATGCTGCTTTGTTCTTCCAGACAACTTTCTCTGCTGGCAGAAGACCTCTGTGTCCCACACCTTGCCCATCAGGGCATTTGAAGGATTTAGGAATCAGAAGACTCAATGAAATGCAACATAGTACTCCAAAGAGGTAAGTGCTATTGGAGCTGGATCTTATACTTTGGTAAGGGGGTACGAAGTGAGCTTACTGATGCTGCAACATGACAGTGCATGGTTTCCTGCTACTCAAAGGGAGGAGAGTGCAGGTCTCTGCCTTGGTGAGTTTGTTTGCTGAAGAACACTGCTGTTAAAATACACATAGTGAACAGACTGGTCAATGGCTGTCTAAGTGCTGTGACAACTTAAGTGAACGTTTTTCAATTTCCTATTTCAACTTTACAACAGCAATCCTTCTGCTTCAGAAAATTACAGTTTTCATAGCTGTAGGGCAAGCATGTTATTGAGTAATTCACAGAGATCAGGGTACCGATGGGTGTGCACGCACTGCACCATTCTCTGATATATATGCAATTCCATCACAGATGATAAAAACATTTGAAAATGTTTTCAAATTTGAAGTAATTAATTGTCAAAATACCCTTGGGAGACAGGAGAAGTAAGTCAGGTAAGTGATTCCAGTAGTGAGGCAGGATAGATGGGTCAATGGCACATGAAACTATTTGTATCATGATAACCAGCTTGTGCTTAGCTTGGGTAGAACACCTCTGAAGAAACAGCATTTCAGGGTGAATAACAGCTAATAAAGCCATGAAACACATGTGATAGGAGAGCAAGCATACCGAAGGTAGGAATGCCTGCCATTAGAAGCAAAAGTGTGGGTATCTTCACTGCCAACAGTGCCTGTGCTAACTAAAGCCAAGTGCCACTCCAGCCTTACCTGCATTTTGCTATGTGCACAAATCCTCACAAAGGAGCATAATGTCATGATTTTTATTTTTTAAAACTTTTTTGTAGGCTCTTGCTGTTAATACCCCTGTCATTGCTGAAGAATTTTTTCCCAACCTGTTACATCTTCAGCTAGACAATTGGTTCCAAAGATTTTATGTACATTTATGTATTTTATGTAGAAATGGTGGGATACTGCAATTGTTTTCAAAAGTAGAAAAGAGATGAAAAAATGAACCCTTCTGATTATAAAGCCTGAAACAGGTAACAAAATCTTTAATTTAAAATCAATGAAGCAAAGGTTTAGTCAAGCCCAAAAGGAGTTGTCTTTTATTTTTTCTGAAAGAGCCAAGGGTTTTCCAGTTGCTCAGACACTATCAAGGGCTGCAAAGCCACTGTCAGGAGGGTGATTTAGTTATTCCTGCATGGCTCCAGGTTCTGATTGCTCCAGAGGATGCGTTCTGCCAGGGTGCCCAGCAGGCAGGCATCCAAACCCAGGCCACGTGCATGCTCTGGAACACCTGCAGTGGTGTCTTCCTCCCTTGAAATCCAGCGCACCCTGCCCATGCCCAAGTGCTTTTCTCAAGATTTCCTTTGGGCTTTGCTTATTCAACTCCACACCCACAGGTTTGCCGCAGCTCCTGCTCCCCTCTTCCCAATGCATGGCAGACACTGGAGCCTCCCTGGAATGGAAACTGCTCTTTGGCATTAGCAGGGCAGGGTTCACATGTCACTGAGCTGAGTGGAGCAATCTTCAAGGATCTGGTCCTCAGGGTTTCTAAAAGACTTAGATCAAGACACTGACTCTAATGTGAACGTATCTAGTGATACAGATTTCATGGGAGTTTTGAAATCAAATTTTTTTCACATTAACAGTAATGTAGCATTTTAGGCAGATTGCTTAAGAAAAGCCTCTGTCTTAAAAAAAAAAAGCAGCAGCAAAATCAAATATGCAAATAACTCCCCTGTGATATATTTCTGCATTACAGCAGTATTCCCACTCCTGGGGAGTGTAAATTATGCAAAGCACACACACACACATATATATATATATATATATATATGTAAATATATATAAACAGATTTTCTTGATTCGGGCATGCTATGCAAGCTACAGCTGTCATTAACATATTCAAAATTCAAAATTATCATATACCAGGAAATGATCAACTGAAATGGTGATGATCGCATAAATGGTGATTATTCATATACATACACATTTGCTCTCTAAACTCTGGGAAAGAGTTAAGTTGCTGATAAGTTGGAGTTGTTAGAAAACAAAACTAATTAAGGCTTCCTCTATACACGTACACTGTTTCTTACTGAGAAGTTTTATAGCCACCAGAAATGCTATGGCATTTAGCAGACACAATCTCTGTGGCTGAATTCCTAAAGGGCTTGTTTTGGTTAGGATAGGTTCTTGTTTCTTGTTGGGAAGTTTTGGAGAAAAGGGAAGATGTCAAGCCATATCTAAGGCCAAGACAAGCAAGAAAGGCTGCAAAAAAGTATGTTAAAAATCACTACATTTTTTTGCAAAGAAGAAAAATAAAATTGTATTTGGTGAGGAACATGCTACTTCTCATATTCAAGTGTGAACAGCTGACACTGAACTGCCCAAATATGTCCTTCAGAGTGACATTTGGCAGGTAGTAGAGCTGTAACTGTGGTACTGTTCTGTACCAGGGACTAAGGGACTCCAAGAGCAATGCTGCTCCACTGCAAGTCCCTTTAGTGTAATCTGGCAGGTATGGCCTTGTCTCTTGGGTGGGGAAAAAAAGTTGGAGACACCTGGGTTTTGATTGCTCATGAGACTCTGTTATAATT
Organism: Melospiza melodia melodia; assembly: GCF_035770615.1. NCBI lineage: Eukaryota > Metazoa > Chordata > Aves > Passeriformes > Passerellidae > Melospiza > Melospiza melodia. The sequence goes on from NC_086226.1 coordinate 35,133,059, forward strand.
CCTAGTGATGTGACAGGATAATCCTTCCTCAGTATGCAGAGGAATTCAGAAGAGAAATAAGCCCTTTACTGAGAACACATGGTCCATTAAGATCACTTTGAAAGACAGTGATGGAAATAACTGCAAAGCCAATTGCTGCTCCTAAGTGCCTTCTGGAGAGATGACTGAGCACTGAAAATCAGCACCAAATGCTTCATCTTGCAAAAAGACTCAGAGGGAGTTACACAAGTGATTGCTGTGTAACACTGCCAAAAGGATTTTGTCAGTCTTCGACTGATTTACATCAGCAACATCAATTTCAATCTTGCTTTGCATTTTGTCATTTAAGTGTTTGCTTACAAAACTTGATTGATAGCTATAAGGATGTATTGATTTCAAGTTAAATACTGCCTTTACAATAACCACAGTAATTTCTGGTAACCATAATTTCATACAGAATCATTTTACTCTTTATAATAACTGCAGTAATTTTTGGTAAGCATAAGGTTATTCAGAATTATTATCTATTTACTTCAGTAAATATTTATTAACATCTTAATATTTCACAATTTAATTATGTTTAAAATTATAATCTGAATATTTTTTAGATTACTAGTAGTTTATTTACAAATATATTTATGAATATTTGTCTGCTCACATATGTGTTTATGTTGGACATCTATTAAAATGCACTGAAAATTGTTAAAATTACTGCAAGAACTTCAGGAAAAATATCTTAAATATTATATAGGCAGAAAAAGGTACATTTATGAACATAGCAGACAAAAGTGTTAGGCATATTAAATTAGAAAAAAAATAATTTATACATATTACTGACTGTAGTCAACATGCTTTTTAGATATGCTTTTTGAGTGATGACTTTTTTTGTTTTCTACATTTTCAGTCAAAAGTATAATGAGGCGGTAGCTTTCTGATATTCTCATTCTCTCATAAGCTAGAACAAGCAAACAAAGCAACATATCCATATTTAAAATTTCTAAAATAACTGCAAGAACTTCAGGAAAAACACACTTTTTTTAAAGCAGTGTGTATATAGATAAAGGCAAAAGCTTTGCCTGGAGAGGGTGTGTTCTTATACTTGCTCAATAGCTACAGGAAGTACAAATTGTCGAACACATAAGCCTCACATCCAGTTTGGTGTAGAATTTGGTGTAGGACCAAAAGTCTGTTTCTGTCTGTGTGAACTTCTTGATCAGTGTGGGATCGACTCCTGTGACGTTGTTACTCCTTCCTACAGCTCATGTTGGTCAGTGCTGTCCCCACCTCTGCCATTGTACAGAAATGTTGCTTTAGACTGGCCTCAAGAGGGTTGTGGGCACAATACTGAGAGTCCTAAGAGAATATTAAGTTCTTGTGACTGAGATGTTTAGAAGGAAAACTACTGTTCTCCCTGCAGCTTGATCTGGAGACTCTGTAGGACAGACCACCTATAAAACAATCCCAGCTCTCCCGCTCTTCCTGCCACAAGGAAAGCAGAAACTCTCTTGTGGAGTCTCCAGGGGAGAGGAACACAAGGTGGAGATTTGGCCCCAGCCTGTGTACCAGGAGATAGAGGGATATTAATGCTAGCACGGAGGTCTCTATGGATAAGCATACATACTGTCTCATGTGTAAAAGGATATCACACCCTGAGCATATCCAGTGGCTCGACAACACATCTCTAAAACTTTTCAACATCTTTATGTTCTCGTCAGGTCAAGTTGAGCGCTTCAAAAATCTATCATTTCAAATTTTCACTTACAATTCAGGAAACTGATTTAGTTTAGGCTTGAAAAGTAAATATACCACATCTTCTGAATAGTTCTCCTTGGTCTGTGGAATTTTGTTGTGATAGATGTAACTACAGGATGATACTTAACTATTCCTACCTCAGTACTCTGTAGCCCTTCAGCACTTGCCCTTGTACTTTTTGTCATTGTGTAGAGAATAGCAGACTGAAAATAAGGCAAAGTGTTTATTACCCCTGCATCTTTATTGCACACAATTTTACTTTCTAGTCAAATCTTTATATACTTTTTCTTGAGTTATTACTTTTATTTTTTAATTCTGCATACAGCAGCAGCCTTGTAATTTCTTCTAATCTATGAAATCTATTTCAGTATGAATCAGAAATTTTGTGTTATTCCAGTGCACAATACAACTTAAACTGAGGAGCTGAAATTAGTTCATAAATCCTTTCTAACTGATCTACACACCCTTTCCACCCCAAATAAACTTTGGTATCATATCCATGAATCTTGTCTTTAAACTTGAGATCAATGCTTGAGATCCTACTCTTTTACAGAGAGGAGGGAAGGTTTCCATACTGCAGAATTTCATATGTAAAGAGAAGACCAGGACTATTGAGGGGAAACCACTGAGAATTCCTAGAACAGGATTCTGTGTCTGGATCTAATTTTGGAGAAATTTTGCTCAAAAATATTCACACTTATATATGCATAGAAATATACTTTATAACACATATACACACAGAGAGAATTATTTTACCTTCTGTAGTTAAAAAAATAGTTGTACTTTCTATCTGCAGAAATAATGCCCTTTAAAATTTGCCTGTACTTTGAAATTATATGATACATTATGTCCTTTCTACACTGTAATATACAGTCTATTAAGTATCCCTGCACAAATTCAATAACTTGTGCAGTGTTATATTGCTTTAATTGTGTGAGGCTTAACTTCAATTCTTATTGACATGCAGTGAATAAAAATAAAGCTTTATTTAAAAACTAATTACCAGAGTCTCATCTCTCTCCCAGGAAGGACAGGTTTGAGCGAGCTCAGCTACATCTATTCGTAACACAAAAATGGATTTACTGACATCTTGATATTCGTTAATTGATATTTTAATATTGGAGTGTGCTGATTAATTTTGTGCCCAGTTCAGTGTTCTTCTTTTTTCTGAGGATTGTCTGATGAAATTCTTCTTCTTTTTTTTTAACAAAAAAATCTGTATCTCTTCAAGAACTTAACCACATCTCTGTTGCTAGGGGTCAGCCTGTGGAGTGTTTGCTACCTTATGCAATCTTGCTAAAATTACAGGTCCTTTAAAGTCATGCCATTTTTCTTTTTAATGCTGACATTTTCCTCTTGTGATATCAGTAATTATTATTGGATTAAAGTCACTATATAATTGTTGTTGCATATATTGTTTTCTCTGTTTGGAAAGACAGGTGTCTGCTAAGGAAGTCAAGAGCCTTCCCGTGAAATGGAAAATGTAAACCCCCTCCCTACAGGGGTAATAAATTTTAAATTAAGGGGGGCTCTCAGGCAAAACATATGGGAGCAGGAATAACAGTTCTTTATTAGGGAAGAAAATAAAAAGATAACATAAACAATGCAGTAAATCAAAACAACACTGGCAGAGTCAGAATACAACCTGACCCCCTGTGGGTCAGGGTATTGTTAGCAGTCCAATTGGAATTGTGGCTGCAGTCCTCCTGGAGTGTCAGGTGTGTTTCTGTTGGAGCAGTGATCCTGTAGAAGGGTGTGGTCTTCCTCTGAACATCCAGTGGAAGAGGCAGCTGTTCCTCTGGGAATCCAGTGGAAAGGCTGTTCTGCTGTCCCAGATTCTCAGATTATATCCAGGTAGGAATACCTGGCTCCTCCCCCTAGGCAGAGCATCTCACAAGGGGATGATGTGATTTTATCAGTCATGCTGTGACAGTCAATGTTCCATTAACAGAAGGTATCTCCCTGGAGGGAGGATGGGTTGTGGAAGAGATAAGGAAAACTGCCTAATTAACAGAAGATAACTGCCCCTCTAACAGATCGCAAATAGAATACACATTGCTGGGCAATCTAGGACAATTGTTTAAAGCTGATAATTTCAGATTATAGCTAGTGTTGCAATTCTGAAATATTTCTTTGCTCTCACATTGTAAACTAAAGCTAAATTGCCCGCTTGCGTAGCAAAAGCTGTGGAAGGCATATCGGAAGAGATAATCAACAGAGTGTTTTTCAGGACCCATATGAGATTTCTTTGTCCTGTAACTACAGGCCCTGCTAAAGGGTCTGTCACCATCAGTCCTAGTGAGTCCTGTTGTGTACTGCAATAAGATCTCCTGAGAGCCTTCTCCTCTCCAGACTGAACAGTCCCAACTCTCAGCCTGTCCTCACAGGAGTGCTGCTCCATTCCTCGGATCATCTTGGTGGCCTCCTCATGCCAGGAGGTCCCCTCCAGCAGGTCCCTGTCCTTGCTGTGCTGTGCCCCCAGAGCTGATGCAGCCCTGCAGGTGGGGTCTCAGCAGAGCAGAGCAGAGGGGCAGAATCCCCTCCCTGCCCTGCTGCCCACCCTGCTCTGGATGCAGCCCAGGACACGTGTGGCTCTCTGGGCTGGCGGTGCCATGGCTGGGCCATGTGCAGCCTCTCAGCCGCCACAGCCCCAAGCCCTTCTGGGCAGGGCTGCTCTGGGTCTGTCCAACCCCAGCCTGTGTCAACACCGGGGTTTGCCCTGACCCAGGTGCAGCACCAGCACTTGGTATTGTTAAACCCCATGAGGTTCTCATGAGCCACTTCTCCAGCTTGTCCAGGTCCCACTGGATGACATCCCATCCTTCAGGTGTGTCAACAGCACCACTTGGCTTGGGGTCATCTGCAAACCTGCTGAGGGTGCACTCGATCCCTCTGTCTATGTCATTGGTGAAGACATTAAATAACTCTGGTCCCTGTATGAACCCCCAAGGGACACTGCTTATCACCAATGTCCAGCCTGAGTCACCGACCACCACCCTCTGGATGGGACCATCCACTTTCTTATTCACCGAGCAGCTCACCCACTGAATCCATCTCTCTCCAGTTTGGAAAGAAGGATATTGTGTTTTCTTAGCTCTCTATTCACTGTATGCTCAACTGCATACAGTGAGCTAACAAAAAAAGAGATGTGTGTTCTCCCGTCTGTAGTGGCTAATAATATACTTCATTATATATGAATCACAGAGCTCTCCCATGCAGCATACAAAGGGTGTTGTGTAACTGATAGCTACTTTTTTTCGGGAGGAAAGGCAAAATAAAAGCAGGTGGTAATGTTCATGAGATCAGATTTTGTCTGAGCATGGTAAAGCATCAGAGAGGTTTTGGGAGAAATTAAAAAAAAATGTTCGAAAGAAGGGACCATGTCAAAGGCTTTACAGGGTCCAGATGGATGACATCTGTAATGTTTCCCTTGTCCACTGATGACTCCCTCAAACACAGAAGGCCACTGGGTTGGTCAGACAAGACTTGTCCTCAGTGCTGGCTGTCACTGCTGTGTCTTCCATGTGCCTTAGCACAGCTTCTAGCAGCTTAGCACTTCTTCTGTTCCATCTTCTTCCCAGGCACAGAGGCGAGGCTGACAGGTTGGTATTTCACAGTATCCTCTTTTCTTCCCTTTCTAAGATGAGTGCAATATTTTCCTTTATCCAGTCACTTGGGAGTTCTCCTGACTGCCATTGTCTTTCTAAAACCATAGAGAGTGGCTCGGGAACTATATCACCCAATTCCCTGAGGTCTCTGGAATGCATTTCATCAGGTCTCATAGACTCATGTATGCCCAAGTTCCTCAGACAGTCATGAGCCTGATCTTTAATTACAGTATGAAAGACGTGGTCCTCCAGTCCCCATCCTGCTGTCCATTAATTCATCAGGTATGGGAAGAGAGACAGCCATTGAAAACTGAGGCAAAAAATAATTATTGAGTACCCCAGTATTCTTCTACTTTTACCAATTTAACAGCATTTTTTATCAGGTGGTATGTTTTCTTTCACCTTCCTTTTCCACACCTGTGGAAGCCCTTTCTGTGACACTCTGCATCCCTTGCCAGGTTAAGTGCCAGCTTCAATAGTAGAATTGATCTTGCCTAGTTTTACTAATCTGCAGACTGGACCTAAATCTAACTGCATCTAGAACAAAGTTCTTTAGAACACAAAATTTGCTTTACCTTTTTCTTAAGAATTTGTTAAAATGCTATGCATAATGAGGTTTTGAACTACCTTTACAGGATTTTGTGCTTTTAAAAAAATGTATTTCAATTGCAAAGGTATTATATTTTGAGCAGCTGTAGGATGCAGTGCTTATTAGAGAGCAGAGTCATTGCAGATTAATTGCAAACATAACTCCAGTCCAAGCTAACTATTGTTTTGCTTTATTGTAATGTGACTTCTAATTAAATTCTCCTGGTCAACTACCTAAATAAATTTAATCTTGGTATCACCCTTGAAAATTAACAGGGTTATTCCCACTTAAAGGAAGAAAGAGCACAAATAAACTTGTCTTTTAACATCCTTTCTGCATCATTTTTACATGACAGAGACTCCTTGCATCATCAGAGCCAGCCACTAGAGTTGGAAAGAATAATTTTAATGGTGTCTGATTTCTTGTCCTTAAGAGAATTTACTGAGATCTACCTTAAATCCAGTATGAATGTAAGAAGATGATTCTCCAGGTATAAGAATTGCAATAAGAGGTATTACTAATGTTCAGAAACATCTCTCTTTGAAGACGAAGCCTACTAAAAATTCAGTTGTTGGTTTTTCTTGGGATATGAAATTATATTGTTAATCAATTACAGTTGAGCATACAGCAAATAGAGAGCTAAGAAAAAACAAGAACAACTTTATTTGGTCTTTTTTCAGAATCTAGGCTTTACACACAGGTGCTGGAGCTGCAGTAGAAAATAATCCGCTGCCGTCATAGGCTATGGAGAGAGAGAGAATTCCTGATTCTGAGATTCACCTTTGCTGTCAAGAAAGTTGGTTGCACTGGCTCAATAGCTGCCTCAGGGGAAAAGAAGGTAGTAGCCCTGTAAATGTGTAGATAGAGTACAAACAGTTAACCATTGCCTAAAGCAGGCTTAGTCAAAACCCATGCTTTTACACTCAAATTAATTTGGAGCACTATTTTTGGTCTGGCATAGCCATTGAAAACTGTCCATCATGGTCATGCTTTAATGGTGTATCTCAAATCTTTTTTTCAAATCACTACTGGCTAGTGTGAAGATGTATGTTACTGTAACAGTCACCAAACTCATAAACCACCTTGGCAGGAAATGTTCCTTACAGCTGATGTAAAGTGATCTAGACCAGGATTTAAAGATGCTCACTTTGAAGCACATTAGAGGTCATTAAAGAAATGTTGAATGGCCATGAAAGCCTGAAACATTTAATCAGTAATTTTTCCTTTAAATTGCCCTAGTAATAAAGTTTTAGAGGCAGACCACTCTGAGTTATATGCCATTCAGTTATGCAATTTTTCAAGCCTAGATTATATTTACAGCTGAGACACTGCTATAGATGTGTTTATTATAGAAGGATATTGAGTTGAGAAGCTTGAACTCTGGGAAAATAAAGTTGGAAATCTGTTAAGATATTCTGCAAATCCAAGGGATAGAGTTAAGGTGCTCTAAATCGGGCCCAGGAAATCTAATCATTACCTAAGTACCTCTTTGTATATTATTCTGTACCTATTTTGCAGTCCACTCATCTGCCTCACATTTTGTTCTGAAGGTTTACCTACTCAAATAGGAATTGTTGAGATTTGCAGTGGAAAAGGAGAACATTTTGGATGGGTTATGCAGAGTACAGACTACTTTTTCTAAAGTTGGTTGTCCAGTTTTAGTTTAAAAAAAATGGATACACCTGATTTGAATCTAAAAGCTTGTAACTTCTATCTGTGTTTTCTTTATAGATTATAGTTGAATAAAATTTAAATGTCAAAACTTAGTCCACTGAATGTGGACTTGGAAAGATACTAATATGGAAAAATAAAACTTGATACTTAAATTTTAATATCATCCATTGGTATTTTACAAAACAAAACTGGTTTTGTTTTTCACTGTCATGTTTTGTTTGTTGATATTTTGTTAACATTTCTTGTTCTCTGTTATATACTTCTATGCTATAGACCCTAAAAGCTTCTGCTGGTTCCCATCTTCCAGAAATACATTTGTAGATCAGAGATTATTGCTGAATCTTTTCCAAGATAGGCATTCAAAGGGAAGACAAATCAAAGTAATCTTTAACTTTTAAAAAGTATATTTATCCTTTGTATTGTTCTGCCAATCCATGAAAAAGACTTTCAAACCTTGGAGATTTTAAACTATCATTTGCTTGCTATTCTGCATATTTATAAGAGTCATATGCCCCTTTCAGCTTTTAAAGTGTTTTAGAGCAATGTGCAATTAAAGAAAAAGATCATATCTAAGACTTCAAATACATCTACTCTTGCAGTGAAAAATGAGATTAAAGATACTATTTTGGTCTCTAATCTTACCTCTTAATTTTCTAGCCAAAATTGTATTAGCTTCTTTATGTGTAGCTGACTCACCAAAGCAGCAGCACTTCCGCACTCATGTTTTAAATAATCAGCAGTCTATTTTTATTAATTTGTGAAAAATAAAGATGTGGGGAAAATCTGAGAGATATTTGCTATAACAGCAAAGAGTTTTGCTTTAAATAATTAATACCTTGCTATGACTCATAGCTAGGGCAAACAGTCAGCTGAACTGTGAGTTTTCTTTTTTGTCTTTTCTAATTCACAGATTAATTAATTAAAACCCCCAAAATGTTGCTATCACATAAATCGATACCAGCAGTAACCAAGAGTCAAATATCAATCAGATGCTGGGTATTGCTTCTTATCTGGCTGCTGAAGATGAGACAGTGTTCCCCTTCTCCAGCCATGGTCTGAGCTGGATGGGCTGTAGGACCAATTTCACTTTAATCTTCTTTCTAGGCTACATGTAAAATGTATGTGGTGGCCTGCAAGACATTTCAGAGGGTGAAAATGATCCTAAAACATTCACTTTCAGGAAAGAATGATTTTCCAAGAAGTGTAATCTGTGTTTCTTTTCATTAAATTCAGGGTGGCAGGGATTTCTTTTTTCAGTTTAAAGCATTCTTTCGATGTTACCTGGTGTTTCTGTCTTTCTGGGTGCTTCACGTATTTCCATAATAAATACAGAAGTGATCACACAGTTTGACCAGATGATTGTTGTAGGTCTTTGCCAACCGAAACAATCTATTAGAAAATAAATTTAGCTTTTATTGGGCAAGTAAAATCTGGCCTGGTGGAGTCAGCAGCTGGTCTTACTTTTATATATTTTTCTGGCTTTTTTAATGGCCACATAAGAGCATCAGTAAAGTGAACTAATGATGGTCTAAAACCTACATAAGCATTTTACATGGTTAAATTTTAGAACATGATCTGACCATATTTTTTGCTTTAGTCTCTAAATGTATTCACCATTTTCTGCTAGAAAAGCACTGCAGATAATTGCTTTATAATGTCTATTATAGATGGATTCACTGCACAGGTTATGGATGTTCTCTTCACCTATAGAATCAGTAGGAATACTGTACTGAAAACAACATCATTGGTAGATATCAAATATTAACTCTGACTACATAATAACCTCTCTTTTCCAAAGTTTGTATGCAAAGATCAACAGTTGTGAGTATATGGTCAGCACACTACAAAATTATAACATCCTAATTCTTATTACCATTGGAGTCAAATTTCTAATACAACCATAAATTCCTTCTGTAAGCTTTGCTATACTTACCCAATTATCTAGTATTCACCATAAACTCTGGATTTCAGATATTACATGTAGTACTGTGAAAGTACAATGAGGCAGGATTGATTTTTCCACACACTGTGAGAAAAAACAAAACAAAAGAGATGTTGCAGAAAATGATATTAAATCTGAGGAAATGGTGGAAATGTATTTCACTTAGTTAATGAGGACTAATTAACATACCCTCACAGTAATCTGCATGCAGTTTGTGCTATGAGACAAATTTGTGCTTGTAAGAAAAACGAGCTTTCTGTCTAAAAGGGTAAACTGACTGGTAGATGAGAAGTGGTTTAAAAATCTGTTTGCAATCTGAGCACTGCTCTTGAAAGAGAAGACTTTAACCTCCATGATGGTCCTCCATCAGCTGGTGTAAATTTCTTTTCTTTTTATGCTGAGATGTGCCTTGACGTCTGCTAAGGATTAGAGCAGCTTGACCCCCTACAGAGCTGCAATGAGTTGTAGTCAAACAGAAGTTCCTCATTTCACATGTACAAGGCAGAGCAGAAGAGTTCAAGGCTAGTTGCCAGCGCAGTTGTTCAGTTGCCAGTGGCCTGCATGTACCTTAAACTACTTTCCTCATTTTCTTATTTTCACCCTCTCCTATTTGGAATTTAAAGTGCCCACTATTGCAATTGTGCCAGAAAATAAAAGGACAGCTCTTTTTCAGCCGGTATCTGATGGAGAGGTAATAGTGTGGATTTGGTAGTGAGAGTTGCAAAGATCTTTTCTCAAGAAGCTAATTAAGGCCTTGTCGTCTTGGGTGTCTGTTTCACCATTTCTCCCTCATCCTCTCTGCTTTTTTTATCCCATACTGCTTGGTGGATCAAATGAGTAAGCAATGAAATTAAAATATTTGGATCTGGAAAGGGTGAAACTAAGTGCCGCAGGTGCATTGTCACACACACTTATCCCTTCTTTATTTTGCTGTGCTGTTAGGTTGATCAGCACTAGGTTAGAATCAAATGAAGAATAGTGACATTTTGGATAACTCAGGGAGAGTTTCTAATGGGATAACTTTGGCCTCAGAGCCATAATCCTGGAGGATCTTTCTGGCAATCACAAGGAGAAGTCTGAGTAAAGTTGGCGGAAAATCAATTATGAAGTACACAGAAAGAAGACCAAAAGGAATCATAGACTCATTTTGTGAGTACCAAAAAGTAAATAAATGTGGAACCAGATGTAAGGTAAACAAGGGAAAAATGCAAGGCAAGATGGATCGTGAAAGAGAGTATTAGCTTCTAATCTCTTTCTAATACCTTACTCAGTGCAACAGTTTTACAAAAGAAGATAGGGAAACATTTTTCTTAATTTTTATTGCTTCACATATCTTTTCAGCTGTAGGTTGTGCCACTTCAGATCTTTTTTTCATTCACTCATCTCATTTTCTGCCTCATTTTATTTTCTTTGGGTCATGTTTTGACAGGCACTAAACATTAGCAACTTGCATCAGTCTCATTGCATTTGTCTGTACTCAAGAAGGAGCTGATCTGAAGTTCACTGGCATTACCGTCAAGTTAGGCAAGGGACTGAATCCTACACAGTGCTCAGCAGCTTTCAGAGACCATGATCCACTGTTTTAATAAAGTGCTGTGTTACTAGTTGGGCACAGGAGGCCTGCCTATTTCCATGTCTTATTTAAACATTATCAAAAATACCTTTTTCTTATAGCTCTCCATGCATCTTTCACACATGTGGTGCTGAGCAATTTGCTGGACCATTGAGTGGTTGATCTAATAATCTAAGAGCCTCATGAAGCATTAATGAATGTAGCTTCCATAGAAGTCAAGACTGCTAATACGCAGTTTGTATAAGAATTTCTATTGGCATTGGGAGACTGCTGTAAGATATAAAATCCTGTGGAAAACAAGTAAACAATTTAAATTTAATGAATATAGGCTGCTCTTATGGGCTTTGATAGGGATGGGGATAAGACTTGGTATTAATACTGTATATGCCAAAGTGACATGGAGTATGGGCCAAGACTCCTCAGGGGCATTTATCTGTTAACACTTTCTCAAAAGAAGTGTGTTAGAGCCTGTCTTGCAGAATAGGCTATCATGAAAGTGAACTTGTGGTCATGATTCATGAGACGACCTCACTGCTGGAAATTCTGGAGACCAGATATAACATCTCTGAGGTATCTGGGGTCACAATGCCAAAGTATTTGCTGTTTGAGGATGGCTGCAGCAACTACAATAGATTTGAGACATACCTTGGTGTAAATGTGTAAGAGTTTTCTGTGACCCAAAAAAAGACTAGAAAAATGCTGCTGAAAATACCAGACATTGCAAATTTGATTCATCACATTGATTTTGCAACAGTTTTCCCACAAAAAGATGAGGAATCATGGAAGACAATATTAAATGCCTGCAAACAGTTTTACTTCAATGTAGTATACATTGCCTCAACTGAGTAATTAAGCTCACTCTGCTGCTATGAGGGAGGTTGGTAAGTCCAGTCCCACTTTCTTTTAACAGATCTGTCATAACTGAAGTTGATGGTTTCTGTTATCCAACTCTTCAGGTCTCAGCATCTCCTCAAACTAACACTTTCTTCAACCTTAATACTGATTTCTTTGCCAGGTGGCAGCTTAATCACCCTGTAGCAATGGAGGAAAGTCAAATAAGGAAAAAAAAAAGCAACAAAATCTGGAGAAGGCCATCCACTAGGAGACAGGATTAGGAGGAAAGTTCATGCATGGATGAAAATAATAAGTTTATGGTATGACAGGCTGTGTGCAGACCTGTGCATAGTCTTCTTTCCAGTGGCCCTAATGCTGTGCTAAAATATCCCCTCTTGATGCCTCTATCCATTCATAATGTTGATAGCTCTTAATGAGATCTCAGACAGAAGGGAAATCTGGTCAGGCAAGATGCAGTCACTCAAGGTCAGCACCACAGCTGGCTGAGCCAGCCGACAGCCAGGGCTCAGCCAGAACAAAAATGAAAATATCAGGTTACATGCGGCGATATGGACGGGCAGTGGGAGGATTTACTTGGAGACCTTGCTTGTTCCCTTCACAGATGAGTTTTAGCAGTGTCTCTTACTCTTCTATTTTATATCCATAACCATTTAAATGTTTGAATGTCTTCAGCTCATTCATTTCTCAGAAGGATATAGATGGTCTAATAAAGCAATTGCTGTCCCGGTGTTTGCCACATCTCACTTCATTTTCTTTCACAAAATGAAAAAGAATTTTTAACTGGAAAACATTCTGGAGGGCATTGCCAGTTGGAACACAAGTTTTAGAAAAATGGGGAAAAGTCTGGAGCTTATTAGTTTAGTGGGGATTGTTGGAAATGTATTTGGATAAAATCCAATGAGACAATTTTGCAAAATACCTCTCATCTTAAACTTCATTTTGAATTGTAAACACTAGAGTAATATTTTTGCACTACTTCCATTTCAAATATGCTATGACATGCGCCAAGAAACTTGAAGGGACTAAATGTTTCTGTAACATCAAATGAGTTACATGAAAATTGTGTATCTGATTTGCTCAGGGAAAAGTGATAGAAGGAGCCCTGAATATTTATTATAAAAGTATTGAAAATAAATTACATGTGATTCTTGTATAGTTTTCAATAAGAAGGATTCCAACATCAAAAGCACAGAAGTCTATCTCATGCATATATGCAAATAGTAACTTTAAAAATAGAATATTAAAATTTTTAAACAAAACCAAAGCTATTTTACAAATTAAAATAATGTATTCAAAATATAGTAATGTGTAAAATTTTAGTGAGGTCTACAAATAAATGTGATTAAACAACAACCTTCCTATCTGATAACCCTTGGCATAGTCCATTCAAGAAATTCAACACTTCTTTGAGCATGGATTTAACAAGTCCGTTTTATCAGCTGTCCTAAATTGCCATTTTAAGTAGTTGAGGATGAGATAGACCATGGACAAATGTTGTTCTCTATTGCTTTGTTGTGATATTGTGTTTACAACTACATAAGGCTCTATCTATGATCACAAATCCTGCACTCTTACCTAATTTGATAATGTGATTGCTTTGCACAGGAATGCCTTCACAGCATTTCATCATCAACTGATGATTGCAGTGGGAAGAGAATTCCATTTTTATTGAATTTATTGTCCTCAAGGTCAGCTAGAATGTCCACATTCATGACAGCATCAGTGTGATGTTCAATTTCACTATTAGGCTTGACCAGTTGCAGTACTGCTAATATTCCAGTGTAATTAAAAGTCTGAGCTATGTTGTAAGTTCAAAGTGAGTGAAAGACTTAGGGAAAGACTTAGGGTGTCTCTAATAATGAAATTTTCATTAAAAGAATAATTCAATCCTTAAATTAATAAGCCCTCAGTGATATTTAATGTGAAGCCTCTAGGTACCAAAAATGATGGGAACATAAATTTGCTTTACATGGGGGCCCTGGATCTTCTCTCAGTGTTTATAGCGAAGATGGGAAGGCTTATAAGCAAAATGTTAATCAGTTAACTGAAACATGCCATCAAGAGATGCATTAGAATTTAAAATCAATTGAGACAACTGCATTAGTAAAGATTAACTTTGCCATGGAGATGAGCTGCTGTCAGTCAAGTGGACCTGCAACTATAACTGGCATGTAGGGCACCCCTTCTACCACAGGACTTGGATCTTTTATTATTCAGAATCTATATTAAGTAATGTTTCAGTACAATCCTTTAATCTCCCTCTTTTAAGTAATGTTCTACTTTATGTGCTAAAGAGACATTGATTACATGGTCATTAACCAAATGGAAAAATGGAAATGCAAATGGAAAGAGAAGAAAACATACTATACTCACAAGTCTGCTAACAGATAAAGGCAGGTTTAATAGCTTCCTAACTTATCATTTGGATAGATATTCCATGTTTATGCTGAATTTGTGCTGGTTTGGTTACTTCTGAGAATGGATATTTCCTATCACTTTAATCCATCCCAGACAAATAAGAATTATAAATAACAGACACAGTGTCACAAAAACACTAAAGCAAGCTGGCTGTGAGAGCACACTCAGCAGAGCAACTGCATTCACTTCACCAGTGAAGTGGTGAAGTGTCACTTCAGCTACCACATAAATACCTTACAGTACAGTGGAAGCAGGATAGTGGCCAGCAGGCCCCCATCACATCGGTAAGATGGCCAATGGGGTTTGCATAAGCACATTTAATGGTTTTGTGCATTTAACAAACAATAAATTAAAATCAGCTGACAGAAAAGCTTTTCTGCAGTCATTATGATCATCCTCTCCTGCAGTCTCAGCTCAGGTTAAATTCAGACTTCATCTCCCCAGCTCCTTCCAGCTTTGGGTTTAGTAAGCTATGCTTTAAAGCTTTGTTGTCACACCAGGAATGAAATGTTGAAAGTATACATGTACTTGCTAATTTCCTGATATAACACTAGGCTGAAAAAATATGTGCCAAAGAATATTGTCTGACTTATTGTATGGACAGTTGTTATTTTTCTCTTTGAGTGTGATGACCAGATGTGTAGCTAGCGGCAGAAGCTGGAAGTAGTAAAGATATTGTGAATGTCCTGTAAAGTTGTGTGCACTATTAAAATGGGTAGATGTATAAATGTCCTTTTTTAGCTTGATTTCATCAAATACCTGGTCCAGATACTTTTTTTTTTAAGCTCATAGCAAGATATTTTGTAAGATTTATGTATCAACAAACCTTATTGTATAGCAGGAAAGCTCTTAATGTTTCTAAATATTTTTTCTTCTGTGAGAAGATTTGCATCAAAACTACAGTACTCACAATGGGAGCAGGCCACAAACTGGGTTGAACAGGGTATGAAATTACTACAGATATTGTATTTCTTTTGAATTATGCTATAGATTCCAAGCATGATTATTTGCAAGTAAGAGACTTTTATCAATGCTGGAAACCAGGCCCTTCAATTAAATATAAGGATACCATAGGATAAATTTTGGTTTAGAAGAAAACAATGGAGAAAAATAAATGGAGAGAAAAAAATCAGATTAATTCAAGAAATGGTGCTTCCAAACGTTTCAAAATCATGTGGATTTCTTTGTTGCCCTATTTGCAGACTCCTGACCCTCTCATCCAGGAGCGGTGTCTGCCTACCATTGACATGAAAGAATGTTGAGGGCCAGCCCATCTCTCAGCCTGAGGCTTTTTTGGGAATCAGTGTCTAAAGACACACATTTATGCACAACCTATCCCGCAAAAGTTAAAGACTACAAGCAACATTTTTTGTCCCATTAGATCTGTGCAGAGTATGGTACTAGTGGGGAAAAGTTTCAATGTAGTTAAAGATTTGGCTTTTCTGTTCCCTAACCATGTTGTTAGTGTTCAGTAAATAATTGATGTTATCATGCAAACGGATGAGTTTTCTTCATCCACAACTCAGTGAAACTGCAAGGATCAGGTGCTGTAGGTCCTTCTGTTGCTATAGTGATTCAGGCTACAGAGGTTTTCAAATCAGTAGAGAGATTATCCAAGCTGTCAAAGTGAAACACAATCTTTAAGATAGCTGAAGAGGTCAAGATAAGACCTCTGCCACAGAAGAGTGGCAGGGGACCAGCTGAATGCAAGCTGTTCAGTTTCTGGACAAGGCCATAGCAGTAAAAATACTGCTAGGATATAAATAGGAAGAAGAGCTCTGGGGTGTTCTGTATGGGCAGGACACCTGAACTGTTAAAGCTCAGTGGTGGGCTGATGAGTCCAATGACACAAGACTGTGATTTTGAGGGTCACCTGAAAATACACCCTGGACTTCTGCTTGCCCCAGCTACATCCCTGCTCTGGATACAATAAATGTGTATCTGCTGTTCCTCTCTGCCCTGGTTCAAATGGGAAAGAAACATGGTTATGTAAGTCTAGAGAAAGCCACAACATTTTCAAAGTAAATGTTCAACATCTTTGTGAGGGACATGGACAGGGGGACCAAGGGCACCCTCAGCGAGGTCACTGACAGCACCAGGCTGTGTGGGGCAGTCGACACAGCCAGAGGGAAGCGATGGCATCCAGAGGGACCTGGACAGGCTTGCGAGCTGGGCCAGGGCAAACCTCACGGGGACCAACAAAGCGAAGTGCAAGGTCCTACAGCTGGGTCACAGCAATCCCAGACACACCAACAGCTTGGGCAGAGAAGTGATGGAGAGCACGCCTGCAGTGAAAGATTTGGGGTGATGGTAGATGAGAAACTCAACATTAACCTGTTCAGAAAGCCAAGGAAATCCTGGACTGCATCAAAAGGAGCATGGCCAGCAGGCAAGGGAGGTGATTCTGCCCCTCTGCTCTGATGAGACCCCAGCTGGAGTGCTGCATTCAGCTCTGGTGCCCCCAAAATATGGACAAGGAACTGCTGGAGCAAGTGGAGAGGAGGCCATGAAGATTATAAGAGGACTGAAACACCTTCCCTGTGAAGACAGGCTGAGAAAGTTGTGGTTGTTGGGCTTGGAGAAGATAATGTTGTGTGGGGACCTCATAACAACCTTCCAGTATCTGAAAGAGGCTGCAGGGAAGCCTGAGGGGCTCTTCATCAGGAACTAAAATGATAGGGCAAGGAGTAATAGGTACAAAGTGCAAGAGGGGAAATTTAGGTTACATATTAGGAAAATTGCATTACTGTGAGGGTGGTGACACACTGGAACAGGTTGCCCAGGGAGGCTGTGAATGCCCCAACCCTTGCAGTGCTCACAGCCAGGTTGGATGGGACCTTGAGCAATTTGGTACAGTGGAAGGTATCCCTGCCCATAGTAGAGGCAGGTAGGATTAAATGATCTTTCAGGTCCATTCCAACTCCATTCCAACACGATTCTACAATTCTGCAATTCTATGAAGAATCCAGCTCTGAGTAGTGGGGACACCAGAGCTGTGGGGTGCCCCAGGACACCAAAAACAGAGATAGCATAGGTGGAGCGATATGCTGCACCAAAGGAAGTTGAGAACTATGCTTAACAAAAATGATTACTAAACATGTGGTGGTGTCACTAATTAAACCAGCCATATAAAAATAAGCAGATCCTTAACTTGCAGCAGTTAATGCCAACTCACTCATTGCAATTTTAAAATAGATATTATTTTATAGCCCTCTTCTCTTCCTTCCTGCTTTAATCTGCTTCCTCTTTGCTGCAGAGGCAAGTGGGAGTGGCCTCGTGCTGGCTAGCATCCTCTGGGAAGTTTCCTTCAAAGGAAACCTTTGCCAATTGCCAGAATAACTGCATGGCTGCAGTCATGGAAGGGGAAAGAGAAGCAAGGAAGCATAACTAACAGCTTGACAGCAAACCCAGTATGATCTGGAGACAGTATGATCTGCAGAGTGGAACTGGTTCAAAACTATGCTTGCATCACCACTTCCCTACCATTCTTGTGCAAAACCACATATTGCTTTAAATTAATTTCAAATCAAATTTATTTAGAAGACCTAAAGCTTCTAGACATGTTTGAAGTTAAATAGTGTGAAGTTGTACTAAAAATTTTGCAGCAGCATTTTCACTTTTTTGTGTCAGTTTTTCAGACTCTGCCCTCAAAAATTAATTAGAGACTGGTTTAGTATGAAGTCATCAACCATCCACCAGAACTATTTTAATAACTTCTGTTGTCATGCAGCAAGTGCAAAACCTACATTTTTCTCTAAAACTGGTTTCACATTTTCACATCACTGCTTAGTTAGCAGATGATATTTAGGGAGCTCACTATCTTGTTCTCCTGCCGTAAGTTGCCACTGATGATTTGGTAAAACAGTGAAAATGAAAGATAAAAAATTGACATAACTTGAACGTATACTCTTTTAATTTGATGGGAAAAGTGATTTTTGTCATACCATTAGTACAGTTTATTCCTTTCCTGGCCTATGGAAAACTCCTTGGCTTCCCTCATCCCATCAAGAGAAAGAGTTACTGCCTGTGGCACAGCTAGCAGCATCCTGAGGGGAGAATTTACAACATCAGCAGCCTTCCAATCTTGCTGCTTTCTGATTTTCCCCTTGGGACCCACAATGAAACAAGAGATCAAGTGCACACTGGGATATCCCAAACGTCACATCACTCTCAATGTGCTGAGAGTGTTGGGTTCAGCCTCAGCCTCCAGTGGGCAAACCCACTGGAAGGATGTACAAAAACTGTCCATGTCTGGCAAACATGTCAGTGGGATTATGAGCACAAATATCCCTCCAATTTGGTCCTTCTAGCAATCCCAATCTATTTTAATTGCCTAATGTTGTTGTCCATCACTGGAAAATTTAAAACAATGCTGTTTGATAGCAATCTGAGTTAATAAAGAGGTCCTAGTGCATCAAAGTTTACTTGGAATTCTGCAGCTGTTAAGGGTTTATTAGGACTGCTTCCAGACTTGTAGTAAAATAACTGGAATTATATTGCTCTATGCTGTAATGGGAAAATTAGAATACTGCCATCTAGTCTAAGACTTTGGGCGTTTTGATTTTTGAGCCTTTAGAGCAAACTGTGAAGGATGATGCTGTTCCTAACTATGGAATGTCTGAGAGAAAAACGATGAACAAGAAAATATGGTCAGAAAGCTTAAAAATTTTGTTTTGCTGAATTGATTCCAAATATTGATTAAATAAAGAGAAGAAGTCCAGTACAAGTGTTCTGGGCTATTCCCCAGAACAAGGCACAGAATGAGGCACTGCTTAATTTCAGGAGGGTCACATACAAACCACACACCTGTATTCATTCAGGGACCATCTGTAGATGTAATGTAATAAGCATTTTGTGGACAAGAATGCTTATTGTGGTTTCATCAGAAATATGGTGGCCATGCATGCTATGAGAAATTACACAGCGTGCAAGTTATTAACTACTGTGAGAGGCAGAGTAAATTAATTTGGGATTAAAATAATGCTTATACAGTTATTGAACTTCCAATTGACTTCAAGAGCAGACTTCTGCATATTGCATCTACCAATGCTGGATGTCTAACTGTATCCATGTCCGTGAATCTGCCTATGTCATCCTTAGCTTTTATGTCTCTAAAAAATGTCTCTCTTCAAACTTCAGTTTTGACAAGTAAACAAAAACATAACATATCAAATGAAGTTGCGCTATGGTAACATTCTTTCAATTTAACTGAAATGTGATCTGAAACATTGTGGAGAGAAGTAGCTGCATCTCTGTGAAGAATAATGAATAATGTATTTTTTTTTTTACTTCTTCTTTTGGTTACAGAAATGCCTTTGTCAATTATTTCTTCATGAAAGACAAGGAAACTTGTGCAGACTCCAGCTGCCACTGTAGATCCTAGCTAGCTGGAGAGACTTGGAATAGAAGAAATACGAGTTCTCAAAGACAAAGCAATAGTTAACTGTAGAAGAGACAAATCCACACATCCTTCAAAGTCTGTATTTTCTTCCTATGTGGGTTGCTTTCTGCTGGTATAAGTTGAAAAAAATGTGACTTCAGTTTCACAACTACAATTTGGACTGCAGATAGCGAGAATTTTGGAACAGTTGTTCAAACAAAATGTAGTCTGAGAGTTTACACGTGGAGATTTTGCCTAAAAAAAGCAGCTATTCTCAAAAGAGGAATCCCATAGCCAAAGAAATGGCATGAAAGCATGCAAGGGAAGAACATGCCCCACTCAGGCAGTTTCTCAAAGTGCTCCAGGAGGATCTCTCTGTGCTCCCCACGCACACAGCCACTGCAGCCCCTGCCAGCAACTGCCCCAGGGCACAGAACCCTTGGGCAGGGCAGGGACACAGGGGCTCCTCAGGGCAGGACCAGAGGTTGCAGAAGTAATGCATTAGTAATCCTGGCATGACTTTGCTTTTGTTAGCAAAATGTTGGTCAAACACGCACTTGTCACACCGTGTTCAGCATTGGGTGTTTGTTTGTTCACAAACACAAAAATACCTGTGTGTATATAGGTACACAGAGAGAGATGTAATGGCATCTGTCTTTCACTGTGTATTTTTCATGCCTATTTTGCTCCCTTTTTGCACAGATTTTCAGATCTCCTGCTGGTAAGTGATTTGATGCTAATGTAAAAACTTAAATGATGCTGCACCTGAATTAGACCTGCAATCATGCTGGTATACCAGTAATCAGAAAGGTTAATTTCTTTTTGTAAAATGAAAATTGTGAAATGTAATTTCTTCACTAGATCTCTAGAAGCACTTTCATTTGGTGCCTGTTGCCTGTCTCTGTCTGCAAAGTCTTCAGTCATAAGTATTCTCAGCCAAAATTTCTACATAGTCAGTGTGAATCTGAAAGTGCTTCAAATTGAACCACCTTCTTCATTATGGTTTATGATGGTATTGCCAGTCTTCTGCATATCTGTTTAATTTCAAGTAGCAGATATTTACATTGGCACATGTCCAAACACTGACAAAACAAAAAAATCCAGATTAAATACATACAGGAGTTTTCCAATAAGTTTTTCTTACTATAAACAGCACCAGATGTACTAGAAGAAGTTGTAGAACATTACACATAAAGAGTCATGGAATATCTTGCTTTTCAGAAAAGTTTCTTTTCAAAATGAACCAGCTCTCTCAGATTTTTTTCTTTTTTTTTGCTTTACTTGCTATGGCTGCATATATGCTGCACATACTGGATATGTTCCATATATGTTCATACTGGAACATATTCTTTTTCTAATGCTACTGTTCCTTTGCACTGATACTCAAAGGCTATGTGGTGCCCAGATTCATGTCTCATTAGGTTTTGAATCTTAATTCAGGAAAACAACCATATGCCTGCTTCTCATGCTACACTTACAAACTCACAGGATTAAGCTTTTGACACACAGGTCCATCTCTTTCCTGTTCATTTGCTCAGGAGAGAGCATGTGCTCAGATGCTTTTTTTAAATTGGAAATACAGTTACATAGTCATGGTTGCCTGAAACTCATGTTCCTACTGACCACAGCAGATGCACGTAGATCAAAACACTTTAAGTTCTGAGAACTGGTTGTATATAACTTTCTTTCCTGCATATCTCAGCTTAGGGGCTGTAATATTAGCAAGATTTGCACATCTTTAGTGCTGCTAATTTGAAAGTTTCCCCTCCTCCTCTAGCTATTTCATTTCACACACACAGGCTGCATGCCAGTGATCAAGCTGTGACTTCAGTGACCTGTTAGGGCATTGATTTACATGCTCACATGGTTTTCTTACTATCTTGTTTTGATTTTAATCTGTTCCAAATTATTCCTGAGGATGTCTCAGGCACCAGCTGACCGAGGAACAGAGAACTGACTTTTTCTTGTCCCCCCTGCTGGCTCAGTTGGCTCTGACACAAAAGCTGGGAGGAGCCGGGCAGGACTGCAGCGCATGGATTAGTTTTTTGTGTAAATATCTGAAGAGGTAAAATTATGCAAGAATCACTGGCATATAAAAATTCAAGAATCAAAGGAGAAAATCAAAACAGAAGGGATAAAATGAACAGAAAAGGGACTAAATGTTTTAAGTTCCAACACTGAATGAAGCAGGTTCATACAAGACTGAGAAACTGTAGTTCAAAAAAAAAAATTTTAAACCAGACAGAAACTAGTATGAGGAAATCTGAAGATCATAGTGACACCATCCTGCTGCCTGGAAGGATTAATCTCTCTGCAGCATTGTGGACCCTTAATCTGTGCTAAAAGCTGTGGTTAAGAAGTGAGGTGCAGCAATGAAGACAAGCTGCTGCAATAATACAGTGCTGCAAAAAGACAGAAAAGAGATGCAAAAAGACAAAGTAAATTGGAATTAAAATGTTAGTGACTTCAGTACAAGACATGGTCAAGATTTTATGCTTTCTCTTTTTCCTTGCTTACTCCCATTAATGTATGTCAAAATATGTGATGTGCTCTGAAAGGAGCTGCATCAAAAGAGAAACTGTTTTCTTGTTCCAGTTTTTGTGGTTTTAGTATTCTATCAGATCTCTGCCTTCACAGAGATCCATTCAGCATCCATAATTATCCTTCACTTTGAAAGAGTGGACAATTTTGCATTAATACAGGAAGTAAACTGAGATTAGGTTTAGACTAGATATTAGGAAAAAATTCCTTACTGTGAGAGTGGCGAGGCACTGGAATAGGTTGCTTGGAGAAGCTGAGGATGTTCTGTTCCTTGTAGTGTTCAAGGCCAGGTTAGATGGGGCTTTGAGAAACCTGGACTAGTGAAAGTGTCCCTGTCCACAGCAAGGAAGTTTGAACTAGATGGTCATTAAGGTCTCTTCCAAGCCAAACCATTCTTTGATTCAATGAGTCTGTGATCATATGATTCTATGCCTTTACACAGAGTTTGTTTTTAAACAGTTTAACAGTCATTCATCAGATTTTTTAAATTAGTTTATTGCATATAATTGCTAGTTAGTTAATTACTAATATACTAGTATCCAGTAAACTAAAAGTCCTACAGAAAAAAGGAGACTCTGCTTTATTGTTTATCTCTTTGGGTAAGCACCACGGCAGAATCCCTGGGAGACACAGAAACTGTGAATATATCCATCCAAAATCAAGTGACCAAGGTTTACCATGATTTTCCTTTCATTAAAAATGATTTTCTGAAATCTTGAACAATGTGGAGCAAACACATTCTTATTATTCTGAAATTTTGCAATGCTTTTTTTTCTGATGTGGCACGTTCAAGTTTTATTACTTCCTGGATCCAAAAAAATGAGAATGTAATAATGTAAGCACTCAGAAACCCCAAAGGATACAAATGTCATTTTTCTCCTAGCTTTCTAGATTGGAAGAACAATTTACTTTTTGCTTATTATGCAGGAAAACATGTCTGCCCCAACTCTGTCCCAGCACAATTTGTACTTGCAAATAATTTCAGCTTTGTGTTTCTCCCCAAGATTGCCACTTATGAGAAATATACTCACCAAAATAATTATTTTCAAGTATTTTTTTATAATTTTGGTCTACGGCACAGCTATTGTTTTTGAGGTAATGTGACTTCCTATCATGAGACAGGGCACATCCCATGGGCTATGTCATGTTTTAAGACAATTTTAAAAGGTGGGCAATCTAAAATGAGTTACTTCCCCTTAGTTTCAACCAATTGCTTTTCACTAGTAAGGGACAAATTTGAGTAGATATACATGAAAAAAATAGGAGTTTACTAACAACAGAAGCAGCAACAGGAAAAAAAATCAAAACCAATGAATAGCCACTAGATGCAAAACTGCAGAACCTCACCAATGCCAGGGGAACAAAGATATAGCCAAAATTGCAAGCTACTGCCCCCTTCTGAGATGTCCCCCCTGGCCTTGTGTAGGGAAAGGGAAAATGGCACCAGACACTTTCCCAGATGGAGCCCACCACGGGCAACTGCGTGCCTTGAAAGTCAAAGGGAAAATGTGTCAGCATTCCACCCCACCATGGCGCTCCCTGGTTGACCACGCATCCTGGGAGATAAAGGGTGTGAAAAAAGTGATGGCAGAAATAAAGAACCTTCCCAGGACAGCAGGAGCTTACGGAGCAGTTCCAGGACAGACGGAGACTTGCCAGCACAGCAAGCGCCGCCGGCCCTTCCTCCTGCCACCCGCGGGACTCTGCCCGTGTTGGTGCTGATGGCGGGGCAGGGGACAGCTAGGCTGTCAGCATCAGCACGGGGTGGCATGAGCCCAGGGACTGGCTCAACCTTCACTGCCCATAGGGTTTGCAAATTTGCTTGGAAAACCAGTTGTAATTAATTGTGAAATGTAGTTGTTGTGGGTTGCTACAGTTGCAGGCCCACAAATACTGCCAGGCAAAAGGGGAAGGGGCTCCCTCCCAACATTGTAAAGGGACCAGCACCTCCTGTCTGCCCCACAATTTCAGTTCCAAATGCGCTGGCTTGTAAAGGCATTGTAACAATTTTGGGACACAGATAGATATGTAATAGAGTGACAGTTTTTGTTACCCACAACACCTATTCAGTCACACTTGTTTGAGTTTTAGGATGATAGGAAGGAAGTGTCATCACTGATCTTATGCCTAAAGATTTTTAGCTTTTTTACATATTTGTAGCTTTCTAGATTTTTAATACATGTAGCTGTATAGTTTCTAGCATCTTCTCACACTTTAGAACAGTAGTTACCCTTTCTCATATGTTATTCTATATTCTTAAAATTGTTCGATGTTATTTTTAAGGAAAATAATTTCTAACAAGGACATCCTGTTTGGCACCAGCTCCAGGGGGAAATAATACGATCCTTCATAGACATAACAAGTTATAGGGGTAAGAACCTTTGGAGGGACTCCAATGGGGCAGATCCAAGGGTGAGTTACCAGGGCAACTGCTCTCCTATTGAACGTACGTGCTAGATGTGCTAATTAGTTAAATTTCTAAATATTGTGAAATTTTTATACTGGGTGTGCACATATGTGCATATGAAAACTTTCATTAAAAGACTGCTCTTTGTGTTATCAATCTTAATATTATTTGGAAAGTTTTTCTTCCAGTTTTAAACAATGGATCTGCAAAGAGCAGAGAGAACACTGAGTATCCACTGAGTCTGAAGCAATGTGTCTCTGCACAGAAGAATGTCATGGTTTAACCAAGCCATCAACCAAGCTCCAGGCAGCAGCTTACTCACTGCCCCATCAGCAGGATCAAGAAGAGAATCAGAAGTAAAAACCTTGTGGGTTGAGGTACAGACAGTTTACTAGGGAAAGCAAAAGCCCCACAAAAAAGCAATGTGAATTAAGGAATGAATTCACTGCTTGCCAAGGGCAGGCAGGTGGTCAGCATGTCCAGGAGAGCAGAGCCCCATCACACATAATGGTGATCTGGGAGGACAAGCTCCATCTCTCCAAATGCTTCCTCCCTTCCTCCTTCTTCCCCACACTTTGAGCATGATGCTACCTTGTCTGGAATATCCCTGGGGGGTCACCTGTCCTGACTGTGTCTCCTCCCAGCCTCCCAGGCACTCCCATCTCCGCTGCCATTATGGCAGTACAAAAAGCAGAAGAGGCCTTGGCTCTCCACAAGCTCTGCTCAGCAATAAAAAATGGATCTCTGTCTTATGAACTCAGTTTTCAGCACAGATATGAAACACAGCCCCACACCACCCACTGGAAAGAAAATAAATTCTACCCCAGACAAAATCAGCAAAGAGAGAAAGAATTCTAACTTGTGATGACTCATGACAATGGAGATGGTGAGGTGCTTCATACTTTGAAGATTAGTCTTCAACCTCCACTATTTTTACCATGAATAATTTCCTTATTAATGAAAGAATTGAGGGAGGCCAAATGTGTGAATTATTTATATGACTTGTAAATCTAGGACTTGAATTGCATGAACCATGTGTTTTTAACCACACCGAGTAATGAAGTAGGTTCCCTGAGGCTGTGCAATCCTCATTTCTCAGCGAAGTGTCCATATTTTGGCCTCCACTGTGCTATGAGTGTTGAACATCCCTATCTTCATTGGAGTGTGTTGTCTGTTGCTCTGAGCCAAAATGTAAATCTACATTCATTGCACCCAACTGTTAGCAACTATTCATTTTTGAGACTTTGGGGTTGCTCCTTTTCACTGTTAAATGGTAGGGTTAAAAGAAGTGGCAGTGGTTTCTGATAGTCCCCCCACCTGCACATTCTTGAAGGCTGACCCAATTCACAGCTAAGCCCCAAGTAATTATTTGCTATGGCAATACAATGACTTCTGCTTCAAATAAATATCATTTTAATGTGAATTTTATAAGTGTGGGAAGGAACTGTGCTAGGAGTCACTGAGGGACATCATCTTGCACCCAGGAAATTCCCTGAGTGGGGCTTTTGTTCACTCCAGTATTGCAAGATCAAGTAGGCAGGATCTACAAACAAAGAGGAGACACCTGGAACACTTGTATCCTTCCTCTATGCTCAGATCATTCCAGCCTGTTTGGACTCATGCAGCATTGCCATCGTCTGGGGAAATGGACATTAAGTACTTATTTCTCAAAGTCAGGCAGGAGGAAACAGATGACAGTTATGAGAACAATCCTTAATGTGATTAATATGAGCTTACTTAATATGATTAATAAGCCTTATATCTTGCCTTTGCATTTTTATTTTTAAATTCTGAATAATTTAAAGTCAACTGCTTGGAATAGCATAGCAAATCTCCGTTGGTTCTTACTTTGTTCTTATTCCACATTTGCCTTTATTTTATAAACTACCTATAAGAACACAAAATATTTTCATCCTGGGACTTCTAAAACGTATATCAACTTTTTTAGATTTTTTTTTTAGATTTTTAAAAAAGAAAATTTGATATTTAACCCAAGCAATGCTCATGAGTATGCAAGGATAACTGAAAAACACAGGCATAAAAAACCTCAAAAAATGGCGGAGACAGTTTACTAATGCACTTGATAGTGGAACCCTGGAAAAAGTTAAAGATAGAATCTAAAAATGTTAGGCTTTGTGCTTTCCCAGATCAACTGCACCTGCGTAAGCAGTATGATAAATTATATAATTGTTAGATGTGATGATTGTTTAGTAATTAAATGTAATTATTATATAACCATAAGAAGAATAGTGAGAAACTATGTTGGAAATTCAGAGAGGGGCTAAATTTATGTATACAATAGAACAATATAAGTTTAATAATTAACATGAAAGTTATGTAACGATAGAGTATAAAACATGATCATTTCGGATGTATGGTCGGAGTCAGATTTGGGTTGAATATACCCCGATTCCCAGAGCTCTTAATAAAAAGCACCGCATATAGTCCCCGTGATTATGTGGTTTTGAACGCTAACACACTGATACGTATTTGGTTGATTCAGAATTCATTGATCAGAGAGTGACTCCACTTCTGTGTTACCTGTGCTTTAACATCTTTAATATGGTAAATAAAACTCTTTTCAGTGAAATTATGGGCAATATTCAGTGAAATTATGGGCAATATTCACATGTTACACCATTAAAAAAATCCCAATCTAAACACCACCACACCCACTTTCACACTTTGGGAAACTAACACCCCCCAACCCCGCCCCCATCTCCATCTCCAAAATAGCAATCCCTACTGAAACTCAGTAGTGACTTTCTGATGTAATGGTGGTTGTTGGTTTGGTGGTGAGGACAAGCATATTGTGACATGCCAGTGGTACAAACAGCCAAAGATGTTTTCTGCCTTCCTCCAGCCAATTGCTTTTTCTTGTGCTTCTGCATAGTATAATACAGACAGCAAGACCAACATCTCCTGCTTCTTTCTAGCTGCTGCATTGCAGAGCAGCAGTTTCTCCACTTGGAAGTCTTTTCCTATGGCAGAAATTATGATTTTCATCCCTGCCACTTTCCAAATTTTTTAATCTGCCACTGTTTTGGTTTGTCTTTTTCCTTTTGTCCTCCACATTGGAGTGTCTCTGGATGCCTATTAGTGCTCTGGGCTTAGGAGACATCATGGCCCAAATTGTCAGTAATGACACGTGTACAGCATATGAATATTATTAAGGGTAAAACACAAAAATTCTCTCCAGAAGATCCATGTAGGTGCTATAAACACCACAATAATATAATAATTCCTGTACTACATAACTCAGGAAGTTCAGCTATGTTTCTGTTCCCTGTGTTCCCCTTAGCAATTAATATGTTTATTTCCTACTGTCTTGCTTATAGATGTTACATTTCTTGCTGATTTTTGCATATAGTGATGTTCTACAGCTGTATTGCAACCACCTAAAATATATCTGTCATTCTTATATGTTTCACCTTTTTTACATCAAAATGTTTCTGTCTTTGGGGATTTTTAAAGTATGCTCAGAGTAGAAAAATAAATGGATGGATCTTAAGTTCTTTTATGTACTGTTATTTTTAACTATATACTTTTGTTAAAGATACTATTATTTTCAGAGACATATAAAATGATTGTTACAAGTGTGTGGAAAATATTCTGGTTTTCTTAAGAGTTCCAGATTTCATCTTATACCACTATTGACATAGTAATGGCAACGGCAATGATAATTAAAATTAAACAAATACTAAAATTAGCCCTTATGACCACTAAGGGAAGTCTCCAATCCATAACTGATGCAGTGAAATCTGACTTAGAAAAACTTGTAAAAGGAAAGCAATGAGATGGCTTATCTGTTGCCATAAGTTTTGGTCAGGAGTACAGGACACTGCTTTGTTAGTTTTTATGTTCAAAATGCTTAAGAAATAAAGAGAGGGTATCATATTGAGAAGATCGTGAATGTTGGCAGGCCTTTATTAACAGACAAACTGGTTAATGAAGGATGTTGCTGGTTGTATTTGCTCATAGGACAAGATTTAAACTTATTTAAAATCCCATTAAAATAATGTTCTCTATTTTCATACCATAATTTCAGTAGAAAAGGATTTCTGAGGTCATTTGGGCCTGCTTCCTGCCCTTAGCAGGGGTAACATTAGTGGTCAGGTTGTTCATGGCTCAGATGATGAAAATCCTGGAGGACAGATATTCCACGATCTCCCTTTCCACCTTTGGAGTCATCAAGTTTTGTGTGAGCCTTTCCATTATTTATATGATTTCAATCTCCCCTTTCTTGTTTTGGATTGAATCAACCTTTTTGAAAGACAGACTGACACTTGACATTTTCCTGTCTTTAATGTTGTCTTATTGTACAAGGACAGTGGTGAAGAGCAGGTGCAGCCCCAGACCAGCAAAATGTCACATACAGTACTAGAACTCTTGCAATCAAATGTCACAGACTGCAGCCAGAACATTGATGGGGAAACAACTGCAGAGAGATGTCGTTTCTGTATCTACCTGTGCGTAACAGTATTGAAAAAGCAGGTTTGATTGCTCTAACTATAAGAATTTCAGGTACAATGCAGTAGATTCTACAGATTGCCTTATTTTGAACAAGTTTAAGAATAAAGTTCATCTCTGGTTTTTCTCTGTGTTGCAAAATACCTCTCTCAGAAAATTTTTTGAGATTGCGGTGTGGAGTCAGAGCTAGCTGCGTATATTGCAGAGAGAGATATTTATAAGTTCTGCAAAGATGTTCCATAGATTGGTTCTTTCAACAAGCTGTATTCCTCCAGTCCAGCACATTAATCACTAGCCGTGCTTAATCAGAGTTTGGATCTCCAGAGTAATTCTTGCAGGGATAGAATTACTATTGAGCTACCATGTTAAGGCAGTTGCTTATAGGTGAAAGACAGTTTTTAACTAACTTCAAGTCTTCAACATAAAAAAACCCCAAATCCAAACATACATGCTGGCTGATGTTTATTCTAATTCCATTGTAAAACCACTGTAATTTGCAAGAGCTACATATCCTTTTTAATAGGTTTGCAATTTTAAGCCAAATTTTCTCTATATTTTCACTTAAAAAATATTAATGTCATTTGTATTGCATGAATCCAGTGAGGATGATAAAAGGGATAGACAGTAAAAACAGCATGGCATTTAAAAGAGTTATCCCTGTGGGTTAGGGGAGTGAATAAACATAAAAACTGAGAAATGGAAAGGTCCAAGACTTTTAGCTGATGTAACTTGGTGCTGATACCAGAAGAAATAGTGCCACTTGACACCATCTAGATTCCAATGTTACAGAAGAGTATGAAATAAAAGGCATAAGCAATTGCTTTTGAAAAGTAATTTGTATGCTCAAATCATGGAGATAGGCAAAGCGAAGCTCTGTAGCTTAAAAAGGTGACATATTTCTGGTAATGTTTCTTCTTAGTGGGGATTTACAGAGAAGATACAGAAAGTAAACATAGCCCTTAAGAAGAGAAATAGAAGACAGATGTAGATTTAAACTAGTGACTCTGAACTCAGCTTCTGGGGATATAAAGATTATGCAAGCCAGTCCATCTTGGCTAATTTTCTCTCACAAATCTGGTGGATTGTATTGGATGATAAATCAGAAAAGACAAAAGAATAAAAGGGAAAATCATGATGATAGATAATAGGTTTCCAGAAGTGGAACAGTCTATAATGGAGAAAACTCTGTTATAATGTTGATTCCAGCTAGCAAACATTCTCCTCTATCACATCCATATCCTCTTTTTGTCTTTGTTTTCTCTTTTGGTTCTCTCTCTGTGCTGGAAATTGCTACCATCCAGATCACAGTGTTTTCATTTATTGATAAAATTTTCCTAAAAATAATTTTTTAAATGTTCTTATTTAAGAGTGATACCATAACTAATAGGGCTTAATTGACTGATCTTTTTTTTCCTTGAAATGTTTTTCTCATAGACTAATATTAAAAAGGGAAATCTTTTATTTTCCAGAATGTAATTTGAATCCTATCTTAAAAATATGCCTTTGCATCTTCAGATAAACTACTAAGTGAACATGCATTATGTCAGAAGAATTACTAATTTTTCATAGCAATAATAAGAAAGAAGTACATACTTTTTTTTTACTGATTCATATATCATATTTGCTATCTATTTTATTAGTGTTAACAATGACATTGTTTTATTGCATTTTTGAACACGTCTGGATCAAATTCACAGAAGGACAACATGTAGATCTTTTTTTTTAAGTTAAAGGATGTGATCTTAGATAATTGATAGAAAAGTGACCTCAGGATTACATTTACTATGAATTCAGGAAAATTTGTTCTGGATGATTAGTGTAGACAACTTTTTA
This sequence comes from Melospiza melodia melodia, assembly GCF_035770615.1. Taxonomy (NCBI): domain Eukaryota; kingdom Metazoa; phylum Chordata; class Aves; order Passeriformes; family Passerellidae; genus Melospiza; species Melospiza melodia. Next base: position 35,164,080 of record NC_086226.1, read on the forward strand.
TTTAAGGATTGCACTCAGCTGATAGTAGTTACTGTGTACACAGAGCACTAGGCTGACCAGCAGGTCCATGTATTTCAGAAAACTCTTTCCCTTGTGAGTCAAGTTCTAGCATTTTTAGCAGTGGAAGACAATTTAGAACCGAGTCTGATTTCAGATCTCCAAAATTGTTAAGCTGGGGCAAAAAGGAGGGGCAGATGGGGTACTGAAATTTTTCCTGCCTGGAAATCAATGCACTAAATCAATTTAAAAGGCTTGAATAGGAAAGAAAGAAAGAAAGAAAGAAAGAAAGAAAGAAAGAAAGAAAGAAAGAAAGAAAGAAAGAAAGAAAGAAAGAAAGAAAGAAAGAAAGAAAGAAAGAAAGAAAGAAAGAAAGAAAGAAAGAAAGAAAGAAAGAAAGAAAGAAAGAAAGAAAGAAGGAAGGAAGGAAGGAAGGAAGGAAAGAAGGAAAGAAGGAAAGAAGGAAAGAAGGAAAGAAAGAAAGAAAGAAAGAAAGAAAGAAAGAAAGAAAGAAAGAAAGAAAGAAAGAAAGAAAGAAAGAAAGAAAGAAAGAAAGAAAGAAAGAAAGAAAGAAAGAAAGAAAGAAAGAAAGAAAGAAAGAATGTTTAGACACCATATTAAAAAAAAAAAAATCTCTGTCTTCATACTAATTACAGCTAGCTAGCATTCTCTCCTACATTTGCTACTGTTTTCCTTTTCCATTGATGTCAGAGATTTGTGCTACCTAGAACTCTGAGTCAGCATGAAGATCAGAAAATAAAAAGGTGATAATCTAGAAAATCTTTATTTTGTAGTCAGTGGCAAGCAGTGCTGCTGTATTTTTGGGATTCAACTGGAGCCTGCAGTTCTGCTCCTGTCTTTTTGATCGCTGACCTTGGGGTACAACTCCTAGGCTTTCCAGGGTGCTGAAATCAGAACAGTGTAAAGGCACACTTTAGTGTGATGTGAAATATTAAGATAGTGCTGTTTCCCATTTCAAATTCAAGGCATTCCTGATGGCACTGCTTGTCTCAGCTCCAGGGAAGAAAAAGGAGGATGGTGGCTTTGGGAAAGATGAACTGCATAAAGTGCAAGTCAGGGTCAGTCTGTGCTGTGCTGGGCATCTCTGTGATCTGCTGTTTAGAGCACTGCAGGTTCCTGATCCCAAGCACTGAATGCTGGTGTCAGTCACTGCAGTGCATTCCTCCTAAGGCCAAGTTTTCAAAATCAGCACAACTATTATCACTTTGCAGCAGATGACAATCTGTCCTAGAGTCTCTAGCAGCTTAAACTGCTTTGGTTGTTTGATTTTGTGGCTAGTGCTAAATCAGAAAGGCAGAATGATGTGAGTGCTAGTACCACATGCTTTGCTCCTCAACCATACATAGCATAACTGTTTGATAAAACCTGCTCTTGAGACTGTCCAAAGTTTAGACTGGAGAAACAAATGTCACCTCCTACTGCTGAGGCAATGGGGTCTGCTACCACTGAGGGCCATGAGTAAGTAAACACTGAGAGAAAAGTTCTTACATAAATTCATTGAGTGTCTCTGATGAACTATAAGTACAAGTTAAGTGTTTGAAGGCTTCAGAGATTCTATTTTTTAAGTTCCACAGCTCAACAAGTGTTATTGATTTCCTACTTGTCTGTACAGTTAGAGTAATAACTTCTGACTCAACTATTAATAAAATGAAAAAATTGAAGTTACAATTATTGATTTTGGATAATTAAGAGATCCTTCCTAAGCTAGTCCCATTGTTTGAAAAACTATTGCACAGACCTGACACACACATACAGGGAGAGTTTATCAGTACTCTGCAAAGCAAGGTCATCCTGGGATTTGGTGCTTGAGCCTTGAACTTGATAATCTGCTCTGTGGATTTTTCACTGTGAAAAAATTGTCTAAATTCCTTACACAGTGTGGGCTTAGTCCTCAGGGTGTAAAATAACTGTGACTCCTCACCAGAAAAACAGAGCATGCATCAATCTCAAACTGGTTCACATAGGGGCTGCCTCTGCACCAGGACCACGTTCCCAGGCGCTGGGACACCAGTGGGACCACATCAACTCTGCTGGAGAAACTATTTACCTTAACACACTTGAGCAGCTCTGTGTTTCCAGCTGATGATTTAGAGTCAGAAAGTTGCAGAACCAAAACAAAGCTTCAAATACTGTCAGAGCCAGACTACTTAGGTGTGCATCCTTGTAGGTGTCTGAGCACTCCAATCCCAAAAGAGACAACTGTCAAGGCAACATGCGAGAGTTGTGTGGCCCCTGCACCTCACTGGGTGTGATGGCAGTACTTTGCTGGTGTTGCAGTTGCCCTGAGAGGAGGGCATGGAGAGTGAAGATTTGCATAGTCTCACATGCACATGATGCTGGGCAAGTGTGCTAAAAATTACCTGTCTCTTTTGCATTTGCAGCTTGGGTGTTATATAGGGATTTTATTCAAACCCTTTTCTCTGAAATTTCTTTCATTCATATGGTGAGAAAAACTGTTGGGTTTCTTTTAATGTTGCTAAGAGGAATTAGGGATTATGCTGATACTTAAATTTAATCTAAAATACATTTATAGCAAAGCACATGAAAGTGACTGTAGAGTATTTTATGGGTTTTACATATATGATATTATCTTTAATATTTTCTGATGAAGAAGAATTAAAAATTTATAACTTAAGAGCCATGATTATGCTTAAGGTGGTTTTAAAGGCCAGTTGGTAACTTTTGAATTAATGCTAACTTCTAAACTAATTTTTATTTCAAGTAGCTGTGTCCTGCAGCTGTCACTCCTGATAAAGCTTGGTACAGGAGGTATTTGTGATAAAAGCTTAATGTTCACAGTTGTATGAAAAAATATTAAAAATTGGAGTTTGTGTAGTTGAAATTCTAGAACTTTCATTTTAAAGAATTTTATTACACATGGACTCTTTATTTCTTTCTCAATTATTCTGTAAGTGCAGAGACAATTTAAGACTCTGAATAAACAAAGTGCTAGAATTATTGAAGGGCTTCTTGATTTAACTGAGGTGTTGTTTAGAAAGTAATAGCTGGAATATTAATAGGGTTATGTTTGTGCTGCTCCTCTGTGTATCTGTGAAGACACAAAACTTAGAAAAATTTTAAAATCCCCATGACAAAATTCTTATTAATGCCACAGCAACACCAGTTTTCTGGAGGTCAGGTGACTTCAATTAGCTTTTCCAGTTATGTATGTCAGGCTTGGTACAAAAAGAATAAAAGCTGTTAAAGTTGTTGTGCTTCAACTTGCAGAGTGCAGCCTTCTATTTGCAGCCAGCAGCTCAGAAAAGTCCCAGAAATCTGTTTTGAAATGGATCCAGACACCTTCCATTAGACCTTGCAAAAACCCACATATTCACAGGAATATTTTAATAAAAAGACATTTTTGGAAATGTCTGTTTCTTGACAACTTAAAAGCAAGTTGATAGAGATTCAGTATTTTTGCTTCACACCAAATTCAGGAAATAAAAAAGGACAAAACTGAGAATCTTCCCTCAAAGTGCCTTGTGCATATGCCTCTGTTATAGCCTGTTGGAAGCCCAGAGGTCCCCACCTGCCTTAGGCAGTGAGCACAGCTGGCTTTTGGTCAGGGAGAGGAGCACACAGTGCTGGCATGACTGTGTGTGCATTCCTCCAACAAGTCTGCTTTTTCCTAAGGTTTCATCTTAAGCTTTCCCTCAACGCTAGTGTGACATCGGTGTATGAGCTTCTGAATTCCTCTCCTCTACCTTCTCTCTGGAAGGATGGGTTTCAGTCTCTTCATGCTGACATCTTGCATAATGTAAGAATGGTCAGCACAAGGCTGGTGTCAGTGTTTGGTGTGGCAGGACAGAGAAGAGCATGGGTGTAAGGAAAGTGAAGTGAGGCCACATGCCTGCCCCTGTTGCCTTTTGACAAGGACTGACATGGGCTGTCTTGCTGTAACTTACCCTTAATTTAGTGAAGCATGTTGTCTGGCCAGACTAATTAGTTCTGTGCCTAATGAATGTAACATGCTCCATCTCCCTGAAACAGCAGCTCAATGACCATGTCATCCATTCAATCACCAGGTCATACAAAGATTGCACCACGGATAGGAAAAAAACTCCACTCGTTGTTCCTTGCTTAACCTCAAGCCTGTAAATCTTTGCACTAATTTGACTGGTCTTCTTAATACACATATTTTTAGATATCTTAATAATTATTTGTGATTTTAGTGAATAAAGCTATTTAGTTTCTTTGGCAAACAATTTATCTTGATGTGTGATGGCACATTTTTGCTGACACTTCAAAGTATAAGAATATTTTTGTTTGTTTTGACAAGGTTTCAAAAGATAACTCACTTTAGATACATGTTAATCCTTGTCTAAACATCAAGCTGACACACCCTTCCCCAATTCATTAAGTGTCACAGTACACTGTTGACAAATAGGGAAATACGGCATTTATAAACATATTCAGCAAGAAAGCGTATTTAATAAGTTTCTGTGTCTGGATCCCAAGAAATTACAAACTTATGACTACAGTAATAATTAAGCAGGTAAAGTACTAACACTTTTACCGGATTTCCATAGCAATTGATCCAGAATTGGTAAGGAATGGAGAATTTCCAGTTCTTAAAAATATTTATTTGCCCTGTGATTAACAAGCCCTTCTATGTGAAAATTGAAATTTTAAAAACCCAGTATCTTATTGGAATACAAATTGATTTTCCATTAATTGCATGTTTTTATGTCATACTAATATACACACTAGCTATATGAACTATTTATTAGTGAAATGGCAGGAAAAATTTGCTTTGATATAGCCCATAGAATAGAAAAGTGGCCTATATCTCTTTGAAAACATGATTTTTTTTGGTAGTTTTCAGGCTTATATATTTCCTCTCCTTGCTAATATGATTCATGAGTATTGCTCTTTTGAGCATGGTTGTGAATTTGCTGTGTTGTAATAGCATTAAAGTTTGTAATGTTTAGTGCATTCCAAAATGTAAAGCCAAAATTTAATTAAATTTCAAATCAGATCTGATTGATGATATGTTGGCAAATTCAGTGTTTTTCTACGGAAGTCTTGATTTTGAACCACTTTGAATTGAAATCAGATGTCTCAGGGTAATTTTCTTCTATCTTTTGTATCTTTATAACAGTTTCATTTCAATTTTGTCTTTTTTTTATAAGGGAATATAATTGATAATTTTTCAAGAAACTCAGTGTTATTATCATGAAACATTTCTATAAGTGCACTATATTTCCAATAAAGTGTTTTTCAGAATTCCTTGTAGTAATTTTATTAGGAATTTTGCTCCATCCTACCAATTAATGTTTCTTGAAAAATGAAATTCCCTTTAACGTTTACTTAATTTCAGTGCTGCAAAGGAAAATACCAGATAAAAATTTTTAAGGGGATGTAGTCACTTTGTATGGCCAAGTTTTGTTAGTGGGACTGTTACAGGAGTGGCTTCTGGGAGAAACTGCCTGTGGCATCCTCCATGTCCCACAGATCCAGTCTCAGCCCACCAGAAATGGTGGTAACAGTTCTGTGATGACAGATTTAAGAAGGAAAAGAATTATTGTGCATGTGAATTTTTGTGGCCAGAGAAGAGCAGAGTGACAATGTGTGAGAGGAGCAGCCCTGCAGACACCAAGGCTGGTGAAGGAGGGGCAGGAGGTGCTCCAGGCACCAGAGCTGAGGTTCCCCTGCAGCCGTGGTGGGACCGTGGTGAGGCAGCTGTGGCCCTGCAGCCATGGAGGCCCCAGGGGATGCAGAGATCCATGTGCAGCCCCTGGAGGGGACCCAGGCCAGAGCAGGTGGATGTCTGAGACAAGGCTGTGACCCTGTGGGAGGCCTGGGCTGCAGCAGGGTCCTGACAGGGACCTCCAGACCCATGGAGAGAGGAGCCCATGCTGGAACAGGTTTCCTGGTAGGACTCGTGACCCTGTGGGGGACGCACACTGGAGCAGGCTGGGCCTGAAGGATTACACTCCATGGAAGAGTGACCCCCACTGCAGCAGCTCACGGAGAGCTGTTGCTTATGGGATAGACACACACTGGAGAAGTTCATGGAGAGCTGTCTCCCATGGAGGAGACCCCAGGCTGGAGCAGGGGAAGGACTCCCCTCCCTGAGCAGCAGCAGAAACAATGTGATGAACTGACTGTAATCTCCCTTCCCAGTCTCTCTCCGTGCTGCTGGGGAGAAAGCAGAAGAGCTGGGAAGGAGGGAGAGGTGTGAGAAAGATGCTTTAAAGTCTCATTTTACTGCTCATTATCATGGTCTGATTTTGTTAGTAATAAATTCAATTAATATCTCTAATTTGGGTCTGTTTTGCCCCTAACAATATTTGGTGGGTAATCTCTCCTGGTCTTATCTCAACCCATGAACCCTTTTTTATATTTTCTTTTCATGTCCATTTGTAGAGGGGAGTGATAGAGAGGTTTTGATGAGTGCCTGGCATTCAACCAAGGTCAACCCACTACAGGGAAAGAAGCCCAATGTGAGTTTATGGAGGAAATACACTCATTATCTAAATTTGCCTTTGATTCCAAAAGCATGAAGGCTACCACCTGAGATTGCAGGAACCAATATCTTTCCTTTCCTTTCCACATTTCTGATAGCCTTTAAGTTCTGTTCACAGCTGTAATGAAACAGAGTCTTTTTGATCTGTTAAACTGGGGGTTCGGTCTTCTATAGTTCATACGCTTTGGTGTGTTTACAGCTAGTTTTTTCCACAAATTTATGCATGTATGTCAAAAACACAGAAGAAAGGAAAAAAAAATATTACCTTTTAATTATCTAGCAGAAAAAGATGAAAATAATTTTTCATTAAAATCTCTAATGAAACTTGGAAAAGCCCCACTTTGTCTCTACTGCTATTTCTTTAAGTACATAAAGTGAAGTGAATGCATATTGACAGAATGGTAATTATTTTTAAAAGCAACATAATATATACTAAGCCTTGAGAAATACAGGGGAGAAATAAAAGCAGTAAAATTAATTCCCTGGAATAGAATTATGTTTCCTCTAAGATATAGTAGAACTAGAGAAGACCATATGTTTACTCAGTAGGTGAGAAATGACCAGTCATATTTTTCACAATTAGGCACTTCAATATTCAATGGCAATTAAAACAATGGCAATTTGACACAGTTGGAGCACAGCATCTGACAGACAGAGCCTGAAGGGAACATGTTTTTTGACATATTCTCCATAAAAGATATCATAACATACTCATTAGTGTTGGGGGTCATACTGATTAATGTAGGAGTAATGGGGCACATACTGATTATTCTGCCATAGCACAGAGGTGTTACAATGGGGAGGGGGAGAAAGGGCACACACAGCACACTGGATGACTGGATTAAAACATCCTTGTTCTGATTTCATCAAGTCCAGTCAAATTTCACTAGAGATTAATAGAAATAAAATTGCACAAAAAAATCTCTGCACAGATGATATTTAAAAAAAAATGTTTCAAATTATCCCAGGATTTACACAGGCACTCACTGGGTACAGTCATTTCTACACCATAGCCTGCTACTGATTTATTCAGTCATATATCGAGTCTAAATCATGCTAGTTCTTCAGAAGAATGCCAGAATGCCATTATGTAGACTACAAAAATATAGAATGTCTTTACTAAATTAAAATAAATAGATGGGAGCATAGCTGTAGTGCACGATTCTCCAGGAGGCTCTCCTGGCCCTTTTCCACCTGCCAGGATCCCTCAGGGCTACTGGCTGTGAATGCTCAAACATGCAGATTTGTCCAGCTGTTTTAAGCACTTTAACTTCAATATTCACTTTTGTCCCACTGACTATTGTCCTGCGTTGGCAAAATTTCCAGGGCAGATGGAGGCAGTTGAGGGACAAGAAAAGATTATGACTCTTTCTGTACAGTAAAGCACAGAGATATTGTGCAATAAAAAATTAATATACTCTAAACAGCCTTGGTAAGTTTCCAGAGCAGAAAAGGCTCTCTCCCTATGAGGGAATGTAGCCAAGTAGATGACGGGCATCTGTGTCTTCCTCAGCTTCAGGCATTGTGTGTGCGAGCAGTACAAATTTATCTCCCAAAATACTTAAATCAAGTGAAGAAGACACATTGTCAGAGTCAATAAATATCACTGTAGGCCACTTGAAAAAAAAAAGGAATATGATGGAAAGCAGGGAATGGTTGGTATTAGGAGTGACGGCTGCACTCCCATGATCATGCAGCTGCGTATGTAGGAATTGGTTTAGCTTTGGCCTCTCCATTAAAGAAACTAAATAAAATCTGCACCTTTAGCATGAGGAAAGTATGAAGTAACTGATAAATTTGAGAGAAGCAATAGGAAGACACATCAGTGAGGTCAGTGCAGACCTGCTGAACTGAGAAGTAACTAAAAGTTCTGGAAGAGTCTGATGACCAATAGCATTTTGACTGTTGCAAATTGCTGCCTTGGGAAAGTGAGAGCCAGACCATATAAACCCATAACAGGACAAAAGATTCAACATAGTTTGTTTGTCTTCAAAAAATTTGTGCGACCGATAGACAAGGCTTCATAAAGGTCAGGCCTTGTAACATGGCTCCAGCTTGTTATTTAGGCTAAGTAGAAGAGAACCATGGGGTGAGTGACTGAGCTAGACCAGAGAGCCATGAGAGATATGCTATGTGACTGCTGCATGTCCATGTTGTGGTGTAGGGTGGCTGCTTGACTTGGGCTTGTTTTGCCTTAAAACTATATAAACTGATAACTGGCTAACTGCTTAAAAAGGCCAGGATTTTGGCAATAAAGAGCACTCCTTTGCACCTGCCTGGGCTCCCTGAATCACTCATTACCACATTGGGTTTGACTCCTAGGAGAAGAGAAACAGACTGTCTGGGAAATTTCTTCATGACATAGAGATGGGAGAAGAGCTCAATACTCTCAACCTGACCACAGCCAGATCCCACATGAACAAAGGTGGGCCTGGAGCTGAAGCAGAACATAGCTCTTTTTTCCAGTCTTAATGCTACTCATCCAAATGCAGCCAAGTGTCAATGACATGCATAGTTTATGCCCTTTAGATACAGGTCCATTGTCATGATATTCCAAACACAGTATTATGGACTCCTGAGCCCCAACAACCACTCAATCTTCTGGGTACTCAATAAAACTGAAGAGAAAATTTCAATCTTTTAATGTTCATTTGTAACTTCTCCACAAGAAACATGAAAAAAGAAACAAATGGGCATTATCAGCCTTGCTGTTGAAAGACACTCCAGAGGCAAATGATTTAATATGCTTTGATCCTCAGCTGCATTTCTCTCAGAAGTGACACACAGTTCCACGCAGGCTGAGCATATAATTTACCCAGGCTTCCCTTTCCTAGGCCTTGTAGGATGCATTTATACTGACCAAAGGCCTGCAATGATTATATCAGGCTAATCCTGACTTAGATCTCCAGTGCTCACCATTTGTTTTCCTTTGATCTGTAATTGTCAGCTTAGAAATGTTTTCTTTGCTGTTTGGCGGCTGACAGGAGGATGAGATTCAATCTGTTCTACCTGAATTGGGATGTGCATTTAAACCTGATCTTTTTACCTTCCAGCTGTACAGCAGAAGGCTACAATGATTATAAGAGATGCTGATTTAAGCAAGCAGGTAGTGTCAGGGACCAGAGTAGAACCAAGGTGACATACGGGTTTTTAAGACATCATATCCTTTGATTGTGTGCTGTCACAGAAAAGTTGCTCTCTATCATGTGCTCAGTTCCTCAGATTTGAAGGACTGCTACTTAGAACTTCCATTGTGTTAGAGCTGACCTGGTATACTACTTCATATTTCACAATTATCGTAATTATTATTTTCAATTAAATTTAGTACTTGGATCAATTTTACATCAATAGTAATGAAACTGAACATTTCCACTTATGCCATAGATTCTGACAACTTTCTGTCATCTTTCTTTTCCATATTTGATGAATTTACATTAATAAAATGGTTAGCTTTCCTTGGATCATTTTCATTTTCAATAATACCACTTTGAAGAGGATGGCAACAATTCTGTCTTTTTGTCTCCTTCAACCTTAGCCTGGACAATAATTTTTAGCTTTGCTAATGTGAGATCTTGTTGAATGTCCTGTTGAAGTTCTTGGTGTCTTCATTGACTTGAGGACAGTATTTTCATGATTCTTTGTGGATGATATTTCTTTCTCTCACAGATTTTCAGGTTTTAAGATTAATTACATCTGCAGTACATGTTTTCTTTCTCTGCTGAAAATGGTAGCCAGGAATATAATTACAACAGGAAAGGGACTTGCAAGGTAAATGCTGCTTACACATTTACTGAAGTAATTATCAAAGTAATAGCATAGCAGTGGTCAAATGGAGTGCAGTAAAACATCCTTGCCTATTCCTTTTAGGTTTTTCTCTGCTCATTAATGGAGAGGGCATGCCTCTAGTAGCAGTGAATTGGTCTCTTCTGTGATTTGAGACTACCATAAACTTGTGTGAAATGTCCATTTAAACACCCTGGTTCTGATCTCTAGTGTGGACTTCAAGGCTGCTTTTTTGCTCTGCCAAACTTTAATATGTGCCCCAAACAAGCTCTTTAACTTAGGTGTGATTGTATAGAAGGGAAAAGGGTTTTTATATAAACCCTTCTGGAAGCAGCGCTCCACCCATCCCAGCGGCAGCCAGGCGCTTGGTGGCTTGTCGCCAGATATCAGGCCCAGGATCTTCAGAGGGCAGGGAACAAAACCCACCAGCTTACCAGTTTTTCTCATGTCTCTAGTGTTATTCTTATGTTGAGGGCCATGTGAAGGCTTTGGGTTGCAATTTTGCACCATGTTAGTGCAAAATTTTCACCTGTCTCCAGTACATACTTTTGAGATACAACAGAATGTATCTTGAAAGGCGAGTGAATACATCCCAAGATATAGCTAAACTGCTGGTAAACCACCCTACCATCCTGCCAATCAGAACTTATGATTCTGCTGCAGTGATTATTTTTTCCCAACAGGAAGATGCAACCTGCTGTTCTGAAGAGATGGCCCTGCTGTTTAGCCTGTGCTGAGAGATCACATATTAAGAAAACCATTTAGTTTGGAAAACATCTTAAATGTCATTGAGTCCATTGCTTTGACCAATCATCACCTTGTCAACTAGACCATAGGGCTAAGTGCCATGTCCAGCTTTTCCTTAAATACCTGCAGAGGTTAATAAATTCATCACCTGCCTGGGGTGATCCAGGACTGGACAAACCTTTCTATGAAGAAATTTTTTCTCATGTCCAGGCACAACTTGAGGCTATTTCCTCTTGTCCTGTCTCTGGCTGCCTGGGAGAAGAGACTGACCCCCTCCTGGCCACAGCCTCCCTTGAGACAGTTGTAGGTAGTGATAAGGTCATCCCTGAGCCTCCTTTTCTCCAGGATAAACACCCCCAGCTCCCTCAGCTGCTCCTCACAGCACTTGTGCTATGGACTCTTCCCCCCACTCCATTGCTCTTCTCAGGACGGACTCCAGCATCTCAATTTCTTTCTGGTAGTGGTGAGGGACCCAGAACTGGAGTCAGTATTTGAGGTGTAGCCTGTTGCAGTGTGTTGCAATTTCCTGTTTTACTTCCCAGTCCCTTCCCAGGTGTGGCAATACCCCTCTCCCTTCCCCCTCGCCCCCCTTGCTGAGTGAGTTCTGTCAATCACGCTTAACATTCCAGCAAGGCCTCGTGTGGTTGGTCAAGTTCAAAGGATGCTCTTCAGGCCTGGGAGTCATTGGCCTGTCTATGTGTCCCTTGTCCCCTGAGACCCTCCTCCTCCCACCTGGTTGGTCCTCACCTGTCCCTTCCCCTCCCAATGTCCCTGGGCTTAAATTGAGCAAGGACCATGTGCTCGCTATTCTGTTGCAGCTGTTACCTAAGATTCAGACGTCTGTGACCATGGAATAAACTCTGGACATTAACCCTCCGGCAGAATCCATCTCCTCACCCTAGCCTGAAGCCTTCCCACCTGAGGTAAACAGAGTTTCCACAAGCCTGGACTTGTTCAGTGCCCAGCTGCAACACCCAGCCAGCCAAAGGTGTCTCTGAGGTGAAACACCACAGTTGCCACCTTTGGCCCAGCAGCGAGGGTCAGACTAACCCAGGCACAATCTACCTGGTAATATTGGGATCATATTCCAATAGTGGCCTCACCAGTGCCCAGGCCAGGGGGATGGGCACTGTCCTGGCCTTGCTGGCCACACCATTGCTGATCCAGGCCAGGATGCCATTGGCCTTCTTGGCCCCCTGGGCACAGCCTGGCTCATGTCCAGCTGCTGTCACCAGCACCCCCAGCTCCTTTCCAGCCACTCTGCCCCAGCCTGTGGAGCTGCCTGGGGCTGTTGTGACCCAAGGGCAGGGCCCAACTTTTGGCCTTGTTGAACCTCACACCACTGGCTTTGGCATATGATCCAGCCTGTCCAGATCCTCCTGCAGAGTCTTCCAATCCTAAATCCTACCTCTGGATACCAGATGACAAATGAGGCCAGACATCCCACATTTCAAGAAACAATCTTGAAGATCAAGGACAAACAGCTCACTTCCAGTGTGGCACAAGAATTGTGCTGTCATGACGCACTTCAGCAGATCTTCAGAAGTGAGGCAACCACCTCCTCTTTGTTTCAGTTTCTGCCTTCAGAATTCTTAGATTGATCTCTTTGTACCAGGTGCCACATTGCATTAGATTTTAATTTATTATAAATTATAAAGAGCAATACATTATTTATGAATAATATATGAAGTCAGATTCCATGCAGGCAACCTTATACCAATGAAACTGAGATCAATAAGTGACAAATATTTTTGCAAATATATCACACAAAAATTGTTAAGTGGCTCTAACCTGAAATAACTCGAGTTGTCCATAAAATATGCAGCACCTTTAACAACACATTGAATTGAATCTAAGTGATTAAGACTGTTTAAATGTTCTCAAAACAGCTTCTACTATTTCATGACTACCTGGTTATGCTAACTATGGTGATATTCTGTGAAATAACACTAGCCTTTCTGCAGTGTTTGTGCCCAACAAACTTTAGTAGTATCCTGCTTGAGGTACAAAACCCATGTGTTTTAAGGCTGAAAGGTAGCAATAGTTAGCCTCTACTTTTCTGACATTCTACCTCCTTTTTATGCATTTGAAAAATAATTTACACCCATATTTCATTAGAAAATGAAATTTGCTGATGCACTAAATGTGGGTGTGAGCCTCTAGGGCTGAAGGGCTGTAGTCCCTCCACAAACAAGAGTTAGTACAAGTACAGGGTATCACACCAGTCTAACTGCAAAGGTCCTTTTAGGAAGAGCTGAATTTACTTTGAAAGCATAAATAAAGAGATAAGTGTAGAGGGTTACACAACTGTGGCAGATTTCTAAGTTCAAAACCAAATATCAGCAACCACTTCTATTCAGCCCTCTCAGCCCTATGACACCAAACTTTCCCTGAACCTTGGAATATTTGGCCATCGCTGGAAGATATATTTTCTTAATGGCCAATTGCTGCTGACAACACCATCATTTTAAAGGTTTTAGAGGTCTAAAGTATTTTTTCTGTGTCTTTGGAATAAATACAAGCCCTAAATGAGGTTGTTAAGTTTTACGAACTCCCTTGTATTTGAAAATATATTAACAAGAATTACATGTTTCAGTGATCAGAAAATCACTGAGATGTATGGAGAAGAGGTAACACACAAAAAACATATTTCCTTAAATAATGTATCACAATTTTTGGCTCATTGGTGAGTGATGAATTCTTCATGGTATTCTCTTTTAAGGCAGACAAAGTGAACAATGCATATAAAAACATTGAAGTCATAAGAGAAAGTCTAAAAAATACCAAAGGAAAAAGTATGTTCCTTATTCTTATTATTATTTTATTGCTGTGCAGGGGTGTATATGTAAAAGTAACTTATTGTATTTTTTTTCCTAGATAGTAGTTCTTACTGTGTTTTAACCATTCTTTGATGTTTCTGTCAACAAGCTGAAATTGTTGGGACTATGGTGCTTCATCCTTCTAGCTGTTTTCTCTATTACTAAACTCTCTAAATAAAAAAAGCTTTGGCTGCATTATCTCTAGACTTTCTTGTCATCAAAACAAAAATAAAACCAAATAATTGTCTAAATTTCTATACAACATATGATTAGGATCACTAGTAAAAGCTTGCATCAAATTATTCTGTTTTATATTCTACCTCAGAATGAGTAGATGAGAATCTCTTGCACCCACTTGTGCAAACTTTGTTTGAATGACTAGCTTCATGTCAAACACTTGGCTGTTTTGACAGTATTACAATGACAAACAAACAGAAGAATAGAAGAACAAAGTAGGCCTAAGAAAGTCCACTGTGAGAAATTTGTATATTGCAAGTATCTGTAAATAGACTATAAAAGTAATTCCAGGGTTGATATTATCATGTTTAATTTGTTACAAATCTTTTGATGTTTTCATTAATAGGTTGTCAGCTTGTCCAAGCTTTAATATTTTTTTTTGCTTGAAAAAATAATCCTGTGAAATTTGAGACAATGTTAATTAGATTATATATACAATGTTAATTAGATTATAATTTCAAGTCTTTTTCTTGCATATTGCAGAATTAGCATTACAATCAATCAATTAAAATAGTTTTGAGTTTCATCATAGAACAAGATCCCAGACATGGATCTCTGGTGGCTGCAGGAAAACATCTTTTTGACTCACGTGCACATCTCCGGGACAGAGTTTGGTGTTTTTCCCTCACTGTTTTTCTTCTTTGGATTTTATTTACAGAACAATGTTCAATATTTTGATGAATAGTTCAACACTTAAGAAATGTCAGAGCCCTATTTTTTATTAATTAACAAACAACAGTCTAATGATACTGTTCTAGACCAGCAAACTAGTTTTTTATTAAGTCTAACACTGGTGAAAAGGATTTTTTCTCTTTGCTCTATTCATGTATTAATACATTAGCCAGCGCAGTGATGTAATTCTTGAAATTACGCCTTGCAAGCAAGTGATGTTGTTAATGTTACACACTGAGTTAGTCTGAGTTTGCTTTTTGGGGCTTTAAAGGTGTTACTTTTTTTTCATTCACGATCACAGAGGAGGCCTAAATTCCATCTGCGAGTAATAAAAAGGATGTTTTTGTCTCTCTGCTTTTCATATACAAACAGAATTCCTTTTATTTCAGTTGTATATAAGATATAGTTAAGTATGTTTGTACTCAAAAATGTATTTACAAGGCTGAGATAAACAGAGACAGACCTTAAAATAATTTAGGACAATGACACCAGAAGTGAGTAACATTTCTAGTGGACACAATACATCTAACCTGACATACACCAGAGGACAGTCTGAGCACTGCTTTTATCAAAAACTCTTCTGAGATAATAAGCATTGTCCCAGATAACAAATAATATTTTATCTTGGTATTATTCATCCAGTTCTGGGTAAGAAAGAATCACCTTTTCTTTCCTGGGTCTGTTTATCTTTCGGTGGTGTGTTACCTTAAAGTGAACATATTGGCCTTTGGTTGTGGTGCACTGAACTAGTTCACAGTGTTCAATAGATACAATATTCATAAATTCAGTTGGAAACATTTTTGATAGATATTAAAAGAGATTAATTTTGTTGACTTTTTTTGGTCATATAGCCCAATCAGGATCATCTTTTAGCACAAAATCATTTGAAGTCTTCACTAATACTTAAGCTTTTCCATTCTGCAATTATTTTTTCTAATACAAAGGAAGATATAATGTTGTATGGTGTCACTTCCATTACCCTGGAATGAATACAAATAGTTAATTTTCTTCAGGCGGAAAAATTAGAAAAATTATCTTATTTCTTCATTGTTATTTCCTCTCAGCAGTTATCAGTAATACTTAAGGAAAGCAGAGGTTACAACACTGCCTTTATTGATGAACACCACTGTAGAATAGCAGGCAACAATTTTAGATGTTAGAATTGATGTTCACAGAAGAGTAATCGCATATAAATAAATTAAAAATGGTAAGACTGCTTTCAGTTAGTCAATTAAGATAAAAATAGGAAAAGAGCTGCAGATTATCCATACTGATATGTTTACTTATAAAACATGGCTCATTTAAAAACTGAAATTAGTTCACTTCTGCCTAACCTGCACTTTGCCACTCCTAGGAAGAAGACTAAGAATGTTGCAAAGATGACTTCAGTAACTCATACTGTTGTTTGGTATAATGGCCTCCTTACATTTCTCCCCCCACAACATAGGGTGTCATCTCCAATCCTTCCATAGCCCCTTACTCCAACCTCAGCCACTCAATCTACTCATTCAGGCAGATGTAAAATTCCTTCCTAAGTCAGTTAAACTCAGCAAAACCTCAGAAAACTAACCCAATTTCCTGCTGGCTTACTCAGAATTTCAGGGTTGAACAGCTGCCAGAGCTGGCATGAGATCCATGACAAGAGTGTATAGCCACAGGAAAGAGATGGTCTTTCCTTACTTTGGCAGCTCTGAAGTATTAATTTACTTTATTGCATGTCCCCAAACCAAACCACCTAGATTTTCTGGGAAATGGTGTGAGGGGAAAGAAAACTGGCAGTTCCTCCAGTGATCAGCCCGGAGTCATGTGTGCTGACTTCCCAGCTGGAGTAGGGGAAAATGGGTTGACATAGTTAAATCCTGCACTTCTCACTGACCTCAGACCCAAGGGAATTCTACAATGGGATGTAGTGCAGATTTCTGGATGTTTAAAAAATATAAAGATGAAATTGTAGAAGCAAAATGAGAAAGACTGAAGAATAAGATAAAACTTGCAAGGAATTTTGTGTAGGAAAAAGCATCTCTGAGGGATGCTGCCAATAAAAGGCAGAGCTAGCAAAGAATTATTCTGCTGTCCATCAAATTCAGCAGGGTTTTGACAGATGACACAGAGAAGGATAAATTGTTCAAAAACTTCTTGTATCTGACCTCTGTTAAAAGGTTAGCTGCAGCGCAGCAGACACTGATAACCAGTGAAAGAGGTAAAAGCTCCCCTTCTGGTAATGAACCGTTCACTCATTGGCTGGTCTTGATGAAATACTGAGATGCTTAAAGAACTAATCAATGTAGTCTCAGCCTTTTTGTCCTTATCTTCGAGAACTTACAGAGTACAGGGAGCATAGTGCATCACTAGAAAAGACAATAGCAGTCCTTCCTTTGGAGGGAAAACAGCAGGACCTGAGAACTATTGAATGGTAAGCCTAGCTTCAACTCCAGAAAAAGTACTAAAGCAAACATACTGTTTATTTGCAAGCTAAAATTTATTAGGAAAATGAACAACAAACATTTCCATGAGGTGACTTTTTCTAGAACAAATTGTATCAAACAAAGCTAATTTCTTACTTTGACAAACTATAAATCTTTGATGTCAGATAGGAAATGACAAATGCCAGTTATTTTAATTTTAACATCTTTAATGCTTCTCTTGTTCTCATACTAGACTTCCTTTCTGTAGATCAAGAAAGGATTGAACACTTCACTGTCAGAGATGTTGAAAGTACAGCTGATCCTGTCCTCTGGCCACAGGTTAGTGGAAAGCAGCTGGTGAAATCCAGTCCAGCTTGTCTGCATATCTAATAAGTTAAAAGAGAGATTCAACTACACTTTTACTATTCACAACAATATAGGAAATAATTAGGCCTTGAATGAAGGTCAGCTTGGACACATTTGAAGGGTTGCAAGGTCCATGTGCTATTCAAATACACATCACTGTGAGCAGTATTCCCTGTCAAATACCAGTGTAATGAATTAGTGTTAACTAGGGCCATTCTATAAGGGAACTATTAATTATCATGGGATTTGTCTTGTTTTACTGCACAAGTCTAGGGCTGAGTCACCTTCAGTCCAAACAACAGTACCCAGATGAGTTCCAAAAGCTTTTCCCTTTTCTTCAAGTAGACATAAGAAATAGAAATGTAAGAAGTCCCTTCATATGTTCGTGTGATAGCAGCTCTCTTGGATGCTAGAGAGAGAGAGAGACGTAGATAGATAGATAGATAGATATAGAGATATATAGATATATATTGATATATATAGATATATACCGCTAATGCAGCTTCATCACAGACAGGACATGTTATCTTGTAACCTGACTCTTCTGACTGGGCTGCTTTGTCAAGACAGGGAAGAGGACAAATTAATAGTCCTTGCATGCAGAAGGTAGTATTGTGCTAGTAGTGATGGCAAATTGCTGACCAAGAGCACCCTGGAGCCTGAAACTAGCTGGTGCCAAGTTAGAGGCACAGAGATAAACCACTTTGTAGATATACTTCTCTCACATTAAATTTCTTTTCTGCATGCTGTAAGTTCTGGGGAAAAAAAACCCCATCACACTCTGTTTTAATTTAATTACAATCCATTTTGTAATCATTGCTCAGTATTCTCTATAGGCTGCTCAGGAAGCAGTTTACAGACACCAAGGAGCAAAGGTTGGAAATTATGGGGAAAGTAATTTTCAATCTCCTCACGAGTAATGACTGTATCAAAAGACATATTTTCTCTAAGAAATGAAGACATGTCTGCTTTGTGAGAGAGTCACACTCCAAATAAACGTTCATTTTGAGGAACACATGCTCCAAAGGGCACTCGGTACACCTCCAGCCCTGAGTGGGTAGCTCACATAGCAGCTCATTCCAGCCCTCTGTTCATGAGCACAGATCTTTCCAGGGAGAAGAACCTAGATGAACAGGGGATTGAAGTGCTGCCCTGTCTCCTTCTGGGATGGACTACAGGGATCAGGAATACTGGAGTCGCTTCTGGCGCATCAGACTGGAGAAATCCTGAAGGTGCAGTTTAGCAAAGCTTGGCCACCCAGAGTGTCAGTTCCCTGAGAGCTCTCAGTGCTACCTACAGTCCTGAAGTGCTGAAGCTGTAATGAAGCATTTCAAGTGTCTCACTGTCTATCAGCCTGAGCTAGTATTGCTCAAAATAGTCTTTTTACCTTTTGTTTTTCCCCTTTTAGGACACTATGACTTTTCATCTTAGTTGTTTCCAAAATTTATAGCAGATAAAGACTGATGATTAAGACTAAAACCTATCTGAGCCTCCAGCTCTCCAATGAATGCTTTGTCTCCCAAGAGTCACTATAATGTGGTCAGTGGCCTGGCCCATTTTTCTCCTATGAAATTAATATCTTTATGTAAAATAACTAAATCTTACTGTGAAAAGAGTAAGAATGATAAGGCTTCTAGAACTCTATAAGAGCATTGCTTAATATGATAATGATTGACATATAATTCCTGAAGAATGATGAAAGGCATTTAATAAAACTCTTAAAGGTGCTTGCAGGTTCTGAGGACTTTCTTTATGCCACCTGTATAAACAAATTAATTTAATAATGTGTCAATCACTGTTTTAATCTTCAGCATGCTTATAATTTTGAATCTTAGTTCATGTAGTATGGATAAAAAATCAGTCAGTACAAACTAAATGAACAATATAATAGTGCCTCCAGACCAGACCTGGTGAAAATCAACTGTATTGCCAAACATAAACTTACTGAGAAAATATTACATAATCTGTCACTTAAAGATTTTCTCTGTGCCTAAGGTATCCTTTCCATCCAGTTTGGTTTCATCCTTTCAAGATGCCTAAAATATTAATAGCTGCAAACATACATGATTTCTGAGACCAACCTTTACTTTCCAATGTTGCTCAACATAAAAGTCTCAGTTGATAACAATGAACTATTTAATTTGACAGGACTTTAAGAATGATTTACACTTAATTTAAAGGGAGGGAAACAGCTTGTCAGAGACATGGAAATGTCAGGAATGAGTATAGAAGTTTGACTAAATTCTAGAAGCAATTAGAGCAGGAGTCTCCTCACAGGAACATTCTTAATTACATCAGAAGGTTGGAATACAGACACTTAGTAAAGCAGCGCATGGCTTGGATGTCCAGAGCACCATAAATTCTACCTTCATCTCTAGAGTAATGCAAATTACTAGGATACATAGAAGGAGAAAATGGAACAAGTGTTCTTACAAATGACAGTTTGTTGCTGAGCTGTCTTTTGCCACTTAGCTCACAAAAATGTAAAATGTTCAAAGGCATCAGTTCCTTTTCAGGATACATAAATCATCAGGCATCAGCATTTCCACTTCCAAGGCTGAGGATTCCTTTTTCAAAATCTAGCCTGTACATTTAGAAATATTCATATTTTTAGTTTTGCCTACATTAAGTATCTACCTTGGGTGTGACTCAGAAAAAATATTTAGGACTCTGTTCCTTATATCTGGAGAGAGATAGGCATTTCCTTTTGTCTCATTTCTTGGGCAGAGAGTTCACAAGGATAGCAGTTTTATTGGATAGGACTGTACTGACACTATCTGTTTGTCAGTGACAGTTACCCAGCTATATTAAAATTTTTCAGACCTGTTCTTGGCACATGATTAGTGTTGCTGAGCAAGCTTGTTTAAGGTAAACATTTAATGAGACCAATATTAAACAGTGACAATGGAAGCTCTCAGCATGCAGGTGTGGGGGACCTGTGGGTTCAAGGACGATTCCGGATGTCTGCCCTGGGATTTCTGACGGCATATCAGATGAAATCTTTGCAGTCTTGCAATCACATGCAGAATATCATTTCAATGAGTGTCGATGGGATGGTGAATGGAAGAAGCCAAGGGAGAGGGTGGAGGATGTAACTGTTGCACGGCTTCAATGTGTGCGTCACTGCCAGCAGCATTTCACATGGCAGCAGTGAGATCAGTGACACTGACTATGCATCAGAGCATGAAAAACATGACCTTTTCTTCCCTGCCTTGCATGTTCCTGCTTCTTAAGTTGGTGGGAAGAGAACCAGCACCTCAGGTAGGGCAGATGCTGTTTGACCTCCGGTCTGTTTGTCTGATATTTGGCCATGTTGTCATCAGCATAATTCTCGCACTGTAATTTTATTGATTTTATTGATTTGATTAAACTAAACAGATATGAGTCTAAAGAAGTGAGAACTATATCTCCCATTCCTTCCCAGGTAAGAATTGCACCTTTTGTTGTACAGAAGGACAAAAAACCTTCCAAAATATTGGCATGGTGTTAATAGGGAAGTTGAGTTCATCATTCAAAAGGTAGAGATTTTCAACACGTTCTTCATGTGTCTTTACCAGCACTGATGAGCCCCAGGTGTCAGGAACAAAACCCCAGGCTGATGCAAACACAGATCTGCTGTCAGTGAAGGCAGAGTTGCTGTGTGAGCTGTTGCTGGAGCTTGACCCATATGACTCGAGGGGCCGTGATGATATCCCCACAAGGGGTCAAGGCAGCTGGATCATGTCATTGTGAGGCCACTATCCATAATCTCTGGGAAGTCGTGTAGATCAAGGAATGTTGCAGGAGACTGGGAGAAGGCTCATGTCATCCCCACCTGCAAGAAGAGCTTAAAGGAGGATCCAGGAAAATATGGAGACATCCATTTTACTTCAGCCCGCGGGAAGGTTAAGGAATGAGTCCTCCTGGGGTCTATCACATGTCAGGTGAAGAACATGACTGGGGGGAGCCAGCACGGATTCCCCAAAGGCAAATTGTGCTTGGCAAACTTGTCTGAAGATGGGATCAATTGTACCCACATAAAGTTAAATGACATTAGCAAACTGTGTGAGGAAGCGGACACTTGGGAATGGAGTGCCCCTGCAGAAAGACCTGGATTAGCTGGAATCGTGGGCTGATGAGAACATTGTGAAGCCCAGTGAGGACAAGTTTTGCACCTGGAAAAGCAAAACCTTAGTCCAGGAGTGCAGCACAGACAGGGATCTCCCCAGCTTGGGAGCAGCTCTGTGGGAAGGAGCCTGGCGCTCCTGGTGGACTCAGCTCCATCTGAGTGCCCGGTGTGTTCCTGCAGCACAGAAAGGGAGCAGATCCTGGGTGGCTCCAACAAGGGCCTCACCAGCAGAGACAAAATCCTTGTCTCTTGGCTTAAAGTCTTGTCCACCCCACACAGTGCTTGTCAGGCCACACCTGTGGCCCCTGGTGCACAACATGGATGGGGACAGGCTGGAGAGGCCCCACAAAGGCGATCACAGAGCTGGGAAGCCTGGCATGTGAGGAATGGCTGAGGGAACTGGGTTTGTTCAGCCTTGAGAAAGGAAAGCTTGGGGGAGGCCTTATCCCCATGTTACAGTATTTGAAGGGTGGCTATTCTTAAATATTGTAACATGAGGATAAGGCCTCCCCCAAGAGAAGATGGAGACTCACATTTTTCAAGGAGTCACATGG
This sequence comes from Melospiza melodia melodia, assembly GCF_035770615.1. NCBI lineage: Eukaryota > Metazoa > Chordata > Aves > Passeriformes > Passerellidae > Melospiza > Melospiza melodia. The sequence goes on from NC_086226.1 coordinate 35,186,258, forward strand.
AGAAGAGGAGTGGTAATGGGTACAAATTACTTCTGGAGAGATTCCAATTGGACAAAAGAGAAAAAGTTTGCAGTGAGAACTGGCCATTCAAACAATCTTCCCAGAGAAATGGTAGTTTTGCTAGATCTGAGATTAACTATGTAGAATTGTATAAAAAATGGAAGCAGCAAATAGTGAAAGCTGTATAGTTGTGTGTGTGAGGTACGATAGTGGTGACAGAGGAAGAGTGGGGAGGAGACAGAGGAAGTGATGTGACCATTTCTAATAGTTTGTGCATTTAATGGAAGGGACATTCAATGAAATAATCCAAGAAATTTCCTGCCTGATTTCAGAATCACTGAAATGGCACTGTATACTTGTATTTGAGAGATCAAGGCCTGAATTCTTGCTTAGGCTGCTCTAAGGCCATTAGTAAAGACAGAAGGCACTCCTTTTAATCCTGCCTTCTCCTATACGGACTGTGTACAGGAAAGACATATGGGGCTACTATAGTGTGAAAGCAGAACATAATGTTTCAGTTGAGATTTTGTTTCCTGAAAGAGAATACTATTTTGAAGAGTTTGGGTTTTTTGGGAGGAGTTGTTTGTTTGTTTGGGGTTTTTTCTTTTGTTTTTATCTTGTTGGACTTGCTCTTGTTTTTGTATATTTTGTTTCTTGACAACTGATAATGAGATAAGAAAAGCATCAAGCAATGTCAGGAATTCAAATAATAGAAAACATCTATCATGTTTTTTCTGTTTCTATTCTCTTCTCCCTTGAGCATGCCATTTCTTTTCACTTTCAATGAATAATTAGAAAATAGAAGAAAACTCAAGCGCTGTCTTTGGAAAGCAAGTGGAACAGGAACCACACTTATTTATCATTATCAAGGCTTGACATGACACTGTTGTCTGTGTAGTTAAAAAAAACTAAAAGCAGTGCAACATTTTACTTGTTTAAAATAATGCAGAAGACATCTGCATGTTTATTGTTACACCCTGAGGTAAGTCCTTCTATGAGTAGCTGCAGATCAACTGGAAAAGCATTGATTTATGTGAATGGCAAAGAGAGTTAAAGGAATGTCTGTCATTGGAGAAAAATGTAGTGTGAAAACATGGCAGCAAGTAATAGCTGCATGTGAGTTTCAAGGCTCTAAGCATTCACATATTTTTAAACACAGATAAGAGGCAGTGTCAATACCCTGGAACTGTGCTTTGCTGTTGGAAGATGAGCACAATATTTTGCTATTCCTTTTTATGAAAAATATTTTATAAAGACTTTTACAAAGACTTTTGAGATTTTATAAACCCATCTTCTAAAGTGAATTTAATGATGAAAATATTAGGAAATAGGAGTACGAAAAATTTTTTTTTGGTGAAATGAGAAGCAAAGTACACATGATCAGAGGAAATGCTTCATTTGCTGAATACCAGCCATAAAGGTCCAAAAAGAGAAAGCACCATATAGCAATCTAACATGCTGATTTTAAAAATTGCTAATTTTTACTCACAATACTCATAATACTCAGTACTCACACAACTGCATCTCTGTATTACTTACAGAAGAAGAAGTATTACATATATGCTTGTTTTGGCATTTCAAGCAAGAAGAAACACGGAAATACTTGCATCTGATTTTCCCACGGATAAATACTATGCCCATGAAATAATTAATCCCACAGATACCGGGTTAAAGAGTACAAAATACACTCTGCAGAATTGTCTGTATGTATTTTATTTAGTGGTTTTTTGCTATCTTTTCTGGTTGTCTGATCTTTCTGAATAATTTTTCATCCTCTGTGATTTTACTAGACTTTGAAGATGTTGATTGTGATAGAGTGACAGTCTGTACTTTCCTTAGTAAGCAAAATCAAAACTATGATTTCAGTGTATGAAAGAACTTACAAATGAAAGCTGACTTGCCTTTGTATTGCAAAGAAATGTACTTCACCCTCTTACCATTTTTTCCTTAATTTATTTAATGAATAGGACAGGAATAAAAGCATTGGCCTTTTTCACTACTTTAAATTTGCTCAACCTGCTGTGCCCCCAAAATATAGAAACAATACCTGTTTGTTGTTTCAGCTTGCTGTGTCAGCAAAGCTCAGCTGGGCCCTCACCTTCCCAGGAGAATCCTGTTGGTCCTTGGTACTTTAGAAACATTTATTAAGTGAAGTTTGATTTCACCACATGGAGAGAAGCCATAGGAAAAATTGACGTGGTCTAAGGCACATCAAAATTTCAGCATATGTTCTGTTAGTCAGATTCCCTCTGGGCTGACATAACAGTACAAGGTTGTTTAATGGTTCCTTAATTGAGCAGAAAATAGCACAGTCATATCTATTAGCTGGAGGCTGAAGGCAAAGAAATTCACACTGGGAAAAAGCTAACATTTGTAAAGGAATACATAGCTAAATATTGAAATGCTTCACTGAGGGATATGATGAAGTCTGCCAGTCCCTTTACATCAAGGCCATATGATGCTGAGGTTCTGATGCAGTTCTGATCATAATGTTTTACTTTAAGCTCTGTGAATCTACAGAATTAAGTACATGGTGTTTGTTAATTACATATAAGCAAACATATTTAGCAAATTAACAGATTTTTAATATTCTCTAAATCACTTGAAAGAACTATATGTTAGACTTTTATGGATAAAAAGTCAGTTTATAAGTTAACTACAAGTTCTTAACCAGATATTTGAGAATTTATTTATATTTTGTCTCGTCATGAAAAATATCAGAGGCTGATTAATTCAATATTAAATTACACGTAGCGTTTAAACATCCCTACTTTTGATTTGTTGTTGTTTCTTATGAAAATCAATGTATCTCTTTACTATTACATTACCAGTGTTTGCAGCTGAGCTTATTGAATTGTCACACTCCTCTTTTGTGAGCACCTTTCTTTTGAGAAGATACCAAAAAACTTGATCCTTTCACAGCAGAAGTGTCAGTGAGGCCTGGCCGGACTGCCTGAGGGAAAAAAAGGATATAAAACTTACAGTAACTTCCCAGGCTGATCTTAATGCTGAGTGAAGTCCGCAAGAAGACTCCTGATTTCAAAAGGCTTCAAAGAACACAAGATCTGTCTTCTTCACCTGAAACTTTCATGAAAACCTGAGCACTAAAGCTAATAGCACAAAGTTAAAACACTTGATCCTGCTCCTCCAGTGCTGCTCTTAACTTAAAACAACTTAAAGCTTTTAGTATGAGGACTACCAAAATGGATGCTTCAGGGGCAGATGAGACTGTGCCATGGAAACAGCTGAAAAAACGTGAAAAATAAGAAAAATGCTTTTCCTCTGTAAGTGAAGTCAGTATCCATAACAGTTCCTTCAGGTAACTTCTGAGTGCAGCTACTTGTACTCACCCAATGCCCTCCCAGCAGCTGTCTTTTCAGCATTAGGAGACCAGAGACCCTCCCTGCTTTTCCAGCCCGGGCTGAAAACACAGCAGCTGTCATTTGCATATAGGTAACACCTATGAAAATACCCCAAACACCTCTCGGAATGTTAATAGAGGCCTGAGCAACACCAGAGCTGGCCCTTTTTGAAAGTGAAATGAGGCACATCCTTTTCTGATTACATGAATGTGGTATAAGCTGTGTTATGAAATAATTAGCTGAGGTTTCTTAGACTTCAAGGGGCACAGTCGGGAAGAAAAAAAAAAAAAGCTGTGGTTAGCTTAAGTTTCCAAATATCTGCAAGACATTCCTTTTCCACTGGAAATTTCTGTCAAGACAGGATCTGGTGAGTTTCTGGTTAAAAAAATATTATCAACAATAGTTTCAGCTCATTATAAGGAAATTGATGATAGGAATGGTACTGTGTAAACCATAGCTCTACTCAAATAAGAAAACAATTATTCCTAATAAGGAAATAACATATTAGAGCCAGGAAAATGGAGAAAAAGATGATAAAAGAGCTCTATTGTGCTTGTATATTGAGTTTATATACTTCAGAGGAAGAGAAGACTAAGATAGGAAAAGTTAATGTTACACAGATAAAGTGAGATCTTAAAAGTAGAAATAACATAGAAGGCACTGAAACAATGAACTAAATTATTCAGAACAGTCTGCTTCACACTCTTGATGATCCACCCTAATATTTCACTTGCTAATTAATATTAATGAAGATGTTTATTTGTGGTCATTTGCAGCTTTTTGTTTTGTTGGGTGACCTGTTATTTTGGTTTGGATTTCGTTGTTTTGTGAGGTTTTTTTTTTTTTTTGTACACGCATGACCATTAAAGCCATCAGTGATTTTTTTGTCTGTCTGGACAATAAGGCTAGATTAGGGAACCTGTCACTAAGTAAGAAAGGATGAAAGAAAGGATTCAAAGAGCAACTGAAGAAATTAGATGGGAAGAAAAAGGCATTGTACTTTCAGAAACACCACCTCAGAGAAAGGAGTACACAGCTTTTGTGACAAAGACTAACAGGTTTTGATTAAATTATTTTCCAGATCATGTAGTGCATAATAATTAAAGATTTACCAATAAAGAAATATAAATTTTATCTGGACAGTTATTTTTAAATGTTTAAAAGTTCTTTCAGGCAGAGAGATTTTAGTGATTCTGCTGATTTCTCATCACCAATTCTCTCTAATATTGTGCTTTTCTACAGTGTGGTATTATCACGAGGGCTGAGCTTCTGACTGGACAAGGAAGACTAAGACCTCTGGTGATTACCCAGAACTTTCTGAATGTTTATTTCTTTGTGTGGATCCAATAGTTGGCATAACTTCTGACTTGAATAAATGCCAGGGAAAAAAGAAAGCTGATACTGAAATAAAGAAATTCAGAGTTTTAAAAATAGATTTTTTTTCTTCTTTGGGGACACTATATATTTCCCTTTATCACTAAGTTATTTTGGAGAAAGAGCAGATGGTTAGGAACCACTTATAAAGAGATTCTCCCCAGATGTGCTGAAGAAGGCAGAGCACTTTCTTTCAGTATGGATGAGAAGGTCCCTACCAGCTGTCCTCTGCTGGTCATGAGGGGTCTTTTTGCTGTTTTTTGTTCTCATTGGGATGCATTAGCCTCCACATGCAGTTCTTCATGACAAGCACTGCAGCAACCTTTTTTTGGATTGCCAGAGGTACCATTCCACTCCAGAGAATCCCTGGTACAAATTCAAGCATATAATTTGGATTTTCTAGTATGACCACATTTATATGAGCTATTATTTAAAAAATTTATCTCTTTTTAAAACAAACTGCATGAATTACAGCATTATTTTAAAAACCAAGAAGTGAAGGTATTTTTCGTCCAGGAGTGGTCAATTTTTGAAGTTCTCTGCAAAGTTACAGTCAGTTCCATTTCTTCAACATAGAGATCAAGTCTTTTTAAAGGGGTGTCACTGGCATCTGATAATGAAAATATTTGCGTCTGGAGACTCAGGGAATTGTTCTTCAACTGCAAACCATTGGTAATTAGCTCCTTTTTACATTACAAAAGGTACAGCTTTCTTGGCTTCTAAATGTTTAACACATTGCTATTCAAACATCTGAGAATTATAGCTACAGTAAAAATTCCCTTCTCCTCTGTTACCTCTTACTTCACTTAAAATGAGTTATTTAGTGTTTTAAAACAAGTGTAATATTCATGGAAATCATTCTGTGCATCTCACTCTCGGCACGCCGTTTATACCATATACGTCCTCAGCTGCCGCATCACTTGGAGGTGGATTGAATCCCACCCAGTAACATCTGGGCACATGCTGACCCATCTGACCATGGGCAGCTCTCTCCCCACCCCTTAGCCGAGTCATCTGCTGACTCAGTTTGCATTTCTTGTTAGGCATCACAAAACAGAAATTTCCTCATCACGTGGCATTAAAAACAAACAAAAAAGCTCCCATTTAAACAACTAGAGTAGTCTTGTGTAAATATAAATGGAAATATTGAAGTTTTAGTATTGTAGAGCTTCTTTTTCACCCACATATTTTATGCACACATTTCTTTTCTCTTTGATTTACTGGAGCTGGGGGAGAGAGGAATCAGTTGAAGCCAAAAATCTAGGAAATAAGACCTAGATTATAAATTTCCTTTTTACCAATGTATATCTGATAACATGAAAAATATATTTCTAATTAACTAAGATAGCCTCATAGTGTAAAGTTAATCTGAAACTGTTTTAGAACACCTATCGTAAGGTATTTTCAATAGAAGTTGTGAACTTGCATTGTAAAATCAACCAGCTCCCATAGGAAATGTTTAGTACTTACATATATACACTCAGAAAGCAGAACCCTGTTTAAGAAAGTGAGGATGATTGGAGGAGACATCAGTTCCTTAATGAAATATATTAGAAAAGAAGGAATCAAACAAGCTGTTTATTTGCTTTGGGACAAGAAGAGGTTTTTACATTAATAATATTGAAAAGAAAAAAACATTCACAGTGGAATATTTATGCTAAATATTGGTGTTCCACCCCAGTGAAGGTCACACTTAGTGCACAGGGATGTTAAACAATGTATGAAACAGCAAGAGAGAATATCTTAGTAAGGTTATACAACAGCTGTATTTTGAGGATGTGAAAGTGGAAAAATCAGAGATTGTTAAGCCTTGATTTTGCTGCACACTCTCTATAAACAGTATCAGTCACAGACATGCATTTCAGGAACATTTGCCCATAAGAATCTGATTAGAGTAATTAATTTGAAAAGGACCCAAATACAGGAGCACCTGTAAAGATATTGCACCTCAATGGGCAAAACTTTGAAAAAAACTATGACTGAATGAATGAAATTATTAGTTCAACAAATTTTAGATCAAACATTTCCTGAAAGTGGATCCAAAGGAAAGAAAACTGAAGGGAGGCACAGTCTGTATTTATTGCTGGCTGTAGTTCTGGTTGACCTGGCTCTTCCATTTACAGCTCAAATATCTCAAGATCTATTATCCATGTTTTATACTACAGCAACTTGAAAGTGAATATACGGATGTTAGTGAAACGGGTTGTGTAAAGTTAAACCTTTCTGAAATTACAGAATAGTAGTATACAGAAACTGGAATGTGGTTTCAGACAACATGGAAATGACATCCCCTTCTTTTTAGCTTCAGATGACAACCTGTGGTTTAAGACTACATATCTTTTTGTAACAAGAAAGGGGTATTTTATTGTCTTAAAATGAAGATTGAACATTACCATGGTTTTGCCTAGCTGTAAAAAAACTGCCAAGGCAAACTCTTCCTGAAATTTGTCATAATCATAGAATTCATTGTAAATTTAAACAGATTATTTTTGGAAGAGTAAACTCATTGGATAAGAATGTGGGTACTGTGACATATACAGAGAGACGCTAAAATAATTCCTTGTTTCCAATCAACATCCATATTTTGCATTTAAAAAAATAAAAGGGATAAGGAGGTACAGTTTTGGGGGGTTTTTTGTTTTTGTTTTGTTTTGGGTTTTTTAAAATCTTAAGTGTATATTCTAACTATATTTCTCTGAAGAAATTGTGACCAGTGGGTCCCAAGTCAATAGGCAATCTTTCCTGCATTAGGACTAAAGTTATTGAAACAAGGTATTATTGGAATAGCAAAACACTAATGGATTCAGTCACAATTTCTGTTTCTGCCTTCATGGGTACCCTAATCAATAGTTATGTGTGTTGGTTTCCTTGGACAGGGAGAGCTGTGTCATGACCCATCCAGTAACTCTGTCCTTGCAACCCAGAAGGGCATGTGAAAGTGGTGAAGCAAAGGCTGGTGCCATTAGAACTGTGTTTGAGAAGAGGAGAATGTCCTGTGTGTCTAGGTGATGGGAGAGCCCTCCACACCCACAAGGCTCAGGCTCTGGGTCTCCTTAGCAATGGAGCTTGTAGCCATAAAGCAAAGATCCTGGCTCCTTAAACACCTCAGTGGGTTTCTCATTTTACACATCAGGAAAAGAAAAAAAAAGCCTGTTTTACAGTGGCTAGTCGTGCATCTGCTGATATTGCCTTGGTGTCGAAAAAGCTGCCAGGGGAGATGAAGCACTCTGCCTACTCCTTATTAATACTTTCAATTGCTGCATATGGCATAAAGTTGCTGAGCCAGAGAGCTCAGGGAAAATGCAGTGTGCTAACAGCAAGCTCCAGAACAGAAAGTCTGCTGGAGCAATTCTTCAGCAGAGACATCAAGGAGCAGTACATGAATTGTACAGGGAACAACTTATTTAGGATGTATTGGCCTAGAACTTATAAACTCAGAGGAGCAGAAAGAAATTGCAGGAGTCAATGTGCATCATGCCAGAGGTAAAGAATTTTTCCCTAAATGAAGAGCAAACGCAATTTCCTCACTAAACTCACTTTCTGAGCAATAGTGCAAAAATAATTTCGACTCACTTCTGTGACTCTTGTGTGTCACTTATGTCTGCTTTGTCAGAGGAACAAACCTCTGTTTTCCCTATCCCCTTCTTGGAGGGGCCATGCATCTCTGTACCCTCAGAGACATGAGGCTATGAATTTCTAAAATCTCTCCTCAGTCCCTTTGGAAGATCCAGTGATGTTTCTTGCATTCTGAGGGAGTTACAGAGCCACTCCAGAGAACTGGTCCTTCCCTTCCTCCTTCCCTGCCCTGCTCAGCCTTCACATAGTGGGTTTATCTTCCCGCTCCTTTCCTATCCTTTAACCTCTTCATGCTGCCATGGGACACAATCTTGAGGGCTGTGCATAGAGGGACTGATGGGGTGAGTAGTTGTATAGCCCTAGAAACATGGGCTCTGGATACCCATTCCTGCTCCTGTGGGAGGGCAGATACAGGGAGAGAAGGGCTGAAACACCCCATCCCAAAGCCAGTTCTGCTGGAGCCTGCCTTCCTGACCCCAGACCAGGTGAGGCCAGGCTGTGATGGCCTTGGCAAGTCCTAGGAGCAATAACCTAGGGAGTCATATCTCTCTTTCCTTTCCACAGAAGGCCTGTAAAATCTTCTCTGCCTCCTTGCAGGAGCCTGGAGGCTCCTTTAACCCTGAGCAAGGAGCCAGTGGCATAGAGCAATTCTGAGTTAACAGATGTGGAGTTTGAAATTCCTGCTGCAGCCTCCAGAAGGATAAAAGTTATTATATCTCCCACGACATACCCTCAGATCACCCTTTCTCAGCCTCTGCAGGAACCGCATTCCCAGGACCAGACCTCCCTCCTGCAGCAGGTCTGGGAGGCAGCTGTCAGGGCTGTGCTGATAGAGGGCACGCTGCAAGGTGCAGTGGGGCACCTGGGCCAAGAATCAGTAGGGCTGGTGGGGAAACAACAGCAAGCAGAGAGGCGAGGCAGAGGAGAGCTGGAAAAGCCTAGTGTTGGTGTGGTGGTTCAACTATGTACTCAGGGGGGTGTTGTGAAATGCCGCAGAGATGTGAGATGCCGTGGTCAGGAACATTAGCTGCTCCCAAAGTAGCCAGCAGTATGATGAAGAAAAGGCTTCTGCACCACAAAGAGAGGGACAAAAGTGATGGCTGGGGCAGGGGTACATCCCTGACAGTGAGAGGACCCTGCAAGGAAATGGCAGATCCTGGAGCTCCCAGAGTATGCACTCCACACAGATGTTGAGCAGATAGCATGTGGGATGCCAAGAAAAGGCAGCCTGTTACAGACAGCCTGCTTGACATTGTCTGGGAAGGACATAAGGGTCTCTCACGAAGAGAGAGAACCTGGATCCCTGCCCAGGCCTTTGTTTCCATGTCTCTTTCTCAAATGGCCACTTACTACCTAGCTGCAAATCCAATCCAGTCCTTCTAGTCCCTGACCATTATGATGTCTTGATCTCTTGATTCCTACTTGGTTGATTTGTTTCCTGAAGCTTTCAAAAGCAGTGGAAAGGTTTTGGACTACATTCTGAACAGACAGGCAGGATGTGAACAGTAATGGTACATTCATACCTTTGCTATATGTTTTTAATGCATGCAAGCCAAGAGTCCTGCTCTGGACTTACTACTTTGTCAATACTGGAATTTCTGCACAATTTGTATTTGTTTTTCACAAAAATATCTGAAGTATTTGGTCTAGTTCACAAGTCCTGTTAAAAGAAGTCATTTTTGCTTTCCCATAAGTCTTATCCTTTATGACCACAGGGTGTTAAAATGTGTTCAGATCCCTGCCTCAAGACAGCTGTGCCTCTGGAGCCTGCTAGTGGAAGAAAGAGCCCAGAGGCCATTCTAATGATTTGTTTTGCATAAGTGCTACATACATCTTCCTGACATTCTAGATTTGCAATGATGGATCAGTCGCAGTATGTGTGATTTAAGAAAAGAAATGCTTTACTTCAGTTAAAATATGAGGTGAATAAATAGGTACTCAGATTTTGAGGTGTACTTCAAAGAAAACTACCATTCTCAATCAGAGAACTGTAGGGCTTGTGTTTCAACTTCAGGAAAAGTAGATGTTTTTTTTTCTTTCCTAATTCTGCTCCTCAGCTTTGTACAAATCATATAGTGGGTACTACTAATCAGAGCATGTCTATGTATAGACAAACATCTCTTATCTGGAGGTCTTGGGCATGAGTTTATTAATCAGAAGATTTCTCAGAGTTTTGGCACAGACTGGTTGTGCTATACAGATCACAGCTACAGAAAATTTATTTTCTTCCTTTCCACTGTCAGGTCCACATGGTGCAAAGTCGTTAAAAGCTCAGAATACTGGGTGACACCTGAGTTTGAAAGCACTACTCTGTTATCTGTTATCTGTTAATGTACATTTTTATGTTAACACATCTGTGACTGAAATTATTTATATTTGTCAGAATAGGGTATTCTGGAAATAGAAACAGTATGTCTATCTGTCTGACAAAGGTTTACCTGCTGGTTGACTGAAGTGGGCATCACTGCTATTGAAGTCTTTTTCATGCTAAGCGAAAGTGTCTTTCATAAGGAAATGAGGCAAGTGAAGCTCAAAGAAAAGGAGAAAGTTGTGACAAAGGGTAAAGAAGTTTCAGGCTTTTAGAAAAGAATAAGTGCAAATAGCAAAATGGAGTGAGGAAGGGGGAAATAAAGACTTTAAAAAAACCCAACAAAATACAAATATGAACAAAAGTCTGATATCTGCTTGATTGTGGCAGTCACAAATGCAGAAAATTCTGTCTCTGTCTGATCTACATGATGTGCATCACACTCTCTGTCTATTACAGTGATATGCAACAGTGCAGAGTTTATAATAAAATCACCAGGTAGCTTCTGAGACAGTCTTCTTCTTGAGAGACACTGCCTAAGTATCTGTGCAAAAGCAAGTTTTTCAGCATAAGCCCCTGAGAATATCTGTAACAGGCACTGGAGAACTGCTCCCAGTGTCTGTGGTCTGTTCCAACTAAGGACCAGTGCACCAAACTGAGCATCCTACTCTGGCATCCTACTCCACAGCTGAGTGACTAAAACAGGGGAGAAAAGAAGTAAAGCTGTGAGTTGGCATCTGTGTGCTCCCAGCTGCTGTGATTTGTCACTGCCTCCAGAGCTGCCATACGTGCTGCTCTGCAGTTGCCACAAGCTCGTGCTTGGCAGATCAGAGGGAAGTGTAAGGAGCTAGGTGGGAAGAAGAGCAGTCCTTTTCGCCCTCTTGTCTTGGTGATGGCTGCACTGAGTATTGCAGGCCACATGCAGAAATAACTATACATTTTTAGTTGTGCTGGTTGCTTTTGTGCTGGTGTTAGTTTGCTCAGAGGCAGCTGTGCAAACTCAGAGCCTCCTGAGACTTCCTCAGCAGCAGATTCCTGATAACTGTCAGCCTTCCTGTGCAAAAACTACCTTTCCTTATCTAGTGTGGTTATTCAACTCCTGTTTGCGACTGCTAACTGGGCCACAGCACAGGCAGGCTGAACTCATGCTGTGCATAAAAATCATTTGGGGGGAGGGGATTAAAGAAACCAAACCTTAATTGTAGCCCCATGGTCCCTCTGAGGGCATAAATGGGTCTATGCTGCTGACATTGCTGTGATGGAACACATGTTTTAGCTGAGAGCTGCAAGAAGTCAGTCCAGAGCTTCTATTGGCTAAGAGGTGTACCAGACTGCTTTCAGGGTTGATTAAGATTGTTGAGATCAGTGATTAGGATGGAGGTTCTAACTTGTTTTTCAAATAGATGTAAAACACTGCTGGAATGTTAGTTAATAACGTCATGCTGAAGAGAATATGACTCTGTGAAATTAGAACCTCAGACATTATTGAACAGCACTGAACTTCAGACAGTGTTGAAATCTGTCCATAGAATCAAAGAACAGCTTGCGTCAGAATGGATCTTTAAAGATCATCTTGGTTCCAACCTGCCTGTCAGAGGCAAGGACACCTTCTGCTAGACTGTGTATCTCAAAGCTCCATCCAATCTAGACCACAACGATTTCAGGGACGAGTCACCCACAACATCTGGGCAACCTGTTCAGTGCATCGCCACACACAGTAAAGAATTTCTAATATCAGATCCAAACCTGACCTTTTTAAATTTGAAGGAGTTACTCCTGTTTCTGTTGCTACAAGCCTTCTCCATCTTCTGGTACTGGAAGGTGCTATAAGGTCACCCAAAAATCTTTTATTCGGATTGAAAAGTCCTCATCCTTTCTATCTGCATACTGGGTCTGGCTGAGAGTGAGTTCATTCAAAGGAGGGGTGTTCTAGCCCTCTGAACATTCTGAGAACGTCCATGTATTTCCTGAGGACTGCAGAGCTGGATGCAACACTGCAGGTGGGTTTTCACCAGAGCAGAGGGACAGAATCCCCTTCCTTGCCCTTCTGGCCATGCTACTTTTGGTGCAGCTCAGGATAAAATTAGGTTTCTGAAATGTGTGCACAAATTAATCGGCCATATCCAGCTTTTCATCCATGAGCACCCCCAAGTCCTTCTCAGGGCTACTCTCAACCCATCCTCTCCCCAACCTGAATCCATGTTTGGGACTGCCCTGACCCAGCTGCAGGACCCTGCACTTTCCTTTGTTGACCCCCATGAGGTTTGCACTGGCCCAGCTCTCCAGCCTGTCCAGGTCCCTCTGGATGCCATCCCTTCCCTCCAGCTGTGTCGACTGCCCCACACAGCCTGGTGCTGTCAGTGACCTCCTGAGGTGTGCTCAATCCCACTGCCCACGCCAGAGAAGTTAAAATGTGCCAATCCCACTATCAGCTCCTGAGGACTGCCACTTGTCACTGGTATCCACTTACGTGGAATGATTGACCACAACCATTTGAGTGCAACCATTCAAATAATTCCTGAATCACTGAGTGGTTTATCCATCAAATCCTTGTCTTTCTACTTTAGAGACAAGGATGTCAGGTGAGGCAGTGTCAAATGGTTTGCACAAATCCAGGTAAGGGAAATCAGTTGCTCTTCCCTCATCAAAATTGTAACTTGATTATAGAAGGGCAGCAAAATTGTCAATCAAAATCTTGTCCTGTGATTCTACGGCACTCTCTTCTAGTATTCAGTCCTTCCTAAAGAGCCTGTATTTTTCTGTTCCAAAGCTCCAGTCATAGGAGCCATCCCACCACGTCTTCCCAATTCCAGATCTGACAGTGAGTTGCATTTCTACCAGAAATGTAGAAATGTTCCTTTGATTTATACAGCGATCTCACTTTTTAATAAAAAATTTAGTCAGTAATGAAAACTCAAAAAAGAAATTCCTAATGCTTTTTTTAAATTGAAAATATCAAGACTGCTGGTGATGTATGTATTCTAGTATCAGAATAAAAAAAGAAAAAAGACCAGTAAATTGAAAATGAAACAGTTCCTTGCAGTTGAATCAAATTAAGATTATGGGTGCTTCACTAACAATTTTGATAGAAGAAACCCAGACTGAGCTCTGTAAGCACTACTAGGATCTGCTTGCTAAGCATACTGTTGATGAGGTGACTGCTCATTGAAACTTTTCACAAAGATGCTGTGCAGCACTGCCCAGTCCTGTTCTGGGCTTCACACAGGCACGTGTGAAGGAAGGTGAGCCTGCCTCCGTTGCCTCATCCCTTCTGATCTGGAGGCAGCTTCTTTAGCAGGCAGAGGTGCTCAGCTGCTCTTTGCCTCCAGAAGGGAGGGCAGGAGCATGGGGCTAGCTACCATTTTAAGGAGCTGAGGAGCACTAGCAGTAGACATGTTACGGCTTGATGACTCAAAACATCCTCCAACAAATGTTCATTAAGTGCTTGCAAAAACATGTTACTACTCACTCCAGCCTCCAGAAAAGGCACCAGTTCCAGCACTGATTCCCATGGGACAATACTGATGGCTCATGTCCAGCTTAAAAGCTGTAATACTTTATCTTCCACTCCTTATCCTTTAACTGGATTTCAGTCCAGTTCTCCCAAGCTGGATGACAGTATAATTTCCTGGTGCAAAATAAAATATTATGTCCTTCAGGGCTCCTTATCCTTTGCATATTGCCAAATTCTTAGTTCTCTAGAATATTATCGAGAGAGAATTGTCCTTTGCAGAAGACAGGCAACCCATCTTTAAATGGACTGTATGTCTCCATAAGCAAGAAGATATTTTCTACTTTCTATATAATATGCATTATTCTATAACCAGTAATATCTTTGACGTAACTTCTTCACTCAATACAATTTTGCTATGGTGCATTAACTCCAAAGGATAATAAATGATTAAAAAATTAATATGAAAAGTAGATAAACATGCCTCTTGTATCTTGTCCTGGGGGAAGAGCTGTTTGAAGTATTCCCTAGTAATCCACACAATCCTCTTTTGCTGTGGCCTATGGAGGTAAACAAATTACTTTGGCTTTCCTAGTAGAGAAGGTAAGCTCTGCCTCTTGATTACTGCACGGCAAAACCTACAGTTTTCTTTAGTATTTGAATATTTAAAAATGAGATATGTCCCTAGCATGGAAAAATGTTTTAATTGAGCACCATTTAACCTCATTCAAATTTAAGAATTTTACTTGAAGGATTTAATTAGAACTTTCCCTCTTTTAGTTCTAAATCACATAATGCAGATTTTGGACTGCATTTTTTGCTTTCATTTTCTGTCCTTGCAGCTGACCATTTCTGATGTATGTCCTGGCACACATTTACAATGTTCTTTAAACTTGGTGGTACTCCATGCATTTACATCTAAAACTGCTGTTAGGATTTTCAAATTTATGTGATCTGGATCATGCAAAAACATTGATGGGCTCTAACTCTAAAATTCGGTTATGATTTTATGCCTGTTGCTAGATAGGAGGATTATGGGTATGATTACATACCCATCTTGGGTTGAAAGAAATCAGAATAAACTAGGAAGGAATCTCTCTCTGACTGGCTGATGTTGCTAAATTGTCCTTCTGATCACTGCCTCTGATTGTCACCCCATTAGGAGAGACCCTGCTGTTGCAATGTCAATAGTCAGTTGCAGAGCCACCCATCAGTCTGGGTTTACCTTTCCTACTGCCAGCCTGAATGCTCTGTTCCGGCTGCTCTTCCTTGTTTGGTGCCCTTCCCCACCAAAGCCAGTGGCATGGCCAGATCTGATGCTTTCTTGACCACAATCAGGGCAAGCTTAATCATTAAAAACCTTTCCAGACAAGTGTTTAAGTACATTTTTCAGCAAAAGCAGGCTTCAGAGGCCATTCCAGAATCATTCCATGGACGCAGTGTTAAGATTCTCTCTGGTATTCATTGCACAGGCTTTCAAGGGCTTAATCTCACATCAGGCACTTCTCTCACTGGGTTTAATGTCATGAGGTAGCAGAAACAATAGTGGGCAGCTGTAGTGTAACAGGACCTTAAGTTAGGGGCAGGGAGATGTAGACCTATTGCTGGATTTCCTGTGGTCAAGAACTTTTGTGGGTGAGGTCTAGGTGCATTACAGAAGCATGCAAATGCATTACAGGCAAAGATAGAACACCCTGCCACCTAAAAAAAAAATCTCCTCAAATATGTTTGATTAGTTTGCCAGTGACTCTGGAAAGCCAAGATCCTTGTGCCCAACCAGTCTGCCAGTGTCCCATTATGGGTCCACCTCAACAAACAGTCCTGCTGGATCAGAGGGCCGTTCAACTGACTTGTTCAGGGACACACAGCAACAGCAGAAGAGAGGCCTTCTCAGTGGGGTTTCCTACTTTATTCAGGTATATTACCCACTGCCAGTGTGTGCTAGTGTCCATGAAAGACTCACTCTAACTATGGAATAACATTCTATATTAATGAGAGAAAATTGTGACACGTTAAGGTTAAAGGTGTGTCAGCGGTAGTTTCTGAGTGCAAAAACATTCAAAGGAATATGCACACAAGATTTAATCCCCAATAAAAGTTATCTCAAGATAACTATTCAGGAAAAGTTAGCTCAAGATAATAACTGAGAATGGAAAGCATAAGACCCATTTCCACTAGATGTCCCTATGAGGGAGAAGGTACCTAGGTTCAGTCCAGCGACTAACCCTAGTTAAGCTGGAGTCGTACCTGACTTCTCCCCATTCTTAATTTAATTCTATACTACTTCTTTATGTTTAGGTGGAGCATGAATGACTCTAGTCATTCCTTTGTTGCTGATTGGTGTGAAATTCTGTCGCTTCACTCTTAAAGCTACAGTTAATAAAATGCAAAGTACATGCTCGATGATTGGTGATCTTACCTTGGAGGTGGATAAGTTTGGGATGGAGGGGGATTAATATTGCAATTGGATTATAAGGAGTCAAGTTTATCAAGGAAAGATATTTTGCCATAGTTGCTGGTTCAGCAGTAAGACATCTGCTATCCTTCCTGGCTGATACGTGCTATGCAGTTTATCAGCCACATGGTATCATTGATTCCTTACATGGATTTCAACAGTGCTTTGCTCAGCCCCTGTTCCATCCCCCTCAGCAGGTGCTCAAGGATACAGCCTGTGTGTGTGGGGAATCATCGTGGAATAAGTTTTAGTCATGCTCACCAAACCCCACTGGGAAAGAAGTAACAACATTTTATCCTCTAATATCTATAATGTCATAGCTTCTGTTAGGATGTGGATATAACTTTCCAGTTTCCTTTCATTTCAGCCATTGACCTTTTCTACAGACCCAAAAGGGTACAGCTGCTCTGAACTGGCAAGGGAAATCACTTGTGATAATTTATAGGAGAAATGGTTAAAGGCTAAAAGCCTAAACTGGCCTAACAAGTCACATAGATAGAATTTTATTTTATATCAGCAATTCATATTATTTAGTTATACCTGTCTGGAAAAAAAAGGGATGGTAGGAAAGGATGATAGATTATGGAATTAAACAATTTTTTCCTTAGAGACTTTTAAATGAAGATTATTTTGATTATAATGTACCAATTATAATTGGTTCTTGGGTACCAATATTTTACACTGCATTACTCTGTTTTGTAGAGAATACAAACACATACTTCAGTCGAGTCCTGAGTATATTGTACTTTCTTGGCAAGCAGGGACTTGGAATATTTTATGGTTTCTAACTGCTATATTGACTTTTCTATACAGGGAGGTGGAGCTGGTTTCAGTGTGATCAAGGTCCACAGAAAAGCTCACATTATGGTTTTCTGAATAGCAAAATTGTGTGTTTCTCCTATTGAAAGATTCCATATCTTCTAATTGCAGCTTTCTCCTTTCATACAAAGTGAGGAGCAAGAGATGGTGCTACTCAGGTGTAGTGGAATGACTGGTAGGACTTCAGTAGGACTGCAGCAGATTTTGTTCCTCAAATATAAAAATTCAAGGATACAAAAGGAAAGCAAAGTACTGTTTGTTTTGCTGAATGTGACTCACTGTGTATGCTATTTTCTACACCAAGTCAAATGTTCTCGTAGTCTGTACTCATTAACTGGAAAGAGATGGAAATGATTTATAATCCTACTTGCCTCAGACCTGCAAACATGACTATGTGAAATTTTGCAACACATATCATAATTATCCCCTTACTATGAAAACACTTTCACTTCTCAGCATCACATTTTGATTTACTAAAATAATAAAAAAAAAATCCATAAAATGTGTTCCTAACTTAGATAATTCCAAGAGAAGAACAAACCTATAAAGTTTCCTCCTGCCTTCTTGTTTTATTTCACCTGGTACTGTAAGGTAGGGACATAGAGCTTCATTGTCCAGCTGAAGAATTTTTCTCAGCATACTGAAATTTCTAGGAAAGGAACAATGGTGTGCTTTATAGAGTCTGCCTGTTGAAGATAATAGTCTTAAGACTTTCTGTCTCACAAAGTGCTGTCACAGATTTAAGTGTAGCAGGTTGGA
Source organism: Melospiza melodia melodia (assembly GCF_035770615.1). Classification (NCBI taxonomy): domain Eukaryota; kingdom Metazoa; phylum Chordata; class Aves; order Passeriformes; family Passerellidae; genus Melospiza; species Melospiza melodia. The sequence continues at coordinate 35,204,362 of NC_086226.1, forward strand.
TGGCTACATATAGAACAGCAATATTCACTCCCATAAAACTCTGGTGCTTGTATAATTTCAAGCAAGGTGCACTTAAAAAAATCCTTCATAAAAATAAGAGCAAAGTGATTGCCCAGTTATGTACAAAATACTGGAGGTTAGGTCTGAACTAACATACAATATAGCATCAAATATTATATGTTAAACATATAAAATTTATATGTTAAACATATAACATTATATGCTAAACATATAACATAGTATCATAACATAATATCTGAGTAAGAAATAAATTACATTAAAAATAATGTAAAATTCTGTATATGCAGCAGACATATGTTACTTGAGCCTCCCAGGTATTACTAATCTGCACAGATCTTCCTGGGTAGGGTCAGCCTTCCTGCTACAATACTGTAGTACAAGGAGGGGCCAGAAACATTAAGGGTAGGCCTTCTCCCAAACTGAATGTAGCTGTTGTATTTATATGTAGCTATTAGTTTTTTTCTATCAGAAGCAACCTTAATGCTGTGTTAATGACCTTCAAATCTTTAGCTCTCTGGTCTTTCTAAGAGGATTTCACCTGATAATTTATAAACAATCTAAGGTTTTGTGTATTTTGTATGTATGTATTTTATATATATATATATATATATATATATATATATATATATATATATACATATATATAAATACATAATGCAGTTTCCTAAAAATACAGGAATAGAGCTTAAAAATAGTTTTGTAACTTATCAACAGTGAACTTTTTTCTCAAGATTGCACAGAACTGAAATACTACAATTCCACTGGATCTGAGCCACAGTTTTCTGACAGGAATGGCTTCTCATTTTCTTCTTCCTAGGCAATGAAGTGAACAGCTTCCCCTTCACACTCCAGCTGTGATGAGTTGTTCACCACAGTCTCACAGATACTTGGTCTGTGCTGTGACACACTTGCTGCAGTCTGTGACTAACTCCTTGGACACACTGTACAAGATGTGCAGTTCTTTGACCGTATCTTTTAACAAATAAACAAAATTAGTCCTGGAAAATGAGTGGCCAAGACTTCCAGTCAGCTTCCGTCTGGCTAGAATATTAATCACTATATGTGTTGTTACAATGAGATTGTTCCAGAGATATTTGAGTGTAATTTGTTTTCAGACTCTTTCTCCTATGTGCATGTGTGCCTAGACACAGTGATTAGATACTTAACAGGAAAAAACCTTTATAGGTAGATTTCATTTTCATATAGTACTTGAATTTTCCATCTTATAACAATTCAAAAAGCTGTATTTTCACAAGATTTTAGTACTGTTTTCTTGTCTGAGTCTGGATATGAAGCCACTTGATCCAGTGAGTAATTTCATCACTAAACTTATCACAAAGAATGACTGTCAATAAAATAGCTACTCATAATGAAAAGGAGATTTTCTTTATTTTTCTTTTAACTGCAAATTATATCTGTTTTAAAGCAGTCACAAATTTCTTTAGCTGAATTAGAATTCAAGGTGGTTTTTTTCACCCAGAGATTTGATAGATTCTTACAAAGACAATTTTAAAGAATTACAAACTTAAGTTCCCATATTTGCATGCCATTTTTGAGAAATAGTTGTTTAGATAACAAAACTTGGTAATTTCTCTCATGAAAGAAATGAAAGAAAGAAATAAAAGATCTCTAACCAAAAACCACCATCAATTGCAAAAAACCCTTTCATTTTGATATGTTTAAGTCCAAAAAGTTTGGACACAAATTTTTTTTCAGATGAAAGCATCTTTTCCAGCATTTATTTTGTAAATGAAATTCTTAAAAATACAGACAATACACAAGCCATTGAAAATAAGTTATGGAATGAGATTAAACTCTGCACAGCAAACACGGACAGTAAGGGTTCTGTGGGAAATCTGCAAGTACTTTTAACTACTATGTCATATTATCATCTTAGGTTTTTTGTAAAAGTTTCTCAAAGGTATTATCCTTGTCAACTTGGTCTTTTAATATTGGAATTGCATTTATCTACTTCCTAGCAGAAATGTGAAAAAGCTGGTAATTTTTGTCTGCTTTGGTCTTATAAAGTGATGCTCACTGGCAAGAAGCTTTTATAGATAAAACTCAGGGATTTTATGATTATCCAAGTCAGTGAGAGTTCCACACCAAGCAGCAGCCTTTCACTTTTCTGAGCCCAAAACACGATTTCATTGCCATCTCTCCAGTGGGAGAATATTTTCTACAGTGGTTGTTGAGATGGGGAGAGGGAAGGCTTCTCTGGCCAGACACAAATACACTTGGGCCTGTGTCCCAAGGGGATGCATGGCAGTGTAATTACACATCATTTGGTACATGCCTGCTGAGACAGAGGTGTCAATCTGCACAAAACATCAAGAATAGAGTTGTGTAGGAACCATTCTTGCAGCTAATGGGGGTCTCAACCTTTCTTGTGGTCTCTATGCAGCTAATGACATAATAGACTATTGAGCTTAATCAAAGGATAGTTTGAAATATTTATAATAAAACACGTATGACCACAGTGGCATTGTGGAATGGTTGAGGACACAGTCCATGGAAGATGCACTGCTTATGAGTTGTGGATATAACTGGATACTTAAGAAAATGAATGATATTTCTTCCTATCTCTATCTAAACCAAAACAGAAGCAGGTTACAACACTGAAATGTCAATTGGAGAGCTATTTGCATTGGAGACTATGGAAATATGAAAGAGGAAAGAAGAGCAAGAAGTTTAGTATAAAGTTCTGTAGAAACAAAAATATAAGTGTTCTGAATTGTTCAAAAAAGATAGAACAGATCTTCAAAGAAAAATAGTTGGAAGGTTGTGAAGAGTTGTTCCGACAAGTTAAGTTCTCTTCTACCACACATCAGAAAATAAGCATCAAATCTAAGAGTAAATATAAAAATTCTGTCACAGTATTAGGAATCTAGGAAGATGGTTAACAATGTTTAGTTTTTTAAAAGGCCACTGATAGAATCAATACTTGAGGAATCAAAAAATAAAATCAGATTAATGGGAATAAGAGAGAATATTAACCATGGAACAACACTTGCATCACTTCCTGACATATTCTGGAAATGAAGGGTTTAGACCCAAAGAAGGCAAATGGTTAAAAAAATAAAGAAGGCAAATGGTTAAAAATATAAAGAACTACAGAACTTATATTAAAAATTCTATCATTTTAAAATGGAAGAGTAGTAATGGCCTATTAAAAATATTAGCCCACATGGTGACTGACATGCTGAAAGACAGCCAAAAATGTAACAGGATGGAGATTTTGGTCTTCATAAACTTGGTTGCTTTTATAGTAAGAAAAACATTCTATGCTTTGACAGTAGATATTTTTGCTTCTTGGAAACCCATCTAGTTAGAAACTTACATAAGAAAAAAAAAATTAATCCTCACCAGTGAACAGAATCTGGACCAGGATGTAATTATAAAGAAAACCACTCAGCAATAGTGGCCAGGAGGTACAACTGACTGACAGAAACAGGAAATATATAAACTCTCTAATATTAGAAGCTGAGCTGGCTAATACATTTGATTCTGAAAAAAGGGTAATAATGTAGAATACAGACAGACTTTGCGGTACAATTTGATAAGAGAGTGAGACTCTCTTATCAAGTCTGAAAGCCTGATTCAGTTAAATGTGTGAAAAGGAAAAGCAGTAGCAGAAAATAAAATAAATTATTCATGATAGTGTCACTGTGGAAGTGTACTGGGTGAGCTCTGTATCTGAACCACTCTTTATGAGTTAAATTCTGAAACACATCCTTCAAACCATTTTTTAAATAATTTATCATTACCTACTCATAAAACACGTAGTTATCACTAGCAGGACTGAAGACCCATTTAGTCACTCAGGAGATGTTTTAATGTGATTGCACTAAGATGCTGAATGATAGCTCAACTATTTTACAGTAGAGGAATGGAAAGGGGCAAACGTGAAAAGAATTTTTACAAACAGCTTTAGGGAAGTTTTAAAAACTGCAGAAAACTACTTGCCTAGTGAAGTTCTAGACATTTTAATAAATAAAATTAGCAGATACTAAGTCCAATGTAATGAGCAAGATCAATTTAACTACTGAAGTTCTTTACAGGTGAAGTTGGATATGCAGATATTATTGATGCAGTTGGCATGTAGTATTTGTGTCTCCAGAAGAATTTTAAATGGAATGGTATAAAATCTTCAAAAAGAAACTAACCCTAAAGAGACAATAAGAAATCTGTCTCTTTATCAATATAAAATCATATTTCAAACCAAGTAAGTCTTGCAAGGTTTGTTTCTTGAACAGGCCAGAGAACAGCAGAAACACCAGCCAGCGAAAATTGACTTGAATCTATTTTTTTAAGATTTTTTAAAAGGAAAACTTTTTTTTCTCTTGATGGGATGAATTTCTCCAAAACACTAGGTGTCACCATGTTAGACAAGTGTTAAGATCACATTATAGTTGATGGGAATTTTGTCTAAACAGTCAGTACAGTATAAGATATCATTCTTCGTATCATCTTGCAAACATCTTCATATAGCCAAGTACATCGTCTCCCGGACTCTATAGTCAATGGAAAGACCATAAACATCTAAGAAGATGTAAGCACCCTGAAATTATGAGAAATTAGCCTCATCCTGGGAGCAATTCACTTTTTTGTTTTAAGCAGAGATTACATGTTTTGGGGATTAAAAAAGTGGGATTTTCCTCTATTTCCATCTTAATTCAAATGCCGGTGTGAGATGCTGCCACGTGAAATAAGATGAATTAAGATGTTTAGCAATGGAGGAAATATTAATAGATCCAATAGTGTCAAAATACACAAATGCACCTTCTTTGGGTTGTCATGTCATATTCAGGACCAGATGATGAGTTAGTATAGTATGCAAGGACAGAAATAAACTCTTGTGGGGTATATGAATATATTTTCAAAATTTATTTAGATATATTCAGGCAAGTAACAGAATTCTAAGCAGGTTGGTGTTTTCTGATTAAAAATTGGCAAGCATCATAAAATTTTGTAAATACTATAGGGAATCTACCTTTGATACCTAACACTGTTGCAAATCTGGTTCATAGCTTCTAATTGGAGTCATCCATCTGGCAACATTTGAAAAAAGCTCTTAAATATTTGTCTTGGTTTGAAAAGACAGGTCTCTGCTAAGGAGGGCAGGAGCCTCTCTTTAAAGGGAAAATGTAAACCCCCTCCCTCTGAATTATTAAGGGGCTCTCAAGCCCTTATTAATACGGGAATAGGAATAGCAGTTCTTTATTAGGAAGAAGAAATAAAAATAAAAATGCAGTAATACTAACCAACACTGACAGAGCTAGAGTATGGCCTGACACCCTGTGGATCAGGGTGTTGGTAGCACTCCCATTCAATGGTGGCTGCAGTCCTCCTGCAGTGCCAGGTGCGGTTCTGTTGGAGCAGCGATCCTGTAGAAGGGTGGAATTTTCCTTTGAAGGTCTTGTAGTGGTGTAGGTGGGTTTGATCTTCCTCTGGGAATGCAGTGGAGAAGAAAGCTGCTTCTCTGGGAATCCAGTGGGAAAACGCTAACTGTGGTGTTCCAAATCTCAGATTATATCCAGGTAGGAATGCTTGGCTCCTCCCCTGGGCAGAGCATCTCACAAGGGGATGATGTAATTTTATCAGTCATGCAGTGACACTCAATGGCTCATTAACAGAAGGTATCTCCCCAGAGGGAGGATTGGTTGTGGGAGAGATAAAAAACCATGCCCGATTAACAGAGGATGACTGCCCAACCTCTAACATATGGCAACAGAACACACAGCCCTGGCCACATCCTGCATTTGCAAAAAACTAAGACAATATTTCACATCATTAGGTACAAGCAGAATAGTATTTTTAATCTATGAATAGACTAACTGGCAAGTTTGCTGTTAACTAAAGTGTATTAAATACTCCGAGGAGAAAAGGAGCAGATGAAATCCAAACCAATTCTAAAAAATAATTAATAATAACTAATCAGCTGGATGCACATAGCTGTTGAATTAATAAGTAAACACAACTGACTGAGAATAAATCCCATAAAGCAAAGCTCCTTAAAAACAGCATCCACAGTGGATACATTGTGCTAAAGCTAATATTTCATCATTACATTTTTAAATAGTAAATTAGTTTAAAGAATGACAGAGTTGAAAAATTATATTATCTTTCCATTAGTTATTTTTTAAATTGTGTCAAAGAAAACACCTTTTCCTCTAAGCAAAGCTAAAAACAGAAAAGCGATTCTGGCTTAAATGTCTACATATCAAATTATCGAAGATTCATAAATAGTCCTTGAAAAAGAAGTTTTAGCTAACCTGAAGCCAGCAGATTAACCAGATAAAACCCAATAGTACAGAGAAATAAAAAATTATAGTGTCTTTCAAAGGTACTTTTTTCAAAGTAACAATTTGCTTATGGAGTGAGAACTGTGCATGTCAGGGTGACCACTGGTTTGGAAAGATTTAGGCCATTATTACACCTTAATGTGGAAATGAAAACCAAGCATATTTATGCAAAAGTGAAAAGACCTGGAGCAGGCCCCAAGCCATCTGCTTGTGATCTGCCATCTGCCATCTACAGCACATTACAAGCAAAGAGTCTGCAGTTAATTCCTAAAGGACTACGAACCCTTCCCCTGAAATTCTAGATTAAACGTTATGGATATTAATATATTGGATTCCATAGTGTTCTGCTATTCAGGTGTGGGGATTTCTGTGATTCTACCTTTATGCATCACCACTGAGACTCAAACCTGAATGCTTTTCTCAAAGCAATGTATTAGGGTTCTGGTTGTTATCATATCTGGATTCCACCAGATATGCTCTGAGAGCTTCACTGTGTTTCCAGAGGTGACTCAGCAAGCTGAGACAAACAGTCTGTTGCTCTGTACAGGAATAGAGCTGTGAATGATGAATGGCAAAACCCTACTTTGTATTGCACTGCAAAAGCTGTAATGCAGGATATCCCCAGGAATGGAGATTACTTGAAATGCTGTTTTTCACACGCTCTCATAAAATTTCACTACTTGGATCCAGTGTATTTCTGTCATGGATGGGAAACCTTTTTTGTCATGCAACTTCACTAACTGGAAGAAGATCAACAAAGAAGCCTCATTTGCCACTCTTAGTTTACTCTGACATAAAATATATTGCCTAGAGATGTCTCCAATACCGGATCGTTTTATAAGTGGATATGCAAGGAGAAACTAAATACAATGGGAAATGTGATAGCTCAACTGTGAAATTCAAAGAAAAATTATATTCCAGTTCTGGGCAAAACTGACATATTTGTAAATGCAAAGGGACTTTTAAGAATAGAGATTAGTTAGGACATGCAGAAGAGGCTGGGTACACGTACTCATGAGTAAAAATCCTCCCTAAAAATATGAGCCCATAGATTTTCCCATAAGGCATCTTTACCTGCTTGCCTAGTGTACATGTGTCATCTGACAGAGCCTTGGAAATTTGAATCTTTATCCCCTCTTCTCTCAACTACAAAGCTAAACCCAGCAGTCCCTTCCTAGTTCTTCAGACCTCTCACAGAGAAGTGAAGTCATCTTCTCCTGACAGCTTTATGTGTTATCCATTGCAACAGGCCCAAACTATAGGCTGAAATGACTAAGTTATTTGCTTTTCTACTTATTAATTATCACTGTTGCTTTCTTAAACAGTGCAGGCAGAACTGACTATTTCCACTAAAGCAGTTAGGGGAAGATTTGTGGAATCTCTCTCTGACATACAGAAATCTAAAGGACAGGAACAAAATTTTTGTAGCAGACCATGCCACAGTGAGTCATGATCCTGAGCAGAGTCTATGCAGGGAAGCTGGAGATACTGTGGAAGTGTCAGAATCCGAGGGTCTGGCTCTGCACTGATTGGCATACACTCTCTCCCTGGTGAAGATATTCTTTATTTATTTAAATAATTTTACTTCATGAAGAAGTAGAGTCCAGAGCTTGTGGGCAGTCAGTAGTGCTGTACTCCGGTACATGTCTTCATCCTTGCCTTGCTCCACAGGAGGATTTCAGCATGTTACATGGGTCTGTGGCCCCAGGATGAAGGAGAGCAAGCTGACTGCAGCCCTGGGAATGGCAGGCCCTTGGCAGCACAGATTGCAGCTACTTTGGCACTACATTCCCAACAAAATCCTGCCAACCCATGAGGGACATGAAGGCCCATGCACTGGCCAAACTGTGGGATTGTGCACAGAACTAGTCTGAGTACTTCAGACCCAGACATCCATGGGTTTTTGAAGAAGAAAGGTGTTTAATACTATTAGAAGCATAGGGCAGCTTAGGAGACTGTGTATATAAGGATCATGCCCTAAAACAAATGGACAGTATTTAAAACAAGAAATATTTGAGACTGAATCAGAGAAAAAATGAAATGCAAGGGAAATCCCACCACAATCTTTCTAACTACAAGGCTAGTTAAGTACAGAGATGGCTTGCTTAGGATACTTCAAAGTGTTAAGACAAAATAAATGGTTTAGGCAAAGTTGATCTGTACCAGGGTTTCAAGAAGGCTGTGCAGTCCATTTTCTAATTCAGTAAAGCTCTTCGGCTCTCCAGGAGTATCTTCAGTGGGGGGCTATCCCACTAAGACTGAAATAAAGGCAGACTCCCTAATAAATATCCCAAGACTGTACTTGAATTCAGAATGATTTTCATGCCCTGCCTTGCTATCCAGAAAATTAAGGCATTTACAAGACTGCCTGAGGATTAGGAGAGAAGGCTGTCTCGTGGTCCTGTGAAATAGCCAATGAGTATTTTTAGTCTGGTTTCATAGAGAATCTGGCTGTTACACATGACTGCAATCAAAGATAAATTGCTCTGGTAGTGCAAAACTTAGCTTGGTCACTAATCCAAGTATCTAAACTTGCTGAAAATCCTGGGTTTGTCTATTCATGTCCTTCTTAATCTGTGAAAACAATTTGTGGATAGAGGAAAAAAACTGGTGCTTTTTATCCACAGGGACCTTGGCTTCTTTAAACACGCAACAGCTGGAAAGAGAGAGGAAAAAGAAGAGTGAAAGGAGAACAAAGGGGAAAAAACCCAAATACACCACCTTGGGCAGCCCATTGCAGTGCTTAATAACTCTTTCAGTGAAAATATTCTTTCTGATCTTCAACCTGAACTCCACCTGATGCAACTTGAGGTCATTTTCTCTCATCCTGTCACGCATTTCCTGGGAGAAGACCCTGACCCTCACCTGGCCACAGTCTCCTTTCAGGCAGTGGTGGAGAGTGACAAGGTCATCCCTGAGCCTCCTTTTCTCATGGATGCACAACCCCAGCTCCCTCAGCTGCTCCTCCACTTGCACTCTCGACCCCTCACTACATTGTTGCACTTCTAAATCAATATTTATCTCTTTGGTTACTGATATTTTCAGATTGCATTTAAGTCTAGATCATAAACACAATGGTATTTGGACTGATTTTAAAAGGTCTGCATGTTTTTTGGTGCCTCCTTGCTGCCTAAGAAGAAAAGGTCTTTATACCATACCAATAGTAAAGAGCTATTTCGTACAACCGTGTTTCCTCAGTGCCACATAAAACTTTCTGAGATCTAGTAAAATTAAAGATTGTTGATATGTATTCATGTTACAAAAAAAAAAAAAAAAAAAAAATCACTACTTTCCTGTTCAGACAACTTACAAATTTCAGCTAGAAATGCTCCAAGCCTTTTCCATGTAATTTCCAGTATTTCTTCAGCTTCTATGCAAAGTAGGTTTTTTTTACCACTGGCATGGAAACAAAAAGCCGAGAAAGTAAAAATAGGCTCTCTAAGGAAGATGGAGTTTGCTTATTCAACATAGTATTGGTGCTTATTTTGTTTATTCACTTCATAGCTTGCTTACTCATTTACTGAGCATAGTTCACTTACTCATGAAGTATTGGAGAGACCTGCTTTGCGCATGTCATTTCCAAGTACTGTACGGAAAATAGATACATTGTTGCCATTTAAATTAAAAGGCATGTCAGACGTTCTTCAACTACTTAAAAAAAATTATGAGTACTTTAATTTGGATACCAAAGACTGGCATTTTTCCGGTGGTGGTGAAAAATAGTGGTGTGGTGATCAATGCTGAACCACTCAGCACAGCACTCACTAAATTTATGCATAAAAATCTGTAATTAAGATTTGTTTAAGGTTAGAAAAGAAAAAAGTCACTGAAGGTAGGGAGAAAAGAAAATATTCATCTTAAATTACTACAGACCACAAGCAAGTCTTTAGAATGCAGTTTGTGTGGGAGAGATAATGAGTTTTTTCAATAAAATCAAACCACTCATGACTTGTAGAGGAAGCCAATGAGACAAGGAATAGACAGACACAACAGAAAAATAGTGGTGTGGTGATCAATGCTGAACCACTCAGCACAGCACTCACTAAATTTATGCATAAAAATCTGTAATTAAGATTTGTTTAAGGTTAGAAAAGAAAAAAGTCACTGAAGGTAGGGAGAAAAGAAAATATTCATCTTAAATTACTACAGACCACAAGCAAGTCTTTAGAATGCAGTTTGTGTGGGAGAGATAATGAGTTTTTTCAATAAAATCAAACCACTCATGACTTGTAGAGGAAGCCAATGAGACAAGGAATAGACAGACACAACACAATAGACAGACACAACAGGAGGAAGCAGACAAGACAGACAAAGAGTGGCTGCCTGAAGAAGACACAAAGAGCCCCTTGAGTCTGAGGATATTCTCAAGGTCAAAAAGATTTTAGACAGGAAGCCAGTGAACATAGCTGATGAGAGGAGTTAACATTCAAAGATTCAGACAATGAAGATGAAATCCAAAACAGTGATTTATGTGGACTGATGAGGGCAATGACTGCACTTTGGAGAATCCTTTACTAATCAAGAAAGCATGCATGAGTGCATGAATGAAATGTTTGGCCATAATGATGGAGATTATAAGGATTGTTTTTGAAGACATTGAAGACAAAGAAGTGGCAGGTTTTTGGAAATGTATTTGTCATTAGCAAGACTAGTAAGAATGGTGTCAGTGTTAAAACAGAGAAAGCCAGATTGGAAGACATCCAAAGCAGATGAAATGGAGTTAATTGTTGTATTTTGCAGTGTACTAAAGGAGCTTAGAAAGAATGGAAGGGAAAAAATGGGCAAAAGATAGAAATGGGCAAGAAAAATCAGGGTTGATTTTTTGAGAAACATGGAACTTTGAAATAAGAGTTTGAAAAATATGGAAAAAATTTTATGGAAAAATTTGAATAGGGCAGTAGAAGTAAGAGGAATGAAGAGAACGTATCACCTGGCACAGAGTTCAATGCTGAGCAACAAAGTAAGGTGGAAAGTACAAAACAGAGGAACTATCTCATAGAGCTCAGAAAAACGCATAAGCAGGAGTGCGAGTCTGCCATAGAAACAATACAGCTCTTCCCCTGTATCTGTATTCAGAAAAACATAACATATTCTCTTTGGCTGTAACAATATCTGTGAATCAATGTGTGTCTGAAACCAATCTCTGGCCCTGGCCATATGCCACAGAGCCCATGTCCACATTTTTAAATCCTCTTTTCTGCCAGAGAGGAATATTTCTTTGCAAATTCCTGTAGTTTGTCCTAATTCCTTGTTGCAGTGTGTTGCAATATCCTGTTTTAGACTTCCAGGTCACCTCTCAAGTGTGGCAGTACCCCTCTCCCTTCCCCCTCGCCCCCTGCTGGGCTGTCAATTAGGCTTAACATTCCAGCAAGGTCATCGTGTTGTTCGTCACTTTCAAAGGATGCCTTTCAGGCCTGGGGGTCATTGGCCTGTCTAGGTGTCCCTCGTTCCTTGAGACCCCCCTCCTCCCACCTGGTTGGTCCTCACCTGTCCCTTCTCCTCCCCCTGTCCCGGACCTTAAAGGATCAATCAGGCCATGCGGTTGCCATTCTGTTGGAGCTGTTACCTGACATTCAGACCTCTGTGACCATGGAATAAAACTCTGGACATTAACCCTCCGGCAGAATCTGTCTCCTTTCTCTCCACCATCGCCTAAAGCCTTCCCACCTGAGGTAAACAGAGTTTCTACAAGCCTGGACTTGTTCACTGCCCAGCTGCAGTATCCAGCCAGCTAAAGGCGTCTCTGAGGTGAAATACCACAGTTGCCACCTTTGGCCTAGCAGCAAGGGTCAGACTAACCCAGGCACAATCTACCTGGTAATATTGGAACTCATATTCCAATATTGTGGCGCCCAACGTGGGGCTAAGCGACTCTGCAGCCCCAGAAACACTGTCAGTACCTCGGACAGGCTTTGGCAGCCGTGCACCCAGCTGAAAGAGCCTTGGTTGCAACGCTCTCAGCAGAGACTTTGGGATTAATCCCAGAAGAAGTTTCGTGGACTGCTCAGCACCTCTGGAAAGCCCAGCTCCTTTCTGGTGAGCAGATTTTCCAGAGGAAGAACAGGGTACCCTCTCCTGCCCATAGAGGGGTCCTGTTCCAGTGAGGAGACCTGCCTGCCTGGACCTGGCCAGCAACAGCTTCCTTTTTGGGTGAGTATCTCTGCTCTTGGTGGAGCAGAAGCTCAAAAACAGACTCTGCCGTGAGTTCTGTTCCTTTTTTGCCTTTGCATTTCGGCTGCGCAGCCCCACAGACGGGATATCATTGCATTCTAGGCTTTAGCTTTTGAGGCGCGTTTTGCCATCTTTTAGAATTCGCGGCGGAGCGGGGGTGCCCTCCCTGCCCATTCCCCCCGGCTCAGCAGCGCAGCGCCCTCGGCTGTCTTGGCGGGGGGAAGCTCTCTCAGTGCAGGGGGCTCTGCTCTCTCTCTCTGCGGGGGAGGGGGGCTCTCTCTCGGCCAGGCAGGCGGCGCTCTCTGCACATGGCGCGGGCCGCCCCGGTTTCGGCTCAGCACGTGGTGCGGGGTCAGGCTGCTCTCTCAGCTCCGCGGGGGGCTGCATTCTCGGGAGGGGGAGCCTGCTCTCCTTCTCGGCTCGGCAGGGCGTGTCCTGCTGCTGCTGCCCGGCAGTTTTAAAAGCAGTATATACAGCTGCATTGTGAAGCTTTTGTCTGTTCGTTATCGCTTTCCTATCTGTGGTTTTATTTAGAAATCGGTAGCTGATTTTGGCTTTGTTTTTGGTCAGGGGGGATTTTGTACTTTGCCTTTTAGATCTAACATGGGTTCGAATCTCAGCATTGTACAAAAAGGAGTGTATTATCATATTGTTAGCATTTTAGTCAGTGGTAATGTGAAATTCTCTAAAGGAAAATTGAAACAGTTTATAAGATGGCTTTTTCTACACTTCCCACAATTCCTAATATGTAACTTGGGGATGGTTTGGGAAAATGCTATTAGGCACAGGTGAAGTGGGTCAGGGACAATCTAGTTGTGTGATAGCTTGAATAATAGAGTTTCAAAACTTTCAAAATTTAATGAAGTTTCTCATATAGATACAGATCTTTCTGGTCACTCTAGCGTTTCCTGCTGAAGATGGCCATACATGTCTGTTTGGGTAAGGTGCATAGCAGCAGAGTGAAAAGGATGGGGTCAAGAGGCTGAGAAGGCATGGCAGGGTTCAATGTTGGTAATGACATGCTGAATATCTTAACCTTTATTATTCCAGGTTAGCAGGGTATTGGGTTAAACATCTCTCCTTTGGTGTATTTCAATCAGATGTATTCTGAGTGTGTTGCTGAATTATTAAAATCACTGTCTTCATGGGGACCAAAGCTGAAGTAAATTTAATGTAAAATTAATCTAGCAGATAAAGAATATTCCGCATGCATACACTCTGGGGAAAAAACAGAGCCTGTCATCAGAGTGGGCTGTAGCAGCTGTGAGTAACCAGCTGTCTCATTCCAGTTACCAAGAGCACCGACACAGATCAATAGCTATTGTCCCATGACTTTTCTTTTGTAAAAATCAGAACAAATAAAGGGATAAACTGGAAAGAAATTGGATGACCTTCATTTCAAATTAAATTCATTACCCATGGTTGTATACTAGAAAAATATTTAGTGGGAAGTCAAACTTGAAACACTTCTGAGCAGAGAGGGGAGATGCTGTGCTGTCTCAGCCAGTGGAGTACATTGACTCCTGAGCACACATGAACAGCACCAGCTTCTGCAGAGGAAGGTGCAAGAGGCAGTGTAGGAAGGCAGAGCAGTTTCACAAGGATGTATTATTCAGTTTTTATTCCACACAACTTGAGGACTATTTACTGACCAGAAGAACTGTACATTTTATCTCCAGATACCTTCTTCTCAGTCCCTCTCTTCCATACTGCTTCTCCTCTTTTCTGCAGCTCAAAATGTTCTTTTTACATCTCCAAATGTCTTTGCTAGGAATCACCTCTGAGCTGTAACTTGATAATCATAGGCTCAGTGTTGTCATTGTCTCCACTGCAGCTAGCTAGGTTGTATAACAAAATAATTGTTCTGTATTCTGCTAATAAAAGTATCCAATTACTGCATTCTATGTTGCAGGGACATCGCAGTTCTGTGAGAGATTTCAGAGAAGAGCTCGACTTTTTAAAAAAATATTCACGAATCACAAAAGGCATAATTTTAGCAGAAATTTTTTCAGTAAATAGGAAAATTAAACAAAAAGTGTTATTTCTGTACATTACACGCTTAAGGAAAACAGTATATAGCATTATAAACAATGCAAACAAAGATTTCTAGACTTTTCATGCTTCCCTTTATGTGGATTATGGTGAAATGATATCTTGACAGATTCCTTCACATATAGCTGCTCTGTTTCAGGGTCTGACCTTGAGTTATTGATGCTCATTATCAGGCAACAAGCTTTATTAATTAGTACTCAGAACAAAATAAGGGTGAAGATATATAGTCCAATAAATTATAAATAAACTATTAGGATTTTTATAACCATGATAAAAAAATAGTTCTTTATCAGTTTTCTAAGAATCTCTGTTCCTAAAGGAACAAAACTTCTGGAAAACACTTGCCTTAAGTATCACATTTTGACTAAGATCCCCAGTACAAGGAAGTATCTTATAACTTTTTGTACATAGGGCCAAAACTTGTCTTTTGAAAATGTTCTCACTCTGAGAGACTCTTGGTTTTCCTCACAGACCAGGTGGCAAATGTGGCATGCAAGATGCAGGGATTCTTAATGAAAAATTTAAAGAGGATCTCTACCTGCATTTTCATTTCTTTTGGGAATACTAACTTTAAAGACTCCCTTCCCCTTTGTAGCCTTTCTACCCTGGCTTTTCCCACCTCCTGGGTTTCCCACAGTGCATTCATTTTCTGCCCATTTGTAGGATTATTGGTTCAGTTCAGTGTCTGTGTTGCCTTCCTATATGCGCATTGCATAGTTAATATTCCCTTAGTGTATTCCACCTTTCTAAATATTTACCATGAGTTACCCGACAGAGAACAATAATGTCAGAAGACTGTGATTGGTCTTCAAACAGCTTGTAACAATAAAATTGGCAGTTATCCTAAGCAACATTTTCCATTTCTTTAACTCTCATACAAAGAGCAACACTTCAATCAAAATTAAACCTTTGTGACTTGTATCACTGTCCCATCTGTGTAGGGACAATGAGGAGCTCTCATTAGAGCTCCTGCTTCTCTGTCTTGCAGAATTGACCTTGTGAGGTAGTGTGGCAAATCCTCCCTAGTATGCAAACTTTTGCTGCTGCTTCTGGTTAGCAAATACCAATCTTTGTACCTAATTCAAAGCCTACGGAAACTGATGGAAAGGCTCTTGTTTCAAGAACTGTGGATTACTGGTGCATTTCATGGACTCCAACAAAAGCACTGAGAGTTCTATTAAGCCTGTGAAAGTGAGGTGGAGCCACGTAATGTACTATCAAAGCTAACCCACGTACACAGCAATCAAATCAGCTCAAAGTGGCACCAGCATCAGCAGGTGTATTTTCAAATACTTTTTGCCTCTGAAAGCATATAAATATGTCATTAAGAACAAAATAAATCCTCATCAGTGATGGAGTTTAAAAGACAAACTCAAACACCTGCTAAGCTATTTGCATTCATTAACTTCCAAGCTTTATTCCACTAGAGGTGGGGCACCTGCAAAAATCATTTTTAAAGAAAAAGATTGAATTCCATAGTCAGTTCCTTTCAGGTTTTCCTAATTTTTCTAAGTAGTCTCCATCTTACAATATTTCTTTTTCTTTTACATTAAAAATATCTAGGATGGTAATGATAGGGGAAAACCAGAAACTCCCGAAAAACAGTGTAAGAAGTTTCCAACTGGTAAGGTCCAATGCCAGCTTTCCTTATATGTGCTTGATAACAGAAAGACAGAGATCATTTGACAGTCAAAATGAGGAGCAACGGTGCCTCTCCAGACATTTCTTTCCTTGTGCAGTTAGTGGCGAGGAGCTGTTTACACGTCTTCCAACAAGGATACTAACTTTTTGGAAAGTACATTATTCTAAATCAGATCTTAATCCAGAAATACAAGAAATTATTTCAATTGTTGCTTTTTAATGTGATTTGTTGTACAAGGACAAGTAAACGTCTCTTCTGATTTAATCACAGAATCACAGAATCTTCTGAGTTGGAAGGGATCCATAAGGATCATCGAGTCCAGTTCTGAAGTGAGTGGTGCATACATGGCCCTGGCTCAAACCCACCACTATGACATTACCACCACCATACTCTAACCAACTGGGCTATTGTATTTGAAGGGCAGTGTATTATTCGAAGAAAAATATATGGGAATATATCATCAAGAGAAATGTACTATAATTAATATAATTAATATTCAACATATCAAGGAGTGCTCGCACTTCGCCAAATCTCATGGGAATTCATGCAAAATCCTTCTAGACATAATGAAATGTACTTGAATGTCATGGTGATTCATACTTCATAAATGTTGAGAAAGATGGAACATTCCCAATTCTTAAATGGATATTTGTATGGCATAAATTCAATATGTTGTTAATGCTGTCTGAGCTTTATCACAGGACAGATTTCAAGAGCTGTTCCTGCCATTTGTCTGACCAAGAATCATTAAAAAAGACAACTCAAGTTAAGGACAGTTAGTGTTATTTTTGAATTGCTGTCTGAACATGACAGGATATTGGCAGAATCACAACCTGAGCTGTGTTGTTAATGCAGTAGAATAAAATATGTATTGGAAGATATTAAAATGTCTTGAAATTTTATACAGAAAGAAAAGGCTAAAGTTGAAAAGCAAGACAGACAAAGTAAAATGTCACACTTGTTACATGTTTGTGTCATAAAGTCTGAGCCATCTTGACCTATCTTAACTGCTTGATGTTATCCTGTGCCTTGTGAAGACTGAATCTCTCACTTTAAACCTCAGGTCCCTCAGTTGTGCTGTTCAACTTGAGTCAGAGTTTTCAGTGGAAGAAGTTTCTAGCCTTCATATACAAATCAAAGATTGAGCATAGGAACACTGTTCTTAAAGAGAAAGAAAAATGAAAAGATTATGGAATGTATATTTCGTTAGAGTATTTTAATTTTCTAATTGCTCTTTGGTATTTACTCTTGCTTACTGTGTATACAGATTTATAGGACATATATCAATATATATTTTTTAACCATGACTTTCATCCTACAAAGACCTATGTACAAATTACAGTTTATGTAATTATTGAGATATGTAATATGTAGTTTTGCTCCAGCCCAGTTACCTCTGGGTACAGCAATCCATGTCTATACAGACAACTTCAAGAGTCCCATTATTCCTGGCGCCAATTGAGTAGCTGAGTATTGTCAACTTCAGTACTGAGAAAATCTCTGTTATCAGCCACATTCCTGATCACTACTTAAGTTTTTTTAACTAACTTTGTTATACCCAGCCTAACACCTGGCAGATACGGGAAACAATATTTTGTTTGGACAATCATCTCAAGTAGGAAAGCACAGAGGTTTTGGTACTGCTGCACTCCCAAATCTGCCTCATCTATTCCTTGTTTGCAACAGTTCTGCCCTCTCAGGCCTTCTTCTCTCTCCTGCAGCACTGAGGTTGTCTACTGTAAATCAAGGCAACGCTGACAAGGGGAGAAATAACGCATCTCACTCCATAATATCAGAAGGCTAATCAATTACTTTATTATACCTTATTATTCTATACTATATTACACTATATTACATTACATTTTAACTGAAACTGCACAAGGACTCAACTCAACTTAACTGCACAGCATCTGGTGACTGTCAGCCGACAGTCCTGACACACACACACAGATTCAACTGGTCAATGAATCAGAACACTCGCATCAGAATCTATTCACCAATTCCCTTTGTAAACAATCTTCCACAATGCATTCCACTTGTTCCAAAAAACAGGAGCAGTAAATGAGATAAGAATTGTGTTTTCTTTCTCTGATGTTCAGAGAACATGAATCCCAGAAAATCCTTGGGAAGTTGTGCCTTGCTTTTCTCTGTGAAGAGAAATGTGGCTGCAGCTGTCCTCAGAGCCCATTCCCATTTCTTCTCTCCGTCAAGATAGATGTAGAGGGCTATCAGCAAACCTGCTCTGAATGCCTTCTGACGAGGTCTCTGGTGTCAAGATGACCCCAAGGTGTTAGAAAATCTCTTTTTCCCAGCCCTGAGACCGAAGAAGAAGACAGGATTCCTTGGCTCTCATTCCAAAGGTTGTTTATTTTTTCTTATCTATAACATTCTTTCTCTGACCCACCAAGGCCTGCCCAGCAGGTCAGGTTGCGGCACACTGACCACTCTAAGGGTGGTGTCATATTTTTATATTAAAAACTGCATGTACTTTATTTACAGTAATTTTCCAATACCTATCACTTATGTTAGACAGTTTGTCTCTACTCTAAACCATCCAAAAGTGCCACCACCACAGCAGAAGATGGAGGCTAAGAAGAAGAAGAAGAAGGAGAAAAATGGAACATGCCCAGATTCCTCCATCTTGCCTCTTGAACCCCCATTCTAAGAACCCCAAAATTCTACATTTTCACCTGGCGATAAATTCACTATCATTCTAGTCAAACTCTTGTGGCTTGTAAATCTTCATACAAAGTTAGTGGTTTTTCCCATGGGTTAAAATTGAAGGCACAGGTGTCTTTGACTCCATGCCAAGGTCTCTGAGCCCCCTGCCATGGTCTCAAGCCCTCCAGGGCAGCCAGAGCAATCTCTTGGGTTCCAACAGCCTTCCCTACCTGGTGTAGCCACACAGCACAGGGAGGAGCTGCCTTACCTGTCACTCTGCTTGTGCTCTGTCACTTCAGTAGAGGCAGGTGGATAATTTCATGTGGAGTCAGAAATGATCAGACATCTTCCTGGATCCAGGAGCTGCTGTGCTCTACTTCCAACACTGCGCTTGCTGGCCTTGGGGACATGCAACTCTTTGGCATGCACATGCTATCATGAATTTCAGAGAGTTAGCCAGAAAGGCAAGTCCCCTTTTAGCCTTTAGAAACACAGCCAAATCCTGCTTTGGGCTCTGCCACACCATCTGAGACATGAAAGGGAAGGGACTAGCTGGATTGTTCAAAGACTAGCTCACATTACAACTATGGGAGCAAGTTACTGGTGACAGTAAGCCACTTACAACATAAATAAAAAGGATAAAGGCAGTAGTTGGCTAGAAATGGATTTATAAACAAATTTTTTTTTACCCAGAAGTGTTGAATTTTGAGGAGCAAGGGAGACACACCAGTCAATTTTTTTCCAGAGCAAAAATGTCTTAGCTCTAATATATACAAAATTCTCCAAAGAGAATCAGCCTATTTAGAAATCAAGCTCAAGCAGGAAGCCACTATTTGAAAAGGCTTCCAAGTCAATATCTGATTGACACACTCTTGCCTAAAGAGATGATTTTCAAGAATAGATAGCAATGTTGCTTTTAGAAAGCTATATTGTCTTCTGATTTACTAAGCAATTTTTTTTTGTATGTGTCACCACAGACTTCCTGTTAAAAATATATTCTTACAAGTCTCTATAGCTCTATTTTTCCAGAGTCTGTTATTTTCATAGACTCCTTCTACAATAGTGAAATTCAGTTCTGTTCAATTTTTCATCTTAATGGAAATCTGGAATGTGTGACCAAAAGTAAAAGTATATATACAATAATTTTTCCCATCTAAAATTAATGATTGAAAAACTAATAAAAATATTCTTTATATGCAGGAAGGGAGAAAGTAGTCACTCAGGGCAACTCTTTTAAAGCTTTTGTTTATTCTGTTAATTTATCTCACTCTTTTCCCCTCCTCTTTCTTTTTAATACTGTTCTACGAGCAGGAGAGGAGAACACTCTGCCAGCTTGCTCAGGAGCCCTAACAGCCTTGTGTAGCCCAGAAGACAGACAGCAGGACAGGCAACAGGTCAGGCAGTGCTTGACTCTGTGTTTGTACCAGCATAACTCAGCTGGCAGAAACAACAGTTGCGACAATATCAAACTCTAATGTGAGGATTTGGAGACCAGACTCTAACTTGTTCAAGAACATCAAACTGGTGTTGTTGTCATGGGCTACAATCCCAAGCACTGACCTGATGCAGGTGACGGCTCTTCCCTGGGAGGACTTGACTACTGGAGCTAATCCTCCTTTTTCCCCTTTAGCACTCCAGAGGGCCAGCTCCCAGTTTCCCAGGCTCTGGCCCCATGCCACACCTGAGCTTGTGTGCTCCAGAATATAACCTATTGCTGGATTGTGCACCCTCATCAGGAAAAAATCAGGAAATAGTTCTATCATCAGATAGTAGCCATTTTAAAATATCTTGTCAGAGTTATCTTCTTAGATAATAATATTTTTAAAAAATGGCATGCAGTAAAATTGTTTTAGGCTAATCTGCTAGTGCGAAGACTTTCAGACACAGTTGAAAATTAAAATTTTAAAAATATATGTGCATAGGTCCTTTTATGTATTGTTGAAAAATTGCTAAAAGTCATTAATGCTGAAAAAATAAATAGGGGAAGAGTGAAGTGGAAAATATCTTTACTGACCTCATGCAAACTTTTCCATGTAACCTGAATAGGTTCAAAAATATCTTTTATTTTGTAACATTTTAAGAATTGTCTTATGTTGGAAGAGTTGTTGAGAGAGGGAAGAAAAAAGAAAAGAAAGAAAAGAAAAAAGAAAAAAAAGAGAAGGGAAGGGAAGGGAAAGGGAAAGGGAAAGGGAAAGGGAAAGGGAAAGGGAAAGGGAAAGGGAAAGGGAAAGGGAAAGGGAAAGGGAAAGGGAAAGGGAAAGGGAAAGGGAAAGGGAAAGGGAAAGGGAAATAAAACCAATTTTTCCAAATGTATAAAAGGACCCCAAAACTCACCTGTAAATTGGTTAGCTTTCAGATTTTATATTCTGCAGTTCTTAAATAAAACGTATCTGTTGTGACTAACAAAGCAAGATTCATGTCTTTCATTGTAACCCATTGCTGTGGATTCTTCTGGAGAACTTTGTGGTGATCCAAGCATCCCTGTTAACAGATCACAGTGCAAGGTCAGGACCTAAACCTCTTTGTGTCTTAGCTAACTATATTTGTAGACAGAAACACGTTTGATAACAAGAATTTCCCTATTATTTCTATCTCATGAAATACTTTAATGCTTTAATGAATTGGAGAGAATGCTAAAAACTCCCTTTAGTAACAGCTCAAAGCTGCCATGCTGGGAGAAATTATAATTTGGGATATTTAAATGACTCTTAAAACATAATAAAATTTTAAATACAGGCAGTAAGCTTCCAATATTTGTACATAATAAATTGTAGTAGCTGATTGGGATTTCAAACACATAGCAGGTGTACTGCAGCCTAATAATCAGGTTCTTGGTTCAATTATTATTTTGCTCTCTATATTAATGTGGAGCTTTGAGTAAATCCACACAGACCTTTAGTTTGGTATATTTGTGTTTACCAAGTAATATTTGAAAGATATTCCATAATTATTAAATCCCATTTAAATTGTCAATTTAATTTTGCATGGGTGTCTGTAACTTATGTCAGAAGGTATTATAGATAATTTCTGAGAATATGAAAAATAATAGGAAGAAAAAGAGCTTTCACAAGAAGTTAACTTTTTTGAAGTGAGGTTCTTTTGAATATTTTTTTAGTATCACTTGAAAAAATGAGAAAAATTAATTTCAGACATGGTTATTATTCAAAGCCCTTTCTCACATTTTTGATGAACAGTTGCAATCAGATAGGCCAGTAAAATCCTTAAACAAATCAAATTAGATAAAAACATATGTTAAAGTGACTACTGATGATAATACTAAAACCATTTTGACACTGGTTTTTCAAAATCATTTTGAAACTTAATAGAAATAATCTGCTGTAAACACCAGATTTTTAATTACCTTGTGCTTTCTGCAATTCCCATGGAAAATCTGGAGTACTATGTAGATTTTTTGGGTGAAGTATTTTTATTTTAGAGCAGAAAAAGAATGAAGGAACTAAAAAAGAAGTCTCTCCTTTTTGAATGGGCTGTGAGTTTCTGTGTTTAGAAGTGGTTCTCCATGTAACCTGAATAGGTTCTAAAATATATTTTTGTTATATTATTGTCAATCTACAATTTAGACTGTAAATCACCCAACTGAAGAATGAACATGGCCACATTGTGTTTTCTGCACATAGCACAGTAAGAATATTTGGCATTTTTTCTGACTTGCTGAAAAAATCTTGGCCTTAATAGTGGTTCATTTTGATGTCCTAGAAAGTGATCACCTGCTGCTTGACAAAACAGTAACTGCCATAGATTATGTTAGGTAAGGTCAGGATTGATTGCTTTATGGGAAGAGAGGATTGTTTCTTCTTTTTATATAATGTGCAGCAATGCAAACATTCCCAGTTTCCCCACTGGCACAGTGAGAGAGGCAGCAGGAGCAGCCCTGGAGTCTGGCAGGCACTGGTGTGGCACTGAGATCTCAATATATAGACAGAGCCTTTTCAAAATAGGCTGTGCCTGTCCTGGTATATCATGGCAAATTGGAATAATTTGGGTTTAGCAGAAACACAGAAGATAGCAATATGAAGAGTGAAAGTCTGGTTGAAAGAAGATTGGCATGAACAGAAAAATAAATGTATGTGATGCACAGAAAAATAAATAGCAATATTGCTAAGATGCCAAAATTATGGAGCATTTGAAGTTGATAAAAATCTTAGTCAGGGGGAAAGAAACACAGGCAGGACACATCAGGTTGCTGAGGGAAATTTGACCTTCACATTCTGTAGAAAGACTTAACTAAGAGAGGGAAAGACACTTTGCAGAAGCAATCTGCTGCACAGGTGATGCTTGCTCATTTCTGAGAAGCAGAGGCTAGCAGATTCCTGGTGACACAGACAGATTCACCAATGTCCTGAGTTTTTACACCTTTTACACCTAGAGGGCATGAAATACAGTGCAGAAGAGACTTGAGTGATCACTCTCATCAGATCAAGTGTCACAATGCAGGGCATAATTGTACATTTTGACAGAAACCCACGTGCAGGGATAACTGACAGAAACCTGCATGCAGATCCTGACAATCTTGTTGGATTTCTGAAAACCTTGAGACATTATCACAACTGCGCCCTCCTGGTCCAGTGCCACAGAGTTTATCAGAGGGACCCTTCCTGACACTTATGCCCACACAATGTGAAAATAGTGTATGTTTCACTATTCTTGTAAGTAGTATACAAATTCATAGGATTCCTTACTTTCTGCAGAACACCCGAAAAGAAACAGAGGAATTTGGACTGCTTGTATTTCAGGCACTCCTTCAGCTCCTAACCAAGATTTTATTTTAGGTAGGGCTTGAATCACCATAAAAACAGATGTAATGGAACTTCAGACCCTCAAAGCTCAGTATGTTGGTATAGTTACACTGTGTTTGGGTATACAAGATGGGAAAAGAAAAAAAAGTCAGTGAGAAGACCATAGCTAAAGAGAAATATAAATGTTGCTCTCCAGAGTGAGAAAAGTTCTACTCACCTTCCTGCAAATTAAATAATGAGTACTCTCAGACCTCCCCTAATGTGTTCAAGAGCTTTATCTGAGCTCTTCCTGGGGTATATATCTGGGTCTAAATACTAAGTCAAAATAGACCAAGCTTTTCTACTTTTTAATTAGGTATGAAATCTTAATTTTTACTAGTACCTTTTAGCTTCCTTCCTACTAACCAGATTTCTGTGCTTTCTGTCCTTTAGTAACCTTAGACTCTTATGTCAACATAGTAAAACACTTTGTTTTGTGGTACTAGTTATAAAACAGTATGCTCAATTGGAGAGGCTCTTCTCACAGCATTCTGAATAATCCCAAAGTTTGGGAAGAATAGTTCCAACCATTCCATTGAAAAGCTCTTTAATTTTGAGCTTTCAGTATCTGTGCAATAATAGGGCATTCTAAAAGATGTAGATTATTTAAGAGGTGAAGGTCTGCATCTTCAAAAGAGCCATCAATAGAATTAAGGTGCTGAACTCCTTTGAAGTTGCTTTCAAATATCTGACTTAATTTTGTTTATTCCTGTGAAGTCAGTCTTCTGAGTAAAAGATGAATATAAAATAAGGAGGACACACCCTTTCCAATATATGCATTCATGGCCTTAGACCATTTGGAAGGAGTTCAGAGAGTTTTATCATCTCTTTCATCCATTTTTTCTCCATGGGAATTTTAATTGGTCACAATTTAATGACAGTTTCCTGCTTCAACATTAAAAGAAGGTTCAGAAACATCAAGGTGTTGTCAAGCAAGATAATCCGGAGGAACAGAGGGCAATGCTGCAAAGTGTGGGGTGTCTATGGGGTGCCTACATTTTTAATGTGTTCATGGCAGAACATAGCTCAGCATTTGGACCATTATTGGATAAAGAAATAAAGCCAAGAAAAGCATTCAGGGGTTTTCTGGATTTAGATAAGCAGGAAACTGAAAAATGCTACAAAGAATAAACACCAGAAATTGTGCCCCTCATTGCTGAAAGAGATTCTTCTACTACAAAAATCCATCCTTGAATTAAAGATCCATGGAAATTTTGGGAGCTACACATTAGGTATTCTACACTTTAAAATCTCAGCTGCTTGGGGTTTTGAGTTTTTAAAATAATTTTATATTATCAAGCTGTGTATTTTATCAGCATATTGAATGCTTTGTAGTGTGAAGCTTATCCAAAATGGATATTTTTTCTGAAAAGTCAAAAAATCCTCCAGAACTCTCTGACATGTATAGAAAAACTTTGTAAACAATATGTAGCTGTGGACCCAGGCAGTGAACTGGCAATGTTAATTTATTTTGTTGCTTGACTTTTTATTGCAAAACAAGTAAGGATCTTAGCATCCAACAAGAAAATTACTCAAATTTGTAGCTTCTAGTGCAATTACAGTTAAACTAGTTACATTAACCAGAAAAAAATAAGATGCTCTTTTCCTTTACAAAAGGACAGCTCTTTGTTCAGATAGCTTTTAAGCTAATTTTACAGTCAAAATATATATTTTCCCAGATTCTGAAACAGCATCAGAAACCAATTTTACAGTAATCATACTGTACCAAAAATTTTCATTATTTAGATACTTGTCTCTACATGAAGCTAGTTGAAACCTGGGGAAAAAAAAAAGTTAATTTGAAGTATTTGAGCAAATGCCAACTCCAAATCTCATTTTGCTTAATGGAAGCAGTCAACCAGGTTTAATGGGTTTGAACAATAGAACAGGTCAGTTGGGTAAGGACAGGAGGTGAAAGATCTTGTCCTATTTAGAGAATTTGTCTGCCCTTAGCAGTGGCCCATAAAAACCTTTGGGGCAGAAAAACTATTTAATTAGGAAGCACAGTGAGCAATTGACTGTGTTTTAGTCTTCCCCCCTTAAGACAGACACAGATTAGAGACACCTTTATGCATCACATTAAGAAAGTGCAGTATACAGTTTATTAAAGTAAGTACTCTCTGATGATACTGAAAAAGTGAAAATACAAGGATCCTGAATGGCCACTATAGTAAATTCTCTCCACATGAAAACAGCATCTCTTTTTTCTGAGTATCTCAGAATGTGAGATACTGATTTTGCATAGATTTTTCTGTGCATCTCATTCTGGTTTGTTTTGGCCTTACCCTTCTAGTGTCCCATAGATACTTCTCTCTCCTCTCATTACACGTGGAATCCTGTCTTACTGAAATGTTGCGAATTTGCTGTCCCACCTGTGAATGCATCTGGACTTAGCAACAAATTCCAGATATATTCATAACCCCTTTCTCTCCTCAGGTACTCAGCTAGCTGAGAACTGGGGACTGAGTAGCTACACTATTCATAAATATGATAGACTGTTCTCTGTTTTAATTCTCTTTCCATTAAAACACACCTCCAAGATATCCCTCATCAAAGAAATGCCTCCTTTTTTTCCCCCGAATAAAATTCTTAAGATTTTTTTTTCTATTTTCCTTTATACATCAAATTATAAGTTTTGATTATGAAGAATATCCTGGATAATGAAATTTAAATCAGATGTTTGCAAATTTGCAAAGTGAGCCTTCTTAGGACATCATACATTAGAATCATTGAATTGGGTCATTAGACTGTGGGCTTCTGTCTTTCACAATCACATCTGAAATGTTGGGAAGAAATTAAAAATATACATAACTTTATCTTTTATTGCATAATATTTTTAATTTTCTTACAAGCATATGTACCTTCTTTTGTTGTAATTCAGAAAATTAGAACAACATACTGCATTTCTTCCAGCTGCAACCCTGTGTCGCCCTTCATTACAGCTGAAAGGAAAAGCAACAGTCCTACATAACTGGTAAGCAACCTGATAAAATTCTGCCAGGTGTGCTGTGACAACATGCAGCACAGTTATTTACACAGGTTTCCAGCACATTCTTCAGTGCTTTGCTTTGGTTCTACCCCGTGCTATCAAAAGCGGTGGGCATAGAAAAAATTTCCCTTCCTGACAAGCACTTAAATACACCCAATCCAGTGGCTTGCGGGAAATATTGGATGTTAATTCTTTTAGTGGTGGAGAAAAGCAGGAGAAACAGGTATATATTTTTTCTTTATTTTTCCCAGAAAAAGATATATTTTTTGCTTACAAGGTCAAATGAAAATTATTTCAACCTTGTCAATGTTCAATGAAGATCTAAAGAACCCCATCTTGCTTCAGTGTTTTGTTGGGCTACTCATGAGTGAAAGTTACTGTGTAGTGAAATGTGGAACTGCTAAAAGCTGCAGCATCAGTGTGACCATGGAGCAGAGACGTTTTTGTGTTCAATGTAGAAAGGCCAGCACAGAAAAATATACAGACTACTGAGAGCTTGCATTTGCCAAAATCCTGCAATTTTAGAAAGGTTCTTATCCAGCAACTTGATTAAGTTTGGTATGACTAGTTCATTTCGCATTTTGTTTGTCAATGCTCTGATTCAGTTAGCTACTTTGTAATTCTTGTAACAGGAAAATTATGGAAATTTAATATTTAGTATATGAATTTAAATTTTGTATTTAGCTTGTTATTTAGTGTATTCAATGCAATTAACAGTAGTGAATGAGTAAACTGAAAGAGTGAAAAGTTAAATACTTCTGATGTTTTTTCAGCTCCAAGTTCAGAAAAACACTTTCTTTTGAAGCTGACATATGTCATGAGAAAGATTCACCGGCTACACTAGGGTATTAAAGAACTTTGATGATCTTTTTGAAGAAATACTTGCTATCCACATCCTTGAAATGTAGCCACTCTGGGTTTTTAATGAATGTTTTGTTTTTCTTCAACATCCTTTTGTAGAAGCAGCCTTTATTCAGAAAAAAAATGCCAGATAGAAAGCATGTAGTAAAGACATAACAATGTAAGGATTTAAACATGACAGGAAATGCTGCTTTTTATACCACCATCCCTTTCAATATACCAGAAGAGAATACTAAAAAGAAATAAAGGACAAAAATATTTTCTCCTTAGATATAGACATCTAGACGACCACAAGTCTGCATTTAGACTACCACAACTCTGGTTGTCAAGCAGCTGTGGCATATTGAAAATTAAATGTAAGATCAATGCTACCACTTCTCAAACCCTTGGACTGACATGATTGCTGCAGGCTTCCTTCAGGGAGGTGTACATATTCAGTGCTCTTAATCCTGTGTTGAAGCTAAAATGGCACAGAGAGCATCTAGAAGTAAAATTCCTGCCATTCTCTTTGTCTGCATAGCCATAGTTCTGCAAACCCTTCAGTCGTGAATTCAGTGGAGACATTTCTGGAATTGATTCTAGCACAAGCAGAGCAGGAACATCGCCACTGCATATCACAGTTTGGACATTTTTATTAATCTCCCTGTTGGACTGATTTCTTTTCCTGTTGAGAAGAATCAACTGTTGGTCCAAAATCACTCTACCAAGACAATAATTCTGACCAACAAGTAAGGTGCAGAAAGAAGAAACAAGGATCTTGGATGCAGAAAAAAAAATAAGGAAATAGCCTTGTTCAAAGTTCTTATGTTTCACTGGAGGATTATTGAAGGAAATACAAGTTACTGCAGAATCATGAGCAAGGTAAGAACAACTAAAATGGACGCTTATATCTTCTGGTTATATTCATGCCTTGTCAAGTCAACCACCACTCATTAGCATCTGGGAATTATATCTATCTCAATTTTTTCACACACAGCATATTTTTTTCAGATTTTTTTCCCACACCTAAATCAGCACAATACAAGCAGCATCGGGCAAAGTTGTGTGGTGCACTTTAAGTGTCTGCTTTGAAAACTAGCCGGCTGTAGCTTGGTCATTCCTACTAGTGGCAGTCCCTGACAGGCATACACAGAGGGCTTCTGGAGTGAAGCATTTCCATCCCTGTTCCACAGCAACCATAACCATCAAATTGTACAAACAGCATCTATTAAATTGCCTGCAATTTTGATTTATCCAGTCAAAAAATTTGTCTGATCAGATGCACTGCCCTCAAAGTCCTTTGGGTTATCACAGTCCTGCAGAGTGTGCTTTAAAAGCTAAGCAGTTCATCTCTTTGGAAAAAGGTGCTAAAACATTCTCTGGTACAAATATTAGACTTAAACACCCTACAGATTACAGGAGAATCCTTTTCTTTATTGAAACTGGCACAATATTTGCCTTCGCTCCAATTCTCTGCTATCATGCAAATACCATATGCTAGTCCTCTGTGTAATTTATGTATCATTCTGAAGGAGTGTTCTATGCAGTCATGCTAATTCCTTCTGTGTCAAAAATAACTGTGTGCTAAAAAGGTGTACAATCAAAAAACAAAGCATTTCTTTTTCTTGACAAACAAGTACATTGAATTCAGTTACAAGTCACAAACTTTTGGTTTAAGTGTGTATTTAAAATATGTTGGAAATAACTCAAACCTGCAGTTTGTGTCTCTCTGGCTTACTGTGGCTTCTCATGTAGTCCTTCGATAAAATGGATTTTTGTACAGGTTAACTGCCTGAGTAAACAACTTTGCTATATTTGTAGTAACAAACAGGACATATAACGTTGCAAATTTTATTTAAATCTTGACTTTGATATAGAGAACAGCATGTTTTGATCTAGCTGAACACTCCAAATGCATAATATTTCATATTCAGAATAGGGCACAGAATGTGCCTTTCTCTGCAATTCTAACTAAAAGTTGTTACAGTATTATTTGAACTGTACCAGTCTGTAAATAGTTATTTCATTTGAGACGGGTACTTTATTCAACTGGCACATAAAATTAAATCAACTTTTTACTAGTAATATTTTAAAGTATTTTATTGTCAGCTGTTTCAGAATGCTTTTTAGAGGACAGCAAAGCAGAAAGCTTCGAAACTGCACTCTGCATTTGTGGCTTCCTTCCTGCAGGAGTGAAACAAGTCGTCCTTCTGTCCTGCTTAGTGTTTTCCTGGAGTCACACCGGAGATGAGGTGAAATACAAGAGCCAAAGAAGTTGGCTGAAGACATGATTTGCATTTCAATGAGTGACTTTCCACAAAGCACTGTGATGGTGGCTGCATTATGCAGCAGTTCACATTGGGAACGTAAGATGTTGCTGTACTGCAAGTAACTTGTGGTTACAGCAATTATAAGTAGGTTATGCAAAATGAGGGCATTGTATTATTTATACCTGTGCATTTCATCTTACAATGTAAAAGTAGGAGCAGAAACAATTGTAAAAGTAGGAGCACAAACATCCCTACACTAAATCCTTTTTTTCTCAGAGACCCTCAAGCAAGAGATGCATGATTAGACATACAGGTCTGTTCTGTGGTTCTTTAAAGACACACAAATGTTCTGTTGCAGCATTTTATACCACTGAGGTAAATAAGGTTATACTTCTGGTGCAATAGGTACTACATGTCTTAAATGCCTTCTTTGCTTTAGGAAAGCTAAAATTATTGCCTTGAATGCAAACAGAGGCTTTGGGTTGTGCTCAAGTATTTTAATGGCCTCTATGATCTCTGGGTTTCAGTGATTTAGTATCATATGCTTTCACATATGTTTTTTCCATCTGGCCTCTGTCTCCGTAGAATATAGTCTCTATTTACTACTGTATGTCCTTGGAGTCTGCTAGTGTCAAAACAAGAGCCAGGTCAGAGCTCAAAACCTCATCAAGCCTCTTCTCTCCATCCAAAATGGCACTGAGGACCCAGCATTTAAAGAGAGGGTGCATAGCAAGGTCTGGGGCAGATAACAACGAAATAACCTGCATGAACCTGCTTATTTCTGAGAGTTTTAGCCCCAGGACTTGCAAACTCAGCTAGAGTAAGGTTGCACCTGTGTTCTCAGATACCCACAAGGCAATACAGAACAGAAAGTGTTAGAGAAATGATTTTTAATTTCTCCAACAATCATTTGGGAATTTTATGAAGTAAGGACCAAATTCATGTGACTTTCTGTAATGTTGGATATATAGGAACTGCAACACCAAAGTGGGGAAATTTTCAGGGGAGGTGTATACAGTGGTAAGGATATTTTAGCTAGTTTCTCTTACAAGAAAGAGTCACTTCATGTGCAGCCTTGTGGAAGACAATGTTCCCTGCTTATCCAGGTGAGTTTCTGGGCTTGTTAAGACTCTTGTGGGAGGAAGACCAACACTCAGGATCTTAACTTGCAATATAAATTAAACTTTAATACTCCTAAGTGGCAGTCCAGATTAAAAGTGAAACTTTTACAGACTTCTCATAGTATAAAGAGAGCTCACAATGATGAAATGCTAGATCACCAATCTTCTTCATTGTCTTAAATTGTTCATTTTGCTGGTAAACTGGCTGGAGAGAAAAGCCAGCATCTTGCAACAGTTTCACTTCACTGCAGCCATAGCTTAACTTTCCTTTAACAATGAATTGTTATAACATGCTCTTTTCCAGGCACCCAGAAGTAAACCTGAAAGCTGCATTCAGATTTGTATGTAGGCTAAAACCTAATTTCCTTGGGAAAAGCTAAATTAGACATACCCAGATACATATAGGTCTGACAAAAGTACTGATCAGTACTAGCATCTAAGAACGCGTGCCACACAGTGATTTAGCACAAACACATGTTACAGTGAAGTCACACTGCCTTACAAGAGCACAGAAACGGTTTTATGAACAACTTCAGCATTCAGTTAAAGTGATGTAAAAATCAAATTCTAAATTAATTTACGAGTTTACACAGCCCTATAGGTCACAGACTTGTAAGCAATAAAATGCCTGTCACCCACAATATTAACACATTTTTTTTAAATGCTAAGAGAGTTTTTTACTTTGCCACTGGTCACAACAATATTAGTCATGACATAAAGCATAAGAAATGAATTTTTCTCTTTTTGAGTCTGGTAAAGTTGTTGCTTATCAGATAGCTATGCAACTTGGAAGTTGGTTGACAAGACAAACTGATCCAAATTTTGCAATAAGCTGGATTTACTGCCTGTTTTTCTTGAAAATTTATGTATTTCAAACCATTATTTAATAGTGAGTTGACCTTAGAAGTCAAAATACTTATTGAGGAGCTGTGAATCAGGAACATAGCACTTTTTATTTCTCTGTGATATCCTGTTTATCAAACATTAGGCTATAATGCTTTTCTTATTATTTCAAAGATCTTGTTAGCAAACATTCCAACTCCTCCTACCCTAAATTATATTAGATAATATTACTTGCTTATTTTTAAACATGTTAGTATGATAGACTATTGGGTGACACATATTAACATATTCTTAGCCAGGACTAACAAGAGCATATTATAAATATTCATATGTAATGTATTTCCTGATACACTTTGCTACTGTAGTAAATCTATTTATTTTCAACATCTCTAAGTAGAACATCTCCAGTAAAATGTCTAATGCATTTGACATTGTTTATATGGCTTCATAAATTTTCTGTAATCTGGTTAAGTAGAAGGCATCTCTGTTGCTCTGTGCTGAGAGACTGCAATGAATCAAGAGGAATATTTTAGCACTGATTTTATTTAGTGAGATATAGCTTCATCTCATGTTGGCAGAAATTCATTTTGTAGATATTCATGTGGTAGCCCATAAGTGGAAATAAAAACTGCAATAAAACTCTAAGCTGATTTGTATATCCTAACTAAATAGTTGATTTAATATCACATTCATGTGCATTTGGGCTATGATCTGATTATTAGAAATGCCTCTACCCAAATTAAGATGCAACTGAGACCATATGCCAAGGCTAATAGGAAGTATTTTATTTAGCAGTAAATGTGAGCAAGAGTCAAAGATAGAAAGAAATAGAATAGAGAGGAGCTGGGTGCTGGGGGAGAGAAAGAGAATAAGACAGAGACGAATAATTACTACCCCTGTGGATCCAGCAGTGTCTATAGATGCTCTTCTTCTCTGTGGTGGGGGTGCCACCAAACACAGATTTCAATGGTTAATGTACATTCAGGTGTCTGTGGTACCTCCCCTGGGAGGCAAGTTTTACACTGTGTCTTGCAACAGACACTGGATCTATTGCAGCGCTGAATCACGTGCATTCCTCTGGTGCAGGGACTCAGGAATGGCTGTGGGGCACTTCTGGGCCCTCTGATGGCTTATGAGACCTTCTAGGGCATGAGAGATGGCCCTCATGCAGTGTGCCTGTGAACGTGACCCTCCCGGGGAAGGGCTGGGGGGAGATTTACGGCTGAGCCGGTCTGTGTAAGGGAGGACTCTCAGCAGGGTCTCCTGCTTGTCTGGCTTCTGGTGGTGGCTTGTTCACCCCCTCTCTACCAGAGGTTCACCATCACACACCCAAAACCTCTCCTCCTACTCATTTTGGCCAGGGGGGAGGAATGTACAAAGCTGGCGTCAGTAAATGGGTCCGTGCCTTGTGGCATCCCCCTGCCTGACCCAGACAGAGATGATTTTCATGGCTTCTGCAGGGTTTGGCTTTCTTGTGGATACAATCTTCTCCCTCGGCCTTGTTTACCTCTCCTTAGACCAGGGATAATTGGACAATAGCGTCATCTTTTTCTTATTTTGTGTTCAGAAGGCATTTTTGAGGGGGCCTTTGGTGTTTGCAGATGAGCCGTTGCTTCTGTTTGCACAGCTTGCTACTGTAAGGAAAGTCTTTTTGTGATTTTTAACAATGTTTGAGCCAGTAACAATTTCAGTTCAGGCTATCACATTTTGATAAAAGAAGTAATTATTAGTATATTCAACAAGAAATTATTAACTATCTATGTATGCTTTCTTTCTGTATAAAAACATTTTCAAAAACATTCACTGATTTTATTTACTGTTATGATAGCGAGAAATAATGAAATGCTGATGATACTTATAAAAATATACCTTTTGTTATGGTGCAAACTCAACCAAAGTGTTAAAAGACAACATGAACACTGGTAGAGATTAATTTCTAGTCCTGAATTATTCATACTAATATGATTAACTCTCAGATGTTGCTCTAATACGGTCTGTTTTAAGTTTGTTCTTGCTATCACAGTGGTGACAGGTACTAGACTAATCTTTTGATCAATTTTTGAGCCTACTTTGCAGGTAAACTAGAGAAGAAGAACTTTATCAGCAGAAATATTTGATTGTGCATCACTCTGTCTTGTTCTTCATACTCCTGCTTGTAATAAGGGGGTGGATACTGACTTATAAAGTCAGAAAGCTCAGAGGATGGGTAAGGAGTTGTGATGGAGTGGCAGATTGTTCAGCACTTTAGCAGCTCTTCTTCTCAGGAACATAACTTCTGACAACTCATATTATTATCCTTACTCACAGTGGATTTGTCTGCTTTTTTTATTTTCCTCAGTGTTCTTCTTCCTCTAAATCTGGCAACATTAAACATTTGGTTTGCAGCTGATTGTTTTTTTCTTTGTCAACCTTTACTCCATGCTATTTGTTCACCCACCCCTACTGAAAAAAAACCAGTTTGAGTGTGGCATGATGCATTTTTAATTAACCCAATTGGCCCTGTTTTACATGTGAACATGTAAAAATCATGTATTTCGCCAGAGCTCACATCACAAATGTCCTAGTTGTAGAAATTTGTCTTTCTTCTATGAGACAAATAATTTCTGAGTAATTTGTATACAAATATACTGAAATTATTATTGTATTTGAAATTATTATTACTGTGATTAAATTATGTGAATGCCTTGCACTAAACTCATGTGGCATTTAATAAAAATATGAATGGGCAAGGTAAAAATTTAGGTTAAAACAAAACAAGACACTTATCTCTCCTTATTTTGATTAATAGAACTTTGAAGTTCTGACAGGGTTTGGCATTTATTAAAGCCAGATCGTGTTTTTATTCTGGAATATTCATTAATACTTAGTAAAGAGAAACTTCTCAATGTTCATATGTACTCTGTAGTATAAGGTAGAATATTTAAAGGCATTGCAGACAAGAGAAAATATCCATGTTAGCACAGGTGTTCTTTGCATTTCTAGACTTTCCAGATTCCTTAATAAGGAAGATAATGTTCCAAAAATTGCCTTTATCAAGAGGAAGAAAACATCTGCCTGTAAAATTGCTCCATCTTGAATGTTGGTGGGATCTATCTGTAAGTTTTGTTATCAGGTGCCTGGGGAGGATAAATAATGTGTTTTCACAGAAGAGGCAAACCTAAATTACACCAAAATCCTCACTTCTTTCATTTTCCAGATTCTGAGCATTTGAATATGCAATACTGTGTTCTCCTTAACAGTGTTTTGTGTGTCACTTCCTGTTTCTTTTTTAAAAAGAAAGCTGAAAAAAAATGCTAGAAATTTTATGCAAATTTTATGCTCATATTGAAAGCCATCTGTTATCTATAGCTGCCTGCCAGCTGAGTTACCACCATAACTGAAGTCAGTGGCAAGTTATTCTCTACCACTTAAAAGTGAGCCCTCCCCTCTCACGTTTCACTGTAGGAACCTGGGATTCCTCTCTTGTCCTGTCCCTACTCTTGTCCTCATCCTGTTTCTTTTATGTCTTATTCTGGTTCTTTTAATGCCATGTCCCTTTTTGCGCTGCTTACCTCAGCTCCTTTCTTTCATTATTCTGCTGCCTTCCCTGCCCTTGGGGACAGCCCTGTAGCAAGTCACACTACTTGGCAGCACCATTTTGCTGTGGACCTCGCAGTTTATGTTTACAGCTGGAGTAGATGACCTTAAGAGTCTTCTCCGACCTAAATGATTTGGGGATTCTAGTCCATTATTCTTCCCACGTTAGCTGCCAGCATGAGCCTTCTCCAGAATCCCAACTCCAGTTTGCAGTGTCAGTGGTCTCTTCTGGGCCAGCCACGAGTATTTCAACAGAAAAGGGATCTCATCTTCTCTTCATCAGTGCTTTATGGTGTAGTTTTCCTTGAGGAAAAGATAGTACTGCAGCAGATAAATTCCTATTTCAGCACAAAAAGGGTTGAGGTTTTTTCCCATACTATGTACAGTTTAAAGAAGTCTTTAAGAAGGTGTTTTGGTCAGACTTACTATGAAAAAGTGGTGCTGAGTGGGACATATAGTGGGTTATCTGGACACTGAGTTGCTCCAGTGGCACTACACAGCTACAGATTACTTTCTGTTTAAGTGAGACATTAGTGCCTTTTCTATCCATGCAGCAATTTAAAGCTAAGAGCACTGATGGAACTTAGCTGTAAGTTCATCTAGATATTGATATATAATATTATGTATCTGTTAAGATAATGTCTCTATTATTAATGATTGACCTATTAGCAAATTCAGGGTGTTTTGACTGGTTATGGAAGCTTTACAAGGACAGTTCTTTTCCCAGAAACTTATATGCAGTTTCAAAAATGAAACACAAAACAAATTATGGCAAAAGGTCATGTCAATGAACACTTGTAGTTTAACCTGCCCGACTTTACTGACCAGAAGATACTCATCACAAAGTTGTATATTTTAGTATACAGCATCTGGTATATCAGCATTTGGACTGTATAAAGTTTGGTGTACTAAATCATACTTGGTCTCAGTTGGTCTGCTCATATAGTCTCAAAAGATAAACTAATCCTGCTTTTCACTTTCAGGATTGTTTGTTTAGTGACATTTCCAAAACAGGCCACATTTTGGGAAAAATATCTGATGCTTAGGAGTAAGTGGTGGCTTCCCTCAGAAGCCTTTGAAATACAGAAAGTGACTCCAAGTAAATGAGTGTGTGTATGTGTGTGCTTATAAACTTATCTATTAGATAAATTTTAAACCATGGAAATAATTGTAGTTATCAAGATTATGAATCTTTATATTGCATATCGTAATGGTGTTTTTCATAGTACTTTTAATCTTTAATTAGGACAAATGCATTCAGAATAACATTAAAAACCCCATTTAAATAATCATCCCCAATTAATTAATCAACTCCTCTGGTGTATTTATATTCTGAATTGTATTTTGCCTTTTTTATTCTCACCCCCATAATTTCTAGTCTGTCTTCCTATGCAACAGCTGCACATACAAACTTTTATTAAAAGCAGCCCTAATACTGAGAAAGCAAAAATACAAGCTGAATAACTAAAACAAATAGTACTTTTGCATAAAGCAGGCCAGTGCTTATCGTAATTATCAGGTCATTTCATTATTGCCTGTTGGAGAGAGTGATTACTAGGCATTTGTGTAAATGCTTACAGATCATTAATGTTTTATCTTTTAGCTGCCACCATTACCCTTGTCAATGTTCACTTAAAAATAATGAGCTCACATAATTCAGCATCACAAAGTGCAAATAACAAAAGGATCATACTTTCTCCAACAATACAAGTGTTAAGGACATTCAGGTCAATAATTGAAAAAAATATGTACACATGATGAGTTCTCCTTTCTGTATATATACATTTGTGTGGGTGTACAAACAGGGGTGCTTTTTAATTAAAAAAAATATAGCCAGCTACATGCTCCCTTCAAAAATATTTTGTTCAGAAAAAGTCTTGGAGAATCAAATACTTTGTTCCTATTAAAGGTAGATATGCTAGGCAAAAATTAAGATTAGTCTTACTGTTGCATTTACTTTTAGCACAGAACTAGAAGATTTATATATTATATTTGTTATAGAAAACATAAGATATAAATAATAAAGATTATCTTCAGTCCTTGCATTTAATGTACCGGCATTCTGGTGTGGTGCTGTGGTGGAGAGCCACCCACCCTGTGCTCTGTCCTCTGGGATGGGTGCTGGCCAATGTCTGCAGCAGGCTGGGAGCTCTGACCTGCCCCGGGGCCCAGCCACCAAACCCACAGCACAGGGGATCCCCTCAGACTCTGGCCAAGGCAAGTGGAACCTGGGACTTCTCTGTCTGGGAAACGGTCAGGTATTGCTAGGCTTGAACTTCAGTTTATATTAATGGGAAAAAAAAATCTGTTTAAGTTTCACCAAAGCTTGGAAACATGTATATTTTTAACATTGGTGTTAGCAAGCCTATAAGCAAATGTTTCATTAAACCATTTGGATCTATTTTGAGGGATTCTTTCAATATTTGAAGCTACAAAAAATATACACAGCCAGTAAGCAGACTTGTCTCTGCTGACTTCCTTGGATCTTATATCAGAAGATACTCAGTTAATTCAAAGGGTCATCTTCTTTTTATTTTAGATGGTCATGCTAGTTTCACTTCCTTCTGAGGGGCAGCAAGAGACTGGGAAACTTATTCATTAAAGTTCGAATATTGCCCATTCAGCACATAGTGCTATAGCGAAAGGGCAGGTAGCAAACGGGCATCTTGGTCTAGAGCTAATTTTGCTTCCTGCTGTATCCCACTCCTTGTCCAGTACACTGCCTCTTTTCCATGTTGCCAGCCATGCTCCACTCAGGCTGACCCAGAAGGAAATCTCACACTCCTGTCTCTTTCCTGCCTCTTGCAGGTGGCAGTGGCTCTTTCCCGGGGACAGGTCTGGGAGGGCACACAGGATGGTCAGTTTGGCAAGTGACAGTCACAATGAAAGGCAGAGTTAAGAAAGCCTGGTTGCCTGACAGAAAGCTGGCTTACTGTCTTTCTCCTCGAGTGTTCTTCCCTCTGCCATTGCCTAACTCCCTCCACAGCCCCAAACAGCTTTTTCCTCTTTCCCATCCACAGAGCAATAATTCTGCTGTTGGGTCTTCCAATCAGAGTAACTGCTAAAATTGTAATTTAGTAGCAAATTCTTAAATCCTTGGTTGGTGATGACTGGACAACCTGTTACTAAATTCTGACTAAGAGAAAGCAGCGAAAGTCATTACAATGTTTATTCCTTTAGACATGAGAGTTTATTTCAGATGTACTGTGAAGAAATTTGAAAGCAAAATGAAGTGCTTAAAGCTTATTAGATTTAGAGGAGAGTTAAATAGCTTTATTAACACAGAAAGTCAGGATTAAACACTAAATTCCTTACCTGCAACAGTAAAATGTGTAGGAAGAGGTCAGAATGATTAATTTTTCAAACACATATGGGTCTAGTTCCACAGTGCTGGGTGTTGAAACATCTTAAAAGTTTTGGGTTCATGCTTTGTGTCAGATATTTTAACTATTGTGAGAACATTCTCAAAGTTAAGCCACAGAAAAGTAAGAACAAGTACTTAATACTTGGAATACAGGTTAATTCAGTTCATGATCTAGTCTCATCAATTTGCTGTTTAAGTTCCTCAAATAAAATCCGACTATATTTCAGACCACTAACTTCACCCTTTCCATTTCAATCCTCATTTTTTCCAAATTGCTATCCATCCAATCTCCTTTTCCAGTAAGTTGTCAGTTCCTTAAACAGCATTTCACTGAAAGTCAAACTGGTGACAGTGACAATTAAATTTAAATAACATAACAGCAAGTGACATTATACAATCTAGATTATTTGTTTCGATATACAATAACACAAAAATATAAATTTTTATTTTCAGAATTCTCTCAGGATGCTGAAAAAATCCAGGATATTTTTGTGATTTTTCTATGCTCTGGAGTGCAGTTTAATTGTTAGACAGACACAAAATACTTTTTCTACTAATAAAGAATTTAGAGGTAGTTAAAGATAGGGGTTAGTTTTAGAGGGCCTTTTTGTTACAGAAGAATACAAAAGGGAATAATTGTTCACTAGGCCTTGTGTTCCCCACTGTTCTCAGTAATACTGAGCAGCTTCTGTGTGGTTTTAATTTAGTAATTACTACTGATTATTTTCCCACAAATTTATTAATGCTGGGTTATCTAATAGTTCATCTAACACCAAGATTTTGAATTCTAATGCACTGAAAAAATATGTCAATGACCATGCCACACTTCTGCAGGATCAAAACACTTTTTCTCTCTAATTTTAAGCCAGCTAAAGAGTATAGCTTTATTTAATTGAAACCTGAGGTTATAACTCTGAAGTATAATTTC
Organism: Melospiza melodia melodia; assembly: GCF_035770615.1. Classification (NCBI taxonomy): domain Eukaryota; kingdom Metazoa; phylum Chordata; class Aves; order Passeriformes; family Passerellidae; genus Melospiza; species Melospiza melodia. Next base: position 35,243,941 of record NC_086226.1, read on the forward strand.
TCTTTTCATTTCAAAACTGTTTACCATTTATAATGTTCAATTCTGTGTCTCGGTTATGAAATATTTTTGTCTAAATAAATGGGTGGCTACAGAACTTATTTGAAGCTGGTTCCCATAGAAACAATTGAGGGGGACTCATGGTTTTACCACAGAAGTCTTTTATTTTTGTTTAAGAGAAACAATCAACTCTACTGATTGCTGCCTGCAGCTGGATAAATGTCAATGTTATTCTCTGGTCTGTCCCCCAGAGTGTCCCCTGCGACACTGCATTCACACATCGCCCTGGCAGAGTGTCCCCAGCTTGTGGGAACCTTAACTTCTTTTTGTCAGGGTCAGGATTAAATGCTCGAGATGGTATTTCTTGTTCAGACTCAGATGTTCATCAGTTCTTATCTATATTACATTATCACAAACTGTGAGTCCTACAGCACTTCACTCTAACAAACTAAAAATTGAGCCATATATCTCTCTACAAGGCCTTTTAAGGATAAACTGTCCAATTAAGAAATGACACCTAAATTATTTTTACTTTACACCCAATAACCAACCAGCCATGGCCTGCAATGCCAACTTTTTTTATCCAGTTACACAAAACCACCCAAACCCATGAAGAAGAAGGTGAAGAAGAAGGACTAGCCTCCAGCCTAAAACCTCCATCTTGCTTTATGTATATTACCATATTCTAAAACCTTAAACTCTAAGTTTTCCACCATGTGATATTACACACTTCTATTCAATCTACACACCTATTAATCCCAGTTCCATCATTCAATTTTGGAAGTCTTCTCTATGGCCTCAGGTCAAACATGGTGTTCTCTTGGGGGTCAGTGCCTGTCAGCACAGAAAGTCTAAAATTCTCAGCAGCAGGGTTCCAACACCAGCTCTCAAGTTTTAAGCAAAAGGATTGCAGGTAGGGCTCAGTAGGACTTGGTTGTTGAATAATCTTCATGCTGAGTCTCTGCAAATGGAGCCTAATCATCCTGTTGGAAAGGACATTTAAAGTTAAAAGGAATGTGCATGTTTTGAAACAGAGGGATGAACAAAGCAGGGGCTTGGACCAGCCCTTCTGCTCATCTCCTTGGCCTCACGCTGGTTGCTTGCCCCACAGACAAACCAACAGTTCTCCAGCACACCAGCAGCTTGACTTAAAAGCTGGTGGCTGTGTTGGGCTTCTTCAGACCACATTGTTGTGCTCTAGAATATTCACTAGGCTTCTGCTGGAAGTGTGAGAGCAAGGAGGCCATCTTCTGCTTCTGCACAGACCAGAGGGGAAACCAGGGGATACCACCAGACCAAGGCTCGAGCTGTTCTGGTCTTCCATAATTTCTCTCTCTTTTCCTTGCACTTCCTCAAGAGTTGAATCAATTAAAACTATAAAGAGATTCCTTTGTCACCTGATGTGCTGGGACATTCCACTCTGCCACAGAATAACTTATCTGTTCTGTCTATCAGCTGGTGTGATAGCTCAGGGCATGTTGCTCCTCTAAGTGGTGAGACTCCCCAGACAGCTGTCCAGTAGTGAGTCACCTCTGGCACCAGGGAGGTGGCATTCCCAGCTGACAATTGACATCTTGCCTTGAGAGCAAGATTGAAGAATGATAAGCCTTGAATTTCTGACTGACAGACACTTCACTTTAAAAATTATAGAAGCTACACAAAACTCACAAGCGGAATTCTTCTGCACATTCCCTGGAAGCATGTATGGCTTGTCCCAGAAGCTGGGATGCAAACTTCATGGTTACTCCTCTGGAGGTTGAATGAAAAGACTCTGTATGTACCTCATCATCAATTCAGTAGTAAGTTACATTGACTCCTAATCTGTACTCTTTCTTTGCTAGCTATGGTATAGGTACCTGCCGTGGTGTGGGATCCACAGGTACCTATGTTAACTGTTTTATGTTAATCTACAAGTAGTTCTTTGTTTTAACCTGTGTCAGAAGTAAATATGTTTAAGGCCTTTTGTCTGTTAGTCTTCTGTCTATTAAAAAAATCTCATTTCATAAAAACCCTGATTTGCCATTTTTAAGAACTTGCTAGCCAGGGAAGCTTATGTGTACATCACCTGAATTTAAGTTGCTGCCATAAATCTGAACCTGAGGCAGGGCTTGTCTAACACTTTCACTCAATCCATAACAAAAATAGGAATATAATCGGATCATTTATGTTACTGTCTGTTGTACATGCTAAGGTATTTCAAAATTTTACCTGTATTGCTAAAGTATGACAGATTCTGCTATAGTTGCTACTGCAGAGAAAAGTTCTGGTGCAAAAGAACCTTCTGGAGAACCAATAGCTTCACTGCCTGTTGAGTGGCTGTGCCTAGGTAATGTCTTTGGTAAGTAGCACTCAAGTGGCACAGGGCAGTTTTAACAAATAAACATTTTAGCTTCTTACAGATTGAGCTCTCTGAACTACACTTCAGCTTTTTATTCTCACACATTTCTGCACGATTAAATTTTAGAGTTTTTTTCTGAAAAAAAATTGGAATTTGCAGCTAGAGTACTCTCTCCTCCCAGCATGTCTGGTGTACATTCTAAGGATAATAATAGTTAGTCTGGACGAATTAACCTATGGCCCCAATGTTTTTGTTTAGTATATAACTCATTCTGAGCTCAAATGCATTTTCTTTATTTGTCCCAGTATTGGTCTTAGTATCTCTAAGTGTCAGAGCGCAAGGTATCTTCTCGGAGGTAGCAGAAAACTTCTGACACAGGAAAGGCACAAATTGTAAATGCCTACTGTGAACTGATTCTGCAGGGCTGGATCTACAAGCCTGACTCCAAGAGGGGTCTCAGCAGCACAAAGTTCGCACCTGCAGACATGAGGAGCAGCTCTTTGTATTACCATAAACACTTCCTCAAATCCTGCTCTGTAGAACTACTAGATTGAAGTGGGATGTCCTGTGTTTACAAGAGAGATGAAGAAATCAAGTTTTCCAGGGTTATAAACTCTTCAGTAAAGAAACAGTCAGTTTTTGTGTTTTAGAGTTCATAACGCCATATGCAGATATCTATTCTCATCATTGGTGAAAACCATCATGGAAGAACACATCCTGCTATGGTGGGCTAGGAATTGTTGTGGATTTACAACAGAATTCTATCTGAATAGTGATTTTGCCCTTCTATGTGCCTGTTCAAATGCTATGTTCAAAAGAGGGATTTAATACTGCCTCTGTTGCTACTAAACCAAGAATTCATTTGGCATCAGCTGCTTCAGATTAAATAAATTTGATTTGGAGTCACTAAACTAATTTGAAAAGGCATATGTATTAATAGGAGCAAGAGACTCTCAATATGATGCAACAAGTCTTGCTGTGGGCTCAAAGAAAGAGAAGAAGGAAAGAGTTCCAGCACTCCTGCTCGGTGAAGCGCCTCCCGACTGAGTGTTGCACCAAGCAGTAGCCTCCAGTCAGCTTCTGAGTTGTGAGGGGACTGTGACGATTGCCCAGCATGCAACTTTCATTCTGAGGTGTCTGTCTTTTTCTGAGCTATATGGGTACTTGCGTTTAATAGGCTTAGAGGCAGGTTTTGTGTTTGAGATTGAAGAAGTAGCCCTATCGTGCCACTCCTTTACTTCCAGACAGTGGCTATAAAGAGATTTTCATATGTTGCTCCATATGAGATCTAATGAATACGCATATACTGAAAATACATTTACCTCTGTTGCCGACAGACAGACAACTCTAATTGTTTTTCTAAATGACTAGAATTCATGCAGGCATGGTTTATGCAGGGCAGAGCTCATGTTAGTAGGTTCTACTGCTTGGAAAAGGATTGCATCAGCACTGAACAAGCCAGACTCCAACAGGTTCCCAGAAGCCTGATGCACGTTTAGCATTTACCTTAACTGTTACTTAAGTAAAAGCAGTCCAATATTTTTTCCCACTTGTGAATGTTTATTTTCTTATCCATGGAAAATGCTGCTATCTATGCCCATAGATCTATTTTAAAATGCTTTCTTATGAAGTAATACAAGCAAGCAAACTTAAAAGACAAAAGTAGGAGTTTTATTGTGAAGATATTTTTGTGTAGAGGATAAGAAAAGGAACATATTGCATAGAAAATGTCTTTGAAGGCCCTGCATGGCCATTCTGAAAAATCTGGAACAGTTGCAGGAAGAAATTGTGTCCTTAAAACTGACAAACCTATTTGAGACATCATCTCATCTTCATTGAAAGTGAGTTCTGCAAGCAAAGCAGCTAACTTGCTTCTTACAAAACAAAATTTCACAGCATGCTGGCACAAAAGCAACAAGCTTCTCTGTGCAAACTTTAGCCTCCAATACATCAATTTCAAATCAATGGAACTATTGTTTTGACAAATGTTTGGGGGACAAACTGAGAATAGGAGCAGGCAAAGGAACATTTCATTCCTATTATCTCATTTGTAGACCAGGTGAAAAATCAGTGGATATCTTGGCAATCCCTTTAGTAAGACAGTATAATTCTAATAACTTTAGATAATAGGAACCTGCTTTACAGCAGTTGTTCTCAGGATGCTTTACAATTTCAAGTGCAGCTCAAGATAAAAATTGACTTCAGCTAACACGTCTGTATCAGTGCAAGGAGCCATCCCAGACGGGCTTACAGTAGGACACAGTTTATTCAGGGTTTTGAAAGCTGTTGGTGTAGCAGTGGACTTCATCAGAGCTGAAAATTCAAGGTTTCCTCACACATACATTGTACAGCCTTTCTGCTTTAACTGTCCCTGGAGTAAAAGAGACAGTTGCATCTTTTGCAAGCAGAAAGATGATACTTCAACGCGAACCACTATTCCCTAAAGTTTACTCCTAATGCACAAAAGGAATATTTGCATCTTTATTTGTTATGTACTTAATAAAATATATTCACACAGTAAATGTGTAGGACTCCTTGTGAAAAGAAAGCAGGCAGCTGATGGAAAAAGAATTCTGATGGGTGTGGTATACCAGCATTTTACCAGATGAATGATTGTTTCTGTGTAAGCTTTCTAACAGCACTCCGAGAATCTGTTTTGTATCACAGTGAAATCTGTGTATGACTGAGTTCTTCTAAAAATACTGGGTCCTAGAAGGCATTGAAAACCTAAATGTACTAAAAATTATGCCTTCTTCAAAGAGTTTATATACAGTATTGGAAAAATAAAGTGGGCTTTTGTTTCCACTGGCTTTTGCAGACAGCTGGAAGTATAATTTCTAACCTACCTAAATTGCTTTAAAATAATTTATTGGGGAAATTCATTTCTTTATGCGGTATCATTCCGTTTTGATATTGGATGATATGTTCAAAGGGATGAACTTGAGAAATTAAAAGGGATCTAACGGCAAGATATTGTCTTTGAGGAAATCTTGACTTTGTAACCTGGTCCAAAATATTGACATGCATCATTCTCCTCATGTTGAAGTCCCAACCACTCTTATATATTCTGTCTCCTACAGAGAAAAAACTGTGGGGCTCTGTGGGATTTTTGTGCTTGCTTATCTGGGCTGACATGATAAGGAGACATGCAAAATAGTTATTTGAAAGCATTTGCAATCATTTTTATAGTTAGAATTGAATTATCGTTATTAGAATTTCCAAAAAGTCGTATCTGTTTGATTTAGGATGAAAGATAATATATTAAAAGTAAGATAATTGTCATGTAATGCATTAAGGATTCTTGATTCATAATAATATATAAATGATTTCTCAGCACTCTAAACATGTGCTTTTTTAAAAAAAGAAAGTGAGAGTTTTAAATAGAGAACAAGAGAGAAATTGAATCTGTGACTGAGTTTCTTAGCTTAACTGCAGAACATTTGCATCTTCATACCTCTGCCCAGCCATTTTAGGAATCCCTGATGGAAAGCTTTTTGGTAAAAGTCCAAGTTGCTGAGATTTTAATGGGAAAAAATATATTTCCTTTGACATAAATTTTGCCTTGACTAGTCAAAAAATTAGATGTAATGTATGGGGCAATACTGATGATTGACAAATTCATACAGAGAACCCATATAAAACACAAAAAGAAAATTTTTCATCTGGAAAGGGGTAGCAGGAGCTACATTATTTGTTAGAAATGTTAATTTCTCATCTTTATACTGCTTACTCTTTTTACCTCTGTTCCTCTGTGGGTTGCTCCTGAGGCCCTAAACCTAAATGCCACCTCTAACTTGCAAACATTAGAAATAAATAGACCATCTGACAAGTGTGCTTTTTTCATCTGGTGTTTAAGATTTTTAGTCTTTAAAGTTCACAGAAAACCAAAAATTATAACCTTAGCTGTCAGGTAACATTTTGAAAACCTGTATGTTCTTTCTGTCATTGAAAAACATGCTTTTTCCTATCAAGCAAATCCAGTAAAATGAATGCAAATGCACAATCATATTTGAGAAATTTCACTTTCATTTCAAAATTACAAAATATAGAAAGATTTCTTGGTAAACTGGAAATCATCAATATTAACTCTGTGATATCTTTACTGTACTGTAGCATTTCACAAGCAATATTTTATCTTAAAATTTTGATTACATTTTATGAAGTAGCTCTTTTCCTTTCATTTTTAGTACTGTTTTTTCTATTGTTGGTGCATTACTCTGCTGTGTAGCACCTCTCTTTTTGTGCCATTGGACCCAGTTCTGTGTCAGTTAACATTTCCCTTGGAGATATGATTTGACATTCCATGATAATCACATTTTGTTTGCTTAATCAACCATAAATTTTGGAGTGTACAGAGCAGAAACCCTCGTTTCAGTTCATTATTTTTTTATCTTCTGCGAGAGAATTGAGATGTGACAAGAAAAAACTACTTTTGATTTTCATCATACTTTTCCTATAAATGCTTACTATTGGGTTACTATTAATCTGCAGTTAGAAATTTAATCCTATGTTTTGCCACTGTACTTTCCACCTCCCTCAGCCCTCAGCTGAGCAAGTTCAGCTGCTTGTATTACTGGACCCTGGACGTGGCTGTGGAACCATTGTAACCTGAGAACTCCTATTTTGGCCATCATACTTTCACCCACCATCACTGCCCCAGCCTGGTTCTTTCTGCTGCTCAGAAAACACTTCTACAATATGCCACTAAAATAAACTTTAAAGGTATTTGATTAGATTTTTTTTTTTTGCTATTTTCAGTGTGCAGCCTTCTCAAGCCTTCTCATATCAATCTGGTAGCACTCTGGCTGGAGTTTCACTTCAACTCTCCTTTCAATAGGTGAGTTGCAGCTCTTTTGGCCCTGGAGAGTTGCTGTGGTGAAAAAAAGAATAAAAGGTAAAGGTAGGGCTGGCTGACAATTCATAGAACCATAGAATACAATGGTAGAATAACTGGGATTTGAAGGGACTTTAAAGAGCATCCAGTTCCAACCCCTCCACCATGCACAGGGATGCCAGTTGCTAGACCAGTTTGCTCATGGTCCCATCCAGCCTGGCTTTAAACACTTCCAGGGATGGGGCATCCACAGCCTTTCAGGCTACTTTGGTCAAGTGCTTTGCCACTCTCTGAGCAAAGAATTTCTTCATGGTACCTATTCTAAACCCTCCTTTTTTCAGTTTAAAATTATTTCCTCTTGTTCTGCCACTATAAAATGTCCCATATAAATAGTGCCTCTCCCTAATTTATATAAATTTCCTTAAAGTACTGAAAAGCTGTAATGAGGGGGTCCCTGAAGCCTTCTCCTCTCCTTTCTGAACAAACACAGCTCTCTCAGCTCAGCTGTCTCAACCTGTCTGACTAAGGCTAAAGACTCAGAAATATGTTTTACAGAAATTTACCAAGAACCAGCAGCGAGTCACTCAGCTATGTCCTGCTTGGCATTCATATGCTTCTTCATGGAGTTAAATAAACTGGCAGAGACAGATGTTGGCTTTTTCCATCTGAAAGTAGTGAGCTTCAAACATTCCACTACGGCCATTGAAGGTTCATCATCAAGAACTGAAAACAAGGTTCTTGGACAGCACTGTGGCATTTTCAATCTTTCTTTGCGACCGTGATCTTCTCCTTTTTATTTTTTTTTCTTTTTTGACTGCTATTTCATTCCTCATTAATTTAGCAGTTGCATTGATCTGTGAAACTTATGCTTATGATCCTTGGATGTTATTTCTACTAAAAAAAATAAATATAATATTGTGAAAAAAAGATATTTATGAAAGTTTAAAAAAAGGAAGGTCACTGGTGAAGAATAATCAAGTGGAAAAGACAGCCAGCATGTTTTTGTTCCTTGATAGAAATATTCATTTCTCCCAGTAGCATTAGCTTTTTCATTTGTACATAGTTCTCTGACCATTTTTCTTTGCTCCTAAGTCTCAAACATGAATAAAAGGGAAATTTTGTTTGGATAGGGCTAGGATGTTAGTTTTTGAGAAAGTTGGATGTGTTCAGAAGGCTCAGAATTATTATCCCCTTGAGCTACTGTAATCAAGAGAAAGCAGAAACCTTAGATTTTGAGAGGTGATTCTGAGATTAAAGCTCCTGAAAGTTCTATATTTGATTGAATTATTCATGGTTAATTCAGATATTTAGTATGAACCTGCTAGATACAGAATGTACACTTCTAAATGTTCAGTTTGCGAATCAAAGAGCATTTCACAGCTTGCTTTGTCTTGGTCTCAGAGCAAGATTAGTGCAGTTTTGTTTAAAGTATGTTTGAGTTTCTCCTCTTGGACTGATTGATTTTTCTTGCCATTTCAAAAGGAATATTTCAGGTCAATCAAAAATATTCAGCATCCAAAATAAAGTTGAAAATTATTTTAAGTAGAAAGAAACAGCATTTTGCATTAGATGATTCACATGTATTTTAAATTTCAAGTTAAAACACATTAGAAAGGGTAAAAATATTTCCTCAGATTCATAAAATGAACTGCTTCAACTGGAAAACGTTAATACTTTGCAGGCTGCAGAATTCTTCTTCCTTGCAGTGCTACCTTTTCCCTGAAACAATGCAAAGAAAGATCATATATTTTCTAAGAGTTTTGCTGCTTGCCAAACTCTCATTTTAAATGAAAATTTGATCATCATCTTTGCTATACATTTGTGTGTTTAAAATGCTTTATGTATAATAAATATTAAACAATTTATTAAAAAAACATAGGAATAATTTTTGTAACTTATTTTACATGTGCTACAGAGTTAAAGAATAAAATCTTAACACATTATCATCAGCTTTTATAATTTGGTTTGTATTACAACTTTTATCTGAAACAATATTTCCTAATCTGTCTGTAGAGTAATGAACTGTCTATCTGGGTTTTTTTCTGTTCCTGCTATGTGGTCAAAGCAAGTTAGATCAAGTTGCTCAGGAACTGAGATCAGACTACAAAAAAGCAGAACCCACAGATTCCCCAGGCAACATCAAATCTGCCACCAGAATTTATCTCCTCCAACTGAACATCTTTTTGCCCCAAACTTGAGTGAATTTCTGGGTTCAGTGGAGGAAGGAGCCTTTTGACATTTCTACCACTTGTTTGTTGAAGGTGTTTTATGCTAAATTGCTCAAAAAAGGAAAGGCTTAGAATCATGACACCATGGTTAGACATTAATATAATTATGAAAAATTTCTTAGCATTGGATGTTTTTCCAACCTCCTTTCTTGTCCTGATTAGTGTTGATTTGTGCCTGTGATGATTCTTCATTTGCAATACACATTTAGTGCAATGACTTTCTATGGTTCCTTATCTTTTCAAGATCATTGCATAATGTCTAGATAATAATTTCTCTTCATACCCTAGAAGATGTTACATAAGGAAGGAAATGTGTTGCACGCATTTTCTTCAGAGCATACAAAAGAAAGATAAAAAGAAGATAGATTCTCACTGCGATCATTTTGAACTATTGGATTCTTTCAGGGCCATAAAAAATAGAATCCGCTAGAAACAGTTATGGCCTCCAGGTTTTGTGGATTGTTTTTCTGAGTACCCATGCCCATGCAGAGAATGGATAAAGCAGGATTTCTTGCATTGCATCTCTGACCTTTTCAGACGAACATGTTTTTCTTCTTTTCAACTACATCATCTTTCTGACAGTCCTGCAAGGCTGATATGCTGGTTAGTGGATAACATGAGATATTAAATGGTAGGCAGGCACATGGTAATCAAAACTCGTATGCTCCAATTTACATAGCTTCTGCCTGGGATTAACCATCCTTCATGGACAGCTCTTTCACAAGAGTATTTTCAAGCACAAAATGTATAATCTATGATATTGGGAGATGTGTCACTAAACAGCACAGAGGCTAAGAGGAGATTTGAAGCTGAAAAGGAAGTACGATTATCTTGCCACTGTAGTTTGGATCACTGTAGTTTGCCTCAGCAGAAAGCTAAGTATGATGGCTGATAACAGCTAAAATGGGAAGCTTTTTTTCATATTTGGACAACTGATTAATAAGGTGTCAATGGAATTGGTCCTTCTATTCCTACAACAAAAATCTGAGATTCAAGATTAAGGTTCATATGTGCCATTTATTCCCACCTCATCTTCCAGCTAGACCCATACAGGTGACTGCTGGCTTCATGTCAGCAAAGTCCTTCCTGCCCTAGATGGTCTTGATCCCAAGTCAGATTTGCTTCTCTGGCCAGACACTTATTCTGTGCTTGTAGCAAAATCTAGCCATCCTTGCTGTGCTGCTTGGCATCCTGCACTAGGGAGATATCTCTTGTCTCATACTAGCTCAGAATATTCTTCATAATGAAAAATAACCCAGCATGGGCTCTTCCTTTCTTTGATTACATTGAAGGGGAAGTAATGGAAATGGGATACATTACAGAGAGAGAGACTGAGAGTAGGGGAATGGGAAGTTTTTAAGGGACTTCAGAAGGCAACAGCCTTCAGGCTGTTACCAGACAACATTGGCACTACAGATCCTCTACTCTGTCTTTCCTCAAAGCACCCATGAAAAAGTGATCATCCTGAATTTCTCACACAAGTACCTATGACAGGAAGAATATAAACAGGGCTGAGTATTTCACAGTGTCCCAGCTACAGACAAAACTCTGTTTCTTCTGGCACATTTCAAACTGCCAGCACTACTGCTATCAGTGCCTATAGGAATGTTACACATTCAGGAAAGAATGCTGTTGGAATATTTGTTAACTAAAAATAAATTCTGTGTTTTGAAACACTGCTGCCAAAAATCATACCAATTGCTCAATTACTAAATGTAATTTTCCCTCTAATTGTATATCAGATCCACAAGAATCACTGAAACCAGTAGTCCTTTACTTAATGAGAGATTGAAGGAGTCAGAAACTTTTCAATAAAGTTTTTTTTACCATGGGAAAATTCAGGTTGCGTAGTCTAGATCCTTTATGGGAATGCATCTGCTTCAACAAAACTCAGTTCCAGAATATTTCACGGTTAGGACATTTTTATATATTTTGTTGTTGTTGACCATTTTTCCAGTTTTCATTCTTTGCACTGTATTAGAATTACATGCTAAATGCCAAAGTCATATTTTTTATGAGATAAAAAGCTTGCTTTCTAGCTAGTTTTTATCAAACCTTAAGGCAGTCTTTGAAATTTAATAAATTCAATTTCACTTTGAGAAAGGGAACAGAAATATAAGTACTGCAAGATAGATAAGCTTCTTTTAACTAGAATCTTACTTTCTTTTTATTATTATGATTTTGTATATTTTGGTAGGTACAAAGAATATTAAAAAACATACAGCATCTGATTAGGAATCATTATCTGAACATAGCATTAGAACAAACCACTTTTTACTGCATATTTTAGCATTTTTCTTTTACTTTGTATTTCCATTTCAAAGGATACTTCCATTTAAATCATATTACCATGTGTTAATAACTTTTTATTCTTTACTGATTCACCTCCTGTACTGAGTGTTCAGCCTAAGCAGCCCAACTCTATCTTATTTCATTCTGCTTCAACAAGTTTTCAAATCTCCTGTCACAGAGAGTTTGTATTTTTATTGGTGCTTCTCTTATCAGTATTTAATAAAAAATTAACTGGAAAAGAAAATTGCATACTCCTGTTTCATTAGGAAGATTTTTTTTTTAATACAATAATTCAGGGCACAAGTGGAGAAATTCATCCTGATCTAAATAAAGTGATCAAGAAAGTGGCTATTTTCACATAGTGTGAAGGTATGTTCAATCACCCATATAACCAGATTGTATCCTTTCCAATACCCCTTAATAAGAGATATTAATGACATAAATCAAAGGACAGCCATAATCACCAGAATTAACAAAAATAATAAGAAAAATTACTCTAATGTTTAAGCTTAGGTGTATTAAATCACATGGTAAATTTAAAATAGCATGAAAAGCCAAAGTATAGATTTTTTTACTAAAAAATACATGCTATTCATATTTCTAATTTTAATTTCATTTTTTTCTTTATTCTTTGAACAAATAACCCCTTTTTATGACTCACACTTTTTAAAATGAAGTTGGCTGTTGACCTGTATAACCTATTAATAATATACATGTACTGTCAACATTCACATATCACATGTCCTTGATGTGCAATTCATAGAAAGATGGAATAAGTCCCAAATATCTCCAGGACTATTGAAGTATTGGTGGAAATTCTAGTTCTGTTCACTTCTTGAGCCACTGAGCAAATCCAGAATAAGAACACAGACATAAGACAGATGGATTACCCTAGTTTCTCAGCAGCTTTATTGAAGATCTATTTTCATATGTAGATATAACAACCGTTTTGCATGAGAGATACTATTTCCAGTGTTAATGCACTGCTGGAATATATTTTCTTCTTTAAGGCATAGAAACTTCACACTGGGACAGGACTTTCTTGATATGTGGGGTGATCATCACATTTCTGCAGAGACTACAATGGTAGAGAACATGCATCATAATTGCTATAAAAGTAAATATCGATCTTTGAAAAGTCTCTTCATGGTTCCTTATAGAAAATTGTTATAATTTTAAAATAGGGGTACCAGAAGAGATAGCAGATGACAGTATAAGCAAGCACATCATTACCACCAAAGAATTAATAACTGAATCATAGAGTCATGGGATCCTCTTGTATGTTGTGTTTGTGTCCAGCATGGACTCAAGTCTCTTATTTTCCGATAGAAATATAATGGTTAAATAGATATCTTCTATTACTGCCAAAATGTCAGATGTAAGCTCACAGGTGAAAGGAAGGGTATTTGTTCTTTAGCCTGACAGAAATATTACTGTCAATGAATGGAGACTAGATGTAACTCTTTTCAAAAAACAAAGACTATACTAGAACAAAAAATTAATAAAATTAATATCATTTCACTTACATAGAGAGACCATGGTTATGCTTTAGGCAGAAGGAAGGTACTTAAAAAAAAAAGAGAGTGAGAGAAAAAACTTGCATAATATCTTAGAATCCTTTTTCTGTTAAAAACATGGAGCCATTCAATACCATTAAGCCATCCACTATCAGTGCAAAGAAGAAAATAAGTACAAGAAGTCTAGACCTCATTGCTCATTAATCTGATGAAAAACAGGCCCTAATGTTTAAATTTCTGCTACTTCAACATTGATTAAAGACAGAGAAGAGACCTTCTGAAAGACTAGGAACAACTCGCACAAGCACAGGAGCAAATAGCTATTATTTGCCTTGGTTTACCTGATCTATAGCTTATGTTTATTTGCCTTGGTTTACCTAATCTATAGTTTATGTTGAATAGGACTGCTATGTCTGGCCAAAATTCTGCAAAAATAAGATGTAAGGATTTGTAAGCACTCTGCTGTTAAAAAAAGCCACTTCATAAAAAACCACACCACAAAAAAAGAAAAAACCCAAGAAACAAAAACAACAACAACAGCAATAAAGCCTTTAATTTCCATCCAGCTACTCTGTAAAATACTCTCTGAGTTCAGAGGCACAAGTTTTAAAGATAATAAGTTGTATGGAGGAAAAGGGACCACTGGAATAGTACTTTTTTTGCTAAACAATACATTAATACACATTTCCACTGCTAGACTTCTATATAGTTAACTGTTTGATGTCTCCTCATTTTCTTGGTATTGAAACTGCAGAAATACTGGAGTTAAAATTTCAAATCAACAACTACATATATTCTGATACAGTAAATATATTCTCCTATGATTTGTATTCCTAACTCATACTGATTCAAATGGCATTTTGGTCAGTCATTTTTCTCCTATATAATGTAGCTACAGAAAGGTAATCTGAAAAGCTAATTTGATGTTTGTGGTATTTTTGGTCAGAAAACTGAAAGACAAAATGGTTTTGTCATAGATATAATAAGCACAATTCAGTAAAAGTTATTGAGCTTTTATAAGTTTATTACTGATTTTCTCCCATGGGTCAGATGTAAACTTCAGTACCTGTTTTTAAAACTATATTAACATTTGTTTGGGTATTTTTGTTTAGGGAAGAATCAGATAGTAGTTACAATAGCTCTAAAGATAAACCTTGTGTGGTGTCTGGCACTTAGGTGCAGTTTCCCCCTGACATCCATTTCTTAGACCAACAATATGACCGAGGCAGGGAAAGAAGCTTCCTTTGCTTGGAGACTTAAACATGAGAATCCTTAGGGGAAAAGGATGAAAGAGGAAGGTTTCAAATCCTCCCATTGTACAGAAATCTTTTGGGAAGGACTTTCAATCTAAGCATAAATCATGCAATTTTTCATTTCCCTTTCTTATCCCAGAGAGGCCAATTCTCATAAGGTTGAGTAAAAGCTGATCTTTAGGGCAGGAAAAGAAAGGTGAACGAATGTGAAAGCTAGTAGAATCCCCATGAGTTTTAGTTTGGGCAAAATTGAGCAGGTTCCATAGCAGATAAATATGATCCTTCTGATTCAAGCACTATTGATTGTATGGAATGGCTCTAAACAAAGAAATCTTTAGTTAATAGTTTGCTTTTTCAGAAGGAGAGAGAGGATTTGAACTATGATCATCCCATGTCAGGTGATTTTTCTAAGCAAAATCTGATGAATGAACTGGAACTGAATGCAGGGAGATTGGCTTTACCCTTAATTGCTTTGAGCTCAGGAACTGGGTATAGTCAGAGGTATACCCAGTGATCCACAGAGAGCAGATTTCAGCCATACTGTTATTAGCTGAGATGTGTGGATATTAGGTGTGAGATAATAATGAAGTCACTGGCTAGCTAAAAAGCTGAAGACATTTGGGCTCCTTGGAAGGACTGGGGCAGGGGAATGGACAGAAACAGATGTATCAAAGGAATTTACTCTAGGAGAAGGCAAAAATTGTGAAGATTTAAATTTTATGCAAAAGTACGTGAATCTCTGTTCTTTGATTTTTGAGGATTAGTCCATTAGAACCACAGTGATATTTTCCACTTAAATTAGTGGTTCCCATGCAAGGCTTTAATCTCAAAACACTCGGGAACTCTTTTCAGGAAGAGGACCAAAAACTGGGACAGTGGAAATTGTTCATGTTCACACCTGCTATCTAAAGCCAATGGAAGGACCCATGGAATAGGAATAGGAATAGAACATTGGTAAGGGCTTTTGAAAACTGCACCAGAACTGTTTACAAAAAGATATACCAGATGGAATCCCATAAACTGCTGTGTTTAGTAAATTTCAAATAGAGGCCATTCACAAAAGGAAAGAGGAAGGGTGTGCTCTTTTGAGGAGTTTTTTGTTCTTTTAAAGATAAAGACAAACTTGCTGCAGAAGTTCAGATCAAAATAAGCATGCACCATTCAGCAAATAACATGGAGTTGAAGATAACCTAGAGTCTGAAATCAGTTTGAATGATGTTATGGCAGGTAGAAAATAACTGTTTCTTTACTTTCTCAAGCATCTCAAAAGATCTCTTCAGGTTAAGTATATTAACCTGCACTGTAACTGACTGTATCATTAAAGTAGATTCCAAATTAACATGAGTCAACAAGAAATGGTGAACTCATGTTAGAAGCATTTCCCAAGCCACTATCTTTCTTCTTCACTCATGAATCTAGAGAACTGAGAACAAAGCATTGACATAATCATTGATTTACCATTGAAACACATATTATCTACTGCGAGGTGCTGACACTGAAAAATCCACTTGCATGAAACCTAGTTGCTATCAGAAACAACTATATAATGGAAAGGAATTTGGGAAAGTATGTCTTTCCCAAGTTTTAATATCTGCTTGCTTTATAGTAACTATAAGTGGGTTTGTGATTTAAATTATTTTTTTAAAAAAAAGGATTTTCCAAACATGTGTCGATAATTTTCTGTCTTCCAACAGCAATAAAGGAACTTGAAACAGAGTACTACATTCAGAGGGATGAATAAAGATAAAACAGCCAGGAAGGGTCAATTGTGCTGTTTAAGCCCAACAAAGGATATCCCTAATTTCTCCTCCTACTTCATGTCCAACAGCAGCTTAATCAGAACAAGGAAATAGTCTTTCTCAATTTTACCGCTATTCAGAGAAAGTATATTTGTTTGGTAAAAATTTAAATGACATATTTTTAAATTTAAAATCTTAAATTAAAAAATTTAATCTTATGAAAAGATTAAGACTTTGTCTGATATAACATGCACGCTTTTCTGACAACAATGTACATGCTGTAACATTTGCTCAAGCTAAGCTTATGTTATTTCCTTAGCCTCCTACATGAAATAAAGTGACAGAGTTCCCTGAATTGATCACTACACTGACACAACTACCTGAGGAGGAACAAATTCCATGTGTGGTTAGTTGTCTTATACACTATAAACACTATAAAGCTTGTGAAGTTAAATCAATACCAATATTAGAAACATGTCATCACTGATGTACTTCAAAAACTGAAAGTCAGTGTTTCAGCATGCTATAATCTAGCAGATTAGATTAAAAACTGTAGCAAACAGAGGCAGTTAGACTTAAACATGGGCCCTGGAGGGAAGTCCAGAAGACAGATTCTACTGCTTCAACCCTGCACTGCAGACCAAGACAAAAATGTGACTTTAAATTTTGGGACAGTAGTGAAGACAGGAGGACCAGCATGAGTCAATTTGTACAGATAGTTCCTTGAGCAGGCTACTTCAAGGTTTTACTGAGATCACAACACAAAGTAAGAGTTATTCAACAAAACAGGATCAGGCTTCTAACTGCTGGACTGGAAGCTAAAGGTTATTACTTTGCCACCTTGTTTACACCAGGCTTCAGGTCTAACAGCTAGACTGAGAGATATCATGAGTTTCTCTGGAGATGCGACGTGCTGCAGCCTCTTGACTTCTACAAGCTGCACCCAAAATTCAACACCATCACCCCAGGGTGTAATCTCTGACTTCCCAGAACTTGCAGAGAGTATTCAATAAACTAGCCCAGAATAAGGAGATTTAGGATTTAAATTCACGATTTTTTTCTTTTCCTGAGGGAAGAGGCAATCTCTTCTGTCTTTGATGGGGTCAATAAATATCAAGTTGAAGCCTATACATAGCCTGAGGAAAGGCTATTCTATGTTGCTAATGCAGTAGAAGGTCTATAATATCAGCTGTGGTTCCAACTAGGGAAAAGAAACCAAAACCAAACAACAACCCCCCTGCCCCCAGTTTTTTATTCTAGCACTCAAATCTGTCCCAGTGCTGATGGTCAGCTATATGTCCAGATAATAGAGGGTACTAATGCACATCATGCAAAAGCTGTGATTGTATCCTGTATTCATACTCTAAATCAAGTCTTCAGATCAATAAAGGAAACTTCCTGATATTGGAATAATGCCAGAATTTGTTCTTTCTAAACTAATCTACTTAAGGATTTACATCATTTAACTGCAAAAAATTATTACAGACTAAGTTTACCATCCTTTGCAGCACTAGAATTAGAATTGCAGATAATTTTATAGAGAATGACAGAGATTATAGCCTGCCAATATCAGCAAATAAAGTTAATGCTTTACAAATCAGACTCCTGCTTTAAGCAGTCCTCAAGTAACTAGATAAGAAGTCTTTATTAATACTGTATGCAGTTCTAGAAGGGTTTTCTTTCTTGTGAGGAAATTTTACTAAATTCAGGGCTGGGGAAGGTGAGGGGAAGAGAGAGGAGGGAATTAATATTACCAACTCACAAAGTGCACACTATATGCTTTGACTAGACATTTTGGTGTTCCAAAAAAGGCACCATTTGCAGGTATTAAAGTTTCTTTTCTTCTTCTGAGGGAAAATGCAGAATGCTTAAATTTAGGTCCTGAGACACTCTAGGGAAACAGCTTAAATGGGACATTATCATCCTCATGGGAGTCTCTGGTAAGCTCTGAGAAAGTAGTTCCCAAGCTACTTTCTGTCAACGCTGTTTTGGATTCCTCTCATTCTTTATACAGCACTCTACTCCTATTTCATATCTACTTTTATTCTGTCCTGATAACTTGCCTTCTGAGCAGCAGAATAGAGAGTGACCACTTTATTCCCAGTATGGTTTCCAGTGATTGCAATTAACTTTTCTATCAAAAAAGCAGCTTTCTCTCTAACCATAGCCAAAACTGCAGTTTGTCTTCCCAGACAACCCTTGTTTGAGTAGTACTGATGGTACTAGATTATACTGAATTGTACCTTGATTATACTGAATTGTCTCTAAAATTTTAACTTTTTTTTTTTTTAATTTCATTAATTCTTTTACAGGACAATTTTCTTAGAGTTTAGGTGATCATTTTGCAATTATTCAATGTATTATAATTTCTCAATGTAAGACAAAAAGCTACAAAATTATTAATTTTTTACAAGGGTTGAATCACCTGTGCTTAGTAAGCAAAGTCATATAGGATCTATAATTTGTATTACTATATCTGAAACTGATTATAAATGTATCAACAAGGTATGAAGGTATCATGTATAAATAGGGATTTAATAGAATCTTTAATTCTCAGAAATCATATCTGCTCTAAACTTCAATGGTTACATTCAGAAACGCGCTGATCGCCACTTAGTCTGAAGGTGAGAAGGAAAACTGAAGCCACATGCTGAAAAGATCAGAATTTTCATGTGGTGTCTTAGAAGTAATGGAAGCAATAATTGAGAAATGCAGTAAACACTGAGAAGTAGAAAATAACCTCTTTATATTGCAACATTGCAACTCAGCTGCAATGGAACTATCTCCTACCAGGACTAAAACCTTCAATCTTTCTGACATCATTCAGCATAGTACTGCAGTACCAGCGACAACTGACACTGTAAATACTTAATTCTGGTTGTCAGCTGATTCAATTGAATCATTTCTTTCATTATTCGTGTTTCCAGACATTTTTATTTTTGGAAGTATTTATTTTTAATGACAAAGAAATAAAAACTGAGAAATATCTAATAAAGGGATCACTCCAAAACTAAGAACTAGCATCTGAACTTGAAGACAAGAGAGAAAGAGAAACATTTCCGGAGAACAGAGAAAAATAATCCAGGGTCTGAACTCAAGGTCTTTGTCTTGTTTTATAGGAGAAAATAAAACCACCAAATTAATAACCCCATAGTCTGCATCAGACCAGATGGGGATGGAATTTGATTTAACTACCCCACAAATGTGGACAAATATCTAATCTCATCCTCTTGCTCCCAGCTGTAACATATAGAAAAATGATTCACAAACTTTTGAGTGCTTTATAAAGTAAGCAAGTATTTTGCTTTTTATAGAGAAGGCAAAAGCAAAGCAAGTAGCTTAAGAAGATTCATATGCAATCATAAAAACCAGCTAGACTTCGGGCATTCTGTGAGAAGGTCAGATGAGGAGAGACGAGAAGTTTAAAGCTGAACATAGAAGGACGGGGTTGATACTAGAAGGCACGAGGCAGAAGGCTGTAAAAAGTTAGAACCCATGGTATACTCTTGATTAATATGGGATATAGCCTATTGTTCCTTCATTTACATGTTCAGGAATATCTTGGATTCAGAGGACTGGGCAAACAGAATACCCAGGTATTATAGGAGCATTTCCATTTAAACAGGGCCAGGTGGTAACTGTGATAGAATTTTATTAAATAAAAATATCTTTGAAGTCTGTGTATCTTTTTGATTTGTTAAAACCCAGACAGTTCAACTGTCCTTTCAGTCTCTGAAAAACATAACACTCTCTCTGGTAGGTGGACTGATATAAAGGACATGGACACGACACAGGTCCAGTTCTACATTATTTGAGCACTAGGGTTGCTGTGGTTCTAAGCCATTTTAATATTTCACTGGGTTTTCATAGGGCCATTCATATAGTCACTTATGTGTAAAAACAATATGAGACCTGACAGGCAGGAGCTCTTCATACTGGCTACTATTATTTAAAGCCCATTGATCCATTGATCTCAACAGAGTTACTTCTGATTTATGCTAGTTTGAGTCACTGAAGAATCAGTCTTCCTGATTTTGCTGCAAGTGTACATATTTTCAGTAAGTCTCAGTTTCAATAAATCTCTGTTATTGAAGAAGGGAGTTGCTGGATCTTATTACCAATTATAGAGAGAATTGAAATATACTGTTTTAATTTTTTTATTATTTCTCTGGATGAAGTAATCAAATTATATTAATCTAGATTAATGTATCTAATAGGCAATTATCTCTTAGTAAGTAGCTCCGTTTTGTCTCAAACACTAATTTATTGGAAAATGCATCAAACGCATTTTCATGTGATCTTCACTAGAAAAAATAATTTTTCTGAAGTGAAATTACCAAACAAAAATAAACATAATGACTTGTGATAAAATAAATCCTTTACAATCCGAAAAGTGCTATGAAGTAATTTCTTTAATGAAAGCTGGTACGTCTTGTCTTTCATTAACATGACCCGTTGTTCCATCATGCATTTTAGCCTGAATACTTGTCTGTTTAGTTAAAACACATACACATTTATTACACCAGCGCTATGCAGTCACTCCGTAGTTTTTAAGAGTTTTATCATTGTTAGTGCAGGTAAGGAAGTGGAAAATTTCCAGGACTCAAATACCAGTAATAACCACAGAGCAATCTGTGGAACTGTCTACATGGCAGCCAACAGGTTTTGGCAACAGGTTTGTCACAGGTTTGAGATTGCTCTAAGCATGTGGACATAGTAAAACTCCTCTATATTGAGAGTACAAGCTAGGACTACAGCCAAGCAGCAGCTCTTCCTGGGATGGATTCCACCTCTCTCACTGACATTGCTATTCAGCAGCAGGTCATTCCCTGCCTCTGTGCTTGGACCCAAACTGAACATTTGATAAGCTAGGAAAATTCCACTTCTTTCTAACCATACTTTATCATCACCCTTTAAACATGCTCCATTGCCACCACCCAGGCTAAAGCAGTGTGCTGAGTTTGGCTGGGATAGTTTTCTCCATAGTAGCTATCATGGGACTATGTTTTGAGTTTTTTATGGAAAGTGTTTTAGCTATTGTCAAGCAGGGCTTACACAGCAGCAAGGCCTTTTCTGCTCCTCACCCCACCCACCAGTGAGGAGGTGCACAAGAAGCTGGCAGAAGGCTCATCCAGGGGCCAGCTGATCACAGAGATATCCCATTCCACATGGCATCATGCTCCACAATAAAGCTGAGGAAAGAAGGAGAAACCTTTGGATTCATGTCATTTGTGTTCCCAAGTCTCTGTTACATGGGATAGAGCTGTGCTTTACTGGGGGTGGCTGAACACCTACTTGCTCATGGGAAGTGGTGAACAAATTCCTTGTTCTTTGTTTTGCTTTGATTCATTCATTCACAGCTTTTTAATTTTTTTTCCTTACCAAACTTCTTTACCTCAGCACATCAGATTTCTCCCTCGTGTTCTTCAGATGCTCATCATTTTACCAGGTCTTTTTTGGCTGAGGAAAATCAGTGGTGAAAGAAGCAGCTGGAAATTCTAACAAATAAAAATGAGCCTGCATTGTGATCTCCACCTCCTGACTAGGGGCAGATGAAGCACACCATCTCAGTCAATGTACAGACTAGAGGGTGTCATCGCAAGCTACCTTCCTCTCCCTCTAAAGATACCTGTGTGTGAAGGTCTGAATCAAAGGAAATCAGGAAAACAAAAGAGCTTTCTAGTGCGGGGCCCAGCAGAGCAGACAAATGACACATCATCTGAGTCTGCATTCTTCTCCTTCAGGTATTTTGTTCTGATCTTTTGATTTTGCTCTTTGGGGAGTGGGAAATGGGAAATGCCCTGATAGCATTTCATAAAGCTCATGGTATTGGAGATTTTTAACAACTTTTTGGTAAATAGCCCAAAGTCTGATTACATATTCTGAAACTGGACAGTAAAAGGAAAGTGTTCTCATTTTAGTTTACAGCTGAAATAGAAACATTTACTGCTGCTGCAGGGAATTCTTTCTCAGTTTCCTGAAGAACCAAAACCAGAATGTATTTGCAGCTTTAACCTTTCTTAATAACACACCAAAGAAGTTTGAATTTGACACCTACACAATTTTGATACTGTCAATTGGATACATGGAACCTGAGGCATCCTTGGCCCAAAAAAAGCAGACAGAGGATTACTACTCTGCTACCAATTTAAAACAGTGCATACTCCTTCCAGTGCTCCAGATCCCTCAACAACTCCACTGCCCTGTTCTGGACAAACATCAACACTTCAATGTCCTTCTTGCTGTGGGGAGCCCTGGACACAGCACTGGAGGTGCGGCCTCAGCAGGGCCCAGCACAGGGGGACAATCCCTGCCCTGGCCCTGCTGGCCACAGCATTGCTGATCCAGGCCAGGATGCCATTGGCCTTCTTGGCCACCTGGGCACAGCCTGGCTCATGTTCAGCTGCTGCCACCAGCACGCCCAGGTCCTTTACTGCTGGGCAACTTTCCAGCTTTTCCACTCTACCCCCCAACCCATGGCAGGTCATCCAGACAGTTTTTAACCCAGTGAACTGTACATCCATCCAAGCCACAAGCAGCTGGTTTCTCCAGGTAAAGGCTGTGGGAAATGCTGTCAAGGTCTACTAATGTCCAGGTAGAACAACATCAACAGCCTCTCCTTCATCCACTAAGTGTGACACATTGTCATAGAAAGAGATCAGGCTGGTCAGACAGAGCGGCCTTTTACAAACCCGTGCTGGCAGGCCTGATTACCTGGGTTTCCTGCATGTACCGTGTCATCATCCTCAAGATAATCTGTCCCATAAACTTTCCCAGCACTGAGGTCAAGTTGACAGCCTGCAGTTTCCCAGACCTGCCATCCTGCCCTTCTTGCAGATTGGCATCACATTTGTGAACCTCCACCCAACTGACGCCTCGGTACTGATAAAATGCAGCTTGGTGAGCACTTTCATCATCTTCTTCAGTACCCTCAGGTGGATCCCATCAGGGTCCATAAACTTGTCTTTGTGTGAGGTCTAGCAGACCACTGACCTTTTTTCCTTGGATTATAGGGTTTTATTTTCTGTCTTTCAGCTCAGGGGACTGGATACCTTGAGGACAACTAGTCTTATTGTTAAAAACTGAGGCAAAGAAAGCATTAGGTACAGCAGTTTTTTCTTCATTCTCTGTCACTATGTTTCCCTTTGCATCTGCAAATGATGGAGATTCTCCTTAGGCCTTGATTTGTTGTTGATATATTTATAGAAATATTTGCTGTTCTTTACAGTAGTAGCCATTCTAGCTGGCCTTTGGCCCTTCTAATCTTCTCCCTGAATAACTTCATGCTATCTCTTTAGTCCTTTGGAGTTGTCTACCCTTCTTCTAAAGGTCATAACCTCTATTTTTCCACCCCTGAGTTCCCACCAAGGCTCTCTGTTCAGCCAGGCCAGCCTTCTTCCCCAGTGCCTCATCTTTTGGCACATGAGGACAGTCTGTAACTGTGTTTTCAGGATTTCCTTCTTGAAGAACTCCAACCTTCCCAGACTCATTTGCCCTTCAGGACTGCCCTCCAAGAGACTCTCTTAACAAGCTTCCTAAACAGGTCAAAGTCTGTCCTCTGGAAGACCAAGGAGGCAGCAGCAGTCTTAGTAGAAGAAGTACTGCTGCAGGTAACCTCACATTGTGCCATCCTAAGGCCAGCCCCAGGGCCATGCTCACCAGAACTTCTGCTTCTCCAGCCTACACTCAGATACCAAAGGCAATGATTTCTGCTGAGAAGAAAAAATATGAGGAATGGGCCTAAATTGCCTCATTAAAAATGAAAGATTGAAAAGATTAGTCAAAAAATTTCAGCTACACAAAATCTTGTAGAGTCCAGAATATTTTAGGAACCTAGAAAATTATTTTAAAGCTCTGTAATAACAAATTTTCTAAGGCAAATAAGAGAGCCAGAGTTTTTTGTCATAACCTTAAGAGTCTGAAGGACCTGGCAGGTTAAATTTTCATCAGAAAGGGTTGAAACCTGAGCACTTCAGGTGATACTAGGGCACAGATTAGAGATACATGTTTGCTTAGCGTGAGCTTGCTCTATTCTTTGCGGATGATATCTCAACACAGGCCTGAGAAACTGCTAGCCTTGCCTGGCGCAGATACCTAGAAAACAGACCTGAAACCCTGCAGTAGAGAGAAGAGAAGGCTTGTGGCCTCTGCTGGGATTCAGGTGCTTTGTGGTTTTAGGTGAACGCCTCCACATGGACGATCCAAGGGCCAAGGACTCAAATATTTCCACTGTACCAAGCCAATGGCTTCTGGAATTCTTTTGGAGCAATTACCCCCAAAGTGTGATGGTCTACAGCACTCCACAGGGCAGAATTGCACAGAAGCCACGAGCCTAACATCCAGGCAGGAAATGGTCCATAGCATCTTAAAGAACTGGGAAAAAATGAAAGGAGCCTTTAGAATACAAATATCTTGTATTAGTATATCTAATATCTTCAGTTCATAAAGAATGAAGAACATTTGGTTCCATGGATAAGCAGAATATTTAAAAATATCCTAACCTTGCAATAGCATAAAGTTCTACAGCTTTTACTATCATAGAGTCAGGGAGCTCTGTAATATTGCTGGAACAACAAAATGGTTTTTTATAGTTACAAGTGGTCTTCCCTTACAAGATGGGTCAACATGAACAGATTCTATATTCTGGTAAATATGTATATATGCACTAAAGTATCTATGCTTTAAACTCAGATTACATGGTGTCAAAACACCAGTTTAGAAAGAATTTAATGCCAAAGAAACTTGGTGTTGCAAAATAAAAGTCATGTCTTTTCAATGGAGAGTAGAACGGTTGAAATGAAGGTTGAGTTAAGGGGTAGTTCATATTTTCATGGTTATTAAGTTCTGTTGCAGAAGATAATAAGGATTAACTATTGTACAGCACTGTTTCCTTGCTGCATCATTTAAACACAAAACAGATAGAATTATTTGTAGCATACCCTGCTCATAGAACAGTAATTTAGGTTATTTCATGAGAGATTACATCAACTGTTATCTCCACATTCACAAAAGGGATTAAATACTGCATCAAGTCTGGGTAATAACTTTCACTATGGTTTGTCCAGCCTGATGCGATGCCTGAAGGCTGAAAGCAGCAGGTCCTCCCTGTCAGCCACTGCACTTGAGCTACCAAATAACTGCACTTTAGCAGTTGGTTCTGCCCCTTCAAGGACATCTCTAAATGTTTCTTGTTAAAATGTCCTTTCTGAGTCAATCAATATATTATGAAGGTGGGAATTTGCTGATTTTGTATATCAAAGGTTTATAAACCACAGTGATTTAAATCAGAAAAAGGATTTGCTTCCCTTTTTTTTATTTTAATCAGGTAAGTACCTTCGTTGTAATAAAAGTACAGAATAAAGGCAAGAGTAATGATGGTAGATTTTTTTTAACTGAGATTGTAGCTTTCTTTTTTACTGTTTTTTTTTTTTTTTCCCCTGCGGAATCAATGTCATGTAGGCCAGTCAGGAAATTTCTTTTAGTACACATTATATTTATTCCCGTGTGGAAAAGACCTTTGAAATTTTTCATTTTTTCCATAAAGCCATTTGAAGGTACTTGCTAACAAGTCTGTTTCTTGCTTATTTGATGTTCTCTTTATTTAGAAGCTGACCTGTTTCTGGCTGCCCTAAAGGCCTGTACCTCTGCTCTTCCACATCAACAGTCCTTCTGAAACTGCACCCCAGATCAACACCCAGAGAAGCCTGATAGGATGGTAAATGGAGATGTCAAATGTTTTGAGAATCAAAGTGCTGAAGTTCTATTGATTATGAATCCTCAGTAAGTGAGATTTTCCAGGTGAAATGTTAAGCCTGGAGCTAGGAGTTGGACTAGGAGGAAGATGGTAATGAAGACTGGAGGCACATAGCATAATGAGCATTAAACATCTTCCACATGACCATGGTCCATTTATGACCTAATCAATCTGAATTTAAGCCATTTCAACTACCTGAAAAGAGAACAAAAAAAGCAATTAGTTGCTTAATTTTTATATTTTCATACTAAAATCCGTATGTTGTCAAGGTGAATGAGACTCTCTGGGCTCTTCTAAATTTCAGGCTTCAAACTTGAATATCCCAGGAGTCTGTAGCAGAGGAAGGGTTATAACATTTATTTTGCAGTTCTGAGGCCAAATGGCATGACCAGTCTACTTGAACAGCTGCATGTTCTCCAAGGGACAGCAGCCAAACTGTCTGCTAGGAAGAATCCCTGGCACACACTGTTTTCAGACTAGGCTTAGACAATGTCTGAGAAAACTGCAGCAGCCTTGGTGACTTTGCTATGGACAAATTATATTTGGATGATTCAGCCTTTGCCCCAGTCCTGTTTTATTTAGTATTATGACATATCTATCTATCTATCTATCTATCTATCTATCTATCTATCTATCTATCTATCTATCTATCTATCTATCTATCTAGGTATATTTATCTATACACATTGTGTACTGAGTATGTATCAGTCTTCATGCTGAAGTACTAAATGAATACAATCCACTGCATTGCCTTCTCCTCCTGCTTGTAAGAGTTTCTCCGATTTCATTCAGCATCTTCTAGTTCTGCAAAATGAGAGTGAAATGCCAGTTTCTGGAAGGTAGCAGTGCAGTATTCAAATTCACACAGGAGTACTGAACACGTGAAGCACAGAACAACAGAGACCTCAACTCATTCAGGTTTGTGAGATCTCCAGGAAAGAGTGTGGTTCTCAAGGCACTGGGAGGTTCATGCACCTTTGCTCTGACCTGCAGAGAAAGGGTGAGGAAAAAAGTTATAAAAATTAAAACATAATTATCCACTGAGGTTGTTCTAAGTCCCTTCCCAGATCTTAGTCCTTGGAAAACATGTGTTTTCAACTCTGGGGAACCATCACAAGAAGGCATGTTCTATTTCCTTTGAAAATATGTCCTAAGTAGCAAAGTGAAAAACATCTTTTTTGGGGGGAGCAGTGGCAAGAATTGATGCTCTGTTAAATGCAAAGGTATTTTTTTTCTGTCCTTCTAAACAGGTAACAGAAATTTGCAAACATTACTAGCATATATCTATTTCAGAAATTACAGAAATACATCTATATCATCTGGGAGCTACTATTATTAGTACTGAATCCTCCTACATAAGAGAAGCTTAGAATTTAAAATTACTACTATGTTTAACTTCAGCATGCATAACTGTAATATGGATAGTTAAGCTTACAAAAGCTATATAAGAATATTTTGAAACAAACCAAAACTAAAATAACTTGAACTGATGAATGTGTATCTGTACCCTGTGTACAACATTTCCAGCAATAGCAGGGAACTCCTTGAATGTTCTGCATGGGAACTGTAAACAAATATCCCATTAAAGCCTATTTTTGAGGGCTGAGGAGTGGGCAGAGTCCTCTGTTTAGAAGGCTTTAGTGTTAATGCAGCTGTACACATAAAACACTGCATTGGAAGACACCAATGAGAAAAAACCAAGGCTGGACGCTCCTACATTTCCTACCTCCCTATCTTTGACTCCAGAAAAGGTAAGAAAATAAAGTATCACCTCAGCCAAAACGATTAGAATAATTGAACTGAGGGGCCAGTGACTGCATTCCAGATCAGCTTCTGGACACTGCTCTAATCATACATACTGATGTACTATTTTCGGTAGTACATAAGTGATTTCAAAGATGTCAAGTTTGGGGGGAAAAAAACCCAGAACAAGTTGAAAAGGATGTGAAAAAAAGTGTGCATAAGGGACATTAGGAAATATTAAGGATTACGAACATACAAAAACACACACAAAGTTTATCTGTATCTTACAATTATCTTATGGACAATATCTTATCTTATGGACAATAAGAGAGCTCTGCTTGAACCAAACACAATGTATTTATCCATAGCAGTCTTGATATCAGACATCATTAAAGCTATACTCAAGAAATTCTACAACCAATGTCCAGACTGTGCCAATGGAAGCTGCAACCGATTTGTCAGGGGAAGCATAAAATTTATGGGAAGCTCCTGAGGTTGGTAAAAAAAACCCAGGGTTTCATCCCTCAGAAAAGTAAAGAACAAAGAATTCCTGCTTGGCAAGCCTTTTTTATGCCAAGTTCTCCCAGTTCTGCAGCTATTGCATTGTCTGCACAGTTTTTTCTTCATTTAGGGATTAGCTGGACCAATTGTGGGATGCAGCCAAGCCTAAGAAATAGTGTGACATCTTCTGAGTGGCTGCAGATTGCCAAGTGGAAGCACCACCAGCAGTCACTAGTGTTAACTTAAATGGCAGGAGAGGGAGCTCAACTTTATTTCAACTAGGAATAAAAAGGTATGCTTAAGCATCTGAGGATAAAGTATCTTTCCACAGTGATAAAATGGGATTTAAAAACTCAGCATTTTATCAAAAACACAGAAACCTGAATCTCTCTGTGTGACTAGTGTGTATGCTGCACTTTTAACAGGTAGAGTACATCCCTGTACTCTATGTACAATATTTATGTGACTGGAAAAATTTTGGCAGATATGTAACTACCTGGCACAAATAAAGGTAAGCAGAGAGGGTCATCATCACAGGAAGTTGCAGATTGCCCAAAGGAAGTATATACAAACCCAGAGTTAGTTACTCTAAACTGACCATATGAGTCACTGTACTTGACATTTTAGGTATTTAGAAAAGAAGAGGGAATACAGTCTAGATATAAGAGAGAAAAAAGGGGAGTTGCGCATGCTATACAGCTTCTTTTTTTTTTTTACTGGCTAGGTTAAAATTACCCAGAATTTAAGAAGCAGGTCAAATTAATCATATTTCTCAAGAAAACTATTATATAAAATTGTTCATATGTCATCTCCAAGGTAATTTTCTATTAAGCCCAATTGTAGGGCATACTTTGGGGTCATTGGAATATTGTCCATTACCAAACCAGGTAATTAAATTAATTCAGCTAGCAGTGATAAATAGAGAAGAACAGACATTTGCTACTGAGGAGAAAGCATAGTCAAGGGCTATGGGGCCCAGATAAACTAGGGCTTGTGAAAGGCAAATTCCCTTCTTTCCGTCATTTGTCATATTTCTCTGGCTCACCTTCCTGGTCCCTGAAGTAATGCTTAGTAAAATATCAATACCTGATTATGATAGAAAAATATATTGGTGAGTTCAAAAGTAGAAAGGTGTGAAACCAAGAAGTTTTATCTAAACAAATAATGATTTTACTGAATGAAGCTGGAAGTGTTTGGAGAAGAGAATATTTATAAACACGGTCTGATGTTTCCCATCTCTGGAATTTCAGAAGTGTCATGAAGTATTTTAATGGCTTTGGCAGAGGTAGAGCTGCCAAAGCCATTTTTCACAGTGAATTTTTTTCACAAATTTTTTTCACAGTGAATGGCACAGGGATGTGTTTGAGATTCGTCTTGAACACAGGGTGGATAACGTGGAGTAGTTTTGTTATTGCTGGAGACTTGCACAGAGCCAAGGCCTTTTCTGCTTTTTGTTCTACCACATTGGCAGGGGAGATGGGAGTGTCTGGGAGGCCGGCAGGAGACATAGCCAGGACAGGTGAGCCCAGCTGAGCAAAGGGATATTCCAGACAAGGTGACATCATGCTCAGTATGCAAAGTGAGGGAAGAAAGAGGAAGGGGAGGAACATTTGGGGTGTTTGTCTTCCTAAGTCACCATTATGTGTGATTGGGCCCTGCTCTCCTGGAGATGGCTGTGATGCCTTCAGTTTTAGCTTTCATGTTTTCCAGATTCTCTACAACTTTAGTGCTGAACTTCATATAAAGTATTAGCCAGTTCTCTTCACAGTTTAGTTAGACAAAACAATCCTTTTAGCTGAGAACCAATGACACCATTGCAGCTTCAGGCCCAAAAAGTACAAACAGCAAATTGAGGAGAGCAATCTGGGACGATGGAACTTCATAACCTGAAGCTGTAATTGGACAATTAACCCCAATACGTAAATGGACCAAAACTTATAAAAGTGTGAAAACTCGTGACCATTGTCCATCTTGGGTCCATCTGGGGTCCAGCTTGGGCAGAGCCCTGGCCAGGCTCTTGTGCTGCCCAATGTGTACCTTAAAAGGCCTTTCAATAAATACCTACTCTATCCCTTTAACTCTGGCTAGCCTCTGTCCCAGGCAGCCTCTCTGGGCATCAGCTGCACCTGCCTGCCCATGGGAAGCAGTGAATTTATTCCTTGTTCCACTTTGCTTTTATGTGGAGCTTTTGCTTTCCTTATTAAACTGTTTCTCAACCTGTGAGTTTTCCAGTTTTTACCCTTCTGGTTACTTCCCTGATCCTGCTGGTGGGGCAGTGAGAGAGCAGCTGTGTAGGACTTGGTGGCTGGCTGGGGTTAAACCGTGAGAAGTGTGATAGTCTCCAACGGATCAATTTACTTTAAGGGATTCAACAGAATATTTGCATTTTCCCTGTTCAAAGGAGTTTAGATTTGAAGGCTCCTAAATAGAGTATATCTGATTAAGAGGAAAGCCAGAGCATCTGACCTTCTCCCACCACTTTGAGTGTTAACAAGATGCATTTATATGGGCAGCTAAGCCAATGGAGAGTAATTTAAGTGAAAAAATCTTTACACTAGGATTTAATTCCAAAAACATATTGTCTCTGAAGTTACAAATCAGGAAAGGGTTTCAGTGACAATTAAATATGCCACATATTTTGAAATGAGAGCTAGTAACACTTAGCCATAAGATTAAGAGCTTTTGATCAGAGCTGTTTTAAACAGCTTTGCAAAAAAATAAGCGAATATAGTTGTAAGGCTGAGCCATCATGTTCCAAGTCAGCTAAAAGGAAATGTGCATGGACAAACCCTAACTTCACAGAGTCTAAAAGGAAGTGCTGACCCAAGTTTAACTATAGTGATGTGAATAATACTACGCTAATGTAGCATTACCATATGTATTATAATTCCACAGCCATAGATTTTCTTGAAGAAAACAGCTGCAGTACTGAAGTTTTAGTCTTCTCAAAATTACAAGGTAGAAAATTACTCAGGCCTCAGAATCCAAGTATCACAAAAGAAATGGTTATGAAGACTGTCATTATGGCAACTATTTGCTCTTTCTTTTTCCAAAAAAAATTTTAATCCTCAAATTTGGTTTTGATATCTTCTTGTAATAGGCCATTGGTATATGTTTTTAAGTGTCCATTCATTCTTTTCAAAACAACAGCAAATTTTCTAAGGTCTGTAATAAAGAGAGAAGGGTTAGGGAAAGTACCATTCCCAGCTCAGTTAATGACAGATCTTCTGTTCAAAAGGGGGAAAAATACCTGGCATCTGAATAGGATGCCAGAGTAAAAAAAAAATACATTTTGGAATATTCTTCAAATATGCTAAGGAATGAGCAGTCAGTAATGTGTACTAGGGTCATCAGACCGTCAAAAGTGAAGAATCTGTTAGAAAGGTAGTATGGCTTCCTTCTGACTTGGATACCCAAGTTTCTTCTCAAGAAACCAGTTCCAGAGAAACTCCTGTATCTCATTTCATCGTAGTGCAGATGTGAGAAGACACATCCTTGGGTCAAGAAGCCTGGGCAGGCTTTCATACCCACTATATTGTCATATATTAACAAGGAGACTCCAAATGGCTCCTATAAGTTTCAGCTATCAACCTCTTGTGTCTTCCTCCTGCACATGCAGTGGTAAAATTTCTCTTGTGATTTGGGACATCAGATGGCAGATCTGTCTGGAAAACATAATAGGTAAGGCTCATGGAAGAGGATAAACCTTCCAGCACTGTGCAGGCACCTCATGGAGGTCTGTAAAGAAAACTTACAGAAAGTGTATTTCCATCACCTTCCATTTTTGAGCCACCAGGATTCCCTTGAGTAATTTTTCCAGATTTAACCAGTACTTCTCTTCCAACAAGGTCATCTTTCCTTGGCTGTTTTAAGAAACAATAAAAGAGGAAAAAAAATTGCAAGATTCCCACTATAAGCCTCAAAGCAGACTGAGTGTTTCTTAGCCCAAGAAGACAGCCAAAAACTACATGAGCTGTAGTCTTGGTTGTGCTAGAACTGAATTAATGTGTTTTAACTACCACATGGTAAAGCAGAAGATGACAATGTACATAGTGATAAAAATAGACACCTCTGCAATAACTTCTTGAAGTTAAACCTGAGTTCTACTACTTTTAAAAAATCTGCACAGTAGGGAAAACATAACTTCAACAAATATATTTAAAACTAGAGACAATAATGTAATGCCTTTCCTCTACTCAGCATTGAATGCTTTATTTTTATTGTAAATAACTATATAAATTTGTATGTTTGAAATACTATGAAGCAAAGCTTAATAACTCACGTCTACACAAGACAGGGCAGTATTTACTGTTAGGTCTGTTCTGTAGGTGGGAATATTTGAAGTGGGAATAACACTCCTCAGAGAGCTGGGTTTATTAGAAGTGTGTTTTCATGGCTCCCAGTTCCCATTCTGGCTCTAGTGCCCACTCTGACTCCAAGATAAAGCAGTATAGCTAGAATACCAGACAGTCTTAATCTCACTTGAGGTAAATTACAGTGCAAAATTTCTAGTGTCATGAAATCTGATTTCTGGAAACTTACCACAAGATTTTTGGTATATCACTAACTGTCTAGGGGTTATTTTGCCTTATATTTTCTGCACTTTGTAGGACACCATGATGATTTTCTTTGTAGCAGCCTACAGAGCTAAAAAAAAAGAAAAGGTGGCTCTCTTCAGTTTTCTCTACCCTTCCAATCATACAGGGCCATGCTGAGAGACAGATGCAGCACAGGTGATCTCAGACAAGATGCAGAGATTATGAAAACACCTCAGGTCTTGACCTACCTACAAACTTCTCCATATAGCCACAGTTCACTGACTAGCTAGTTTGGTGTCAGCAACAAAACTATGTGCTAGGAAATGGTATGACAATGATGGTTAGTACTGTAATTTAACCCCCTAAGTGATGGGCATTACTGCAGCCCCAGGGTCTGGGTACCTATTCAAACCAATCCATTCCCTAGCTCTGCTTCTGCTTCTCTGCTTTTGTCTTCTCTCCATCCATCCCCTGTCACTCTCCTTCATCCATCCCCTTCACTGTAGTAGTCATACAGCCAGCAGGGTGTAAAAGCCAGCTCTTCCTCAGTCATTCCTCTTCCCGTCAGACACCCACTACTCTTCCTGATTTATGCCAGTAAAGGGCAATTCTGCCAAAGGTAGCAGCGTTAAATTAATGAAGAAAACTTGGTATCAAAAAGAAAAGAATAAACTTCTGCAAAGCTTTTAGTGAATATTCATCAATGCAGCCTGTATGCTCACTGCTATTTCATGTATGCGACCACTCATAAAATCAATTTAAATGACAAGTTAGCCAGGTTTATAACTACTCTGGGCTTGAGAAAAGACCAAGGGACACAAGTTAATTTATCAGTTTACTATTTCAGCTTAATTAGTATCTATCTGACATAATCTGGTTTTTGGTTTAGGTACAAATGTAGGAGATACATGTACTACAAGATTTATAACCAGGAGTCTGAATATGGTCTTTTCCTTTTTTAAGTGCACCAAACTGACCTAGAGGTAACCTCTCAAATGTGAGGGTAATGATATGCTCAATATGAAACCATATAACTGATGCATCAGATTTTCAAATGACCATAACTCATTTAAAAGATCTCAACCAATAGGAAACCAACCAAAAAAAGTTTTCAAATAATCCATCATTTAAAAGCAACCTTAAAGATTAAGAATCACTGTCAGTGATAATGTTATTTTAAACCATATCAAATCAATAGATTCAATTTTTAGTGGAATATTTTAAAAGTATATTCTGACCTTTATATTTCAGTGCAAGCAGCAAGTCATTAGAGATGACAGCACTAAAGACCTAATACAGATAAAGCTCATTACTTACTGCTATACTAGCATTGTTCTATTTATTCACTACCTTTTTGTTCATTATATCTGTTCTGTAAAATATAGCTAATAATGACATTTTCTTTATGCAGAATGTGTGCATTTAAGCTGATTAATTTTTACAATATATATCGTGTTCCTTAAGTCATTTAATGTTGTCTCATGTGTGATTTCATTAAGTTTGTTGTCAGTGACACATTGTTCAAATTCTAATATTCAGTAGAATTGAGATGAAACCCTGTAAACCTCATTTGAGTAGAAGACATTCTCCTAATGACCCAAGAATCCTGGCTGCTATCCAAATCAAACACACTCAGCTAATGTGATTTGTCTGAAAAGTGGTCCTAAGGAAGACATAGAACATTGGACTGAATAAGATCGCTCAAGAGAGGCTTCTAAAATTTTCAAAACTTTCTCTGCAACCAGTGACTACTGCACAGATCAACTTTCCAAGTGTGCACATGCCCTTGCACTTGCATCAGATACGTGATTCAGACATGTGATCAGACACAGCCAGGGTATTGCTCTAACAGGACAAAGTAATGTATTTAAAGTAAAAGCTTTGTAATGAGAAAAAGTCAGATATTGAAAAAAATCCATCAGCAAAACTGCCGAGTTTGCAGTGACTAATACACTGTATTCTGAAAATGAGCATGTAATGTCATGATACACAGCGTCTGGAATGGTATGTGCTCTGTTGTGAAACTTGAGGTGGTTTAATATTTTATGGTCTTCTGAAAGTTACACAAACTGGAAAAGTCACATCTAAACATTTTCTTAAGGGATTCTTGCAAGTTCTTTTTCTTACAATCTCTTTTTAATTTTACTCTTCCTCTTCCTGGAGGGAGAATATTCCCCTCTGTTTATCATATCTAGCTGGAGTGACAAACTCAGAAGGTGAGGTACAATGATACCATCAGATGGCATCAATCCCAAAGAAGGAGCTGGTCACATTATGGAAAGACATTGTGCTTGGTTATTTGTGGCTGATTTTAACAGTGGTAATTACTCACTGTTCAGTTTTAGGTAAAATTAATAGTGCTGGGAAAGTTATTTTGGGTAAGAGTTATACCTCCCCTTATGACTGGGAAATAACTAATTTTCATGCATGGCACAAGGAGGCTGCATTCATGCAGGCACAATCTGTTTCTCTTGTAGGTCTTGATTAATGTATTTGTCATTTTTCTTCATGCAGTGTGCTGCTGTTGGAACAATACTCTAACTCTTTTGTGGAAGCAGCATTTGCCTTTCAGGCATGAGCTAAAAAATGTTAAGGATCATGTCTCTAAAAACCTTACTGCAAGGTCAGGGCCTCCAAAGTTCCCCACTTCAAGCTGGGCTGCAGTCCATAGCTATATGTAAGGAGATTGCTAACAATTACTATATGAAACTGGAAAAATCTATAGTGTTCAATAAGCTCCATATTCTGTGACTGGAAGCAATGATGGAAGAGAGAGTTCTTGAGAAACAATACACATGCTCCTGTGCCTCAAAGGCTACAAAGCTTCCCAGCACTTTGTAGCAGCCCAAAGGCCTGAAGTGAAACATCAAAAAAGCCTGTATCACAGAAGATATTACAGGATTTGCTTTTATTGTAACTCTCCACAACACCAAATAACTTGTTAGGATCACCTATTCCAGCTATAAGAAAGGAAAGCAGAAAGCACCGAGAGCAAAAGGGAAAGCAGTTCTAAAGTTGCCAACATGCCTTCCAGCAAAAATTATTTCTTACTCCACATCTGCTGCCAAGTACAATCCAGGTGTATGAAGAAAACACCTATCTCACCAATAAATCTGTTTTGCAGCAAAGGAACCTTCTCCCACTGTGTTCTGGATTCTGTATATTAGCTGAGGCATGACCACACTCCTATAGTGTGACCGCTAAAGACAAACATAGTGTTTGCAGAAGTCCATAACTGAATCATGGTAGCAAAATACCAGGCTTCATTTCTTGAGACTAGGTTTTCAAATTTTATAGATAGAACCTTGATCTCTCCTGAAACAAGCTTTTTGTTAATGGGATAATGGTGGTGTTACATGCTCTGGTGCAGTTACTCAGTGAACTCTACCTAGTGAGAGTGAGAGGGACTCACGGCTACAAGCTCTGTTCATATACAAGGAAACACTGAACAGAAGACAAAATTATTCCCAGTAAAGACCTTCTTTGATTTAGAAGGGTTACAGAGACCAAGGAAGAGAAGAATAATAGACAGAAATGTTTTCTGCCTGCTAGAGAGATCACAGGAAACCCTGAGCTCTTAGTGAGTTAGTTTTCAGAAAGGCTTTAAGAAAAGTTTATTTGTTTAAAACTCAAAAAATCTTGAACTTAGAAAATGTATTGGGTCTGTTTCTGCTATTATTCCACTACATGCTCAGTCAACCTTGATGTTTTGTTCCTATATTAAATTGGCTCTCAAACTGAAAATAAAGAACCTCTCCATTTTACCTGCACTCCATATTTTGATTGCTACTAGGCTGCACACTAAGTTGCAGACAGCAACTACCATAGTCATTTCAGGGAATAGTCTGCTGTTGTGGTTAATTCCAGAGAGCCACTAGACCCTTCCACAGCCACTCACTCGCTCACCCACTCACTCACTTCCTGGTAGGATCAGAAGAGAATGTGAATAGTAAATGTGAGAAAATTTGTGGATTGGGATACAGACACTTTAATAGGCAAAGCAAAGCTTCACACAGAGGGAAAGCAAAACAAGGAATTCATTCACCCTTTCCCATGGGCAGGCAGGTGTTAGACGTTCATCCATCCCCAGGACAGCAGGGTTCCATCACATGTAGTGATGACTTGGGAAGACAAATGCTGTCACTTGGAATGTCTGCCTTCCTCCTTCTCCTTCCAGGTTTATATGCTAAACACAAGGTCACATGGGATAGGATATCCCTGTACTCAATTGGAGTCAGCTGCTCTGGCTGAGTCCCCTCCCAACTCCTTGTGCCCTTCCAGCCTCCTGGCTGGTGGCGTGAGTAAGAGAAGAAAAGGCCTTGACGGTGTGTAAGCCCTGCTTAAAAACTGCTAAAACATGCCTGTGCTATGGTCTCAACACAAATGCAAAACATAGTCCGTGATTACTACTATGAAGAAAATTATCTCCACCCCAGCCAAAACCAGCACATGTGCGCATTTTTTTCTAGTGTGATTTATATTGTTATGACATAGATGGTTTTTCAATTACAGCAAAATTGTTCTATCAATGCAGCTGAATGTGTTTTTGTAGCTTAATTAATAAGCAATTAGACACCACCAACTCTTCAGTCTGTGTATCAGCATTTCACACTGCATTCACATTGCCTTCTAGCATTAGCATCTAATCAGTTTATGTAATGTAATGATTCTGAAAGATAGTCACTAGATGTGATGACTCAGGAGCTGTTTTTATTTAGGGAGCTGTTTGGTAAACCATCTAATTCATATCCCTGAGTGCCACATGCAGATACTTCTTGAACACTTTGAAAGATGGTGACTCCACCACCTCCCTGCGAACAAATTTCAATGCCTAACTACTCTTTCAGTAATTTTTTTTTCCTAACATTTAACATGAACCTCACCTGGTGCAAATTAAGGCCATTTCCACCCTTTCATTTGAGATATGGCAGAAGAGGAAAACCTCCACCTACCATCTCCTTCCAGCTAGCTGTAGAGGAGATTTGAAATCCCCCTGAGCCTCCTCTTCTCCAAACTAAACAACCCTGGCTCCCCCAGCTGCTCCTCATAAGACTTGGTTTTGCATCTGTCAGCCACAGATTTGTTTTCATTGCACATAACAGATTTTTAGGATCTTCAGGACATACTGCCTAACCTCTGACTGCTTCTCAAGGACGGTGCAAAATTCTCATATATTTGTCATATCTGTGAGCCCCATGAAGAAAACTGATATCAATGTACAGTAAAATTAGTATTTCATTAGGGTTGCTTTGCAATAGAATGCATGACTCTTTCATGGGAATAAAGATTAAAGGCACTAACTTGTCCCATCCCAAGTAAAGCCAGGATTCTGAAGCTGTAGGTCAAACTACCTTTTTCGTTGTATTTGTTTAATCCATTATATCTCTGGACTTCTTGGAGATGGTCTCTTGATTTGTCTCCTGCTTCTGCTGCCTTTTAACAATCTTACAGTCTTTTCTCAACGGTTGGTCCTCCTCATAGATTAGGATGGAATTTCTCAAAATTAGGTAATGAAACTGAATTATGAGTACGTTTAAAAAAAAAAAAAAAAAAAGGTGCAATATATGCCTACATACTGAATTAACCCCTACAGTAATTTCTCCTCAGACCGACATGGATTGTCCTTAAGGACAGCAAGCAAGTCACCAAGGTGCCTAACGGACTTCCAAACATTCCTTTCCAGAAGCTTCTATTCATAACCAGTTAATTTGAATGAAGGAAGGGTTTGTCACCTGGTGAGCTGCATGGAATGCCACAGTAAAAGTGTGTAATGGGCAGGCACAAGTGACACCACAGGAGCCATCAGGCAGTAGCAACTCTCGACCACAAGTGAGAAAAACAATGCATCAGGGGGATTGCTAGGAGCTGAGGAGGGGCAACTTCATTTTTCTTAGGGGTAGTACATTGCTGAAATCCTGATGTAAGTTCCACTAGCCAGATTCTGGAAGGTTCTGACCTACCAATCCATGGACAACAGATAAAGGGGCAAAATGTGAAAAACATGGGTATATGACAAAGTGGAGATCAAATTTCTGAACCTTTTACTACAGTATCTAGATAAGCACCTAAAAAGTCACTTCTTCCTAGCAGTGGCAGCCTTTTTTCATCCCACAAATTGTGTAGTTAAGTTTACATGTTTGTGCTACACACTCTTATGTCGACCTTTTCAGGAGAGTTTTATTTCAGTAGCACTAAAATGAATATCTTGAATAAGAAATAAATTGGAAGTACGTAATGGGTTGTAACAGTTTTTAGAATTTCAAGAGGTGCTTCTGGATATTTTTAAAATTAAAGTAGATGCAAAGTAGGGAGTTTTATATTTCAATCAATGCCTAAAGGTTTAAAAAATCATACCTTTTAATTTCCTTGAAGTAGTGGAAAGTCTGAACTTCTCACATGTATCTGTTTGGTATAAGTTTCATTCTGGCTGAGTGCAACAAGACAGCCATCTGTCAACACAGCTTCATCAGCAAAGAAAATTACACCATTGTGTGGCCTTTTCCCCTATCAACTGTTTAAAAATGCAGTCTCCAGACCAGAATGGTGGAGCTGAAACCTCTGAAGAAGACGCATGAAACATATGTAAAAGACAGAAGCATTCCATCAGGAAGACTAACACTGTTCCTCCAGAGTACTCAGCCAAGATTTTGAACCCTGAAACCAAGCTATTCCTATGTTAATGGCCAGGGGCATTATGGCAATTCCTAGAATTGGAAAATCTCTGCCCACCTAAGGAAAAATGTCATGGATGTTTCAGAACTAAATCTTGCTTTCAAGATTATTGCTTGAGATTCATTTCTCCTCATGTTTTCCAGATTCTTGGAGGCTATCTTTGCTAATAGCCCTCCCAACTATTTTTGCACCTCCCAGACTAGCCACCGGAGTCCTTTCACGCTCTAGAAGAACAAGTTAACAGCCTCCCCATTCCAGCTCTTTACATTTTTGCACAAGCCTAGACACCCTTGAGCTTTGATATGAAAAATACTTGGTCCTAGCAGTGGTGCATCCCACCTCTCTGCCACCTTTGGGACATTTTTTTGGTTTGCATTACCAGGCTAACATGAAGCAAAATGCGTCATTAATTATTAGGCAAGCAAAGCCATGAAGCATGCCACAAGTGCTCATGGCTATTTTTGGTCCTCTGGGTGTTCATAATTATGATGCTTAGAAAGAATACTAAGCTGCAGTATGCTTAGGTGCATGTCTTCAAGATTCACATAATTTACAATTGCTTATATATGCATTACTTCTACAGATATCAGCTATCTTTTAACATCAGTCAAGGAATGCCTAGTATACTGTTGTTAATACCAGACATTTTTAGTTAGCAAAGCAACTAGAAGAAGATGCACACAGTTCAAGTGGATATTTTTTTTCTTCATAATTAAAGGGTAAAACCAGAATAAATAGATATGGCCCTTTTATCTCCTCAGTAGATCTGTAAGTAGGCAAGACTCCTCAGGAAATCTGAATGATATATGGAATATGTTTCTCTCCTGTAAAATAGATTTAAATTTTCTTCTCCATCAGAAAATCTTCTTTATGTGTAAATAACAAACATTTGCTGTCAAAATATTATAAATGTAAGCATGATGAAATATTTAGAAGTATCTCATGTTGGTGTGTGTACTATTCCTATTTATGTTTCTAGTGGAACATGTAGTTTTAAGTGGACTAGAGCACTGCTTTGTGAAAGGTCCCTCAGCTGAAACAGTGATCAGTGTCAGGTATGCAGCAAAAAGTTTATGCCACATTCTCCTCCCTTATGTGAAGCAACAAAATGTTTGCAGATAGGAAATTGATGGAAAAAAATGTGTCATATGAGAGTTTTCTAGTCAAATATTCATCACACATTAGAAATCTATTTCCACAGGTAAGATTCTCTGCTCTAAATCAGTAAAAATTACTACATGAGGCACTGTCTAAATCCATAGCATTTGTAACTCTGTAAATTTAATCCAGTCCAGCACCTTTTATAGCTTTGAGCATTTTCAGTTTTCTCTTGTCATTATAAGATGTGGATTAGTCACAAATATACAAAATCAAAGTACATTCCCCACTAGAAACTCACTTCATATTTGCAAATTTGTTTTAGGGATCCTGTCCTTCCCTCTCCTTATTCACCATGGTGTATTCACTTGCCAGTTAGGTGCTTTTAAAACCTCAAGGTGGAAACATCACTAATTCATTCTAATTCCATCATATTAATTTGCTTAAATGTGTCACCAATAAAGGAAGACAATGACATCTCATAAGATGAATGGGTTTTTTTCACCTAAGATTACTAGTAGTTTTTTAATAAAATGGTCCTGAGACTTTATGGCCTTTCCAAAAGTTGAAACATTCTCATCCCTAATTTAGCAATCATATTTTTCTGCTGCCTCTTTTCCAGTGTTTTTAGCTATGAGCATATTTAGGCATGATGTGTTATTTCTGCACTGCACTTATACAGTATATATTTTCTTTGTATTCTTTTCAGTAGTCTACACCCAGGCTGTTCACAGCTATTTGTATGTAGGGGTAGTGTTTCTTTAAACTGCTAACTACCTCAGCAAAAGTCTTGCTATGAACGTAGCTTCTACTAGAACAGGCAGAAAAATCTTTCTCTGTTCCCTGTATGTGGCTCTGTTATTACAACTTAAAGAGCATGGCTGAAAAATTTTAAAGAGAAGGAACCGTAACATTGCAAGGTGTCCCCAAACTGGTAATAGTTACCATTAATTCCATGATTCACAGAAAGATGATCAATCTCCTTATTAAGAAACCCATTGCTTTTATAGACAGTTATGATACAGGTAGATCTAATTGGTCCTCCAATCAAAACCCATCACCACTGGCCAACTAGG
This sequence comes from Melospiza melodia melodia, assembly GCF_035770615.1. Taxonomy (NCBI): domain Eukaryota; kingdom Metazoa; phylum Chordata; class Aves; order Passeriformes; family Passerellidae; genus Melospiza; species Melospiza melodia. The sequence goes on from NC_086226.1 coordinate 35,285,521, forward strand.
AAACCACCCTTTGGTAAACAAATCTCCATAACACATTCCACATGTTCACAAAAACTGGTGCAGCAAATTAAGATAAGAATTGTTTCTTATTCTTTTCTCTAATCTTCTCACAGCCTTTCTCAGGAGATGCCTAGGAAAGTTGTGTGTTTCTCTCTGTGGCCAAAGACCTGATGCCCCAGAATGGTGCTTTTTAATGCCAGATGTTACAGCATTTTACAGCTGTAAGTGTGTATTTTCATCAAATAAAAAAAGAAGATGAGCAGATTGTGACCCTGCAGCAAGGCCTCTACTGCCTCTAGAACCCAGATCTTCTAAGTAATTTCTAATTATCTTGATATATAGTGTCTACTAACATGCAAAATAAAGGCCAAAATAAAAATCATTAAGCTGCACTAGGAAAGCGTTGTTTTGACAACAATGAATTCTAAAAAATAAAACACAATATGAAAACCATTAAAAAACCGTTCTGTGAAAATAATAGATACAACAGTGAAACTGAGTTTCTGCAGAACAGAATAGATCTGTGTGCTTGCAGCTCTGTGCTTTCACCAATCTGCAGGTGCTACCTGAGAAGTGCCGGGCAGTGATGCACAGAGACTCTAGGAATTGCTGCTGTGTGAAAAAATGACTTGAACTGGCTGACAGAGACAGCATGGCAAGGAAAATGGGAGTGACTTTCCTCTATCTGTCATGTCTGTGAGAAAGAGATGATACTTGGAGGTGCCACAATGTTGGCCAGGTAGGACTATGGGGTATATATACATATTGTAAAACTCCTACACATTCTCTAAGGCTGGAGTAGAATTCCACTGTAACAATAACTTTTGAAACAAATATGACCATAAACAAGAGGAAAACTGTTGAGAAATGTTATAGACAATAATTTCAGACTTTTTTCCTCCAGATTTTTATATTCTCTGTTCTTCACTTTCCTAAAAAAATATCCTTATTACTGTTTGCAAACAACAAAACCAATCACTTATTCACTTTCCAAGATACCAAGCATTTTTAAATATTTTTGAATGTTCAAGTTTATGAATAATTCAGCCAGAGCAAGTTGGTTTTCTACAACTTTTGTAAATGTCATTAAATTCCCTATGGTAGAAATTTATCCCTGATAGAAATAACTGAAATAGGAATAGAAAATGTGGATTTTCATTCACAGTGTAAGAAACTACGTGGGAAAATTAGAATGCCTGGCCTTTAGGTGAAGACACTGGCATAGCAGGAACCTCAGAAACCAGGTAAGGGGGAGGCAGTCAGTGTCATGCAATAATATCACAATGTGAAAAATACAGGAAATACCACTTAGGGCATGCCAGAAATCAAGCAATACAGCATTTTAGAAATCTAAGCATCAAAACATATTAAAGAACTGACCACATTACTGTGAAACATGGCATCTATATTAAAAGCGCAAGCCTTACATGAAAATTGCAAGCCTAAACGGAAGGCAGACAGTACTGAGTCTGTGTTACTGTGTTGGGCAGGGCCGCAGCACTGCCTGAGATGCTCTAAGAGAGATTTGGGGAAGCTTTAGGAGCAGGAACAGAAATGTATTAAAAGTTTTCAATGTATTAAAAGTTTTCAATATCCTAGTATCTAAGGGAAACAAACCTACTATTGCAAACTTCAGTGGTATTAAAATATCTGAAAGGAGGTGCACTTGAGAGTTCTAAAGCACTATATGACCAGAGTACCCCAGCGGCACCCAGTAAGTGCATCCTTGAGGGCACACAGCAAAAGCAAGACCTCTGAAGAAAAACTGATCAGGTTTTTATTTTTTGCAGTGGAAGAAATGGGTTTTTTCATGATGGAAAAATGAGGATATTTCCGAATAAAACCATTTGCTGAAGTGGAACATTTATTTTTTTTTATTAGTTTTTCATGTGTCCTCACATTTCAGGAAAAAGAACTTGGGGTTATGATAAATCTAGGAAAACATAATATCAGTAGCTGAAAGCAGTTGTAGAACAAATAAAATGGCATGATTGCAATTAGAAAGCATAGGAAATAAAACATGAGTCAGTGTACTGCTGCACAACTTTGAGGCTCATCACTGTCTCAAGCAGAGTGGGCGTATCTGGAAAATAATCCGGGAAGCAAACCGAGGGCAGCAAGAGGCACAGGACAGCTGCCATGCAACACCCAGTCAGGGAGGCTGGGAATCCTCATCGTGCCATCAAGGCTGCTTGGGGAGAAATATGATTCAGGCTCTCAGATGAAGAGGGAAAAAAAGAATAGCACAGATAAGTGTGATACTAAACTCAACCAAGAGAAATAAACTACAGCACAGAGGGGAAAACACAACTGGTCTCTGTCAAGGCAAGAAACGGTAGCTGTCACACAAGGCTGGACTTGAAACCAACATGAGGAGATGGCATTTCAAAGAACAGGTGGCAGATTGATGACTCCCTGCAGCAGGATGTTGAGGATGCCATCTCAGTGCAAATGAGGACAGAGAAAGTACTACAGGACAGAACTACTAGGATTTAATGAAGAGACAAAGAAAAATAGGTTAAGAAAATTCATTATATTGAAAATGGAGAGACTGGAAAAATCTTACAGAAAATATCATTGATGCCAGTCACATGGGCATCCACTTTAATGTTGGAGACAGAAAGCTGAGCAAGACAGGCTCTTCTCTTGCTATGAACAAGGCTCTTGTCTTGATAGGAACTACAGCATAGCAATGAATTTTAACATTAAAAAAAAATCAAAGGGTTTTGATTATGAGTCTGAAAAGAAGAGCTGGCTAATCAGAAAGATTAATTTAGACAGTGGAATTGATGAAAGATCTTTCTGAAAAGACACAGTTGTTCCTAATACTCATCAGGGGTACTTCGACTGGTCAATTGGGAAAAGTATTCAAGAGGACAAAAACACCCCAAAGCCCTAGCTAATTTTAACAAACTTTACTGTTGTATTTTAATGTCAGTCAGAAGAAATATATTTTCATTTCTTCATAATTTTGGAGGAATTAAAAAGTACTTGTAAATGTCATCATTTCTAAGCTTTCACTAAAGTATATTTTGCATATTGTACATTTAAAATATGATAAACAATATCAAAACCTCTGTTTTACTAAACTTAACTTGACCTAAATCAGGAATTATTGCATGGTTTAAGGGAAAATTTGGTGACCCATGAAATAAAACTCACCTTTCAAAGCAAAATATCTTAAAAAAGCTTTGATGCCTGCATCACAAAACAGAAGCCCTGGGACCATCTCATTTTCTTTCACTAATTCTTTGTGCTGTAGTCTACAGCAAAAATTAAATTTTCTGGATTATCTGAATGATGTTTCATCTGGATATAAGTTATTTTTACAGGAAGAACAATCTTTCATTAGAACAATCTCACCAGGAATATGGTAATTGCTCCTGAGCACAGGTACTTGGAACAGCCCAGTTCCAGAAGAACCTGTGAGCATGTGTAGCATGTGCTGTATACATTCTAGGGAGACAAAGATTTTTTTTTTTAAAGGGACACTTTGTAACCTGCATAGAGTCTTACTGATCTCAGTTATTTTAGTTTGACAACAATGTAATTAGATAATATTATCATGGAAAAAATTATATATAGCTATTTACTCTTGCCATTCTTACAACATCACATTGTGTTTGTCATTATCTATGACAAATACTAATTTGCCGCAGCTGTAGTGTAAATGATTCAACTTTAATCTAAAGCCACATCTGGTCAGGCTTATAGGATAAAATACCCACCTACTAATCTTCCACTTGATTTCTGTGGTTTTTGTTTGAACACATGATGGTAGAGAACACATTGAAACTCTTGCAGTCAAGGCAGAGAGGCAAATTCAGATAAAGAGATGAAATTCTCCTTTAAAAATACATCCCTGAGTTCCATAGTAGGCCAAAACTTGTACTTTGTTTATCAGTGTTTGCTTGCTATGCAACACTCCCACTGCTATCATTCAAGCAGAAGTCAGTGGGAGTTGCATGTGTCACACTCAGCAGAAGACAGCATTATGCTTGCCTTTATAACCCACAGATGGTCACTTGCAGGGCAGTAATATTGTGCCATATCTCTCTGGTGTAGTGGGGTGGGTAGTGTAGCTAATGTCCTGGCATGGTGTGCCTGCACAAGACTAAACTCCATATCAAAAGAATGACTGCATGGTTTTCTAGATATAAGGAACAAATCTGTTCACAGTGAGAGTGGTACAGCATTTGAGCAGGTTGCCCAGGGAGGTGGTGGATGGAAACATTTAATGTCGTATTAGACAGGGCTCTGAGCAATCTTATCTAGTCTAAGGTGTCCTTGTTTATTGAAGGTAGGTTGGACTAGGTGACCTTTAATTCCAATCCAAACCTTTCTGAGGCTTTGATTCTACGTTGGTGTTACTGCAAGAAAAAGCCAGAGTGAAGGAGTCTGTTGTGACATGATTAAAGGCTGTGGCTTGATGGTGTAAGAAACTGTTTGGCATATATAGTAGCAGATAGAAGCAATGAGATACCCTCCCCCACACACCCCTATCCTGTTCTAAAATTAACTAGCATTTGTCATGGGGGTTTGACTAGCATCAGTTAGAAATATTTACAGACCAGTTGACATCTAGCCATGTTCATTCTCATGGGTTCTTTGCTAATATTTTCATTCAGACTAAATAATTATTTTCCCTGTCCACCCTTGCTACCCTGGTGCATTTACCTGTGTGCTTCTAGCTTTTGCCTTACTAAACCAAATAGGCTGCCACCTTTGGGAACATTTTAGCTGACTGCAGCCTGCAGGCAAGTGTGTAAATTCAAATTGTGAATTAGCTCTGGTACAAGAAACAGCCAAACCAAAGCAGCTTAGGGCCTAATTTAGGATAATTTGCTTTACTTCACAGCAAGACCCTTTTCTTTTTATTGAGTTCTCACCCTGTTTCCTCTAGTTTGACTAATAATTTCTATGCGACTTCATATCAGAATCTAACTGAAATTCAGACTGAGGTTGCTTTTCTCTGAAAAATCTTTCATTTTCTTATGAAAGATGAATGTTGAGACAGTCTGTCTTTGATAATCCATATGTATTTTATGGTATTTTATGTATCTTTAACCATTATTCTTCTCAGTATATCATAATGCTTCACACATTATTCAGATCAGGCTAAAAGAATAGCAGCTATTTGGATTGCTTTTCCCTAATATTTTTTCTCTCCTGTAATACAGCCAGGAACATTGCCACTTTGCAATCAAATATTGTTCCACTCTTCTCAGTAGGCTCTTGTAAACACCTTTTTCTGTGCCTGTGATTCAAGCACGAGCCTTTTTAAATCCAAAACTCTCAAATGCATAATCTCTTTTACAGTTTGGTTCCTTCTCTAAGCTAAGATAAAATGCAATGCCATACCCTCATTTACATTTACCAGCCTACTTCGTCATCACGAGACTGCTGCATTTTCTGAAAACTGCTGCAAAATATACATTTGATCTTGGGACCACACGTATACGCTTTTTAACGTGTACCTCACCATCCTTGTAGCTACACTCCTCCATATTGTTAGCTTTTTTTCCTAGAGGTCAATATGACCTTTGCTACTTGTTTTCATTTCCTTCTCAGCATCAACCTCAACTTCCTATTGGGCAGGTGTCACTTTGCTCCTGCATGTCCTGTTCTTAAGAAATGGCTTCATTTTTTGGCCAGTTGAATTCTGTCATCTGCATCCTTGGTTACTTTGTTTTGATCTTGACATGACTTTTCTTCTTCCTACAAGATCTTTCCAGTTTCTGGAAGCTGAATCCAGCATCTCAGATATTCAGAGACTTCATTACCAGCATAAGGGAAAAGCATAAAGGTTAGTCAGTACAACTGGCAAGAATGATGAGAGAAGTTAGGGAAGGAAAATGTGGTGAAGTGTTGAAAGCCAGGAAGCTGAAACATTTGTTCTTAAAAGATGATCATAATGATGAAATTCCCTTGTCTGTAAAACTGGCTGAATGTTGCCCTCTGAATGTAGATAATAAATATTTTATTACTTCTTATAAAACAAGAAGATCTTAAATGCTTCTTAAGATCTCTTAAATGCTTTCTTAAACTCATAACTTTTCAAAAATATATAATATTGCTAGTAGAAAATGTTCCCTTCTGCAAGGAATAAACCTTTATTATCAGTCAACTTCTTCAGTGCAGCATATCAATCTACAAACAAATTTTTATTGCCAATAATATTTGTGGTTGCTATACCAGCAGATTATCATTTCAGAGGAAAAGCTGTAGGACTGTCAGCAATAGATTTGTCAGCAACAATATGCAAAAAGATGTATTTCATTCCAGAATTACTTTTAGTATTTGTTTTTCCCCCCTAATTGTTGTATATAGCTATTTATTTTGACAACAGTGGCATATTTCTTTTAAAGGCCTTTCTGTAAAAAGTAAGTTTGTAGTACCTTATATGTTTCTCATAAACTTTTAACATTATTTATCTTTCAACTATTTTATTTCAATTATTTGTCATCTAAATTATCAGATTAGTTCACTCAGAATAAGTATTTCAGAAAAGGTGATGCAATCATCAGCTGCCTTGCAGCAGGAGATTTCCCTAGTACTCAGTTAGGCTGAATTTAGATTGAATTCAGTGCAGGTTTATCTCCCTTAATCATTAATGGGTGTAGATAGTTCAGCTCAATTTCAGTGTGATTGCAAATGTCTCCTCAGGAGAAACCAGAATAAGACAAAAAGCAGTTACTGCTATTCAAGATTAAGGTTCTGAATAGGAAAAAAAGGATCTGATTTACAGGGGTTTTTTTCTCTACTGTTGTCAACCCTGTAATGGTGACAAGTATCAACTTTACTTAGTCTAAGCTGAAAAATATGAAGCAATTGTGAATCACACAGTGAAATTTTATATTATAAAAAAATTATGAACATTGGTGAAGATTTAGTCCTTCAACCCAGGAGACTTTCAATATACCTCTTCCCCACTGGAAAAATAAATAGGTGACTGGATCAGAAATACTGTGGCAAAAGCAGCAGACAACATTAAATTAAGTCCTAAAACATTTTTGGTCTGTGCAAAAGACAGATCTACTTGAATTGAGAAGATGGGCTGAGGAGAAGCCTTTAGGACATCAATAAACCAATGTCTAAGAAAAGTAATGGTCTTAATAACCCTACATGAAATGTGAGATGGATCCATTCTATAGCTGAGAAATGGCCCCAGTGAGTTACTTGCTAAGGAGAATATGATAAAAGATTAAGAAAAATGTTCTATGGAAATCTTTATAAATGCTTCATTTATTAAAGAAATAGATAACTTGCACTGTTTTGTAACAGATTTGTGGCCAGCTCAGAGGTATTTCAGTAAAGATAGCTTCAGTGGGAAAATGGATTACTTACTTGGGTTTCCTTCATGAAATATGCATCCTCACAAGTAGGCTTTTACACAAATCTGTTATGAGGGCCACAGCACAGAACTGGAAATAGAAAGACTTTCTGGAAAAGAAAAAAATCAGTAACTTTTGGTTTTTTAAAAAACCCTTCTGAGCTGTCAGATGGGGCATTCATAGTCCCAGGCAGGATCGCAACAGACCGTTCACTCTGCATATCCACTACAGAGTTCACCTGAATTACTGATTTTGGTGATTCTGGCTCTGGTGCACGTGTCTGCCCTGCTAGATCACAGTGATCTTTGCTCCAAGTAGTGGAGGAGAGCAACAGAACACAACATTTCAGGAGGGAATGTAAGAGTGTGGGCATGTGTGTGCATGCATGGCCAGGCACAGGGAGCCATTCTCCAAGCACCACACTATCTTGGCACAGATGATGAATTATCTGGGAAGGCATTGCTGCAGAACATGATTGTTTATTCCAAATACATAAGTGGCAATAGTCTGCCAGTAAAATACCATTAGATTTTTGGTTCTGTGCTGTTGCTTCTGTTCCAAATTCTAGCAGGCTTGGAAAGGATATTAGGACACAGACTTGTTCAGAATCTCATCATTAGTCTTAACCCTATGTGAGCAACAGTTGCAAGGACTGTGATACAGCTGTGAATGCTATATCCTCTTCTTGATACCGTGGGAGACAGACGCAGAAGTGCCATGCAGCACAAAAGGCAATTATATCTATATCGTTGCATTTTGGGAAGATTGATTCAAATAGATTAGATTAAAGATGAATTATTTAGCTATATTTTCTACTCAATTTAGAATATTGATAGGTAATACAACTCACATACATAGTTTACAGGGCAAGAGCCAGTCATATCTCAATGTCTTTCAGATTTAACATAATCACAAAATCACCAGGTATGAAGGATTATCTAAAACCACAAGCCTGAGGAGACACAAAACACTAAATATAACTTCTACTCTGCAGCTTTGTTGAAGTTGTACCATCAACCACTTAGTCATGACAAGAAAATCCAAACAGTTCTTAATTCAAAGTGGTTCCTTATACCAGTTCTCATGTAATGAAAAAGCCCAACCAAAGAACCAACCAAATAATTCCCAAATTAAAGTTACTCTATTTTTAATATGGCCTATACCATGTTTTATCAGCAGTTTCTAATTGGCTTTTGTGTCTTTTATGAATGTAAAGGTATCAATGGTAAAGGCTGGGAGGCATGAGAAATGTCTCCTACAGACACATTTTTAAAGGCTATAGTTTTCTTTCACAACTCTGTATTTCAATGAACTCTATCCTGAGTGATCCACTCAGGATAAGCAATATCCACAGGCACAGTCTTCCTTTGAATAGGCTTTTTTTTTTTTTTTTTTTTTTTAATTGGGCTTCTAGACCTTTCCAGCTAGAGATCCCATTTCCAGTATTTTAAGAGACTTGTGGCTGGTCAGTTGTCAGCTCAGGTTCTGCACCTGATTTTTCACCTGAGCTTTGACTTCATTCCCAAAGGATGATGATGATTTAGTCCAGCAGCAAGAGATCCAGAGCAAAAGAGGGTATTATCAGTCCATTTCAGAACTCATATTTGTAGCACAAAAGTTATCAGACAAAGTTAATAAAAGGCCTTTCTATAATTTAAATTTTAAATCTCACTTTTAATTCTTGCTTTCCATTCCAATTCGTATATCAATTTTCCCATCACAAATAAATATACAGTCATCTCAGAATCCCAAATCCTCTTCTGAAATAAATCAATTATGCATTTTTGGCATTCAGTTTGTCTGTTACTTATTTATATTTGGCATCAGAAAAAATCCTTTGTACTGATTCTGTCCACAGTTCTCATCAGACATCTGCAGTGGCCCCATTTTTTATTTTAAAGTAATTTGTTATTATTACTTAATTTTTTTCTTGAAGATCACCTCTGCTGTCTGATTCTTGGCCACCTCTCCCCACTTAGACTCATATCATAACAATGTTCTCTATTGCAAAAGCTGGAGTACTTAGGGAAAAATCAGGACTGAAAAAATCAGGCACTATTTCCTCTATCCTAGTGTGAGAGATTCACTGTGAAAGCACAGAGAGAGTGGCAGTTTTTATTTGCTATATGCCGTCTTAAGAAGTTCGCAGGAGATCATCAATTCAGTAAAACCATCCATATCTGATGCCTGCTAATCACTTCTTGGCCTCATTTAACACCATTTGCAAGCTGAAGGGCTTAAGTGACAGCTGATGCTGTTGGAAAGGGTTATCTTGATACAAGCATCCAGACAGTTCCATTGCAAGAGGTGGCATTCAGGTTCCACTCCACTTCATACACCAGGGAGGAGTATTTATCTGTTGACTTTCAACTTACCAAGACAGTAACATGTACACTCCATACAAGAATGCTACTTTGAACATATTCCATCTGTGAAAAAGTAGCATTGTTTTCTCACAGGTCCACAAGATGTCTGTTTCTGGGAAGGATAGTTATGAAATAGAAAGACTATTAGGAATGATGATCAGGAGAGGAAACAGAGAACAAATGTAATCTTTAGAATCTTTAGAATACTAAGTGTGAAAGTGCAGGTACTTCCCTCATGATGATCTCATGAAGATCATGGCTAAGCCCTTAACTTCTAGGATTTCTCTACCTCCCTATTCAGCTCTAATTTTGAGAAGAATGGGCAAGACTTCATACCTTCATATAATCACATGAAGTGTGGTCAAATTTTAAGGACACTGAAGAACTGGAGGAGGGTTAAATTTTCTTTCACAAATTTCTTGATAGTGAATGAGCTCAAACTTTGTGGGAAAAAAATGTGTTAGACCTTCAATTATAGAAGCAGTTTTGTCATTGTTCTCCAAACACTTACAGCTTCAGGAGAAAAGGATTTGGATGTTAAGTTTGACCATGAATAAATGCACTGGTAAAGCCTCTTTGTTGTACAGGGACGTTGTTGTATATGTAAAAATACAGTTTGTCTATAAATACAATATATTTTTACTTTCAATACACACTCAGAGCCTGATATATAAATACATATAGGATAGACTTGCATTAGACAAAAAATCAGAGTGTAATTACTCCCCGTACTTGAAGCCCAATTGGTAGTTAAAGGTTTTCACAGAATGTAGTAGTTTAATGGTAAGACAGAATATTGTCTTTTGAGTCAAAATTACTAGTGATCCATAGCATGTTTTGGCTTCCCGCTGTATTTGAGAGCAGTACACAAAATTCTTAATGATGATTTATCACTAAGGAAATTCACTCTTCCTCTACAACTTGTCCAAAAAAAAACCAAGGAGGAAGAGAAGTTCCTTTGGTTTTTGCTATAGTGTGAAGTTTGTTGACTGTACATAAAAAGGACTTCTACGTTTCTTAGAGTTGGTATATTGTATTTTTAATTGGTGGAAGCATGCTTAAAGTCCTCATTAGATATCATTCTACACAAGTTGTTGAAATTGAGACATTCTAGTTATTTACCTGGTTCACAGTGAAGAATACAAACCCTTCATACTTGTGTTTATCTGTTGCAAGACTCACATTATATAAACAACACAATTCTCATTCTAATGCCTAGTTCAATATTCATACTATAGACTTAACTTGTCCCCTCTTCTTACATGTCCAATCAACCTAAGGCTTGTTTTTTTCCAAAAATCATTCATCTACCCTATCCTTTCACATTTTAACATTGACCTATTAGTTTATGCATTAAATTGAAAGAGTAATTTTTAGCACATTGTGTGAAGATTTAATTGTGCAACTCTCATTAAAGTTAATAGGGATTGTGTTGTTAAATCACGCCGTGCAGAACGGTCCATATTCCCTTAAGTGCCCTTTTGTTGCTGGATTGAGAAGAGGCCTGCAGTGCCAGAGACATGGATATCTATTTCAGTGAGAATCTCTCTAACTGGCTTAATTTCATTTTCAGGTCTGAGTTCAAAGTCCTTGGATAACTGGTCTCATATGTGTAATCAAACTAAACCAGGCCTTTTGAGTTCAGGAGAAAAATTATTTCATTAAATGGCCAGATCTGGTATTTAGCCCAAGAGAAAGGGTATACCTGTATCCACTTGCAAACATGGTCCCCTCATTTGTGCTAATAGTAATCTCTAACAAACCTACTGAGTGAATTTTGAACGACTAGAGCAGATTAACTATTTGGGTTAACATTTTCCAAGGCTGACTTCATTGTTTTCTCCTCTTTTTGCTAGGGCTTTCTTTTGGTTTTGTATTTTTATTTACTTAATAGATTTCAACACAAACTTGGCCCGTAGAACACTATTTCATTCAATGAAGAATGAGATTAAATATTAGCTTTGATTATGTCATCTTTGTAAAAAAGATATTTGATGATGATTTTAAATTAATGCAAACTAATGCTAATCTCTTTCACTGTAGGAAAAAGAACTTTAAAGGAACACACTTTGATATGTTGTAGATTTCAATTCAGCAATACTAAAGATGACTTTCACCTATCAGTTAAGAGGAATCACATGAAATTTAGTTAAACAGATAGACAAATTCAGCTGAGGCACCTTCACTTGCTTTGTGCTGAATAAGGTTTAATGTAAAAAGCTGTTATAACCCTGAATAAAATCTTATGCCTAGAATAAGAATTAAATACATAATGTCAGAAAAGTAATCATGGTTGTGACCGTACAGTTTTAGCCCAAAACTATTGAGGATACCATTTCCACCAGATCAACAAGATTGCTGAAGAAGTAACCTGTTTTGGTTTTTGGTGGGTCCTCTGGTAATTTCTCATAAGCAATTCCAGCCAGAGCAGCTAAGGAACTCTTTTGAGACTGACACAAAGCATGAGGAAGAAGTAGGAAAAAATGCTCTACTTCATAGCAGAAAACAGGAATGTTAACTGGACCTCAAAGAAGTGGCCTGCAAGGGAACGTTTGGACATATCCAGGACACAGGGACCTCATCTGAGCATGAGAATTCTGCCACAGGTATTTTGTTATGTGCACATACTAATTAATAATATAAGGAAATTATGGGTAAGCCCTTGTTACACATAATTTTCCCTTGGGTTTTTTCTGTGTCAACTATATAACTCAAATACATCCCTGCTATTGAGATATCCCTGCTTGACTTGAGGCTGCTCTCTTTCCCAGCCCAAGACAGCTCCAAAGTACAATGCTACCTTCAAAGGAGGGCAATTTGCCACCTCCCCTGCCGCACCATAAAACATATGGAAGTGCACCATAAATAAGTCTCAAAATTGCCAAAAAACAATTATAAAATAAGAAAAAGGCATTCTGTATTGAGCCTAGATGGATGAAAGCTAGGGATAGACATGATTGCTTGTATTGATTACGTAATCTTGGAAAACTGCTCAAGATGCACACTTTCCCCAAGATTAAAGGACCTATTCAAAGGATCCATCTCCTGTATGTTTGTTTTCTCCCATTTCCTTTTCACAGTCCCCACTATCACACTTGCTATATTCCCTCAATTTTCCCTCCTATCACATCTGATGAGGTTCTTTCTGCAATGTCTACCTTCTCCTGCCTCCTCATCCCTTCCGTCCCCTCCCATGGCCCAGCTCTCCCAGTAGCACCTTGCTGTCCCCTGCACATGCTTTATACCCCTTCTTGCTGGCATGTGGACAAAAAGCAGCATCTGAGGTTTAATGGAGATATGCTGACAGGCTTCTAGCAAACACATTGAAAAAGGGGTGAGCTTCCTCTGTCCTGCAGTGGCTCCCTCACACCTCTGCAAGCTGTTTACCTTTTTACAGGACCCATAGGTTCTAATGTCTCTGAGACAGTGCCCTGTCCACCATCATACTTTCTTGAAAGCAAATCAAAACATAAACCCCAGCTGCACAATCTCCATCTCTCTGGAAAACGTCCTTAAGAGAAAAAACAAATAATAATGTTACAACAACTTTTGGAAATAAAAAAATCAAGAATGTATTTTAGATGGGGAACTACAAGAGAGTTTGAAATTTTACAGGTTGTGATTTGAAAGCAGTCTTCTGACACAAGTTGTACAGTATAAGAAATATCTTTTTAAGGTGCAGCTGATAACATTTCTAGATAGCAAGCTTTGCACATAGAGCAGGCAGAAGATAGACTGTGATATCTCAGGATATTCCTTCCAGTTTCATAATCTTATGATATGTGCTCTGTGATTTAACGTGCTTTTAAGTAGTGTCATACAACACAACCAAAATACAGCTGAAGCAAAGGATTATTCTCTCACAAAATTAAATAACAAAATAGTAATTACCAGGAGCAGATGTACTCAAAACTGATAAACCCATAGATCCAGACCTTCAGCTGGGGATGAGGCAGAAACTCTACTCTTCTTACTTGGAAGACAAAGATCCAGCAGAACATCCTTTTCAAAGAATATTTTCTAGTATTGTGTGAAACTTTAATTTTCCCTTGAATCAGACTGGTTTTCAGCTTTGTTGCACCCTGTAAGTGGTAAAGGCATCAGCTGCCACTAACTTCCAACTGCTATTAAGGCCCCAACTGAGTTCAGATATGTACCTTTACTCTTCTTTAATTGCATTGGGATCATACACCTGTCCTGGGGTCAGAGGAGAGATAAAACAGGAAATAGCCAGGAGAAATCAAAATGATTGAAGGGAAAGTCATAAAAATGACATATTCAAGTGTGCTTGGATATCTTAATAGCAAGCAACTGAAATTAATTTCAATACTATCTAAGATTTTCTCTGCCAGAATTCTCTGTGCCAGAATTCTCTGTGACAGAATTAATGGGTTTCTCTAGTTTTCACATTCCCTTATATTGCACCCAGGATGACTTTTAAGGTACTTGCTATCCGTAAGACATCCAATACTGTTTTTATTTTTTAATTTAAAAAACAATCTCCTGTGCACTTTTGTATATTTGTGTGCCCCTGAATACAGACTTGAACAACTCTGGAAAGGAAATCACTCATAAAGCTTTCTACAAGCCATTTAATCAGCTTTTCTGTAGTTTATGATGTATGCAAGATCAATTAAAACAGTCTCTGATTCATGACTCATTGTTGTCCTCTGTTGTAAATCAACCATTGCAAAGTTTATAGCTTGCTTCTCATCTTGTTTAAATTCAAGGTCCAGCTGGGAGGAATAGCAAACATTTGGCTGAGGTTTGTGCTTTCCCCAGTTTTCAAGATCTGTAGAATAGTGTGTGTTCACTATTGAAATGGAAATACCATTTGAAACCTCGAGACGGCTGAAAAAACCTCAGCATAACTTGGTAAGTGGCATTTTTCCTTCTGCACTGATATAGATGAGTGCCCCATCTTTATGCTTCTGAAGGCAAGAGAACAGGTACTGAAGTGTTGGGGCTAGTCTTTGACTGAGATGAAGAACTGAGATCAAAAGCTACTCACAGACTTTAAAATGTCCATATTGTAACTGAGAAGAGAGGACTTGTAGGTCACAAAACCTAGTTTATTTACGTCAAGTACCAACAGAAATTCAGGCTGAGGATCATAAAATCATGGCATCACCAAACTGCTGTGGTACACAACAAGTGACTGATGCCCATGCTCTCCTGGCTTTGTTGTTCATCAGAACCAAGCTGCTTAGACCACATTATCTGAGATTAGGCTTTTTCCAATCATGGAATAAATTTACATACAGACTCTGCGGCATTTTTATAAGACAAAGAAGAGTTTACAGTCAACATTACTATCCCTCATTCATATAAAAGCAAACCATCTTTACAAACTCTCGTTTGCTTTTCCTTGTGCCCTTCTCCTTTATGCAGCTATAAATTTTTCTTCAGCTGTATTTCAGTACCTCATCAATGGCCTCATTTTGATGTCATGCCTACATTGTACTCATGTCTGAGATATGAAATTCAACACTTGCAAGCTAAATTTAACATTTAAATTTAACACAAAATTTAACATTCAATTGCAGTGTTCTTTTTGTCCCTCAATTTGGTGGGATTTTTAAAAAACTGTATCTTGCTTGAACACTTGTAAAAATCTCTCATGCAACCTAATTTTCGTATCAAAATATAAATAAGAATAAACAGAAAGCCCCAGGAGGGAGCAAGCAAGCACAGAGCATTCTTAAGCTTTCTTGAGCTTCAAGTGGGACAGGATTAGACCTACATTTTTCTTCTAAGCTTTTCTAACTTCAAAAAGGTGCCAATTGAGATACTTACAGCCTTCTATCACTATAAATATTTTTTCTGACAATGCAGGATAATTAGTCTATAAAAACAAATAAACTAGCAGAAGTATTTGCAAAGGAATTTTATTTGCTAGGAACATTACGCTATGGAAGAACCGGGGTACCATACCAAGAAATACATCTGAAAATGCAGTATTCAGAGGTATGTCATATGAACAGAGAGCAGACTTGTGGGTCTTATCCCATTGTCCCTGCTGTTAGATTAAATAGAGTCTCAGACTGTATGAGCAAATGTTTAGTTTATGCTTTCTGAATTCCCCAAATGAAATCTGCTCCTCTTGTCTCAACATTTCCAAAATCCACACTGGAACTGGCATTTATTTGGCAACATATGGTTATCTGAGAAGAATAAAGATTCAGGAAAGGAGGAAAACAAGGAAATTTCTCAAGGAATTCATGGGGAGATAAGGGAATACAGGCCAGTAAGCAACAAAATTTACATATATCATTATTGTCCTGGGGTGACTTTATGATTCTGAATTGTATCCCCATTCATCTGTTTAGTCCAGAAATAAGTTCTGTACTTTTAAAACTAGATCTGAGAGTGAAGTGGGGGAGGAGGAAAAGCAGTGGAATTTTTTTGTGGCTGCATTAAAAAACATAGCAATAAAAGCTTCATCTCTCTTAGTGTGTGCTGTCTGCAGCATGGACAGCAAGAGAGAGAGAGAGACAGGGAATTTATTCCTTTGCTTTTTCACTGGTTTTCTTCATTAGCTATGGTGAGGAATGTTTTCCCAAGACTGGTTTTTCTCCTGGAACTGTTCAAGCCTACTCTGAACTGAAAACCCAAAAAAACCACAGGGAGCTCACGCCTGTGGCCCACTGGGGCCCAGACACGGCATTTTCCAGTGCAGGAGGGACTGATAAGAAATTGATCAAGCCAAGCCACACCCCATGAAATGGACTCTTTCTCTCTGAATGTGCCATCTCTTCAGAACACTGAGAGGTCCCATTGTTTAATATTACTCATTTTCTCATATTTGTATATATACAAAAAATGAATACTTTGCTTGTAAAATAAACAGGTTTTGTCCACTTTTCTTGAAGAAAGTTTACCTCCTGAACTGGCTGGGGGAGAGATCTCTTGAATTTGCTTTCTAAAAGAGGCCACTTCTGAAGTTTCCTCCAAAAATTTGCACTAAACCAGGACAATTATGCAATTAGAGGATATATCCTGTTACAAGACAAATTACAAAACACTGCACAGATATACTGGCGTATCACAATGCTCAAGCACTGACTTTCAAAATTTTAATGACTTTTTTAAATTTTAAAATATTTTAAACCATATTTTAAAATAATTTACTCACATATGTACAAACATGCCTATATGTATTGCCAAACATACCAAACACTTCTTAAAATACCATTTTGGTTTCACAGCTAAACATTGAGGACTTCTGAGACACATTAGACATGGCTCCAGGCAGCGTGCGTTGCCCTCATGTGCGACTACACTGCACCCCAGCTAAATCACAGCAGTTTCTAGGGATAAAGCTCTGCCATGGAAATGAAATTCCTGTGAAGATTTTCCAGCCATAAGGCTTGGGAGCCCTTTCAATGAATTTGGTACAGAAGGAGAAATATGAGAGCACTGGTAATGCTAGAATTATTTCTGGAACCGGTTGCAGTTGAAGTATTATGGGTGCCATGGAATGTTTGTCATTAATTAGCATCAATAATCAAGTGTTTTATTAACCAAGTTGTTACCTAAGACATTGCTTCTTTCCAATTTCACAACTTAGTTTTAAGCTAGGGAGATCTTTGAATCACGACATTTAATTTAAAATAATTTTTGTCTTGCTGACAATGTTTTGCTATGCCATGCAAATGCATGACTCGGGCAAAATATTTATAGTAGTTTCTGGTTTTGTTTTCAACAGATGACAGAATGAGTTCTGGCTTGAGCTCAATGATTCCCTAGAAAAGGACCATACAGAGGTTAAGGTTATAAAAAAATCACAGCCATTTTCCTGTTGCTTTTGGAAACTGAAGGGAAAAGTATTTATGAAACTGTAAAATTTAATGAATGGTATTAAATCACTCAGATGGCACCTCTATGGTACACGAAAGTATAGGCTCATGTCATGAAAAGCAAACTGGGAGCTGCACCACAAATTTTGTGTCTTCCCCTGTATTCCTATGGTGTGTACAAACTCGGTCACTCCAGGGGAGGGACATTCCAGACTTGGAAGTAGACAGAAGTAGTAGCCCAAAGTCTTACCCGGTGCAGTGGAAGGTCTGGCTTTTGAGGGGCACAGACCTTTGGGGGCAAGTTCAAATGAAGCAATTGCCTGTTTATCCCGTCTGAGAGCACCTTGCAGTGCTGGCTTGCAGATTCTGTTAGAGGAAACCTGCATTCAGATGCTTCACCTTGTCACTGAGATCCTCATCCTCCACGTTAAAAAGCAGCCTTGCATAACAATACTCCCCCTTTGAAGGACACGGCAAGGGACCAAATGCTGCTCATTGCTCTGCTCTTTAAATCCCGTCACCGTGAACATGCTTAGAGACATGGATTTTCCCCACCACGTGCATTTACCAGTTTCTAAAATCTTTTTCAAGAAAATACTCATCCCATACTCATCCTGGTCTTACAAACTGTATCTTTTCAAGTTCAAGGTCATTACCATTTATGAAATCATTTCATTGCTTCTGAAAACAAAACTGCTTATAGACTCAGACTTCAAGATTTTTTTTCCTGGTTGATTCAGCCATTACACAGACAATAACCCTAGTTCATTACAAGCCTGATCATTATTAGTGCAAAGCTTTCTTATTCAGGCTCTGCATAGCCTTCAGGCTCCTCAGAAAGGACTTTGTGATGATTACTGCTTCTCAGATGGAGTGGTTTCCCTTCCCTTTTGTGAAGAACTTCACACAACCAGTCTTCAAGCAGCTCTTCATTCCATTTTGACATTTTTGAGTCTAATGGCCAAGTATGCACAGAACACAGTCCTGGGGCAGTTTCTAGCAGGCATACTGGATTTGGTTTCTGTCATATATCATGTCCCCAGGACTGTTGTAGTGTGTTTGTTAAGTTTATTTGTTTGCTCCCCTATTTTCTGTATTGTTTCCCCCCCCCTACCCCGTTTGATAATGGTTCTGCCCTCCCTGTTTTTCTCGCCATAGACCTGTCTGTTATGTTGTTCCCATGGCAACTCCCTCCACTGGGGTTGTCAGTCCTTTTAGTTATATAATTCCTCCTCCCCTTAATACCCTTGTATGTACATTTGTTTCTCCTCCCTGGGCCCAGTCAATCACCCCCATTCCTCCTATTTTGCCAGAATCTTCTCCCCTAGGGGGGTTATGATTGGCTGTGGTGCCAGGGCCCCTCCCTTACTTTGTATTGACTGGGTTTTCCCTCATGCCCGTTATGTTGTGTTCACTCCCTGGTTCTCCCTTATTGGTTCAGTGTAAACCCCTCCTTTGTACGCCCACCCCCTTTATAACCTTGTTCCACCCTCCATTTTGGGATCACTCTCTGGTTGGTGTCTTGGGTCCTTCAATAAACCTGATTGCACCCTCAGTGAGTGTCCAGCTCCTTTCTCATCCTGTCGGCAGCGAGACCGTCCGCAAGCCAGCTCAGCCCGAGGCCAACAGACGCCGAGGGGGGCTGGCAGTTTATGCAGCTGGGTGTTGGCCACTTACCCTCTGCTAGCCGGACATTGGCCGCATACACCTCGCCGCACAGGACTTCTTAAAAATGCTTGATAAATTTCTGTCTGCAAAAGTCTGAAGAGATTTCATCCTACTGTATGTTAGATCTTACCTAATCATGCCAGTAGTGGGCATATGCAGCAAAGGGAGCACATTCAGAGAGACATCCCATTCCTGGGCTGATGATAGACATCTGTCTTCGAGACATTTCTGATTTTCAAAACATCCAAGAGAAATCTCTTTCTCCTTCTGAAACTGAAGTTGTTTTCCATGTTTGTTGTCAAATGTGCTTCATATTTCTGTTTCACATGGATAGCCTCAGGCTCCCTAATTTCCCAAGGAGACCAACCAAAGCATTAATGTGCTGGAAAAACCTCCTATCTGTGAAGCATGTACCAGTCATTCCTCCTGTGCCTTAATGACTAGCAGTTGAAGAAGTAGTGGCCAGAACCGTCCCAACACCTTACATGGAAAACTGAGGAAGTAGAATAACCTTTCCAATTTGTTGGGAAATGGTTCATCTTTTGCACTGTTGTATGCAAGATGAAACTCCACTATTAGTATGTAATTGTTCGAGATTTAGAACATGGTGTTCTATCACCAGCTGAGCCTTTTCAGGCAGAAGGGAAGAGACAAGAGTTACTCTCATATACCAGGCTAAAACCAGCTGAGATCCTCTCCATCTCCCAAGCTAACCAGAAAAGATACTTCCATGTGATCTGTCCAGGATATTTTCCACTTGATACAGCAAATGCAAAACCACCCTGGTCATGTGGAATAAGGATGCATCTTTAGTGTGAACAGCAGTGTGAACAATATTTCCAAAAAATTCCTCTTTAGGTACCTATATAAAACCACTTTCCAAAAAATACCCTTGCGTTTCTTTTTGAAAACCTTTTCTTACTATATTTTGCGTATGACCAGTTGTCTTTTTTATTAATACTATGGAATTAGGTCATTAATTTCTGCCAAAAAAATTATATTAAAAAAAATCATTGCAATGTTTAAAAAAAAATCTTCATTATGTGTTCTAGATGATGATTTGTTTAGTTTTCATGTAAGCTCGTATATTAATATGCAAAAAAATACATTTTATTAACCTATGCTAGAAAATTATTAAAGATTAAGTACTTCTTTTTTAAAATGTTCTCTTTTTTTAGCTTATTTGCTTTATACTGTATACCAGATTTTGTGGATATATATATTTTGGTGGCATGTCTACCATTCATGTATAAATCCTTCATATGGCAGGTGAGGAAAAAAAACATGTTTTCTAAAGTGAAAAAATGCAGCCAGTGAGATTAAAAATGTTAACAGAGAATTAGGGAAACACACAACACATTAATTTGACTCTCTCTATGAGCATTTCCTTAAATGAAGCAAAGAAAGATTATTTCTTTGCCTATCTCAACAACAATCTTCATGCTGCCCTGGCTCTTGCCATGTTAAATTTTCTGTATTTATAAAAAACCAACCACACTTGTAAACAAAAACTCCTAAAAGCTGCAATAATAATTGTTCAGCATGTTCAAACATGAAAAATAATTATTCTCTTATGTTGGTGCTCCTATTGTTTTGAGAAAGTTTGGATGGAAGTGCTGACATATGCAACACCAAATCCAATGCAAGTCTGACACTAATATGCTGAATGGCCTTAATTTCATAGGTGGCTACCATATATAACCTAGAGAAATCAGCTTGCATAAAACCAGTGGTCATTTTCACAGGGCTTCCAACTATGCAGAAAACATTATAATAGTTCTCAAAACTTCTTGACATTTCCTTTTTAATTTTTTGCCCTGATGCTGGGAAATGTCTTTGACCTGCTGTCGTAGACCCCAGGCATTTTGTTGCATTTGATTCACATGTAAAAGAGCACACAAAATGCACAATATTGTTCTCAACCATTTATATAGAACTTGGGGAACACTATCAGACATCATAGAAATACAAAAAAATTCGAGACAAATGAATTGGCAAATTTCAGATTTTTTTGGTTTCCAGAAGCACTGAGTTTGACCCATTTCTATGAATAATGTCAACGAATGGTTGTTTTATACTCTTCATTAAATTCTATCCTTAAAATTAGGTATTGAATTTCAATTCATCTTTCTTACTTCTACTATGTCAATTGTCATGAGGAACAATTATTAGTGAATTGTGAGGTTCTTATGTACCACAACAATGGAAATTAGAGAGCACCTGCTGTTTGGTTTCTGTGAACTGAAATAGCATTTCCCCCTTTTATTCTATCCTCTTAAACAATTTGATACAACATATATTTAAAAATTCAGCAATTAACTTTGTATTTTCTCAATTGAGATGCTTTGCATGTGTTTTTGACTGAGCTGAAAATCTGACTTTTTTCAAAGAGAATTGAAATCCTTAGTGAGAAGGTTTTTTAAACCAAATTACAGTTCACAGTTAAGAAGGTGGGGGGGTTGATTGTTTTTCAAAAACTAGACACAATTTCATCACTATTCTTACATTTTGCATATATGACTGATCCCAGAGTGTTCATTCCTAAATAAGAGAGGTAGTTGGTGATTTTAGTACATGTCTGAATTGTGTCTTGTCAACACTAGCTGCCTGGATAACACAGGGGAGTCTCTGCCTTTCAACTGAGTAACAGACAAGAAGAAAGGCTGAGATAATGCCACCTGACAAACTTTGTTTGCTGTCACTGTTTTAGTCTATCTAGGGGGGCAAACTTGATTTGTGACAGCTGCCTGACATCTAGCATTCACTAGCAAAATGTCTTTTGGATTTTAAAGCGCCTTGGACTCTCCAGTGCACCAATGTTTGTATATCCTTTGTACGGGCTCCAGGACAGAGATTGCCTCTTCTTACAGAACACAGCACTGTGATTTGCACTTTACTGCCTACTTGAAAAACTGGAAGCACTGTCTGGTACTCAAGAAGACAACAGAAATGCTAGTCATGATTGACTATATTTGTAATGTCCTAGTTATCCATTATGTCCTTGGTTTATATCTCCAGTTATTCTCAGTTTGCACTATTCTGACTGCAAAGAGCCTCATTAGCCATATACATTCTCCTTTCCAAACTTTACTGAGCTCACATATTGTGGCAATCAATTCAAGAGGCTAATTTCACGTTATCATTAAAGATATCCTGCAATTAGTCTTACACTTCTTGCCTTTATTTTTTTTTACTAGATGTCATTTTATTCTTTCGCTGTAGGAGTTGGCAAACATACTTTTCTCATCTACTTCCTCTTTTGCATTTATTATGTTCAGTAACAGTAATTAATCTCCTCTGCAAGGCAAACAAATCTAATCCTCTCAGTTTCCCAGAGGAGTACTTTCTGTATCTTTGATTATTTCTTGTCACTTAACTGCACACAGTATTTTATTTGCATTTGGTAAATAACTTGGTTGAACTATCACATTCATCTCCATGCAGTCCGTCTCAAGGGGTAGCATAGCACTGGTTTTTGTATTCTTCTTTTGTCCTACTATGTCCTCATTAGCTGTATTTTCTTCTCAAGTTTTCTTTCTGAGAGGTCAAAGTTTAGCTTCAAAACCAAACCAATAACCAATTATCAGTAATGTAGATTGTTCTTTCAAATTTTCTGACCCAGTCTTTTCTTTCTAGATTTGTTCTGAAGATTTATATTTATGAATTTTCTGCCTGTGAAAGTTATTCAATTATTGTATCTATGATTATTCAATTTCTCTTATCATTCACCTTTCACAGATATCTGAGGTCAGGATAAAAGCTCAAAGGGAATTGCAGTACCCCACTGCCAAGTCTGTCACTAGTCACATCCTGTCTTGTGAAGCTCCAGACTTCTGCATGGAGCTTCACATACTCCTGTGGACCCAAACCCACTTGTTATCTCTCCGGTGCTGCACTTGGATGAATCTCAGTCTTCCCAGCTCAGTCTTACAACTGTTTCCATGACCTGTTCTGGCTTCTCAGCTACTGAAGGATAGTTCCTTAAAAACTTGTAGAAAGCACTGAGGAAACTGGAGTTTTTTCTCCATCTCAATTTGCAAATGATGAGTTTAAAAGCCATCTTGAAAGTTCTGCATTTACCAGCACAAATTCTCTGTCAATACAGAGGAAACTTAGTCTCAGCTTAGGAAGCTACCACAATAAACTCATCTGTCCTTTAATTCTATTAATGTATTAACACCCCTTGCAGACAAATGAATCAAGCACTGACAATTACATTTACTGCTTTATGTGTCCCGAAAGGTATTTAAAAATAGGCAAATTGAAATCCCCCTCCATCCTCTTTTCTAGCAGCCCACCACTCCTAAATAGGCTTATGAGCTTAAATCTTTACGCTCCCACAAACCCCACACAAAGGTCCAGACAACATAAGCAGCTATCGACTCTCCCTTCCTCACATCATACCCTCACCCATTATCTAAAAAAAAAAAAAAAAAAAAAAAACAGAAAAAGGACTTCTTGTGGCTGTAGAAATTGCTAGATGGTTTGCTGTGGTCTGCTAGTCTGCAACGAGGAGAAAGAGTACAAAATTTCTGGGATTCATGTACTGTGTTACGGGAATGACGTCCACTGTTTGCCTTCCTATATTGCACACATATCATCAGAAGTTAATCCTCCTAACTGCAGTCATTACTGTAACTCATTTGGACAGGCTTTCCATTTTACGTGGTTTGAGTCTGGAGCACTGTGTATTTTATAAATCAAGTGGTTTTGGCGTTTTTTTTTTTTTTTCACATCAAGATTTATGTATAATGGACATTTATTTAAGAGCACTGCATTTAATTTATTCCTTTCTACTGTAAGCAAGACAACAGACATTTTGGAAAACTTCATCATTTCACTAGATAACAATATATGGCTCCTGGAGAGAGGCTGTAAAAATATTGATTTACTTCTTTGGGCCAATATTTGC
Organism: Melospiza melodia melodia; assembly: GCF_035770615.1. Taxonomy (NCBI): domain Eukaryota; kingdom Metazoa; phylum Chordata; class Aves; order Passeriformes; family Passerellidae; genus Melospiza; species Melospiza melodia. The sequence goes on from NC_086226.1 coordinate 35,309,600, forward strand.
AATAATTTAGCTTTAGGCTCAACTCTTGTGTACCTTTACATCTCACAGCTGGCATAATACCTGGATATTTTTTTTTTATAATCCCTTACTTCTATGCATCACATACTGTGTCTTCAATAGTTATTTGTATTTCTGGATGTTGTTCATTCAAATGAAGATAATATGAGGAGATGGTAATAAAAGCATGTTTTCATGTTGAATAAGTAGAGAGCTTTTGCCAGGGTAAAGTGTAAGTAAAATATTACCACTTCTTAGTTGTATTTCAGTATTTAAGTCACATATCAGTATTGAAGTTCATGATCATGAACTGGCTTTAAGCATCAGTGGATACAGCCCAAGTGCCTTGCCAGTCCAAAAATACGGGGCCTCCAAATTTAACTGAGTCATAGGATCATAGAATATGCTGAGTTGGGAAGTACCCATCCATGTAAGTCCAATTCCTGGTCCTGTGCAGAACACCCCGGGTTACATCAGGTGCCTGAGAGCACTGTCCAAATGCTTGAGTTTTGTCAGCCTTGATGCTGTAACCACTTCCCCAAGCAGCCTGTCCCAGTCCTCAACCACCCTCTGAGTGAAAAACTTTTTCCTGATATCGAATTTAAACTTTCTCCATTTCATTTTCATGTCATTTCTTTGACTGTTGAGATGGATCACCTGTCCCTCCACTTCCCACTTCCTTTGAGTCCTGATCCTGGACTGGCAGCGCTAGCTAAAATTCAGGCTAAGAGAATGAACTAGCAAGTGTGACATCAGCTGACCCAGGCTGGATGCCAGGCACCCACAAAAGCCACTCACTCGGTCCCCTCTGCAACTGCAGAGAGGAGAGAAAATGTAACAGAGGGTTCATTGGCTGAGATAAGGACCTGAAGAGATTGCTGACCAAGGACAAAACAGCATCAACTTCAAGATATGAAGTGAATTTACTACTGACAAAATCAGAGCAGGATAATATCTCCCATGGGAACATGACAGTTCTCCATGAGCTTCTCCCTCCAGCATGGGGGTCTCTCTCCACAGGTCTCCCACAGCTTGACAATCTCCTCTCAGGCATTCACTGGCTCTGGCATGGGACTGCTCCACAGGCTGCAGGTGGATCTCTGCAGATGGAGCTGTGCTCCAGGGGCTGCAGGGCACAGCTGCGTCGCTGTGCTCTGCGCCGTGGACTGCAGGAGAGCCTCAGCTCTGGTGCCTCGAGCTCCTCCTGTCCCTCTTTCTCCACAGACCTTGGTGTCTGCAGAGTTGTTCTACTCCCATGTTTTCACTATGCTTTTCTTTGGCTGGAATTAAAACTACACCACAACCTTTGTTCTGATTGCTTTTTAAACGTGTTATCACAGAGGTGTTACTAGCATTTCTAATTGGCCCAGCCTTGGCCAGTGGCACATCCATCTCTGGAGCCACCAGGGACTGCTTGCTCTGCTGGAAGCTTCCAACAGCTTCTTACGGAAGCCACCTCTGTGGCCCCACTGCTAGAAAACCAGGAAATGCAAAACCAATACAAGGTTCCGTCTCACAAACCATCTCCCCAGTCTCCAGTAGCCTGTTTCCTTCCAGGGAAACTGGGGAAGAGTGGTCTTGTTCTTACCTTCTTCATGCTTTGCCAGACAACAGCCAAGTACAGAAAAAAATCTCAGTGCAAACCTAACATTTTGAACTTTGCTTGTGTAATCCAGCTTTGTCGTTGGAACTGCTATCAGAAAGGCATAAGCACCCTGAACCCTAAGACAGCCACATTCTGAGATCTCTGCCAATTCTTTGCTGAGCTCTCCACTTGGCATTGCCAAAGGCTCTTGCAGCATCTCATCTTTGTGTCTCAGCATGCACAGCTCTTAAAAGCCACCAGGTAAATCAAGTTTGTCAGTCTACACTGTGGGGTTTTTGCAGATGAAAACTAAACCTGGCTTTATATTGGAAAAGGCATGTGGATATTGTCCTCTTTTTTTACAAATATCTAGAAGGTTTATCTCTTAGAAAACTCACCAGTAAACATTGTTTGTTGTACTGTATTTTCTTGCAGCTGAGACCTTTTAAACAACTATGCAATTTACAGACCTTATTACTAAAACTTTCCTTGCTCAGCTTCTGGTCTTATGCTGAGAATAATTTAGAATCAATTGTCCTTATTAGTGGTGTTTTGTACGACTTCAGATTCTGCTGCTGTGAATACTTCATAATTTCAAGAGTATTTCAGGTCTTCCAAAGACATTCTAAATATTCAGCTTTGCATTTTGCTTCTATATACAGAGAAAGCATTCAAACAAATCCATGTTCTCACTCCCTTGCACTTGTTCCTAATATATAGATACAAGTTGTAACTGTAACTTCATCTTTTTTCACCCAAAATACCTGTTAAGTCAGCAAATGCCTGCTCTGGCAGCTGAGTATTTGGCCTTTTTCTGTGTGTTTCTTGATCACACAGGACAAAAGTGGACTTACAGGTCTTCCTCACTCGGCAGATGCCGCAAGGTTAGAGCAGTGCTCTCTCTTGGGGCTCTAATTCTCTGCTTCTTGCGTGTGCCCACATAAGGCACTGCATCTTTATGCTTGTCCATGCATTAGTAGTATACATCACCATGAAACTTCTCTTAAAACATTACATTAGCTTATGGGAGGTATCACTTTCGCGTGCCTTCTCCTGATTCTCCATTCAAAAGTGTTTATTAGTACCATCTTGATCCAGAAAATAGTTTTTTGTGAATGCTTTGTGGTTACATCCTGCTTATTTGTACTGAATTTTAAAGTCAGAGGAGGGATGTAGCAAAATATTAGGGGAAGGAAATGTTTAATTCCTGTCATATGACCAGCATATTTCTGTCCATCAATCAAAAGTTAATTTATTTGCTTCCTTTATAGTACATAACTTCAATTGTTTCTTTCCTCTACCTTTGTTTCTTTTAATTCTTACAACAGCTGCCAGTTAAATGAATGTCTTCCCGCAGGTTGAAGATGCAATTCATGTTGTGCATAAACAATATTAAGCATCCAATACTGCAAAATTACACACTCCATTTAAAAATAGTTGAGAGGAGGAGGAGGGGGTGGAAGAACAAATTATTAGCAGCCTAGTTTGTCTGTCACACTGCTGATAAAATCTGGAGAGAAAATAGGAGAAGAGTTGTTGGGAAAGCAGTGGGATCTTTTGCTGTAGGAGGCTTCCTTGTGATTACTGCTCATGACAGATTTTGCCCTTCCTGTCAAAAACCAGTTTGGTAACCACTTGCATACACCATGTTCAACCTGGAAGAATGGCTAGTATGAAATATTCAGCAGGTATGCACTTCAAAGGCTTATGCTAGCTACATTTGCTATGTTATGTTAGTTCACCTGGAAGTACATAAAGCACAAATTGGCTCTCAAAGGCTACTCATCTGTTTTCCTCTGTGTTTTATGCAGGGACACGAATGTGCCCCCTGGTGACTGCAGCTGAGGATGAAAGCTATTCTACCACATGCTGTCTTCTCTGTTTTCAAGCCCTCCTTCATCGTGTCCAAGCCAATGTCTATTAGGCTCCAAGACTTCTTTCATTATTTAGCTTTAGAATCTGAATTTGTAGCCAGTTCTTTCAAGGTTGGGGGTAGGTTTGAAGGTCTCCATTAAAACCGCTCTAAAAAGGGAAAATCAGGATACCACTATCAAAATATAAAGTATCAAATCATATTCAGCTGCAGACCCAGATTCAGCCCAGTTGCAAAAGTCAAATTCAGGAGTTTAGGGTTATTGCTAGTGGTCAGTGAAAACACCAGTACTCCTTTCTCTCTAGTGAAGTTACCCTTCCTTTTGGGGTCTGCCTAAAAATATCCTGGAGGAGCATCCTCGTTGACAGATGGACTTCATCAATTGTTGAAATTTGTTGATGAACGCTGAATAGTTGCTGGATTGCACCTCGGCAAAGTCACAGCACCTGAAGAGTCATCTTTATCTTAAGAAGAAAATGAAGCTTCTTTTCATCAGCATAACAACCTTGTTTTCCCTTTGGGTGTCATGGATTCAGTGGTTTCTCTATTTAAATAATACATTTGCCTAAAATAATTCTTAAAAGGTTTTAGAAAGCTACATGAATATGAGGTGATGAGGCAAACCACTGTGCCTCTGGTACAGGCCATCACAGCTATCCAATCTGGGGCAGCTTGCTGGTGACTTGAATGGTCCATAAAATTTCATGGTCTGATTCTTCTCTCCCCATGAAGTCTTGCAAAATGAGCTTTTGAGGAAACCAAGTAGCTACTTATCTTGCATATCTAAAGCTGCAGTCATGCAGTCATATAACACAGATAGCTCTTCACTCCTTCACTGACCTCAGCAGAGCTGGCTCAGTACCATAGGGTAGAGGGCTGGAGCCAACAAGGTTTAGCTGATCTGACCTAACACCTCATCTCTACCTCTACCTAGCCACTGGCAGCTGCTGAGAGAAGGTGTAGGAGCCAAAGGACCAACTTCTGCCCTGACAGCTAGAGAAGCGAGAAACTCCAGTCGTTGAGTCATTCTCCTCTGATTCTCCCCTTTCCTCATGGCCATGTGCTTGGCTAGTGCTCCTGCTTCCTCTCCTTTCCTGGAAAAGAGTCCCAAGATGAGAGGGGGCTGACGTGTGGGAAGTGGCATGGCTCCTCTCAGGGGCTAAACACATGTGAGCAGAAGAAGGAAATGTGGATAAAAGATTGCTGGCATGTGTCTTCCCAATTCACTACCTCATGTAAAGGAGCCCTGCTTTCCAGGAGATGGCCAAGTATCTGCCTGTTCATTGGAAGTGATGAATGAGTACCTTGGTTTGGTTTGATTTGTTTGCATCTACAGATTTCAAGCATGGCTTTTATCCATTAAATTATCTTCATCTCCACACACAAGTTCTCTCACTTTTACTTTTTGATTCTTTCCCCCATCACACTGGGGCAAGTGAAAATCTCTGAAGGGCTTTGTTGTCAAATGGGGTTAAACCATGACAAATCTGAAAATTTACTTGTCTCTGCCAGCCTTCCTTACTCATTTTTGCCTTCTGAGACTCCTGCACACTCTTTCCAATCCTTCCTTTAAACACTTTTCTCACTCAAATCTCTTCTGCTGTCACTGCAAACTGAGTTCTGCCATTGAGCCAACCCTGATTTTTCTTCACCTGTATTAACTGTGCGTATATATGTTCCTGGGTGTTTGAAAGATTATGGTATGAGAATTTATTAAAATGCTCTTCTGGCAATAATTTCTGCAGGAGTAACAGACCCCAAATCCTCAAATACAAAACAATGTTTCCTAAAAACAGCAATTATAAGGTGTTTACCAGTTGTCCTGGTTACAGGAGTAGGGAGCCAGTTTAGGACTATGTGGGTGTAACCACACTGTGTGTTCTACACCCCACTACTTCTTTTCTAATGAACTGCTAATGATGGAGCTGCCCTGTGCACACCAGACACCTCAGGCTACAGGCTGGGTGTAAAATAAGTAAAAAGAGGCAACCCTGTAAGGCACAGTAGTGTTTCTTTTTCTTCACACCTATGACTAAGCTGTGGTAACTCCCTCTGGGGAAGCACCAGCACAGTTACACCCGATCTGAGGGGTCATCTCTGCTCTTGGGCCAGAATGGACTCAGTGACATCAGCAGAACAGGCAGGTGCAAGGGATTGGACCATCAGGGTTTTCCAAATATCCTATCACTCACAGTATTGCATCATTCCATTGTGAAACTCCCTGCCCTGTGGGAGGTACTGAGCATTCCCAGCTGAACCCAAGCTATAAATCTGTGGATTTATAGGACAACAACACCACAACAAATTGATGGATGCAGAGGAGGACCAGAACTTCCACTGCTTTTGACAAGACTGTGACCATCGCTTCACCAGGACTGCAACCAATCCTTGATAGGACTGCTGACCATCAATCAATAGTGTGCCAGTCGGACTCTGACTTTGGGTTTTAAGCCAGTTCTCTGTATATCATTTTATTTATTGTAATCTTTCTATTCAATTGTATCTCTGACCTGGAATCTCTCCTAAGGTAAATGAACGGGGTTCATTTCTCCCACCAGTTTACTTCCAAACCAGTACACCAGCTCTTCTCCAACTCTCTCAACAACCAGACTCTGGTTCTCAAACCATCTTTTTACTTACATCAATTACATTGTTTCTGTACGTTGGTTTTATGTCTTAATAAAGTGTTTCATATTGTGAGCAACTGACAACTGAAATGCTATAAAAACCTACACTTCAAAGCTAGAAGAATTCATCTGTAACATGCACAATTCTTAACTGTGCCAAGCTGAAGCCAAGTTTGAGCTGAAAGTGTTTGGAAATATCCCCAAGTGATATTTCTCTCATCACATTTTCCAAGTAAATTTATCTTTCATTTCTGTTGTGGTTGCTGCTGCTCAGTTTTATTTATAAATCTTTGAAAATAGGAATTTATAATGAACACACAGTCAGTTTCTTAAATTAAAGCACTGAGGCACTAACAAGTAAGCACCACTATAATCAAGCTAATTAAAAGGCCACGTTAAGGATAGGAATCTGCATATGAAAAGGAACATAATTTTCCTGATGGTAGTTTTACTATCCTCTTATATTTGCATGCACCCTGTAGAGTCTCAACATCATTTGAAGCTAAGCTACTTAAAGAAAACTCAGGTTTTTACCCCTTAATCTCATTAAACTAAAGCAATATTTCTGGTTTGGACCAACAGGTTCTGTGTTTTTCAAAGTTCATTCTTTGAAGAACTGCAATACTTCAATTTATCCAGAACAGCAGATGCATAGCACACTTGGGGACAAATGAGATGAGTGAGCTGTGTATTGAATTTTTAATGATGTTTCCGTGGTAGAGACTTCAGAAAGCACTTTTGAAGACTACAATCTAACTTGGTAATGAGCCGTTTTCTTTATTTCAAAACTATGTAAAAAGATTACTATGGGTTTCCATATACAGAAGCTACTGCAGGACATTTTGGCGTTACCACTTTTTTTTCCATTGCCAGAAAGGTATAAAAGTGGGACAGGAAAGACACTAAAAAACAATATAAGTAGCACACAAAGCCTCCTACAATACCCAATAAAAAGCCTTTCTGTGACTAAGTTTTACTTATTTTGGTGACAATTTTTTCAAGCAGAAAAGAATACTTACGATATGAAAGATTTGAAGGAACTCTTAAGTATGTGATGTAGACATAAATTCAGAGAGAGGACATTGAGGTCACTTGGAGCTTAGCTGTTAAGGAGTATGAAACTCATATTTTAAGAAACATGCTTCTTTACCTTTGGTTTTGCAATCTATCCTTACCATTTCAGTGCTAAACAAACACTAAAAACTCAAGAAGTCATTTCATAATCTTCAGTAAGACTGCTGTGGACTTGCAAACTTACCATACATAATGTCGGTCAATCATCACAATCTGTCTTAACTGTCCAATGTCCTAGAATTGGTAATGATCCTGCGACTCAACAGAGGGCATGCATTGTAGAGAACAGGTTAGCTAGCTGTGGTTTACTTTATAGCATTTCTTTGACCACAGTCTGGGGTTTTTTTCTGGTTGTCTTTTGCGCGAGGGCGTATTTGGCCCGAGTGTCCGGCTAGCTGAGTGCAGAAGGGAGGTGGCCGACACCCCCGGCGCATACACTGCCAGCCCCCCTTGGCGTCGTGGCCTCAGGCTGGGCTGGATGCGCGGTGTGGACAGGAGCGCAGAGGAACGAAGGAAAGAGGTGTCCACAAGCTGGGGGCTAACTCCGGTTTATTGGTGGCTCGACGGCAGGTACAGAACAGGAAGGTGCCAACCAGCAAGTGGCAGCAAGAAGGGGCGGGAGGTACAGTTTTAAAACGAAGGGGTGGAGAGAGGAGGGGAGCCCAACTAGCCAATCGGGGAAGGGTACAAACATAATTGACATAGGGGACTAACCAATAAATACAACATAAAGGAGGGGCCCCGGGACCACAGCCAACCACAGCCCCCAGAGAGGAGAAGATTCTGGAAGCCTGGGAGGAGTGGGGGGTGATTGACTGGGCCCAGGGAGGAGGAAAAACTTACTTATAAGGAAAATAAGGGAGGGGAGATTACATAACAGGGGCGATTGACTGTTGAGGGGGGAAGGGGGTAACCATGGAAACGAACCGACCGGGAAGGCAGTGGCGGGAAAACCAGGGGAGGGAGGAACCATTTCACAGAACTGGGGGGAGAATACATAAAATAGGAAACTAACTGGGGGAATTAAACAACACAACACAACAGTCTTTAATAAGAAATCTGAACCAAAATTTTTCTGGAAGTTCACTATTACCTTAGACATTGTGCAGATCTGCAAGTATTTCCAAATGTGTCATTCCACTACTCAGTAAAGACTTCCATGAGTAACTCAACACACCCTGTCATATCCCTGCATTTCTTTTGTGGTTTAAGTCCACTTTAGTTAATTTCCAGCAAAATCAGATATAGAAAGTCTTTTGTTGACAACAGTTAACCAATGAAGTTTATAATATCCTTCCAGTCATTCAATTGTATTAAAGTAGTTTCTCTATACCAGGAAATGTTCCTCAAATGGAAATAAATAATTCATCAGGAAAATACCGTGCTGGCTTCCTGATATGGGAAAAAAGAAAATTTTCACTTATGTTTTCCAGCCAATGATTTCATGTGCATCTCCATTATCCTATAGAAATTTAAAGCTACCATAGAGCAAGCATAACATCTTATAAAGGAAAATGTGTGGGTCAGCCCCAAGCCTGTAGAGGTGCATTGGGTTATTCCTTCCCAGATGCAGAACTCTGCACTTGCCTTTGTTGAGTTTCAGACATTCCCCCTCTGCCCAGCTCTCCAGCCTGTTGAGGTCCTTCTGAAGGCTGCTCCAGGGTATGGGGCCCTGCTCCCAGCTTTGTGTCCTCAGCAAATAAGTTAAACAATACTGGCCTAGTACTGAGCCCAGAGGGATGCTGTTAGTGAAGGGCCCCCAATAAGACCCTGTGCCACTGATTACAAGCCTCTGGGATCTGTCATTCAGGCAGCTGTCAATCCATTCCACTGGCCACTCATCCACTCCATGCCTCCTGAGTTTGTCTATGAAGATGTTGTGACAGAAAGTGTCCAAAGCCTTGCTGGAGTTGAGGCAGACAATACCCACTGCTGTCCCATCCAGGTAGCTGTTTCCTTGTAGAAGGCAATCAGGTTGGCCAAACACCTGATTACCTGTAGTAACCCATGCTCACTAATCCTGATGACCTTCTTCTCCTCCATATGGACAGAGATGGCCTCCAGAATGAGGTGCTCCATCACCTTCACAGGGATCAAGATGATGCTGACTGACCCATAGTTCCCTGGGTCCTATTTCTCACCCATTTTGAAAACTGGGGTGATATTTCCTTTCTTCCAGTCCTCAGCACCTCTCCTGATATTCATGACCTTTCAAAGGTGATCATGAGCAGGCTTGCTATGGTGTGTGCCAGCTCTCTCAGCACTGAGGGCTCAGCACACATCTTTACTGGACTTAGCTGTGGCCTATTAAGGGCAAGGCTGTTTCCACTCTTTGGTAATTAGTACAGCTGCTTCTGTACAATTCTCATCAGGGGGGAGATTCCCTGCAGCACTATCTCTATTCTTTTACAATCCATTCTCCCACAGGATTCCCCGTAATCCTGTTGTGTTATATCTTCGGCAGCTTGTGCTTCATTGAGGTATTTCCTCTTAAGACTCCTTTTGCTGCTGGGGTGGTCACGATAGCTCTCCCCTACCCATACCTCATCTCTTTGAGCCTTGCTATGTCCCTATCCTACCTCAAACTTGGTTTAAAGGTCTCTCAACAAGGTCTAACTCCACAACTAAGATCCACTTTCCCCTTTGAGACAGGTGGACCCCATCTGTTGCCAGCAGGCTTGGTATTATATAGACTGATCAAAAAACCCCATATGACTGAGTGTATTTGCTATAAATAAGTGGTGTGATATTACTAATTAGCTATTGCTATTTTAAAAGGAACATTATTATTGACGTGATGATGATGAGGATGATTGATGATAATGTTACTCAGTGTGAAAATGTGGGATGAAATGTGGGAAATGGGAATGTGGGGAAAAAATGGACTGAACATCTCATCCTTCATACAATATACCTGAAAAAAGATGAGGGTATACTAGTATACTACACTACTTATATCATTAAGGAAGAAATTATGTAGGTGTGTGGAAAGAAAAGAAAAACAACCTGAACACTTACCTTAGAAGAACTGGACTGTTCTAATAAAACCATGTAGATTTCAGTTAAGGAAATATTTGAGCACAAAATGTTTTGATTAAAATTTGGGCTGGCTGCAGATATCAATTATTCAAGCAAAATAAGTCAAATAATTTCTTTTGACAGTACATTAGTGTTGCTGACATTAATGAACAGCAGGAAAAATGAGGTTCATGCAAGTCCTGATAAATGTACTATAACCAGAACTTCAAAGCTGTTTCCAGAAATGCATACTGCTTTTCCCGCCCTCACTGGATGGTATCTTCAAAGCAAATCCTATGACTACATTTGTATGCATCAGAAGGACCAAATTTTACCTTCTTCACTCACACAAAGAATCATATTGAGCAGTCACAGGCCACGTGTAATTTTCAGTTGTGCTGTGTGAACAATGATAGCAGTAAAAAACCCAATGCTTGCAAATGAAACCACATAAAATCCACATGATATGAAATCTTTCAAAGTATTTCAGAATTCCTTCCAGCATTGGACAAGGCTTGTCAATTATCATCCTGTATCAAATCTCACTTCTGCAGAGAAAGACTAAGAACATTTTAGTATGGCAATTCTGGTTTCATGCTGAAATCCTGTTTGTCTGCTCCTTTCAGTCAAGCTATAAATATGAGGATGATACAGAGGCTGAGTTGGCCTTATACACCAACTCATTTTTTACCAACACAGAGTAGCCCAGAGCCCACGTGGTATCCTTACATTTGTCAGCAGCTTTTTAAATGACAGGGTATGGTCCTTCACAGTAACTCTCTCTCACAATGAGTGAATGAGACACAGGAAGAACTGTTGAAAGGATTTTAGTCAAGATGTTTCTGCTGTACAACATTTATAAACAACCCACTACCTTTTCCCATCAAATGTTGAGGGTTAGATAAGGTGGAGCTGTCTGAGGCGTAACCCTCTCATGAGGAAGGTGATGCCAGCATGGCAAGGTAAGTCAGCAGTGTTTCAGTTGTTTGTTGCTTGACCTTACTGTTCTTGCATGTCACCAAGTACTGTTGATTGTATGCTTTGCCCATGCTCAATGCATCATTGCATCCCTACTTTATTTTGTGTTTCCCACAGCTCATCAGTTTTATCTTCCGTCTGTTCAGTGACCTGGGGTACAAATCCTCAAACATTGCTGCAAAGTCCATGCAGGAAGCTCAGTAACCATCTCCATCCCTTGGGCACGTAAGAAAGCTCATTCATGCAAGAACAAAAGCGTCCTCTTGCACTGGCTAGAGTGGATCTTTTACCACAAATGCTCTCCACATTTTATGGCTGCATGTCCAGGCTTATGGGTTTGCTTTCTATAGCACACATACTGTTTTCATGCCTCATGTCCCACCATTTCTCCTCTTGCTGCAGAATGGCAGACCATCTGCAAAAATTATCTCAAAGGGCTCTTTTCTGTAGCTTACCCCAGGAAAAGTGTTACACACTCTGGCATGCAATGCCAGCAATCTGGAAGCCTGATGTTAAAAGAGACAGTTATTGCAAAATGGTCTGGTCAGCACTCTTGTAGACTAAAGCATCAAAGTGTGATGATTATTCTACAAAAATGCAGCAATGCTATCAAAATGAACAGAATTCATCTGTGCTTTTGTCTTTGTGAGATATATGGATTGAAAAATTGGTATATAAATTTCCTGAACCCTTTTTTAAGACCATTGACTAACACAGTAGACTTCATTAAGGAATTACTTTTTTTTCTTCAGTAATTTGGAAATGATTATTACATTAGGTGGGTTCTACAAAGAATCACCCCAAATGCCTAAACCTGATATGGCCACTGTTATCCTGAAGAAAACAAAACAAATTTTTTTTTTGCTTTTCCCAAAGCCCTTGTTTTGGGATGGATAAAAGGAGAGAGACTGCACATGGAGGCAGTGACTGCTATAGGAAATGTATTTTTAAGTACCAAGATATAGTCATGTAGTTCTTTGAAATGGTATAGCAGTAGGACATGTTGAACATGAGAAAACTAAAGGCAGATGATTTTGAGTGCACAGGCACATGCAGCTTGTGTGCCTCTTGATACGTCTTCTCGCACCCTTCCTGCCCTTTCTAGTGTGGCAAAATCTGCTGGCTTCCAGGTGGGTAGCTAACAGCTACAACTATCTTGGCAAGAAGCAAAGGGCTCTAAGAGACTTTGCTTTGTGCTTCCTCGTGGCGCTCACGCTGCTCAGACTTGGGGAGCCCTGAGAAACATACTGTGAAAAATCCTCCACAGATCATTCATCAGCGCCCAGCTCACACCCTACAGTAACCTTACTTGGAAAGAACCCTTAAATATAAGCTTCTATAATATTACCAATGAAGAAATGTTGTTGGCCACACATAGTTGAAAATTAAAAAACACTTGCAAGAGCTGATGAGTGCTAGGTCTGTGTAGCTGTTGGTCTACAGAAACTGCAATTCATGGTGCTCTGCCCTGAAAAGAAGCCTTGCAGGGTTCATGGAAAGGCAACTTCTCTCATCAAATTTAGGAGTCTTTGACATTTCTGAAATTGGTGCTTCCCTTTTCCAACTTTATTTAACTTTTTTCTAATTTCTATGCCTTCAAAACTTTTGTGTTTCTTTTATACACAGTGTTGACACCATTCAGATTTTTTAAAAAGAAATGCTCTCTACATGAGAGAAAATTCCTACCCTTAGTAGAAAGTTCACCTTACATTTAGAAAGTAAATAAAAAATTAGATGCGAAGCAGCAATTCAGGGAGGTGACAAAAAATTCAAGAAAGACTTTTCAGAAAAGATTATCTTGTTTTCATTTGTGAATAAATCTAGAATTTATATAAAAATAAGACACATTTCGTGTTGTGACAGATTCTATTCTCACGAATATCAAAAAATGACATTTTTTTCATTCTTTAATACCTATAAAAAGCAATATGGATGTCATAGAACTATAAAGCTGGTGATGACATGGTGATCTTACCATGTATAGGAGGTCTGTTGGAGAAATTCCAACAGGAGCAAGAGTTCTAGAAACCAGAAGCAGAGGACCAGTCAGTGTCCCTGCCTCCTTCCCTCCCTGCCTCCTCCCCATCACACAGTCCCATGAAAAATGGGCAGGACAGCTGGCTGGTGGCTACAAGAAGTGCTAAGTTTGAAAGTGACATCTGGAACATCAGATGCAAAGCTGAAATTGAAGAAATGGTTGAAAAATACATCACTTTTGTTTTCTTGGAAAGCAAGAAGTTTGCAGCCAACTCATTTTTCAGATTTCTGGGTTTTTAGTTGCACATTCTGATCAGGTGTGTTTTAAACAGGAAATTAATTAGTTGGTTAGAAAATATCCAAACAAAACCAGTGAAGTACATCTGCATACTAACGAGACAGTATCTTAAATCTTCGTAGACGGAGGCAGGATTTAGAAAAGCAATGACAAGAATTTCCAGATGCAAGTCTGCCAGGCAGTTGGCCTGGGAGAAGAAGAGTCCAGAGGGAATAATGTAATCTTGTATTTGACTGAGGAAGCACCTGATTCAAAATCCATGAGGAAACATCACTGGCATAGCTTTGTGAAAGACACAACAGCAGTCTGGCAGTGGTAATTATGTTCTGTACTCTACTTAAGGAATGTTTGGACAAGCCCCAAGCAGGAAAAGATGCTTCCAAATTATATTGCTCAGATCAAAATCAGAATTTAAGAAAACATGTCACAATACTGTGGAAAATATAAATTTGTGCTCTTAGGGGATTTTTCAGATTTTATCAAAAATATTGCTGCTTGTTCTGCATTTGCCATGGATCAAAGAGAGCTGAACTATGCTTCCTCATTAATGTCACAACATGATCCTACAGGGATCCCCCAAAAAAATGCATCAAAACAATTCCTGATCCTCACTAGCCCAAGTGCTAGGGAAATCTGAGGACAAATATTTCACACAGCATGCAGTGTAATGGTTTCTGGCTAGGAAACACATTTATTCTTTAAAAAGCATTAAAGAAATATTGATATTGTTTTGAATTTTTTAAAACCAAATATTCTAGGAACTTAGTGCTGAAAGCTTGAAATGTAGGTAGGTAGGTAGCATTAGTGCTGCATATTAATTTGGGCTGGAAAAAAAAGACAACAGCTAGAAATTAAATTATACTTACAAAATCAGGCCAAAATATTTTTATAAAACTGAATCTGGATGAAGCCCAAGGGCTTCCATGAGCATTACTCTAAGTCTGTGAACAACTTGTGAGGAATAATATTAGCTCTGTAAAGCCCTTCCTTGCACTGCCTAATTCTAAAGATTACATAGTACTCCATCCCACAAGAAAAATAGCACAAAAAATCCAAGTCAAAGATCTTTTTTTTTATATACATACAAAACATATATTCAGTTAGCAGTGCTGTGTTGCAGCACGAAGTTTGGAGGTGAGAATTACTGTAACTAAGGGGCTGATCCACCCCTGTACAGGCCCATTTTACCTTTTGATTTTCAAAACACCATCCTGTCTTCTAAGCTTTGCTCATGTGAACATTATGCAAACAAAAATAAGACTAGGTGTGACACAGGATACCAGAAACACATGTTAGAAAATTGGTGCCTGCCCTAGTAAATCACACCAATACATCTGCAACTATTTTAAGCCTTTCCCAACAGTTGATCACTGTGACCAATAATCCTCAACATTATCCAATTCCTGGAGCTCTTTATCACCATTAGGCAGAATCAAGTGATGCAATTTGAAACGGTGGAGCTTGATTGCAAATCTTTGTTAGGTGTTAAGTCTGGGGGCCTTTTGTCACTTCTCAGGGCACTACAGGAGACAAGATGAATATTGTCAGCTTAAACATTTAGAAAATTAGATAGAAGTAACACAAGACTGACTAGATAGACACAAATGAGACTAAAAGCACTACATATCTAATCCCAGATTTCATACTGCCACAAGAACTAGTTCATTAAAAAGTATTTCTGTATCCTTAGTGAACTTTTTATGACAACAGGGGTTTTTATTTGAGTGAGTGAGCACAGAGGGGAGCACTTGCCGAACTTCTTTTTGTTATGATTACTTTGGTTATAAGAAAAAGATTTTGTCAAATTAATTCCTACTGAAAAGCTAATGCAAGCCTGGTGGAAGCATTCACAGACTGGGACTGTCTCATACTCTCTACATAGGCAAAACTCCAACTGGTTCATTACTTTAAAAATCTTTGCTTGTGTTCAGTAATTGAATATATTGAGTTTCATTGAAAAGCACAGAGAGAGTCTGATTCCTTTCTTTCTATTTACTTCTACATGTAACTGAATTTAAGTGGAAAAGAAAGGATCAAGACATAGTTAATGCTCAGCTATGGATAATATGGAATAATATCTTCATACCCCTTGAAAGGTATGGTAGTAGGGAAGTTAAGGATTCAGCCTTAATGCTACTTCATGTTAATTTCTGCTGTGATCTTAATACTTGCTTTGGTTACTGTGGACTACATTTTGTGTAAGAGGCAGAATAAACTAACCTATGCTTACAAAGGACTTCAATAACTGTAATGAAAACTACTGTATACATTCTTTGTGTTCTTCTGGCTTGGTTTGATAAGTTTGGGTGACTCACTATCTATTCAAAAGCTAAGTATATCTGTATTGCCATGGTTGGCAGAACATCACAAGGGATACTTGTAATAGAAAAAAGCCACCGTCTTACAAATAGTGTCTTATCTTTTTCCCACTTAAGTAAGGGGGTGTTTTGCCAGTAATTTAACAGGAAATTCATCCATTCACATAGTATGCTTTGAAAATGGCACCCAGAGGACAAGACAAGAATGATCTAATACAGAAAGAAGAGCTTTTAGAACGGCATTTGGTGTTGTGGCAGATCAACACTACAAATTTGTTTTCTTTTTCACTGATAAAGAAATATAATCTCGTAGACTTAACTTCATAGTCATACTGATTTCTGTGTGCGCTAATATAATCTCATCTGCAACGTGGTCCGCGGCCTGAAACCTTTGACTCGGCTAGCGAAGAGGGCGGCCAACAGCCCACTGCAGCGGGGGGCGTCAGCCCCGGTGGCAGGGCCCCAGGTGCCTGGCTGACAGCTTCAGGCACCCCTTGGCGGCAGAGGCCTTGGGCTGTGCCTGCGCGGACGAGGTACCAGGGGAGAGCTGCGAATCCGGACGAAGGAATGAGAGTCGGACACTTCCTGGGGTCTAAACAGGTCTAATCCCTTTGGCGACCAGCAGAGAGTGACAAGGAACATTGGGAGAGCATGGGATTATAAAGGGAGGTGTGATAAAGGGAGGTGTTTACAGTGAACCAATCAGGGAAGGTCAAGGGAATGAGCTTAACTTAACAGACTTGAAGGGAAAACCAATAGTTGCGAAGTATAGGAGGGGCCCCGGGACCACAGCCAATCACGTCTCCCACTGAGGGGAACATTCTGGAAAACTAGGAGGGGTGGGGAGTGATTGACTGGGCCCAGGGAGGAGAAAAAACTGTACATATTTGGAAATAGAGGGAGGGGAAATTATGTAACATAAGGAAAACCATAGCAACTAAATGATGAACAGAAACTGAGGTGGGGAAAGCTGGGAGGGCAGAACCATCATGAAGAAATGGGGGAGAAATGGACTAAACCAACAAAACACACTACAACACTTATCAAATGTTTCTACCAGGAGCTTTCACAGAAATATGAGGCATAGATTGCTTGAAATAGTTTGAATCAGCTATTATTTTCCAATATCTGAGATATATATCTATATATATATATGAGCTATAGTTCCCAGAGTTTCATTTACTTTGCTTAAATAAAGCCAGACTCATACTTTGTCCAGCAGTTACTGAATGGGATTCTGGAGAGCTAATCTATGCCCTCGCATTTCAGACAGTACTTCTGTAGGTTCAACGCCTATTTCTTTTTCCTGACAGTATATGCAGCTCATCTCTGTTGGGAAGGAGAGGTAAGGCAGCTAAAAATGCATTTAATAAATGTAGCAAAAGCCTTATGAGGACACCCTTTTCTGTGTGGATGGCCATGACAATCCTTGTGACAAAAGTCACCTGAAACGTCTTCACCACAAAGCAAAAATGGTGCAGGGAGTCTGAGTCAGCTTTCATTTCTAGTTTATCATCATCTACAGTTACAATAGCCTGTGAGCAGGACAGAAAGAGGAGTTATGATCAAAGGGTTGCTCAACACATGTGGACATTTCAATTTCAAGATGTTAACCAAAGTACCAAGGTGCTTTTTAAAAAGAAACAGAGAGCATAAAATCATATGCTCCCACTCTTCTACTCTTTAAAGAGAGGAAGAACAAGGGCGTAGGAATAAAGGAAAGACTGACCTATCTTCATGAAGGCAAAGTGCAAAGCACTTGGCCTAAATCCACTAACGTTTTAATGCCCTCAAGATCTCTCTATTTATCATTTTATTTTTTAGCCAGTAATAAATATGCTTCCTCTTCTAAGAAAGCTGTAGAAAATAGAAAGTATTTGGCAAGTCACCTTGCAACCAAGTAAGACCAGTAAACGAAACTTAATTTTGCCAGCAATCAAAAGGACACGAGTGTTACAAAGAAAAGTCTGTATTGCTTTTAAGGTGTGTCAAAGCTTGGCAGAGTTCAGAACATAAATTTTGTCTGGGTTTGTAATTGTATCAACAGAGGATTTGGATTTCTATCATCCTTACTGATAAAGAACATCAGAGGTGAAACACATCAAGATGTCACTTCTCTCACATATGCCTTCAGAGTCAATGGATGTGAATTGTTTAAATGCAGTTAATTGTCCATTTTTTCCACGCAGAGCACTTGGTTTGCAACCACTGAGAGCTAGAGTGCAGCAATGACACCACACTTTTCCTGGGAGCAAAGCCAGTTCAGGCTCCAGGGAGATGATTAGCTGAGGAAAATAGAAACATTCAGCCAGCCCAAAAATATGTGAAACTGAATTTGCCTGAGTGATTCTGTGTAGACATTTTCAGCTCTTGGCCATGCTCCCTTGTTCCACAAGCATCATTTAACTTGAGCTGGCTTTGCAAACACAACTCTCAGTCAACACAGAAATCCCTGTGCCCAAAGAAATAAGCCCTGCTGGATATTAGTAGACTCTATAGGCATCTGTGTCATGGTGGCTGCCATAAGAAGGAACAGATCCAAAGAGATCCTATAATTTCCTGATTTTCATATTTTCCAAAGCATTCTGGCCCCACATTTTCCATGGAGCTGAGGTCTGAACTGAACTAATTAATTCATCATTATAACAGATTCAAATTTATTTTGAAAATCTCAGTGGTTAAAGGACATAGACTGGAATTTAGCAATCCAGCTGCCCAGGGGTGGGTAACTGGCATCATCCAGGCTCAGTGCCAAGGGAACTGAAGAGGCAGCTTAAACCAACAGGACTAAAAGCAAGCTTCAACTTTTTCCTTTGTCTTTGCATTCAGGATAAAAAATAGAATGCAAATTGCAGCATTCAAAAATAAAGATAGTCTAAATTTCCCATTGTAGCCCATAATTTTGTGATCTACAGTCTGAATTCTCAAACTGAAATATGACAATTTATCTTTAAATGGTGTTTCACCTGTCCTCTAGTTGAAAGCATTGATTATAAATGAACAGAATATTTTCTGTCTTTGATTTAAAGGATGAGACTGAGAAATTCTGCCCATTTCAATGGTGATCCAGTAGGTGGAAATAAATGCAATCATAAATTCAATATTTCAAAAGCAAATATAGCCATGTGCTTCCGTGTAAAAACCTTTTTGGTTCACAATGGCTGTCTTAGCTCAAGAAAAAGAATGCCACCTGACTATATGTGAGAGATTGGATTGGCTAATGACTCAAACAACCAACCACTTAACCAATAAGGGAAAAGAATGATGAAAGGCAAATCATAGGAAGTGGGATAGTGCTTTTTTACAATGCCAATACCAATGCTTTCTCTTTACTTAATGGATCAGGTGTGAAAACTCCCCTCCAGTAAAGTATGGGGATATTCACACATAGCCTGAAGATATTCCCCCCTTCTGATGGGCCATAATTGACTAAACTGCCCTGCATGTGGCATCTCGAGGGGTGTCCTGGACCACCAGAGACTCCCGAAGTGTCCTGTGATCTACATCATTACATCAGCAGTGTACATCAGCAGTGTAGTGTTATCTACAGCATTACATCATTCAGTGTAAAACTCCCCACCTAAGGAGAGATACCTGGGCCTTCCCACCTGAACCTAGGCATCTATAACCCAGGGAACTTTGGTGCTTTGTGGGCTTCCCACATCCTTGATGGATCAAGACAGTGACCGCCACTTCAACCAACAGACACTGCAATTTCAATGATGAAGTCTTGCCGCAAGATTCAATGGGTGGTGACTGCCTTTCTACTCTTAATCCTTCTCTTTTCCCTATTTCTTTCTCTCTCTCTCTCTACATCACATTTACTGTAACTAATAATCTGTACTATTGACCTCAGTATATGATCTTGTCTGGACCTTAATTCAGGCAGAGGCTTCTGTCTAGTAATTGTAATAACTGAATCTTCACACCATGATTTGGAAGCAGGGAGAGGTAGACCAAACAGTGCCACCTCCTGTAAACTGGTGTTTTCAGTAACAAAGACATGCCTTTGCAATTCTTTTTTTTTATCAGAAGAAATATTGGGGAAGGAAAGTCTTCAGTTAAACCATAACAACTTCAGGTTTGGTTATTTTTTTTCAGCTTACATAGTACAATGAGAGATTTCCTTTCTTTTATGGTTTTGGAATCACAGTTTTTATGTGCATACTTTAAGGCACATCATCACCATGGAGCAGCATTATATTGGGTGTGGGAAAATACACAAACTAGATAATTTCATTTTTCTTGGTAACTGCTGCATTGATGCGCATATTTTAAAGACATCATGTGCCTTGGATGGCAAAGGAAATAAGAAGCTTGGTGCAGCTGATCCCTACTAACCATTACTATCATCAGTGTTCTAGCCAGAGGTCTGTGAGTGAAAGCATTGCACTAGAAGATACAGTCAGGTCTGCCATTTTAACATTATAGAGAAATAGGTGTCCAACACCCAGTTCAACCCTCAATTTCTCTAGGAAATCAAGGTACAAAACACCTAGAGCACACTTTTAAAGAAGCTAAATTGTGCAGCTTGCTGATAGCCACAGAAAAAATTCAGAAAATAATTTATCCATACTGAAAAAAAGACTGAAGAAAAATTCAAGCTCTAGGCAATCATCTTAGCGTTATGGCTACATTAGAAAAGAGTGTCCATCAGACCAATGGTGCATACATACTGATTTATACAAATCAAAGTAAAATATATTGAATTTAAGAAGATGCATATGGTCACTAGAAATGTAGTTTTGAAACCTTTCTTCTCCTATTTTAAGTTCTGATGTCAAGCAGTATAAGCTAACTCAGACATAAGGAAAACCCTGCATTCAAAGTTATAAAAAATACTGTAGATTCCCTATTAGCATACCTAATGCTACATGGAAGGTAAAGAACTCATAATTCTAACATCTTGCTGACCAGTGACTAGATTTGGAGGTTAAAGTAGGTATCTTGTGACTAACATAACATACATACTATCACCACAAGATTCTCACCCCCCACATAGTGGCATTCACAAAAATATCTACCTTGTGAGTGAATCAAATAGAACTGGATTATCAT
Source organism: Melospiza melodia melodia (assembly GCF_035770615.1). NCBI lineage: Eukaryota > Metazoa > Chordata > Aves > Passeriformes > Passerellidae > Melospiza > Melospiza melodia. The sequence goes on from NC_086226.1 coordinate 35,330,403, forward strand.
ATGAAATGAAATAATAACTCTCCAGAGCATGAGCTGACTACAGAATTCAATAATTGTTCTCAAATTATGAAACAAGTGGTTTCTTGGCATTCTATGAAGCATTTGACAACTGTCCAGTGACAATTAAATAGAAAGAGTATCTGAATGTCTGGTGCAGCAGATATGGATATAATGTTGAGTGACTTTACTCAAAACTCTTGATCTTTCTACATCTTTCTAGAAAACAAAGGGTAACAACTATTCTGTTCTTATGCATGGTTGGATCTTCTGGACATATGCAGAACTGCTTCAACTCAGCAACTATGCACCTTTCACCTGCATAAATATTGTTGTTCACAAAATATGTGGAAACTCACCTAGGGCTCGAGAGGCAGGCCACTAAATCAAGTTACAACACTTGTGCAGACACTGACAACAGAGAGCTCAATTACAAAGAGGAAGCAGACCCATTTGAAAGGCAATGAGAGATCCCAGCCAGCCTTTTAAGCAACATGCTCACAGATAGCTTGTGTTTTGGGGTCCACTGAGGTCAATACAAACAAAAGGAGGATTTCCATAAGATGTAAAACTTTCTGCCTCCAGGAAAAAAAAAATTTGGTTTCCATCCTATACAATGTAGCACTTATCTATATCCATAGTAACACAGTATGAACTGGTTTTCTATATCCACAGTATCACAGTATGAGCTGGTTGTTTTTACAAGCAGAGAAATGAAAGCTTTGAATTTTGCTCTACAAAAGAAACTAGATTTAAGCTGAACAGCAGTAGAAACACCAAGTACCTGGAATACATGATAAACGAAACATCTTGCTGGCTCTGCAGGATATCTTGAAACCCTAGTGTTATGGAATGATCTTCTATCATACACCAGAGTAAACCAGAAATTGGAGCCTTTCAATAGTTCCCCAGACAGAAGAGCCTGCTGCCTTACAGTGTTTCATTAACGCCTTCCTCTCCATGCCAAAAAGCAGGCTAGGAGTCCCTGGCTCTCTGTCTGATTTAGGTGACTTGCAGCTTTTATGCTGTTAACCCCGTGAGGAATTCATCATGCATGGCACTGAATCTTCGATGGTACAAAACACTGGGGTGCTGGAGAACATCCAGAAAAGAGCAAAGAGAGTGGTGAAGGGTCTTGAGAGTGAGTCATGGGGAGCAGCTGAAGGAGCTGGAGTCTGTCCTAGAGTGGAGAAAGGAGACACAGGGGAGACCTTATCATTCTCTACAACTACTGAAAGAAGATTGCAGATGAGGTTGGTTTGTTCTCCCAGGTAACAAGTAATAGGATAAGAGGAAAGAGCCTCCGGTTGTGCCATGGGAGGCTGAGACTGACTATTAGGAAAAATTTCTTCACTGAAAGGGTTGTCAAGCACTGTAACAGGCTGCCTAGGGAAGTGCTACAGTCAGCATCCCCGGAGTTATTTAAAAGATACATAGACACGGCAGCCAGGGACATGGTTTAGTAGTAGAACTGGCATATTAAGTTTACAGTTTTACTCAATGATCTGAAGGATTTTTTCCAACTTAAACAATTCTATGATTCAGATATTTTTAGCTTCTAATTTTTTTCTCTCACACAGTTAAAGACAACATATTTGACCCAGGAGATATGGAAAGCACACCATGTTTTGTCACTCTATTTATTCTTGTAAACATTTGTTGTATAATTCCTCTGATTTAGTGTGTGTATCTCTGTGTGGTTCCTAAAGCATGTTCATAAACAATTCTTGAAAATTACAAGGTGACTCTTAACTGGAAAGCATTGCGGGATACTTAACTTTTACCACAGCTTAGCATTTTCTGGTACATTTTCATGCTACTGAATCACAGAAAGAAAAACGGATTTGGATTCATTTATAAATTCAGCTTAAGAAACAGTAGATTTAAGAATGATCATCATAAAACCTTTTTAAAAAGAGTCCTATCAGCAATATTTTTACATAGAGTAGTGCACTGTGCAGCATTTATAAATCAATGAATGCCAAGGGAATTGTCAAGGAGTTTACTCTCTTTCCCTGAGGAGAGATAACTAATGTTTCTGTTACCTGTTTTGAGTAACACTTAAGAGCAGGAAGCAAACACACAGACAGTGGAAGCATGTGTCCTGGGAAGAGTGTATGGATGCTGCTACCTAGTTCTGTAGGGATGGGGTCGAGAAGTCTAAGGTGTACCTGCAGATGAAGCTGATAAGGGACACAAAGAATAAGAAGGGCTTCTACAGGTATGTCATCCAGAAAAGGAAGGTTAAAAAGAATGAATTTGCCCTCATGAGCATAACTGGAAAGCAGATAAAAGAGTGGAGGAGAAGGTTGAGGTAGTAAACAACTTTTTCGCTTCATTCATCTCTGGCAGCTGCTTTCCATACCCCTCAACAGGATAGACCACGAGAGAGGGAATAAGGGAGCAAAGTCCCTCCCACTGTAAGAAATGTTCAGGTTTGAGACCCCCTGAGGAAAGTGAATATATGTAAGCCAATGGAAACTGCCAAGATTCATCCCATAGTCCTGAGAGAACTGGCTGATGTAGTTGCCAAGCCACTCTCCAGGATATTTGAAAAGACACGACAGTAAGAAGTCCTTGATGTCCAGAAAAGTGGAAACATACAACCATCTTTTAAAAGGATGAAAGGATGACCTTGGAAACTACCAATCTGTCAGCTTCAGCTCTGTGCCTGGGAAGATGATAGAAGAGATCATCCACAGGGATGTGGTCTGAGACACCCAACACAGGACCAAGGACAAGTCCTGCCTGACCACTCTAGTGGGCTTCTGCTATGCAGCAACTCCATGAGTGGACAAAGGAAGACTGAAAACTAGGTATAAGGAAGACAGTTTTTATGATGAGTGTGAACATTGGAACAGATTGCTCAGAAAGGGGAGAAATGCTCATCCCTGAAAACACTCAAGGTGAAGACAGGACAGAGAAACCTGACGTAGTAAAGATGCCCCTGCAGATGTCAGGAGGATTAAGCTAGATGACCTTTAAGGCCCCTTCCAATCCAACACCATTCTATGATTCTTCAATTCTGATTCTATGATTCCGTTCACCTATGTGGATAAATGCCATAGAAGAGGTGACAGAGCATGTGACTGACAGCATCTAATTACATTCACTCTCATATGCAAAATGATTAACATATGTTGGATGCTCCAGAGATTATTACCAATCAACCTTCATAATGACAAATATGAGGATGACAAGAGTAATTAAAATCCAGGTTCCAAAAGTACAAAATATAAAAACTCTAGCAAAACTTCAGATTATATCACGCTATTTCCATAGGTTTAAAGCCATTAAGGCATTTCAACTTCTTAAGTACATAGGAATATTTATTGTCTAAAACAAAAGGAACAACCTTGACTCATTCCTCTGTATTCTCTCTCTTGTTTATGAATATGCTTTCAAAGAATGAAGGTGAGGGACAGTGATTTAATTTCATAGATGAATAATGCCAGGTTGAATGTTTTGTATTTTATGACAGTTTTGGATTTTATAATATGCCATTACCATGTCTTGTTCACCCTTCATCTGCCACGCAAATCAATTAACAAAGAGGGCAAGGTTTTACATAGCTTTTTCTAAATGTAGACTAAATTGTTTTCATTGTTATAGTGGTATAAATCTGTGTGACCTGCACTAAATTCAACTGCATTATTTCAGAATGTCATGTACTTAATTAAAATAGAATTGTTGTTGCACAAAGAAATTGTTTGACAGGTTTTCCAGCAAGACAAAATCTATAGTAAAAGAAGCAGGGCTCATATAAAGCAGTTCTACTCTGTAGATGACGTGGCTATACCAAGAGAGCAGGTTTGCAAAATTAATTTAAGGGCTGAATTTTCCAGCACAGTATAACTGTAGTGAATACATGGCACTTCTTCCCCAAAAGGCAGCCCTAACAACATCATGTCAAGGAAAAGACCATCTCAGTGGCAGGATGCCAGAAAAGCACTCTCCCATGGCAGCATAGCAGCAAAAGGGATTGCCAAAATAAGAGAGAATGTCTCTGCCCCAGTTCCCTATAAAATACATATGGTCAGCCACTTGAGGATCATACCTACCTTCAGGCTGCCCTAACTCAGTGTAAAGAGCTGCTGGGAATAGACTGTAGCAGAGCTAGGCAAATGAAATGGGGTTATTTGCATTGTATGAAATTGTTTCCTGTTCCTTTAAAAGATTAATCTCTCCTATGATCTCCTATACCATTTTTTTAAAGATTTCTAGAAAGAACACAATGGAAACAACTGCTTGCTTGCTTCCTTCCTTGCTTGCTTGTTGCTTGCTTTTTCACTTGCTTTCTTCTTTTTTTTTTTTTTTCAACATATTCCCAGAAATGTGCCCACCTCTGTTTAATACATCTTGAAGAAAAGGGGAATAGGTCCAATGGAAATAATTGCAGGAGGCGTTGCAGTTGAAGGTTTTATTGTTAGTCATGTAATAATAGAGGGCAAAATAAGGAATGCAGTTCTGACATGAAAATATATTTTCTCTGAACAATGTTGTAGGAGTCTACTTTAAATTTTAAGAGCAGCTTTTGGTTTTAATGTGCTAAATTCAGAATAATTTTCTCCTTTTGCTGACAGTCCTTTATGTCAATGACCAAATCACCTTTCCATCCTTCTTGGTACTAGTGTCATTCATGCTTTTCAAACTCTTCTGTTTTTAATATCAACCCTAATGAATTGGATTGGAGTGTAATAAATGGATCCGCCAGGGACTAAATAGCGAGAAGGTGACATTTTCAGACAGAAAACTGATTTTTGAGAGTGCACATCTCTTTTAGTCAGGTACCTCCTCCCTTCTAAGTTCTTTGCTTTCTGTAACATATACACACAGAGATCACAGCAGTTTCTCCTAGCTCAGTAATGTCTCTGGAGACGTGCAAGGGAAATCCAGAACTACTGGTGACTCACTGCTAAATTGGAGCTACCACGTAAGGGGGCATTTTCAGAGGACTGGAACTAGGACACCCATCACTTTCTGTGATTCACTTGTTCCCTGAAACAGCAGGTAGCTCTGCCTAAACATGGTATAAACTGCTTTAAGGTAACTCTTTTAGGTAACAAAAGAGTCTCAAATCTGAGTTCTTTCACCTAAACCCACTAATGTTGCAGCAAATGTATTTGGTCCAACATTTTTTTTCTGTATGCCTAATTTTTTTTCTGTGTGCTCAGTATTTCCAGTCTTTAGAATAAACATCAGTATAGATGTTCCTGTGTCTGTCTGATTAAATACTTAAAATAGAATTTTCATTGAGAAATCAATGCAGGTGAAACCCTGAAAGGCACAGTTCATACTTAATAAATCTATTAATTGTGATTGGCAAATGAGACAGGGTTTTAATATTCCTGATATCCATCCAAGATTTTTATGGCACTCAGTATTTGGTTAATGCAATTAGGAGCCTTTAAACAGTTTGTTACCAAAAGCATTTATGATGTTTGAACTAGTAATTGAATTCTGAAGAAAGAGTTGAGGAGAGACAAGGCAATTTGAAGAACTATTTAAAAAGTCTGTTGCAGTATATCCACATATTATACTTGTGGATAAACAAGGAATTATCCCTAGCAATAATGCAGTGTTTGACATTTATAAAAGATTCTGAATGAGATTGCAGAAACATCTTTTTTCTCTCAATTAACTGGAGGCAATGGAACTTCTTGCATTAGCTACCATAGATAATTCAGTGGTTAATATAGACTTTGTATTTTAATTATCCCGAACAGGAAGTTTTTCAAAGTATAAAGGTGTGATCTGCATTGCCTGAGTGAATGCACACATCTACCCAAGATTGTGAGAGGTTATGATATTAGTTAGTTCAGCAATTCCACATGCAGCCAGCAGTTTTCATTTTTATTTGTGAACATGAATGCTGCGACACTGCCTTATGGATGACCCTTTTTAACAGAGAGGGACTAGATTTGTGAACAGTTGTTAGATAGATCTCTTTAATAAATGCAAATTTTACAAGTACCATAGAAAATATTTTGTTCTGACTTATAAAGTGCCTCTGTAAATTCAGTGCTCCCTTGTTTTTAATTAATGCAGTCATTTCAATGTCTGGTCTTTGACTAATGGAACTGATTCTGTTCGTTCTCCCTGTGTAGATTTCTCTCTTTATAGACGTGACACTGGCATGTTGTAGGAAGCATGTTAGCTTCCTTTTAGCATGGCTATGGGAAGTCCAGCTTAATGCAAGCAGGCATGAAGGATGTGGGGCTCCTCTGGTTGGGGAGTACCCTCTGAGCCCCATCACTGTCACTGCAGGGAAAGCTGAGGAAGGGACTCGGGAAATGAAGACTTCTCAGGTTCAAAGGCCTCCACAAGCACTGGCTGAAGCTCAGCCCTCCCTGGCCTCAGGGATGTTAAAAGCCCAGACTTTTGCAGGAGAGGAGGGCTGGTTTTCCTTCACTGATGGGAGTCATCAGCAGAGGCTAGTGCAGATATGCCTCAACATTTTCTCTGAGAGGGAGCTCGAACACTGGTAGAAACTCCCATGCTGCTAATGGCTGTCAAGCAGCTCACATTAGTTAAAAGCTGTACTTATTATCTATCACTTGCATTAATTCCCTACGTAACATAAACAGCTAATATATTCATAAATATTTCCATAATGTTATAGAGGAACTATATCTGTCTTATATTGCATCCATGTAGCACACATCTGAAGACTCTAGTGGAATGATGGATGAGGTATCTTATGACTGATTTTTGAGTTGCTTCCAACACATTAATACAAAGTCAGAGCCCCCTGTTAGACCACTGCAGAAGTTTGGGAAAGAAACCAAAACCAGTCTGTGACTGACAGGACTGAGCATGCAACACCCAGACGAGTGATTTTTCTATTAATAATTCCAGTTCTGAGATAGGCATTTTACTATAATTAAAATATCTAAATGTGGATTTTTAAATAATAGATGAGGATTTCTTTTTTAGCAAGCGATAAACATATTTGCATAGAGTTTGCCAAAATTAGTTTCCTTGAAAGGAGATAAAAGATGCACACATAACATATCAAGACAGGAAGGATGGTCCAGCAATTACACCATCAGCTAAATGAGAGAATTTTTTCTAAGTTCAGCCTCTTTCCCATTTAATAAGTGACTCAAGTACAATGTTTGCTCTACATTCCCCCTTCACAGAATATTCTAACTGGCTTTTCTATTCTGAACACCAGTCCTACACAAAGTACTCTAGCTAGTGCTAACCTGTCTCCATTCCCATTGTAGCTGCTTTGAAACTCTTATTTATGACAGGGATACCTGAGTGTCTCAGTTTTGAGACAAATTTAGGAGATGACACTCTGTAATGAGTCATCTCCTCTAAAAGGGTTCCAACAATTCCTTTCCACCCACAGGAAATTAATTACTAATGATGAAAGTGAGGAAAAACCCCCAACAGTTTATTACCAAACAGAATGCCCACAAGGGAGGAAAAAGTAAGGTAAATAACTGACAGATTTGAAACTATCAGACCTACCCCCTTCCCTCCGCCCCTCTCCTCCCCACTCCTCCACTGGACAAAAGCCCAAAATGCCAAGGAAAATACCTGCTCACAACTGACACACAGTACAAGATGGCACCAGCATCTCTCCCAGGTAAAAAAAGCCAAACAAACGTCATGCAGCAGTTTGGGCAGCAGATGATAATCTAGAGACTCTCTGGTGTCAACTTCCTCTCCAGGGCAGAGGAACTGATCTGATCTGATCTGATCTGATCTGATCTGATCTGATCTGATCTGATCTGATCTGATCTGATCTGGAGCCTTTGGGTGTGCTCTCCCCAGCTCAGCTTCCCAAGGTGTGGAGGCAGAACAGAGAGACGCCTTTCACACAGGTCTCATTTCTCCAGTCTCGGACAAACAAGCTATCCAGTTCACCTCAAAAAGCTGCTGAACTTGTTGCTACAACTTCTCCAAGGCCAGAGAAGGGAAAAACCTTTTTGCTGGGTACACAAAACCAAGCTAATCAAGCAAAACCAAACCACACAACACTCCAGACACCTGGAGAGTGAGGCTTTGTAGAAAGCCCACCACAGAGCTTCCCAAGCCACATACCTTAAAGAGGGAATACCATTTTGGGGTGTAGAGCAGAGAATCAGGGAATAGGCTATCATCATAAATCACTCCAAGATACTGAGAGCACATCTTTTTCGGTGCCATTGGAGGCCAGCTCATTCATTCCTGCTTTGTGCTGTAATAAGTCCTCTGCTCCCTGTTCTGCATGGCGTGGTCCTCAAGTGTGCTGGGGTTAAGGCAAGCAGTCCTGAACTCCATGACTCTCTTATGTATTAGCTAAGTGGACTGAAAAATTATGCAATTAATTTAAAAGGAAAACTAGAAGTTTAACCCCTGAACAGCAGTGGCTATCCTGACATCCCAACATACAAGTACTTGTAGCACACATTTAAATTTTTTTCCTTTTTTTTTTTTTTTTAAGAAATGGGTGTACAATGTACTTATAATGAATTTTGGAATTTTTAATAATTATAGTTCTGTAACATCAGAAATAAACATACAAAACTGAGAGAGCATTCACTTCATTAGCAGTCTCAGATTTCACTACATTCAATTTGATGTCAGAAGAACAGCATAATTACACAGGTTTTTCAGATAAATCCTCTTCAGTTTATATGGTTTTGACAGCACAAATAAATTGATTACACTGCTTTCAGAGCCCTTGAAAACACCAAGGCTCTTGTTGCCAGTTTCTGTGACAAAGGCCAAAAAACTCTGGTCGGGTTTCCTAAGAAGCAAATCCCCAGGAGCATCATCTCACCAGTTTTAAAAGGAAGCCATGATTGCTTTCTCAGTTTTCCCGGCTAAAAGTTGCTGCAGTTATTTCCACACCAAGCATAAAACATGAGATGTATTACTTGGTCTGCAAGGAGGGGCTCCAATTTCCTTAGGGACAAGACAAAAAAAATATTAGAGTCATGGAACCATAGAATGTTAAGGGGTTTGAAAGGACCTTAAAGATCATCTAGCCCCACCCCTCCTTGCCATGGGCAGGTGCACCTTCCACTAGATCAGACTGCTCAAATCCCTATCTAACCTGGCTTTGAACACTGCCAGGGTTTGGGCATCCACAACCTCCCTGGGCAACCAGTGCCAGTGCCTCACCACCCTCACAGTAAAAAAAATTTCTTCCTAATACCTATACCTAAATTTTCCAATTTATACCTTACAGTCCCTGATGACCAGTTCCTCTCTGGCTTCCCTGCAGGCCACTTTCACATACTGAAAAGTTGCTATGAGATCCTCACACAACCTTCTCTCTGTAGGCTAAACAGTCCCATCTTTCTCAGCCTGACTTCATACAAAAAGTGCTCTAATCTTCTTATCAACTTTGTTTATTTATTCTATTGGCCCTCAATGGTGTGAGAACCAACTCTCTTCTAGCCTTTGCCTCAGTTGACTCAGAAACTCTATCTGAGGCAAGTAAAAAGAAGTCAAATCTGCAGGCATCATATCTGTGTGGAAGAGATTTGTCCATTAACTTTTCTCCTCTTCCTAGCTACTGTAAGGAACATAAATTAGCAAAGAAAGCTTTTTGAGACTGCCATGCTTTTAGTGGCTGAATTTTTCTGTTGTCAGCAGAAGAGCACTGGGATGATGTCGGCCAGCAGCACTGTAAGCTGGTGCACTGCCAGGAATTCTGACATACACCTCAAAGAGTTATATTCATCCTTATGTAATAACACTTATCATAAAAGATCTCAAAGTGCTTTGAAATTGCACAAGATATATTCAGGGAGTAATTTATCACTAGGGCTTCTCCAGGGCACAGCCATCCCTACACCTACTGTCAGCTTCTGGGATCTTCCATTTAGCTTTTCAAAACATGATGGGTGATGTCTGTGCCCAAATAACTCTTGCCTGTGGGGTTTGTCCTATTTGAAATAGAGTAAACAACAGTAATATGGAGCATCATTGTGGCTCAGTTACTTGCAAGTTATTCTTTACAACAGAGATATAAATGCTTGCTTCTGATTTGAGACCAACCTGGTAAAATCCCCTCAGCTGCCTAAATCTGATGAAACCATCACAAGTTCTGAGCTGCCAAAATTCTCAAAGATCCAAGACAGCTCAAATTACTGCCACTTTCAGAGAATTTTTATGACAATTTGTGGTTGCATTGTACATATCTATCTCTGAATGTTACCTTAAGACCTTGTGTAATGCTTCACCCCAGCCAGCCACCAAGTCCCACACAACTGCTCACTGACTGCCCCACCAGCAGTATCTGGAAGAGAATCAGAATAGTAAAAGCTAGAAAACTCACAGGTTGAGATACACTCAGTTTAATTAAGAAAGCAAAAGCCCCACACATAAACCAAGCAAAACTAGGAATTCATTCACTTCTTCCCATGGGCAGGAAGGTGTTCAGCCGTCTTCAGGAAAGCAAGGCCCCATCACAAGTGACAGTGACTTGGGAAGGCCAACTCCTCATTCCAAATGTCCCCCTTTCTTCCTTTTTTCTCCTCACTTTATAAAGTGAGCATGATCACTTTATATAGTGACCATGATGTTACATGGTCTGGAATATCTCTTTGGTCATCTGGGGTCACCTGCCCTGGCTGTGTCTCCTTCCAACCTCCCAGGCACTGTCACCTCCCCTGCCAGTGTGGGGGAAAGACCTTGGCTACAAAGGTCCACCCTGTTCAGCAATAACAAAAACATCTCTGTATCATCAACTCTGTGCTCAGCCCAAATTCAAAATATAGCCCCAAACCAGCCACTGTGAAGAACATTAACTCTACCCCAGCCAAAATCATCAGACCTTGAAACAACTTGTAGGAACGCTACCCCCCCTCATGCTCTTCTGCTGCAACTGGTTAAACTCTGTCAAGTATTTTGGAAATTATTTCCCACTGCTGCTTGGAATGAGTAATAACAACTATCTTCATTATGGGAAGCTTCAGAATAGGAGAAAAGAGAGCATGCAATTGCAAGGTTGGGAAAAGCTTCATTAAAACTGGTATCTATAAATGCTCATTACAGTGAAACAAGATTATAAAAATGCTGGATAATGTTAAGGTTGGGGTTTTTTCACTCAGAACAGAAATTGGATGCTGTAAAAATTACCAAACTAGCAACCTCATGTATTTTAAAATAAAGTCCACTAAATGTGACTCATGAAAACAACCCAAACATACTAATAACAATCCAGCAGGACATGCCTCCTAGGACTGAGGGAATGATACCTTGGCACAAACAGCAAGGTAAAGAGAGTTCCAGTCTCAACACATAATCTAATTTCATTCTAGAAAGCAGTCGGTTTCAGGTGTATTGCACTCTTTCTTACATGATGGTGAATTGAGGTTTGTATTTTGTTATTAAAAGAATGGAGAAAAATGTATTTGCAATGTTAAAAGTGGCATATTATTTTGCTCTTTGGGACTTTAGCTTGTATTGGAGTTTTAATATGTTTGGTACAGCAGGGCTTAATTGTGGAGTTATTTTATTTAAGCTACGATAATTTACAGTCTCTTTTTTTTCAGATTTGAGTATAGGTTAAATGGGACTGTTGAAGGGTGAGTGGGTTTTGCTGATTACTTTTTGTTCTTTAGTTTATGGATTATTTTATGGATGGAAATCACGGTATTTTGAGCTGTTTTGTATTGGTGGTAGTGTACTGTTGATGTGCCAACTGGTATTCGTTGCTTTTTTTTAATAAGTTTTATTGGAGATGGGTTGTTTTTTAGTTTAGGTAAGGTGTTTAATTGTTCAATGCTTTTTGTCTTTATAGTCATTATTTTAAATGTTCATTTGAGTTCTTTTGGGTTTTTGAAATATTCACTTTGGAGGAAGTGTATATAATGTTCAAAACGTGTGGGGCTTTTGGGCTACTTACAATAGGGTGTTTCTTTTATTAATTTTTAGTTAGGTTTATATTAGTTTCTACTAAAATTACATTTTGTGACTTTTTTTTGTTATGTTATCTATAAAATAGATTTTGTTTTCATATGTTTCGATGGGTTTCATGTGTACTGTGCACTACTGTTGACTAAGGCTTTATATTTTTGTGGTTTTGATGTGCCAGGCTAAAAAATTTACAGAGTCTAAAAAATATGGTTTTCTCTGGCCTTTACATGGGTAGAGGCAGGCTCTTTTAAGTTTGGTTATTTTTCTTTCTTTGGGCATATGTTTTAGAGGTTTTGTTAAGGGAATAGGATATGTCATCATTATATTTGGCAGTTTGGCTATGGGCAGTTGGAGCTAGGTTTTTTTTTGGTGAAACTTCTATTCTGAGTCATGGTTTTTTTCAATTTATGTGCTCATAAGAGCAGCAGTGGGTCTTTTATTTGACTTTTTCATGTTTTTCTCACAATTTCATAGGAAGAATTATAGCTTATTTCACGGTGTGTACTTTGTTTTTTTTTTTATTTGGGGGACATTCACATTTGGTATTAGAATTTTTGATCTGTATTGCTGAGATTTGGAGAAGTCCTATATAGTTTTTTTGTCATTTTTTTATCTTATTTTCTAATTTCTTCAGACTTCATTTTACAGTTACAATTCCTGCACAAGCTGGGCTATGCACGGCATTTGCAAGTTCCCAGCTTCTTCATCATATTAAGTACAGTCTCTTTTCTGTCATTTTGCTTCATTATTGCTTAAGTAGAAGCATATTTTGGTGGCTTAAGTAATATAATTTTTCGCTACATCGTGGATGTATATGGTACTAAGTTTGGACTTTCAGTTGTTAAGTATTTGAGAAGATAATTTTTGCTATTGTTATTTTTTTCAAGCATTTAATTCTTTGTTCTGTGGTCTTCTACTGGGTTTGCTGTGTATACAGATCATTTGCACACAGATATCTTTGTTCCACACTTTTTGGGATTTGTGACCAGAGACAGTGAAGGCCAGCTTTCGTTATCATTTTTTGGTTGATAATTGGGTTATGTGACACAGGTTTCAAATGCTTTGCTTCAGTACTGTTTAGAATTGTAGCTTTGCTTGCAGCATCTTAAAGATGCACTCATCAACTATTTATACATTTATCAGGTTTTTTTAGGTTATGAAGGCTTTTTAGGGAAAAAGACTCAATAGTGATTTCTGATTTTGTGTCAGTTGTTGGAGCTGGCTTTGAGGGTCCTTCCCCTTGATTATTATTGTCTATTGGTCAACTGTTTTTGGTTTTGTGTTTATTTCCCACAGTAGTGACTGCCAGTGGCTTAGGTTCACTGTTTGGTTTATCTGTTGGCTTAGGTTTACTGACTGGTTTAGTTATTGGCTTAGGTTTATTGTCCCAGCCTTGGCCAATGGCACATCCATCTCTGGAGCCACCAGGGACTGTCGGCTCTCTCTGACACAGTGGGAGCTTCCAACAGCTTCTCACAGAAGCCACCTCTGTGGCCCCACTGCTAGAAAACCAGGAAATGCAAAACTAGTACAGCCCAGGGGGCCAAGAAGGCCAATGGCATCCTGGCCTGGATCAGCAATGCTGTGGCCAGCAGGGCCAGGGCAGGGATTGTCCCCCTGTGCTGGGCCCTGCTGAGGCCACACCTCCAGGGCTGTGTCCAGGGCTGGGCCCTCACTGCAGGAAAGGCCCTGAGGGGCTGGAGAGAGCCCAGAGAAGGGCAATGGAGCTGGGGCAGACTCTGGGGCACAAGTGCTGTGAGGAGCAGCTGAGGGAGCTGGGGGTGTTTGTCCTGGAGAAAAGGAGGTTCATAAGGGCCTATCACTCCTTACAACTGCCTGAAAGGAGGCTGTAGCTAGGTGAGGGTTAGTCTCTCTCCCAGGTAACCAGTGAGAGGATGAGAGGACATGGCCTCAAAGCTGTGCCAGGGGCTGCTTAGTCTGGGCATCAGGAAGGATTTCTTTATGTAAAGGGATGCTGAGCGTTGGAACGGGCTTCCCAGGAAGGGTGTGGAGTTACCATTCCTGGAGGTGTTAAGGAAATTACTGGATGTGGAACATAGTGCTGTGGTTTAATTGACAAGGTGATGGTTGGTCAATTATTGTTCTTAGTATCTTGGAGGTTTTTTCCAACCTAAATGATTCTGTAATTCTGTTTATAACATCTTTTTTAGATATCTTTTATTTCTTGGTTTGGGGCAGTGGAGTCTAATCCGATTAAGTGTAAGTTACAAATACTTAGCTGAAACAAATTTATTTTTATTCTACAACATATCAATTTGCAATGAATCACTGAGATTGCATGTGGCATGTGGAAATGATTTTATTTATAATTCAAAACAGTTTTATCAGAAGGCACTGGTTTGCAAGGTTGAGTTTTTCTCTAAATCGTGAAGTTTTGCACATTTTTCATTCTGCAAAGATCTGTTTGGGAAAGGTTAATTTTCATTTTCTCTTAAAATATTTTTAAATTTTTTTTTCTTTTACCAAATAGCAGGAATCTCTTCTGTCTTCTACAGAGATAAGCAAATAGCACAAGTACATAAATATCACTCCTTGGGAAAGAAAGCTTCAAAAAGAATCCATGTTCTAGTTTTTAATTGACTTTGTTCTGAAATTCAAACATCACTTGTCATATGTCATGTCCATAAATTTGCTGAAAATAGAAAGCTTCAAACATTTCAATTTTTTTTGAGGTAACTTGCTAGAACATTTTTAAGGTTTTGATTGTCCTCATGTAATTCTGAAAGACAATGAAATCATAAGTCTCAAATCATCTTGGATGGGTGCAGTTTTTTCTTAAGATACCGGTAGCTACCACCAAGAATTTCTGTTCTGCGCTAATTCTTATACTGGATTTAATACCAGCTGTTAAATTTGGGTTCTGAGATTATATGATTTGAAATTGTATATGGTAAAAGAATTTGTTCACTTAACAGAGTTTTCTTCTTGTTGTTTAATTGATTGTCATAAATTTAGATCTGGATACCTGGTAATGGAATTTCCCTTTATTCTAGCCAAATACATATGACTATCTATCAAGCTATTATGCTGTAGAAGATTACAGAAAGATTCTGTTTTTGTTTCAGGTATTGTTTATATAATGATTTTGTCATCTTTGGACTCTGAGACCCTGAGGTCCTCAAGCTGACCAGAATTCCAACAGAATGGAATGCTTCTTGGTCTTCTGTAATACTTTAATTAGCAAATTAAATTATAATTCTTACTGGTTTTATGCTGGGGTATTGCTGCTTGTTTTAGGGTGACTTTATGATGTTTTTATTCATAATTGTTTGTTTTGTTTATATATGATATCAAGTTTTGTACTTTTAAGACTGGTTTTGAGAGTGATGGGAGGGAGAAGAAGCTCACAGTTTGTTTTTAGAAACTGCACTTGCTTTTCTGTATTTTTTGATGTATCGTGTTGTTTGCAGTACAGTGGGATATTGGAAGAGAGAACTCTTCTCCTTAAGTGAACAGAAAAAAGTCTTAAAAAGTGGCAAACTAACTAAAATTCCCATATTTTGTCTTCCTGCGCTGTCAGTAAGGCTAGGGTAGAAGGAAAGGTGTTTGAAAAGTTTATTTCACTTCTCATTATACTTCTTAAATTCTGTTAATAATTTTTTTTCCTTTATACCTTTTAAAGTTTTAAGCCTTTAAAGTTTTTCCCTTAAAGTATTTTCTCCTAATCCTTATCTCATCCCATGTAGTTTCTTTTCCTCTCCTCTGCTTAACTTCAGCAGAAAATAACGAATAAATGATTTTCATAGGTACACTAGTATTTGGCCAACATCAATCCGTCACACTAGGGGTGGGTTTTTATATAATTTGTCTTTTTAATTCTGTGCTGTAATTATGCCTTACATTAAGGTAAAAAATTATTTTTATTCTATTTAGTTTAATAATTTTTGTAACCGTGTTGCTTAAATTAATAATGTTTCTCTAAGTGAAAGCCGTCATGTATCTCTGGTCCCTAAGCTTTTTAATTTTAATACCTTTCTAGTCCCTAAACTTATTTTCTTATTTGAAAATAGCTCAAATATTATCCCTAACACGTAACTTTTACAGAAGAAAGGAACAAATTAAAATAGCTATTTTGCTGAGAATGGAGATAATTTATAAAGAGTTTACAAAGGTACTAGAGTTAGTTCAAATATGTATAATTTATAGTTTCTTCATCCTACCATGTGTCCTAGTTCCAGTAACATATTTTAGGGGTTTATTAGTAATTGCACCCAATTTATTAAAAGAAAAGCAGGGGATGAGGCTTTTCAACCTTTCCTTTCCTTCTTCTCCTTTTAATCTGTCATGTCACTTTTTTGAGAATGTTGAATTTCCCTTAAATGTTAAAGAGACCACTTTCCTAATATTTTATCTGATAAGCTTCCTCTATATGGTCGGTGGTGTGTCTAGAGTAAGGGCTGGTATGTCTGAAAAACCTAACAAAACCCCTGACCCAAGTGAAAAAAATCCAAAATAGTATAAAAAAATAAGAAAAAATGAGCTAAACCTTAAAAGAATTTTCTGATCCCCTAGCCTAAAAAATTTCATGTAAACAAATTCAGAACCAAATGAAGTAAAAAATTATTTGAAAAAAATACTGTGAAAATTCTAATGTAAAAAAGCTCATTGCAATAAGCTGGTCTCTGGCATATGCTTATTGCATGCTGCTAAATACTGTAAAACAGCAAATAAAGGCTGGGGGCAGGAAAACAAAACAGCAACTACTCCAGTCACTCAGGCTGCAGCAGACACCCCAGTTACTCAAGCGGTAACTAAACCAGACAATTAGAAATGCTAGTAACACCTCTGTGATAACATGTTTAAAAAGCAATCAGAACAAAGGTTGTGGTGTAGTTTTAATTCCAGCCAAAGAAGAGCATAGTGAAAACATGGGAGTAGAACAACTCTGCAGACACCAAGGTCTGTGGAGAAAGAGGGACAGGAGGAGCTCGAGGCACCAGAGCTGAGGCTCTCCTGCAGTCCACGGCGCAGAGCACAGCGACGCAGCTGTGCCCTGCAGCCCCTGGAGCACAGCTCCATCTGCAGAGATCCACCTGCAGCCTGTGGAGCAGTCCCATGCCAGAGCCAGTGAATGCCTGAGAGGAGATTGTCAAGCTGTGGGAGACCTGTGGAGAGAGACCCCCATGCTGGAGGGAGAAGCTCATGGAGAACTGTCATGTTCCCATGGGAGATATTATCCTGCTCTGATTTTGTCAGTAGTAAATTCACTTCATATCTTGAAGTTGATGCTGTTTTGTCCTTGGTCAGCAATCTCTTCAGGTCCTTATCTCAGCCAATGAACCCTCTGTTACATTTTCTCTCCTCTCTGCAGTTGCAGAGGGGACCAAGTGAGTGGCTTTTGTGGGTGCCTGGCATCCCACAACAGTGGGCACTCATTGGCTCATGTTTAGCTACTCCCACCATTATTCCCAGATCATTTTCTATTGGGCCATTTTCCAATCACTCTTTCCAAAGCCTTTAGCCCCTCCTGAGGTTGCTGTGAGCAAAGTACAGGATCCTGGCCTTGTTGCACCTGAAATAAAAAAATAATAAACAATATAACAAAACCAAATGAAATATAGACTATATACAGCAGTAAAACACCTTGCAAAATGTATAGTTTATGTAAGATTTGAAGAACAAAAAGAGGACACAGAGGTTAGAAAGTGAGCGTGCATGGTGGCAACGGTAGATTTTAAATAAAATACTCCTTTGGCTAAATGTTTTGTAAAGCCCATACCTTATCATTAGCATTCACATATCAAGTTGTCACATACTGGTCTAGGAACAATATTCCCTGATTCAGTTCACCCTCCAAGACTCTCCAAACCACAGGGCTTCTCTCTCTCAGTCCCCTGATCTTCCCTTTCCCTCCCCACTGCAGCATCTGGAGAGGAGAATTGGAGCCACTAAAGAAGGATCACGGATTGAGATAAGAACACTTTACTGGAAACAGCATTTAGGTAAGAAAATTAACAGTTACAGCAAGAGTACTAATGGCAGAGGGTATAAGAAAAGAGGCAATTCACACAGAAATAAAACAACAAAAACAACCAAAACCAGACAATACCGGATAGCTTCCTACACAACATTTTCTCAACCAGAAGGAACCCCTTCTCCATGTAAGACTCCCTTTACCCCAGCCCCAGCAATGACACGAGGTGGTATAGAATAACCTCCATGTTTAGGCATGTTCCCTTCCAGCTACTGCAAAAAAATTGACCCAAAACTGGCCAGAAACAGGAAAATAATAAATGACAACTGGCTGCTCCAAAAAGGGATGCCTAAGCAAATAGTATGGAAAGGGATGGTGTGAGAAAAAGGAGTAGCAGTAGGATGAACTGAATACATCCATGTAAGGCAGCTTTCCTTTGAACAAGTGAAAATAAGTGATCCTTATCTTTGTTTTTGTAAGGCTTTGAGTTTGGTAAGAAATGTGTGATCAGCAGCCTAAGGGTCCGATTTCCAAAACATATACATGCACACTGGTTTTCTGATTGATGGTGCTTTCGATACATGACAGATTGAAAAGACTTGAGCAAGCTAGAAAGGAAATATCCCCTGCTCCATCAGTGTAAATCAGAGTGCTCTGCTATTGGGACAAGTGTCCCCCTGCTTGAGACAGAGGGTACGTGCCACAAGATAACCTGTGAGTTTAGCTGTGTTACCACACAGAGCACAAGAGATGTGACAGACATGTCACCTCGCTGGTGGAATTTAGCTGCATAATACGATGAAAAATGATGGGAGTCGTGTTTTTCTCATGAGGCGAGACAGCACAAAGAGATTCACAAAAGTGTTGCTTTTTCATTCCTGTCTTTGACTCAGCATCAGCTGAAGCTTTGAGTGCAGCAGCTGGCATGTTTACAAGCAATTCAGAGAAGCAATGTGCTTCCTTCCAGATGCATTTGCCAGCTAGGATATATATGAAGACACATAATTTTCAGCTGTTACCTGGACAGAATTCTGCCCTAGCTGAGCATAATTTCAAGTAAGATTACATTTATTTATTACAGCAATCAGTTTGTTTAATTCCACAAACAAAAGAGCCTTTTTAATAGCACACAGAGCCAATATGGCCATTTGCTGCCAGGAGCAGAGTTTTCATGGGATGTCTAGTGTTGAAGGAAACAAAAAAGCCACTTTGACCTTCTTATTGCAATTCAAGAGGGTATTTCTCAACTGTAAGTAATATGATGGCTAAGTAATCACACCATTGGCACCAAACTTGTTAGCAAGAAAAAATCCTTGTGTACAAAAGGCCCCATATGGTTAAGTATGTATTTTTCAAAGAGAAAAATTTTCAAAGAGAAAATAATGAAGCTGTCTCTTTCATTATACATTAATGGCTTCTTTATTATGTGCAGGAAAATAATCAGCTACTAAAGAGAGAATATAGAATGAAACTTGTTTGTCAGTTAGTTGAAGATTTATTTTCAGGGCTTAGTATTTGTCTGGAGATGTTCATGTTAACAAATCTGTCTCATAAAATAATACTTTTTAAAGATTTGGCAGATTGAATTATAACAAGAAATGCAATAAATTTATGACCAGCTGAAAGGAGGTCTGAATATAAAGATGTAACATATTGACTTAGCAGGTTTGTTTATGACACCAGCCTCTATGGGGCAGTCGACACAGCCAGAGGGAAGGAATGGCTTCCAGAGGGACCTGGACAGGCTTGCGAGCTGGACCAGTGCAAACCTCATGGGGACCAACAAAGCGAAGTGCAAGGTCCTACAGCTGGGTCACAGCAATCCCAGACACACCAACAGTTTGGGCAGAGAAGTGATGGAGAGCAGGCCTGCAGTGAAAGATCTGGGGTGATGGTTCATTCCACATTAGCCAGCAGTGTGTGCTCACAGCGCACAAAGCCAGTTGTGTCCTGGGCTGCATCCAAAGCAATGCAGCCAGCAGGGTGAAGAAGGGGATTCCACCCCTCGACACTGCTCTGATGAGACCCCAGCTGGAGTGCTGCACCCAGGCCTGGAGTCCTCAACAAAGGAAGGACAAAGAACTGTCAGAGTGAGACCAGAGGAGGCATGAAGCTGATAAGAAGAATGAAAGACCCCTATGAAGACATACTAAGAAAGCTGGGGTTGTTCAGGCTGGAGAAGAGAATGTTTTATGGGGACCTAACAGCAATTTTCCAGTATCCAAAAGGGTCTACAGGAAAGCCTGAGGGTCTCTTCATCATGAACTGTAATGACAGGACAAGGAGTAATGGGCACAAACTGAAAGGAAAATTGGGTTAGGTAGTAGGAAGAAATTCTTTACTGTGAGGTTCATGAGACACAGGAGGAGGTTGCCCAGGGAGACTATGGATGCCCCAACACTAGCAGTGTTCAAAGCCAGGTTGGATGGGCTTTGAGCAGCCTGATCCAGTGGGAGGTGCCCTTCCCCATGACAGGGGTGCTGGTAGTAAATGGTCTTTAAGGTCCATTCCAACTCCTTAAAATTCTATCATTCTGTTACTTCAGATTTTGAACCCAGCTCCATCAAAGCCAAAGTAATAGCCTGTACTTACAATTAGAGATATGGTAAAGGGGCAGCTTGAGGTTTGATGGCTTTTCAAAATAAACATGTTTGATCTTGATTATTTAGGAGTCTTCTCTTGCTAAGTTAATCACATACTTCTATTATTTACAGTGTGCCTATAAAAAGCCATTTCACTGATTTTTTCTAACTCTGAGTAAAACTGATTATATATCTGAAAATAAGTGCTGAAAATTAGAACATTGATTTCTTATTTGGCAATAGGAATATCTAGCAAACACTGGGGTTTTATTTTTGTCTAAAAGAATTCCAAAAGAACCCAGATTTCAGAGGACTTGGAGTTAATCAACTCTATGAGCCTTATTTTTAATTCAAGTATTATATTCTTCAAATAAGTATAAAAGTGAGAATCAACAGATATCTTGAGATGTGAATCAAAATTGATATCTAATATTTGCCCTACCTAGAAGAAGAAAATCAAATAGAAGTTGATACTTTCTCACTGTAAAAAAATTTCCAATGAAGTGAAGACATTAGCTTTCAGTCTTGCAGCAGGAAGAAATTTAGTACTGCACATGGATTTTACTCTTCCATTAGCTTTAGCCATTTATGAATATCTCCTAAAGGTTTGTCACAATACCAATGCCATCTAAATATCAGCTTTAATACATTCTTCTATAACCATTTATATCAGCTTAGTGGAAATACAGCTATAGTGTTACTATGAATTATAAAATACTATAATTTTATTAAAAACAGTATAATTATCCTGGATTTGTCTTATTTCAGTAGCAGATATATGTAGTTTTGGTGATCCTGACTGCTCTAGCTAAAGAATTATTTCACTGGTAAAAAAAATTTAGAAGTGAATATTGTGCCATCTGAGTAGAGCTCAAGGACAGTAGCAAAACACATACCTCTAATGACCAAAAGGAGATCTATTTCAGCACATAGTGTATTCATATAGATCAAAGAATTATTTCTAAAAGTCTTCAACATTTATAACAATGCATTTTATAAGTTATAAAATTGTTGTCTATTATTGTCTATTATTATTATTATGTATTTTATAACCACAGAAATTTCTCCTATAAGATCCCTATATCATTCAGAGTTCCCAATAGACAATACTAGTAGATTTTACTCTCCCTTACCAATTGTAATAAGAATCAAGGACACAATTGTATTAAGAGTAGCAATCACATGTTTTCTAAGATGATTTTTGTATGTTATTTTAGCATTTCATAAAGTACCTAGACTAAGTGATTTTGCTTCCTTCATTTTATAGATGGAAAACAGAAAGGGGCACATTAAGGTCAAAACATTTCACTATTTTAAAGTATACTAATTGTGGATATCTGAGCCCTTATTTTGGAAGAGTTCTGCATTGTCCTAATCATTATGTATGGAAAGCACAGCTCTGCAATTGAATTTTGACTTCTGTTATGTTTAGGTGTCATCGGGTGTTCTGCAGATAGGACCCTGCAAGATGAACTGACCATCCATAAAAGCCTGACAGCTACCAAAGGTTGGGGCTGCGTCAGCCAGTGTAGAAGGAAATTAGGAGTCGGCAACAGAGGCAGTGCAGGTACCATTTCTTCCAAGTTACATCTAGCTGCATCAGAAAGGCTTGAGTGTTCTGCAAGCTGCTCCCTCACTTAGCCTTCAACCCTATCCACATAAGGGGAAGTTCTGCCTTCCTTCCTGGCTCTTGTGTCATAGCTGTACAGCAAGTCTCATGCTCAGTGTCACTGTGACAGAAGGACAAATGAGAAAAAGCCATAACCATGAAATAAAAGCTAAAATGAGTAGCATTTACAAAGTGTTGACGTCAGCCATGCTGAAAGTCTTTATAGTGAAGTTTTGCTGCCTTTTGCCAAATTGCTCTGCACTCTTCATAACATAATATTAAGCTCAGCTTAAAGGGATATTTTCCTACTTGTATATCTTTGAAAAAACCTAGGAAAATAGAAGAAAGCACATATTGCTAATAAAGCTTTCATATTCAGGCCTATTTAACTCCTAGCTCTACAATAATCAATCTGCTTCTAGTTTTTATAGTGTACATTCATAATAGTTTGTTTCCAAATGGAAGCATTATTAAACTAGTCTTAGCTTATAAATAAATTGTATTAATTTTTTTATATGGATCTTTTGGTTGTTCTGTGTTCTCTAATGAAGAAAAATTAAGTTTCATTACATATATGAGACCATTTGAAATTCAGGTCATACTTTTTAGATGTTTAAGTCATCCAGGTTTTCTCTCCTCCATTCTGTCATGAATGCTGACTTGCAAGGGGCAAAAATTTACTTTCATGGGTTGACGCTGGCCCAGTGCCAGTGCACCCATGAAAATATATTTTGCTCAGATGAGTGCTGGAAGATGTGAACAGAAACAGAGCAAAGCAGGCTCAAGCTTAGGAATAAAGGAAAAAAAAAAAACTTCCGTAACCTACAATATAAGAAGAACACACAAAATTCAAAATTAAAACCTTCCAAAACATTCCTCCTCCCCTCACCCAGTTTCCACCAAAACACAGTGAGACAAAACCTTGGATTCTCAGTCAAGTTATCACCCCTCAGAAAATAAATCCTCACTTCATCTGCGGGGAGAAGAGTCTCTCTTTTACCACAGTCTTCCCAAGGAAACACCCTTAAAACGTCTTGTGTTTCCATGTCACACATGCCACTGCCCAGAGAAAATCTGCCATTGCAACATCTTCCTTCCATGTTCAGTGCTCTCACCGCTGTCCATGGACCAAAACTGCTTACAGGGTTCCCTTTTAAGGATGCTTTGCCAAGTACCAGAAAAAGCAACAGTCTCTCACTTTCGGGACAACAGTCCCCCCCATTTTTCCACCTCCCCTGGGGCCAAGGGTTTTGAGAACAGATATCCTCATCTTCTCTGAAGACAGAGGGCACCACTACACCCTCTTCATCTTTCTCTGTTCACTCTTGCACATGGCGTCACTAAAGCAGGTCACACTCTCTTGGCTCCAGCCATTGCCTCCCCCTAAATGCAGTGTCTGTGTTATAGGAAAATTAGTTCAGTCTATGGCTATACAAGAGAAGTTCAGCCAAAGGCCACTCCATCACCTCCTCTCACCTAGGATTCTTTCCCATCTTCTTCTGACATCTTTCACTTGCTCTGACCTTCAACACATTTTCTTCCATTTCATGTCTGTCTCTTTTCTCTTTCAGATCAAAGAGGATTAGTGTTTCACAAAGTTTTCATTGTCCAAGAAAAGGGTTAAAATCTCAGGCTGGGGCTGGGCAGGGGAGGCTTGAACTCTTCACTGACCAGAACAGAAAGTTCCCCTGGGACTTCTCTGCTTTTAACCTCCTGTGTTCTCAGAGGTGTATCCATGTCTTCAGTGATTACACCAGGCATCAATATTCAAACCTGCCCACTGATTGGTTCAGCTACAACTTCCCAAAAAAGTCACTTCCCTGACAACCTACAACACTTTCCAAGAAGAATGTTTTATATATAAGAATCTGTTGTCATGCATGTCATTTATTCATTTCATATTTTAATGGGTAACTAGCATGAAATAGGAGGAAGACTGATAAATCAAATTTGCCTTAAGTCTAAATACATATTAATGGAAATGCCTTCTCCTGCGATCCTCTATTGGTGGTATTTAATGCAGGACATTTTCACTTCAACTCTCCAAGAGCTTCAGAAATAGTAATTATTAATAATGAAAGAAAAGATACTTCTAAAAATACTGTATGACAGTACACCACGGGGCTCATGAACTATCTAGGTAGGCCTTGCACACCAAGGCTCAAGTTTTAGATGTTTTACAAAATCAAAGGACAACTTAATAGAAACAGTGGGACAGAGTAGTACATGTTTATGAGGGCAGTAGATGTCAGAGAACCATCACCACAATAAAGCTCAAATACAACTTAAAACCACCCATCAAGAGGGAATATGAAGTGCTGAAAAGCAGTCACCCATGAAATACTAACATCCAACTGCACAATGACAACCAAGTCCTCATTAAAATGCCCCAGGGACTTCAAAGTATCCTGGCAATATCATAAGATGAAGAGTTCTTGTAATAGTGGCACTGAATTTCATTAAACTGGAGAGATGCATGTCTGTGGCATTAGCTGTCAGAGCAGCTGAATTAGAGTACAGTTGAATGTTGTGTTGTGAAGAAGGAGATTGTATAAGTTGTAGGTTGGACTGCTCTGTTTCCCTCTCCATTGTAATGGCTCTGCCCTTGTTCTCTCCTCCCTCCCTTGCATTGTCAATTGCCCTAACTCGACCCTAGTCACCACAGAAATCAATGTACCCTTTCCTGGATCCCTCCCTCGTACCCTGTCCATCACTCAACAATCCCACCCTTCCCTCCAAAAGCTTCCAGCTAGAGCATTGAGTGATCTGTTCAGGGGCCGGGCCCAGCCCTGAAGTTATTCCCGTTGGTGTACTCCCAAAGTCAATCTTTTGTACCCCACTCCCCTCTGCAATCCTATTCACTTGGAAACCGACTCCTCCCCCGTTTCCTTCCCTCCTTATAAACTGTTGTAATGCTCTTGGGTTTGGCTTCGTCTGTTGGTTCCCATGGGGGTGTTGTCTCCTGGCAGGGATTCAATAAACCCAGATTGGCCCAGCTGGAGTCCACTCTCATTCCTTCTGCTGGCTGTTGCTGCAAGCCGCGTCCCTTAACAAGGCAAGAGCCTTAGATGCCGTGTGACCTACGGAGATCAGGAGAGTGTCCCATAGCTGCTAGCGGTGCTGGTCAGCCAGCCGGGACATCCTGCAGGGACAATCCTTCTCTACCTCCGCTTGAAGACTGCAAAAAAAAGTCTCCCTGAAAATGTCTCTTGTTATAGTAGAGACAGCTCTTTAGATTTTATTACAGAGTGAGCAGAGCTCAAAAGCACAGCAGGAGCTCTGAATTCAGAGGGTGGCATCCACACCAAGTTTTGAAACTCTGTGGCTAAAATTATTCAGGAGCTGAACTGGCAGTATTGCTGGAACCAGAAATATACTGGTTGATACTGGCCTTTCCTAAAACAAAGTTCCAAATTTACAGAGAAAACCAGAGAATGTACACTGCTTCAATTCAAAAACTCTGCAACACTGCAGGTATCCTCAGCTGCGTATTATTGCTGCTGTTGTTTAATACCCTGAATGTAAGACTGAGGGTGAGTTTCAGAGTATGGCCAGTATGCCTACTGCATTGTCCTGGGTTTGCACTACAGCTGTATTAGCAACCTCATCTCTACACACAGCAACAGTCCACAGCATTGTACACTTCTTACAGCTCCGTCAAAATACAGATCCTTTCAAAATCAGTCCCAGTGCTCCTGCAACCTCTCATCACAGAGGCAATCAAAGGCTAAAAGTCGTGTTAGCAGTTCTGAAGATCTGAAACTCCATACCATGAGCGTAGCTTTCAAACCTGTCAAACTTAGAGGTGAAGTCGTTTCTCTTGTCATTTCAAATGCTCCCTATGTCATGCCAGCCTCTTTGCATAAGTTAGCCTCTTATTTTGCAAAGATTGAGGCTCAGACCATGTGCATCAGTCATGACCATGATGCGCAACTTTGTTTTGCCTCCCACCTTTGCTTTTTGAAGAGCCTTTTGCCCCAAGAAACACCCACAGGAACTGTTATTCTGGGGAGTTTTTTTTCATTGGCTCCTTGGAAGATGAAGAGATGCCCATAAGGGGAGCCTTAGTTTTTTACCTTTCCCATATTATTCATCTACAGAAAGATTTGCCACAATCAATTTCTCTCTAATTACATCTTTTTCATTCTGATTAGTCACTTCATATGATGTCAGAAGCTGCATTTGAGGCATAACAGAATTTATCTGATGCAGAATTTATCTGATCTTTCATATCAGACATCTGGTATTTGCTGTAACTGCTATATCAGTTACAATCTGTCGCCATGCCCTGTAGCTTTCTGCACCATTGAGATGGACATTTTATAGTGTCAATCAAATGCAGTCCCAGCTCTGCCCTTGAGTCCTTCTCAGAGGGACACTAACAACACCTTTGCTTTGAACACTGATGTTTAAATGTAGAGGCTCTGCAGACATAGAGGCTTTATTTATACATCAAATAAGGCCTTTCACAAACACTAGTATAGTTCCGGTAGCTCAGACCTCAATTTTCCCTTTAGCTTACTGCTAATTGTACCTGTTACTCGTTGAAGGAAATACCCTTTATAAAAGTTGTGCTAATGGCATCCTGTCATAGTTTAGGAATCATACTCCCCAGTCCAGTGCCTCCACCAAGACTCTTGCAAGACAGATGCCTCTGTCTTGCTTTCCCTTTCTCTCCTCTTCCCACTGAAGCGGGATGGAGTTGAGAATTGGACACACAATATGTGATCATTTTGGGTTGAGATTACCGGAAACATCAATGAGATAAGAAATTGAACACTAACAGCAACAACGTTAGTAACAAAAGCATACAAAAGACAGCATAGTTTATGTGCAAGACCACTCACCGTAGACCCAGGGCAACAATGAACATTGGCTTTCCCCCTTCCTCCACGTCTGATCAACAGCAAAGGCTGCCCGCCCTCCTTCTTAGACACCTGGGAGAGCTCCTTATCCCCCACCTCCAACAAAGATGTGCAGTGGTACAGAATAACCTTCTAGCCCTGCCAATTTAGCCATGCTACTGAAAAGATTTAACTCTATCCTGGCCAGAACCAGGGCACACTCAAAACATAGATATCACTATATTTTTATCCTTCTTTTTTCAGCATAAAGGGGTGATACCTGTAGTTTAGTAATATGCATAGCTTAATACCTATCTTCTTCACTATTTCACAAGAAATTATGCCCAAAATCTGGCATTTTTGGACAACAAAATACTTTTTCCTGGGGTGGTTCTCCAAATCATGTAAACAATGTAAGGCATTTTGTTGCTGTGTCAGTTATGTTATTGCCTTAGTTAAAATTATCTCTATACCAATACACCAAACGTCCAAATGCAATATGGTTCTGGGAAATATATCTTGATGCACTGCGCAGTTTGTCTTTGTAATACCTATTTCTGGAGCTTCTTTCAAAAGACTCTTTCTTTCTCAGTGAAGTGCCACATAAGAAAAACAAAGAGGAATACAACAAAAATTGTATAGCCAACCAAAAAAAAAAAAAACCAAACCAAACAAAACCAAAAAAAAACCCCAAAACAATATAAAATAGTGTGGTGAATAAACTGAATATTAATGCCAACAAAGGGGAAAAAAAAAAAAGAAAGAAAGATTAAATTAATATGAAAGGCTTTAAATGGTAGATGATCATGCATAAAAATAAACTATGACTCATTGGTCGATATTTAAAAAAACTTGGGCAGATTTTTCTTCCCTAGATCTCTGGGTAGCTGACAGCACATGATTTAAACAGAGGTGGATTATGGAATTCTCACTCCGCTGCCATACTTTCTGACATGTGTTTTCTTACTGTCTAATCCATTAAAGCATTCCTTTTAGGCAATCTGCTTATTTTAATATCCTTCTGTGGTGGTCTCTTATGTAAAATTAGAACTCTTTTCTTCATAGGTTCCATAAAAATTCCACAAAACATTTGCATTTCTATCTCTAAATTTTCTAAGTTTCCTCATTTTTCCTTTGAAATTAAAAATCTTCAGCCTAATGTCTTTCTATTTAATTTAAGATTATTGTTCACAGCTCTTTTTTTTCTGATCTTTACCTGGGAAGTAAAAACATGGTTACATTTATCTCTCTAAGAAATATATCAGTGTCAGAAACCAAGTCCCACAGGCAAGAGTGGAAAAAGAGAGTGGAAAAAGTCCTATCAGTTGTCAAGTCTTCCAAAACATCCAAAGAGACAGTATGAGATCTGCAGCTATTCATCAGCCATTTCAAAGCATTAAATTCATGCCACCCACCCCTGTTTTCAAGATATAGGATGTGATCAATGTGAAAAATCCTTTTGGATGGATAATATCCATCCAATGCATGTTATCCTTTTTTAGCTTATTTCTCTCTCTCCTGAACACTGTAGATCTCTCAGCCTCTGTATTCTGGTCATGATACTTCTTACATACCAGAGACTCTATTTGGTCCTTTCTGGTACTCACTTTCTTTATATTACTGAACACATATGTCTGTACTAAGTGTTGACATAACAATTACCATTTCAAGTCAGTGCACACATTCTTTTAGACCTAAAGTGATTTGCTATTAGGATGACTCAAGAAAGAGGGCACATGTTGATTCTCTCCTGCCACACATTCCAGCAGAAACCTGGAACTTCTTTGCCCAAGGGATCAGTGTCTACATCTTCCAGCAATACAGACCTGTTCCACTACCAATTACTTAGTGTGAGAGCACGGGTCTTACCCTTAGGCCAAAGCCTGTAGTACTATAAACACATCTTAAGGGTTCTGCAATCTGTCTGGAGCCAATTATTTACTTCTGTGTACTAATGTCTGTGTACTTCACTTTCACGTTTGCATTCTCCAGAGTTTAGGACAGAGACAGAAATTCAGAACGGCAAAGTGAGAAAAACTGGTGACTCAAGGTAAATAGAGTTTAGTAAGTGAAGGGAAGAAAAAGAAAAAAAAAGGAATATGCTGGATTGTGACAGCTGTATCAATTCCATCCTATTTCAATGTAGTTCCAAAATCTGATTTCTTGTGTTTCAATGGCATTCTTTCTCCACCAGTGCCTGTAATGCCTGTCTGGTGTTCTAACATCCCTGAAGTCTCTCAGCTGTCATATGTTGTATTGTATTTTCCTTCTTTATGCCTTTCTGCAAACTGAAACTAAGTGCAAAAAAATTGTGTGAATCCCTCCGCACATTATTGTTGTTTTCAAAATTAAATTAGTTGCCTCTACTACACTATTTAACAAAATTTTATATCCAAGTGTCATGGATTAACCACAGCTACCAACTGCCAAGCAACTGCTTGCTCATCCCCACAACAGAATCAGGGAGAGAATCAGAATGGTAAAAGCTGGAAAACCCCTGGGTTCAGATACACACAGTTTATTTAGGAAAGCAAAAGCCCCACACATAAACCAAGCAAAACTAGGAACTCATTCGCTTCTTCCCATGGGCAGGCAGGTGTTCAGCTGTCTCCAGGAGAACAAGGCCCATCATGCGCAACAGTGACTTGGGAAGACAGACTCCTCATTCCAAATGTCCCCCCTTCTTCCTTTTTTCTCCTCACTTTATAAAGTGAGCATGATCACTTTATATAGGGACCATGATGTTACATGGTCTGGAATATCTCTTTGGTCATCTGGGGTCACCTGTCCTGGCTGTGTCTCCTTCCAACCTCCCAGGCACTGTCACCTCCCCTGCCCCTGTGGCAGTAAAAAACAACAGAAAAGACCTTGGCTTTTTGTGCACCCTGCTCAGTAATAGCAAAAACATCACATTCTTAATTCTGTGCTCAGCCGAATTCAAAACACAGCCCCACACCAGCCACTGTGAAGAACATCAATTCTACCCCAGCCAAAATCAGCATGCCAAGAAAGTACAAAAATCCTTAAAGATGAAGAAAACACTTTTTTATATTCTAAAATCTTACTAGTCTTTCATGTCCATAAAACAAATTTCATTGGAATCTTGAAAAATATTGTCACTTATGGTTCACAATATTCAGGAACAAAATGCTTTTCACTAGAAAAAAAACATAAAACAGAGGGAAAAGAGAAACAGACATTCTCCCGTACACCTAAAAAACCCAAATTATTTGGAAATTCATAATTTCAAAATTATGCAACTACTTCCAAGTACATTGGATAATTCACATGTGTAAGGCTGTAAAGGATTGAAATTGTAATCTGGATCTTATTTCATTTCCTAAGGCACTATTACTTTCTTGACTCAGCACCTAGGCAAAGGATAAGGGTTATGTTGGCTTATCAAAAATTGTGTTGTCCTGCCAAGGGTCCTCTTGGAGCAACTCTGTGAGCTGCGCATTAACAAAAATCACAGATGCTGCAAGCTCTGTCCTTCCTACAGCAGGAACAAGCACAGAGACAGAGAACACTGGTCCCATGTGGCTGCATGACCCATGAATGGCACTCACCCAGCTCTTCCTTTTTTGGCTTGTAAAGAATACACCATGACCATTGTGACCAAGAATCCCTGGCCACAGAGTCTTACCCTACTGCTGCATCATGTGTTTTTTTCAGCAGAAAACATGAAAGTTAATCTAAGGCACTTTACACCAATACTTAAGTATTGAACTCCCTTCATTTACTGTCAGGGGGAAGAAGTTGACAACTATTCTTTCCAAGGAACTTTAAATCGGTAGGTGCTGCAGAAATGTTAGTTTTCTATTAAGACAACCAGCTATCCAAGTGTAAACTCATACACCTAGATGGTTTTCTTCTTTCCATAAATGCCTTCTAATACTTTAATACTCTGTCCATACCAAATAGTACCAGTTTTTGACTGTTAATAGTTAGAACTGAGATATCCCAACTATCTGAAAGGAAAATCATGTCTCTTCCATATGTCAGGAACCTCCAATAGTAGTTTGAGTGTGACAGTGAACAATTTTTGTGATTATTTCAAAATCCTACAACTTTATGCAATTCACACTAATTTTTAGCAGAGTTTTCATGTTGCCTTTATTCCCAGTGGTTCTTGTTTTATAATATAGGAAGCAAGTCCTTTGCCATCCCCAAGTGAGAACATGGTATATTCTTTCTACAGTGCTACCTGTCTGCAAGGCTGCAAAGCACATGCTTCAGCTGCTGGCTGGAACTACCATCCAATTTAGCAATTCTTGTGAACAGGAAAAAACATCAGCATCATTGCTGGCCTTATCTTCGAGGATAACAGAATGTCAGACACATACAACTTAGGATGATCTGCCTTGTCCCATGAGGCTGGAAATTCTGCAGGAACTGCCAAAGGCCTGCTTGAGCCATTAATTTAGTCCAGCCTTTTTTCTGTCAAAAGATATTGTAATGGGCTCCTTCCTATTCTTGCTATGCAGCCAGTGAGCAGAAAGCATTCAGTAAAGGTGCACCCCTTTGAAAGGCCAAGTGAATCCTGGAGCACCACAAATGACATCCACTAAATGCTACTGGAAAGAGTGAAAATAAAAGCTTGATATTGCAACAAGTTTTCAGACTTCTCTGCATAAGACAGGTAAATATAAAAAGAGGTGTAGTGTCTACACAGAGCAATGCATGGCAGGTGGAAGGAAATGGGACAGAGTGAAAAGGACAAACTTGCCAGAATCAGGAGGGAAGGAAAAGAAAATACTATTATTAATAACCTAGTTTGCTAAAAACAAAAAGAAGAAGAAGGAAAAGTGCAGACTGATGACTGATGTAGATTTCTGCCTATTCGTATCTCTGAACACTTTTATCTTCTATGATACTGTTTAGGTGAACAGTACATGCAGTCTGTACTAGCAACAGCAAGGCTGAGCTATTTATGTCCTAGATGTGCTTTGTGGATTTACACAAACTATTTCCGCTAAAGAATCCAGTCTCAGACTTCCCAAATTTCAGGGCGTAACTTATGAACCAAGTTACAGAAGGTCATACAGAAGGACAAACACAGGCCACCTGGTTTGTTGACACAGATGCCCAGCGCTTCCAAGTTAACCATGCACACTCAATACCTCTTACACTGAAATATATCCATCCCAAATCAGAAAGAAAAGTTGCTAAAAAGGATTGCTGATAGGACCTGAAACATTTTATACCTAAGATTTTTAAATTTTTATTTTCTTTTTTAAATCAGAGCAGGTATTATCTCAGATTACCTGTTGGCTACTAGATACCTGCTTGCTGGCCACACTAATTGGCACTTTGGTCACCAGTCTTAATATGAAGTCCAAATGAGGGGTGGCTATAGATCCTGATGCTTATTTCCAACCCTACACCAAAAGGCAGGCTAGATAACCACAGCAGGAAAAACTCTACTTCCTTTGCATATAAAATTTGACAATCACACCCATGAGCCAGCAGTGTGGCCATGTAGCCAAGAAGGCCAATGGTAACCTGGGGGCATTGGGAAGAGCATTGCCAGCAGGTGGAGGGAGGTGATCCTGCCCCTCTACTCAGCCCTGCTGAGGCCTCACCTGAGTGCTGTGTCCAGTTCTGGGCTCCTCAGGACAACAGAGACATGGAGCTGCTGGAGCAATGTTAAGATCCAATTATTAAGATGCCTCTGCTCAAATCAAGGTACAAATGGCACCGTGTGCCAAAGTCAATAGTATGGATTTTGTTTAACAGTAAATGTTACTGTTAAACAAACCTCCATTTAATCTTGGAATTAACCCCTTCCTGTTTGCCATCTGTGCTTATCTTCTGGGAATTTTTTCTTTGACACTATTTTGAGACAGTTCATTGTGCTCTTTTAGCCGTTACAAGTGCATCCAGGAGAGGACTGTGAAGATGATCAGGAGAATGGAGTATCTCTTTTAGAAGCAAAGGCTAAGAGAGCTGGGCCTGTTCAGCCTGGAGAAGAGACTGAGAAAGGACCTCATCAGTGTACATAATTATCTGAAGGAGAAGTATTATCTGTGTCCCTTTAAGTTGTCTCCTAACTCCCATGTGTCTGATAGTTGTTAGTGATTTTATTCGATATGTATCCATACCATAAAAAAATTCTTTCACTTTCATTTGAAACTGCTTTGTACATTTGATTAGGAAAAATTTTTAGAACGTATTGGTAAGAACAAAAAAATCTGAACTTTTAAAAATTGATTTTGTTACAGCTTTTCCAATATCCTAAATTGATTGACAAGTGGCTTAAGCATAACCTCTTAGAAGTTCAAAGGCTTTGTGAAAGACATTTTAAATACTGTATTTTGAGGCAATGTTTTCATGTATTTATTTTTAAAATGCTGTTTTCCAGCCAAAATCAAAAACTTATGTGTCTCAGCAGTTCTCATAACATTTACTGTGTTAAGAAAGTTGAACTACCACTTTGCATATCTACTATGCTGGCATATTAAATGTTACCTAACTAAACTCAAATGCACATATCCATTTTAATGTCTCATGGGTACATTTTAACTCTTTATTTAAAATACTTGCTTTCTTATGTCCTGCTATATCCTGTCAATTTTTTTTCTATTTTTCTATTTCTTTTTTATAGATAAAATAAAAAAGAACTAGAAAAAAAGAAATAGATAAATAGAAAAAAAGAAATAAATATATATTCAATTGGGCCAAATTTAATATTATTGTTACTTTTTTCAGAACAGTTTTGTATACAATCCATTATCTTATGCTTGCTGCATTGTGTTTCCTTCTCAACATCTCAAACATAATGACAAAACACGTGGAGGATTCTTCTAGCTTGCAACAATTTTCTACGGTTTGTTTCTCACATGCCAGATGCTGTTGGATACATTACTTCATCAAAATAATGCAAGTTATAACAGTAAGGCAGGGGAAGGCATTGTATTACTTACAATTACTCTCTATGTTTGCAGAATACAAACACTTGAGGTGCAAATGAAACTAATGGCCTTAGATAAAATTCCTCTGGCCAATACAGGTACTTACATTTGAGCTACTAGGCTAGATCATTGCCACATATTTTTATCTTAGATGTTACTTTAAAATGCCATAAATGATATCAAAAAGTATTCATTTTTCTCCTACAGGCAATGAGGACAAATAGCTGTATTGTATAGGTGCAAGTTAATTACACCCTAAACCTCCAAAGGAAAAAGAGGTGTTAGCATGCATGGTGCTGCACAGCATAGTGTGAGGAGCCAGTGAGTTTTGTTAGGTCTCAGCAATGGCTGTCAGAAGCCCGTGGGGAGGGAATGCACTTGTGCCATGTCCAGGAGGCAGCCAGAAGATGCAGGAAAGCCTTATCTCTGGGGAGACTTTGCCTGGCCACCTTTTCATATTGCACACGGGACAGGCAGGGGGGACAGCAGGGGACACCGAAGGCACTGTACCCCAGAGACAGAAAAAGGTCTCTGCCAAAGGGCTGCACTGGGACATCAGGCTGGACCGATGGTCTCCTGCTGGCAGGCACACTCGGGGAGGAACCAGGGGCATGAAAGGTAACTGTGCCACAGGCTCCGGGTGCGGTTCTGTCCCTCACCTTTTGACTCTTTTGAGGGCTTTTAGAACTTGTTTTTGGAGTCCTGCCTTTTGGCTCTCCTGCCCTCGCTGGCTCTTGTTCGCCCTCACATCTGTCCTGCCTCCCTGTGTCCCTGACCCATGCCCTGCCTGCTTCATCTCTGCGTCCCTGCCTGAGGCACCTGCGATCCAGCGGCCCGAGCCAGCCCACCGCCCATCCTTGTTGTGACTGCCCAGGCCCCTGGCTCTCCTGCCCACGCTCCTGGCCCATCTTCCCACACTCCTGGCCCTCCTTCCCACAATCCTGGCCCTCCTGTCCATGCTCCTGGCCCTCCTGTCCATGCTCCTGGCCAGCCTGCCCAGGCTCCTGGCTCTCCTGTCCATGCTCCTGGCCCTCCTTCCCAGGCTCCTGGCCCTCCTTCCCACACTCCTGGCCCTCCTGTCCATGCTCTGGCCCTCCTTCCCACGCTCCTGGCCCTCCTGCCCACGCTCCTGGCCCTCCTGCCCACGCTCCTGGCCCTCCTTCCCATGCTCCTGGCTCTCCTACCTGGGCTCCTGGCCTTCCTGCCTGCGCTCCCAACCCTCCTGCCCAGGGCTCCTGGCCCTCCTACCTAGGCTCCTGGCCCTCCTGGCCCTCCTGCCCAGGCTCCCGGCCCTCCTGCCTGGGCTCCCAGCCCTCCTACCCTGGCTCCTGGCCCTCTTTCCTATGCTCCTGGCCCTCCTGGCCCTCCTGCCCAGGCTCCTGGCCCTCCTGTCCATGCTCCCGGCCCTCCTGCCCAGGCTCCTGGCCCTCCTGCCCAAGCGCCCCTCATGCCATGTCATGCCCTCTTTTCCCTCTGTCTC
Source organism: Melospiza melodia melodia (assembly GCF_035770615.1). Classification (NCBI taxonomy): domain Eukaryota; kingdom Metazoa; phylum Chordata; class Aves; order Passeriformes; family Passerellidae; genus Melospiza; species Melospiza melodia. The sequence goes on from NC_086226.1 coordinate 35,365,629, forward strand.
ATCTCTCTCTCTCTCCTTCTCTCTCCCATTTTTCTTCCTGTTGCTCTGTATTCTCCAGCCTTTTTTAGTGGGGTAACTCCTTTTTGTTTTGTCTTTTCATTCCTAATAAACAGTTGTCAGATACAATTAGCTTTAATTTCATTCCTGATATCTGTTTATAAAAGGACTCCTTGCAGCTCCCCGCAGTGGAATGCAACAGATACCCAGGGTATAAACTGGTGGAAGTTGGCAGGTAGGGTCTGATCACCACTGGGGGCCAGGCTGAGCATCGGTCAGAAGAATGAGAGACCTTATATTGTACAGCATTTGTTTTCCTTGGGTTTTATTCTCCTCTCTTCCTCCTTTTCAGTGCAATTGTACCTATTGTGATTACTGTTATGTTTTCATTTACTTATCAGTTCTTATGTCAGTCCATAAGTTTTAATTTTTATTTCAATTCTTCTCCACACTGGGAGGCCAAAAAAGACTGTTGTATTTTAACTCTGACCAGCAACTTGACGTAAGATTGAGATAAGAATAATCAACCACCATCTGTCAACTAGACAACAGTACTAGGTGCATGTTCAGTCATTCCTTGAACACCTGCAGGGCTGGTGACTCCAGTACCTCTCTGAGTAGCCCATTTCAGTACTTGACAACCCCTTACATAATAAAATTCTTCTTGATGTGTATCTTGAATCTCCCATGGCATAGCTTGAGGCCACGTCCTCCGTGTCACTGGTTTCCTGAGAGAGGAGACCAATCTCCACACCGCTACACTCTCACACAGGTCTCTCCTGAGCCTCCTTTTCTTCAAGAAAAATAAAACTCAGATGCCTCAGCTGCTCCTAGCAGAACATGTGCTTCAGACCCTTCCCCAGATCTGTTGCCCTTCTCTGGACTCTCTCCAGCTCCTCAGGGCCTTTCCTGCAGTGAGGGCCCAGCCCTGGACACAGCACTGGAGGTGTGGCCTCAGCAGGGCCCAGCACAGGGGGACAATCCCTGCCCTGGCCCTGCTGGCCACAGCATTGCTGATCCAGGCCAGGATGCCATTGGCCTTCTTGGCCCCCTGGGCACAGCCTGGCTCATGTCCAGCTGCTGTCACCAGCACCCCCAGCTCCTTTCCAGCCACTCTGCCCCAGCCTGTGGAGCTGCCTGGGGCTGTTGTGACCCAAGGGCAGGACCCAGCACTGGGCCTTGTTGAACATCACACCATTGGCCTCAGCCATGATCCAGCCTGCCCAGATCCCTCTGCAGAGCCTCCCTGCCCTCCAGCAGATAACCCACACAGCTTGGTGTGGCCTGCAGATATTCTGAGGGTGCACTCAACCAGATAGTAAAAAGGACTGATCCCAGTCCTGAACCTTGGGAAATCCCACTAGTGACTGGCCACCAATAAGATGTAAGGTCATTCACGACCACTCTGGACCTGGCCATTCTGCCAGTTGTAAATGCAGTGAAGAGTGCACCTCTCCAAGCCTTGTCCAGCCAGTCTCTTCAGGAGAACACCATGGGAGACAGTCTCAAAGGCTTTGTCAAAGTCCAGGAAAAGACCACCACACCCTTTCCAATATCTACTAAGCAGGTCACCTGATCATAAATGGAGATCAGGTTGGTAGGCAGGACTATTCACAAACCCATGCTGGCTGGCGTTCGGTTGCGTTATTTGGTTTGTTCTCAGTTTCTTTTGTATGTGGTTGCACCCTACATTACCTTCCATTCCCCTAATGTCAATCCTACCTCCAACCATTCCATTTCACTAAAAGATTCCCTGTCTCCCATGAATCCCCTCGCAGGCACCTTATCTGTCACTCAGCTATCCATCCCTCTTTTCTGGGTGAGGCATCAAGTGATTGGTCAGAGGCCAGGAACTCCTGCCATTTAGCCCTCTGAAAGTTTGTCTTCATTGTCAGTTATCCCCAGCTCCCTTCCCCTTGTTCCCTTATTGGTGGACGGCTAGACTCCTGCTTTGTCACTCCCCCTGTACTTAAGGTGTTGTTCCTGCCGTCTTGGGGGCTCTCTGGAGTTGTACCCGCTGAGGCAAGGAGCTCCTTGTTCTCTGTAATAAAGCCTTGGATTAAGTACCCTCTGAAGTGCCTACTCCTTTCTTTCACAATTGTTGGCTGTGTCCTCCCAAGGAAGGCGCTCACACCCTCAGCCGCACTTTGCACTCCGAGCGTGGAAGAGTGTCCCCTGCAGTTGGCAGCATCAAGGCTAGCAGGGTAGGGCAGAGCAGTTGCCTGGTGGACATTGCGACAGGCTGGGCCTGATCCCCTGGTTCTCCTGTATGTGCTATGTGATTGCGCTCAAGATGATCTGTTCCATAATCTTCTCTAGCAGCAAGGTCAGGCTGACAGGCCTGTATTTCTCTGGACCCTTCTGATGCTGCTTGTAGCTGTGACCATTGGCCAGCCTCCAGGCACCTGGGACCCTCCTGGTTTGCCAGAACTGACAAAAGATGGAGAGCATCTTGGTGAGCTCTTCTGTTACCCACTTCAGCACCCTTGGATAAATCCCATTTTAATCCTATTTATACATTTATGAATGTCTGAATGGCTCAGCAGGTCAGTAACTACTTCTTCCAGGACTCTTGGAAGTGCAATCTGCTCTCTGTCCGTGTCCATGTCTTATCAGCTCAGTGATCCTGAGGATCACTGGTCTTAGAGTTATAGACTGAGGTAAAGAAGGAATTATGTACCTCAGACTTTTCCTCATCCTTGGTGATGGTGTTTCCCCTTCATCCAGTAATGAATAGAGATACACTTCCAGAGTTGCCTGTCACTTGTTCCAAAGGTCATAAACCTTGGGTTTTTTTCCTGAGTTCATGTAAAATACTTTCAGCTGGTCTTACTCCATGACAGCTTGTCTTTTGCCATATAGGACTGTCAGGCTTCTGCAACCTTTAGATTGCCTTCTTAAAGTATGTCCAGACTTCCTGGACCACTTTTTTATTATGGAGTTTTCCAGGGGACTGTCTGAACCATTGCCCCTAATAATTAATGATATTAATATTAAGGAAGAGTAAGAGGGAGAGAGGAATAACACCCATAAGAAGTAAGTGATGTACAGTACAGTTGCTCACCACCAGCTGACTGATGACCAGCCCAACCCCCAGGGCAATCAGTAGCTCCCAGTTTAGTGTCCCCAATGCAAATACTGGACATTACACTCTCTGGTATATAAAATCCCTTTGGCCAGTTTAGGTCAGCACTACTGGCCATGCTCCTTCCCAAAATCTTGTGCTCCTGTTCGCTGATAGAATGGAAAACTGAAAAGTCCTTCATTTAGGGTAGGCACTAATTAAAACAACTAAACCATCAGTGTGTTATCAATATTATTCTCATTCTAAGTTTAACATGCAGCACTGTACCACTTACTAGGGAGAAAATTAGCTCTATCCTAGGCAAAATCATGACGTGGGGGTACACCAGGTGAGAAACCTGAATGGTCTGAAAAACCTGAATGATATTCCTACCAAAAAAAAGGCATGTAAAGAGTCATGTCTGTTGTAGCAACATCTGTAATCTACAGTCCAGCAAACTTTTTACTGCAATACAGCACTGCACATCCAGTCTCGTACTTTTTGAGATGTGAAACTTTGAAATTCAAGTTAATTATTTTAATTTTTATTATTCAAATACTGTCTGTAAGTTGTGATTAGGTATAAATGTAGATAAATAAATTAGTCATGGATTAATTACAAGGTTGCTGCAAATTATGGTGCTGAGAATGGGATCAAGACTGATCAAAAAGTCAGAATTCTCAAGGGGTTTTGGATCCAAAACTGAATTCATGACTCATCTCATTAATTAATATGGCAAATCAAAGGCCACTTACACTCAGATTACTGGGGTTTTTTCAGCTTTATTGGCATAGAAATTTAGAAATTAAATTATTATGCAGTGTTTAAATGTTTCATACCACAGTGGTTGCAGTTAAACCTCTTGAAAGGACATGGTGCTCACAGAGTAGAGGCATTATCCTGGGTCCTCCCTGGGAATGAAACAACATCTTCTTGTGTCTAGCTGAAAGTCAATATTTATTTCATACTTCAGTGGTAATCAGCGGCCACTGGACTAAGTCCCGGGCTGCAAACAGTTACTAATATTAGCTTTTCCTGACTTACAGGGACCGCACTCTAGCCCAGAGTAGTCTGAACCAATGATCAGGAGTTTGCTTCTCCTCATAATAGCACTGTTTTTTCTGCAGGCACCTCTCCTGATGGCCTTCTAAATATCTTAAGTCTACAGACTCACTCCTGGTCTTACTTGAGTTGCTCTGTTTCTTAATTCATTTAATTTACATGATTTGCATGGCACAAAGAAACCATAATCTCTGCAAATCCCTTTTGATCACTCAAATGTGCCTAAGAAATGCCAAGGATTAGATTGGTTCTCAGTCTTCCTGATGAGTGTTAACGCCAACACAGAAACTCTATTCCCACAGTACTGTAGCAGAAATAAAATGTTTTTAAATGAACTTATCATTAACTCCCACTAGATATTTACTCATAAAAAGTCCCTGATTCAAGAACATCTTTGAAGCTGACTCTTAAAAAGAGGAAGCACATGAAGATCCAGAGCATTTCCTAGTACAACTATGAAATCTGAATCACAAATTACTTCTTTACAAGGGCTGTGATACAGTTTTTATTGAAGTGTGTTTTACTGTTGGAATGTAACCAGGATTTGATGGAAAGCATTTATATAAACTTTGAAAGCTGTTGTGTGGAAAGCTGTGGAGGAAAGGCTAAAGGGAAGATCAAAAGAGTGACAAATAAGTTTGTGGAAGTGATTACGTTAGCTGATGCCTGAGACAAGGAGAGACTTGTCCAGAAGGGTCAGATCGTAGACAGATACTTTTTACAGAACTGCTGGGAGCCATCTGCACAAGCAGAATCAGACTAGAGCATCTTTCTGAAAAGGCTCATTGAAAACAGCATTATAAGAGACACCATTAGTGTGAAGTCTAGAAATTTTTTCCTGATCTCAGTCAGCTCACACATGGTGATGTCTAGACAGTATTAGAAGAAAATCAAGAGGCCTTGAGGGTACACAAATTTTCTGTATTCACTGACATCTGTGCTTCATGCCTCTCTATAGCATTTGGTTCATAGCTCCTGCCTCTAGAGGCAAGAGTGACCAATCAGTCACCTCTTCACATTACTTTTGTAATGACTCCAAGTTATGTTCAACAGTCATCTGTATTTGTTTACCATGTTCTGACTGATTGGCTTATAGTGGGCTTGAAGCATTAGTGCTTTGATTCAGATGGCTCAGATCAAAAATTTATATTTTCCTTTTTTATGGTAGAACAGCCTAAACCCAAAAGAAGCAAACAATCCAGAGAATAATAACTAGAGATGCACCTCATCAGTGTTAAATGGTAACTCACAAAATCATGGTGAGCAAGCAAGTCTCTGGGTGAATCTCTGCAAAAGTGGAAGGGTGGCAGGAGAACAAACCTGACCTCACCACAGAAGGTCTTTCACACTGTCATTCAAAGCCATTTTTTTCCATCCATATCAATAATCAGTTGAGGAATAGATTTGGCTGTAACTCTTTTTCTGAGAAATCTGAAAAAGCAATGATTGTCTTTAGATCAGTGTGTACACTGAAATAAAGCCAACTAAATGTGATGTAGTTCATAAACATTAATAAAGGCACATCACAGTGTCCCAGACTGACTGAGCTGAATGTTCTTAACTTCCATGCTTTTTAATGTCTCTTCCACCTTCATAGGGAAATTTTGTTTTTTCATTCAGTTTTGTTGGTTGGATTTTTTCCAGAAAAGAATTTTAGTTTTAATAAAATTGCTTTTGACTAAAGTTTTCTACTGCAGTGTCTTTTTTAATCCCATGCTGGAATTGGAAGACAGTTTTGTGAAACCTCCACTGGAAATGCCAGATGACAAACTTCCCCTACCCCAGCCCATGCACCCATCATGCACCCACCCACTAAACGTGTTTGGCTCACTGGTGACTTTGACCAAGAGGAGGAGCCACTGTCACACACAGCAGCATTTGCACATGGCTAAAGATTTACTGTGCTGAGGAAAGCGTGAGGATGTTGTAAACTACAAGAAAGGAATAGCAGTTGAAGTTTGGAACCAAACCAGAGAAAAGGAAGGGCAACAAGAAAAGTACTGATCCCCTCACTTTGTCACCTGACCTGTATCATGACTGTTTACACTGGCTCTTTCCTGGCAGCATAGCATGAGACAGCATCTTTCCTTCATGGTGTGGCTTTGGGTTGGCCAGGTGACAGACTACCAGGGTCCCTTGGGGCTCTAGCCACACCGGTCAGAGTATTGTACCTCAGTGTGGATGATCTTTGGAGTAAAAGCATGGCAGCTAAGGGATCTTCACTAGAAAAGGGACAAACCATTAGAATGATAGCTGAAGGATTCTTCAAAAACTGCATGGGCAGCTTAGTACCACAGCTTTTAACTTAATGAATTACTTTCCTATGCTTAGCTACTGTGGGAATGCCAAAGCTTTACCAACTGATAGAAGCTCAAAGCTGTTTGCAATGTCTCTACAGCTTCAACTTGACATTTTGCAGTTTTTAGATAACAACTGTCCAAGTGTGAATAGCTCCCGTCTCAAAGTTTGTAGCCAGCCATGCAGAACATGAGCAAGTGGCTTTTAAGCAATGACTACCACTTTGTATGATCCCTTTATTCTTAGTGAGAATGAAATCAGAAAAGATGGTGTTTGCATGAGGCAGATTCAATGTATCTATCATAGCAACTTGGTGAAGTGGTGGCTTGCTTATGTCAAGTCTTCCCTCAGCGTAAGAGGCTGGTTTGGCCTCTTGCAGTGAGGAGTTGATTAATAAGGTACCTTGCTGAAAGTGACAGCTCTGCTGCAAAATCTCATCCACGTATAATCCCACCCTACAGAAAGAAATTTAATTTAGGAGGGCCAGTCGTATCCACTCATCCGTCATTTTAGCACCCCCAGGGCTCAGTTATTCATTGAGAGTAGCAGTGAGAGTAGCGGCATAGTACAGGGAAACAAAACAGTTCACACAGTCAAAAAGTATCCAAGGCTAAAGAGGGACTAAGTAGATTTAGGTTCATCAAATCTCATGCTTGTTGGCAAACTACTCATAGGAACAAAGTAGGTTAACTACTTCCAAAGGAAAGCAGACATTTTCATTTCCCTGTTCTCTACTTAGAGGATCCAAACTTACCTTTTTTCTTGCGACATGCAATCCACCCATCTTCCTGTAGAAATAGCTACTTCCCTACAGACACATCTACACATCTGTAAGCAGACCAGCCTATCTGTACTCCCAAATGTTTGAGTTTAATAATGTAGTGCTGTTGGCTTCCAAACTCAGTCCTCACTGAGCACATAGATCTCAGCATTGTACCAAGGAAGAAATACAGTGCTACTGGGGATGGACAATGCAGAACTCAGAAAATCATCATAGAATTACACCCTGAAAGTGGCTATGTCACCTCACTCTTGATACATTGCCCACTTGATTCAGCAAACTAAGAACAGTGGATGAGTCATTTCATGAAGAAATACAGAACAACAGAGAATTTGGAAAAATAAGTAAAAGTAAGTGGAGAAAAGTTCATCCTCAACAGCTTTTTTATGCACACTACTAACTAGAAAGGTTTTCCAAAGTTCTGTCTTTCATTTAGAAACTCCCTGCTTGCTTTCTTGGTAGCCACAAGACCTGTCTTTCTGTGTTACACAGATAGAAGAGAACTGCTCTATCAAATACAGTAAAAAAATCTTTCAATTCTGCTTTTAACACTGCTGTAGTTTTTGCGTTGCTGCACTGGGTTAAGGGCAATCCTCTCTCAAAACTTCATACCATTTACTGCACTGAATCAGTAATACATTTGCTGAAAATCACCATGAGTCAGAGTAGTTTTTAAATACAATGCTTTACAATAAAGCTTAATTTATTGGTACTTACAGCTGTGTTTTCTTATGCTTTCTCAGGTAAAATGGAATAATTGGTGCTTCCAAAATGAAAAGTTTAACCAAAAAAAGTTTGAATCACAGCTGTTGTTTCTACTTACCATATATTTAACCTTGACTTTTTGAACTAAATTCCTGGAAAAACTCAGTAAAACATTGCATTACTTTCCTGGAATTAAAAAGAACACATGTGTACCTGGGGTTTAATCTTAACCTCTAGCATTCAGCTCTGAATACTGCAACATCAATGCAAAATGTCATTAGAAGAAGAAAACTGATGAAGCTCTAAAAAGTAGTAATAGTAGTTTACAGTACAAAAAATAAAGGCTAGTTGATTAAAATTATCTAAAAGTTAATTGCTCATTGTGTGTCAACCAAGATACAGCTATCAAAGCTGGAAAAAAAGAAAGTATATACAAATATAATAATGATACCATTAGCATATGGCTTGGCAGTTTTCAATCTGGCCTAAATGAATTCAGTTTGTGTAATCACACTTCTTGCATGGCTTTATTTGGCTCCCTCTTTGCTCTTTCCTGCAGTAATTGGCCATTTCAAATTGATTTGAGAGTAGAGAAAGATTTCTGAAATTATCGACTTCACATTTATTCAGTGAAAAAGAGTACCTACACAAAAAACAAAAATCCAATTCTGCATTTCAGGGTGGAAAAGGTTGTAAACCAAGCAGTGGCACACAGTTGGCAGACGCTGATGGCCACTCAACTAATAAGTACTGCCTGCCTCATCAGAACACCTTCTGCATCATCTGCACATGCACTTCAGCAAGGGCTGGCTTTTCCTGGTGAAGAAATCATAGCTGTGATGGGAACCAGAACTGGCAAAAAAAGTATAAGGAAAATTGGATGGACATTTAAGGGACTAGGCTCTGCTATTTTCTTCTTTCTATAAAAAAAATCAGAGACAAAAATACTCCTTTGTTGTGGAAAATATCATCCTTAAATTTTAAATTTTTGACATAGTCATTTTTTGCAGCAAATTCTACTACAAAAATTTTCAATGACTTTTTATTGGTTTTAGAATGACACAAAACAGAGAAGCAACAGCCATCCTTCTTAGAAAGAGTATTACTTGTAACTACACTTCAAGGTTGAATTAAGTCAATTATATTGGTGTGCTTAAAGCAGAAATCAAATTAAATTACACATTATTTTTTATGCAGAAGTTGTCATTAATATTTCTTTACAAATGTCTTGGAAGCAATTAATAGTTTTGTTGTATTCACATTAGCTTTCTAGGTGATACCAGCAATACAAGTATACCTGAAATAATGCCAAAAAATGTAACAGCATTCAGAGTGCAACCTTCCCATGTCATAGAAATTTTTGAGTGCAACCATTCAGTCAGTTCCTTATTTGCCAAGTGGCCCATCCATCAGATTTGTGTCTCTTGAATTTAGAGACAAGACTGTCAAGCAGGGCAGTGTCCAAGGCTTTGCACAACTCCAGGTAGCTGATGTCAGTCACTCTTCCCTTATCCGCTGATCCCTGATGTAACTCTGTCATACAAGGCCACCAGATTTGTCAGGCATGATTTGCCTTCAGTGAAGCTATGTTGGCTGTCACCAATCACTTCCATGTTGTCCATGTACCTTAGCAGTTTCCAGGAGAATCTGCCCTTTGGTCTTTCCAGGTACTGAGGTGGTGAAACTGACTGGCCTGTGGTTTTTTCTTGGTTTATTGTTGTTAGTATACTTAATCCATTTTCACATGTTCTGGTTTTTTTTTTGGTTAGTTGGTCAGGGCCTTTTTGTTTTAGTTTGTCTTTTCATGGCTCTTACCCCTAAGTGGAAAAATGTTTGAAAGAAAAAAAGTTTAGGATTACATTAAACATCTTAGTAGTAGGAGGAACCTATTACTCTAGTCAGTAGTGGCTTTTTTCTCTAAATCACAGAGCAGTTCACAGAAGACCATAAGTTTTCTATACAAATAACAGTTTGCTGCGTAACTGTAGTTTTTGCCAAAGACTTTATGCCTCCACTTTTTAAAATATCTATGTCACAACATTTTCTCTAAAAAAACCCAACAAGTATAGTGCAGATATACTTTCATAAAATAAACAATAAGATTTGAAATTCACTGGCATTATCACACTTTCCACTTCAATGGGAACTGTACAGATTTGCTGCTTTAGTCTCCCAGTTGGATTTTTTTACTTTCTTGTTTTACTTATTTCACTGCATGAAAAAGGTGCTTTGATTAACTGTGAAATCTAACTAGGTCAGGATGTATTGAATCTCAGAAAACAGTATTTTGATCAACCTAAGGACTCTTTTCTTGTGTGTTGTAAAAACAAAACTTGGTGAAAAAATGCAACATTTTTTTTATGACTTTTATAAGCACTTAAGTTTCCTGTGACTGACTGGTACAAAAGCACCCCCATATGTCACACAAAAAGTAACTCTTTGGCTTCTAGAACCAGAAGTAGGGGAAAATATCTTGATTTGATCTATTTTAATTGTACCTTTTCTTTCTTTGCACAATATGGCACCGTCCTTAGCTCCACAAGAACAAAACGCAAACAGACAGGCTTTACTCCAACTCCCTGAGTAATTCTGGTTCTTGAAATCACAATTTTCATTTTAAATTTAGTTATAGGTAAAACATCTAGCTACATTGTAAAATAAAATGAAAAGTCAGTGAGTAGTCTTTCCTTTGTTTTGTTGTTGCCTTACAAATATGCTCTTCTTTCTAAAGGACACCACCTAAGCAAGTTCTGTCATGAAGCAGTACCATCTGAATCTAGAACTTCATGCTGCAATGTTCTTGTTAACATCTGTTCCCAGAAAATATTGACATGCTTATGTTTAAAACATTACATATATTTTCCAGTATTTTTTTGACACTCCTTGAGTATGCTGGTAGTCTCAGAAGCAGAACATATAAGATTCATTATTGTAGATGAATTTATAAAAATCAGTCTTGAGTATGCATAGAAAATTCTTCCAAGTATTTGTTTAGCTTTAAAATTCTATTCAAGTGCAATGCTACTAGCAGTCTTCCCATTTGTTAGTAATTCTATCAGAATAAGATATTACTGATGAACATGCCACTGTATGTTTCTATACTAAGGTAGGCCTTCATATGAATGCTGTAACCACTACCCATAAAATTCAGTTTGATTCAAATTTTAGGCTGGACTTTTCTTTTACACATACAACATAACTTGTAAGGACAGCTGCAGAATTTGACATTGTGGAGCTCTAAGAAGGAAAATGTCTTTATTGGTTTAATCTTTTCCATCTTCAGTTAATCACAGCTCAATGCACCTGGACCATCTTCTTTATGAAGCCAGAGCCTAAAGATCAGAAGATAATTTGAACCATTTCCAAGTAACTGAACAGGTGCCCAACTTTAGATAGCTTTTTAAAATGACAGACAAATAAGAAATTACTAAAAATTAATTGTGAAATTTTAAAAAAATGTAGATATAATCTAACTCAATGATGACTGTAACACATCACTGGAACACAAGCAAAGTGGTTCATTAGTCATGAGCTTTAAATTGAGTATCCTTCACAAAGATATTATCAAATTTGATAGTTTTCAAATTCACAGGATGGAAACATAACATTCTCTGCAGGAATTACTGAGTAAAATTTTATCATTTAAGAAAGCATTTTGCAGCCATTCAGAAGACACTGATCATTTAAAATCAGCATTTTAGGATTGTGTTGTCAACTATATCATCATATGGGGATATGGCCCATAAGGAGCAGAACTGCTGAATCAGATATTAGTACTATTTATCCATTATTTTATACATTATAGTGCCATTTTCATGCTTAGTTAGGTTGCTGAGAGTACTTTTAATTCTAGAGAAGTTATATGCCCAACTTCTGTGTGTTTAACCTTCTTTTACAAAGGATGTCCCTAAAGTCTAATATTAATGCAGTAGCACTTCATTTAAGGAAAAATAACCATAATATTATAGATGACATTCAATTATGTACATTACAAATCAGTTTTTCTCCCACTAATTATAACCTTCTGATTCTGCTTTAATTTGCCTTCAAATGTATTTAAGTGTTATTTAATTTTTTTCCCATCTACTGGCACAAGTTCTTCAGATGTATAACTCTCTGATGATTTACTTGCAATATTCATAATAATTTATTATGTCCTCATACTTAGATCAATTATCTGTCTTTAATATATTGCTACCTTCTTGCTTGATATTCTAAGAAAAATGAGGCTTATAAAGTTGTTTGCCAGTCCTCCCCAACAGCTTTTTAATCTGTTGGTCAATTTAATTCAAATTTTAAAGAGAGAGGTGAAGTCTCCGTGACACTATGTTTACTCAAGGTTTGTGAAGGTTGTTGATCTGTGGGAAGGAAAGGGACCCTTCAAGGTACTAAACAAGAAGTGAAGTTGGGGTTGCAGAGAGAGTAACAAGAACTGAGACACAAAAGCTGGACGTGATGTGAGAAGAGCTGGCACCCTTGGAAGAGGGAAATCAGAGCAAAAAGCAAAAGTCTGGGGAAAAAAGTTCATTCTGGCCAAATGGTCATTCATTGAATTGATTTGCATGATTTTCTATGATTTCCAGTAGCTTCATTTACATGAAAAGAGAAAGAGAAATTATCCAGCCTGGCTTGACAAAGCATTTAATCCTGAGAAGTCCTGAGTGCCTCATCTGTCACTTGAGCAAATCTTAGGAATAGAATCTGACTTTATTTCATTTGTAAGAGTCATTTCTGTGATTCTCTACTGCATTTAGAGTAAGCAACTGCTTTTAAACTACAGGTCATAACTTTATTATAAGTGTAAGTCTCATAATTGCATTAAGACATTCCAAAAGCACATCTACAATAGAAACTTTGAGGTTTAATTTGCGTAAGCTGCAGCACTCCTTTCAGAAAAGGAAATGCTGTCATTTTTAGCATAAAGTTGTTCTATTTATATTATAAACCAAAGGCACAATAATGTGGGGAAGCAGGAATATTACCCAAACCACTCTGACATGAATGAGTTCAAAGCCTTTGCAAATTGTTTTTATTACATCAAGTAAAATCATTTCATCTTATACCCCAGTAGAATCTGGCACACACATATGCATTACTAATTTACAGCAGAAACCAGGTCTTCTCTCAGCAGTGGGTATGAATGAATCAAGGCCAGAGCAGGCATTTTCCTTGTACTGTGAGAGAAAGAAAGTGCTAACTACATCAAAGTTGGCCTGACTGCAAGTAAAACACCATCCAAGGAGGAAAACTACAAACATATTTTCACTTTGAGATTGTGAAAAATGGCTCTACCTTCCCTGAAGAGAACAGGATAATACTGCTTATACCTGCTGCACAGCTCTGCTTCTTTCACCAGGTTTCAACCAGAAGAAACTGAGCAACAGTCAACTCCTTTCCATTTGCTTTCGCTTGTGCACACTTGACTTGCTGCTGGTTTGCATTTTTGAGAGGCCTTTTCTCCTATTTTGCTGGAAGGCATAGTTGGTTTTTTCCTTGTCCTTGGACTGTGAAGCTGTGAAGCTGCACTCAAAAACAGAGTAGCCAACTTTTTTCCTCTACAGCAAATGGGTGCTATAGAGCGGCTGCCAGTAGTTGAAAACACAAGTGGCACAAATAACATCCATCATGTTTGTGACTCTGTAAATGGCTAAGACAGGCATTACCTTGCCTATCTGATCCCCACCTTTCCCACGAAGAGATTTAAACCCAGCTGTATTTGAGCTGGGGCACATCAACCGCAACCTCTGCTCAAGGTGCCTTTTCCAAACCTCTTTTTCCCTCTGATCAGAATGCAAACCACAAAGTGCTTAGTTCACATCCAGAGGCATGTACATGAGGATGGAACACTGTACAAATCTGAGTAACCCTGACAGGTATGAAATCTTTGGCCAGAAGATAATCTAAATCAGTCTCTGGAAGTGTTCATCAGTAATTTCAGTGACAGCCTCATCCCAAAGGCACTTGCTAGTTATATGTACTTTTTGCTGGCCTCCGGCACAAACTGTTAGAACTAATTCCCCTTCACCTCTCTAAGCCTGCCTCTAACCAGAGCTGAAGGCATTTTTAATTTATTTTTAGGGACTCATCAAATGTCTGTTTCTTCTTATTTCTGTTCTGTAATCTACCCAAGAGTTTCAGTCACATCCCTAATCAGGATGGATCACACCCATTCAAATTAAACCCTTGCTCTACAAAGGATTCAGCTGTCTTTGGAAAGAGCTTAATAGAGTCACCTTGTGTCTACCCAGAGCTCCTGGCTAAGCTGTCTTTCTCAAATGCACACATAGGCAGAGCCTCACTCTATTTCTCTCCATTTGATGCAGAACTGCAGCAAACATCCATAGGGGTCTCTAGCAAGGACCCAGGTCATATGGTTCATTCCTGGCAGAACAACATCCACAGGTTTTTTTTTTTCTCCAGTGCTTATATGTATTTTCAAGTCTAACAATGTTTTCATTAGTCTATTCCTAACCATTCTGCTTCTCAATTTCTGCCTGCTTACGCTTTACACACTCTTCAAGACATTTAGGTGAGTTAATTTTGATGTCAAGCAGATTTTGTATATTGCTTGAACACTTTGGAGAAATAAAAAAGAAAATACTATAAAATTATTCAGAATATAAAATACCATCTGTTAATTCTAGTGATTTACCTTGGAGTACAGTACTTCAGGACAACCTGGTAACTGAGAATACAAGTCACAGCATGTGGATTAGCTTCGCATCCTTTAGAAACTAAGAATCATAACTTTTTAAAAAGCTGTTTGTACTCTTTGTTTGTGACAAATGTGACCCAATCTATCCAATAATGATAAGTTGGAATCCGCATCACACAGAAACAAGATTTTGAAAAAGCATTTAAATCTTCATTGTACTGAGCTCACAGTATGATTCAAAGAATGAATTAGAAATCCTGCAGATGGATGCATAAGAGGGAATAATCTTCCTTAGACAATGCAGTGTCTTAAACCCGTGGTGAAAGGAAATTATTGACTGTTTGCAAGATCAGTAAAGGAGCTGTGAGGGCATAAGGCTGACCTGAAAATTTCTATGAAAAAATCTGCTTCCCTTAGGGACATACTAAAAAATAAAGAGGAAGTAATTGTCTGCAAAAGGAACTGTTAGAGGTCATACAGCTTTCAGCTATAAAAAGGCAGTTATTCATTAAAAGCCAATAGTGTTCACATACACTGAAAAACAATCAGCCAGTTCTGTTTAAATATAGTTCTGGACAAGGAGAACTAAGTTCCACACCACACATTTCTACCAAATTAGATGCTTGCTGATGTTTATCTTTCCCTGTGGCTTTTTTCATAAGTAGTGCAGAGGGTCATGGTCCTGATTCTCCTCCCCATTTTTCCTCATCCCCCGATGAGAAGTCTGAGATTTATATACCTGGATTTCATTGGTTGCATGGAGAGGGAGAGATTTATGTTATCCCTTTTGGTTCTTACAGACAGGAAGTAATCACAGTGGTAATAGAACAGGAGTATACTAGTCTGGTTCACTAGATGGCAATCAGGAGTAGTTTTGCTTTGAGCTAAGCAAAATTTTGGGACAATTGTTATGATTATTATACCATATTGTAATCCCGGTCAAACCTACAGAAGCTCTAGGTTTGAATTCTCAAGCCCTCCATTAAGAGATTGCATAGCTTCAGTGTAGCAGAATTAAACAGCATTTATGCACAAACAATAAAACAGAGAAAATTGTTCAAGGGGAAAAAAAAGTTGTGTCATATTATGATTTAGCTTAAAAACAGGACCTTTCCCAAGAGGTGTTGGCTGAAGCTGCTACCACTCTGTGAGCCCCCACCAGATGATATAGCACTTCTGCACCAGTATGGCTTAAAAATTATATATTGGTGTGGTTGGAAGTCATCCAGTCCTACTTTACTGCCCAAGCAGAGCCCTCTACAGCGCAATACTCAGGAAGTCCACATGGCTTTTCAATCTCTCTGGGGAAATAGGCTCCACAGTCTCTCTGGGCAACCCGTTACCATGCTCTGTCACTCCCACAGAAAAGCTCTTCCTCATGTTCGGGCGGAATTTCCTGTGTTTCAGTTTGTGCCTATGGCCAAACCTAATAAGCGGGGAAGGATCACGTCCCTCCACCTGCTGGCAATGCTCTTCCCAATGCCCCCAGGATACCATTGGCCTTCTTGGCCACCAGGACACACTGCTGGCTCATGGAGAGCTTCTTGTCCACCAGGACCCCCAGGTCCTTCTCCACAGAGCTGCTCCCCAGCAGGGCAGCCCCAGCCTGTGCTGGTGCCTGGGGTTGTTCCTCCCCATGTGCAGGACCCTGCACTTGCCTTTGCTGACTCCTTTGATTTGCCTGAACCATGTTGGTGTAAAGCCTCAGATCAGACAGTGTTTGATGACCCTTGCAGAAGACCCTCAGAATTTGGGGCTGTAGCGCTTTGGGGCAGATACTTATTCTCTTTTTACCTACATGTAAATCAGGAGACACAGTCTAGCTTTCTAAAGAAAGACTGCAAACTCACCGATTCAAGACTTCGAAAAATGCTCAGGTTTTTCTTTCATTCCTTTTCAATTTTAATGAGCTCAAATTTATTTCAGAAAATATTTTTTGCTTAATACAAAAGTTATTTGCAAGAATATCCTAAATGTTTCCCAAAACTTAAAGGCAGACTTCACTAAATCAAACAAGGAATTTTAAAGTATTAATCAAAATTATACACACTTTTCTAAGTTACAAAAGCAGAACAAAATTATTAAGGTGTTTTCTGATGCAATTTACTAACTACTTTTTCCTTCCCTCCCTTATGTCAGCTTTTCATTGAAATGCACAAATAAGTCCATCAAAATAATGCTGATCTGAAGACATTTAAATAAATTAACCAATCCTTAAATCTTTAGCTTGTAATATTAATTTACCATGAGAAAAACTGTTAAGTCAAATCTAAGCTCTGATATAAAAAAATTAACATGAGCATAAATGCAGCCTCAATGCTGTTTCCAGGTCAAATAATGAGCAGGATTCTTAAGCAATCACAGCCCTGAGAAAACAGTATTAATTCTATCTATGGCATGTTTGACTCTATGAAACACACTGATTCTGGTTTTCCTTGCCCTCTGCATTGTGTTATTATCTGAACAGGCTTTTTCACACCCATGTTGCAAAACCCTCCAAGATAAACTAAACTCAGAAATCACCATACGCAAAATAAAATTTCAGAGGGACAATCTCCAAATATGAATCAAACAGAATGTATAAAATTCCTTTTTTCTTTTAGAATTATGAATCTAGAAGCCCAGCACTTTAATCAGATTCACAACCCCTGCATACAGCACAGCACAGACTGTGCCACTGCCTCCAGCTTCATCTGAGTCTTTTTGTAGGCGAATTTTCAGGAAGTCAACTGTAATGTTCTTAAGTGCAGATGCTGGCCCAGAAATCTCTAGAGTCCAAGAGTTTTCACAAGATATAAAAAGAAAGAATGTCTGATCCATTACAATTTGCATTCTGCGCTTTTTTTTTCCCCTGGTAAAAAACCCTTCTGATCTCAGTCTAAGGGATTCTAAGGTATCAGAGATGCCAACAAACTTCCCTGATTCACAAATAAAGTATCACAGTGACTTTCAGTTAAATCCAAAAATGGAAGGCATTGAAAGACTGTGGAAGAATAAATGTGTTTTTAATCTCCTTGGTCATTTGGGTGGGAGAGAATCATAGAATGACTTGGGTTGGAGGGATCTTGAAGATCATCTAGTTCAATCCAACTGCCATGGGCAGGGACAACTTCCACTGGACCATGCTACTCAAAGCCCCATCCAACCTTTCCCTGAACACTTCCAGGGATGAGGCACCCACAATTATTCTGAGCAACCTGTTTCAGTCTCTCACCACCCTCACAGTAACACAGTTTTTCCTACTGTCATTTTGGATCTATTGCCCCTTGTCCTGTCACTACATGCTCTTTTGAATAATCTTGTCTCATCTTTCTTGCAAGTTCTCCTCAGGTAGTGGAGGCCCTAGTTAGGTCACCCAACACCTCCTCATTTCCAATTCTCTCAGCCTTTCCTCTTAGGAAAGATCCTCCATCCTTCTAATCATCTTGGTAGCCTCCTTTATACTTGCTTCAAGAGCATGTCCTTGCTGTGCTGTGCCCCCAGAGCTGATGCAGCCCTGCAGGTGGGGTCTCAGCAGAGCAGAGCAGAGGGGCAGAATCCCCTCCCTGCCCTGCTGCCCACCCTGCTCTGGATGCAGCCCAGGACACGTGTGGCTCTCTGGGCTGGCAGTGCCCATGGCTGGGTCATGCCCATCCCCAGCCTGGATTGATACCAGGGTTTGCCCTGACCCAGGTGCGGCACCAGCACTTGGTCTTGTTAAACCCCATGAGGTTCGCATGAGCCACTTCTCCAGCTTGTCCAGGGCCCTCTGGATGACATCCCATCCTTCAGGTGTGTCAACAGCACCCCTCACCTTGGGGTCATCTGCAAAACTGCTGAGGGTGCACTCAATCCCTTTGTCTGTCATTGCTGTAGAAATTTAATAACTCTGGTCCCTGTACAGACCCCTGAGGGCACCACTTGTCAGTGATGTCCATCAGAACTAGAAGCCATTGATCACCCTCTGGATGCAACCGTCCAACCAGTTAATCAGCCACCTAACAGTATAATCCATCATTCCCCAGAGAAAAGGATGTTGTGGGCAACTATGTTAAAGATTTTAGAGAATCCAGATAAATGACATCTGTAGCCCTCCCCTTGTCCACTGATGGAGCCACCCAGACACAGAAGGCCACTGACTTGGTCAGGCACAACTTGCCTTGATGATGCTGTGCTGGCTGTCTCAAATCATCTCCCTGTCCTCCATGTGCCTTGGCACAAATTCTAGGAGGACAAATTCTAGGAGGATCTGTTCCATCACCTTCCCAAGCACAGAGGGGAGATTGACAGGTCAGTAGTTCCCAGGGTACTCCTTTCTACCCTTTTTAAAGAGGGGTGTAATATTTCCCCTTATCCAGTCACCTGGGAGTTCTCCTGACTGCCATGAATTTTCAAGTATCACAGAGAGTAGTTTGGTAACCAAATCCCTCAGCCGTATGCCTCAGGATTCTGGAATGCATCTTGTCAGTTCCTGTAGACTTATATACATTTAGGTTCCTCAGGTAGTCATGAACCTACTCCTTTCTTACAACAGAAGGGACTTTGATCTCCCAGTCTCCAACCTGCTGTTCATCCACTTGAGGGTGTGGGAAGAGAGGCTGCCTGGGATGACCGAAGCAAAAAATTGTTGAGTAGTTCAGTCTTGTCTGTTGCTACCTGCTCACCAGTCTTGTTTGTTGGAGAGGGTACACTTTTTGATCTTTCTTTTCCAGTTAACGTACCTGTAGACACCCTTCCTGTTATTCTTTGTGTCCCTCTCCAGATTTTGGTTCCAGTTGTGCCTTGGCCTTCCTCACCCCCTTCCTACACAACCATACTTCTTCTCTATACTCTTCCTGTTAGCTGTCTGTTTCCACTGCTTGGGCATTTGCTTCTTTTCCCTTAGTTTGACCAGCAATTTCCTAGTCAGACATACTGATCTTTTGTCTTCCTTTCCCAGTTTCCTTCTCCTGGGAATCACTAGCTCTTGTGCTCTGTGGAGGACTTCCTTAAAGATCTGCCAGCTCTCTCCTGTGACCCTGTCCCCATGGGCAGTCTCCCAAAACATCCCACTGACTATCTCCCTGAAAAGCTGGAGGTCTGCCTTCCTAAAGTTCAGAAGCCTGATGTTACTCCTTACCTAACCTCTATCTTTCCGGACTGCAGACTCCACCAGTGCATGATCACTGCAGCCCAGGCTGCCTCAAATCTTGACATCCCTGATTAGCTCATACAGGTAACCATCACATCACATTCCCCTTAGTTATTAGGGCTGACTATCACGTGGCCTAAGAAGGTGTCCTTCATGCATTCCAGGAGTCTTCTGGACACAACTCGCCATGCTTCTTTCCTAGCAGATGACAGCATGGTTGAAGTCACTCAGCAGAGCAGGAGAAGGATGGTCATGACGTCTAACTCAGATTTTCCCATGCTACATGAAATGTGGCCTGCTTCTTTTGATATAAAATAAGATTGCCTCACTTGTAAAAACAAGAAGACACTTGATCCCAGACAGCACATAAACTGTGTCACAAAAAATAATAGGAGTCAGGACTCAAGGAACCAGGGGTCCCCACGAACAATCTACTCAAAAATAATTAGTTCTTTTCCATAGTTACAGTGTTTACCCTAGATGTTACAGAGTCAGGACACGTTCTGCTTCATGTTGAGCAAGGTTTCTTAGAAATTCATTGAGGCTGGATGTGGATTTCTAAGGAGCCATCAGATATCTCTTCTAATCTTAGTTTCCATGTTATTTAAGGCAACACTATAAAGAAACTATTTCCTTTGATAGAAACACATCAATCTAATTGAAACTAACAGAAATTACATGCCTGCAATGATCAGAAACCAAATTTTTACAAGTCCTGTATGCCATAACTAAAACCTGTTTTTATTCTTTCTAAATCTAAAGGAAGCATTTGACTTTGAAGAACTGTAATTACAATCTAAACAAAATTATTTCAATCTAGCTTTTAAACCCCAAACCACAGAAATCTTTTCAACTAGAAGAACATTCCAGGCTTGAATTTCCAATATTCCCAATAGATGCTCGCCAAAACAGTGAAGGCACAAGAAGTTTAATTACTTGAAACTCTTTACCTACCTCAAGGAGCCTCTGTTATGTCAGAGAAGTCATATGAGCTTCCTCAAATATTTGCACATCATATATTCAAACCATATTACTGCTTCAGCAATTAGAACTTCTCTCAGGTTCAGCAGGAACAGGATGAGGCAGCCGTGGACATACAGCTGAGAGTTTTGTGCAACACATCTTGCTCCAACAGCCCTGCTGTTATTTTGTTAGCTGCTATTTTTCCACCAGCTTTCAATAAAGCAGTTCACAATGAGTTCCCAATCTCAAAACCCTTCTGGGAGCACTGGTGTGAATATATGAAAACTGCTCAGCTTTTATCTGTCAGTATGGGTTTTAAGCTCTAAAAATTGCCTTTTGAGACTCACACAGAGCTGTGTTGCAAAAAAAAAAAAAAAAAACAAAGGCTAGAACCTGCTGTCAACTGCACCTTGTTTATCTGTAAACTTCACCGTTATTTAATGGAATGAGCAATTTCAATCATATCACATAAGTCCCGATGTGTGGAATTTTCACTTTGGTAAGAGGCAAAATAGGTGTAGAGGTGCAGTAGTACATAAAATCAAACACCATGCCTCCAAAAGCATTGTGTCAGTTTCTTTAAGAGCCTTGGCACTGATTTCAGTGAAAAATAGTATTGAAGAAAATTTCTATGGAAAAAAATTGCATCATTTTGGGTTTCTTCAGTGCAAGGAAGGAAGGCTTTGAAATCTCATTTCTTTTAAAGATACAAAGAAAATAAAATAGAAGTTAACCTACTGCTGGCTCATTAGAGTGTAAAATATGGCATGGTGGTCTCATGAGGGATTGAAGAATGATTGTTTTCTAAGTGAAAGATGGTGATAAATAAAGTTGTGACTTTCTAGTGCTGGGCAGGTCAATCTGTGATCAGCAGCAGAGCAGTTGATAGCAAAGTGGGTTTCTGGATAAGCTCTGTTTGTTGAATCAAATTTTCTGATATTCTAGCAGGTATCAATAAAAAAACCTGTTGTTCCATATGCTTCCTTGACTGACCTCTTCAGTGAAGTCTCTACTCCTCCAAGACATATTTTCAGAAATTTTAATAAAGAATTACAGTGTGTCAAACCCTGGTCTAACCTTAAACTTTAGGAGCTATCAAACAGCTAGTATTTTTAAAGCAGCAGTAGAAAATTGTATGTTAAGCAGTTACGGGCATTTAGCATACACATGCAGCTAAACATTTCAAATAATATCTTTGGAGGATGAAGTCTTGTCCCTGGTGAATTACCATCAGGTTTGCCACAGACTCGTCTTGAATAACACTCTAAACAAAAGCCATAGACTGTTTTTCCTACACAGCCTTTTGCCCATACCTCACTATCTAATCATAATATAACCACGATTTCTAACAGCAAAAGTGTGACGGTGGTCACAAGGGTTTAGAGGTGAAGAGAGACGATAATGTTGACCTCATGATCAGAAGGCTTGATTTATTATTTTATTATATATATTACATTATGACTATACTAAAAGAAATAGAAGGAAAGTTGTCAGAAGCTAGCTAAGCTAAGAATAGAAAAGAATTAATAACAAAGGAGCTCTCTCCGACTCTGTCCCAGAGAGAGCTCGGTCCTTGATTGGCCATTAATTATACACATCCAAGATGGGCCAATCACAGGTGCACCTGTTGCATGCCACAGCAGCAGATAACCATTGTTTACATTCTTTTTCTGGGGCCTCAGCTTCCCAGAAGGGAAAATTCTAAAGAAAGGATTTTAATGAAAAGATGTCCGTGACACAAAAGTTTATAAAAAAGCTTTTTCAATGTTACGGTAGTTCAGATAGTACTATCTTAACTGATTTCTAGCACAAATCACATGGATGCAGCTTGTTGAAAATACTACTCTCACTGCTTAGCTATGCCTAATTAGACAGCTGTAATCTGCCAATAAATAACACAAATTATAAGTTTGATAAACAAGTGTAATTTCTATGTTACCGGCCATTTTAGTTTTAGTTAGCTTTTATTCTTCATTTTACCATCCTTTTTGTTTTCCTCCTGGCCTTAATACTACAAAAGCTTAAGATGATTTTACTCTTAGAATTTTACCCTTCAGCCACCCCATAAAAGTTTGTTTCAATCCTTTAATCCTCTAATTTTCTTAATTAAGTATATAAAAATAGTTATAAAAATTTTCAGGAGAGATAATTTCTTTTAATTACTCTTCTCTGATGAATAGAGGATGCATATGATCATTGTGTCAGAAACAAAAGTTATAATCCCACATAAAATGCTGCATAAAGTTGGAATGTGCCCTATAAAAACAGAGATGGAAACTATTATTTGTAAGTAAGTCAGTAAGTTATTTTCTAGCTCAAAAATAGTAGGTTACTACTCCTTAATTATTTAAAAATTTGTGATACACCTATAAAGCACCTGGTCTCAGTGTTAAAATTAACACATTGAGATGTATAAATACAATAGCTTCCGGCTTGCTGCTAAGTCAACATTCTTCCTCTGTATTCAATCAGTTCATGTGTTATAGAAGAGCTGTAGTGAATTCTTTCTCTTTCCTCATTGATCTTGAGTTATCATCTGCTTGCATCAATAGCAACCAAGGTCCCAGTTGTCCTCAGCACCCAAAACTCTGTCCTCTTCTTGTTTTCCTTTCATCTCCACAGTCAACCCCTGTGATGTCTTATTCAGAACATCGTCTTCATCTCTTTTCAGCTCCCTGTGAGAGTTCTGTCCCTGCTACCCTTCTCTATCCTCTGCCTATCTCAGAAACACTCATCTCTGAAACAGACAGTTCACAGAGCTACCTTCTCCTTACCCATTCCCTCCAGGGCAGGTTGAAATCCTGATCTCTCTGACACTTTTCATGGATACCTGCCTGCCAGTTTAAACAGCATGTGGCCAAGGGATAGCCTTCTCTATTTTTTCAATCCACATTGATGCTTCAGGATAACACTGCAGTCCTGCTTGTCATCAGGTCCATGAGCTGTGTTTTCCTTGACTCAGACTCCCTCCATGTCTCTCTCATTTCCCAGATATCTGGAAGCCTTGTGGTTTATTTCTGCATGTGCCTTTCATACCCACCAGTAAATATATAACTGGTGCAAGCTAACAGCTGATACTAATTGCCATTACAGTACAGCAGAAGCTTTCCTCTGACCATGACAGAAGTACCTTTTTTTTTTCCCCCAAATGAATTGCATTTCTACTCTGTGTTCAAGTCCTTTCTTGGTTAGCTATCTCCTCTTTGATAACACAAGGTCAGCTCTCTCCTTATTTCTACTCAAAGGCTGAAAACATCAGCCCCTACCTGGTATTTCTGTGTGTCTATTCTATTCTTTCAGGAGTCCTTTATGTTTTCTCCAGTACTGCTGCACATACAGAGAAGAAGCTTCTATAAAGACGTGCTAAAATTAATTCCCTAATCTTCTTCATACACAAACACCATTTTCCATTATTTCCCCATAACCTCCCTTTAATAATTGGGCTGTTTATTATGACACCTACATTGTTTCTTTGCTTTCTTGTTCACCCGCAACTTTCTGGTCTCCATCTGTCACCTCAACTACTTTTTCAAATTTCTGGGATGCTATGGAATCAGAATTGTCATCTTTGTTTACATAACAAAAAAAACCAAAACAAGTTCTTGTTCAGAAGGGTTGCTCAAAAACTTTACCAAAATATATTAAACAAACTGTAAAGCTGAATGTATGATCTAGATGAGAAGCAGTGCCCATTCTGAAGAAACTAGGGCTTTCCACAAGGCCAAATCTGATTCTGCCTGCAACCTTGTCTCCTAGCCACATGTAAATGCTGTAAAGCCACTGGGGTTTTTAGTGCTGTCAGTTAGTCCACAGTCCAGATGTAGAAATGGAAGCTATAAAATCGAATCCACTCCTGCCATCACTCTATGATCAATTGTACAGCACCTATGGAAATGAAGCTACTAACTCATAAACCATAACTCTGGAGATTGTGAAATTGTTCTGATCAGACGTGCTGAACCATGACAGGGTAAAATTATGGTAGTTGCTTGTCCTTATTTTTTTTTTACCTTGCTCATTCAGACACTGGAGAAACAGCTGCTTTCAGGATGCAGTGAGCATTAACCACTGAAAATCAGGCCCTGATAAAGATGTTGTCCTTTGCCAGAGGGGGTCTAGGCTCACCAGAAAGGACATGCATATTCCTTACTTTACTTTTCTATCAAACTCCTTCTTCTTCTGGGGGAGTGAGGCCTCAGACACAGAGCATAGTTAACCATGCAACACAGAGCCATGTCCAGAGTTGTTTGCACCCAGAAAAAGTAAGCTACATGCACTCATGCACTACTTAGCTGCCCCAAAATATTCTCATTGACATAGGGAAAAGTGGCAGTGAAAGCAACGACAAAAAGGCTTTTTTCCATGTAAGCAATGTAGATTAGACACAAATCCAGGATCCCCAGACAAAATGTGTTATATCTGGACATATCTACAAGAGACTGAATAGGACCTTTGTTTTGAGGTGAGCCACACAAACAGGAAAAGATTAAGATCAGGCCAAGCAGGATATTCCTGTGTTCCAGGCTGTCTGGGGGCCACTGGAAGGCAACTCTAAAAATAGAGTTATCAGGTGTTTAAAGTGATGGCAAAGCTCATTCCATCTGATAAGCCATAGTTTCACCTGTGGGTTGACTTATGAGGTGAGAATCTTTCAAAGGCTCAGGTTTATTCAAATCACTTACCTTCATAGCTGCGGATGCTAATGTGTTTATGTGTGATAGATAATTTTGCCATCTATCTGAATACCCTAAAGATGGTAAAAAATCTGTTTTCATAGCCAAGGACATAAATTAGTTTCTTGTGGAGGTCGACAGATGTTTGTCCCTCCCATGTGCTGCAGAAAAGGTGAAGAGTCAAGGTCTCTTGCATGTTGAAAAGCAAGATGGGATGAGGATTTTTGACTGCTCAGATACAGCAAATGTGGTACTCTATCTTCAGAAGGTTAACATGCAACTGCCCGATGTCAGTAATCCCAATCATAAAGCTGGTATTGTAATTCTGACATATTACAAAACTGTTAAAGTTGGGAAGTTATCTGGGAACGTCCTTGCACATTTGGAATTGTGGCTGCAGAATGAAAGAAAAAACATCTCAAAGAATATATTTAAATCAAATGGACCACAAAGGATCTGAAATTTCTGAAGATTTATATCTCAGTCTCATAAAGACAGTCCTTAAGGCTGCTTCTGGTAACATGTGACAAGTTCTGTGTAGGGTTGACAGAGCAGACCCATATATTGCATATTTTTTATCATGCTAATACATGGACAGATCTACAAGTTCAAATGAATCGGCCCCTTCCTCCACCCACCTCGAATTTAGGTTCAGCCATGTGCTGACTAAAAAAGGATCTCTACACCGCTGGGGCAGAAAAGGTTCAACCTCAACGTCCATTTCTGCAAGGAGCCTAGCATTGTCCCACCATGTCACCATGCCTTCCCGACCCCTGCTTCCCAGCCTATCCTCCCTGCAATGTGCACAAGTCCCAGCAGCCTGGAAATCCTGCCAGGGAAGGAACAAAGTGGTGCAGCAGAGCTAATGAGCCTGGACTTGACCCTGCTCAAAAAGTATTAGGGTTGCAATTTAAGTGGGCCGTAAGATCTCAATTAAAAATGGCTTAAATGCCCAGTTAAGCTCTGCTCAGGTTTAGACACAGCTACTTTACTACACTCAAATTATTGTCATGCACAAAGAGAAAACAGCAAACAGAATATTTATTTCTCATGTAATTTAAACTTTACCAGCTAAATAACTGACTTTAAACATTTTGTCATCAGCACTGTGCTTTTCTATTTTAAAATAAATTCCAACCCACTTGGGAACAGCTTTTTCTTTTTTCCTTTTCTAAGGGTATCACCTTCTAAAATGAGACATAATTACAGATTTGGATGTTTTGAACTGTGACCTAATGAACCAGTCTATTACACATTGTTTCTTCACATTTCTCGGAAACGTGCTCACTGGAATGTTTTCTAATAAATTTAACCCACAAACTCAAGTTCTAAAGTACAAAGAAGCAGGTAGACCAGACCTTCTGCATGAGAATTCATGGGTTTTCTTCAAAAATGTTGGTGGAAATAAAAGTATTTTTCAAAAGCCATGCTAAGAGATGCAACCTCCCAGACCCAGCAATTTTGAAAAGGGATACGTTTAAAAAATATTTCTAAGATATTTACCTATTATTGCACTTACCTATTAAATTTCAATTCATGTAATTCAACATTACCAAAATTGACTAGTTTACTTTAAAGATGTTCTCCACAGAAGACTTTTCAAATTATGACTTTTCATGCCTGTAATGTGGCTAGAAAAGACAGTAATTGGCTAGAGCCCTCTCCTAATTTAGAGCCCTCTCCTAAATGTACTTCATTAAAATCTTTGTTAGGAGCTACTTGAGAAAACAATTTGCCCTCTATGTGCCAGACATGACTGTCATCCATGATGAGGCTTACATGCTTCTCCTTTAAAACAGTGTCCTCTCCATTCTAAATATGAATGCATCTCTTGATGCTCTCACCCCTTGACCAGGATTTTCCTCAGCTTACAGGTCTTGTTTCTAGCTGGACACAGCAGCTGAAGAAATGGAAAATAGCTGGTAGGTTTTCACCACCACAGCGAAACACAAGACCGTCATTCTGGCATCAGCTCTGAGGGTGCAGTTTCTATCAGCAAAGCTGAACAAATCCTCTGTAAGAAACACTGACTTGCTCAACTTAACTGTGTGCAGAAGTGTGCAGAGAACTCCAATACCCTGAGAAAGTAGAACTTCCTTGGCTTACTCTCCACAATGGTGTGAAGCAGAACCCCACTGATCCTGATCAAACTTCATTCTTTGGCATGCAGCGGAACCAGGGGAACTACAGAAGAAGGGCAATGTCTAGATACCCTAGCCAGGAAAGTGGGCTAGGTAGCACTTGAAGCTTAAAAGTGCTACCTAGCCCAGTTTTACATGTTATTAAAATGTAAAACTAGCTCCAGCAGTTGTGTAGTAGCATAACAGGCCCATGGATTTGCATGATGGAACATATATCTCCTTACAGCACCATCCAAATAAGAGAGTGAGATAACCTCAAAATGAAAACAAGATACTGCAAATGTGCACACTTTCATCTCGCTGAGTAATTTGACAGATTCTGTGACTGAGACAGACTGAGCCTACTATGTATTGCTAAAGCATAGTCCCAGACATCATTGAGGGTATTTTGGTTTCTAGCTTTCACCAATTCCTTTTCAATGCATGGTTTTATTCTGCATTTATACAAAAACCTCAAACATCATTATCTGCCTCTTCACATACCATGAAAAGAGCTTTCCATTTCCTGAGCACGTTCTTTAGCAGTGTCTGTGAGGCTTTTATTATTTTTTTATGTTTTCATCAATTTTTGCAGCTTTATTTATGAGGCTTCACTGCTGTGCTGCCTAAGAGGTTAACAGATTACTACTATTGTAGTCAGTGAAATAGAATATTGGTCCTAGACTAGAAACCCTCCTCCTGGGAGACTTATTTGGAAATAAGTCTTTAACTCAGAATAGATTTCCCTTATGAAGCCAGACATGCATAGCATTACTTTGAGCCTATCAAATAATTTGCTGGGAACTGAGATAATCTGTCTTAATAAATAATAATCTAGCTCAAAAATGTTCCTCGTTTTGAGAAGACCAGGCACTACAGATTTTTCTTACATAGTGCATTATGAAAATAAAATCTGTTTTAAAAATCATGCTTACCTAACATGTTAGGACATACTCTCATCATTTGTATTGTGGATTTTTCTTTCATTTCCTCTTTTTAGACATACCCATCTAATCTTCCTCTCAGCTGGCCCTATCAGGTAGACAGGTTCCCAATTGTCTAGGTGTCCCAATTATTTCAAGGCAGTATTTCAAGGCAGTAACCACCCAGCTACCTGGGATCAGAAAGACCAGTCAGTGTTTTCCAAAACTCCCAATGGGTCAAAAGCATAGACACTGAAAGAAAACAGCAATGTACCAGATGCAGAGGACCCCTTGCTAGAAAAAATTAGTGAATAATTTTTTTTACAAATAATTTCATTATCTGTTCATGAACCTGCCAGGAACACTACATTTGTCTGATGGATAAATTATTCATTGTGAAATACTTCTTCAGCACCATCTGTGACTAAAGTTCTCAGAGCATTGTACTGTTTGTTAATTCGCTAAGGACTTAGAATTATTATTTAAAGCCTGTCTATAGCAAAGGCTGCAGAAAATGTTATAGTAAATACAAACAAATCACTGCAAGCATGAATTAGATAAAAGATATAATTATACCAAAACCATGATTAAATGGTCAACTTTTGGTGTTTAGATGCAGAAAATCACCAGTAACTGACATTAGAGAAGGATGCAAACAAGCTAAAATGGGAGCATGCATCTCTCTCTCTTGCTGACACATTCACACTCCTGCCTACCATTCCCCTCCACTGACTCTCCCACAGGACGTGAATTTTGCTGCTCATGCTCTCTCTTTCCTCTAGTCCTACCTATTTTCTTCCTTCTACATCATTGACTCTGGGAACTTTTGTCTGTTTCTCCTCCGTGAGTTCCTCTCCAACACAGATGTCTTCATTCTTGGTGCTACTAGAACAAAGCTACTAGAACAACATTTTAGTAATTTGCTCATCTGAGCTGGGTGCTACTGCTGCTTCTCCCTTTGTCCCCTGCCCCTCACTTTCCCCAAATGTAAGAAAAGAGCCCCACATATCAAATGGGCAAGAAAGGGACAGCAATCTCACTACTCTGTCAGTCAACATTCTCCTCTGTCCAACACACCTTGAAGGGTATTTTGTAGGAATATCCCACACCAGGCTGGGGAGGAGCAGGAACCACACTTTTCAAGCTTTCTGGAAAGAGCTGTACTGGGTCACAGCATTTTGTCTCCCTCAGAACATGAGCCACTTCTGCCTCCCACTCTAACGGTGCTGATATGAAGTGGTTGCTAGTACTTAAGAATTACTCTAAAACTATTCCTTGTGTATGTCTATATGCATAAGCAAAAAAAAAAAAAAAAAAAAAAAAAAACCAACACCCAAAACCTAGCATTTGCATTCAAAACACTATTGTGAGTCAACTCTACAGAAGAACTTGGCATTGTTCATTTTTGGCATTGATCATTTTTCTTCTGACAGAACACATCAAATACAGGCTGAGGTCTGCATAATGCACACAATATGTCCTGGGGGGAACAAAATCTTGTAAAAGAGCTTTTAGAGAGGCGGTTGGAAAGCAAAGAGGCTTTATGTTCTCTCTGCCTGTAGCTCCAAAATGCCTACTATGGAGCTAACATTATTTCCCAACACGTCTGATGGAACATAGTTCAGAAAAGTAACGCTTCTTTCTTCACCCTCTCTCAAGAGATGCGAGGCAAAATTTCTGAGAAAATCAAAGATTTGAAGGTGTTCTAAGAGCCACTGTTGCCCTGCTGTTTGGAAGCTCTGACAAAGGTGCAAGAGCTGCTGCTGCAAGTGTTGTGCAGAGCTCACCAAGGTCTAAATCCAGCCAACCAGAGTAATCTTGGCTCCTCAGGTGCATCAAGACTCTTTGAGTTGAGACATAGCTGAAATCTGAATCTGTCTGGAAATTGACTGCGGTCCGTTCCAAAAGTACATAACGAACTGAGACAGTTTTGCTTGAAGCTTGGAGTAAAAGTGAGGTCTCATTTGGAGGAATTTAGGAAATCCAAGACAGAGATGACTTAAGTGCCTGGTGGGAAGGATTTTTCTTCACTCTTGAGTTTTTCCCATTATTTCAGGGGATGACAAACCAGCATCACCTCTTTTCAACATCTGCAATGACAGAAAACTTATCTTCCTCATTGCTAAGCAGGTTCTATTCAGAGGAGAATTTAAATTCCTAATCTTACAGTTAGTCTGGAGTAGTGGCTCAATAAGCCACTGGTTGTGTGATCACACCTGACAAAAATCTGCAACAATTTTAAATTCCCTGTGTATATTAATCTGATATTCTTACATAATACCTAAAAAGTCTGCCATTTAAATTCTGATTTTTCTGTACTCCCTGGAATATTTTTTCTTTTCCTAATGATTTTTTTATTAAGCAAAAACTTTGGACAGTGTTCCTCTAAATTTATATTTGCTGAGAAAATCTGAGGAAAATAATCTTTTTAATAATCTTTTAGGATGTGCACATTTGTGCAAGAAAAACATATTCTCTTTCTGCTGCATGTTTTGTGCAAAAATTACAGTAAGCTTGGTACAAGATAATACTTAAACTAAAGCCTGGGTCAAGATTAAATAAACAAATATTTAAACACATAGAAGAAAAAAATTACCTGTCATTCCTTTGGCACCTTGCCACAACTAAAATTTAAGAAGAGTCACAGAAAAGAAAAAAAAAAAAAAAAAACAAAGTAAAGAACCTAAAGAAGTAAAGAAGCTTGTGAAAGCTCTAGAAGTATTTCTTTTATTGTGGCTCTCAGACTTTTTTTCTCTGATCAGAATTCCTATAGGGAAGAAGAAGATACAAAGAATTTAAAAAGAAGCAAACATATTTGTGAGGAAATGTGTAGCTGAGGGAGATTTTTGATAGGATTATTCTCAGCAAAGATTGAAGATGTCTATTTTCAGACATGAAGGTACTTCAATAAATATAAAGCAATATTTATGAGTTCCTAGATTGGTTATTTAGCAGCAAGATGTTTGAGATGCCCTATTGCCCTGCATCAGGCCAGGAGAGGGTTCCTTTCTGCAGTAGCCAGGAGAAGCCTGGCCAGGACCCAGGGGTGGTTCTGTACCACCCCATGCCATACACACAGAGGATGAGTGGGAGCAGGGTCCCTCCTGGCCAGGTGGATGGTGCAGTGCTGGGTTCTGTGTGGGGAGCACTCGCCTGCAAGAATCGCCTGCCTCTCTCGTGTGCTGTCATTCATTTTGCACTCTTGTCTGCTGTCATTCATTTTGCTGCTGTTACCCTTCATTTCTTACTTCATTGCTGTGTCTAGTCAGCTGTTCTTATCACAACCCATGTTCTTTACCTTATGAGCCTTCAATTCTCCTCTTCATCCCACTGCAGGGACAAAGGAGACTAAGCAAGCAGCACATAGTTCAGAATGTTTCTGTGAGAGCACTAAATTGGTGAATAACCTCCCTAAACCACAACACTCATTTATCTGAACATAATTCATTGACACATCAACCATAATAAAGCAGAGCTGATAAAGCACATGGAGTACTTAGCCAAAGGCTGTGTGTTTCAATTCGTGCTACCCTGTAAATAATTTTTACATTAAAATCAAGTGTTCATTACTAGTTATTTAGTATACTTAACTAAAGTGTATAAAAGTTACAAGGGTATGATATAAATTCTGCTAAGGTACATGTTTCAATTAGAGGAAAATAACTTTTTCCTGGCTCTGTCATTGTAAATATTGCACTTTCAATATACAATAAGTGTGAGGGGTTTGTTCTCTTTAATAGTTAGCATGAGATGTTGAAAAGGAGACATGTTATTTTACCTGGAAGAGTCTGTACTAGCCTTTAAGTGTAAAAAAATTAATTCAGCGAGACAAAAAAGCACCAATCTTTCTCGTATTCCTTATATTTCTCTGGGATGACTACAACATTTTTCTTTGCCCCAGCTCAGCCGCACTGCCCTCTCAAAGGCCCTGCACTAGTCGGCTGAAATTCAGTTTCTGCTGAAATTACAGCCTATCCCTAGTTGGTACAAATTTGAGTACAGTGCAATATCTTTTCTGATGATGAAACACAAAGTCTTGGTCAGTTCTCTTCTGGATATTTGTGTTTGCAGGAACAAGAAACATTTTTAAGAGGAAGTTCCAAAACTTACCACTCAGAATAAAGGTCCAACATAAAGCTTCAGACCACAGAATTTATTATGGAGGCAACCTCAAACCTGACACCAATGAGAATTGCCAATGACTACATCTCCCTATTTTGAACATAACACTTCTGAAACAAATATGCACTGTCATGATCAAAGCGAACACTCAAGGTCTCATGATCTTAATTTCTGCAATTTGCATTCCTTCTGATCCAGTCTGCTGTTATATCAAACCATGATTTTTAAAAGTTATTAGATGGATAACTACCCCAAATCTCCATTAAGATACTATCCACTTTATTACATAAATAATGTTAAATTCTTGAATCTGCTGCCTTTGAGCAGTACTTCACATAGTAGATGAAATTTGAATAGGCCCTCAAAAAAACTACTTGTCAAGAAGAAAACAATGTTTTATGTGTTCACACACTGTTTCCCTTATTCTTGCTAATAAGAAGGGGATTGCTTTTATTATTAAATATACATAAAATGCATGCAGCACTGGTGAAGTAGTTTTATGTTCCCGGCTGTTACAGCATAAATTAGGATAAAGACTAGCTTGCTGAATTAAATGGCATCCAATCCACTAGTGCAGAGTGCCTAAATACGCAGCTCTTTTATTGTGTGTTATCTCAGCCAAAAAGAAATACCCATGCAGAGGAGAATCAAAGTGACAAAGCCAGTTCCAAGTTTGGAACACTCTTAAGTTCACAACAAGGTGGTATCTGGTTCATCAGAAAGAGAACCTGACACAGCACCCTCTGACCTGATGGAGCTTTGCCAGCGATTACAAAGCATTTCCAAATCTGTGATATGTGGAAACCTCAGAATTTTCCTGTCAGCTGGAGGCCACCACTTAGCAAGTGGCAGGAACTCACACAGGCAATGCCAATAGACTCTTTCTTTAATTGCTTTTCTCTGTCTCGTTAACTCCAGGGATGCTTCCTTTGATGGGCTCTAAGGGCCACAGGATTAAAAACCACTGAATTTTCAAAAGAAACAGAGAAAGAGCCAAAAGCAATAGCTCTTAGTAGTCGATTTCAGCCAAGTTTAATTTCATTTGTCATGTTCAGTGTGGTTCAGGAGGTGATCCTGGAGGTGAAGGAGTCAGGGCAATGCCAGCAGGTATTTGTTATCCATGATGTACCATCCCACGGGCTGCTGTCAGGCCACCTGATATGAGATGGAGGCAGCATTTTGTCTACCGAGGCTTATTTTCAGTCTGAGACAACCTGCTATCCATACTGATGCTATTTATCACTGTTATACATTCATAAAATTCTCACCTGGTAAAAAAATCTTTTCAATATTAGCACTTGTTAATACTGACATCTCTTCCCAAAGGCCTGTTAGTGACTGCTGTAAACAATGGAAGGAGTTCTACTGAATAAAGACATTTTTCAGCTGAATGTTGAAAGTGTGGTTTCCACTGCAATTAAACCAGACAAATCCCCCAAAAACCCTACCTAGACACCTAAATTTTAACATTTGAAAAGCAGTCCCAATGACTAATAAATTACTATTGAATTCCTATGAGATTGTTTTCCACCCTCTCAGAAATCACAGCACCACTCATATCAAAATGATAATTAATTATTAAAAAAAAATCAGAAGTAAATAGTAATGTACTTCATGCATTAAGATTTGTGGTGTAAATTTTACTTTCCAATTTAGGTACCAAAAAATACTGCAGAGTATTTATTTTCACAATATTCCAATGAATAGAAGCAATCAAAAACTGAAGGTTCCTCTGAAGGAAGATGGACTGATGAAATCCATGGCCAAACCAGGAAAAAAAAATGTTTTGCAAATGCTAGGCTTGTATTACCATCCTTCTTACCCTCAGTCTGTACTGCTTGCATTTTGCAACCTGCAGAGGTGACTGAATAACACAAGAAGCTATTCAGTAAGACCTTCACATAAAATGTATGTTTTCATTTCAGTGCTGCTCTTTGCTGGGGTTGGGGCTGGAACAGCTTCTTTTGAGCATACTTAGAACTGTTTGCTAACATGTCCTTGTCTCAGCCCAACCCACAGAAAACAACAGGCTACTGAAATCAAGGAGACAAAAGCAGTACTTTCTGTAGCAATTAAATAAGTTTCTGCACCATGCAAAGCTACATAGGGCCCCACAGAGCAATCCAGCAGATACAGGGATCATTATCCTGACCAAACCCTCACCCCATGGCAAAATCTGGGAGTCAGACCTGAATTCCAGTGGCCCTGTTCATAATATGTGGTAGGGTCTTAACCTAGCCAGACCCAAGAGGGAGCAGAAGTCAGAAAGATCATGCTGATAATTCGTTCCTGAGCAGTTGATGGCCTCTGACATACCTCTGGATCATTACCAGCAGCATCCTCAGACTCTGTTCAGGAAAACATGAGCAAGTTAACCATTGGGTACAGGCAGTTTGGAAGAGGTGAAGGTGAAAAGGGACAGGAACACTTGTATCTCTGCTTGTGGAATAGAAAGCACAAGAGAATCACAGAGAAGTACAGTGCATTTACTGACCCTGTTTTATTGCGTTAAGTCTATGTTGAAGATTATTTCTCTGGTTCAGTCAACAATGAAGGAAGTGCCAGCAGTGAAGGAAAACATCACAAACATTATGAAAACAATGAAGAGGTTGCAGCCCCTGTCTCACTACATGCTTATGCTCTGAGCTCCCTGGCACAAGGCCTGTTGTCCTGCAGCATGAGAACACCCTGTTTAAAATGTTAGCAACGTCTTTCCCATCAACGACTATGGTCATACAGATACAGTGCTGAAAGTTAGAGGAACCCCTCACAAGAAAAATCTTAGCCTAAAATTAGTGCACTTGAAACTTTCTCCAGTTGCATTCTGTTTGCAAACAATTAAAGATAACTCTAGAAATATTCCAGTAACTGATTCACTGTACATAATTATGAATGGTCCAATTATCTCTAGCAAAATTATACTGGTTTTTTTCCACTTTTCACAAAATTATATACTGATTCTTTAGAGCCCTCACAAAAATAATATCTCACAGTGCTTGCATCTGACTTTTTTTGCTCATTTTATTCTTTTCAGAATATAAAAACACACTTTCTTTTGTTCTGATGCTAGGCTTTTTTTTCTTATTTAGTTTCTGTCCTAATGCCTAGAACCATATTAGCAAATCCAACCTCTTTTTTTTTTAATGCACAGCATTATAGAGTCAGACAATGCTAGAATATTAAAAATAAGTACCAAAAGTTAATGTTATTTTCAGGGCCACTATCAGTCTCTGACGAACTATTTAACCTATACTCCAATATAAAACCTTTTTTCTGTCTTTTTAGCTCCAGACAAAAAATTCTCTCTAGTTGCTCTTTTCTGTATTCCCAGTAACACTTTACCCAACTGTTCAGTTAAAGGATAATAAAAACCCCTACCATTCATGATTAAAATAAGCAAAATATCACTTCCTAAAAGCACAATATGCAGCACATATAATATATACAATATAGTTTTTGTCTTCATCCTGTACTTTTTAATAAAAACACGTTGTTACGATGCCTTCCCATATTCAACAGGGTCTTTCTTTCTTTCAACTGTACTGACAATTATCTTGTCCTTTTGAGCTAATGAGTGGAAAAAATCTGAAGACTAATCTGAAACTACCTGTGGACCCTTTCAACAGAGTTATAGTCTTTGACAAAAGTGCACGAATACGTATTTCAACACTCAAAAAATAAATATCTGGTAACAAATCTAGGTAAGTAACAGTGCAGCTTCATTCCCTGGTAGCTCCTTGGACATTGTATTGGATTTGGCTGAGATGGAGTTAAATTCCTCCATTTTCCAAAGTGCTAATTTGCATTAGTAGCTGGTAAGGCATTGACAATATGCCTGTGTTTTGGTGCTGCTGGGCAGAGCTAGCACAGCATCTGCACCGGCACTTACGCCATCAGTCCTCGCTCCCACAGGCTGTGTGTGGGCGAGATCATGGGAGGGGACGTGCCCAGGGCAGCCAAGCCACACTGGTCCATTCCGTGTGATGACTGCTCAGATATGCAAGTTAAGAGAGAGGAAGAATGTGGAGAGTGGGCATTTGCTGTTTACAATATGCATTTTCTGTAGCAACAACTACACAAGCTGAAGCCCTGTTTCCTGGAAAGTGACAGGACAGTACTTGCTGAGAGGAAGTAGGGAATAACATCTTTTGGGTATTTCCTTTGCCTACACATACACATGACTTTTTGCTTTAGTAACGCACCTTTATCTTAAGATGGAGAAAACCCTACTGAGTTATTTTGTGCCCCCACTTGTTACAGTACAAGTTGGCTTGTACCGGGCAATTAATTTGGTTATAAATAAGAAACCCAGCCTGGTTCCATAAACCAGCCCCTGGGCTGACATACAGGGGCTTCACCCAACCACGTTCTGCCCTAAGCTGCAGACATCTCACTGATCTGGGTGGTGTCAAAGTCAGACCAATGAGCTATCTAGACCTGAGAGTTCTGAATTCCCCATGTAAGAAGGCTCTGAACTACTCTTTACACACCATGAAAAGTGCAGAAGGAGGCTACAGGGGTCCTCCAGGCACTGGAGCTGAGACTCCCCTGCAGCCTATGATGAACACCATGGTGTGTTAGCTGTGTCCCTGCTGTTTATTGAGGACCCCACACCTCATTAAAGCAGCAGCCAATTCCAGCAATGAGCTATACAGATTAACATTTACCCTCTGATGTGCCTCTCATAACATTTTTCACTCTGCTTTTACTTTTGTAAAACATGAATAGAAAAGTTGTGGCTGCCTTTGAGTGGGTGATGAAGCAAATCAATCACTTTTCACTCAGCAGAACAAAAGTAGTCACAACTGAGTGAAGGGCTGTTGGTTTATTCCCAACCCTTGCAAGACAGCAACTATTGGAAGTATTACAAAGGCAAGAGACAGAGGGAAGATTTCTCTCAGGCAACTTGGGCTTTACAGACAGCCCAGGCTGCAGGACAGTAAAAATTAGGAATTACTGATTAGAGGCCACAACTGGTCACTACAAATCACAACATGAGGCACAATAGCCTTGGACTGTCTTCTCTACAGGGAAGTGCATTTTTCTAAATAATAAAAGCTCTTTTGATACAAAAACTCAACACTAGACCTCACAGAGGTTAATATAGAGCACTGTCCTTCACAGCAGACAGGAAGAAACAGATACTGTTATTAACTCTTGGAATAATAACTAGATTAATTTGAACACTGAAAAAGACTGATTGAATAAATAATGCTGTGATAGACCAAAATGTGAAAAAAACCCCAGAACATTTGTAAAATGTATTATACAACTATCTACAGAGATAGTCACGTCATTTCACATGCTTTGTCAATTGGTGAGTGAGAAATATTGACAAATTTCAAAAAATGTTTTCCAACTAATTAAGGTAATGATACCAACGCATTCTCCATCATTGTATGATATAATTAATGAGGAGAAACCCATGGAAATGCAAGCCTGATTTCTCTGATGATGGAGATTATCCAGTCTCATCATTGGGCTCACTACTAGCCAGGAGTATTTCAGGTTACTTTGTTGTAGTTACCATCACAGCTTCAGGCTCTAGCTAGCTGAATGTGTATTAGCTTGCACTGTGACTTTGGATACACAAGAAAAAAAAAGAAATGTGATTGTGAGCTGTACTGAAAAGACCTGGTCTTTGTCCTGAATGAGTGCTGGAGTGCTGAACGTACACACAGAACTTCTCAGGATGTTACCAGGAGAAGTTACCTGGTGACTTCTCAGGATGTTACCAGCTTTTGTCCTCTGACAACACAGACCTATGATATTCAGTTATCTCTCTTTCACAAAGTTTTTTTATGTGCTTTGGATCAGAATGACATATTGTCAGTTCATGGTTGCATGCTGAATCAATAGTTTCAGAAAGAAGCAGGTACTTTCTATTCCCTCTCTGATCACCAGGATTACTGAGGCACCACAGGATCAACAACAAAAAGACATCAGGACTTCTTTCTGGATTTGCCTGTCCTAGAAAACACTTTGTGAACCTGGACATCAGGAAATATTCTTCAAAATCTCCATAAAGCTAAAGGGAGAGGTAGGTGAGACTAGTACTTCTTCCTCTTTGCCATCTTTGCTCTTCTTTGAATTATTACAGCCCAATCCCTACTGGCTTGTAAAGATTTTGGGCCAAGCCATCATAGGGTGTAAGGGAAATTGGATTATAGAGGGCCACGTTCCCTCTGGTATAATAGAGAAGACAAGAATGTTGCAGTGTTACTACTGGTTAGGTAAATCTTATCAAAAATAGATTTTTATTTTCAGGAAGACAAGCTGCCCTTGGAAAACCTCCAAAAACTTTTATATAAATCCTTTACCGCCCACACTACTAAGTTTAAAAAAAGAAGAAAAGAAAAAAATACAAACAAACCATCATAGAAGCAAGAAAGAGAGCCTGTGAGCAATTCTTTCTCTGTTGAACCTGAAATGAAAGCCGATAATAACCCAAATGATTTCAGGAGCTTTGAAGATAATTTTTCTATTTTTTTCCACCTATATTAAAATGAACCCTTGTGCTCAGCTGTACCTAATCAAAAATAGTTACTATGGTTACCAAAGAGTTTTTTTTCTAAATGTAGTACAGTATATTAAGTAATCAGCCAAAATGACTATGTATAAACCGAAGGCAGGTGGGCAAGCCATTTAAAACTATCAAGTAAACAGAAAAAAAATCTCTGTAAAAATAATTCCTCAATAGTTATGCCATTGTTTTATTACATTGTAAATAAGAACGTGGTAATGGGGAAAGAGGGGATGAAAGAAAATACTTGAATAATCTTCCATTTAATATTTGTAATACTAGCTACAAAGGAGCTAGCTGTAAGATAATATATAGAGATAAACAAATGAATATACACTCAGACATAACTCAATGGAAATACTCTTTAATGAGAGTATTATTTGAGACAATATACTAAGAACCAATATATTACCCAATGCAAGTATATTGATTTACAGACAGAGAAAACTAACCAGACTAACTATATTTTACATGTAAGACCCTGTAAAGGTTCAGCAGTTTCCTTACAGATGAACCTTTCCTTCTCTGTAAGGGAGAACCATATCTGCATCTGTAACATAAAAATTACTATTATTTTCAGAAATGAGCCTTTGTTAACAAGGCTGACTTGCTTAAGAGAGTACTTCCCTACCCTCTCACCTTTTGTCGTTTTCTTTGTTTATAAATAAGATCCAGTTTTATATTGTGTGGGGGATATCTAATATTTCTCTGAAACTGACCTAATAATTTACAGCAAAAAAACTCATTGCTCAAGCTTCCTAAAATCCTGTTAAGTACAATGACATTAGAGATTATTAGGAGTAAAATGTGTTAATAACTTTCCTTGGAAAAAGAGGATAGAAAGCAGTGCCACTATGCCTCTCACTCTGGTGAGAACTGTGGAGCATGACAGAAGCCATTTATCTGTATCCATTATAAAAAAATGTAAGCTAGTAACATGGAGAGGCCCTCTCTTCCCCTGAGCCCCCTGTAGAAGGTATAGAAATACCTTCTCACAGGTAAAAGGTGTAATGATGAGAAGCAGCTGATGGCTTAGGAGAATGGAGGATTTCTGATAGCTCACCTGTTGTGGGTGAGTGGGAGAACCTAACCCTTGAAAATATCCCTGAAGAATAGCTGCTTGTTGTATGTTTTCCTTGCTCATTTGTGTTAGTGGCTAAGATCAGTTAGTGATTGACATCTTCTGTGTCAAGAAGTCAATTTTGAGGAGGCTCTCTGCCAGCAGAGTAGGCTTACCATGCCTAAGGAACACTGCTGGGAGAGCTTCATGCTGTCGTTGCTTAGAAGAGCACTCAGTGGAAGCTGACTTCTGCCTTCTGGGTTATCTGCCTGGTATTCCCCAGCTAGATCCCTTCTTGGTACATGAAGAGCACTTCTGTGAGCTGGCTGAACACCTGCTATGATGCAGGAGAAAACTGGAGACCTCTGATTTGTAAAAGGGTTCAAGGAATCCAGAATTACAGATGACCAGGCTTACTTGGTACTTTCTGTCATGAATTGAAATAATGTAGGCTCTTCTAGCAGCAGGAACAGTACTTCTTCATCAGCTGGGTCACATCCTGCCAGTAGAAATCTGTCACTCACTTTGGAAATCCTTGCTGTAAGGCCACAGTCTAACGAGTAGTTCTGGGGTAAAAAAAATAAAAATCTGACTGACTGACCAGGAAACCCACAGTGAATAGATAAAAAACAGTACAAAGACAAGGGTACTGCATGGAGGGGCACACTGACTGTATATTAGGCAAAATTAACTCCAAGGTATAGTATATTAAAACAGAACAATAAATATTCCATAGTGTTACATAATTGCTTTTCTAAAGGGCATAGATGCTATAGTCTTTGTAGAGGAAGCTGAGAGAGGGTACAAAGGTAGGGAGATTTTGTTACTCTAGAACTAGAACTGGTTGTAAGAAAGACGTAATAGCTGAAGAAAATTCTGCAGCCAAAGATCTGGACCAATAACTGACAAAAGGATAGACAAAATGGAGGACTTTAAGAGCCTCAACTTTTTTATCATGCTACACAAATTTGGTGCAGCTGGGTCTTACAATATCTTCAAAACAGCTGCTTAAAACGTGAGAGATAAGCCTGAATACCACATGATAATAGAATTAAAGCAGCTCTGTTTACAAAATGAATAATTAAAATAAATCTTCTAATACAAAAATGTAAGT
Organism: Melospiza melodia melodia; assembly: GCF_035770615.1. NCBI lineage: Eukaryota > Metazoa > Chordata > Aves > Passeriformes > Passerellidae > Melospiza > Melospiza melodia. Next base: position 35,406,799 of record NC_086226.1, read on the forward strand.
AAAAGACATTCTAGTTGTTCCAGGGACATTGGAAATAATGGAACTGTAAGTTATTAACTATTTTCAGCACAAATTATACAGAAGATGATGGTACTAGTACTGTTATTTATTTTCTGATTCTTTTGAAAGCAACAATGGAGAATAATTGGCAACCATTTGTTCACAAATCTGATTTTTAGTGCAGAAAAGAGTTGGACTGAAGACAGAAGGCAGTTGATTTGCAGGTAAGAAGCTTGTGTTATTCTCCCTATTATTAAATAAAAAATGAAAAAACCCAAACATACAAAAACCCCACGAACAAAACAAACAAACAAACAAAAAAAAAACAAAAGCAGAGAGGCAGGGGCATCTAGATAAAGATTTTACAGGGTGAGATGCTAAATGAAGTTTTCTTCTACATGAAATTATTTCAATATATTTGGAAACCACTTTTGTACATAATGCAGAGGAGCTCCATAGAAAAGGCTGTACTTTTACTTGAGGGCCATGTTATAAGACCAGAGTGTTTGCCCAAATGGTATTTACGGTGACAATATTATCATTGGAATTAAGACTCACATTTTTTACCCTCCCTTTATTGTAGCAATGGTGCTACCAGCAGCACCAAAGGTTTGTCACCATTATTGATATATCTGTTTTCTGTCTCTGTGTTGCTTCCTGTGCAGTTTAAAATATCTTACGCACTACTGGTAACAAAACATGGGGAAATTCCCATGGGGAAATCCTTACCCTAAAAAAATTAAGGCCACAATCTAATCAATTGGTCTGAATGCCCTAAGGCAACACCTAGTGTTCCTAACCAGAGCTATCATTTGCAGCTAACCACTAAAATATTTTAAATTAATTTACTGTTAAAAGCTGCAGTATCTTGATGTTGCCTTGCTAGGTTTTAGTAATGTCCTAAGATTTGGGAGACTACTCAGTCTCACTGATGTGTCGGGCAAGATCATGTAAAATATTCTCCTAGAAACTCTGCTAAGGCACATGGAAACAAAGGGGTGATCAGTAACAGCCAACTAATGGCAAATTGTGCCTGACAGATCTGGTGACTTCCTGTCTGGGATGACAGCATCAGTGGATGGGGCAGAGCTACTGACATCCGCGCCTGGACTTCAACAAAGTGTTTGACACTGTCCCACACAACATCCTTGTCTCTAAACTGAACCAACATGGATTTGAGGAATGGACCACTGGGTGGATAAAGAACTGGCTGGATGGCCAGTCACAAGGAGTTGTGGTCAAGGGTTCATGGTCCATGTGGAGACCAGTGAGGAGTGGTGTCCCTCAGGGGTCAGCGCTGGGGCCGATAGTGCTCAACATCTTTGTCAGGGACATGGACAGGGGGATCAAGGGCACCCTCAGCGAGGTCACTGACAGCACCAGCCTCTGTGGGGCAGTCGACACAGCCAGAGGGAAGCGATGGCATCCAGAGGGACCTGGACAGGCTTGCGAGCTGGGCCAGTGCAAACCTCACGGGGACCAACAAAGCGAAGTGCAAGGTCCTACAGCTGGGTCACAGCAATCCCAGACACACCAACAGTTTGGGCAGGGAAGTGATGGAGAGCACGCCTGCAGTGAAAGATTTGGGGTGATGGTAGATGAGAAACTCAACATTAGTTGAGAAAGCCAAGGAAATCCTGGACTGCATCAAAAGGAGCATGGCCAGCAGGCAAGGGAGGTGATTCTGCCCCTCTGCTCTGATGACACCCCAGCTGGAGTGCTGCATTCAGCTCTGGTGCCCCCAACAGTAGAAACACAGAATTCACAGAATGACTAGAAGGTTGGAAGAGACCTTCAAGATTATCAAGTCCAACCCATGCCCTGACACCTCAGCTAAACCATGGCACTGAGGGCCACATCCAATCTTTTCTTCAACACATCCAGGGATGGTGACTGTACCACCTCCCCAGGCAGACCATTCCAGAGCTTTATGACTCTTTCCATAAAAAACTTTTTCCTGACATCCAACCTGTATTTCCCTTGGTGCAGCTTGAGACTGTGTCCTCTGATTCTGTCAGCTGCTGCCTGGAGAAAGAGACCTACCCCCACCTGCCTACAGCCACCTTTCAGGGAGTTTTAGGAGTGATAAGGTCACCCCTGAGTCTCCTTTTCTCCAGACTAAACACCCCCAGCTCCCTCAGTCGTTCCTCACAGGGTTTGTGTTCCAAGCCCCTCACCAGCCTCGTTGCCTCCTCTGGACCTGCTCGGTTGTCTCAAGGTCCTTCCCAAACTGAGGGCCCAGAGCTGGACACAGCACTCAAGGTGCTGCCTCACCAGTGCCGAGTACAGGGAAGGGTGACCTCCCTGCTCCTGCTGGCCACACTGTGCCTGGCACAGGCCAGGATGCCACTGGCCTGTAAGGCCACCAGGGCACACTGCTGGCTCGTGTTCAGCCGCTGTCACCAGCACCCCCAGGTCCCTTTCTGCCCGGGCACTGTCCAGCCACACCATCCACAGCCTGTAACATTACTGGCGGTTACTGTGGCCAAAATGCAGGACTTGACAACTGGACTTGTTAAACCTCATCCTGTTGGACTGTGCCCATCCATTCAGTCATTCCAGGTCTCTCTGCAGAGCCCTCCTACCTTCCAATAGATGGACACACGATCCCAGCTCAGTGTCATCTGCAAATTCACTACTGAAAGCCTCAATCCCCTCATCCATGTCATCAATAAAGACATTGAACAGCACTGGCCCCAGCACAGACCCCTGAGGGACACCCCTGGTGAGCAGCCACCAGCTGGATGCAGCACCGTTCACCAGCACCCTCTGGGCCCGGCCATCCAGCCAGTTCCTAACCCAGCACAGAGTGCTCCTGTCCAAGCCGTGGGCTCCCAGCTTTTCCAGAAGTGTGCTGTGGGAGACAGTGCCAAGGCCTTGCTGAAGTCCAGGTACACAACATCCACAGCCTTTCCCACATCCACCAGGCAGGTCACTTGGTCATAAAAGGAGTTCAGGTTGGTCAAACATGACCTGTCCCCCCTAAACCTGTGCTGGCTGGGTCTGACACCCTGGCCATCCTGTGAGTGCTGTGTGCTGGCACTCGGTATACACTGCTCCATAACCTTACCTGGTACTGAGGTCTGGCTAACTGGCCTATAATTGCCAGGATCCTCCTTCCCACCCTTTTTATGAATGGCAGTCACACTGGCCAGCTTCAGTCCTCTGGAACCTCACCAGTGAGCCAGGACTGGTGGTAAATGATGGAGAGCAGCTTTGCAAGCTCATCTGCCAGCCCCCTCATCACCTGGGATGGATTCCATTTGGGCCCATGGATTTAGGAACATCCAAGGGACTCAGCAGTTCTCTGACTGCCTCCTTCTGGAAAACAGGGTGACCATTCTGCTCTCTGATACCATCTACCAGCCCAGGAGGACAGCTGACCTGAGGACAAGCCATCTTCCCACTAAATACTGAGGCAAAGATGCTTTCTCCTCAACTGCAGTTACTGAGTTCCCTCCCATATCCAGTAGAGAGCAAAGGTTGGTCCTACCCTTCTTTTTGCCATTAATATATTTGTAAGAACATATTTTATTATCCTTTACAAAAGTTGCCAAATTAAGTTCAAAATGAGCTTTGGCCTCCCCAATTTTTTTCCTACATGGCCTAGCAGCCCCCTTAAATATTTTCTGAGAGACCTGACCCTCCTTCCAAAGGTAATACATCCTCTTTTTTATTCCTAAATTCCTTCAAAACCTCTTTGCCCATCCAGACTGGACATTTGCCTCATTGTCTCATCTTTCAGCACATGGGGACAGTCTGTTCCTGTGCCCTCAGGATCTCTGTTTTGAAGTACACCCACCTTTCCTGGACTCCTTTGCTTTTAAGAGCTACTTCCCAAGGAACTCTCTCAATAAGTCACCTAAATAGGCCAAAGTCCACCTTCTGGAAGTGCAATGTAAGAGTCTTGTTGATGTTCCTCCTGATTTCACCAAATGTTGAGAACTCTGTAATTTCATGATCACTGTGCCTTAAACCACCACATCTCCCACCAGCCCATCTCTATTTGCAAACAGCAGGTCTAACATAGTCCCTCACCTGGTGGGTTCATTCATCAACTGCAGCAAAAACTTGTCCTCCACACACTCTAAGAACTTCCTGGACTGCCTCTTTTCCCTGTATCAGGTCCCCAGCAGATGTCTGGTAGGTTGAACTCACCTACAAGAACTGGGGCCGGTGATCCTGAAACATTCTGCAACTGCTTATAGAATGAATTGTTCACCACTTCTTCCTGGCTGGATGGATGATAACAGACTCCCAGTAGGATGTCAGCCTTGTTGGCCCTCCCCCTAATCCTTACCCATAGGCATTCAACTTTGTCATCGTTAGTTTCAATACCTATGGCATCCAAAGCCTCCCTCGTATAAAGGGCCACTCCTCCACCTCTTCTCCCTTTCCTATTTCTCCTGTACAGGTTGTAGCCATCCAGTGGAGAGCTGTGTGAGTCATCCCACCACATTTCCACGATGGTGGATGGTGACTACAGCATAGCTCTGCTCTTCAACTATGGCCTCCAGCTCTTGTTTGTTGCCCATGCTGTGCACATTGGTATACATGCACCTCAGCTGGGCTGCTGATTTCACCCCTAACTCAGGCTCACCACCTTTGGGCCTGCTTCCAGGGAGCCCAGCTGCATCCCCTTCCCCTTCAAACCTAGTTTAAAGCCTCTCAATGAGTTCTGCCAGTTCACACGCTAAAAACCTTCTGCCCTTAACAGGGAGATGGAGCCCATCTGGTTCCAGCAGGCCAGATGCTGTAAAAGTTGCCCCATGATCAAAGAACCCAAAATTCTGCTGTTGGCACCAACCCTTGAGCCCCTTGTTGACAATGTGGGCTCTCCTATTCCTTTTGTCATTTTTCTCAGCCACCAAAGGCACTGACCAGAACAGTACCTGTGCTCCTGCCCTGTCAACCACTTGACCCCGTGCCCTAAAGTCCCTTTTAACTGTCCTGACACTCTTTTCAGTTTCATCACTGCCAGCCTGGAGTATCAGCAGTGGGTAATGATCAGAGGGCTGAATGAGCCCAGAAAGTCTCTCAGTAATGTCTCATGCCTGGGCCCCAGGGAGGCAGCAGACCTCTCTGTGGAGTGGGTGCAGTCAACATAGGCCCTCTGTTCCCCTCAGAAGGGAATCACCCACCACAATTACCCTTCTTTCCTTTTTGATGTTAGAGGTGGTGATCCCTCTGACAGATGAAGTGTAACTGGGAGACTCACTGAGATTCTCACTGAGACTGTCTTCTACGTCCTCTGGTCGACTCTCTAGATCCAGGGCCTATTCTGAAGTGGCACCTGGAGAGACGGTGGGGGTTGGGAGGAACTTTTATTACACCCCTAAGCAGGGACCCATTTCCACTCCCCTTCATCCACCCAGTGTCCTTCCAGGATGGAAGGGTGGAACTCCACCAATCTATTTCACTTTCCCTTTCACTTTCTCTGATACTCCTTAGCCTTTCAAGGCTAAGAAGGACAAGGAACTGCTGGAGCAAGTCTAGAGGAGGCCATGAAGCTGATAAGAGGACTGACACACTTCCCCTATGAAGACAGACTGGCAAAGCTGGGGCTGTCCAGCCTGGAAAAGAGAAGGTTGTGTGGAAACCTCATAATAACCTTCCAATATATGAAGGGACCTCAGGGAAGCCAGAGAGGGGCTCTTCATCAGAAATTGTAGTGACAGGACAAAAAGTAATGGGCACAAACTGCAAGAGGGTAAATTTAGGTCAGATATTATGAAGAAATTCTTTACTGTGTGACTGGTGAGACAGTGGAACAGGTTGCCCAGGGGGGGCTGTGGATGCCCTAGCCCTGGGAGTGTTGAAGCCACGTTGCATAAGGCCTTGAGACACCTGGGCAATGTTTTTATCATCTTAGTCATGTTTCCCTGCCTAGTTAAGTGTTTGCAGAAGTCCATTGAGGAAGTCTTCTTAGTAAGAAAAAACTAGGGGTGTAGTAGCGTCCCATGAACTGTCTCCCCTTAGCCAATTCCCAAGCACACTGCCCTGGAAATACGTATAGAGTTCATTCATCCTCTGGGAAAAGACAAGACTCCCCCATGGAGTCTCACTCTCTTGTCTCACTGATCCCTATATTTCGCAACTTTTCCTGGTTTTTCCTTTCCCTGTTTCCTCACTGGTTTGGTGCCCCTGGTGGCTGCCCCCCTCCCCAGGAGACCAATCCCCTTTGCCCTGCCCTTAGGTCCACTCCCCAGCCCTTCCCCTTCTTAAGCTGTCTGCAGAATGTGGTTGTTCTCTTTTTGCCCGGGTTCCCTTCAGCCACCACATGTGATACGCTTCACTGAAATAAAATCCTGCCAAAGGATTCTTCTGCCTCTCTCACTGAGGCAGATGTGGTGAGGGTTGTGTGTGGATCTGACTGCATTGCCTGAATGTTAACCTGTCCTGCTTTTCTACAGGAGAGATTTGTTGAGAACAGATAATAGGCAGCAGCACCCACCATCTAATTCCCGCATTTTTACTCATTTCTAACAAAACACCTTACATTTTGCTCCTTGATAAATTTTTCATAACTCTCTGTTTTCACCAAGGTATGATATAGGCATATATTTAAAGAATTTGCCTTCCAAAGTTGCTTCGCATTGGCTTATTTACAGTGGTGTATGAATTTCTCAAACAGTAAAAATGCAATGTGGTCTGTAAGATAAACTGTCCTGGGCTGGTCAGCAAATTAGACAGAAAAGCTGGCTTAGCCCTAGCAATAACTTGAATTTCTATAGTTCATGAATGGTGATGGCATCCTATTAATTTTCAAGGAGAACTGTGGTTTTGTAAAGCAAAACACCCCAGTAGCCTGTCTGGAAGTGAACTTAAGTGGCAAAATAAATGCTAGTATTACCTACCACGGTCCAGGGCTCAACTTCAGTGTCTGGAGGAAGGGAGAGCAGGGTGAAGCAGTCTTTCTCAATCCCTTTCTTCATCTTCTAGGATACTCAAATAATCCTATTCAAGATCATGAGCCGCATCCTCATGATCTTGACCAAAGTAATCCAGAAAGCAGGCTCTCTGTAATATTGCTCCCACCCCTTGAATCAACATGAATAATATTTCAAATGTGGAAAGTTTATTCCTCGCTTTTTCCTTCCCCACGTTTTATTGTTTGTCTCCTGTTTAATAACACATATCAGTGCCATCTTCTCTGCAGCGCTGTTGTGAGTTTCTGACCAGAAAGGCAAAAGGCAATCCCTTAAGCAGCCTGTCATTGAAAAGGGTGTGACGAATCTTTGAATGGTTCACTCTGCATGTTGTGCTAGTCTTTCTTCATCAGTCTTGCTGCCTGTGGGACACTGAAAGACAAGCCTTAGCTGTGTTTTCTCTCAAGGTTTAAGCTATCTACCACCTCCCATTGTTTGGGCAGCACCTTTACCAGATGTTACTTCCCACACAGCCGGGATAGTTCAAGAAATGTATATATGTATCCCAGCCTGCTTTCTTAGCTTAAACCGATGATAAAAATGGGTCAGAGCTGAAACATCAGACTGTGATGTGGGGAGGAGATAAGATGCAAGTGCATATTTGCTTCTACTTCAAACAGAGGGACGCAAAAGATAACTGAGGAAAACACCTTTGATTGCCACAGCAAACGGCACAACTAATCTGAGGTAGCCAGCTGGTAAAGGCTGGCAATCTCAGATTAATTTTCTTTATATTTTGTAGGTGATTTTCTTGTTCTGTTATCCAAGATCCAGTTCATTTCAGTAAACTTCTTTTTACACAAAAAGCTTTTGTTTTTACTTTAATACTGTATAAAGCCCCATCAAATAATGGGTTTGTTTTTCCATAATGAATTGATTTCTACAGCAAATGAGTCACTGTGACTTAAAAACAAAAATCTAAGATGCAATAAAAGAATAAGACAGAGACATTGTAGCTTTTAACAAAGCTTTTTGTTACAGGAAAAGATGCTTTCTTAGAAAAAATAATTCTCAGAAAGGTATTTTCTTATTTCTTATTAGGAGTCAAAAGGAAGTTTTCCATGACAAAAAGGGTCCTCTCTTCTCTGAAAAATTTTCTCATTTGCAATTGTTATTCAAAAGGTGCTTGTCTGGCCCTTTCAGGGACATGTTTATAGGCTCCCTCTTTCAAGAGTATTTGCAGTGTTATGCAGTGTTTGTTCTCTCACTTGGCTGTTGGCCCACAGAGAGCACTGTCAGGCACCACAGAGCAGCATCCTGCCTAAACTCTTGAAAATACAATCAGACCTTGCCATTTGAGTTCAATAACTAAATTTTACCTAGTCTGTAAAAACATATAAATATCACATCCTGCCATACAATATTTTAACAGGGAATTAAGGAGGGGGTGGAGCAAGGACTTCTGTACAGATTAAATGAGTCTGGAAATGAGAGGGGTGATTTCACTGCACTGAATCTTCCTCCCAGAAATAATATTTTTTGTTCATTCCTAAGGAGGATACTCTTTTCCCTATTACATCCAAGCAGTATTCATGGGTGGAAAGCAGATGACTGTTGATTTTCATTATCCTTGCATAAATTTCTGTACATTCCCTTGCATTGTCCACTGTATGTAAATTTACTGTCTTGGTCCTAGGTTGGTTATCCAGAAATAAAAATTATTTCAAAAGTCTTTGTATGACTGCTGATTTCAAAAGTCTTTGTAAGACTGTTACAATGCAAATGGTCATGCAGTGATGGGTCAAACATCAGAGTGATTAGGAACCCATTAAAAAAAAGGTCCTTATATAAAGGACAACAAATTTACCTTATTGAATATAAGTAGAAATATTTTTAATTGTCCTTGAAACCTGAAAATTATGTCCTGAAATCTTTAAGAGCTAATTTACAATGAGGTAATAAAATATCTCTCCCTCCTGTCCATTTTTCCCTCCATTCCAAAATGTTTTCACCCACCTTTCCCTCTCCTGAGCTTATTGGGCACACTTCTGAGAATGTGAGGCTGTATGGTATCATTTTGGAGTGGTTTTCCTCAGCCAAAAGAATGGAACTTCATGCACATAGTGACCACATAGCAAATGTAGCTTGTAGGAAAACACGTCCAAGATGTCATCTGGCATCTCATTTCTCAACAGAAGTGTGATATGGGACACGGTGATGGCTGAGGTTTTACAATTAATTTAACAGCAGTGCTTTTTAGCCCATTCATATAATTTCAGATACATTTGTTTCTTTTTTCTAGTCTCCAAGATAACAGCCTGCAAAAGAAAATACTTGAGGTTAAATATTTATTTTGTGGGGAACATAATAGTTTCCACATACATATGCTCAAAATGATGTCTGCTTTCATTGGAAGTTGTCTGTAGAATTACAGTGTCTCTATTATTTTTTAATTAAAGCATTTGGGTTGATTTTTTTTTTTTTTACAGAAAACAAAGAAAAAAAAGTGGGTAATGAACAAAAATTTTAAAATCTGCTTGATATGATAGTCAGTTTATATTACTTCCTCAGACTTGTTTTTGGTTTTGTTTCCAGTACATATTGAACTACTCTTTGGATATGATTTTGGTCTTACATTAGTTTAATGCCTTTTTCAGACTCACGGATATTACTATACTACTGGAAGAAGCAAGACTGTAATCAAGTTTCCCATCTTTCTTTGTAATACAATGGTCATAAAGTATTTGTTGTCTTCATAGCTCAAAGCTTTCTTCCTTGGTCCATATGCACTGTGATTGGGGCCTTTATGCCCTGCTCTACTTAGCTGACCTCCACTGATTATCTTACATTTGGATGATATTTTTTGTTAAAATAGATAATAAGATTAGGCAAAGGTAACAGAAATCCACATTTCTAATCCTTGCCAACGTAGCTACAGTTGATATTTTGGAAGTTATTTATAAAATTACTGCTGGTCTTTTTCCCTTCTAAGTGAAATAACAAATGTTAAAGCTGCTTCTGCAATAAAGAAAACATTTCAAATGCCAGAAAAAAAAAATTTAATAATCTGCTATCCTACCAGGAAAATAACAAGAATTGCAGGGACTGACTAAGTAAATCCCATACAACTAACAAATAGGTTAAACCATTTGAAGAGGCATAGAATATGTAGCATAGGGATTTAAATTTCTCTGGCTGCTAAAGAAAACATGCTAGACTTTATACCTATAAACATTTCTATTGTAGAGCTTGATTGAGACTTCTGATGAGGAGATTAATTCTTCTTGACCTGCAACCTCACCAAGAGACTTAATTTACACAGGATATTAAAGAGACTAATACACCGTGGAAAACATGGCATAGCTACTTAACACAAAAAGTGTTTTTTAAGCGGGTATATGTCACTGTTTTCTTAATATCTCACTGGAAGGCAGTCAGATATTAAGATGAATTGAGGAGGCCTTTTCAAAAATGTATATTGACATTATTCATCTATGCTCATGAATGGTATTGCCTACCCTATTTTCATTTTAGTAAGAATATAGATTCAAATTTTGTTTTAATTTTGCAACATTAACAGTAGAACAAGGCATTTAAGAAGGGACAAAAGCTGCATGTGAGGAAACATGATCCACAGCACCACCCTATATTTTGTACTGAACTCTTCCCTTGGGCCCAGGCCATGGAGGAGAGAGGACTTCAGCCCAGAACTGTTCTGTCAAATCTCGTCCTCCGGGCATGAGGAGTCCCTGTGCCAAAACAAAACACAGATTAAAAGGTCTGAAATGTTTCCATCTTTAGAGATTTTCACAGAAAAAACAATAATGTGGGTGTTTTGCACACTGTAGCATTGAGCTTTCTTTCCCAGAGCTTTTTCTTTCTCTCAGAAAACTCTCCAAAAAGGACCAAAAAGTTGTCTTGTTTTTGTAAGATATTTCATTGAACTTCAGGGCTTGTCTTGCAGGAATTTTTCTGGAAGAAGTGTGCTGTAAGGAATTTGTTCCACTGTGAGATTCTTTTCCTGGATTTCAGAGAGAGGGAGCTTTCAAATAACACTCAAGACTGCAGCTGAGAGATGCTTCATTTGCTTTAAGCTATTATGGTATGTCCATGGGACCTGCCTGAAAAATTTACAAATTCCAGTCACCTCTTTTCTAGAAATTTACTCTTTGGCAGTCTGCTCTTCTAAACTGTTGCTGTAATTGACTTTTCCCTTTAGCACTAGTCTAGTGAAAATGTTTTTAAAAACCCTTGTCAGAGAAGGGCTGTTTAACTTTTAGATTACATTTTCAACAGCTCCTATTTATTCTTTTAATTGCCTCTCTAGTTCCAGATTGTTTATAAGCAAAACCACATTGCTTTTCCTTCTCTGTCCACCTTGGTGAGAGATGTAAACTCTTGGAGCATTCACTCATCTAAAACACAGAGGGTTTAGAGACAATTTATCCTGTACATTAACATTAAAGTAACCAATGTCTCTGAGCAGTTTTCAGCATGCAAGTGCTAGATACTATAAACTAAACTTGTAAAAAAACTATTAAATTAATTGGCATTCTGTGTCTTTCAGTGCACTTTTCCTATTTCTCATTATTTTTTGAAAATATTTTTAAACAAAATCTGTTGGGAATGTTTTACCTTCAGCTGTCCAAAAGTTAAGACTGTACATTTATTTCTGCTGGCACTTTTTCCATTGTCCTGCTCAGACAGTGCCTTGAACATCAGAGAAATCTTATTTTAATAGGAAATTTGACATTTTTAGAAAACATGTTTGGCCCGGGGGGGCTTTAAATACAACAATTAGAGAAGAAGAGAGAAAGTGTTGCTAAACACAGGAGTTTTTATTCCAGGTTTATAAAAGTCTCTTTCTTCCCTCCTTTCCCTAAGGAATGGCTCAGAGCTAAAACAAGCGAATCAAATAACAGCCAGTTTGTAGGTTTGTTTTTACCTCATGCAGATAGATAAGTCTGCAGGCATTTTGTAGCAAACATGGAGATCCATAATCCAAGCTTCCCATTTCTAACAAGCCCACATTCCTGTGCACCTCTTTGCATCCCTGTCAGAAGTACTGGGGCATTTCTGCAGCAATGTTTGTCAGCTCTTGTAACTGGATTTAGGTTGCCAATTTCTGGCCTGAAGACACAGCAATGTTGTGTCTGAGACATATAATTTTTAAAAATCATTTACAAACTATATACTTCTGCATCTAAAGTCAGCAGGACACTCTTTTCACCACTCCCACCTTTCTCCTAAAACCTGAGTGATCCCTGAGAGGAGAAGGCATAAACTGATTCTTTAATTCTTCAGAGAAGAAATTTCACTCATCAGAAAGGCTGGTCACAGGGCATAGTGCAAGCCTGTTTCACAGCACAAAGACTGTCACCTTTGGATGGCAGTGATGCAGAGCAACTTATGTAATGGCCTTGGCCACATGCTATGTTGCCACTTGCCCTGCCTCATTACTAGTTTTAAAAATCTTTTATTTAAACTGCAATATTCATGACTTATGCTCTGATTCTGTTCCCACTGAAGTTCAGAACTTGATAATTGATTTAGTACAAGCAGAATGAGGACCTGAATCTTTTCAGTCGTAAATTCTGTTAGTCAGATGAACAGTTTTATACTGTATGAATTATCCATCCAAATACACGTTGGTTCCTCAAAGCAGTTTTATCCATTAAGCCATCTTTAGTTACAAAGTTAGTATACTAAGTTTCTTCTCACCCAAGTTCTGATCTCACACTAATCATCAGCAGTAGAAGAAAATATGGAGGGTAGAAGATTGACTTTGACTGGCTGCATTAACCTCTTTGAAATTTTAATTTCAACTGTTTAGTGATTATGTGCATAACCTCTCCCTGTTCCTTCTGTGCTATACTGTTTTCTCATTTTTCAAAGCTTTATCCAAATTGCCTTCACATGAGTAGCTGGAGGGAAAACTTGTAATTACTCTCATCTTCAGATAACACTGCTCTTTAAAGAAAATCACAACAATTACGTCCCTCTTTTGTGTGCTGAGGTAATGAAATGGAAGCATATTCTCAAGAATTCTCCAGCAAGAGTGGCTGTAGCATAGTTGCAGCCCACAAGTTAGACATCTCCATGGGGTCCAGGCTCCTGAACATTTTCCAATAAGCATCAGACTTTAGTTCTTAAGGAAAAACTTTTTTAACAGCTACGTGGTCAGGGGTATTCAGACCTTCTCTTGTATTGATCAAAGAACACCTAAGGTTAGACTCCTCAAGAAAAGCAGTGAGAATTGCCCCTTTTTTATATCTGTTTATGATTCTGTATAGTCCTCCACATCTGCCTCCAAATCCTCTGTCTGGTTGATCTCCTTCACACCAGATCTCTATTTATACAAATTTTTAAGAGTTGAATCCTGCATGATTTGCATAATTTTAAAGTTGTCTGGTCTGAATGGCCTCAAAGTTCCACAGAAAACAAATACGGCTAAACATGGTAGAGGTCTTCAGCTTTCAGTCTGTATAAGAAACTAGAGGAAAAAAAAAGGAAAAGTCAGCTATGTCATTGGAGATCCAGGATTGTAACAACAATCAATGAGTAGCACACTGCAGGAATGACAGCTAGCACAGAACTGATGTGTGTCCTTAGGAAAAGCAGTGTACTTCTTTCACAGGCCAGTGCTGTGGAAGCAAACATCCTTTTTCCCCTGCAGAAAGAAGTTTCTGATACAGCTGAATGGTATCCATGTTTCTGTGCCATCCTGCTGCTGGGGAAGCAGTAAACAGTACTTCCAAGGTGACAGATGCTCAGCAAGGATGCAGGGAGACTAGTCTAGGTTTGTAAGGAGCAGAGGAGTTCCTGGACAGCCTTGTCTATCTGGCCCTGGACAGCAGTCAGCAATCTCCTCTCGTTCCAAGGCAGCAGGCAGAGGTGACCCCCACAGTATTTCAAATAGCTCTAGACATGTTTCACAGAGGCACTGCCTGCAAAAGTCTAATAGCACCCATTTTCTTTCTTTGAATTTCTTAACATGATAGCTGATGTTTGAAACTTAGAGAAAGACTGACTTTCATGTCATTGCCTTTTTACAGCTCAGTGACAGCCCCACTGAAATCAGTGATGCTCCCTTTCTACAGAAACAAAATCATGAAGGTTAGCATTAGTTTCCTCAAGTATTCCTGCAGCAAAAGCTTCCATCCTAATAAGGAAGAGTATATATTCCATCCTTAAGGAAAATAGACTGAGCCTTTTAAATTTATGATGTGAATTTTCCCAGATAGAACATTACAAAGGTTTCAGGATTAAAGGTTTCCTATAAGTACATAAATTGACACATGACATGTCCAAGGATTCTGATTTACCCTACTGTTTGACAGTGATACTGTTTGCTAATAACAGACAGAAAAATCATTGTTTCTAGCCTCTGTCAAGCAGTTAATTTCCATTTGTACATTTTGATGCCATCATGTTCAATTATATACAATATATATAACTGAATGCAACTTTTACATTCAGACTTTCCCTTGCAACCTGAGTGTTTCTATGGCAAACAAGCAAACATCCAAAGCAACTTGGTAAGAGTGCAGAGGGTATTATTTTTAATTACTGTTTTACTTGTCTCCTTGATCTCACTGAATAAAATAAAATTAACGATTCACTCTCTGTTATGGTTTAATTAACATGGACCCTAGGGTACCCAAACATTTAAATTAGGTTCATCTCTCCATTGCTTTACCATAGCTGGGCCTTAAGAGAGCAGAGGACATCTTGGTACAATATTGTAGGCATGCTGACTTGGGAGGATTGCCTGCAGGCCAGGTACAAGAACCAAGTCAGGTTTCCAGCTGTAAGCACTCTGCAGCTGCTGCAAGCACTGCAACCTGCTCTAATCAATTTTGGTTTTAAGAATTGAGGGGTAAGGATCTTCGCAAGAGAGTTCTCATGACCATGCTAAATAAAGACATAAACACATAAACATCGGCACTAACAGTAAAAGATGTTCACATCTCAAAAGCTCATGAACTGTGTAGCTTAGAATGAGGATAGTGGAGGACAGTGATGCAGCAGATAAGCAGGAAAATAGAACAGTACCTCACCAGTATAATTTTTTATTTTCTGCCATTCTTTCTTTTTGCTTCCCAAACAGGACTCTTAGCATACATAAGTGTGCAACCAGAAATCTGACTTTGACATTTTAGTTACTTCTTGCTTGACTGTTGTTTGAGCAGAGGAATGGGAAAGAAATACTGCTGCTTGCTCTTTCAAATTTTCTGTTGTCACTATTTCCTTTATTGGAAATTGCCTGGAGGGCACATTTTAATACCTGGTAGCCAACCAGCAGAAGGACATAAAGGTAACTTATTTGCAAATAGAAGGGAGAAAGATACATGTTGGAAGTGAAGTGGAAAAAGTGTCCAGCAGAGTGTTTGCTAGAAACACTCAGTAGGAAATGAATGAAAACCACTAGAAAATATAAGGTCATTATGAAACTCATCTGAGGGCATAGATCTGCTAATGAGAAGTAGATTATATAGTATTAGAAGTCATTATTAATATAGAAATATTGAAATATCATGCAGAAATTGCTACATTACCTCAAGGGATAAATCAGGCTGATTAAATGAATTCATACAAGATTCAAAATAATTTAAATGTAAGAGAATCCTAGAACTTTTTACAATCTCTCAGAAAATAATTTTGAAATTAAAAAGGCATGTTAGCTAATGCCAGACTCTTTAATACCATCAATGAAACACATCTAGTAAACAAAGCAAATGCTTTCCTAGAATACAACAGAAAATATTTCTTGACAGAATTATTAGTGCCATTGTAGCAGATAGTAGCTGCAGCACTTCTTGAATTCTACCTGCAGTATTGTCATGAATGTGCAGATTAATTCGGGATATGAAAGGTACTGTGAAAGGCTGTAAGGATGTAGATAAGACTAAATGAGTCCGGACCACTTGATCTGCTATACTGAAGGATGAGAAAGAAAGGCAACTGATGTCTGTCAATAGTTTGATAAACCAAAGTGAAAGACAAGTGTTTCAAGAGGGAAGATGAAGCTGTCATTAGGACATGGGTAAAATTGCCATGGATAAATGCAATTTTACCACAGGCAGTAAGTTGCAGAACTATCCCTAGTGCAGTGTGTAAGCAAGCATCTTGATACCAGCAGAAAAAGTGATGGCAATCAGACGAAGTCCCTAGTGACTGGAAAGAGAAATATTATATCCATATTTTAAAAAGGCAGAAATGAGGACCCTGAAAACTACTACTATGTCAGTCTCACTCACTTGTGCCTGGGAAGGTGATAGAACAGATCCTCCTAGAGTTGTGCTAAGGCACATGGAGGACAGGGATGTGGTTTGAGACAGCCAGCACAGACTCACCAAGGGGAAATCCTGCCTGCCCAACCCAGTGGCCTTCTGTGGTGGAATGACTCCATGGACAAGATGTCATTTATCTGGACTTCTATAAATTCATTAACGTAACCCACTACGATTTTCTTCTCTCTAAATTGGAGGAATTGGATTTCATGGGTGTACTGTTTAGTGGATGAGAAATTGGTTGGATGGAACATCCAGAGGGCAGTCATCAATGGCTCAATGCCCAGGTGGAGATCAGAGAGAAGTGGTGTCCCTCAGGGGTCCATACAGGGACCAGGACTTTTTAATATGCAGTGAGATCAAGTGCAACCTTAGCAAGCTTGAAGACAACACCAAACTGAGCATTCTGGCCAACCCAGCTGAGGGACAGGATGCCATTCAGAGGGATCTGTAGCCATGATATTTTCTGAAAAATCCTTTCCTTAGGATTTTTCTCCTGAGAAGCTGAGAGGCCTCAGGAAGAAAATGTAAACAATGATTATCTGCTGCTGTGGAATGCAACAGGTGGATCTGTGATTGGTCTCATGTGGTTGTTTCTAATTAATGGCCAATCACAGTCCAGCTATCCAGACTCAGTCAGTCATAAGCCTTTGTTATCATTCCTGTTCTATTCTTAGCTAGCCTTCTGATGAAATGCTTTATTCTATTCTTTTAGTACAGTTTTAATATAATATATATCATAAAATAATAAATCAAGCCTTCTGAAACATGGAGTCAACATTCTCATCTCTTCCCTCATCCTAAGATCCCTGCGAACTCCGTCACAGGGATCAAGACAAGTTAGAGAAGTGGGCCCCTGTGAGCCCAACAAGGAAAACTGTGAGCTGTTACACCTGGATCAAGGCAACCCTTGGTAACAATGTAGGGTAGGGGTTGAAGGCATTGGGAAAAGCCCTGATGAGAAGGACTTGAAGTACTGGTGGGTGCAAAATTGGACATGACCCAGCAATGTACACTTGCAGCCTGTACAACCAGGGCTATCCTGGGCTGCATGCAAAGCCACATGGCCAGCAGGGCAAGGGAGAGGATTGTGCCCCTCATCTTAACTCTGCTGACACCCCACTTGGGGTGCTGCACCCAGCTCTGAATTCTTCAGCACAGGAAACACATGGACCTGCTGGAGTGGGTCCAGAGAACAGCCATAAACATAATTAGAGGTATGAACCTCCTGTCCGATAAAACTGAGGTACTTTGGGTTGTTCAGTCTGGAAAAGAGAAGGCTCCAGGGAGACCTTACTGCTCCAGTATTTAAGGAGGCTTATAAGATAGATAAGGGAAGACAAACATTTTAGCAGGACCCATTTTGACAGGACAAGGGATAATGTTGTTAAACTAAAAGAGGTCAGATTCAGACTAGAAAAAAGAAAACATATTTTTCTGATGAGAGTGGTGAAATCTTGAAGGATGTTTCTCAGAGGTGATAGACACTTCCTGCCTATCAAGGTCAGGCTGGACTGGGCTCTGAACAGCCTGATAATGACCTGGGGATCCTGCTGGACAGCAAGCTGAGCCAGCACGAGCCAGCAGTGTGCCATTGTAGCCACTAGTGTTGTTCCGCAGGGCTCAGTGTTGGGACCAGTCCTATTTATTGTCTTGATTGATGATATGGATGAGATGACCTAGTCTACCATCAGAATGTTTGCTGACCACACCAAGCTGGGTGGGAGTGCTGATCTGCTGGAGGGCAGGGAGGCTCTGCAGAGGGATCTGGGCAGGCTGGATCATGGCTGAGGCCAATGGTGTGAGGTTCAACAAGGCCCAGTGCTGGGTCCTGTCCTTGGGTCACAACAGCCCCAGGCAGCTCCACAGGCTGGGGCAGAGTGGCTGGAAAGGAGCTGGGGGTGCTGGTGACAGCAGCTGAACATGAGCCAGGCTGTGCCCAGGTGGCCAAGAAGGCCAATGGCATCCTGGCCTGGATCAGCAATGCTGCGGCCAGCAGGGCCAGGGCAGGGATTGTCCCCCTGTGCTGGGCCCTGCTGAGGCCACACCTCCAGGGCTGTGTCCAGTTCTGAGCTTATCACTGCAAGTGTGGACACTGAAGTGCTGGAGTGTACCCAGAGAAGGGCAACAGATCTGGGGAAGGGTCTGGAGTAAAAGTCCAATGAGGAGCAGCTGAGGGAGCTGGGATTGTTTATCCTGGAGAAAAGAAGGCTCAGGAGAGTGTGTATCACTCTACAGCTGCCTGAAAGGAGGTCATGGCCAGGTGGAGGTCAGTGCCTTCTCCCAGGCAACTGGTAACAGGACAGGAGGACACAGCCTCAATCTACACCAGGAGAGGTCCATGTTGGACAAGAGAAGGAACTTCTTCATGGAAAGAGTTGCTAAGCATTGAAAGGGACTGCCTGGGGACAATGGAGTCACCATCCCTGGTGACATTTAAGAAACAACAGAATGTGGCTCTTATTTCTGGGCTCCTCAGAAGGAGAGACATGGAGCTCATGGAGCAGGTCGAGCAAAGGGCTACAAAGATGATGAGGGGTTTGGAGCATCTCTCTTATGAGGAGAGACAGAGAGCTGAGCCTTTTCAGCCTTGAGAAGAGACAAATGAGAGGAGACCCAGTCTATGCCTATGAGTATCTGAAGGAAGGGTGTCAAGGGGATGGAGCCAGGCTCTTCTCAGTAGTGCCAAGCAATAGGACAAGAGGCAATGGGCAGACGCTGGAGCCCTGAAGGTTCCACCTGAATATGAGGAAGAACTTCTTTACTGTGCAGGGTAGCAAGCACTAGAATCTATTTTCCTGGAGATATTCAAGAACCCTCTGGATGCAATGCTGAGTTGTGTACTCTAGCTTGACCCTGCTTCAGCAGGGAAGGTGGACCACACAACCCATTTTGATACTTTCAAACTTTATCCATTCTGTCATTTTGAAGATATCCTTGTTCATTGCAGGGTGATTTGGCTGAATATTTTTTCAAGTTCCTGTCCAACCAAAACCATTTTATGATTCTATGAAAACATGTAACATGAAATGTGAAAGGGAGACAGACGTGGGATAGTGAATGATTGGCATCCATTGAAGGGATGTTCTAAATTCTTTTAAAAAGTGTAGGATGGCGGAATATCATTGAGACATTGAGGAAGGATCTCTGAAGGTCACCAAGATCAATCATAACTCAAGTGTTTGTTACCACAAACACCAGATCAGGCCAGTCACTGCTAACTAAACAATTCCCTCTGCTGAAGGTTTGTTGCATTTCTCAGGAAAACAAGAAAACCTTGTGTATAAGGAAATAATATTTATTTTGCCTCTCAAAACATCATTTGCAGTAGTGGAATAGCTCTTCAGTACCAAAGTACAACCTGCAGGAGAAACAAATTTCCAGTAATTATCTTCTTTTTCCGTATCATGTCACAGTTTGTCAGCTGTATTATTCTACAGACACCAATGTTGGTCTCAGAGTTTTACAGGACTGAAGACCTAGTGTTCCTATAAGACATGGTTCCTAAATTACTGATTTGCAATCAGTGGCCTAGACACAGACACCCTTTTCAAGAGCTGACAGGGCAATTTGGTGTCATCTTTAGTTTGACTTGGTGCCTCAGTTGCCCCTTTAAAAAGAAGGATTTTAGAAAATAAGCTTTTAAATCCTCCAAATATCAAAAAGGAATTGGGAAAGAGGAGGGGGAAGTGGTGAGGAAGAGAGGGGAGTGGATAAAAACAATAACAATAAACATGGCAAGGGAATTTTCTCCGCACAAAAGAAATATTTACTGCAGAATACTTGCCTGTTCCTGTTGACTTGCTTCAGCAAGTTGTGAGTTATTTTATATACTGGAGCCTGTCTGGTGAGAAAAATTGTTGGTGAAAGAGAATGAAGGGGCATGTATAAGTTATAATGTCTCATCAGTAGTGATTATTCTTGTTTCAGGAGTCCTTTGAAATCAAGCTCTGAGAGTTCATAAATTGGATTTTCCGAGTTCATTCCTCATGCCTGCAATGCTACTGTCAGTGATGAGTTGAGCCAGGATAAAAAGATTAAGAGAGCTAACACTTGCTCCAAATTTTCCAACCCTAATGCTTAAAATAGCAATCTGTCACTACATACCTTAGCAAAAGTGTTCTTCAGTGGTGTTACAGCTGGGGTTATTGGAGACAACTGCACATGCTGGATTCAGCCGCTGGAAATTCATGAATTATAGGCAAACTCAGAGCAAGTAGATTTCATTTATTTATTAACTTTTTTGCCCATCAATTCTTGCCAGGAGGAAAGGCTTATAAGGATGTATGGAAATAGTTGCCATGATCCCATGCACCAACAAAGGATCACCCCTGGGCAGGGGATGGCAGCCAAACTGCACCCCCGTCAAGGTGGGGCCACCCTCCAAAGCCAGTCCAGGAGATGGTCCTTGGGGCTTCTCCAGATATCCCCATTGCAGTGGGGATCTGGGAACTCCACTCACTAGGGTACAAAGGGAGATGAGAAACACTGAGAGGAGGCCTGCAGAGCAGGCCAGAGGCCTGCTGCATCAAGATGGAGGCTGCAATGGAAGTGGGGGTCACAGACTAAGCCCAAAGAGGGATCATCTGCAGCAAACCATTCTGATTTAAACCAAAATTTCCTCAAAATTGAGATTTGTATCAACATTCTGACAATAGAAACATTTTTAAAATAGGGACTTGAAACTGTTGATGGCTGAAATATCCCAGATTGCAGTTTCCTTCCTCACAGAAGGAAAATATTTGTTAGAAACTTAATTTTCAGTTACAAAAGTGGATGAAGAGAGAGAGTTCCAGATAGTCAATGTATTTCTTAAAGTCCTCCTTTAATTATTGAAATACCAAACACTGAAACATGTGAGGGTGCCAAGAAGAAGCAGGGAAAGTCACTTTGGTCTGACATTAGATAAAACATTTACAAAGCTAAATAAAACAGTTTTATTCCTTTAGGTCTGATAATAGTTTCCACCTACAGCCTTTTATTCCTCAGTTTTTGTTTCCAATATTTAAAGAGACTATTCCCATGTTGTCTACTACTCACTGTGGTGTGATCTCTTAATTTGCATGACTAAATCCTGACACAGCCTGGAGTCTGCGGCCGACTTAAGGAGCAGAGAAATTCACTCTGGTTATGAGGAGCTTTTTAGTTCAAAAAGCTCCACTGATTGTTATAGTGCCTGCTAATTGCAAGTATTGGAGTACTGCTGTGAGAAAAGGGTAGAGCCTGGGTGTAGTGGGACCTGCAGCTAGTACATCGGGCCTTGCACTGTTCCAACACAGAAATTACAGACTGAAACACTGCAGGGAAAAAAAGTCACCACTGAAAGGGAGTGTTCCATCTTCCATGTTCAGCAGCAACAACAGTCCCAGCCCGTACTGTTCAAGATTCAAGGATAGTGGCAAATCTCCTGCAAATCTCCATAATGAATGTTGTATACAATGACTAGTCAAGGGCATTCAAATGGCCAGCTTACATTTCAAGCTGCCTGTTGGTGTAGACAAAATATAATTTGCCTATGCGATCAGACTAGATGTGTATGCAAACTCTGACAAGGCAGCACTTAAACTGTATGCAAAGCTTTGAAGGTGCAGAGCAAGGAACAGCAAGGGCTGCTGCAGGCAAGCAACAGCCCAGGGCAACCCCAGCACAACACACACCAACATCCATGAGGCACAGTCCCACAGAGGTCTCATGGATGAGGAGCTTGTGGAGTCAGGTGTTAGTGACAAGGTCCATCACCTGTACCAAACACAGTAGGGAGCTCAGACAGAACCAAAAGAGGTGATGCCATAGATAAAACTGAAGGCAAGTCTGCAACATGTGTCCGAAGTCCATTCGGCCAACCTGGCCAAAGGCAGGACTGGAGACAAGCTACAATGTGTGCCTGGTGTCCATTCAGGAAACACATTACTCAGAAGTACCTCTAAGGCCCATGCAGGAGACAAAGTTGGAAAAACTGACATGCCTAGGCACAGACTGCATTCGCTCAGGCACAGACTGCACTCACACCCAGGCACATGGAGCAAGTGCCATGGTGGAGGCTCACACAATGTTTCTCTCAGAGTACTTAAATAGAGCCTGCCCCTTTGTTATGCTTATTTGAAACAGCAAAAAGACATTAGGTTTTGCTTGGTGCATTTTTTATAGACAAATGCCTTGTGAACCCTGATTGAGCTAAAAATGTATTCAAGATTCCTCTAACACCTTACACAGAGATGTTAAATGGATAGATTTTTTTTATGACATCTAGGCAGATTACTGCGCGCCTGTCAGATCTTTTTTGCTTCATTTTGTCTCAATTACTTGGGCTCATGTCAGGACAATTGGATCTCTCAGATCTTTAGTGAAGTGCAGTGAAGTAGCCTCCATCTGGGGTTTCTCAAGACATCTCCCATTCCCTTGCTTCACTGTCATCCTACCAGGGACTATGGTCATGGCCAGAGCAGGACAGGGTCTAATATGTGGTGCTTCCACTGGGGAGACAAGGAGTACAGCACACAGCAGAGCTTTGGGTGCAGAGAAACTCTCATAAGCAATACAGCCCCTACTCATGGCAACATACTGTCACTGCCCTTCCAAATTCTAGGACCAAGAGAATTTGTCAGGGCTCAAAGGTCAACAGCATGAATTACTGTTTATCACACAGGTCCACCATTCCTTTTGAAGTGACTCTCAATTTTGTTAAGATAGCAAGGCAACCCTAGCAGCAAAATGCTCTAATCTTCTCAGCCACGGGCAGTGTTAAACGCTGGCAGACACTTGTGCATCACTACAGTCTGATTTTATGTATGGTGTTTAACAAGCTACTTGCAGCTTCCTAGCTTCCAAGTTACCTTCAGCATGTTGCATGCTCCTTCCAATTAGAGCTGTGAGAGCCAGAATTACTGACAGGTTTGTTCACTGCTCTTACCATCAATTTACAGAGATTATAACCCTGTCAGAAAGATATCATTGGAGATTTAAGGGATTGCTTTCTAGAGTCATTCTGAAATGGCAGTTAATGTGCAGAGAGCTTTCCATCATACTGTCCCATCCAAAAAAAAATTCTTAGGTACAGTAAGATTTGTACTTGCAAAAAAAATATTATGAAACATATTCAACATGTGAGGATAGGTAGATTGATATTAATACACTTTTACGATTACATTTATCAGTTTTGATACTACAACATTTCCTGTCATTCCCTTCCTCTTGTGAGTGGTATAGAGAAGAATATTGCAACAGCCTTCACACATATATGAGAGTACCAGGCTTGTGGATTTAGCTTACACTGGCTATAGCAAGGAAAATCCAGCATTTTTTTTCTGAAACAGCCTGTATTTGTTGCACTACATTCCTGGTTACGCAGAAACATGAGCATGACCCCTGAATGATGGGCCAGAGGCTCCTTTGATAGCAGGGTTCAACAGCAGGAAATAAGAAACCCAAATACTGGTTTTAGCTAAGCTGTATAGTAGTAACACAAATGGTATTTAGGTTGACATAAGTTTTAATGGTGACTTTCTCTATGGTAATGGGTACTGAGAAGCCTCCTTTATTTAGAAATTGAAAGCTTAAAAAATATTAAATAATAGAACAAATTATACACTCAAGTTATGCCAAACAGAAAATCCTTACCTAAAAAATGGCTGGGTTTTCTTGCCTTTTCCATATACCAAAAAGCTTCACCTCAGAGTTAGGTTTCCATAACAAGAAAAGTGCTGTTGTTAATCTGTTTTAGAACACAATTCCTGCAGCTTCATGGTATGCTTTATATGAAGGGGTATGAGGCATTAAATAAGAGTAGTATTATTTTTTTCATAAGCTGACACACTTTGGATAAAAAAAGTTCAGCTGTAGGTGTGTGACTGTCTTGATCCATTGTTCCACCACAGAAAAGGCCAGTCAGCCATCAAGAATCAACTGGATTAGAACAGGAATTAATTCCTTAATGCCAAACCAGATAAAAGTCTTAAACAGCAAGGTACGTCACATCCTTTTTATGAAAACACAATGCTCACAATTCATTGTAAGAACAATGAATAAGACCAACTTTTTGGATTAGAACATATATTCAGGGGGCTAAAGGATTTTCTTGGAATGAAAAGGCATCAGGACAAGGAAGGAGCTGCTCAGAAAAAGGCTTAAGGTTTGAGCTGAGTATATCTGAAGAGTGTCTTCAGGAGAGACTAGGTTTTATCCAAACGCATAGTCTTCTGAGATATGTATTTATTCACTTTCCTGGCTAGAGAGGAGCTGTGCTTTTAATCTTGCTTTGTTGCCTGCACAGGCAATTTCATTTAATTGGTGTTGTGTTTTCTCTTCTATAGCTGTGCTTCTTCGGGAGGTAGTCTTAGTTTTATGCACATAATTCTCAGCATCACCACCTTCTGAATTTACCAAGTACACATAGCCTTTTTCTTTGTTGCTCTTTTCAGAGTTTTCTTTCATTGTGTATTGGTGTTACATGACTGCTACACCTTTTTTAGTGCCCTTTCAGACTTCATATTTTGTCCAAACAAAGTATTGATGAGGTCAATTACTTTTTCTTTTTTCTTTTGTGTACTGAATTTTGTCTGTGTGTATTATAAAGCTTTGGGTATTTTAATATACAGTGGGTAAGTATACATATTTTCTGTTGAAGTTAGTGTAAACCTCTGAGGTGATGAGGTCAACCCGCAGCTTGATCTCCCATGGAGCTACTGATAGTAAAAATGAGCATTTTAATTACTGCTAGTGTTCCTGCCCCTGCATGTTTCCATATCAAATTAATTCGCATACAGAAGATAGCATTATCAGGTGTTAATTATTGGAAGAGTAGTACAGGGACAATCAGGCAGACTTGAAAGGGCAAACAGTCACATGCATACACAAATAACTTTGAATGATAGACATTAATTTCTATTCTTGACTTGGTCATGTTTGAACCATATTATGTGTTTAACATACACATCTTAGAAAATATGAAAAAACAAGCTTGCAATTTTAAGAAAACAAACTTTCAAAATCTTCATTGCAAGAGAATGTTGTGGAACTGTAAATATTCTTCCTACTAGATATCTCAGGGGCATAGTTTTAGTTGCCTGATTTCTAAAACATGAATTAGGAGAAAAGGCACCCAATGCTCTTTTATTAGTCTCCCACTCTTTCCCTCCATGCATACTACAGATCTTAAGCTTTAAACAGGCCATATGTTATTCAGTGTCCATAAATATTTATCCTGTTTTCTCTTGATGTTTCTAAATGAATTTGTAATCCTAAAGTCCATACCTATAAATAATGAGGGAATCTAGGTTCATCCCTTCCAGTTTGCTTCTGTCTTTGAATAAAATTTACACATTATTGTGCACAACAACATGATATTTATTAGAATTAAGCAAGGTGATTAAACATATAGATCATCCCTCAAGCTCTAATCAGATACCTCCTCTTCAAAATGCATGTTTTTATGACTCAGCTTCAAGTCTAAGTGTACAACACACACAACATTGAGTTTCTGTGCTCCTGCAGCTAATGGAAACTCAAGTATTATCTGCTATGCATAAAAATGTGAATAAATTGCCACAGCTCAACCTCTTCTCACTAGGTTTGTGTAATTACTTTCCCAATAAGTCACTATAAGGCACTGCTAAAGAAAACTGTATTACCTATTATTTATGGCCATAATAAGTACACACAAGGCTTTGCTGTAGATGGAAAATGGAAGTCAAATACAATAAGCCTTTCCCTTCGATTTAAGGATAAAGCTTGTATAATACAGTGTCTCTAATAACAGGGCAGAATAAGAAAGTATAGTGTTTGATGATAATGGGTTTCTTTATGAAACAGATGGATTTTCATGGGTGTTTTTGATGGAACAGCAGGCTGTTTTACATGGCAGGAAGCCTCAACCACAAGAAAGTCCTAAGTGAAGCAGTTAAAGGTTCATAAAAGATTTAATGCAATGTGAAGTAAAAAGTAGTGTCATGGATTTACCAATGATTAGAATGGGCTCAAAAAAAGCAAATTAAAGGGAGTGAAGAGGAAGCAGGAGACCTTGTGTTATCCAACCATGTCTACATAGAGCGACAGGTCCTTTACTGATTCCTCAGTGGCATAATGGCACAAAAACCTTGTTACAATCAAAACTTTATTTCAACATTGACCCTCTGCAGAGGGGGTCTTTTCACAAAACTGATATCCAAGACTTTCTGCAGGTCAGGTCTATCAACAACAAGAATACTCTTCATTAAGTAATATTTTTAGAAGGACAGAAAAAAATTAAACTGCTGTATGTGCTTGTTTGAATGCAAACCAGCTGGAAAAAAATGAACCCCCCTCAATTACCTTAAAAGAAGTTTCAGGCCAGAGTTACAATTTAATAGAAATATTATAATAAATGCAATGGCACACAGAAAACTGACTTAAACAAACCTGGCATTATGTTGGTCAGTGATAGTCATAGTCCTGTCAAGTGGTGGTGGTCACAGTCTTGTCAGAAGCAGAGATCCTGTGGAAGCTCTCATCCTTCACTGGATCTATCATGTGGTGGTGTTCCAAGTCCCCAGAACAGCTCAGGTTCACCTGGGAATGCTCAGTACCTCCCACAGAGCAGGGAGTTTCACAATGGAATGATGCAATACTGTGAGTGATGGGATATTTGGAAAACCCTGATGGTCCAATCCCTTGCACCTGCCTGTTCTGCTGGTGTCATTGAGTCCATTCTGGCCCAAGAGCAGAGATGACCCCTCAGAACGGGTGTAACTGTGCTGGTGCTTCCCCAGAGGGAGTTACCACAGCTGAGTCACAGGTGTGATGAAAAAGAAACACTACTGTGTCTTACAGGGTTGCCTCTTTTTACTTATTTTACACCCAGCCTGTAGCCTGAGGTGTCTGGTGTGCACAGCAGCTCCATCATTAGCAGTTCATTGGAAATGACAGAGGGATGTAAAATAGAGTGTGGTTACACCCACATAGTTCTAAACTGGCACCCTACTCCTGTAACCAAGGCACTGTATTAGGCCTTAAGAACTAAAAAATAGCATGGGAGAACTTGAGGCCAGCTGCATTCTCTGAAGCTGTAGGCAAAATTTCCCAGAATTAACTCTCAAGGCAGTGCAAGTGGACACAGCTGTGTGTCCTGAGATGCTAATGTCACTTGCCTCTCCTGATTTCAATCTGTTTCTTTTGTGTTGGAGAAAGACCTGATTATCTCAGATTAGGATTTACCAAATTCCAGAGCTGGATATCATAGGAGGACTCTGTGTACTTTCCAACAGGGTTTAAAACGTTATAAAACATGTTTAGTCACGTTTCCCTTCCAAAGGACACAAATATTCATCTCATGTTATGGCAGAAGAGTGAAAACACAGCCATGAAACACAATGCAGTCACACCTTCAGTTCAAGAGCCAGGGGAGTGTGAGAAGTGTAACCAGAACAGGACCACAGTGTTTGGAGATCACCATCCAGCAGGGGTGGCATCCTCAGTGGCCTGTGTGGATCTGCCTCTCCTGCTACCACATCACTCCCCCTGGCTGCTGGCACTACCTGTCAAGCCACACTGGTGGCATGCCTGATAACCCCTCCAGGGCCATCTTTCTGGCAATCTGCAATGCTCTACAAAGACCTTCCTGAAACCTCAGCAGGACTCCAGAAATTAGTCCAAGCTGAAATTCCCCATCAGCCTTAAATCAGGGGGAGACCAAGGGCCAGGAGCAAACCCAAAGAAAAGCCTACATTTTCTACTCTGATTTGCTTCATCTATATTTGCATGACAAAAGAAGCCTGCACAGAGCTGCTTGGTATGACTTGACAGTGGGAGACTTGGTTGTGAAGGATCCTGCTGTCAGTGGTGTCACAGGATTTTGGGATAGCATTTGCACAAGAGATTGGGAAAATAACCAAATAAATGGCACTGATTAGCTGATGATCTGCTGCTGAATCCCTGTTTAAAATGCTGGTCCACCTTTCAAATGCTTCCCTTGTGTGCTGCATTCCATTTTGCTTAATAAATGAGAAGTGTTTCAAGATACTGCTCAAGAGCTCTTTCTCAGCAAGCTAAATGCATTTTGCTGGTGATTGAGAAAACCTATTCCAGCCTCTGGCAGGAAATGACCAGGGCTGTTAGGTCAGACTGGGTAGAAAAGAATGACAGTCTCCTCATATTCAATCAGCCCCCAATTACAGTTTATCAGCAAGAGAGCAGATCAGAAATGAGTTTTTTTTACAATTGGAGCTCTCTGCATCCAGCCGTATAAGCCTTGGTGCTCTATATCTAATAAATAGCTCTTGGTATTTAGTTCCCCTGGAACAGTTTATCTATCTGATCTGCCTGCTTCTTCTTATGATTCAAGGTTTCTTAAAATGAGAAACAAATATCAAAAAATCCAGCCATATTTTGTGTGTTTGTTTAAAGTTTCAAGCAAAAAATTGAAGCTTTTTTCTTCTACATTTTTTAAAAAAATACCTAATTTATTCCATTAGACGGGTTAGTTCAGTCAGTGATGAACATTTTGAAAGCTAAATCTTTCCAGACCTGGATAAAACTATGAAACTTGACACAGTAAGACTTTTTTTCCTGAAAATACTTATTACGTAAGTGAAGTCAGATACTATGGTATGTCTGTCTACTTTGTTGAATATTTCTCTAAAAATATTTTTCTTTCTTAAATAAACTAAATTCCTTTTCTCTCTTCCTGAAACATTTAAAGCCTACAAGGTAAGAACAGGTTATGTTTTGGAATAAATGTACTTATTTCTTTTGAAATAAAACTGGAAAAAGTAGAAAAATCTCTACTATTAAGGTGCAAGACAGCTTTTTTTTTTTCTGTTAATCACACATCACCAAAAGCCTACCTTAGTAATCAAAAAGCCAGATATTTCAGCTGCTAATGGAAAATTCTCAGCAGTAGCAAAAGTTTTACTCCTTGCTTTTTGCTATGGTGGTACAAAGGCACACATAACAGACAGGAACACACCCCAAAAAGAAATACACCCCAAAAGATACAAGAAAGGCTAAAGAGCCTGATTTAGAGACTTCAGTAACAGAGGGGGTTTTTTCTCTTAATCCCATAGTTGTGGACTACCTACCTATCTAAATGTAAAAAAACTTTCAAGAGAGGAATTCATCTAGTGACTTAAAGTTTACTTCAGAATCTGATCTTGTCTGTGGGCAAAACCTGCTTCTAATGACTTAAAATACCAACCTTTCCTTTAATTTTGTGACCATAATGGCTGCAATTTTTCTAGAAATTGAGAATGTCTAGAATATAAATAAAAAAGCCCTGGTTGACATGTCTGCTGAGGGGGAGCACAGCAATCAAGGTGCTTGATGCCAAGGGCCGTCTGTCAGTTCTCAGGCAGAAGGCAGGGTCTCAGGAATGATGCTGGTACATCTCTAAGTTTCCCAGTGTTCAGCATCTGATAGCCAGGAGGAAGCTTCAATATTCAGGTCCTGCAGCAACAATCACAGCATTTATCAGTCATGAGCGCAGGTCTTCCTCTATTGTGAACTGTCACAACTCCTCTGCAACTAATGAAAATATGCCAAATTCCACCAGCTGAAGGATCTATTCTGGGTTTTGATGCAGGGAAAATGAGAAGCTAAAACTAGCAATTTTCAGTTAAAGGATTGTGCCAAGTTTATATTGTATGCTTTTTCTGAAAGAAGTGTAGGTGTGCTTGCACCAATGGAGTCCTTCTTAGAAATACTGAATTAATTTTTGGGTGCAGAATAGGCTGACAGACCATCAATTGGAACTTCTCCTACTCCATATATCTTGCCCCTCCCTCAGGCTAAGAGGTTGACTACTGCTGTACTGTCCTTGACACAAGGATTTCCTAACTCTTCATCTGGTCACAAGGAGTGGAACAGGCTCCTTCCAGCACTTTGAGGCTCACATAAGGCCCTGATAAATGTGTTTCAGGTGACGTTTAGAAGGTAGAAATCAGGGAGTGTTCTGAATTTTCTTTTTAAAATAAATCACTGCCATTTTGACACTACTCCCTTTGAATGGCATGAGTAGTTGTGTTGTTGCATCTGAAAGGGGACAGAAGCCCAAGAGTGGATGATAGAGAGATGAGACATTTGATGATTGTAATTTTCTCTGTGGTGTTTTGTTTTTTGTACTGTTTTTTTTTTTTTTGGGGGGGGGGGAAGGTGTTTTTTATTTTTGTGGGGTTTTGTTTGTCTGTTGGGTTTTTTTTGTTGTTTTTTTTTTCTATTTTTCACTATTGTAGCAAAGAACAAATGGGGATTCATTCCTTCTGCAGCACTCAGCAATGCTAAGACTGGGTTTCGAATTTTCCATGTAAATGCTTGTGCTAACTGCTGACCTCCATTGGAAAAAGGAGAGTTTTATTCCCCTGGATTGTAGAGTTAACACAGCTGGAATTTTTCAAAGGTGCCATTAGCAGGGATAGGACACCTCAGTTTTTAAATCAAATCTTGGTCCGAATGTCAGAGAAAGATGCAAAGCTCCATTACTCAAAGCTGTGCAGTTGTCCTTTGATCTATCACTGGTGATTTAATACAGAGCTTTGCTGGCTGTGGTGAATTTTTTCTATTGCTGTTTCTGTTCTAAATGACTTCTTGCTTCTGAGTGTTATATGGATTTTGGTAGAGCTCTCCCTGAACTATAGGGCTGTAGAGAGCAAATTCAATGAGAGTAGAGAGCTGATTTGCTAACATAATGATTGCCGCTGCAGTTAAGTGAAAGCTTCCATAACAATGCAGGAGCAATACTTCATTAATCACTTCTCAAAGAGAGAAAACAAAAAACGTGACTAATTTTGACCTGGATGCTCTTCACTTCTGACTGAATCACGTACCAATATATAGAAGAGGCTTTAAAACATCTCTCAGCAATGGTGCTGGTGAGGAACTTCCACTGCTTACTGCATGGCAACTTGAAAAAGCAGCTTCCTGAAATAACAGTTCCATGCCCCATTTCACATCGTATTTACGCGTGGTGGGGAAGTCACGCTCACCACAGATCCTCATGGCAATTGTGCCCTTGACTTCTGGAAGGACAGATTGCATTTTTTTATCCTTCCTGACCCTTTGCAGTCCATGAGAATTCTACTTAGAGAAGGTCCTAGAAAGGTCCAAAATTGTGCCAGGCTCAGATGTATTTGTGCCAGTGCTTGATTGCTCAGGTCATGGACAAGCTGCAGGACATGGTTGCGGACTGGAGCCAAATACCTTGGACAATGTCAGCAGCAGTGACTATCCAGTCATTGCTTTACACTTGGCATATGCCTTTCCTTTCCTATGTTTCCCCTCCACCAGTCTTCAAATCCTTCCTCTTCCTTCACATATTGGAAAAAAAATTCTGAAGGCAAATATCAGCCTGGAAAGCAGTAGGGAATCATTAATTATCCAAGCTGAACGACTGACATATGTGCAATAAGTGGTTTAAAATACAAAGAAATATGCAGATAGATCAGGAATACATATCTGGCTTCTGCTGCTAGGTGTTGATTTACAAAATGGACATTACCAATATTACAAATGTTTTTTCAGCAGGTCTAGACAGGGCTGAAAGAAGCCTGGAACACCTCAGACACCTGGGAATGTTCTGCTTTTGCATAACCTAAATCCATAATTTTTTCCTGTCAATTGTTCATAGAATAAAAATTAAAAATAGCAGATACAGACTATTCATAAAGCAAAGTTGCCTTTAGGAAGTGCAGTCTGTGGTGACTGCTGTGGTGTGGAAGGAGCAGGGTCTCTCCTGGGTAGGTGCATGAAGCTGACCGTGGCCTTTTGGACTGAGTTGGATGCATCTAGCAAGACCAGGGAGCTTTGGAAATCTTCTCCCAACCATCTTCCAAGGCACAGTAAGTGAGTTAGTCTTCTCTAAGAGCTGGTGGCTCTGTATGTTCGCACAAAGCTGAGCACAGACTCAAAACAGCTTTGGCAATCGCAGATGGCACAGAGATGGGTAGTGCCATCAGTGAGACCTGCCCAGCTCTGTGGCCCAAAAATCATATCTTTGTAGAAAAATGTGGTCTTTCTCTTGTGCAAACCTAAACAAGAATCAGACATTGCCATCTACAAGACACAATAAGGCACAAGCAGAAATACACAGACCTTGGGAAGGAAACATTTTGTCTGCTTGAGAAAAATGCCACCCTACTATGAACCCCTTTCAATGTGCTGGGGCAAGAAAACCATGGTGCACAGAGCTCCTCCTTCTTCCACTTTTTGCCTTCTTATCCTTTCCTCAGCCACATGTGGAGAGTCACCTTGTGCAGCTTTAATTTCTTGTGGTTGTGTCCACATCAACTTTGAAGTCCCTGTGAAACCAGTGCTTCATTCCCCTGACTGTATTACCTCTCTGAATTCCTCTATTTCCTGCATTCATTCAGGTGCACAGTATCGAAAGGCCTGGAGGTCTTTTGGTTTGGATATCCCACAAGCTAAAATGACAGAGAAGGCATTTGTAACTAGAAGAGCAGGATTTTCATTACTACCTTATTTTGCCTTGAATATAGAAAGGATTTTTTTTAAACAGAGTTTTAATGTCATGTTCCAGACAAACCACTGAGGACTTTGGTAAAACATTCCAGTAACAGTGTCCCGTTGGCATTGAAAATGCCACTTCCTGCACTTTATTCATAGCTTAAATTAAAAATATTGATCACCTACTATGAGAAGTAAACCACCTACATCTTACTAATCTAATTAAAAACATGTTCAAAGTAGGCTTGAAGAATTCAATCTTACTAGACTGATGGAAATTTCTCACAAACAATCTACAGCCACAGGTTGTTGAAGTGCTAAATCCTAAGCTTTTGAGGATATTAATGTCTAGTTCTACAATTTCAAAGCAGATTTTATTTGTTTTAAAGTTCATTTTAACAGTTGGTCATTTAAAATTTAGAACTTACTAGGAGCTGAGAGAAGAAAATACAGCACACTTTCCTCCTATGCTGCATTATTGAGATGATAAGGAAGTATATTTTCCAATCTAAAATCTTGAAAGATGGATTGACTGGAATTGCATAGTTAATATATGTAATTTTCCTTGTAGAATAAGTTGATTAATTTTAAAGGCAAAATATTTTGATTACATCATAGATATCAAATTGCATATAAATTGTAAGAAGTAATAGTGTTTAGGAGGATTATTTTGCAAAAAAAAAAAAAGTTTATATTATTTAAATGAAAAATTGAAATATATTTGAAAGGTTAAAAATCATTATAGCAATTTTTAGCATTGATAGTTGTTTCTTTTACAGTCATGGTTTGAAATAAATTTAATTGAATCATCTTGAATGTCCCATCTATTTGCTCTCAGCTAGCTCATAACTGATCCTAGGCTTCAGAAATGTATACCCTCATCAGAAGTGAACCACTTATGGCAGACAGAACTTTCCAAATGTCCCTTCCTCTTCAACGTCTTTTCCTCTGGAAAGATCTCACTTAGTGGAATAATTTATAAGAAGATCTGTTGATATTTTTTTCTTTCTTAACATATTTCTATCTAAAAAAATTGCTCTTGTTCCCCCTCCAATTAATTTAAAATCCTTTTCTTCATGGTTTGCTACCCAGTATTCAAGAGGCACCAAAACTCCACGTCCTCTCTGAATTTTCTCAGTCAGTCTTCATTTTTGTCAGCAAATAAAGGGTTTGGGTATGCTATTTCTGCAACACGGTGTAGATTGCTAAGAAACTGAGTTTAAAAAGGAAGAATGTGGTCATGAACCATTATTCTGCTTAACTTTTTAAGTCTTACCTCAAAAGTTACTGGATTATGTTCTTAATCCTCTAGGTTGTTAACCATAAATTGTACTTCTATTTGTAAGATTTTCACTAAACATAAAGTGCCTCTTTTTTTTCTTTTGGTGTAATCTTTCCCTCTTTGATTTCAGTCTTTCAAAACAAAACCAAAATGATCTAAGTACTTACGTCTATTATGTGATTCATTATCCATCTATTGCTAAGAATTTTTCTAAATTACTAAAGTACCCATAGGTATTTAAGCTATATATAACTGGAGGCGTCAGTTATGGCCATTTAATAATATATATGTCCTCCTCCTCTTCACAGATAAACAAATGAAATCCACTACCCTAAATTAAGATTTTCTTCTATCTAATCCCACTCCTACAGGTACAATTATGCTTTATAGCTGGCTTGCCAAAACCTAGCACAGAACATGCTACCATAGCATTAAAACTGTTTATCCAGAGAGAATTTTCAATCCCTTTTTGTATAATCTATATTTTTTATAGATTCACTGGGAGGAGGTGGAGGAAGCTAACCTTAGATTTTGGAAAGAAAAATAGTTAGCAGTCTGTTGAATACCTATATCCAAAATATAACTAAAATTTACTGCATGGTTCAAAAGTTTCGCTTTCTACTAAAACTTGTAACTGATGTAGTCCAGATTGCTGGTTAAAGTGAGGACACAAGTGTATGAGATCATCTTGTGAGGCAACAGGCAAAAACTGGAGCACAGAAATTTCCACCTGAGCATAAGGAAGAGCTTCTTTACTGTGCAGGTGACTGTGCTGTGGAGCATACTGCCCAGAGAGGATGTGGAGTCTCCCTCACTGGAGATGTTCAAGAGTTGTCTGGATGCAGTCCTGTGCTATGTGCTCTCAGATTACCCTGCTTGAGCACGGAGGTTGGACCAAATGAGCCACTGTGGTCCCTTCCAGCCTGACCATTCTGTGATTCTGTGAATAGAGCATAAATTAAAATACATTCGTGTTGGGCTGTGCAAAGAAGGCCCAGCTGGAGGGCAAACATGTGCCTGCATTTGTCAGGGGTTATGTCAGGCAGCTCCTGTTAAATGCTTTGTGAAACTTCTCTTTAACTTGGTCTGTTGGCCTGCATCCAAGAAACAGACCTCTTATGGATTTGGGCAAGAGAAAAAGAAGCAGCAAAGAAATAAAAGAATGAGCTTAATTCTTCCATTGAAAATACTGAAAAGAGACAAGTAGTACTAAATGTAAACAAAAACATTTGACACAGGAGATTTTAAAAAGAATTCTTTATCTTTTTTAAATATCAGATATGTAGATATCAGATCTTTGCTTCACTTCGATAGGCCATGTTTTCAGTGTACACTCTGAGAAATTATGATACAAAGCCTCAAATGGAAAATTTGCTCAATTTCTGGGCCACAATGCCTGGGAAAAAGTTCCTAGTTCTGCCACTGAACTCATGCATGGTTTGCTGATTTTTTTATATTGTATGAGGTATCTAAACATAAAAATGCTAGCAGGACTAAACAACAATTGTTGATGTAAATAGGCATTTACATCATTTACAGTGCTGTTTGGTCCAAGCAGGTTAATGTGGCTTACAGCAATGGCCAGAGCATTCAGCTCCGGAAAGCTACAATCAGCTACAGGAAAGTCTAACTCATCTAGACTATATCTACTCACTTTTTTGTTTCTATTTAAAAACATAATTGTATGAGAATAAACCACCCAAACCCAAGACAAGAGAAATGTCTATCTCTAAATCTGTTTGCAACATTTCTAATACTGTCTTCTCATGTTTTTTGACTTACAGCAATCCATATCAATGTAACAGTTGAAAGCTGGGTAAAATCCTTGATCTTCCCAAGGCCACGTGCCTTTCCACAAAAAGTCCATCCTCTGACCCAAGCAGCTGCAGCAAGGATCACCAGTTGCTGGGGGGCGGCCAGCAGATGCCCTGGGTCACACACAGCAAGCCCATGCACTGCTGTCTTTGCACAAAGTTCTTCTGAAATGGAAATAGGTAAACACGAAGGTGGAGAAAGGTAATTTTCCTTCAGCAATTCTTTAACAACCACGAATCACTTTGGTCACCAATCCTACAGCAGATGCAGTGTATGAAGCTAGTGTGTTTGTTCATGCCACCACCACGTACCTGCACTGTGAGAATTACTTGCTTTGCACTGGCTATGTCAGACTTGCTCCTGAAGACAGCCAATTATGTTTGTATCATGCAAAGTGAGTAAGCTTCCATACTGTACATAACCCGGCATCATTAAATAAGACTTATTGTCTTCAAGTCAACAATCATCTCCTCTGTCATCAGAGACTATAACAATATTGCCATATGAGATTTTTCTCCTGTATTAAATGCCACTGGTTTTCCTATTTGTTCCACACTTTCTTTCACATAAGAGGAATTGCTTCATTTTGCCAGCTAATCCTTATGGCAGAAAGCAGTTGAATTCATCCAGGACAAACAAGTCAAAAACTCTGTATTCTGTATTCAGAAATCTATAGAGAGATTAGATCCTATTACATTTTAATAATTAATCCTGATGGCCACACGTTTCTGAAAGCCAAAGTAATGCATTCATAAGAGCATCAAAAGAAAAAAAAAAAAAAAACAAAGAAAACAAAACACCAAAAAACCTATAACCAAAAACAACAAAAAAAACCCCAAACAAACAAAAAGACCCCACCAACCAAAAGCCACAACTAGCAAAACAGTGAATCACTAGTGAGCCATGACTTATGAAATGCTGTAACTGTAGAACGTTATGAAAACACACAAACCTCCCTACGAATAGGATAGGGAAAAAAATTGGATAAGATGAAAAGCAACAAACATTGAAAGTAAGCCAGCTTATGTTTGGTTGAAAATTAACAATATTGTGTGACCAGTGAGAAAGAGTATGTGGATTTTTTTCAAAGTAGTAAGAGTATAAATCTCAGGTGATTTAGGTAGTCCTTTGATTGCTAAAAGTTGTGGAGTTCCAGTAGGTGCCACAGACTCAAGGTAAGCAGCTGAAACACACATACAAAGAGTAACTCTGATCAGGTATGCTGACGTGCTTGTTCTGGTCAGTTCTTACTGCATCAAACCTGCCACAAAGGCTCAGTGTTGAGGTGAGAGGCATGCCTTAAATGGCAGACTGCTAAATAAAGAGCTGCTGAATTTACTTGTTCTCTGGATTGGTCTGCCCTCATTATGGCACAGTTTATTTTGGCTGGCTGAAAAGCCTTCAACAACATTGACTGAAAGGAATGGAGTGGTTGGGCACACTCAGAGTGTGCTTGAACTTGTGAAAAAAAAAACCAAGAGTAGGAGAAAGTTTCACTGCCTTTTCTCATTTACTTTTTTTTTTTTTATATTGCTAATAAGATCTTGTTAATAAGAATATTAAGAATATTCAGAGAAGGTTTGTACCATCCACAATGGCCAAACTACTGCTGCCACCCCTCTGCTATTGTTAAAGAAAATCTCTTCTATGCTGAAGCAGAGTCCATGTTTAAGTGACACTGGCAATCAGCTGCACCCACAGGTAAGAAGGGAAGATGGACAATGTCACTGTTTGTAAATATCCACATGCCAAACATGTAGAAAAAAACAACTCAATGTGACAATTCCAAAGCCAGTGGCAAAGCAGCAGCAGGGAGAGGTGGGTGTTAAGTCAGAATAAAGTATACTCATTAATAGCCTGTGAACAGAACAAAAAGAACTGAAAAATTCTTAGTAATTTGTTCACACTAACCATTTCAGTTTTGCTTTTCAAAAATACACGTCTCCACTTCAAGTGCTGTATGAAAGTGTATAAGGAAAGCAAGTACTGCAAAAATCCATTTTCCATACCTTCTTGCTCCAGAAACAATCTCTTTCCTCAAGTCTGCTTGTAGTAATCTGTGAAAAGATCTGGGCCCTAACCAGCTTTCATTGTAGTAGCTGATTTTAACTGACCTCTCTTAGGTTTTTGTAGGAAGGCACTTTTGATACACCACTGTCTAGCCCAGATTTGACAAAGCGTTCCTGCAGGAATTACTGTTGGGCCATCTACAATGGGCGTACAACGTTTGCAAAAAATTCCTTGTTGCATGGCACTGCAAATCCCATGAAAAGCAATTTCAACAAACTGTAAACAGCCTTACCAAAAACTAAAAGAGAGGACTATGGAGGTTCAAATTAATGTTAAACCTTTAAATTATGCAGCTCACAGGCATCAGATTAAATCTGGATTGAGGAATGTGAATGAGCTATTCGCATGTAGTGCCTTGACTTCGCAGGCAAACAAATTATAAAATACTACCTAAAGAGCTCTGTATTCAGCTGCCATTGTAGATGGAAAAAATACTTCCCTTTGGTTCTTTCTTTTTCGGATAGCTCCCTTAGAATCACCTTCTGAGTTGTACAGCTTACAGATGCAGCCATTTTGTACTAAAATATAACACTGCAAAACTGGAGACGTAGCACTTCCATCAGAGTCTGCATCTGCTGACATACAGATAGCCAGGCAGTTTGGCCAGCCTTATATTGACCCCATTTGAATTAACGTGGTCTGACTGCTTGTCTGCCAAGTCTTGCAGACATAAGCCTTCATTCTTCAAGTTTTTCATGACACCAAGCTGAGTGATGCTGATGACAAGCCTGAGGAATAGGATGCCATCCAGAGTGATGGAGGGTGTCCTGAGCCATCAAGAAGTAAGAATATATGAACATCAGGCGGTTGAACAAGGCCCTTGGCCAAGCATGGTCCTCCAACCACGTGGGTTGGAGCAAGCCCCAGTATCACTATAGGCTAGGAGGTGGGGGGATTGAGACCAGCTTTGCCAGGAAGGACTTGGTGGAGCTGGTTGTTTAAAGACTGCACATGACCTGGTGACAGTCACGCACAACGCAGAGAGCCATACATGCTCTGGGCTGCATCCAAAGCAGCATGGCCTGCAAGGCGAGGGAGGGGATTCTGCCCCTCTGCTCTGTGCTGGTGAAACACCAGCTGGAGCACTGCACCCAGCTCTGGAGTTCTTAGCACAGGAAACATAGTGACTTGTTATAGTGCGTCTGGAGGAGAACCAGAATGATTAGAGGGACAGAGTATGTCTCCAGTGAAGAGAGAGTTGGGGTTGTTCAGCCTGGTGAAGAGAAGGCTCTGGGGAGACTTTTGTGTGGAATTTTCAACACCTGATGGGGTTCATAAGAAAGATGGGGACAGTTTAATAGGGTCTCTTACAAAGGGATAATGGTTTTAAAACAAAAGTGATCAGGTTCCAATTAGAAACAAGGAATAAATTTTTTGCAATAAGGGTTGTGGAACCAGTTCTGTTTAATATCTTCAGTCATTATCAGGGTGAAGGGATTGAGTCTACCACAGCAAATTAGCAGATGACACCAAGCTGGGTGTGAGTGTTGATCTGCTGGAGGGTAGGAGGGCTCTGCAGGGAGACCTGGACAGGCTGGATAGATGGGCTGAGCCCAACAATCTGAGGTTTAACAAGACCAAGTGCCAGGTGCTGCACTTTGGCCACAGCAATTCCCTGCAGAGTTACAGGCTGGGGACAGAGTGACTGGACAGGGGCCAGGCAGAAAGGGCCTGGGGGTGCTGGTCACAGTGGCTGAACAGGAGCCAGGCTGTGCCCAGGTGGCCAAGAAGGCCAATGGCATCCTGGCCTGGATCAGCAATGCTGTGGCCACCAGGGCCAGGGCAGGGATTATTTCCTTGTGCTGGGCACTGGTGAGGCCACACCTGGAATCCTGTGTCCAGTTCTGGGACCCTCAGTTTATAGGGAGAATGCTGACGTGCTGGAGCATGTGCAATGAAGGGCAGCAGGCTGGTGAAGGGTCTGGAGCACAGATCCTATGAAGGGAGCTGGGATTGTTTATCCTGAAGAAAAGGAGGCTCAGGGGAGACCTTATCACTGCCTACACCTGCCTGAAAGGAGGGTGCAGTCATGTGGGAGTCAGTGTCTTCTCTCAGATAACCAGTGACAGAATGAGAAGCCACAGCCTTAAGCTGAGCCAGGGGAAGTTAAGACTAGACACCAGAAAAAAATTCTTCACTGAAAGAGTGATTGGGCACTGTAGCTGTCTACCCAGGGAGATGTTGGTGTCACCATCCCTGGATGTGTTTAAAACAAGACTGGACATGTCGCTCAGTACCATAGTCTTGTTGGTGACGTGCTGCTCAGTCATAAGTTGGACTTGATGATCTCAAAGGTCTTTTCCAACCTACTTAACTCTGTTAGTCTGTGATTCTGTGATTCTGAAACACTGGAGCAGGTTGCCCAGAGAGGTGATAGATACCCCAACCCCGGAGCTCATTCAAGGTCAGGTTCAAAGGAGTTCTGAACAAAGTGATTTAGGTGAAATTGTCCCTACCCATGGCAGGAGTGTAGGACTAGGTGACCTTTAAAGGCCCCTTCCAACCCAAACTGTTCTGAGATTCTATTATTCTGTGAAAATACTTGCTGGATCTTGCTCCAGATAAAAATCTTTCATCTCCTAAGGGATGAATTCCAAGCTGCAGAATAGCACAGTCATGAAAAACTGAAACATAACAACTCTAAAAATTGCCATACACAGTAA
Source organism: Melospiza melodia melodia (assembly GCF_035770615.1). Lineage (NCBI taxonomy): Eukaryota > Metazoa > Chordata > Aves > Passeriformes > Passerellidae > Melospiza > Melospiza melodia. The sequence goes on from NC_086226.1 coordinate 35,447,216, forward strand.
GGTGAAATGCATACTTCTTTTTTTTTTTTTTTTTTTTTTTTGCAATGCTTGCTTTTTACCAACATGGTGATTAAGGTATGGTCCATGTGTGGGTAGAAATAGTTGTGTAAAACTGAGGTTACAAAGGATGAGATTAACAAGTAGAAAGAGAGAAACCTGAAGAGTCACTGGCTCCTGGGGGGCAGATAACCCAGCTGCTGGTCTTTAATTGACACTTAGCTAAACTGTGTGGCTCTCTCTTGATTGGACTGAGTATTTAGTCTGAATTATTAGTTTCCTAATATTTAGCAGCAGAACAGGAGCAGCCTTCCTTCCTTCTGCCACTTCCGCCACTTCCACCACTTCCGCCACTTCCTTCCTTCTGCCACTTCCGCCACTTCCACTTCCTTCCTTCCACTTTCTGCCACTCATAATTGCCACGAATGTTAAGATGAAAAATTTTGCTCTGAGAAAATAATTTGGTACTTTTTTCCCAGAGTATCCTGGTCCATCTGCCCCCCTGAGATTCGCCACCAAAACTTCTTGTTCACAAAATTGTATATATCCTGAGACATGGGAATTTTGCGTCAGGCATCACTATTGAGACCTGTTTCACACACACTAGTAATAATTTCAAAATTTTTATTAAATTATATCCTTAGCATATAAAACCAATAGTATAAAAACACTGTCAAAATATTTAAAAAATCCATTTTTATCTGACTTTTTAAAACGTCAGCATGAATGATGTGTCTGATAACTGATGCTTTCTTCATTTGACATTAGTGCTGCATGCAATTTATTCCTTCTTCCAGAGACTGACTATATCCCTGGGTTGTTTAACATTTGAATTTCATCCTGCTGCAATACATTTTTTTTTATTAAACTTGTGTCTGGTTGAGGACAGGGATTAATTGTTAATAATTCTTCTGCATTCTTCTCTTGTACACACTGAAAAAAAATTTTGATTCCTGTCAATTTTTTTATTTTGTGGTGAAATAGAAGAGGAGAAGGCTATATGGACAGTCCTGACCATTACTGACATCAAAGGATTAAATATGTCTTGTTTGCTGTGCCTTGTGATTCCAATCACAAAAATATCTTCAAGCTTGGGGAACAGCACTCTTTTTATCAGTCTTTTAGGTATCTGGGCAAGTTCAAGCCAAAACTCATTTCCTTCTAGATCTGCTGTCTATCTCTTGCCCTTCTGACTGTCTCCTCATGAGCTTCTAAACAGTCCCACAGAACAGTCAAATCATCTTCACCAACAGGGGTCTAAAGTGCTACCACAAAGTAATAGCTCAATTACAGAATCACAGAATTATTAAGGCTGGGGAAAAAACCTCCAAGTGTATCGAGTCCAACCTTTGACCAATCACCACCCTGTCTGGATCAGATCTTGTTAAATTAGAGACAATTTTATTTTAAAGTAATATAATTTTTAAAATTTGAATTAAATACATTTTTTAAAATACCAAATTACAATTTCAATATACAATAGAAGTAGCTGCTTCTAGACTCTGAATTTAGGTTTCCTCAGACATGATCCCTTTTTGTTTTTTTACCTGCTTCTTCAGGAACAGGAGGATGAAGTAGCAAGGAAGGAGAAAGATTTTGTTTTGTCCCTTCATCTCCTACTCAAAAGTAAAGGGTAAGGGGACCCTAATACTGAGCTTTGCAGTATTTGTGTCGGGGTACTTCAGCTGTCATACCTGAGTAGCTCTTGCTTTCTGGTTATGTTTAGGATATACCTTGAAGGACAATGGCAGCCGGCTCTGAAGCTGTCAGTGCCGTGCCCTCAAGGGTGGGACTGCCTGGCTCAGGATGTATGGACCAAGAGCAGGATGAGCTGCAGTCCCTGCTTGACACTCCAGGAGGAATCCAAGGAGCTCGGTTTCACGCGCAAACTCCTCAATTCTTTGGGGTTGAATGCAACAAAGACAAGATTACCTCATTTGGAGAGGCTGGCACTTTGTGTGCACTTGCATTTGGAATGAGTTCCAGAAAATGTGCAATATGTGGTATGGATATACTCTACAGTCCTACTGAAAAATTTTCATTACAGCAGCTACTGTCCCTATTCAGAAGTTATGGTGCAAAGCCCAGTAGCCTTTCAGAATAATAATCATAGTATTTGGCTCTAAAGCTGTAGATTTACCAGGCTACTTTGTGTTACAAGATCAAATTGGTAAAATTCTACAAGTATATTACACAAAGACAACAAAAGGAAAAAATATGCAAATCTTTACGTTGTCTGTAAAGACTGCTGGAATTTATATGTGTGAATTATTTTGCTGTCTATTGTAATCTACTCTGTGTTACGTTATTTCACTTTACTATTGCTGCTACTTATCTTATGCGTACCATAAGCCCTACAATCCACCCAGGAAATGAAAGAAAAAATTCAATTGCTCCATAAAAAATAAGCTTTTCACTCAAGGAGAGTGCTTAACCATCCATACTTGTTGAAACACAGCAGTAAAAGTTGATTGAATGATGAATGAAATAACGTCCCCTTTTTCCTCTCTTTTTATTTTGTCAAAATCTGTAGGAAGTTCTTTGAACTAAATATAATTATTTCTTCTTCCTATCACTATCCTTTTCCTTTTTTAGGAAAATACAGATGCTGAAAATTAAAATATTTTCAAATCGAAGAGGCTACTCATGACTCGAACTATAGATATTAGAGGAAAAAAAATGCAGTCTGTGTGATGCATCAGAAGGTTGTTGAAGTTCTCAGCTTGTTGCCATGCAGGTGCATTTATGATTACTTCATAAGCCACTGCTATTTTTCTCTCTTAGCAGGTTATCACCTTTGTCTTCAACAGCTCAATAAAGTTCCCTAGGGCACCACTAGACTGATTTGGATATTGCAAGTAAATAGGAAATATTTTCTAATTTCACATGTAATTTATCTATTTGTTATTCATATATTTCTTCATAAATATTGTCAAATTACATATTCAGATATGCAAATCTCTTTTAGTGGTTGTGATGCAGTTTTCTGTGGCTATTTTTGCATAATTTCATAATATTAAACAATTTTAATAATTTCAATATTAACAATGTATTATAGGACACAAACTGTGTTTGTATCATAAGTCACTAAACACGGCTGCTACTTTGTATTGCTTGAAATATTTTTCTCCATTGCATGGCTCATAAAGGAGAAGATTAAATCTACCTAAGACTAGACGTTACCTGTCTTTCATTTCAATAACTCAAATATTCTTTTTTTTTATTGCTACAGTAACCTTTTTTAGCAAATCACATTCTGTTGTGATACTGTGCAAGTTTGCAATATGCTCAAAAACATTCCACACACATTTTCTTGAAATCCATCACAAAGCATTGTTTTGCCTGTTGCTTCTAACAAAGCCACTTATTTTACTAATAGTAAGGGGGTTGATGGAGAGAAAGAGAGAGAGAAAGAATTATTGGTCCCTTTGGTCTCCCTTGGTGAAGCCAGGCTAGAAATCTGTGAAAATATGATTTTTTAAAAAATTCCATGGAACTGAAGATGATAATGGGGCTTCAAAGGCAAATCTTACAGCAATTTAATGATAGTCAGTTGAAAATCTAGAAAATTTTTAACTCAGCAATTTTGAGAAATTGACTGACTTGTGAATGGGAAATGGGGAAATAAATCCCGAGGGCTACTGAAAATTACATATTCAGGCAACTAGCTCAAGAATTTTCTGTATTTTTTTGGTTTACAGACAAAATTTTCTGTAACTGAAGTACAGTGGGGGAAATTGCCTCTTTGACCTCTACGGTATTTTGATTAAATCCATGTATACTTAGCTATGTCACAATAAGGTAGCATATCAGCTGGCTCAAGAAATAATAAGTGGAATTCATGTCTTCTGCAATTCTTCTGAAGTCAATAATATTCTTCAATGGAAAGACTTGATCCAAGGAATTTCCTGACCTTTTGTTTTGTTGTTGTTGTTGTTGTTGTTTCTTGGGGCTGGGAGACAGACAATAGATAAGCATTCAAAGGCAGATGGAAAAGAGCTACTGGCCTGCACAAAGCTTGCAGTGGCTCTTAGCACTGGGTGCAGAAAAGACAAAGAGCAAAATGTGCTGAGGGCAATTTTCAATGGACACTTTGACGCGATCAGACCCTTGTTGGTTTAGTGCTGACCTGGCCTGAGGTTTGTAATCATCTGCCCAATGTGAGACAGCAGCTGTCTTCATTTCAGGAGCAGAGGTTTATGAAAATATATTCCAGTACCGAGTCTCCTCGAAGAAAACAAGCTGAGCTGATTCTCTGTCCTGAATGCTTTCACTGTCTGACTGCTTCTTTCTTGCCTTGTGGACACTGAAATTAAAAAAAAAAAAACTCCTCCAAAGCCCCAAAGACTATCACTAGCAGCTCTCCTCCAGGGTTTTTACCTACACTTTGCCCATGTTTTCACCACTTCTGGGTAGAGAGGCAAAGAGACCAGAAGGTGACGGCAACTGAATGCCATCAATTTGAAGGCAACACCCATCCAAGTATTTTGTCTGTGTAAGACGTGACTATGCCACAATCTCTGCTTTAGACTGGTCTCATTAAAGACAACCAGCCAAACTTGACTACAAGCAGCACCTCTGAGTGTGGTCCAGGTGCTGTTTTGCTTCACTTCAGCTGGAACATTCTTCCAAAGGCCAACCAAAAATTGTCAACCAAGATCTTGACTCCAAAGACGTAAAATTTACATGTAAATTTTAATAGCTTTCACAACTTGAAAGTGAAAAGCTTTCTCATATATTTCACAACTCACTTTGGTTCAAAAATGTATACTTATAGCAGTTCAAGCAGACAATCATTGTATATATTTTGTATATATATATCTGTACATATATATATATATATATGTATCTTTTGGAAAGCATTTTGATATCAAACTGTAGAAAAAAAATTTCTCTCTGAGCAACTTGACAAAAAAACTAGATTGTGTACCAACTGTGCCTCATCAAGCAGATTTCACCTTAAAGATTGGATTACGCATGGCATTCAATAGTGAGGATATGCCTGAAACGGTATAGCATGTGTTGTATGATACTTACTTCAGTGCATTCTGTACCAAATCCATTAGACCTATGTCTGCCCACCAAACTAAGCACAGTGGGGATGCCAAGAGGTAGGAACAAGATACAAGTTAAAACAGGCCACAGAGAGCACCTTTATCTTACATCATTCTCATTGCTCCTGGGTGTACATAAGCTATGGCTCAGCTGGGGGTGTAAATAGCTCTGAAATGTGAAAGTCGATTTGAAAGGATTATATTGACCCTGCTTAATAGCAGAAGATGCTTCAAGCGCCTTTTGGTACAAACAATAAATAAATACATTATTACAATAGGAGGAAACACTGACCTCTGCTTGTGCTGGCTAGCATTTTCAACATGACTCTTGTACCTATTTCACTTTCTTCAAGTTTGTTTCTTTGCAAGAAATGTTTTGGTTTTTTAAGAAATAACTCACTATATTAAACAGTTCTGTGAAAAATTCAGAATGTGGATGGCCATCTGCCTCTGATTTTTGCGGGTGGGGAGGTGGGTTCTGGGTTTGGGTTGAGTTGGGTTGGGTTATTTGTTGCCCTATCCATTTTTTTTTTCAGGTTTAGTAATTATAATATATTTTATAATCCATTTGTTTCCTATTCTTCGTTTTCATTCTTCTGGACAATACTGACAGTCTGCCAAACTAACTTGGCACAGCCATTTGCAAGGCTGGAACTTGTAAGTACATGTAAGTAGAGTTCTCTCTGTGCTTGAGCATTTTTTTAGTCAAGAGAGATAAGTGAATCTTCTGTCATTCACTGCCCAAGTCAAGAAACTACCCCATTACATCATATAGTTTAGAGTACATTCTTGCTGTGGAAAGGATTAATCACCAAAACTTTTTGCTTCCAGTCCAACAGAAGATATTTCATGCTGTGCAATTGCCCCTGAAGTCACACTGGTTACCTGGGGAGAACACGAGCTCAGCTGTGAGCAGCAAGGTAAGGTGAGGCTCATAGCAGCATATTCCCAATCAGGGAGACTTGGACTGAGATCCAGAGGTACAGAAGACATTGTAGCTTCCAAAGCTCTGAGACATGATCATTTCTAGATTTTGCAGAACACCAACAGGACTGTTTGCATGCTAGATTATAGCCATTTTGGGTTTTCTCCAGCCACATATAAAGGGGTCATAGTCACCTCTACTGTTAAAACAGAATCTCTGTTAAAATTGGGCAGCTATGAAGCAGAAATTCACTTGCATCATCATTTTGTTTCTTCTCTCTGGGGATGAATCACTTCTCTGTGTGTTTTAGTGCAAGATTCACAGTGTTGTCCAGAAAAATGCTTGAAACTGCAGATTCTAGAGACCAGGTTTTTAATTATGAGTATATTTAGGGACATTGGTTTGAGGGGTTTTGCTGTTTTTACCAGACATACAGCACGTTGCTGTCAGGATGGGACTGAGAGGGGAAAGAAAGGCGTATCAAGAATTTTATGTTGAAAATTTCTATTTAAACAGATGAAATTTTATGGTCTCAAAATTTGTTTTGCAGTTTGGACAAAACCACCTCAAGCCTACAGGTCTTTTTCTTATTCCTATCTGTTCATCCGTCTAGTCCCGAACATAAATACTGTTGGCCAGTGTAAGTATATTTCAATTGCTCTGCCAGCACTTCTTGTCAGATGTGTGATTCAGTCCCAAATTCAGCCTCAACTGGAGCCAAAGAGCATAGAAAATCTAGAGTTATGAAACTATTCTTTCTTACAACAGTCTAAAGAGGCATTTTAAAGGAAGATAAGGTTAAAGCCTTTATATCTGTACTTATCTTTGATATTCACAATTGACTCAAGTTGTTAAAACTCAGTTTTCTGTGCTCTGTTTAACACATAAAATCTTTTTGCTTGCTATTTGGATTTTTCTTTATTCATTTCTTGAACTTCCATAGGACCTTAAAACTGAAATTAACCTGTCTGAACTGCAGGGACGTTGCTTGTTAGTGGGCCAAATAAAATACTACAACTAACCACAAATACTGATTCAATGCAAAATTGATTTTAAAAACGCTGTGTTGGTTGGTTTCCAGGGATTTGATTAGGTTGGGTTTTTCCTAAATTGGAGTGGAAGTTAAATTAAGAATTTGAAAATCACAGTACAGAAACAAAAGCTCTATATTTTAAAGCAGGTCGTTTCCTCCACATTATAAATTTTATTGCAAAGGAGAAAAAAAAAAAAAAAAAAAAAAAAGAGAGAGAGGGAAGGCAACAGAAGGAGGGAGAACGTTAAACTGTTCAGAGAAACAGTCCCACGAAGTTCTGGGCTGGTTCTTCCGTCGTGGCTGGTGCAGGGAAGAAGGACGGGGATGCCGTGGAGCCGCCCCGGCTCTGGAGTCTCGGGGGCGGCCCGTGTGGCCGTGCCACGGTCCGGAGGGAGGCCGAGGTGAGCGGCTGCTGGCGCGGGCGCCGGGACAGCGATGCCCGCGCTGTCCTGGCGGGGCCCGGCGCCGTGCCCAGCGCCCTGCCCGGGGAAGGAGCGGGCGGAGACCGCGCGGGGAAGCAGGGGCAGCGCTGGGCAGCAAAGGGCGCGTCCCGCCCGAGGCAGCTGCGCTTCCAGGCTCCGGGACTCCCAAGGGGGAGACTGGGGCAAGATGGCCCGGGCACGGGTGCCCTGGTACCCCCGCCATCCGCAGCCGTGCAGCGCGGGCGGGCCCAGCGGGTATAGCGAGCTCGGAAGGGGCACCCCTCTGGTTGCCCCGTCTCTGTACCGCGCTTCCAGGTCCTGCGGCTCTCCGCGAAGTCGGGTGGCCCTGTCCCGTCCCATCCCGCCGCGCAGCCAGGAGCCAGCCCCGCGGAGCAGCGGGGACACTGCGCGGTCTGTCTGTCTGTCTGTCTGTCTGTCTGTCTGTCTGTCATGCGGGACCGGGGGGCGGCCACGCAGTCCCAGCTGAGAGCGCTGCCGCGGAGTTTGCAGGAAGCTTTACGAAGAAAAAAATTATTTGGAAAAAGGCAAAACGTGGAGGAGCCGAGGTGAAGTCGGCAGGATTCAAGGAAGGATTCCCTGGGAGGAGCAAGCCCCTCCTGCGCTGGTCGCAGCAGCAGCAATCCCCCCGCACCGCCGGCGCTCACGGGCGCTCCTTGCCCCGCTCCTTGCCCCGCCTCTGCCCAGGCCCACCCGCGGAGCGCCGCGCTCCCAAAGTCACCGGGCGCCTGAGTGAGTACTCCGGAGAAGTTTCGTCCCCCTAATCGCTCTAGGCTAACTCCTCTGACACTCCGACACTTGGAGAACATCTAGGACGCGTGTGGTTAGGAGTGATCAAAGAAGAGATAAGATCAAAGATCACTTTAATTGCGAAAATGAGGCCAAATAAGATTTTCAGAAAACCAGCTACATATCGAGGGTTGTCAAAAGCACTATTTTCGTTTAATGTAAGCGGTTGAAGTTCAGAAATTACTGGACACTTACATTCACGTGACACACATATTTCACATTCCCTTTTACTTACAAGCAACACGGATTGCACAAAAATAAACAGGAAAAATATATATATGTATATATATATATATATATATTTGGTCAAGCATTCATTCCAGGCGACCCGTCGCAGGGGTGAGCGGCAGCCGGCCCAGTGCCGGTGTCCGGCCCGGCGCCTTTCCCTCCTTCCCGGGCCGAAGGCGAGCCCGGCTCCCGGCCGCAGCCGGAGGGAAAGGCGGGGGCAGCGGAGGGGCAGGGGGGCTTTGCGGCGGGCAGGCGGCCCTGCCCCAGCCCCGGGCAGGCGGGGAAGGGCAAGTACACCGGGCTTCCCGGGACCGAGCAGCGGGGCTAGCGGCACAGGGGGTACTCTTTGCGGACGGAGGCTTGCAGAGCCGTCCCGGGGACCGGCCAGGTCAGCAAGGAGAGCCCTCAGGACACTGCCTGCTTCTCGCCGTGGCTCTCAGACCTTCTCACATTGGAAGGTCGTGCTTACCCCCGCCAGGGCTCGCCCGGAGGAGGAAAGAGCCTGTCCCTTCCCAGTCTGCGGCGAGATGCTGCTTTTCCCCACCTGCGACTGCCGCTGGTTGTTGCTCTCGGCCCCTCCCCTACTGCCACGGAGCACATGGCAATGTTTTGGTCGATAGGTTTGGATCGTTTTGTTGTTGTTTGTCTTTCTTTTTTTTTTTCTTTTTCGTTTTTTTTTTTTTTTTTCCTCCCGAGCAAATGTGCCGCAGCTGACTGACTCCGAAGCAACTGCAACGTCTCAGGAGAAACTTTCAAGCAGCTTAAGGAAGGGAAAAAAAAAAAAAAAAAAAAGAGGAAAAAAGAGAAAGAAACGCTACTTCACAGGCTGCTTACACTCCCTGTGCCGTTGCGCGCGCGGTGTACTCAGGGACAGTCGCATGGCGCCAAGCCTTTCCTTGCTGGGAAACACTCGGTCCAAGGCATTTAAAAAAAATAATCCCCATAAATCTCCATATATAATGAGGCGTGCGGTTGGGGTTTTAAGTCCCATAATTTCCCTGTGTTGTAACAAAGGGAACCCCGGTGAACTGGCAGGTCCTAGCATACCAGGATGGCTGTCAGGCACACGTAACACAGACGGGGACGTTGCTGTAAGTACTTTTCAAGGTTACTAAACACGGGCGGTTTTCCCCCAAGAACATCCACTTGAGGGTTTCACAAACAGGGAAACAACGCGCCCAAAGCTCCTTCCTCGGCTCGAGGAGTCGCCTTCAGCCTCCATACTCACACCCCCAGACCGAGGTCGGACCCAGTCCACTGCCGTCGCCTCGTAAATCCAAGAATAATCCCCGACACGGCGGTTTCCTGCATAGGGTGGTTTTGTTTTACCGATGCTACTCGGGCAGACACTATGGTTTACAGCCACCACAAGCAACGACCTGCAAACCCTAAGTCTACCCAGAATGATGGAGAGTGGGAGGGAGGCGGGAGCGCCGGGAGGGACGAGGGCGGCCGCGGAGCCCTCCCGGGCCGGGCGTCCCCGGTCGTTCCCACCGAGCCCCGCCGTGCCCGCAGGGCTTGTCCGGCGGGCGCCAAGCGAGGGAGCGGGGTGCCGGATCCCCCGCCCTTGGCGAGGGTGTGCAGGGGCTGGGAGGGGGTACACTGCGGCTCGGGGCAGGCGCGGGGGGAAGTAACGGGATCCCATTGCCCCGTCCCGGAGTGGCGGGCTTCACTGCCGGCAAAATTTGCACTTGATAATTTTCTTAAAAGCACTTTGGAAGTCTTTGTTGAAATAGGCATAGATAATGGGGTTGAGAAGGGAGTTGGAGTAGCCCAGCCAGTTGATCACTGCCCCCAGCCACTCGGGCATGTAGCACTTACTGTCACAAAAGGGCAGGACCAGGGCCACGATGAAGAACGGCAGCCAGCAGAGGATAAAGGTGCCCATAATGATGCCCAGGGTCTTGACAGTCTTCCTCTCCCGGGACAGAGCCATTCTGCGTTTGGCTTCCGTGTTCTTCTCGTTGCGCCTCTCGAAAGAGGGCGGCGGTGGGGAGCCGCACGCCTCGCTGGGCAGCGGCAGGTGAGTCTTGGAGGAACTGTTGCAGTGCTGGACCTCGATGATCTCCAGGGCGGTCCCGTCCTGGCCCTGCCGCACCGCGCCGTTGACACAAGCGCCGGGCTTGGGCTCTACAGTCCGCCGCCAGCCCTTGCCGGGTTCCCCGTTGCCTTTCTTCGCGGTGGCCGGAGAGAGGGTGAGGCAGGTGTCGGCGATTTTTTTCTTCTCTGCTTTCTTTACTGTCTTGCGGATCCTAAAGCGTGCCGCCTTGAAGATGCGACCGTAGAGCACCAGCATGAGAAGAAGCGGAATGTAGAAGGCGCCGAAGGTGGAGTAGATGGTGTACCCGTGGTCCTTGCTGATGGTGCAGGCGTCGGGGTTCGAGCGGTCCTCCGGCGTCCTCCAGCCCAGCATGGGCGGGATGGATATCAAGAAGCCGATAAGCCAGGTCAGGCTGATGAGCACGGCCGCCCGCCGGGGAGTTCGCTTGTTCACATAGTCAATGGGGTCCGTGATGGCCCAGTACCTGTCCAAAGCGATGGCGCACAGGTGCAGGATAGACGAGGTGCAGCAAAGCACGTCCAGGGAGATGAAGATGTCGCAGGTGACCTGCCCCAGCGTCCACTTGTTCAGCACCTGGTAGAGGGCCGCCATGGGCAGCACCAGCACGGACACCATGAGGTCGGTCACGGCCAGCGAGCCGATCAAATAGTTGGCCACGGTTTGCAGGGAGCGCTCCAGGGCGATGGCTGCGATCACGCAGGCGTTGCCGCTCACGGCGCACAGGATAAGCGTGCCCAGGAGCAGGGAGGTCAGCACCTGGTAGCCCAGGGTCATCTCGGCGAGGCCGGGGCCGCTTGTCCCCTCGGGGGAGCGCGCTGGGGAGGTAGTATTGTTGGCCACATCCATGCCGGCGGGGGGTGGGGGGGGATCGCTTCAGGAGACAGACATGGGAAGAGATGCCGGTCACTTGTGCGCTCCCCTGGCAGGAGGCATCGGCGCCCCGTGCGGTTTCGCCACGCCGGGCACCCCCCGATCCACCACCCCTCCCTCCCCTATATAGCGCGGCGGGAGGCGGCCGAAGCTCGGAGGACGGCGGCTGGCGGAGCCGCCCCGCGCCCGCCCATCCCCGCCGCCCCTGCCCAGCGCGCAGCCCCGCACGGCGGGGACGGCCCTCCTGCCGCCGCTTGCCCAGTTCTGCCCCTCGCTCCGCCGCTCACCCGGGCTGCTCCCCCTTGCTCTGCCTCTCCTCGCTTCTCCCTGCCCTCCCTCCCTCCTTACTCTCGCCTCTCCCCGTCCCCCTCCCCTCCTCCCTTTCCGCGGTGGGCTCGCTGGGTCGCCATCGTCGGGTGGGCGCATGTCATTCCCGTGTCGTTTGCAGGGACACCGCAGATAAATTCCCTACGCCCCCCCCCCCCCCCCCCCCACTCCTAACCTCCGCCCTTTACAAATCGCTCCCCAGCTCCGCGCCCGGCAGCGCTGGCTCTGGGCTGCCCCTCAGGACCAGCTCCGGGGGCAGCGCAGAGCGGGGAGGGCCCAGGGCACTCTGCGAGCGGGCACCGCCGCTGCGGCGGGGGCAGCGCTCCCCGGGCTGCCCGGGGCCGGCGGCTCTGGAGGTGCCGATCGCCACCTGCAGGCAGCGCTGCCCGCCCGAGGGCGCGGCTGCGGGGCTCGGCCGGGCGGGACAGGGCAGGACAGGACAGGGCGGGCCAGGCCGTGAGGCTCGGCCCGGCCCGGCCCGGCCGCCGCAGCGAGCTGCCAGGCTGCCCGGGGAGCGGCGCCGGCCGGGCGGGAGCGCGGGAGGGACCCGTGAGCAGCCCGGGCCCTGTACAGCTCCGGCTGATCAGCGCTGATGCAGCGATGGAAGCCCAGCTGGCGATGGTTCGTGCCCTCGGCCCTGCGGCTGCCGGCCCGCCCGCCCAGCTCCCCGCAGGACGGCAGCGTTGCCCCCCGGCCCTTCCGACGGGCGAGTTGCGGTACGGCACGCTAGAGAAACGACTGTCCTCTCACGAGAGTAACAGCGGCGACAGCAGCAAAAAGAAGTAGTAAAAATTACTAAAGAAATCCCAAAACAAAAAACGTTGTAGGTTGTAGTTCAGTCCGATAGGAGGGGAAACGCTGTATCTGAAAGTGAAGTGAGAAATGTATTAGTGAGAATAATCTTAAATGAAGAGTGTCAGATTGGCATATCATAAACAATTCAGTTATTATCCAGTAAATAGAACTAACAGTTGCAAACCTGGGAAGAATCTGTTACAAAAAAAAAAAAAAAAAAAAAAAAAAAAAAAAAAAAAAAAAAGTGGTGATGTTTGTAGGGTTCACTCTCCGTGAAAGGCAAACAAAAGTTCTCCAACACACCTCTGTAATAGGTTTTCTACTGTCTTCCAGCTCAGTATTTTTAGCGATCTTTCATTCTGCTCTGTAATTCTGCCATCAAGTTCGGTAAATGCAAAAAGCCAAACAACTGCTTAACAGGAAGATTTTCTCATTCTAACTTGATCAAACTTGAGATGAGGTTCACAGAGTCTGCTTTGCGCAGCTTCAGGTGTCCTTCACCGTCTCTCAGTGAACAATTCAAGTTGAATTTGCAGCTTCAAAACACTTGGACAGTTTCCAGCCAGCTCCTTTTTACGAGGGGTCAAGACTGCAATTCTCTGCCCCTGGGCTTGCGATCCCCTCTGTGAATGACCAAAGCACGGAGATTAGCTGGATTAGTAGATCAGAGCTGCACCCTTGCATGCCTTTTGTCTCGCACTAACATTTACAAGGTCCGTGTTCTACTGAATGAAGACTTAATGCTGTTGAGACACAGACGAAATGTAATCGATAGATAAGTATGCATTACGGCTTCACTATCAACACCTATTTTCTTTTTAATGTCAACTCAAATGCATGGCATGGTTGACTTCTAAGCAACTACCTCTTTCAAGAGTGTTTTCCTTCCTCGAAATCAAAGTTTGTGCTTCTTGCTGTTTACTATCAGCTAAAATAAAATAAAATAAAATAAAATAAAATAAAATAAAAGGAAATGAAATGAAATAAAATAAAATAAAATAAAATAAAATAAAATAAAATAAAATAAAATAAAATAAAATAAAATAAAATAAAATAAAATAAAATAAAATAAAATAAAAAAAAAATGCAAGTCTAGGAGGCAGGGAAATTTCACCCAACTTTCTTGTATGATGGTGGACAAGTCATTAGCCTAATTAGATTATCTTGAAATTAGCATTTCAAAGCCACAGGGGACGCAGGCTCTTGGGGAAACTGTTTCCAGAAATGTTGTGTGCTGACATGGCCAAGTGAAGTCAATCCCAGACACATTTTGGCGAGAAACTCAATGAGAAAAGGTTGACAGGGTCCTTTTGCAACTGAAAAATTTTAAATCTGCTTTAATTTTTAAATTTTTTTTCAGGGTTTGAAGGTCATTTCTCTCCGAATTAAACTAAGAAGCAATTTAGGCAACTGGGGATGAAGGGGAGAGAGTAGGAGGTGGAAGATGTAGAAGAAGGGAAAATTCACTCTTTTGATCTGAGAGTGTCTTTAATCCTAAGCATTTTAAGACCAAAATTCCACTAAAACTTTTAAGCAACTAAATGATTTCCTAATGTCTTTAGATAACCTAGGTAAAGTACCTAGGGAAATTCTTAAGGAAAACCATATCCTCATACAATCCAACCTGATCTGAGAGTAAATGAAAACTTAACAAGCCTTAAAAAGTCAAAATAAAACACTAATGTTATTCAGTTAAGATACAGCTGCAGCAAACAAGGGCGTCTTCAGTAAGTACAAAAAGAAAAGCATTAACAATGGTGTCAAAACAGTCTTTTCTGAGCAATTTCATTCCACACTTTTCAAGAATAGAAAAGGAGAGGCTACATATTCTTGATTCTCTCAGACTATGACTGGATTACCTGTTTGTCAAAGTAAAACTGAAATGCCAGAAGTCACTCGCAACTTTTTGTTCCTGTGGTTGCGTATTACACTTTGGTTTGAAAAGGATATGAACCTTGGGTTTGTTTTTTTAACTTTTCACCATGATAAAAACAGTATTTGTGATATTCAAGAAATTATATTCCAGTAATACTTTCAAAATAAAAGGGTCAAGAACCTAGGGAGAGAAGGAAATTAATTATTTCAGGTCACGGAAACTGACAGAGTGCGTACAGTTTTCTGTGAGAGAAGCTCCAGACTGGTGAAAGGAAGCGTGTAACTGAAGGTAACCTATAGCACCTTCTTGAATTTTCTATTCAGGCATCTTGTAAGTGTAGTCAAAAGGAATTCTTACTACTCCACACAGCTGAAAACCTTCTGAAAAACAGCTGTAACTTTAAAATACAGAGAAGCAAACAGGAACTTAATGTCTGAAGTGGCTGTATCATTTAAATACATCCTCTTCACACAAGGACATGCATTTCACCATAAGATCCACTTCAGGATATCTGCTCCCACATTTCATAAAGCACAAAATATTTTGCAGTAGTTTAAAAAGTTTATGCTTTCTCCTGTAAAAAAACCAAAATATATTAGAAGATGACTGAAAATCTTAAGGCCAAAGCTAGTGTCATAACTCCATGGCTCTCAGCCAAGCTATTCTGGAGTAAAATTAGTCTAGATTTGGTAAACTGTTTAGTCCTGACTTTGTGCACAAGATGAATCAGCTAGGAAACTAAGTGACTTTTGCTATCAGTAGTAGAGCTGTTCCCTGTGTCCTGTCTCTGGATATAGCTAGTTTGTGAAATCCTGGGTAGTCAAACTTGTACTTCTAAACAGGATAAAGAATTAATGAATCCTACAATTAGTCTAGTCAGAGTAAATACACTGCAAAGCCAGTACAATAACACAACAAGAAAGCATAAATTTTCAACTTCTAATCACCTTTTTGCCATTTTAATATTTTTTCCTCTTTTAGAGCAAGAAAATGTCTTGGATAATTGCCCATGAAGCCCTGTCCAGCCAGCTAAGAGCTGGCAACCTATGGCCCACTAGGAGCTGTGCAGCAATGAGACATTCCTGTGGTCCTGTAAGAATCACCTGGGGTCTAACAGAGGCTACGGCATGAGCACATCACTTAGCTTCAGCGCTGAGTTAAGTGCTGCCAAGTACTGAGATATCTCTCAAGCTGCTCCTTAACAATCCCAGTTCTGCAAACACACAACAATGGCACCCAAGGTCAGGCCTGGAAGATCTGTTAGCTCCATGCCAGACACGTCTGAGCAGCAGTGCTGCTCCATGGCTCTGGGATGTCTCGAGGATGGGTTCACAGCTGGGTTCACATGCTGCTATTTCAGCTTCAGGTGGCTCTGCACCAAAGCCAGTCAGATTTCTGTTCCCTCTTTATTGCATACTTAGAAGCAGATCAGTAATCTGGGCCTGTCAACCCAGAGGAATAATTTGTAAGAAACAGGAAAAACTACCATCTCAGAATGCTGAAATGTCTGTCTATCTTTTTCTCCCATAGTATTGACCATATTTATACCACTTGACACTGTCATAATAGAAAACCGTGGGCTGATGGTAAGTTCCTGTATCCTATTCTCTTTCCATTCTGCTGCCTCACAGTAAACTTACTGCCTTACTACTTACAACCTTATGGTCATCATTTTTATTAGACAGATACTAATTATTTATGACATACACACATATTTATTTGGTACTTTTGCCTTTCTCTGCCAATTTTAGTAGTAACTAAAATTACAGCATAACTCAGCAGGGCTCACAAAAGGGGATAATCCATTTCAGCTAGCACTCTCGGAAGTAATAGAAGAGAAGGTAAACATTTCATCTAAAATGAGGGTTATGTATATTCAAGCAATATCACTGAAGTGAAACAGTTACCAGAGATGCTTGCTATCTAAATCATCGGGCAGATATTATGCAAGTCTAGAAGTATAAGATCAATTCTAGAAGCTATTTGCTTTCATATTCTCCCTCTGTGAAGTAGAGAGACTTTCAAGCATGTTTGTTTGGATGTAAGTTTTCATTAGTTTATGGTGACTTCTCAGAATTTTGACATTTTGTGAAAACTTGAATTTAGGCTACATTTTCTATGTTGCCCCTTCTGTAGCACATTGCACCTGTGATGAAGGAAGAGCTGTGAGAATATCTTTTAACCATTTGTGCACATTCTTGATACTAAAGCTGCAAAGAATGAGTTTGACTTCAGAGAAGCTCTGGGAGAATCTACTTAGTCATCTCTAATCATGCTGTGGGGAACAAAGCAATGTTCCAGCTCTGCTGAGGTTTTTATCAGCACACCCGTGTCAGAGGCAAAGGGCAGCAATGCACAGAACTGGTGCATTAGGAGCTGATTAAAAACCTTTTCTTTTTAATGTCAAATTTAGTGTGGTGCAATGCAGTCCCAAGAATACAGAATGTTACCTGAATGGTTTTTTAAAAACTGTGTTCTGATATTTGCGATCTAATTAAAAATACTCAGTCACAATTCATATTTTCTCAATGTTTGCAAAATAAATAATTTTAATAATATCCAATATACAATTCTAAAATTGCTGACTAGCACTGAGGAACTTCTTGGTTAAATCTGACTTTTCCTTATAGCTAATTAAGATTATTTAATGTGTTTACTTAATATTCACATTCATCTTACAGCAAAATACAAAACTAGTTCAAACTATTTGCAGAAAATACATACCCACTTACAGGAGTGTTCTGGATCTTAGGCAATTTTCACAGGTTTTATATATTATTTGCATAACTATTTAAACTAGAAATGCCAATATATTCCAAGTTTTGTAATAATTTCTAGTTTTTTCTCTCATTAGTGACTTTATTTATGCATACATTTTAGCAGACACATTCTAGCAGACACATTCAAGTTTTTTTTTTGTTTTTTATCTCTACCCCATGCCCTCTGTCCAAAAAAGACTAGCTTCTAAATGAGAATGAATTCAAAACAATTAATATTACAAGATTTTAAAATAAATTTTAGTGAAAGGAGATTTTTTCTCTAAAGAATTTTATTGCAAAGATAATTCCTGCCATCTTTATATATGTATAGTATTTCACTTCAGAGGAGACAAAGAAAAAAAATTATTCTATAAGGACAATAAGTTATGAAAAAGCATCTTTAACTAGACCTCTATGGGCCTCATCTTTAACTATCAGGCCAATCTAAATGAGTTCATCAGTATTTTCCAAAACTAAGTTAAGGTATATGAATCTTGCAATTGAGTTACCGGTATAACAACTGATGACTTCTTCTGCTCTTATCATGTCAGAACTTCAGTACTACGTTAGATTAAAAGTAAATTACATGGCATCATTGGCTCCTTATCAACAAAGACAGAAGCTAGAATTTCAAAATTATTGCTTATAAAGGATAAACTCTCAAATTTTATGCACACTGACTGGAGCTCAGCAATAGTGCCTACAGTTCAGTAGTATATTAGTCCATGCCAGTTTAAAAAATACATATGTTATTATGATTTAATTTCCATTTTCTCACATTGAAATTAATATAATACTATCATTTTAAAAATACAGCTTGGGAAAATAGGGCTGATGTACAGACAATAAATGTCTAGTCTTTGCAAACTAACTTTATCCTTTCAAATGAAAAGCAATTTGCTTTATCTACACAGAGATGAATCACATGGAGTTAAAGAGGCCCACACAGACTGTGACATTGACAAAGGCCATGAGGATATTGTCTTTGCTGATCTATTAATCTCCTTTACCTGGGGCATAAGTTGGCACCGTTGTAGTAAACCATCATGTTTCCAAAGAATCTGGGGCCTTGTCAGGGAGAAAAGTTGTGGGTTTTTTTGCTGGAAGTAAATGTTCTCTTGAGGAATTATTCAGCTGCTGATGCCTTCTTTTTCTTTATGAGTTTTCCTGGTACAACCTCTGGGCCATGCACAAATGCTCGTGCTTGGGGCAGCTGGAGTGTACAGCCAGGGACAGTGTAAGGCAGAAATGCCCCTCAGCAGCATCCCCTGCCAGTTTGTGAGGGCTCATTCGTTGTTACTGCTCATTAACTTTTAAACACCCTGCTAACTGGCAGGCTTCATGTTAAGTTAATCACCCAGTGTTCCTATGTAACAAATGGAGTTCAGTGACCCACAAAAAACACCCACAAACGTTGATACCTTGAGCATGCAGCCCCTTAATCCTTCCATGATCCAATATTAAGAAGAGTGTTTCTTGGCCTGTTCTTACCAAAGCAGTTCAGCTAACCAATTCCATCAGCAGAGAATTTTTTTTTTTCCTTCAAGAAATTGCTCTCTATTTTCAAACAGTCTTAAAAATCCTAGGGCTTTGGGTATAGAGTGATGAAAGGCAGCACTGCCACCCTGTCTTGATTGTGTTTGCATGGGATGAATCCAGTTCAGAATAAACCTCAGTCTGTGAGTCCTAACAGATCTTAGATGTGTCCTCAGTGTTGCTAGGAAACAATCAGTTCTATGTCTTCATCCCAGCAGCAATGTGGGCTCTCCTATGTTGGCCAGGGACACAAATGGCGAAGAAGGCCAGGATACCAATGAGTGGCTCAGGCCAGCATCCCCCAACCTCATTTCCACTCTGTTCACCAGATGGACTTAAAGGAGATCAGCAAAGGAAACCATACAACGTGGGCAAACAGCTATTTTGGCTAGTCACGGCACTTGGAAGCACAAGGAGAGTAACACATTTTATAACCTAATGAGTGAGTTGGCTATCAAGATAAGCCATGCAGATCCTGTCTGCTACATTGAAGTGAGATTTGATCAAATCTTAACACTAGTAAAAGAGTATGGGAGGTTTCATGCTCTATCTTGGATGCTGATGCTGTTCTTTGATGACATTAAGTCTTTCCCAATGTTTTTGGGTTAGATTTTTAGTTTTCCCCTCTGATCTCCCATCCCATTAATCATGCTTTATAAATTCCTAAACTCTAAGCAAAATTTCTGCTCTCTCAGGACCTCTATCACACCTACCACAGACATTCAGCATTCCCTTTCTAGCTGAGTCATCTGAACTCCTTCCTAATAGTTTCTATTGTCACTCAGTTAAGTTCAAAATAAATAAAAACTGATGGGTTCTTTTAGACTGAGACCACCTAATCAGGAGTCCCTTGGTTCTAATCTCACCTGAGCAGATGAGATCAGATTTCAAGGCCCTCAAAACTCTGTGAATGGCACATTACAACTGTGTAAGTGTAGTGCAATATCTTGCTAAAACTTTCAGGAATCTTAATCTACAAGCAGGCTTTTTGAGAGTTAAAATCTTGCCCATAGGCACATATTGCAATGAACTCAGTTGCAAAGCTAGCAGCTTGCTAGTTTGATTATAGACTGTCTCCAATCACTTACATAAGGAACTCATCACTGTAGCACCTGTACCTTTGCCACTATTAAAAAAAAAATCAAAAACAAGAACAAAAACAAGAATAAAAACAAAAGCAGAAACAAAAACAAAACCGACAAAAACCCAACAACAAAAACAAAAACAAAAAAAAAAAAACAAAACTAAGAAACATGAAAACAAGATGTTATGAGAATTTTTATAAACCAGACCCATTCTCTCCAATAATTTTCTCTTAATGACTATTCATACAAAAGAGTCACGATATGTTTTATGCATCCGGTACATCATGTATCCCTCAAGGTTCATCACAGTTTTTCTTGATAAGACAAATTTTATGTTAGTCATGAAAGGCTAGACGAGCTTTTTTTAACTTGTAGTCTGGTGCAATACACAATTGCATTACTGTAAAGAAGAGTAGAGTTATGTCCCTGAAAGGAGTAATTAATTTCTATCTTTCCACTTCTCCAGAGGGGAGAGTAAAATGCCAGGTTTTACCTGTTTCTGTCCATCTACTTTAGAAAACAAAGGAATATGGCAAAAGCCTCTTTATTTCTTCCCCTGTGGGGCATTCTATTTTCCCCCACTCAACACTGATTACGTAAACTAAGTAAAAACGTAGTTTATTCATTAACTGACAAAGTTATTCTTAGGTTTTTCTAAAGACAATTCCATGAAAATCAGCACTGGAGTCACACATTTACTGTTCACTTTATATCAGTCCTCTTCTGCACTATATTCTGTTTTAGTAAGAAACCAATATTATGATTTCACCTTTGAATTCAATTGCATTTTGCTTATTCTCCATTTTGGTTTGTGCAAGACTGTAGTGAGTAATTATATTGTTAAGGTTTTTCAAACAAAAAATGTTCCTGCGTAAATGCAGATATTGTTTTTGTTTTTCTTAATGTCAGATTAACATTGCCACCATGGGGATAAATTTGCTTGTATTTATTTGTATTTATGGCAGGACAGTGACAGAGAGAAGCACTGCAGAAGATGTAATTTATGACTCTTTGTGCCTGCAATATCATTCAGGTTAATATGGCTCTAAACACACAACAGAGGACTGCAAGAAAAAATAATTACCAATTCTCTTACTCATGCAAGTTTTGTATGTTCATTTAGAGATTCATGTTTTAAAGTGTAGCTGCATCCTCCTCTGTGGTGATTTCTACTATGGAAATGTAGTGGGATGACTCTCATTACTGGAGCTGAAGTGAATGGCCATAAACTCTTTAGAAGAGACAGGTGAAGCGAGGGAAGTGGTGAGATAACACTGTGTGTTAGGGAGTGCTTTGTTTGTGTTGAATTTGGTGAGGATGAAGATGACAGCTGAGAGCCTCAGGGTGGAAGGCCGGGGAAGGTCAGCAGGGTGCAGGTGTGCAGGGGCTCTGTTACAGAGCAGCCAGCTGGGGAGAATGGGCACTTGGGGAGCTCTGCAAGCAGCTGCCAGAACAGTCCCCAGCCCTTGAACACGTGGGGGACATCAGCTTGCCACGTATCTGCTGGAAATACGGCACAGCAGAGAGGAAGCATCCAGGAGGTTCGTGGAGTGTGTGGAAGAGAACCTCCTTATACAACTGGAAAATGAGTTTACGCAAGGAGGTGCTCTGCTGGACCTGTTGTTTGTGAGCAGAGGACAGATGGGTGATGTGCTGCTCAGTGCTCAGAGCATCAGAAATGTTGGAGGTTTCAATATTGGCTGTAGGAAAGAGGAGCACCTTCCTCTTTGGATTTCTGGTGGGCAGACTTTGGTCTGTTTAGGAGATTGATTGACAGAGTCCCATGGGAGTCAGTCCTGGAAGGAAAAGGGGTTCAGGAAGGCTAATATATTTTAAAAAGGAATTGTGAAATATTCAGGAGCAGTCTGTCTCAAGGTGTAGGAAGACAAGTTACCAGGGAAAAAGAGCAGCCTGATTAAGTAGAGAGCTTAGGTGGGAATGTGAGGAAAAAAAGAGAATCTCTTGACTCTAGAAGGAAGATAAGGTGACTTGGGACAACTACAAGGATGTCATGAGGTCATCTAGGAAAAAGATTAGAAGGGACAAGGTCCAATTACAACTTGATTTGGCTGTTACACTTAAAAATAAAAATGGTTGCTATAAATGCATGGTTGACAAAAGGAGACTCAAGGAGTGTCACCGTCTTTTGCTGAATGTGTGGGTTTGTCTGGGAGCTGGGTTTGTTTGGTTTCAGGAAGAGGACACGAGTGCAGGAGGGGACCTCACTGCTCTCTAGAATTCCCTGAAAGGAAGGTATGTCCAGGTCTCTCCTACATTGCTGCAGTGAGAGGTCTAGACGAAATGACATTAAGCTGAGACAGGAGAGATTCAGATTAGATATTAGAAAACATTTTTTCACTATTAGGGTGGTCAGGCATTGGAGTAAGTTTCCCAGGGAGAGAGTGGAGTCACCATCCCTGGAGTTGTTTAAGAGGCATCTGGATCTGCTGCTGGGCAATATGCTTTAGTGATCTAGAGATAACAGTGGTGGTGCTGAGCAGACAGTTGGACAGATGGACAGTTGATAGATCTTAAAGGTCTCTTCCAGCCTTGATGATTCTATGCTTCTATGATTCTACCTGGCCATTCACTATGTGATAGGTAAGTAAATAAGGTTCAAAAAGTGATAAATGCCTATCCTTCCTTTCTATCACCAGAAATCCTTTCTTTATGTCTCCTGGGATCCAAACACCATTTGTGTCTCTCCCCAGCACTTGAATGCAAAATATCAAGTTGGTTGTATAGAAATTACTGCAGTGGGAAGAAGCTCCACTCCTCGAGACAAATGATGGTTGAGTGACCACAAATTGGAGTTCAACAGGAAGGCATAAGCCCCCACTGGGCAATTATGCACGATATACCTACTGGAGAAATTTTGAGAGATTTTGCAGTCCCCCACAGTTAATGATTAATCCTCAAAAACAAGATGTAATCTGTTTATATATATTTTGATACATTTTTTACCTTAATGCAATTAAGGTCATTAAAACATCAGGTTAAAAATTAAAGGATATTTTGCTCTTGGCCTTTATTTAGCGTTTGGTAAAGTTTGAATAGTTTAATTGTATATTGTATAAAGGATTATAAATGAGTTTTTACATTTTTAATAGCAAGCCTTCTATTTGTACACTAAGAAAAGCCTAGAAAAAAGTTCTATATCCCTATTTTATCTGTCTCATATTTCTCTGTTGTGATTCTTCAAACATTGTCCCATTAGAAAAAAGCCTGTAAAGTTCTTTTTCCAGAGAAGTTTCACTTTGATAAATGTGAAATATTCACCTGAGGAGGTAATTTAGTTACTGTTTCCAGTAACAAATTCATTATCAGCAACTAGTTCTATAAATAACTTTTCTCTTTCCTTGATCTACCTTAGTCAGTGAAGGTAGTTTGGAGCAAACTTTTATTTCTGTACAGTATTTGGTTTCACTTGCACCCACCCATCTTTTTGGTGGTTAGGTATAGAAATTTATTTTAAACCTTTTCAATAAGTAGTAGCACTGCTCATATTTTCCATTGAGAGGGCACATGGAAATTCATATCAGTATTAAAATTAAAAAGTTTAGAAAAATGTTCCTGGATTAAAAACAGTGGAATAAATCTAACTTTTAAGAGACGCGAACTTAGTTTCCTAACTACGTAAATCAGGATAGTTAAATCAAAATGTAATGGCCACAAATTATAGCAAACCTGAGAACGCAGTAAGATTGGATGGAGTCTGTGGCAGCTAAAATTCAATATCCTCAGTCACATGGACACAGACTACATTGTAGCACTCACTGCTGTTGAAGAAGGGCAGTGAGTGTAGGATGAAGGTCTTGGATGCTGTACATAATACAGTGTGCCATGTTTAAGTCAGCTGAATGGAAGAAAGAAGGTAGACTGAAAAAACTGTTGTTGAATTGTTTCTTGATTACTCTCTTCCACAATAATAGTTGTGTCTTTTTCAACTAATTAAGCATTTTCTACCTTTCTTAGTGAGATGCAATGAAGGAGACAGTATCAGATGCAACATACTGAGTGCAAATGTGTCATTCCTTTAAAGCACATTCCTTTAAAAATGCATAAATCCAAGACTAATAAAATCCAGTGCATATATCCAAGACCAACTGCAAACTGTTTCAAATCATGGTTTATTTCTCTGTGATGCCTGTAATCCTGAATGTATCACTATTCATCCACAGGATCACCTCTGTTAGGGCTGCATTCCTGACTTTGGGCATATACCAGCTTTTACTGTAATGTTTGTCACTTCATTCTGATGGTGTTTTAACCAACGTTCACACCATAATTGTTGTGACCTATATACAAATCTGTTTGCCTGCTGTTTTGGGGACCATTGCAATGAAGGCCACCTCAAAAATAAGTTCTGGTTATGGTATGTACATGCTACTTTTCTAACTTATTTTTTCATTTTTTTATTTGCCTTCTGTTCAAATTCACTGAAAGGAAATCTTTATTAGTTTAATTATTCTGTATTAGATTACTGTTTTCCTTCATACCTGAGGTGGACCTTGTGATTCCTCATAGGGTGATGCTCACAGAATGACCATAGCAGGAATATAGTCAGTCCTAACTTAAAGCAATTTGTGCTTCAGGGAAACTACCGCTGATTTTAGTGGAAGTTCTACAGCTACAAGGGCAACAGGTTTACCAAGTATATATGGAGAGCTTCTCAGTACAATTTTTCTACAGAACTACATTAAAATAAAGACTGAGGTAATCAATTAATAAATGGATTCTTGGAATAAGAGTCTTCATCAAACAACAAATCATTTTCTTCTGTTCTCAACTGGTGCTTATTTCAGCCGGAGGGAGTTGAGTATGCTGGTTTTGCAAAGCATTTTAATCACACATATAATACTCATAAAACATATAGTTCTGCATGCATGGGTATGTCCCTCTGATATATATATATATAGGTAAGCCAACTCCCCCAAAAATATTCAAAATTCAGACAGAGCAATAGGTTAAGCTCTGATCATTTTAAAAACAAGACAATTTTGCAACGAATATAATTTCATTGGCTTAAGTGAGGACAGGCATTTTAAAATATTTTATTTTAATGTTCATCATTTCTAGGTGACACTAACTTATTCCTCATTTCTTAAATGGATAAGAATAATAAAACAAGGACAGAGCCAGAATTTCTCCCTCTAATTTTCTCTTGATCAAAAGTATTTTAATTTCTGTAAATAAATAAAGATTTATTAGTCCACAGCAAGAGTTATTCACAAGCAGGATCACCTTCTGTAGACAAGGTTGCTCAGAGTCTTATCCAGCTTGACCTCCAGCACTTCTAAGAGATGGACATTCACAACTTCTACAAGCAACTTGTTCCAGTGCCTCACCACACTTTTGGTAATTAATTTCTTCCTAATATCTAATTTAAAGCTACCCTCTGTTAGCTTAAAGCCATTCCCCTTTATCCTATCACTCCTTGCATTTCTAAAGTGCCCCTTTCCATCTCTCTTTTCAGTACTGGAAGGTGCTACAAGGTCCCACCAGAGCCTTCTCTTCTCCAGGCTGAACAATCCCAGTTGTCTCAGACTGTCTTCACAGGAGAAACATTCCAGCCCTCTGTTCAACTCTGGATTTCTCTGGACTGGCTCCAACAGGTCCACATCTCACAGTCATTGCAATCAGCATTTCTGCACTAGGATGGAGTTTTCCCAAAAATTTAGAATAAACCAAACTAGACAGGTATTTTCTTCCTGGCAGATCGGTTGTGGTAATTTAACATCTTTCTCTGGATTTGTTGTGGTAATGGCCTGATTTTAAAGGTCCAGGATGCACACTTGTCTCTACACTTGTGATTTTAGATGGTAAACCATGATTTGTGTAAGAGACCAGAAGTTTTGGATATCTACAAGTTATATCTTCTTTTTTTCCACAACAAAATCCTTAATTGGACTAAACTGGATTAAATAGGACTAAATGTCCTGAGTGCGGCCATGTGGTCACAACCTTTTTATCTGTTCACTGGATGCTAAGTGTAGTAGGGTTTGTGTTTTTCAAAAAATATCAAGGTGCAGCCCATAGCTGTATAAAATGTACATAAAATATAAAATAAAAGAGATAGGATAAAAATAAAATAAAGGGAGTTTAAAGTACTATTTTATTTGTTAATGGTACAATAAATATTCTCTTCCCCCACTCCAACAGACTTTCTTGTGCATACCCTGGGGTGCACACACCACTCTAAAGACCACTGTCCTAAAGTTCTGTCATTGCTGTTTCTTTTTCTAAGCAAAGTCTTGTGTAGTTTACAAATCACTATCTATGAAAGTGTTTTTCTGCATTATGCTTTAAATGTTGGGAAGTATTCAGCATCTTAAAGTGTACAACTGTAATGAAGTAAAGCCTGCCAGCTCTGCCATCAAGGTTTCTATAGCTAAGAGTAAATGTCCTACTTATTGCCCAGGAAAACAAAGCAGAGCTGGTTTTTTTCTGCAAAGACATCATATGTCACCATGTCAAACAGTTGCCAGCATACAATTGCATATGAAAATGTAGATCTCACTGTAGACACCACATATGACACAAAATGTCTGTAAGTCAGAGAAAGAAACCAGAAAAGGACAAAAAATAATCTAATAGATAAGAGTATGAAACTTGTAAATAAAATCCTAGTTCCACTGAAATTCAAAGTTCTTACACACTCCCACTAGGTTAAAATTCTGCATCAAATACAGATTGTGAGCAGCAGTCTCTAAGTCAAAGACAGGCAAGATTTCAAACAGGAACACTGGAAGTTAGACCAATGCATATCCTTAGTAGGATAAAATATATTTTATTTGCTGGAAAGACACTGGTCTGGTGGAATGCATTAGGTAACAAGCTGTCAGAAAGGAGCTCCATCTTTTGAAATTGAACGAAAATGTGCTTAAATGTATTTCACCTGGCAAATAGAAACTGCCAGCTTAATTAATTTTTAAATACATCTCAGCTGCAGGAAGGCAATCCAAATTTTGAGAATTACATTTAGAATTCAGCTAATAGCTATGAAAAAGAGCATAGAAGAAGCAAAAGCTATGCCAATTCTCTTCAGAAAGGTATAATGTGGAGATTGAAGTGGAATGGTAGATGTTCTGCTTTTGGCAAGCCTTTTTTTGAAGAGTTTGAAGCCCATAATTAGAGTAGCAAAACACATCCTTTAACATATAGTGATTCCAGGGACCAGAGATTATTTGAATGATGAGTGATAACTCCTGATTCAGCAAAATACTTATAAAAGTGTTGAAACTGCAAGCATTTACATTTTTCAGTGCTAGTGAAGGAAATCACACAGCCTGCTTGATGTTACAGATCAGAACTCTTCACTGATTCAGTGGTGTTTCTGCCTTAGAGAAGCACATAAATCGGTCAAATCTCTAAATCAGATCAACACATTAAATGGTGATATGGATACAATAGGGAGTTACTTGAGCATGAGTCTTGAAACAAAGGTAGGTGAGAATGCCTTAAATATGTATATGCATATTTGCATATACAGTGGCTGGGATGAAGCAACACACTGTGGTACTCCAGACAGGCATCTTTAGTTTTTCCTTTCAGACACCTGTGATTAGCAATCAGTTATTAGGAAAAATTCAAGAAGCCTTGGAATATGTAATACTTAATCCTCAGAAGTTCCAGGATGAAACACTTCAGGTTTGAGCTTGACTTACAGAACTTTGTAATCTTCCTATAGAGTTTACTCTCTCTTAGTCATCATTTCAGTTCAGGTTAGTAATCCTAAAATTAAACCAGATCTCAGCTGCTGCCTGGGCTGCAATGAGGTACAAAGAATTGCCAGAGATGCTGCCAATACCCTCACGTGCCCCTGAAAACACTGAAATGAATTGAAATTGATTTGGGAACTTACACAAACTGCTTCTATCTTAACAGAAGTGATCAAGCACTGCAGTACCAGTGAAATACATTTAAATAGATCTAAATATCAAATGAGCTTGGTTTATGTCATATTCTCTAGGGACAACTTGTTTATTTGGGGCTGGGAAGGGGGATTTTTCTGTTGATGAAGTAAAAGGTGCATTTGGTATTAGTGTGTATGGGACTGGGAGAATATAGGTTAGTAAATATTTAAAGGGGAACCTAACGAATTGGGTACAGACTTTGGGTAGTCAATTTCACAAAGACAGTAGAAGCATCAAGAACCATTTTCACAATGTAGAAGAATCAATTCATCAGCACTCTAATGAAAGAAGTGTCCCGGCTGACTTGAGCTGCTAAAACTCACTGTTTAGATGGGAAACTGCCAAATGCTCCTCATATACACAGAGTGGAAATACAAAATAAATGAATGAGCAAATAAAAGCTGGTAGGATATTAATCTCTTATGCAAGTAAGTCTGTGAGCATAACAGAATTAAGCTGGGGATAACTTTGTCACTAAATTATTGGTAACTGAACTTTTAATGCCCTGGTCAAGGGTTTATGCTATGTGTATTTTACAGCTATAGTTGAAAGAAGTACAATAAAAATTATTAGCTGAAATTAATATAATCTACCATCAAAGAAAGTCATAATTTAAAGAACAATCCTTCCTTTAATAGGAAATGATCAAATGATTTTATGTAATACGGTATACCTGCATATAAGTTATATATTGGGGCCTGTGAGTCAAAATATTGGAGCTTGTGAGTCAAAAAGAGAAGACCATCTCTGCTCCAGAAATCCTTCTGTTCATACTCAGTAAGCTTCTCATTATGTAGGCATAGAGGTCAAACAGTGCAGAATCTGGCTATGTGCTAAGACCAAGGGACAGCCAGTACACGTGTTTGTGTACTCTCCAGGATCATCTCCCCTCAGGAAGCCAGGCTGATTTTGACAAATGGTGAGAAAATGGACAGAAATATGTCTCATCGATTTTTAGCTACACATATCCACTATTTATCATTCTGAGATGTGGGGTCACAGTTGATGTGAAGTAAACTGCGTATTTTTGTAATTGATTAATATTTATGGCTGGGAATTTCATGGACATCAGGGGAAGTAATTAGGCTAATACTGAGTACAACTAAAAGTGTTTCTCTAATGGAAAGAAAGCAGTAGCAGAACAAGTAGGCATTTTATTGTATTTAATTACTACTTCAGTTATTGGTTTCTATTTATGATTTAAGCAGTCTGGGAATCATCAGCCATTGACAGCACCTAGTTCCATAACCACATTCAGTATAAACTGAGGCAGGTAACTCACACTCTTCCAGTCAGTTAAATTGGAATACTCTTGGGCACCGAAATGAGATGTGTGAAAAGGCCCACAGCTGTGCTGAAAAAACTCTTAGCACCCAGAAGGTGGGAGTTGATACAATATTATGTCTTTTAGTGACACCACAGAGGCACAGGAATAGAATGGAAGTGCAAATGACCAGAGAACGAAGGCATCCCAGGAGAAGTACATCTGAGGAAAAGTAGATTCCAGTGCATGGGCATGTTTTAGCTACTGCTATAGCAGTTGGGAAGAAATGCTAATTCAGGTGCATTGCTACAGTATTGCTACACCTTGAGTGCTGTGTCCAGCTCTGGGCCCTCGCTTTGGGAAGGACCTTGAGACACCCGAGCAGGTCCAGAGGAGGCAACGAGGCTGGCGAGGGGCTTGGAACACAAACCCTGTGAGGAACGACTGAGGGAGCTGGGGGTGTTTAGCCTGGAGAAAAGGAGACTCAGGGGTCACCTTAACACTCTCTAAAACTCCCTGAAACGTGGTTGTAGTCAGGTGGGGGTTGGTCTCTTTCTCCAGGCAAAATCTGACAGAACCAGAGGACACAGTCTTAAGCTGCACCAAGGGAAATACAGGTTGGATATTAGGAAAAAGCTTTTCATGGAAAGGGTGATAAAGTACTGGAATGGTCTGCCCTGGGAGATGGTGGAGTCACCATCCCTGGATGTGTTTAAAAAAGATTGGATGTGGCACTCGGTGCCATGGTTTAGCTGAGGTGTCAGGGCATGGGCTGGACTTGTTGATTTTGAAGGTCTTTTCCAACCTAGTCATTCTGTGAATTCTGCGAATTTGTAACTTGATGCCCAATCTAAATACAAACCTGAATACCTACAATTGCACAATTCAAGTATTTTCTGTGATGAACTACCCAGACTCTGGGAGAAGAGGGATTGCTCCTTTATCTAAACAGATGCAAATTCATATAGCTCTAAATACTGTTTATCTACTTCACTTGCACACCCAGATTTTCTTCTGTTCATTTTGTTTCACATTGGCACTAAACTAGGCTGCAGCCTTGGCACAGGATTGCTGCAATGGGATATTACTGAAATTAGCAATGTTCATAAAATGAGAAAATGTGCAATGGCTGATTGTGCAGAATCCTCAGCTAGTGTAAGTGCAGGTTTAGCAGTAGCGGAAAAACCCCCAACTTTTCCCAGAAATTTATAACAATAAATCCTGAAGGAATTTCTGATCATTTAGCCTGGTCTTTTACATGGCACAGGCTGTTCTGTTTCTGCCAATTACCCCAACACTTATCCAAATAATTTTGATTTGTCGGCATTGATCATTAAAAAAACCCCAAAACTTTGATAGTTTGTTTGAACATTTCATACTTATTTTGTTACAGCCCACCATCAACATCCAGTTTTATTTAGTCTCATTTCAGCTTCAGGTTCTAATTTACAGCAATTACACTTGTAAATTATTTTTTTATATAGACAAAGAATGCTTAGCTGTAGACTATTCCACGGCAGACAAATTGAAGGATTATAGTAACTTTTAGAATAATCATCTCACCCAGTTTTGAAAAGGCTTTTAAAATTTTGTGGTACATTGTTTCACTATGCATTCCCATAAAGACTCATATTCACCAGCAGGTTTGGAGGTATTTCTACATCTGTTCCATAAGCATTCAACTGTGTCCCCTAGTTTATTGTTGGATCATTAAAGTACTCACCAATTTTAAAAATAAAAACATTCAAAACCACCTTTCTTTTCAAGGAAAATCTGTATTTAGTGTATTTTTAGCCTTAATAATACCTCTCCCAGTCTGTGAATATATAATCTCTTGTAAAATATATTCACTCTAGCTGGATATGATAAATGCATATTTCATACACAAACTTCTCTGAATATTAAAAAAAAAAAAAAAAAAAAAAGACCAAAACCCTGAGATTAAGGGTCCAGTAACTAATTTGCTTTGCAGAGGTTTTGGGGCCATCTGCAGAGTACTGGCCACTTCAGGCAATTTGAGAACTGGTAGCCTCAGCACAAAGACAAGGGTCTGGCTGCAGTCAATCAGTAGTAGTATGTTACTCTGCCCCTTCCCTTCTTCTTTCCATGGTAATTTTAGTAGTTGTCATATATGAGTTTGCACCACTCCCACAATAAACCTTGTTTTGGCCAGAAAAGCTTCTTGGTTTTATTGTGCATGATATGCTACACACGTCTGTGGCTACTCATTCCTACCTCACACCTCATTTTGTTTTGCACGGCTTGGTGGAATCTGCAGATTTAATCGCTGAAACACTGAAATTTCCCAGTCTAAAAAGAGTAAACAAGGAATAATCTTTTGGGGTATACTCAATTTCCACGCCACGGCCCAGGATGCAGCCCTGCTTGTGCATTCTGGCAATGCCAAAAGTGAGTGGTGACAATCTGCAATGTAGAAATAAGAACATGCATCCTGTCCTGATTTTGGCTGGAGTAGAGATCATTTTCTTCCTACTAACTGGCACAGTGCTGCATTCAGCATAAGAATAATGTTGATAACAATCTAGTGTTTTAGTAGTTGTTACTTTGGGCTTATCCTAAATCAAGGACTTTTCAGTTTCTCATTCTCTGTAAACAAGCAGGTTCACAAGCACTGGGAGGGACCATGGCCAGGAAACCTGGTCCAAACTGGTCAAAGGGGTGCTCCATAACATAGCACATCATGCCTAGGATGTAAATTGAGAGAAGGTGGTTAGGAGGATGGGGAATGGACTAGGAAG
Source organism: Melospiza melodia melodia (assembly GCF_035770615.1). Classification (NCBI taxonomy): domain Eukaryota; kingdom Metazoa; phylum Chordata; class Aves; order Passeriformes; family Passerellidae; genus Melospiza; species Melospiza melodia. The sequence continues at coordinate 35,478,931 of NC_086226.1, forward strand.
TGGTCAGCAGAGGGTAAGACCTCGTATTGTCTGTCACTTATTTCTCTTGAGTTTTATTACTCTCTCTCAGTCTCCCTCTCTCTCTCTTTTTCACAACAGTCATTACTATTATCATTATCATTATCACTAATATTATTGTAATAATAGTATTTTTCTTCTCTTCAATTATCAAACTGTTCTTTTCTCAACACATAAATTTTACTTTTCTTTTCCATTTTCCTCCCCACTGGAGGAGAGGCAGGCAGCAAGGGAGTGAGCAAGCAGCTGTGCGGTACTCAAGTGTGGGTTAAACCATGACACATGAAAGGAGGACTTTTTTACCAGTTAGGATGTACTTGTGAAAATAACTGCAACTAAGCCATTAGTCCACAGTTTCATGACACACTGAGTCTGACTTTAGAGCTCCCAGTACTAGATCAAAATCAGTACCATCACATGACACAAAGCAGTGAACCAGCACAAATTATTGGCAGCTTAGAGATATTTCTACATCTTTTGATGGGCTGCCTTTTTACCATAAAGCAAGTATTATTTAACCTCCCATGTCTGGCTTTTGGCTCAAAAGCTGTCATGAACTTCACAGTGTGCTTTAGCTAAAGCAATATAAACACAGCCATAAACTTCATGCTTGATTTGAATCAATTTCCTATAAATGAGTGATTCAATAATGTGGTTTCTTAGTATTGATGACTATGAAGCTATGGTCTCACTCTAGAGTGATACACTTTAAAACGTCAGTCATTAGAGATGTGCTACAAGTATCTCACTATTATTTTAACTCTGACATCTGATATAAATTTCCAGGAAAAGGTGGTAAAATTTCCAATTTTACAGAATTTAGGAGGGAAGGAAGGTGGTCAAGTCAAATACCACCTTTTCTTCTATATACACATACATATACTTCAATTATCCACTACTTCTTCTACTCAAGTGTAGATTGGGCACAATAAACTGGAATCTTTCTCTGACTTAGGGATTGTGTAAGCAGGACAATGTTCTGTTCCACTCTTTTGCCCTTTCTTAGCATGAATTCAAATAGCAGATTCTTTGTACCATATCACAAAGAATTCTGTAATCTTTCTGATAACTGTTGTTCACATTATTCACAAAGGAGCAGTCTAGCACAATGATGAAGGAAGGTTTTTGTCAACACAGCTTTCCTTGTCTCAAAGCACTCTCTTTACAGCCCCCACAGGAAAAATGGACTGAGGATTCTACTAATGTAATGTCTTACAATAGGTTCCCCCAATATCTTGCCCCTTCAGCTCAGAAAAGGTACACACACAAAAAAATTACTGATAGAAATGTTAAAGGGATCCCCCTATCCTTGTTTATTCTAATGAAAAGCTTTGGAGTCACACTTCATGGAACACCACTGCAGACTGTATTCCTCCATTTCACACCAAATGGTAGGTGGTCAGACATGCCTGAATCTCCACTACACATTTTTAACAAAAAAACTAGCGCAGCTGCACTGGGGGAGCACAAAAGGAGTCTGCAATACCAAACACTGTTGGGAAAAAGTTCACAGTTGATTTCAGAAGCCCTTTTCCACAGAGAAAATCCACAAAGGAAAAATAGATATCAGGAATATCTTGTTTTGTGTGTGATGAAATTATTCTCCATTTGTATTAATTGGAGAATTATTTAGACAGCCTGACAGTTTAGACAGCCTGATGGTGAGTTTATGTACCCTCTCCCTAGCAGTAACAATATGGCCTGTTGTGCAGAATAGGACATTAGCTGTTCTTTCAAATTTGCTCTTTCACTGTCATCTTGTAATAATAGACTCTATCCCTTCTGTTCACCTCCCATCACATTCCAATAGTATCTCCCCTCAGAATAATCAGTTTTGTGCTTTTCCCCCACATATTTTATATATGCAGGGCCAGGAGTTGCTCTCAATGATCCTGATGGATCCCTTCCCACTCAGTATATTCTGTGATTCTGTAATTCTGTGCTCATGTGATATGTGATTGTGCTTGATTGCTTGTTCCTAAATGGACACTACATCTTATTTCATCTATCCAGCCTGGTTTGTTTTGTTTGTTTTTTTAAGTTAAAACAGCTTTTAATCACATCAGTTGCACAATTAATAACAAGAATCTTACTCAGATATTCCTCAAGAAATACGTAGACATCTTTGTCTTGTTGTGGTATTTAGTGCAGTGAATACCAGGGTTACTCAATTCTGCGCAGATGACTGACTCCTAATTAAGACATTATTCCCTAGTGTCTATATACTCATGCCTTTAATTTAAAGAAAAACTAACCTTTAACAATATAATCTATATAAATAAAGCTGGTATTATTTCCTTTTTATTTTATGGGATTCACAAAAGGAATCACAGGAATGTCCTTTGCAGTTTCAACCCTATTATAATAAGAGCACTCTGAATGCCAGTCCTACTCTCTTCCCTCAAAAACATTTAAAACCTTTAGTATTCCAGAAATATCTGCAGACTTCCTCAATATGTTCTGTTTTCCACCCTGCAGGCCTTTAACTAAAATCTTGAACAGAAGCATGCTCTAGACAAACTTATGCAATACTGGAATGACTTCCCAGACTGAGAGCTACAGTTGAGAAGGGTACAGTGTTTCCCCACTGGATTACCATTTCACATGGACCATATATATGTGAGTGTAAACAGCTTCTACTTGCTATATAGTAATTCCTCTTCCCTAAAGAATTGTCCTTTTTTCAATAACATGGTTATTCCAATTGATTCTCTGATATAATGCATTATTAGCAAACACCTCCTACTAGCAAACAGTTGTTTCCTAGTTAGTTGTTTCCTAATTATCTATTTGTTTCTCCTAGAAGTTACTCCAGACACAAATTCAGAACAATACCAGATTTGTTCAGGATCATGTCTTGCAATAAAAAGACTTAGAGAAGAAATTATGTCATCCGTTATCTCAAGAAAACACAGATGATTCAAGCCAAAAGGTAATAGTTCTGTAGTTTGTGGGCTACTTATGTATTATGCTATATATTGGGGGAACACTCACATGATTGGTAGACAAGATGCTCTGGTGTGGTATTTCACAGAGGTAATATTCTCACTAATTTGGTAGGCCAAATTAAAACCTCCTGACCCGCTGTCAAGGAGCTAGGCTGGAAGGTTAGGTCAGGAAGGTGTTTGATCTTGCTATGACATCATCTGTGATATCTTAAAGGGATGCAAATGAGGCGAGTTGCTCAGGAATACTTCAAATTTCAGCTCAATGCAGCCGTTAGTTTAGGACTTTGCTCAGCAGCAGATTTGTTCAAAAATCCATCCTTCCACATCTTCTTCAAGACTAATTTGAGCATTAGCAGCACCCAGGTTTTACCACACCTCCAGTGTAGGCCAGGTGGTGAAAACTTAAAACATTTCCTGTCTCTAAGTACTTCTGGGTTCCCCTAGTGCTGAAAGAACAAGTTTTTATGACTTTGTGTTTTGTCTTTATTCCATGTAAGTCATACATGCCCTGTGTAACAGGGCAGAACAGACAGACTTGTGCTCAAATATTACAAAAGTATATAATCTTTAAAAACTCATACACATAAGTCTGTACTGCACAGAACTTATTTCTCTCCTTGTGGATAATTTCATCCTTTATTACCTATAAAATTCTCCACTTTGCAATAATACATAGCAAATGCTAAAATGCTGCAAATATCAGATGAAGTATTTTATGCTTCCTCTGCTTTGATGCATACCATATTATGCATGATAATAGCGACTTACTCTGTTAAGGACCTAATCTTTATATAAAATGTAGCAATAAAGAAGTTTCTATTTCACATTTCTTAAATGAGAATAGAAAAATGACACTCAGAGTTTGTAATTTCTGTCTGCCTAAAGGTGGTGAATCACTCTTGCTGTGTAACACTTAAAAGCTGTCAGTAATATCTTTCAGAGGCATCTAGTCTTCTAGAAATCTCTTTGCAGTATTTAATGATTATAGAAATAATATACAGCTGCAAGCCATGCATCACATGGGAGAAAGGGTCTATTCTTCAACATAGATTTATTCAGCCATTGTAGAATAGTCTCTGCAGTGGAGCTCATATTTAGTGATAGATCAGTTTCTACTGTACCTGCATGAAATCACTAAAATAATTAGTCAAGATTGAAATGTAAGTGAAATAAACCCGCTATATGAAACACCAAAGCTGTGTTAATCTCATTGTTTTGTTATATTTCTCTGGCTGAACAGGATACCAGAAAAAGTAAGGCAGGTACAGCTTCTCAGAACTATACAGACTTCATGCAGCCAGAGACATGGCAACTGCACAGCCACACAACATTAAAGTAAAACTCTTTCCATCAGCAATCCTCATGCTTGTTACAAATCAATCTCATTAACAGGGAAGGAGAAACCCCTTAAGTTGTGCCTCTTTCCTTCTCAGCATGTAGATCTGTAACATATCGTGACATTCTCTAAAACAGGCCAACCACCGTGTTTCCATAAGCAGGATCCCAAAGGTCACGCTGATGCCACAGGTGGATTGTCATCAGTTCCCTTGTGGGTGTTGCGCCCAGATGTCTGGCAGGACTCATCTATTCACAGGTCTCCACTTGTGTTATTAGCATTTTCCCAGAGCCTATTCTCACGTGCCCCTGGTAATCCAAATGGCAATACAATGGCATGAGGGAGGATGTTGTTATTGTCCCTTGTTATTAGTGTTCGCCAGGTGTAAATTCAGAAGGAATCTGCAAATTCTGGCATATCTTTATGAAAAGAGTAAGTATGAATCTTGCATGTCATACACACTCCCATTGAACAGTTATGCTTCCCTTCCAGTACCTAAAGAGGGTGTTTGGGGACTTCTGCTGGTTTAAATAATTCCTGGAGATGCCATCATGTGTGTCTTCTCCTTAGCAGCTGTTCTGATCCTGTCAGAAAAAAAAAAACCAAAAAAACATCTTGTTATCACAGGTGCTAATTCCACGGTTAATCAAACCAGTTACAACTAACCTATTTAATCTGTGGGAAATGTTTTCCCCTTCTCCCCTGGGTTGCTCTGTTCTCTCATTCTTTTGCCTGCGTCTTTGATGATGACATTTACCACTTGTATGGTCAGTTTAACACAATTATAACTCAAGAAATGTAACTGACATTGAAATCCCAAACATACTTGCCAGTTTTCTCTTCCACAGTGACCTACACAAGCATATTTGTGGCATAATCTTCTAGGAATAGAACTTTCAGTACTATCTGTGAGAAGCAAGTGAATGCCTGTGTGCTAATATTTTTCATGTGCTCTTCCCATGAGAACTTCATGGTCTGTTTTCCCTTTAGTCAAGATATTTCCTTCTCAATGTTTGCCACTGGGTGAGGTGGATTCTGTACCACCAGCAAATGTTAATAAGTATATTTTTATTCACCAGTACATAACAGTGCAAGGTTTTGAATGAAGATGGACAGAGATCAAAGTGAAATATATGCAGGAAATATTTTCCCAAAGCCCAGAGAAGCAGAAAACACGGCAAATGTCTCTAAAATATGCACAGTTAAAAAACAGAAAACAAACATTAAAATGACGTTATTATAATAAGCAGTTTCCTCTTTTTTTCTACACAGTTCACATCAGTGAAAACAATTGCTTTCTTCTCAAAAAAGGGCTTAGTTATAACCCTAGTGATGAAAATATTGAATATTTTTACACTTTTATCTGTATCCACAGTATAAAATTTTATTCTCTTTAGATCACAGATGAATGAACTTTTGCATTAATACAGAATTCTCTTACGCATTAACAGAAATGTGATTCTGCACATCTGTCCTTAATTTGATCAAAATTCATGGCTGATACATATTGATGTTTTCTTCACCTCTATTTTATCCAGAGTGATTTCTCCTATGCGGTTCACTGGCATAGAATCATAAAATTAAAGAGCAAAATTAGGTTGTCCTTTGAAAACAGGTCTTTTGACTTCCCTCTAACTGTTGGAACTTTTCCCTGATGATTCTGTACTAAGCATTTACTGCAGTGTTGCTACCTTTAAAGTCCAGTCACCTTTAGATAACTATCTTTTGAAAAAATCTCAATCAACTTCTTCTCCCAAAGATATCGGTTCATTTTCTTGGGCATAAAACCCATTAACAAGTACAATGTAGCACAGATCTTTATGAAGTGAGGTGTTTTTTTGTATCTTTAACTTGACTCTTTACACCAGCAAGAAAATGAAGAGTCAATGATGTTTAAAAAAAAAAAAAAGTTTTGTGCTTTGCCTTAAGGAAAAAATAAACAAAAATCCAACCTTGGTACCAAGCTTGGGTAAAGTTGCACAGTCTTCTAAACCCAACAGATTCTTATCTCATAATATAAAACAGTTTTCAATATCCTGTTACAATTCAGGATACCAGGAGTTGTTTAGAGTAAGAGCAACTCCCTGGGAAAGTGCTATGGAATGCAAAAGTGAAGAAGACAAGGAAGAAATTAGAAAATCAGATTGCAGAAATTTTTGCTCAAACAAGATATGATTTATACTCTAGAAATACATGCCTTCAAAATTATTTTATTCAAATATTGGTATATTTTTGAGTGACTAATAAAAGGTCAATCATTTTCCCTTTCAGTTCTGTTGATATTTCTCCTTATAAATGTTATTAAATAAAAAGTGATTAGTATCTGACATTAGGATAAGTTAACTTGATATAAATATTTTAAAAACAGAAATTAGTCCTTGACAGTTGAATACTAATAAATCCTAGCAGAAAGGTCACTGTCTTCCAGAACACTGGGAAATAAAAGAACTCTATTACTGTAATATTTTCTTATACTTCAGGCTTCACATGTACTAGAAAAGAGGTTTTCAGTTTTAGACCAGTGAACAGATAGTGGCGAATTAAGGACATCTTTGTCTTAATAGCTAGATAAAGATGATGAAACTCAGGGGCCAAGAATACTTGAGAACAAAAGCCCATGATAGGCTGGTGACAGCAGCACTAACACACCTTCCCTGGCCAAACTTCTAGAGATTTCACGTCTCTATTTTGTTCTACTTAAATATTTCCTTTTTCCTTTTTTATCCACAAAAGTCCCATTCACAATCTGTTGGTTAAGACACTGAACTGTTAAAAAGGTATCAAAAGTGGTATCTTCCAAGGGCAAATCTATCTTACAGAAAAATCAGTATGATGAAACTCTTTTACAGAAAGCTAGCTCTTACTGGAGGTGTGTGTATTGCATTTGCATGGCCAGGTTTTGGTAGCCAGGGGGGCAACAGGGATGGCTTCTGTGAGAAGCTGCAAGAAGCTCCCTCTATGCCTGACACAGCCAGGGCCAGCTGGGTCCAAGACATACCCTCTGCAGGCCAAGGCCAGGCCCATCACTGACCATGGTAGTGCCTCTGGCATAACGTATTTCGGAAGGAAGGAAAAAAAATTTGTGCAATTGCAGCCAGAAGAAAGGAGTGAGAATATGTGAGAGGAGCAGCCCTGCAGACACCAAGGTCACTGCAGAAGGAAAGGAAGGAGCTAATCCAGATGCTGGAGCAGAGATTCTCCTGCAGCACCTGGTGAAGAACATGGAGAGGCATCTGAGGCTCTGCAGTCCAGGGAGGTCCGCAGGCGTCGTGGTTTGGGAATGACACTCCCCAGCTGAGTCCCCCTCCAAAGCAAGACTCTCCCAAACCAGGTGCTGCTTGCTAACTCCCCCGCTTCTCTAGTGAGAGGGAAAAAAAGGCAGAAATAATGGGTAGAGATAAGAACAATTTACTAGAAACAGCAACTGGACAAGTAAACAAACAGGAACAGAAACAATACTGAAACGTGTACAAAAAGAGGGTGACTTACAAGCAAAAAACCCTCATCAACTGATCCAAAGCAGCACCACCGTGAAACAGTTAACCATGATGGGTGGACCCTCTGTGCCTGTGCGAGAAATCCCTTTCTTCTGAGCCTGGGGGTGATAGGAGGTGGTATAGAATAACAGCCTAGACATGCTCACACAGCTCCAGTTCTTCCTCCTCATGGCTAGTGTAAAATTTTATCTTTGTCCTGGCCAAAATCCAGGACAACAGGGAAGCAGACTCTGTAAGTGTAAAGAAAAGATGTGATTTATATGGTTTCTTGAGTGCAGCCTATTATATGAGCACAGGGATGTCTTAATACTAACTAAACTGCAGAATAAGAAGGACAACATTTTTCTTTGGAAAGTGTTTTGCCTCTGTGTACTTCTGCTAATTAGCCCTAACAAGACTGGATTTCGAAAGCCAAAGTACAAAACATATTTACTGGACTTCCATTTTCTGAGCCTCTGAAGATGAGCATTTTCACATTTTTTACATACTGGTCTTGTATTTTGTAGCTTGGTGATACTAACAAAAAGACCATTAATGTAGAGACACTTAAATTAGTTGAATACTTGTCTACATCTTTTTTGCATGAGTAACTCATAGACTCAATTCAGTCAAATGATAATTACCTCAATTTTTTCCTTAGGCCTTTGAACTGCTCCATGTAAACTTCAGTTTGCCCTACTGCAACATTTTGCATATGAGGAAAACCCATAAGGATCACAGTTTGTAAAGGCTGCCTGCAGTTCAGCACACAAGGGCAAAATGAAGGATTTCTGTAACTGGAAGAATCAATGTTGTTGCGATTTGAGCTAAGAATTGGAGGGGTAGGCACAAAGAGGAAATTCAAATATGTATGCAAGCATATAGTCCAGCCAGCCAGCCAAATCTATTGCTACATACTCTCCCACATGTGGATGCTCTCTAGGGTACGCCGAGCACAGCATTGCTGCAGAGTTGAGGATGATTATTTTCCCACTCTGCTCTGCGCTGGTACTGATGACTGACCATGAGCACCATCTGTAGCTTTGGGTGCCTCAGTAGAAGGAGGACATAAAGCTAATCAAGAGTGTCCACGGGAGGGCAAAGAAAGTGGTGAAGGGCCTTGAGGGCAGACTGAAGAGCAAGACAGCTTGGTGTGTTCAGCCTGGAGCAAAGCGATGGGGTGCTTCCTCACGAGGACCAGAGCAAGCAAGCCCTGAGTTCTCTCTGGTGAATACTGATACAACCAAAGGGAGCTGAATGAGGCAGTGTTGGGATGCTTCGGTTGGATATTAGTAAATTTTTAGCAAATTTTTTTTCCCCTGAAGGGTGGCTGGGCACTGGAACAGGCTCCTCAGGGAAGCGGTCACAGCACCAAGCCTGTCATAGTTCAAGGAGCACTTAAAAATGTTCTTAGGCACATCCTGACTGTGTGATTCTTGGGATGTTCTGTGCAGGGCTAGGAGTTGGACTCAATGATTCTTGGAGGTCCTTTCCAACTCAAGATATTCTATGACTCTAAGACTCTATGACATTATAATCTTCTAATATAATTTCATAATCATAAATCATAGTAAATATTAATAGTATCCTTGTATTTACTATAACTACAGACACTTGATATTAATATAGTATGAAATAGAAGAAACCATGTGGTATCAAATTCTTAGGCTCAGCTAGAATAAATAAATTATGTACAAAGTCCAAAGGGCTGTCTATTTTATTGTCTACAGGTCTTTACCAGGAGACCAGGTGAAAACTGAAGAAGCAGGAAAAGGAGCAAAACTCCAACTGATTGAAGAAAAGAAATCAGAACATGTTCAACCGTGTAGCAACTATCTCTTGCTTTTCCTATTAGAAAATGATTTACAATAGATACAGAGAAACTTCATAATTTGCTCTTCTACACAGAAAAACTATTGACAATTTCTTTTTCTCAAACCATATTTCATTTTGGATAGTTGCCATTTTTAGCTAGTTAGATCACCTTGAGATTGTTCTTCAAATTATTTGTTTCATTCTACATTGTTTTTCTATGTCCTTCACAGTTACTTTGTCAGGTATCAGCAGCACCTATGCAATGTTTGAAAAGTTTGAACTCTGGTCCTCACAGATACTTTCTTAAATGTAACAACAAAAGGAATACTTCAACGCCACTGTGACTGTAAGCAAAGTGGTGGGAAGAAGTTTCTTTTTCACCTATGATTTGCTTAGTAAATTTGACCTTCAAATGAGTTGTTAGGTAAAATAGAGAGTTCCAAGCCAAGGCTGCAATACAAAATCTGGTGTATTGTTGTTCCAAAAAGTGTCATAAGAATGTTTTTCTTGGATCTTTAGTGCTCTGCTTGTTTTGTGGCCATAATGCAGTGCTTCGATTTAATTACTTGAAGGGCCCATTTTAAAAATCAGAAATTAAAAAATAAAAATATCAGAGTTCATATACAAAGCCATAGCTCAAATTCAAGTGAGTCATCAATATAATACACTTCCTGCTCTATATAAGAGTGGACTCAACAATTAGTAGGATTCTGAATAGTTGTGCTTTCCCATTTAAAAAACAAGGAATGATGTTTACTTTTGTATTCATTAGACTTGTTAGATCATATATAAAGTCTGACTCCCACGGATTTCAGTAATAAATAAGCCATAATGATGAAACTCAAATATGTCAAGAGTTCAGTGAAAATCATTCAGTGAGACAAACTTGCCAGTCACTTTATTGCAATTCATAATACAGGTAGCCATATAAAGAGAATAACATTTGTGACTGTGTACTGATTGCATCCTGCATCTCCTCTCCTCACCCATCATCTTTTCCTTATGTTCATACTGAAAGTTCCTAATCTGGAGACTCTAATATTTCTTACTAATGCCTTGAACTACTGGTGATCAGTCAGTTTCCTGCTCATCTCTCCAGAGCTATACAGCATCCTTTACATGAGGAGAAGGATCAAAAGAGCTCTTCTTATGCTCCAAATCTTTTCTTTCTATGAGTCCAACTACTTTTGCTTTTAGCTTCTCTTCAGGGTACACTAGTCTGAGAATGATGAAAAGATAAAACTGAGGAGGGATTGCAAAAGCAGTTGCATAAGTGGCTATATACTTCTTCTGAGGTGTTTATTATTTGTGGAATATATGACTTGCAGTCATATTGCAATATTTTTACCTCCCTTTCTGTCAAATCCAAAAGAAGTAATTGTATTTCAAAAGACTTCCTAATACCTCTTCCCTATGCAATTTTAACATGACTTTAATTATAAGGTGAAATGATGGAAATGCACTCAACTTAAAAACAAATGCTACATGGATTAAAGGCAGATACAGATATTGTTAATGAACAGACACCACACTAATATGCAATCCCCATTCCAGTTTTGTCTATATTTTGTATTAATTATCTTTAGAGGGAAGGAAAAAAATTTGAAACTGATATCTGTAAACAGATAATCCTTGAAATTACTGAAGTCTCCAAAATAGTTTTCCAGACAAGACAAAGAAATGCTGTTGAGAAATAGTCCCAGATCTTCCCACATTTATGGCAGTCAAGTTCTAGCCACTCTTGATTCTCTACCTTCATTATTTGGCTCTTTGATTTTTTAGCTAGAAGCTGCAACACCACAAATGTAGTATATGACAAATAGAATACTGTGCTATTCAGGAGGAAGGATGAGGCTGCTCCAGGATGTAAGAAGGCATCAGGAAAAGGCATAAAGAATGGCTTAAGAACTAGCAATTACAAAATTAGACTGGTGTCTTAAAAAAAGGATTCCTTTACTATTGTTGGTGATGACATGAAATGTTTGACTACTTATCTTGGACTTTTGCAGAATCTATTTATCTTTGGCAGGTGTGATTAACTTGTAAATCTCTTGCCTTCTATGTACTTAAGAATTTCTTTGATACCTTTATATTTAAGCATGTAGGAAATCGCCCTTGAGAATATAAGTTAATTATTTCCATTCAGCTACATCATTGTATTAGCAATTGTTTCTAAATAAAACTAATTTATCTCCCCAGAGTCCCTTACATTAGAGTAGCTTGAAGTTTAATCATCTTCAGTAGCTGGCCTAAATTGGATGGGTACACACAGAACAGAGAGGAACCGGTTTTAAAGTGATATTCAGAAACTTAGTTTGTACACTGCCTGGTTTATCTCTTTGGGATTTCTCTCTTATAAGACCTAATGAACTTTCCTGCAATAAACTATATTGTCTGTTATTTTTAGTACACATTTTCAGTTTTCGGTTGGTGTTTTCTGCCTAGTTTGAATGAGAAAAGGCACTCATGGATGCAATTTAAGAGGCAGGATCACTACTTTCACACTAGTAAATTTTATGACTAAGAGCTGGTAACAGATTTCTTGTGCCTTAGCAAGCAAAGAGTTTTTAAAATTAAATATCACTTCTAGTTGATATTTGTGGGAAGGAGATAAGACTTATGTATCACCTGGTGTTAAGATGCTCAGCCAGACATCAAGGAGACAAGGTCATTCTGGCTGGCTACTCTGAAAGGGGTAATAAGTGAGCCTTACAAAGTGAGATTGTTACTAGCCCTTCCTAATGCCAATGAAAAAAATAATGTAGTCTCTCTTGAGACATTTAAGATACTGCAAGTTTAGTTAAATGTGCCTGAGTTACAGTTGCTGACACCAGCTAGGAGAGAACAGCTTATTTCCACACTCCTAAATAATTTTGGCCTATAAAGCTGCTTGGGGGCATGCAAACCGACTAGTGGAAATGATCCATAATATATCACAAACTGAGCTTGGAAATTATTTGGAACAGTGGAATCTCATGTGGAACAAAGGTGAACTAGTGACTTGTGCTGGCTTTGGCTAGGGTAGAGTTAGTTTTCTTCATAGTGATTGCATGGGGATGTGTTTTGGATTTGTGCTGAGCTGTTAAGAATATAGGATATTTTAATCACTGAACAGTTCTTTTTCATCACCAAGCCCCTTTCTGCTTTTTCCAGAAAGTTGCCACACAGCTGAGGATGCCTGGGACACTGGGAGGAGACACAGCCAGGACAGGTGACCCCAACTGACCAAAGGGATATTCCAGACCATGTGACATCAGGCTCAGTGTACAAAGTGGGGAGGAAAAAGGAGGAAGTGGGGAGAGGTTTGGAGACATGGTGTTTGTCTTCCCAAGTCAATGTTACATATGATGGGGTCCTGCACTCCTGGGCATGCTGCCTGCCCTGCCTGCCCATGGGAAGCAGTGAATTCATTCCTTTGTTTTGCTTTGTTTGTGTGCATGACTTTTGCTTTTCCTATTAAGCTGCCTTTACCTCAGCCCACAAGTTTTTCAGCTTTTACTCTTCTGATTCTACCCCAGATCCTGCTGGTGGGGAAGTGAGCAGGTGGCTGCCTGGTGCTTTGATTGCTGACTGCTGTTAAACCCCAACAGAACCACAACAAAAATTTCACAGCATGTACAATTGAATTTCAGCTCTCAGGAGCGCTCCCCAGCACAGTTCAATTTACTGGAGGGTTTCAAAAAGACAAATCATAACAGTGATGTTCTTATGTCCCTTTAAACTGTTTGAGGTGGTTTATTCAGTTATTATAATTGTTACATAATGTAGACAATGATGCCAATGTCTCTGTGTATGAAGAGTAATGGCTACACTTTCTTCTTGTAATAACAAACACTAAGACCAAGGCATGTGTTAGGTAGGTACCAATGAAAGAAAGATGGTTTTTGTTTTTAGCTACAAGAAATTGATAGGTATAATTGCATCCTTGTATGAGCAATTCCGCACAATTTCTGTGCAAGAATACTAGTAGCTACAAGGTAAAAATTATTGTGAGGGTTTTTTCCCTAACACTCCTATTCACATTTGTGCAGAGTGCCAGAGAACCAGGCAGTCTCTGATTCAGTAACAGTTCTCCAGAGTTTCCTCAGAATTTATGAAAGAAAGAAGGGGAAAAAAGCCTGGTCTGAAACATTCTGAATTCCCAAATGTATTCTAAGCAAAAGAAAAGGGCTGATATTTAAAAAGTTCAACTTTTAACTGACTTAAGTATGTCTTTATGATCCATGCCCTTGCTGCTTATCTAAAAGTTTAAAGTATTTGAGGTATTACTGCTAAAGCTGCATTTAGAAGGAAAAAGTATCTTAAAGATGAAAAGGATATACTCAGAATGATTTTTTTTTTATTCCCATCCACCTTCTAGGCCATCTCCTATTTTCATATGAGCCTAAGAATTCTCAAACCAGGAAAAAGTAGAACTAATGAGCTTTCAAGCAGAAGCCTTCAATGAGACAGAAAATGAAATAAAATAATCTTCCTTATGATGCTTTCACTGAGAAAATACTGTAAGAGAGATAAATGTCAAATGTTATGAAAATTCAGTTCAACCAAACAGATCAATGGTCTATCTGTGCCTTTTTAGTATATCTTAAAATTCTACCTAGTAACTAAACTTTCTCACTTCCTCTTTCCTGTTGTTTGCTGGAGTTTTTTTTCCTGTTCCTTTTTTTTTTCTTGTTTTCTTTTGGGTTTTTTTTACTGAAGATGAAAAATTTCTCAATGTTTTCTGAATTTCAAAGATTTCTATCAGGACTTCCTTAAATTTTGTATGCTTAGCAGTCTTGCAGATCAGGCCTTTCAGATTCTATTTCCTCTATATGCAGCTGTGATTCTGGGCTTGAAATGTCTGTGTGATCCAAATGAGAATGCAGATCAGTGATGGGGAACAAAAGTTGTGAGAAAAGACTTCAAATGTCTCATTTATGTCTGAGGTCTTAAATGTGGAGTCAAATGTAGACGCTTGAAATACCAATACTGTTAATTATGTTATATTCAGATGAGAAAAATTAATCTGAAAGGACATTCTCGGGGGGAGGATGACAAATCATCAGACCTTCAGGGTGTTATGTCTCACTAAGAATACAATTACCAGCTCCAGAAGTAGTGGAAACGTGGATGTTACACTGGTGTGTTTGCCCAGAGCTGGGGACTCCTGTCCCCTGGTGAACTGTGACAGTTAACAGAGGGTAGAAATAGAAGAGCTAAGCTTTGGATATACTGATCAGATTTCTTCTACAGCACTGAGATTATTCCACATGTTTTCAATAGTTCTGGCAGCAAACCCATGCACAAGGAACAGGATTCTGTGAAAGGCAAGTAAGTAGCAACCACATCTGAAGAGGAGGAAAATAGCTTCCTTCTGGTCTTGCTCTGCTGCATGAGCCTACCTCAAAAATTAGGAATTTTAACTGAGGGTTTGGAAAGTACAAAGCACTGAATGGTCTCTTTTTGCACAGAGGTAAATATTATATAGATATTATACTATATGAATATTATATAAATATTCTATATGTAGAAGCAATCACATTATGTTGCTGAGCAACACCCAGGACAAAAGGACTGTACAGCACCATGATCCCGGTTTCAAAAAATAGCCACAGCAAAGTGAAGTATAACCTAAACAAGACACCAGTGTGCTCTCATTCTTGCATTTTCTAAATTGTAAATGTGTGTTTACAGCTGATTTGCCTTATTGCTAGATACTTTTGCCAACCTTCCCTTTCACCATGCTTTAAGGAAGCACTAGCTGTTACAATGACTTTGGAGTAACACCTTTCATTGTGGGAAGGGAGACTGTTGTCTAGAATTAACATGTTAAACCTCTTCTATCCACTGAGGAAGCTCGGGTGACCAAGCCTAGGTATGAGGCAAATTTCAGCCCCGTTAATTTTATAACAAGACAGCAGAAAAATTCTTTTTGTCATAGGTTAATAGGGTGGGTAATCTGTTTGCCATCCAGTAAGCAAAAAGGGAGATTGAAAATCTTAGAGCAGATGGTAGATTCATGCTATAGCCTGTTTTCTTTTCAGGGGATTTGTTACCATATGTGCTTCTTCAATTTTACCGTCCTTCTGTTTTGATTACTGATACTACTCTACTGGAATGCAAGAAGGTTTAGGTCTCAGTGTAATGAATCCAAGACAGGTTCCAAAAGAGCAACAAGCAGTGCACTCATTCCTAACATGAAGATGGTAACCAACCAAAAGTCAAAACAATAATAAAGAAATTATCAAATTGATTTAGTTTTCTAGTCTTTAATAAGCTGTGACCTGTGATCTGAAGTCTCCAAAGAAGTGGGGAAAGGCAACTGTAATCTTTTAAGAATATTGATGTTAAATTAGCATTAATTAGCATTAATATCAGCATTTAGCTACACACTCAAATCCATAAGACAGCTGGCAACTTCAAGAAGCCTTCTTGGGTGCACTGTAAGACAAGCATCTCCTCTGTGCTTCTTCATTCCAAGCTGCAGTATTATTACTTCTACTCTTTCTCAATGCCTTCGTCCTCTTCTTGTCTGTGCTGTTCTTCATTCAGGTAGTTGACTTCTACAGGTGAGGGAGGAGCAACCAAAAGGCAAACTCATTCCACCAAAGACACAGGCAAATATACCTTTATATCTATGAAGAAGTAGGGGCCTTTTATTGGGTTTCAGATTAACAAAAAGAATTGGAATATCTCACTGAAAGTCAGAAATCCTCTTGAAATAAAAATAGCCTAGAAGAGCTCTGCGATCTCCATATCAATTTTAGAATTTTAAGAAGAGCTCTATTTAACAACTTATGGCTCAGTGTTCTCCTGTATATCTTCAAAATGAGGAAAAGGATGACCAGTATCTAGCCCTTAATAAACAATGATGGTGGTGGTGCTACTTGTTTTGGGCTATGAAGTGCTTTAAGATGAGTCATAAAAGCCATCACCCTTCCTGGTAGCCACTTGGCTTACTTTTGTGGAAGAAAAGGGGCATCCACCTTTAGTTTTTTTTCCTTCACCCTCATTCAGCATAAGTGCTAGCAATCATCACAAGGACTTTAAAGAAACTAGCTCAGAAACCTTTGACAGCCTAGATGCAGTCACATATCTTTAATTTACCCTGGCAAATACTGGTTCTTAACTTAATGTTGCTTTCAGTGGACAGTTCTTGATTTTCAGGCCAGATTTGGTATTCCTCTACAGTTTAGAGCAGGTCATAACCTTTAAGAGCCTATGGAAAGAACCTCAGAATGACCAGAGCAGTATGTATTCCTGAAAGATACTGCCTGATCTACAAGAGGACACAAGTGACTTTTTGTAAAGGACTGCTAACCCATATCACTTCTTTGCACGGACACACAAGAGTTTTGGTTAACTGTTATCTATGTGTGCTAATATTTGTTTACCATAATTCACACATCGAGTATTTCTTCCAGTGTTTCTCATTATTGGACTTAACTTCCTAAACATTGCTCGCTTAGACTTTTTAGAAACTACAGAGTTACTGTACTTTGCAAACCTATTGCTACTACATGATACTCCTATTAACATGATACTCCTATTAAGTGTGCTCATGGGCACTAAATATTTTAAATTTACATAGAAGTCGGTATCTTTTCAGGAATAATTTCTTCACTGAAAGGCTTGTCAAGTATTGAACTGGTCTGCCCAGGAAAGCAGTGGAGTCCCCACACAGCACATGGTGCTATCATTTTTTTGATGGTGGTGTCAGTTGGAAGTTGGACTCAACGATCTTGGATGTCTTTTCCAAACTTTATACTGATTCTATGGGTGCATGATACAAATGAAGCAAAAGCACCCATCTTCTTTTAAAACTACTACAAGTTCTTCTTGAGGTAAATACTATTGGTATTGAGCTGACAGCTAAATATACCAAATATAGATGATGACTACAGAAAATCTAACAAAACCCACTAAATACACCTTAGGTAACTATTTAGAACAATGCTTGACAGAGCAAGGAAAGCCCTTCAGAAAGTTCTAATAGGGAAATAACACTACTGAAAACACCAATTTTTACTAGTACTTGTTGCACTTGGGAAGACCTAATTATAAACACTAGATTTTCCTGTTTTTTTCATTAGATTCTGCTATCCCTTGAAGCCTGCCACAAGTATTTAATAAATGATATGTTATTAATTTCTGGGATTGGGGGGTGGGGGGGGGTGGGCCAGCCAATTTGCAATAGCAGTCTGCTCCAACATACACTATTTTCCTTGGAAAAAGTATTCCTAGAATATAAACAATGCCATAATGCCAGTGCACTCTGTATTTTGGAGGATATTTTGGAGACAGTTTGATGGTGAGCCAATGACGGGTGTTAACATATATGATTAAAATGTCATGATATATGTCACATTTTAAAAAGATATTTCATTACACCATTATTAAAAACTTAATTAACCTTCTGGTGACACTGCAGGAGACGATTTTTGAGGATCAAAAATCAGTGCAAATTCATACAGTTTGTCAAAATATTCCTGTGGATGAAGATGAAGTAAGTATAGATACATGTCTGAATAAAGTCTCTGTCTTGATCTTGTCCTCGTATGCACCTAAGCCATTTACATCATGATATTGGGATGCTTTCCTCAGTCTGTTTATATCTATTTTTAGAGAAGAGCAGCCTTCTGAAACACTGCTTAGTTTTTTTCTGATCTTATCATTTAGCCTAAGATAAGCTATGAAAACCTCCCTCAGAAACCTGTTCCCCCTCTCCCCTAAAAAAAAAAGGAACTCTCTCAAATATAAAAAATATCCTAAGAATGACACCTGCTGCCAAAACACTTCCAAACACTCACTCTGTCAGAAACATTCCTTCACATATTAATATCATACTAGATCTTTTAAACCCCATATTTATACTAGGGGAAAAAAATCACAAAATTGCTTTCCTTAATTGTATATAAAAATAATTACAGAAGGTAGAGTCAAAAATAGTTAGTGGATCACCCACCAGTTATCATTCTGCCAGTATTTCAGTTTGCTCTTGTGAATGTTACATATTGTCCAGACCCAATGGTATAATGCAGAAATCTTCACGGTAATCATCACATACTTTTGAGAGTTCCAGTGCATACAGTATTTGTCATCTCTTAGTAGTTCAGTTTCATTGTTTTTCACTTCTAAAAAACCTCAATTTCCCTTATTTTTTTAAGTTTTGATTTTCTGTTTAGATCTAGATTATAGGTATTCTAGTCAAAAAAAGAAATTAAGGAAAACATTATCTAGTATCACCTTGCTTTCTGAGGAGAACACAAATTTGGCTAATGTTATCAAACCACTAATTCCAAGCCTTATTATTTTCAGACTGCAACAGACTGTGAAAATAAGTCACAGGTGTTCATCACTTGATATCAGGTTTCTATTTTATTAGATGACAATACCTGTATTACTCACTGATGGTTCACAGTTCCAGATGAGATTTTTGAGAAACATTCTGTCTTGATGTGGAATGAAGCACAATCTGCCTCCCTGCCTCAGCTCTGGCTGCTGTGAAATTACCACAATATTTTGCAAATAATTATGGTGAGCAAGATGCTTCTGAATTCTTCCTTTGAATTTTAATACCAGATATCCTTAATGTAGCTCCTAAAGATCAAAGCCATGCTGTGTTCTGTGGTGGCAGGTGCTGAACAAAAACATAGTGAGTAAGTAGGCAATGTTTATAATTTCCAGATAAATTTGCTGGGGGTTCCATCTGCTTTGTGTTGAATTCTAGAAGTATTTCCAAATATTAAATGAGTAACAGTTGTTTACACTTTATAACAAGGGTTTCGTAAATTGAGAAAATGCTATAAAAACAATGTAATCCATTCTCCAACCAAATAAAATATCTTTTTACTACCCATCCCACTGACAACACTGTAGGTAAGTATTACTTTGGCATTTGGCAGAACCTAAAGATCAAAAAGACTAAGGCTCCTTACTTTGCCCAAGTTTCAATCAATCTATACATATTATAGATTGGATTGCTTACCCAGAAATCAGCTAGGTGTGTTTTAAGTTGTGACTTAGCATTCCCTATTGTTAACAAACATTGCTGCCTTATGCTTTTTGAAAATGGACACACTGTTCTATAATTTATTTTTATCTTGTGTTTTGATCTAAAATGGTATCCTAGAACATTGGCAATCCATACATTAGAACGTTATTTGAATCATTAACAAATTTGTATTTTTTCTAACATTGACTATTTTTGAATCTTGAAACTTACCTCTGCAAAACAGTTTGAATATTTTTTTTAGCTCATTATACCCAAGTTTCCAATACAAGGGGTTTTTTTCCAATCTAGAGGTACTAAAGGATTGTTGCCCAGCAGCCTTATTTTTTACAGAATTGAAAATTAATTTCAGTAAATTATGGAAGGGAGGAAGGATATCAAACATAATCAAAAGCTGCTTTGGGTCAATTTAATTGCTGGGTTGCTTTTCAGGTTAGTTCACTTTATGTGTCTCGTCTCCATTCACCCTTGTCTGCTTCCAGTCAAAACTGAGAGAAAGCAATAGCTAAATACTTCAGTATAGTCAACAACTTTCTTAATGCTAATTACACCTAGAGATCAATGACTGCTTTCAAAATGTTGACAACTCACGGATAAGTCAATTTGACTTTCCCATTCATTCCCAGGAAGTTACCTCAGGAAAATCTTTGGAGCTATTAATAACAAGCATTATGCAAAACATTCAGAGAATTTTGCCTTGCTACTTGGTCAGTACAAACTGAAAAAATTCCAGGCACTACCAGTAAATTAATTTCTCTTTACAAACATCAGTTTTTATATGTTGGGGTTTTTTTATAATTTATTTACATAATTATCATAGTTAGTGGTAAAATTTTTGTTAACCAATAAGTATTCCACCAAAAAGAGGCAGCATTTCAGTTTACACTTTACTGAACTGGTATGATAAATTACATTTTCCAGTAATTAAATAAATTTCCCTTTCACAGACTTAATATCACTTCATCAATATTTGATTTGTGGCAGTCATGAAGACAAGTATCACCACCACTAATTAAAAATATTTCTCGCACAATACTTCACACTTCTAGTTAGCTGGGGTTTGGCTGGCATAGAATGATTTTCTTCTTAGTCACTGGTCCAGTGCTGTGTTTGGAGGCAGCATGAGATGAACGCTGGCAGCACACTGATGCTTCAGCTGCTGCTGAGCAGTGCTCACCCTCAGCCAAGGCCCTTCAGCGTCCCATCCCTGCCAGCGGCCACGTGCACAGGGCACTGGGAGGGAGCACGGCCGGGACAGCGACCCGAGCGGCCAAAGGGATGCTCCACACCACGGAGCAGCGTGTCCAGGATGGAAACTGCAGGCAGCTGGCCAGGAGGGGCTGGCTGCTGCTGGGGGCTGGGCTGGGCATTGGTCAGCAGCTCGTAAGCAATTGTATTGTGGGTCACTTGCTTCTCTCGGCTTTTATTCCTCTCTCTCTCTCTCTCTCTCTCTCTCTCCTTGTCATCATGATGATTAGTAGAAGTAGTAGTAGTAGGAATAGTAGTAGCAGCAGCAGTACTTGTAGTAGTAGCTGTAACATAATAATATTTTACTTTGTTTCAATTATTAAGCTGTTCTTATGTCCTAACATGAATTTACTTTTCTTTTATTCTGATTTTCCTCCCCACCAGGGGAATGTGGATCGAGGAGTGAGCAAGCAAGCAGCTGATCAGTACTTAGTTGTCCACTGGGGTAAGACCACCACGCCAGCTAATCATTATTTTTGAATCTCCTCTTCTAAATTCTTCAAACTCTTTTACCAGTTAGATAAAAATTACGGCCATTTCAAGATAGTTCTTTTTTTTTCCGTTTAGGTAGTTTGTATACTGTGGTTTTGCAGCACATCTTACAAGTTCTACTGCCATGCCTCTGCCGACACGCTGATGCTCAGTCCTTGAGGCTGGAGTCAAAGGCAGGCCTAGCAGAGAGACATTAGCTGAGGAAATCACTCCCTCTGCTGGATATTCGAGCTTCTTGCTCTTACTGCAATCTCAATGCAGTGTCTATCAAATGGATCTCAGCTGAGGGTTTACATTTCCCCATGTGTTGGTGGCCCGCTGAAACCACAGCCAGTAGTCATCTTGTATGTATTCCTGTAATCAGCAAAAGATACAGTCTACACGTGTCTGCTCGGCTCAGAAATTAAGAGGAAGAGAGAAGTCTGATGGAAAGAAAAGATACTTTGTAAATAAATGAAATGAAAAAGCACTGACAAATCAAAAGAAAAACTAAAAATTGAATGCAAATAAGAAAATGGTAGGTAAAAACCAGAAAAAAGAATATTAGCACCTTGCCAAAATGAGAGATATATGTGCAAATGGAACAAATGTTTTAAAATAGATACTGCAGAAAACACACAGAATCTAAGCAGGTATCGAAAGTGCCTAAAAAATGCAATTAGGTGAAACATGAAAAATTTTAAAAAACCCAAATGCACATACCTACACTGGACAGCAGACTCCTAGAACTTAGAGGGGCCTACAAGAAAGCAGGAGAGGGACTTTTTGCATGGGCAAGTAGTGATAGGACAAGAGGTAATGGCTTTAAGGCGAAAAGAGAATGGCTTAGGAATTTAGGCTATTTGGAAAAAATTATCTTCTGTGAGGGTGATGAGACACTGGAACCAGTCACCCAGAGAAGTTGTGCATGTCTCATCCCTGGAAGTGTTCAGGACAGGGCTGGAAGAGTCTCTGATTAGCCTGGTCTAGTGGGAAGTATCCGTGTCCATGGTGGGGGGATGGAACCAGATGATCATTGTAAGCCCTTCCAGCCCAAGCCATTCTATGATTCTGTGGCTACCCCAACCCTGTGCTTTTTGCAAGGCAAGGTGAGAAATGCATGTATCCTGTGCAGTGCAGGATCCTAACTGTGCAGGACCATCAGCTTACATCAAGGCTGTACTGCTGTCAGTCATTGACAATCCAGCTTCTGTGAAGAGTATGAATAGCTGAATTCAATTCAATTTTCCTGACATTTGTATTTCAAAATTGTAATGTTAAAAATATGCCAAAGCATACATCTAATTTCCCAGCTTAGAAGATGTGTGAACATGGTTATGGACATGACTCAGACAATAAAATCTATTTGATGCAGAAATAGCATCTTTAGTTCTTTTGGTCAGTGATGCAAGGCCTCAGCACAGACGGGTTGCTTCAGGAGGTGCCTATGTCTCAGGTTCATTCAGAAGCATCCAGAGCAGTGTCAGATGTGCTACCCACACTCAGAAAGAGAAAACTTTAGGGCAAGCATGTGCCTAGGAGGGAGAACTCCAGTCCACAAATTTCTCCAGCTGTTCTCCCGGAGTACTAAAAACAATAATACACTCTACACCCTACAATAATACAGTCTACAGACATTACAAAGGCGGGGAATGTGACTCTTTGACACATCAGTGGTTTCAAATTGAAAGAGAGTAGGTTTGGATTAGATATTATGAAAAAAATTGTTTACTGTGAGGATGATGAGGAACTGAAACAGATTGCTCAGAGCATATGTGGCTGCCGCATCCCTGGAAGTGTTTAAGGTCTGGTTGGATGGTGCTCTGAGCAACCTGGGCTGGTGAAAGGTATCCCTGCCCACAGCAGGAGGCTTGGAATTAGATCTCTAAGGTCACCTCCAACCCAGGCCATCTGGTGATTCTCTGATTCTTTACTGGAAGGGTGACAGAGTAGTGGAACAGATTGCTTAGGGAGACCATGGAGTCTCCCTCCCCAGAAATATTCAAAATCTGACTGGATGCAATACTACGCGACATGTTTTAGGTTCACCTGCTTTAACAGGGCATTAGACTAGACAACATCCAGAGATCCCTTCCAACCCCAGCCATTCATTCTGCAGCTTTGTGATTCTGTGAACAGATTCAGTTTCCCACCTATTGTTTGTAGCAGGTATTTATGAACTCAGATATTTCTGGGGGCATTTTATCTGTCTAACATAACAGACTCATATGCTCTTGTGGGGCCACTTCTCAATCTCATCCCAGCCCCTCTGGATGACTTTCCATCACTCAGGTGTGCCAGTCACACCACTCAGCTTCGTGTCATCTGCAAATTAGCTGAGGGTGCACTTGCTCTCTCTGTCCTGGTCCCGGTATGGACCCCTGGGGGACACCAGTCACCACTGATCTCTGTACAGTGAACTCTTCACCCTTACCCTCTGGGTGCAGCCATCCAGCCAACCCCTTAACCACTGTCCACCCATCAAATCCAGCTTGGAGACAAGGATGATGTGGGGTACCCTGCCAAAGGCTCTACAGAAGCCCAGATAAATGACAGCTTCTCTTATCTACTCTATTATAGAAAGCCAGTAGGTTGATCAGGCAGGACTTGCTCTTCATGAAGCAGAGTCTCAAACCACTGTTGTCCACAACCATCCCTGCTGTCCATGTGCCTTAGCACAGCTTCCAGAAGGATGTGTTATCATCTTCCCAGACACAGAAGTGATGCTGACAGATTGGTAGCTCCTTTCATCCTTTTTAAAAATGGATTCCATGTTTTCCTTTTGTCCACACACCCAGGACATCACCTGGCTGCCATGAATTCTCAAGTACCACAGACAGAAGTTTGACAACTCCATTGGCCAACTCCCTCAAGATTCTAGGGTGTACCTCATTAGGTCCCATAGACTCAAGTATGTTCACTTTCCTCAGGTTGTCTCAAACTTGCCCTTCTCTTACAGCAAGTATGACTTTGCTCCTGCAGGTGCTGCCTTGAGTTCCATCCACTTTAGAGATGTGAAAAGAGAGGGTTTCAGAGAAGGCTGAGGCAAAAAGTCTGTTAAGTACCTCAATTTTCTCCTTGTCTACTGTTACTGGATATGTTAACACATATTTTACTGATGGATTTGTTTTTTCATGGAAGACATCAGTAAGATGTTTGGGTGATTGTTCTAAAAAGAAAATCTCTTTTAAATATACAGATTTGTCATAAAGGCTCTGAGTTCAAATTATTTTTCCCAGTAGAAAATATGGATTTGAAAGTCAACACTATTTTTGTTTTAATAAGGAGCATGTCCCTGTTATTAAAACTTGAGAAATACAATAATTAGTTAGGGATACTAGTGTCTGGACATGTGTCTTGTACCAAAGTTAATTTCTTTGGAGCAATTCCCATATTTCAAAATTCAACAATTCTTCATTTTTTCATCTACAAAACATATCAAAAGTATTTTATATGCCAGGATGTCAGAACATACTACCACATAAAGAGATTTTATGAATAATTTTATTTTTCATTTTTCCTTCACTTCCTTCTTCTCATCTTCCTTTGCCTTTTCCTTATTTTCTATTTTTTCATCCTTTCAGTTTTTTAATCTATTTATTTTATGGCAGTCATGATAATTAGGCCAAGTTTCAAACATATGAGGAAAGACAGGAAAAAGTTTCTTGAAGTTCAGTCTGCTATAGCTTTTCTGTCCCATATATTTTGAGATTCTTCTCATATGTGTCAAATACTCATCACCTACCAGCTCACTATAAATCCTGATATTTTTCTCATATTTGGAAAGTCTTGTGTATAAAATGTTGTGACTAACTACTATGTATTTTGGGCTCATTCAACAATATCTGTGTCCTGAGACATGACAGGAAAGCTTATTTATCACAGAATGAAATGTATGATGCATGCAGCCAACTCTATTGGACTAAAATGAGACTGCCTAACTTCAGATTCCTTAGTCTATTTTAAAGTCTGGGTTTAGCAAAGCAAGCAGCAGTCAGGGGAGTGAAAGCAGATGGAAATAAAACTTAACTGCAGACCACTGTTGTCTTACAGAAGAACATTTTCAATATCTTCCCTGGAATGTTTTATCTCCAGATTTTCCCCCCACCATTAACAGCAGATATTTTTTCTGTGCCTTGTTAAAAATTTTGACACTAAGCAAAGTTTGTAGTTTCAGCTTAATAAGTTTCATGATAAAATTAATGGGCATGTTTTTCATATATACACAAAAGAGGGAAATTACCTGTGATACCAATCTGCATTAGAAGTCCTGTATGATCTCCGCGATTGCTGGAATTTTCTCTGTGTATAAGAAACTCAGGAAAGAGTTGTTATTAATAGGTCCTCATGGACACACCTGGCCACATTTAAAAAAAACAAGTCTTCCTCCCCCACTGATCTAAAGGTGGATTTTTGACACCACCTTTCAAAAATGATGCAACAGTCAGTAGCTCCAGTGAGGAGGAGAGTGTCCCTGTGTTCTCACTTCTGATGAGAAGGCAGACAGGAAAGAAATTTGGCTTTTGAGGGTCTGACATAAGGGACAGACCCCAGGATGGTACAGATCAAGTACCCAGGTTTCTGTGAGCTGTGTGGTTTTTCCATCGTCAGGTCAGAGCAAGTTCCCAAGCATTTCTGGGTGCAAGTATTGGTTTTGAAAAACAAGATGGAAACAGCAAGTCTCTCCCCATAAAAGGCCACACAAACACTTGCAAAGACTGGGGAGATGAGAACACAGTACAGACTGATTGCAGATGCTGTGTGCTCCCATATGTTCAGAAGCTCTTGCCAGGTTCCTGGCTAGAAAAGCTCTCTTTTCACACACCACAAAGAGCTTCCACAGCAGAGTTCCACACAAATTTTCCCAGACTGCTTGCAAGACACCCAGATTATGCTGGGAAGAGGTTTACAGTGAAGAGCATCTTTGCTAAATCCAGAGCATCCGTGAGGAACAGCTTCGTTTAAGTCACTCCTGTCCTCTGCCCAGGAGATGAAAGCAAATGGGATTGTGGCTCTGATCTGAGCCCCATCCTGCCTGCCTTCCACATGCCTAGGGTGGAAAGGGAGATCCTGCACCCCCACCTTTGAGCCCCATAACAGAGGATCAGGCCACAGCCACTGCCAGCAGCAAAATACAGGCTCAGCATTCTGCTCCAGACCTCACAGACAGACTGCTGAGGCACCTTCTTCCAGGATGTGGTCTGGCCAGCCTGGAGATGGGCTCCACCTGGCTGAGCCGCCATAACACTTTCCCTTGTGACCAGGCAGCCATGGTGCTTCTACTGTAGTCCTGCTCACCTCATCAGATTACAGAGATAGCTCTGCCCAAAGAGCAGCACAAAGTTGTGCTTTTGTGCAGAAGGAAGTACTGAGTGCAACCATACCAAGATTGCAGTGAACAGAAAAGGCTGGAAAAGAGCTTCAAGATGCCAGCACGGAGTGAGGCATGGAGGAGGCCAGGTCTGGGCTCATGAGAAATGAGGCATAGGTTGGACCTGAAGGCCTCCCTGTCCTGGCAGAAGTTTGACAACTCCATTGGCCAACTCCCTCAAGATTCTAGGGTGTACCTCATTAGGTCCCATAGACTCAAGTATGTTCAATTTCCTCAGGTTGTCTCAAACTTGCCCTTCTCTTACAGCAAGTATGACTTTGCTCCTGCAGGTGCTGCCTTGAGTTCCATCCACTTTAGAGATGTACATGGCTGTATCCCATCCCACCAGACAGGCCCCATCCATCTCAGGCTGCTGCAGACACATGAGGGGAAAGGTGGGCACAGCACCCAGAAAAAGAGGAAAATACTTCACAGGAAGGGATAGCAATACCAGCTACACTATTTTAATGGGACACCAAGGCTTTTCCTGCAGTTTCCATAGTTTTGTATAATTTTACAAGTGCCTTCAGGTCCTCTTAGGGGCCAGCACGTTTTCCAGGACTGACCTGTCACTGGTTCCACTGCCTTAGTGTTGCCAAAGGTATGACCTCCTGGAGGTGTTCTGGGGGCCACTGGCCCTCCTCTTTGTGGGGCACTTGCCTCCAGCAATGTTGATGAGCTGACACACAAAAATGACTGCCTGGTTTTGTAGAAAGGGCTGGAATTTCCAAACCAAGGTCTCCTCACCCAGCACCACATATATACTCTTTTGCCATTTACATGGCCAAAGCCATATCCACCAGTGGCCCCATACACCAACTGTTTTAGCCAGGGTAGCCGGGCCACAAGGATCTCTGAGCAGTTCTAGAAAATGTCTGCAGAGACATCAGGCTGAAAGACACCCATGTAAGTCCTGGGCTCTTGCCCCACAGCACCTGGTGATCCTGGTGGCTGAAAACTGATGGATCTGAGGGTGCTGTTGAGCCAT
Organism: Melospiza melodia melodia; assembly: GCF_035770615.1. Lineage (NCBI taxonomy): Eukaryota > Metazoa > Chordata > Aves > Passeriformes > Passerellidae > Melospiza > Melospiza melodia. The sequence goes on from NC_086226.1 coordinate 35,506,596, forward strand.
CTCCAAAAATTGAGTCCATTGACTAAATGTTGGTGTTTACAGCCTGCCTGAAAAGGAGGAAATTCTGTTTTCCTCATTGTCCACCACACAATACATCCCAGGCAGGACTGGTAAAGCAGGGAGTAACATAAGCAAGATTCTATTGAGCAAGGTTCTATTGAGCTGATGGGCAGCTCCACCCAGTCTTCACAACCATGTTTGCATCTTGCAACAGGGCAGAGAAACTGAAGAACAAGGAGCTGCTCCCCTTGGCCAGCACCACAACACACTGCAGAATGGAGAAGACCACCTAAATTCACTGCTTCACAGAGGAGAGGAAGAAGAGCCCAGGTCCCTCAAGAAGGATACTTGAGAGGAAGAAGAGCCCAGGTCCCTCAAGAAGGACACTTATCTAGTTCCCGCCACGGCCCAAGTACTTCCCAAGCAGTCCCCATATGGACAGCTCCAAGCTCCGTCTATGGAAATCACCAAGTCCTATTTGGAAGTTCAAAAACAAAGGCATAGTTTACACAGAAAATGCCCTGAATTCAGCAGAAGCACATATCTCACTTTGCAGAGGTGTTCACTACCAGAAACTGATGCCCAAAAAAGACATTCTCTGCTTTTGTTGTCCCAGTCACCCTTAAAAACTGAAATATTTAGACAAATAAGAACAGTTACTTTTTAGGCATCTCAGATACACTTCAATGGAATATTCAGCTGCCAGTAAATAAACTCTTAAGAGTCATATGAGATGCCCTCAGGTACAAAACCTGGCTTCTAAGTGCTGCTTTAGAGAACCATGTCATATCTTCCAATATCATAAACAAGAGAGATTTTTAAGTAGCACTGAAGACATTGTGTGGGTATTTCATTCAAGCCTTGCATTAAAATTGAAAAAGAGACTCAGAAGACGATGTTTAAGCAGCTCCTAAGTTGTCTGCAGTTTATAATGTCCATAATATAAACTACAAGATTTTTAAAATATTTAAGCCTAGAGACTGTGGGGACATAGCTTTTTCCTTAAGCATTTGTCCTATGGCTTAAGCCTGAAGTGAGAGTGTGACTAAATCATGCCAAAGGGAATAAAATCAACTGCAGTGTTAGTTTGTGGCAGTACTACTTTGACGTGGAGTTCAGAGTCATGGCTACATGGTTGGTTGCTCTTACTGAGAGCTGTTGAAGTATTCTCAGTGCTGGAACAGAGAACATTTTAAGGAATGTCACTCTTCACTGACTCTGCAAGAATCATAGGTAAAGCAGAGAGCTTCCTTTCAGCTTATCAGTACCTAGTTTTGGTAATTGAAATGGTTACTTTAAGAGGCCTGTTTGTGGGGATAAAACCAGAGCCTACATTCAAGGATTGGAGAAGGACTTCCATGGCAAAAGCAGTGAGGAAACAATTATGTAGAATCTGGTAAGAGATAAAAAACTAAATTGAAAACAGTATTTACTGTAGCATCATATTATATTACGGTTTTTTGATAACTCTATTATAAGAATTTTGGATCTCTGTGAGATCTGTCAGGAGAATTTGTAGGCATCATTTCTCAGTAATAATGAAAATAATATGCAAAATTACTGTAGGAGGTTCTTTCAACTACAACAAAAGAGTATTTGAACACAGTCTCTTGTTAGAAAGCTTCAAAGATCTCCATTTTGATTTTGTTGTGCCATCAAACTGCAAATAGCAAGTGCAACATAGAATTTGTTAGACCAAAATTCTCAACTCAGAAACTGAAACAGAAATAATTTTCAAAAAAGTAAAGCTAGAAATTATCTCAAAATTCTTCATGTCCTCAACTAAAATTGGTATCTGAATGAGGATATTGTCTACTGAGTGTAAGACAAGTAAGTTTTTCATAATTATGTAACTGAAACTAGAATACATACAGTAGCAAGCTAATTCCAGAGTAATTTAGAGATTAATTGATTATCCATTGATTTATTATGTACCAATATTTTTATTTGCTAAGTTCCAGCATGTTCAGAGAATAGAGTTCAGAATGTCATTAAAAGGAAATAAAAAAAAATTATTTAATAAAGAAAAAATATGTGGAAATCATTATTTCTACAAAAATACTTTGTTTACAGTATATATCAGTATATATCCACTCAAACAGGGAATATGAAATTAATATTTTGATCTATTCTCAAGGATAAAGTGATTATTTAAGTTGCAGTGTCTTCTAAAATCAAGAACAGGTTACATTTTTTCTTTGGCAGTCAGCCAAATTAATAATTCTCTCTACTTACTCTCTATTTAATATTTGTAAGGAATAAGATTAAATACATTAGGCATACATAAAAGACAAACACTACTTAAAAGATAAACTCAAAGCAATTTTCAGTTTAAGAGGATAGTAACCAGGAAAGAAGCTGGAAAAAACCCAGCCACGGGCACTGCCAGCCCAGAGAGCCACACGTGTCCTGGGCTGCATCCAGAGCAGGGTGGGCAGCAGGGCAGGGAGGGGATTCTGCCCCTCTGCTCTGCTCTGCTGAGACCCCACCTGCAGGGCTGCATCCGCTCTGGGGGCACAGCACAGGAAAGATGTTCTGTTGGAATGAGTTCAGACCCAAGATGATCAGATGCTGGAGTGACTCAGCTATAAAAAAAGGCTGAGAGAGTTGGGACTGTTCAGCCTGAGGAACAGAGGGCTCCAGAGACTTTTTAGCATCTTACAGTGCCTAAAGTGGGCAGCCTGCAAGAGAGCCAGAGAGGGACTTTTTACAAGAACAAGTCGCAGCTGGACAAGGGTAACAGTTTTAAACTGAAAGAGGGCAGGTTTAGATTAGATATTAGGAAGATATTATTCACAGCGAGTGTTTTCAGACACTGGGACAGGTTGCCCAGACACTTTGTGGATGCCCCATCCCTGGGAGTGCTCAAGGCCAGGATGGACAGGGCTTTGAGATACTTGGTCTCATGGGAGAAGCCCCTGCCCATGGCAGAGGGTTTGGAACCACATGATCTCTTAGGTCTTTTTCGATCCAAACCATTCTATAGTAATTTCTTTATATCTCAGCCTAAGAACAAGCCTGGTACATGTAGGTATTAGGACTAATGATCGAAGGAAAATTTCACTCTTTTCTACCCATTCCTATTGAAAAGTTAAACTGATAATTCTAGAAAAGTAATGCATTTCAAACTGCTTCATATAATGCTGCAATAAAAATATATTTACGAAGATGTAATTTAGACAATGGTAAAACAGACGATGATGCTGCAGTGTTATGAAAGATTAAACTTCACCAAATAGAAATTTCTGTGCAGAGCTGTTCAGAATGTTTGAATGACAGCAATATTGAAAAAACCCTGAATTCTTTTATATTCCCTCTGAAGGATATAAAAGATGTTTTTACACTATTTAGGAAATATTATCTTTTTATATGTACTAAGCACTGACAAGGCAGTGCCTCTCATGGGAAGGGAAATCAGGACTAAGAACACAGAGACAGTCATGAGGTAACAAATTACATGAGGTAACAAATTACCAAGGATAATCTTATTTTCACAAAAACCATAAAATTAAAAATAAAAGTGCCACCACCAACTTTGGAAAACTTAGTTGGTGGTTTTTTTCTCCAATATTTTTCTTATGAAGATTTTCCATTTATCTCCCTGGTAGTACAACTACAACTTTTCAACAACTAAATTTCTTTTTGGTCAAATAATTTTGGGTGGCATTTTTTTTTGGTATACATTTCCTAAGTTATAAAAGGCTGCAATAATATTTTATTTCCTCAGTGATGACCTCTCAAGAAAAACTTTGAGCAGCATTTGTTTTGCTGAACTGAGTAAACAAAGCCATTTCTGTTTTCCCATAAAGCAGGCTCTATACATTTTCTATCACCTTAGTATTTTTCTTTGTGCCAAAATTAACTTTTTAAAAAATTTATTATTATCATCACTATCCATATTATTTCAAATTAAAAATTACCAGAGCATTGGTATTCACCTGCATGTACTGGAAATGCCAGGACAGAATTAGTTTTTCCAGCACTACATCACACAGTCAATGCACAGACATCCTGTGATCAATTAATATACTCCATTACTTAACCTCTTTATTTCTTCCAATTGATGAGTCACCACCTGATAGCAGAAATTCTTGCCAGCAATCTCAAAGTGCATAAACTTATATATTATTCACCTGAATCTCATTCATTTTCCAACTCTGTGACAGCCAAGGTTATAAAGTAACATTCTTTACAAGTTCTAATCCAGCTTCAATTTTAGCAACTTTAATTACTATTCCACATTCTCAAAAAAGATGTCATCTGCTGATCAGTATTTTTTGATTCCTTTCTGTTCTTTTCTATTTGTTGAAAGTCTGTTGAAAATACTGCTTCAAGTAACAATCCATTTCATTCTAACATTATTTCTGGAAGTATTATTCTTGCTGGGATAGAAATTCTTGGGTTTTTAAAGAAATTTAACTTCAGTTTCAGATATCTTCCCCAAATTCCTCAGCAGTTCAGATCGGCTGAATTTCTTTAGCTTATGTAAGCTCACTTTACAAGTCAAGCACTTAATACTTTGTTTTTCTTCACTAAAAACTAAATTGAACTAACTTAATCAAAAGCCTCGATGAAAATTTACAATGATCGGCTTAATGGTATTACTTACACAGACTAAATATCACATAGTGCAAAACCCCCTTCAAAGGGTGGTTAGTGCAATTTCATGTCTATTTAGTGAAAAACACTCAAGTGCTTCCTTGAAGATCCCAGATATTCCCTTTCTGATGTAAGCTCCACAATTCTTTAGGCACAGGCATTTTTCTCAATCCTGTATATTCCCACAGAACATAAATTCTTTGAAACCATGCCACCACATGGAGAAAAAAAACCCCAGTGCTTTTATTTTCAGCTGGATAACTAGTATGTTCTCCCAGGTCAAGGGAGATGTGGGAACATCTTTTCTGTATAAGTAGTTTCCCTTCTAGGAACTAGCTTTCAACAGCTGATAAGCAAAAAAGTTCAGTTACTTACTATATTAGCAGTATATGTTTTTTTATGATTTCTTTTGTCGTCTCTCAAGATAGCAGGATTCCTTGACCACTAGGATTGTGAAGCACAGAAAGGATCCCTAGATTTAACACAGCTCTGGATTCCATTCCAGGGAATAAGCAAACACAAATTAAGAAAACTAGATTAAAAATTACTTTGTTAGCAGTCCTATGGGACTTAAAAATGTTTTCCCTAACTATAATCCAGCTTATCATCACAATTTTAGATGGATTTGATTACTTTTCCAAAAGAAGAAAAAGCAAATCAAAGCAAATGTTTTTTTAATTGATGGATATTCTGCATAGATTTTACATTTATTATAGGAGATTTACAAATCAATTACAAACCATTATCTTCAAGTAAAAAAGTATGAAATGTCATTTTCTTACAATTTACCTTGTAAGAGGAAAAGCTTTTCAGCAGTGTGCTGAATTGAAAGTCAGGCTGTATTCTCAATAGGATAAAAATACACAAAAATTTAATCTCCATCTCTCCAGTAAAAATGTTATGTGTGACAGTGGTCACAGGGGTTCTTGGATGAGGGAAGAGACGAGAATGTTGACTCCATGTTCAGAAGGCATGATTTATTATTTTATGATATATATATTACATTATAACTACTGAAGAATAGAAGGAAAAGTTTCATCTCAGAAGGCCAGCTAAGCTAAGAATAGAATGGAATGAATAACAAGGGTCTGTGTCTCGGACAGAGTCCAAGCTAACTGGGCTGTGGTTGGCCATTAATTGTAAACATCCAAGATGGGCCAATCACAGATGCACCTGTTGCATTCCACAGCAGCAGATAACCATTGTTTATAATTTGTGCTGAAACCACTTAGCTTCTCAGCAGGAAAAAATCCTAAGAAAGAATTTTCATGAAAAGATGTCTGCGACACTTTTGCTTGATGGCTATTGTAGTGCCTAGTATTAACAAAATTCATCCAACAGTTAATCCAATAGTGAAGGGTGAAAGAGGCCATGGTTGCTCATTGTGCTTCTCCTGATATAATGCTGTTCAAATATGCAAGCTGCTTAGAAAAGAAAAGAAAAAGGGTGGAGGGGGACAAACAAACAAATAAAGCCCAAACAATAAACAAAAACCCAAACAAAACAAAACAAAAAAATAAAACAGCAGGTATTGGCAAAGATGATTTTCCTTCTATGCTCAACGTCAAGTCCCAAAAGTTCTACTCAACAATTTCAATTTCTTCATTCTTTTCTTCTAATGCTCCCTTTCTGACCATTTTCCAGAACACGTGACCAAATAATTGATATGCAGGTCTTGGAGATGACCACATAATGGAGCACTCTAATGGGTTGAAAAACCAGGGATTACAGACTGGGTTAATGCTTTGGATGGTCATTAGTGCACTACTGAATAGCTGCAGAAAACGTAACTTCTTGTAATGAAGTATTTTGGTAAAGAAAGAAACTCTACAGGAATGACAATTAGGTCGTCCCTCCCTCTAGGCAGTTATATCAACACAACTGGAATGGAAATGACATGTTCCTGGTGTGACTATTGGAATACATGACCACTTGTTAGAGGTTCCCATAGAGTACCTGTGAGCTGGATACACTCTCCATTGTCATGACATGAAAACAGAATGTGCCGCTGTGTATGCAGCAGTCACTATGGCCCTGCAGGGTGCTTCAGTGCACAATGGCTCATTGCACAGGCCTTCAATGCAGTCCTCCTGAGACACAATCAATGTCTCACAACAGCAAAGATGCTCTCTGGCTGCTGACTTACTGTGCACTCATCCTTCAACTCCCACCATAGACTTAAGGGGCTATCCTAGGAAAAGGCATTTCATATATAGCCTGCCTTCGAATTAACTACTGCATCAGCCTGTCATGGGTCCTAAAGCCACAGCAAAATTCATCCTCTCTAGTATTCCACTGTCCAGCTGCTCTGTGATAGACAAACACTATCTATAAGATAATCAATACAGTTACCCACACAGTACAGCTGAATGGCTCTGAATATAGTCTTGTAGCCAGCAGCAAAGTTTCATTCTTCCTCATTCCATTTGCTGTTGCTGCGATGTAAGCCATATGGTCCTTTTCACCTCTTAACCCCAGAGCCACCTTCATGGCTATTTCTTTTTATCTTTTAATGTGGGATTCCATTAAATTCAAGTAGTCCAACACTACATCCTACTTAAACTGAAACAAATGAGGTGAAAAAAATTAAAATCTCTCTCTCCTAATATTTTCAACATTATTCTATGCCATAAATTGAGGCCTGAAATGTCTTGAACTCATTCTTTTAATCTGCATTTTATTTCTTCCATTCATCTATTTCATGTGTTGCTCTATAGTTTTATCAATTAAGTTTGCTAAAACTTGCCTTATAAACTGCAGTTCTTTATGACTGATAAATATTGCTCTTTCTAATAGTCATTTTAGTCTAAATTTGACCATACTGTAGCACACTATAAATTATTTGAAAATAATCGTCCATTTCTTCTACAGTTACTGTACTGCACATGGCAGAATAAAACATAATTTAATTATTGGGAGCATCCTACTTGTGATGATCTTTACTGGGTCTCCACTAAGAAAAAGTAGCGATTACCACAACATCTCAAGTTGTAATCTTTGTGTACTTTGTAACCTTTGCAGTGCACTTTGGTTTCCATGAGAGACCAGATGTTACAGCTACCTAATAATATAATTTTGTCTTGACCTGCAGGGACTGTATATTGAAATATAAGTAAGATCACAGAAATTATATATCATAAATATAGGACAAAGCCTGAAATGAAGGTTTGATTTTTCCAAATCACCTCCACAGGCAAAGAAGTGAACAGACTCTAATTTAATTTTCGTCCGCAATCTTCCAGCCTTTCTTACTCTCACATTGCTTTAAAATTGTTCCATTCTCGTATTTGAAGATTGTCATTAGACTCATGAGCAGATTGTCAGCACGTATCAGCTCCCGGTCAAGCCACCGTGTCACCGCAAGAGACCAAATCCCCGCTGAGGTGCAAGGGACGCTGCAGGGATGGAAGTGGCCGGCTCGGTTCTCTGGGCACACACGCTCACCGGCCTGAGGCCGCCGTGCCGCCCTTCCTTCCATGGAGCCCCGCCGGATGTGCAGCAATTTCCTACACCGATTCATAAGTGTTCTTCACTCCCTCGCCCCGTGTCATTTAACGCTTCCTCCTTTCTCTTGCTGTACATTAGGGCGGCCGGGGGCTCTGAGGACACCCAGCCTTGCAGGTGACGGCCGGCGGGCGCTCGCCCGTCCCTGCAATATCCCTGGCCTCGCTCTATGAGATTACCATCTCTGGGTTTGGGTTGATTCCTCCGGCCTGAGGGAACTCAGTTTCTTCCCCAGGGGCCACTGAAAAGTTGTCGTTCATTCCCTTAGCCTTAATTCTCTCCGCCTCTCTTCTCACTGGTCACAGCTTGCCGCCGGCGCTGACCCCACCCCGCTCCATCTCTGCCAGTCAGGAGACGAGAGGACGTGCCGGCCTCTGGGCTCGGCGCAGGCTGGCGCGGGCATTGCCTCCGTCCCCGCGGCAGCAGGGCTGGCCCCGCCGCCGCCGAGGGCCCCCCGCCGGCCGCAGCAGCCGCCAGGGCGGCCCGGGCTGCCGCCGTGTGCCTCCCGAGGGCAGGGGCCGCGCTGCCGGAGCGCTTTCCGCCGCCGTTTGTCTCCCGTCTCTTCCCGTTCGCGGGAGCAGCTGCTGCTGCGCAGCCCCTTCCCCGCCCGCCCGGTCGCTCCAGTGCCGTCGCCTCCTCCTCGCAGCCTCGCACGGCGCGGCCCGGTGAGCTGAGCGGGGCCGGGGCGGCGGGAGGCGCCGCAGCCGCCCGTGGGGCCAAGGCGGGCCCGGGCCGGGGGCGCGGGGGGCGCGGGTGAGCGCGGCGGTGCCGACGGCCGCCCGCAGCCGGGGGAGCGGCCGGGCTGTCCGCCCCCGGGTGAGCCCGGCGCCCGCCTGAGGGGCAGCCCCGTGCCTTCGCTCCCGGGGTTACCTCGGCGGGGCAGCCGGTCGGGCCTGGGCGGGTTCGGGGTGTCCGGGGGCAGCGGCGGTGACAGCCTGGTGTCCCGCGCTGTGCTGGGACAGCGGCACCCTGTTCCTGCTTGTTTCGGTCTTTACTTTGTGCAACAACTAGTGCCGGGATGTGTAAGAGCATGAAACAGGCAGCTCTGACTCTGGGATCTCTTGGAAATACGAGGTCCCACGCCGATCCGTGATCTTCTAGTGACCCGCCAGGTCTGCTCCCTGTCAAAGCCATTTACACCCTCCATATCCAGCAGTGCCTGGACGACCTGTTGACTTAGGCAGCATGCCGCAGGGGATTAAGCAAGTCAAGAAATTTGTTGCAAGCAACTTTTTTTTTTTTTTTTTTTTTTTTTTTTTTTTTTTTTTTAAATTCGGTTCCTTACATGGGTTACATGATACAAAAGTATCATGCTGGCCATCCATGGTTGTCTCTCTGTCTGGTAAAGTATCAGTTCCTCCTTTTCTGGGAACAGGAACTTGGGATATGGACTCTTGTTGGCTAGAACAGCTCATTTAGCTTTTCTCTATCATCTTCCTACAAAGCTGACTCTCGTCTAATTTTTTTTTAAGACTGTCAATAACTGTTGCTGAAGTTTCAGTGCCCTAGTTTCTTACTACGGTGTAAATATTATTGTAATTTTAATGGCTGCAATGCTCCAAAGGGGTCATAAGTGATTTTTGAAGAAAAGGCATTGATTACTACTTGTGTTGCTACACTTATTTTCTCATTTTTATATATTTGTGAATGAAGGGCAAGTTGAAATTCTAGGCCGGATTTCAACAGAAATTTAGGGGATTGTGTTTCATTCTTCACTGTGAACATACGAGAAATTTTAATAGGAGTCCTACTTCATGTTTTTTAGCAATCCTTTTGAAGACAGAATGACCAAAATGTAATATATTATACAATTGGAACTTTATAAGAAATTTAGATGATTTAGATAATTTTTGTAATCTGTCTAGTCTTCTCAGCTGGTAAAACTGCAGTGAGTTCAGTGTCCAGAACTTGGATTCAGCAAGAATAGCTGACCCTTTTGAAGGAGTTCACAAAATAGCAGTGGCAGTTGGAGATCAAGAAAGCATTATCTCTGAGGAAAAAGAGAAAGATTTTTTTAGTTCAAAGACAAGATTGAAGCTAATATCTAATAAGTGTTTAAGGTTTTAAAATGTTCTGCACAAAAGGAGCAATTTTGTTCTCTGTATTCACAGCAAATAAGGGAACTTAGAAGAAAACTCCATGTAAGTATTTGGGAAAAAGTTAATAATAAAAGATAAGAAGACAATGAAGTAGTTTGGGAAGGCTGTAAAATCTTCATCAAAGGTCTCTAAGAGAAGATTAGACCAATGAGTTCCAAGAAAGGGAACCGAGACTGACTTGGAAAGGAAGTCTTAGGACTCTGCTATTAGTTTTACTGGTACTAAATAACAAAAAAGAGTTTGAAGGTCATCAGACAGTCGCCATGGAAGAATATAGGCTTTTAAACGCTCTGATATGTCTGCATGCTACTTGGGAGGCAAGCGTGAGCTCACAAAAAGCAACTGACCTGAAAGCAGTGCAGCCACACGTGACCTAGTACTGAGATAAAAAGGCCCACTCAGGGCCTGACACTATTTTTGGAGTTCCAAATGAAAAACTTTTTATGTAGACACTTTTTGCTGAAGGAGACTAAGACACTATGGTTAAACTGCATTTAACTAAACAAAAAACCTTCAAAATTCCGTGGTCGTATGCATTCATTTGAATTTACGTGCAAAACAAAATAAAAGTGCATAATAATGCGGTAAATGAGAAACATGATGTGTGTAGAAACTTCTGCAGTGTGTTGACATGCATCTGTAGAGCTTCTTCTCTCCTTTGTGAGGTCTGCAAAAGACAAGCAGATATTTAATACACCTGCTTACTTTTTAAATACTCCTAGGCCAGAAGAACACTTCAGCCTGCTCTACTGTAATATTTTAAAAAGTATCCACTTGACTTGGATTTTTTCCATATAGTACACTATCAGCACTCTTGCTTACACAAAACACAATAAAATACAACCATGCTGTGTGTGTCATTATACTTATACTATGCACTCATTTCTCTTATGTAAGTGTAATTTTAAAAAAAAGGTATATGCTGAACTAAGAAGAACCTCTCAAAGGGTATAACTAACTAAACAAAATAAATTATTAAAAGACGTTTTATTTTGCAGTAAATCTTGGAAGATGTTATAGAGAAGGAGGATGTTTACATCAGTTCAAATGCCAGTGAGATCCTTAGAGAGCCTTTGTTTGCATGACTTGAACCTTGGCTTTTAAATAGAGTAGGTGCTCATCAGTCTTTTATCTGATTATTGAGAGGTCTATCCCGAAGTGGTTTTGCCCTGCTCCAGTCATCAGCTTCAAATGAAGCAGCTGTTCAAAAGATAGCAAGTCATCCTGTTCTCTAAGGGGAACAGAATGTATATAGAGACTTAAATATATCATTTGGATAAAAAAAATACAGCATAAAAAGTGATGCAAGTATGTATCACCTCATATCAAGAAGATATTTGGGTAGATAAGGATATGGCTGTACCTAAAAGAATGTGTGAACTAGCTGCATGCAAAATATATTTCGGTCCATCCTGGCTGATCTTAGATTTGATGCTCACACTGAACTGTTGTAAAATTAGATTCATTCTAGAAGTGTATTATGAATTTGTGGAGGTTAAATTAATTAGAACAGCTTTAAAGTGTTTGAGTGATATAAAGAAATTAATAACTGATAATCATTCTCTCAATACCCTGTGGTGCCTAGTGTTATAACAGCAAAGGGATACAAAGTACTTCTAAAAATTTTCAGAGAATGAATTTACTTTAAAAAAAAATCATTCATAGACAAGTTCATTATTTTATATGTTACATTCTGAAATGTGTCTGATATAGAAAGTAGCAGCACTGACAAAGGTAGGTTAGTAAAAACTAAGTTTTGGTTAAGTAAAAACTGAAGTTCTGCTTAAGTCGAAGTCTTTGAATCATTCAAATTTTGTCAGGAACAAGACAGGTTGCTAGTATAAGTTCTTAGCTTTTATGTAATTGTTTCTTGCATGATCCTTTGCTTATCTGTCCTAAGATTCGTTAGTAGACCCTTAATAAAAATTCTTTTTAATTGTGATATTGCAAGGAAATATTTAATGTTTACCTTAATTTCACTTCTTAAGCTGAGAGTGGATCCATCTGATTGTTAAAAACTGCGCATAAACTCAGAGTCTACTATATGTATAGATGTTTCTGCTTGTCCTTGTCAGACTATATTTTAGACCTTTACTTTTGTAGAAAAGTAAAAAATGTGCTGAATGAAGACCTCAGATGTAAATAAAAGATAGTAGGTAACCTCTCTGTGTGTTTCATTGTCTTTAATTAAATCAGAAAACAAGGCAGAAAAAGGAAAGGTAGAAATGGGGAAAATGCAAAAGTCTGTATGTTTTCAATAAGGCAAACTGCTCTTCAGACAGCCTTTAGTGAAGACCTCAAAGTTTCTTTAGTTAGTGAAAACTGAAAAAATTGAAATGTTAAAATAGTTGCAAAATTAGATGTTTGGACTCTGAAACTTTTTACACTGATTTTTAGTTTTATAGTCCAGCATGCCCATCAATGAGTGCTGTGCACTTCAGCACTTGGAGTAGGCCTAACTCTACTACAGGGCTTGAGTTGCTATGTAGATGAAAAAGATTTTCTTATTTTTTTTCATGTGGCTAGCACAAGGGGGTGAAAACATAAGTACTTTGAAAGAAAAGTTGGAGGGTCTTAGGAGAAAACTTGACAAAAGGGGAAGATTTTGGAAGAAGCTAGAGAAGACCAGAGAGACCATCAGGATGCCGCAAGACCCAAAAAGAGAAAAATAGAATATTTTTCTTGTCCCTCTGGTGTCTTGAAAAATGGTTGCACCAGTAGTGTTCATCCTTGCACACAAAATAATTTAAGGGAGCAAGACTCCAGGGGCATGTTGAGAAAGGAATCAGTCATCTCTAGTTTTATGTTGGCATTCATTATTGTTATCTGGCATTATATGTGTGTATGTATTCCATAAAAACTGGAATATGTCCTTCTCTTATCTTTTGTCCAAATATTGGACAAGATTTTTGTTTGGTTGATTGTTCAGTTTTGTTTTATTTTATTTTGGTTTTAGTTGTCTTTTGTTGTTGCTATTTAGTTCTTTTTGCAACCTGGAAATAAAACCAGCTGTTTCATGTTACTATTAAAAACATGATGGCATGCTATATAAGATCAGATTATGTTTGTAAGTAGAGTATTAGTCTCCACTACAGGGGTGAGAGTATTTATGGACTTCAAGGTCTCAAGAGAAAACTAGTGTTTCAGTGGGTGACCAAATTGTATGCTTTGTGGTCTTTACAGGTCAACATACAGAGCTGCAAAATCCCAAGCTGACATAATGAACAATCAAGAGGCTGGTGTTCTCTGTTGCTGGAGATGTAGAAAATATATAGAAAATTCTGTTTTTCTTGCAAAATGTAGTGAGAAAAAAACATCCCAAGTAAGTATAGCTTCTTCTGAGGGAGTTTGTAAGTTCTGGTGCCATTTACTTTCAATGAAGAAGTATTAGACTTAGCCTCACTTTGTACTTAATCTGTCGTATGTAGTAAAGAAGAGAGATTTCTGTAGAGAGTAGTGGAGGAAATAATTTTAGTGAAGCCAAGTAGGCAGTGATCACCTTCATGTTCTGCCATATGCAGGCTTGTGCTCATGGACACTTGGCTACTAGCTTATATAGAGCATTACCATTTCTAATATAAAAATGGGGTTTGGTTTTGATGGTTTTAAAGCAGTCCTTTTTTTTAATATCTCTTAATGGACAACTCTTTGTGTATAAGGTGTATTTTAAAGACTGGTTCTAATTTCCGCTCTGGTAGTTAACTGTGTGTAAAATATCCCTACATCAGGGATATTTTGCTCTTCATTTTTTAAATGTGGGCCGTAGTCTGTGCACAAAAATAGCTCAGAAGATTAGTCTGCCCTGAGCAGGGTTATATCCTGCTCAGTAATTTATATTGTTTTTATTAAAATAAACAGAAGGATTATTACACAAAATAAAACCATGACAAAGTATTTCTGACTGTTTTATAATGGCAGCTACTAATCATAAAGAGCTAGGGTCTTTCCAAATGTGCCAAAAAGGCTTACAGCCTGTTGAATCAAAGTTAAAAAGCAAATACAAGAGAAGGTGGTGATGTTTTTTATTAATGTGTTAGTAATGCAATAACATTCTTTTGCACACTAGAAAGAGGTACAATCAATGGATGTAGAAACAAAGTTAGTTTTTAAGATCATGATAGTATTATCAATAAAACCCATTTTAAGCACTCTGCTTACAGAGCTTGAAGTTTTAGAATAATTTTCTCACTTTATATTTGATGGTTCTTTTATGCATGGTTTGAAGTGATTTTTTGGGGGGGAATGTGGAAATTCCAACTCCTTCCATGGAAAAAAATGTAGTGAAAATGAAAAGATATCTTTATCCAAGTTCCCTATGGTGGAGCTTTTAGTTGTGAGAGGAGATCGACCCATCATTGCACATGGCTGAGGTAGCGTCTCCTCCATTTATGTAGATAGCAAATTAAAAAGTGTAATTTAATGCTATATCTAAAGAGGTTGGGAGGAAAAGACAGTATTAGGATGAGAAGACTAATGTTTTCAGCGTGTTTTCACAGATGATTTTTAGACCTTCACACAGAGACATAACTGAATAATGAATGAAGAAAAATGCGGAACAAATTTTAAAACAAATGTTGAAGTTAAGACCACAGTCTAAACACTAATAATTAAATGCACATTGAAGTGCAGATGATCTTCACAGATAGGACAAAAAGCCAGCATAGGCATAATAAATGGATCTGTCTTCTGTCCATACTTGGAAAATTTTTAAAAGCTTCTATCTTCTATCTATAGCCCCACTTCTAATTCTCAGCAGAATAAAATTTTTATTTCAATGACTTTAATAACATGGGCATTGACAACTTTCCTTATTCATAAATTTTAGCAGCTGATTTTAAGACTTTCTCACCAGTTTCCTTATAATTTTAGCCATCCCTGTAACACTTATTTAGTTAGGCAATTGTTTTTATTTTAGTATCAATTAGTGAAATGCTACAGGTTTTTAGATTTCTTTTCTCTTCATTTGATCACGTTATTGCTGTAAAAACTCGAAAGCTGATAAGACTACCTGGTTACTCGGTTAGTTATTCTAAAAAAACCCAGAAAATTAATTCTACTCATTGCATTTGTGCATTGCTGATCACAGTCTTTATGTAAATTATAACTTATATTTTTCTGTCTTTACTGAAAAATTATGCCAGCTCACAGTGGTTCTAAAATCAATTTCCAGATATTCTTGGAAGGCCTGCAACAGCATACTTTCTGTTCTTTTAAACAAAACAAAACCACCTCCAGACGCCTACATTTCCGCAGGAGTTTGCCCAATATTTTTAGATTCAGAAATAGATAATTACTGACAATATCTATCTGATTTTTAGCTTAAAGATTTGAGATTTTTTATTTCTTAATGTTTACCGGTTTTGGGGAACTGTCTTCTGGCTATATTCAAAGAAAAGAAAGCTGACATAAATTTTGAGTAACAGTGTAATTGTTTCATTAACAGATATCACAACCTTCAGCTGCTGCTCAGAATTCTTGCAATGTATGGCATGTGAGTTTAGAAGCCATTCCAGAGTGGGTGAAATGTGTGATTGAAAAGGTAGTAGATTTTTTTTTCTTGCGTCTTCATTATTCAGCATATAAAATAATTAAGGGGGACAATTTCAAGGACACTATTCTGGCAAGGTCCATGTATGTTACAGAGACCTTGTAACTGAGGGAATTCTTTTCAGGAATGTCTATCGTTACCATTTACCATTACCGTTTTTTTCCTCTCTAAAATATTGTTTAATTTTGTTTTGCTTTTTAATATATGCAGAAGTGCTACGAGTGATAAATTCTGTTTCCTACTCTTTAACAGATGAATGTATTTATGGCTGTCCAAATAACTGTCATGGGCCTCTCTGCATGTTTGTCAATGCTTAATATTATATTTATTACTTGGGCTTTGGGGTTTTCTTTGTTTTGAGCATCATATCTTGATGTATAGGTTGACAGGGACAACAGGAAGCATGTTTTCCCATAAAAGTGGACTCCAGATTTGTTAAGAGATCAGTTTTTGGAATATGATGTGTTTTATACTTAAGTCTTTTATACTTAATATGGTCTTGTATGTCATATGAATATAAAGTAGATACTTTTCTGCAAATTCAAAGGTCTGATGACAAGCCAGTGTCACTGCTTTTGAGTTTTAGCTGCCCATTTGTAAATTACAAACCATCTCATAAATTTCCTGTTGTATTGACTGCTTCAGTTGGTATTTTCTGTAAGTTGTTGACAATCTAGAAGTTAATGTTGTGGCATAGATACCAATAAGCAGAAGCAGTGGGTTTTTTTGCCTCACTGATTTTCTTTTATGAATCTTTGATTTTGATAAGTAAATTTTATTTGCATTCCTTAGACTTCTTAGACTTCAGTGTAAAATTTTGCTGTATTTTAAGTAATTTCTGCCCTAAGCAAGCCTATACTGAAAATAATGCACAAAGAGAAAAAAATTGTTATGACTGTAGAACTAAGGATACAGAAATTTAGAAAACCTTAATCTTCCTTCTTTGTATTCCTCTATGTGGGATTTTTCTGTTAAACATTAATTAAACTTTTTAAATTTAGTGATATCCTCTACTTCAATGAATTAAACATTGTTGTGTTATAATAGTTATGTTCAGAAACACTAATCTTAGAGGTATGTTTGAAAATTACAGTTCATGAGTTGAGTTATAGTATGAGTCACTTTACAATATCGCCTAACCATGAATCTTTAATATTAAGGCAGTTTTTTAGAGGTTTTTTGCCTCTTAAATTATTTCAGTATAATTGAATTCAATATTGATAGTAGTATTATTCTTTTCACTTTTAGCTTTTAAATTATTATTTTGCACCTTTAGCTTTTGCATTTGAAAACCTGGAGGGTCAAACTGGGGACCGAGGAAATATAAAACCTATTGGCACATTTTTTTGCTTAAGGATGCAGAGGAGCAATTCTCCTCTGGTGAAAAAGGCAGACAAGGCAATTCTCTGTGTACACCTTTGACATCTTTGTGTTCACTGTGTCACTTAATATCCTTGGAACTCTTGCCTCATTCACTTTGTCTCCTCTGGCAAGATCCTGTGTTTTTATGGGTAAGTGCGGGGGAAAGCAGGGTGTTAAACAATTCTGACTTACCTCCAGATCCTCCTGAGCTCTGAATAATTTTGTGATCATGTGTTATTTTCTCCTGTATGACTCCTGAATCAAAGGCTAAATCATTCTGCATAAGCGCAAAGTCTATTTGCAGACTGTAAAAACCCACTGCTTCCCAGCCGGTTCTTTTTTGCCATCTGTCCCTGTTCTTAACCAATCTTCTTGGATTTCATGTACGTATTAGTATAGTTAATCTTCAATAATTATAAATATGTAGCTAGTGCTGCTAGTGACCTTTGTTGACCTGGATTTTCTGTTACCCATCACTTATTGCTTGTTTTGGTTTCTTTTTCTAATCATTTCCATTTTCCCTCCATATGCAGTCCATCACTAAATGTATGTACCCTCAGCACTCTTTCAGATCTTGTTGATTTTCCCCCTACCACCTCCTCCACTAGTAGGCTGTTACTTCTTTTACTGAGTCAGTGCTTCCACACTCCATTGCCAAACTCATGCTAAATCAGTCCCAGGCTCCTTGGTACTACACCTCATCTCCCAGTCTCTGTGCACATGGGGCATGGAGGTGTCCTTTTTCCTCCTGTGTCTTGCATGTCAATTTTTTTGCAGGCTTCTGGCCTTCTGTGAATAATTTCACCTCTCCATTTGAAGATTGGATGCTATTCCATCCCAAAAAGACCCAATAAAGTCACGAGAAAGTGCTTTTCTCTTAATTTTAGTGTCTAGCCCCTGCCATCTGGGAAATGGACTGTGGGAGACTTAAGAGTAAATCTCTGAAGAAGCTTAACTCTTCTTTGGGAATGGCCTGTGTACACATCAGTCAGTCTTATTAAACTGAGAGCCATTGTGAATGTTTGCAGAATTCTCAAGAATTTGAAAGCCTGTGATTATGTGTAAACTATTCTTTTTGAAAATAACTTTTTCCACACAAGTTGCTGGAGTTTTTTTCTGAAACTGCTAAATTGGTCTTTCTGACATTTTCTGTACCTTTGAATGGGACAAGCATCAGTTGTGGATGTAGCTGTCCAAATCACCTTGAAGGGCATTTACAACTGAAAGCAATGCTTAAACTAGAAATGTTGTGCACCTTCTGTATTCATAGTTCTTTAGACACTCAAGTCAGTTAAGTGTGGCTGCAGTTGATAATGTTGTTTCTCTGGGCTTTGATCCTACAAACACTTGCATAACTTTAGTCCTCAACAGTACTGCTGACGAATGAATATAATTGCTGAAAATACTAATGGTTGTCTAAATATATAGGAGGACTAATAGTTGTATTAATATGTAGGCATTTATAGATTTTTGATATGTATTTTCTTTTGAAAAAGTGCCTTCAGGGTTGAAAAGAATTCATAAAATTATAAATAATGAAAATAACTCTCTCCCTATATATAGAGTATTAAGGATTTGTCATGGTTTCTGCACAGAGATTATGTTGTAATGCTACATACACCAAAATACAAATACCATTTTAAGCTGTTGTGGGTTAATCAAAGTGAAAAGCTATATTCTTTTTGTAAGAAATCTTCTTTCACCGTACTTAGTATGCAAGAAATGTATAAGTGCTCAGAACACTCAGCTGAGAAGCTGTGCTTGCCAATTCCAGATTAATTTGGGAAATTGATTTCACTACTTTAAAGATCTAATGTTTTCATTAGTATTGCAGCATTATTCTATCTGTGGACAAATTCTAAACATATTTTAAAGCTTGTACATTTTACAATGTGTGTTGTAGTTTTCTTAGAATTTGTTATCCCTGCAGCAAGCCAAGCTTTGACCAGAACATTATTTATGGTGAATTTGCTTTCTGCGGTGAAGTATCTTTTATTCTATTTGAAAAACAAGAAGAAAATCCTCTTACTAAAGGAGAAAATAACTTCAGTAATTATTTCTTGCTCATTTATTTTCAGTGAACATGTTGGGTGTTTTATTTTTTTCTCTTTTTGTCAATAGGCACAGTGGACAATTGGAAAACTGCACTGTCCATTCTGTGAGGCCTGCTTAGGTGGCTTTAACTTTGTTTACAACAAAGAATGTTCCTGTGGACAGTTAGTAAATATACATTTCTTCAAAACTTGGACTGAGGATCGGCCACCTTTCTCTGTTAAATTGTCAAAATCATTAGAGAAACATTTGCTTCTCAAAATTCAGTCTGGTTTTAACAAGGATACCTGCCACGAAGTGGTAACTGCAACTTTGGAAATCATAAATCAAGGGCTTTCATACACAGCTGGAAGTAATAATGGTGCTGGAAGATTAACAGAAGCACTTTTTCTAGAATTAAGAGCTCCTAGATATGAGATAGAAAGTAAAAAACTTCCCTTAAAAACATTAAATCAAAAAAGAAATCTTCCTTCTTCCTATCCTATAAAAGATTCATGCACTGTAAAACCTTTTCACAGATCATGTAGCTTGGATTTCAATATCAGAGAAAGACTTGTTTTGTCACCTGTGTTATATGAAACTTGCGGCATGGGACCACTCTATCATGGCCCAAGTGAAAATGCACCTGCTTATGTACAAGGGAGCTTGCAATTAGAGGCCAGTAGAAAAGGTGGTAGTTCTTTTCAGGATCTGTATAGTTCCAGGGCTGAGATACTACAAAAACAATTTCAAGTTACTTCTGTTACCACATTACTACACAGAGACACTGAAAGTGAGTGTGACTTTGAAGTTACTGGACAATCTTCTGGTACTGTCATTGCTGATGGGTCACCATTTGTGATGAATCTTTCCTCACCTACAAGGGCTGTAGAAGACAAACAGTACATCACACCTGGTGGTCTTGTGCAGCCTACGAGTATCTCCTTCAACCAAAAGCTGAGTAAAAGAGAAAGAAACAAGTCAAAAAGCCTGAGGAGAAAACAAAGGCGAGAACAATGTCTACTGAAGCAAGTAAGTGTTTAAAATTAATTATGCTTCTTTTTTGGTGTAGTTTGACTTGCTTTTAGAAATAATTCAGATTTTTTTTTCCATGTTGTCTTTTAATACTGGCTTAATGTGGAACTGTCTACAGTTCCTACCTGACCTGCAGTCAGGTATCAGGCAAGCAAAGATGTGTGAACCCTTCCTATATGTAGTTTTTTTCTAATTCTGTCATGTCAGGTTTTCTTTCTGGGCAAAATCAAAACATGATGGGTTTTCACTGGCCTTCTTATTGTTTTGTGATGTAATATTAATTTGAAGTGGGAAAAAACGCAGTGAAATTTAATCTGTGGGATTAAAGAAAAACTAAAAATTTGAATCTTCTAAATGAGGAACCCTACCATGACAGAATTTTCTAACTTTAAGTTAATGGTGTTTTGAGTTAACTTTATAGTTAAGTATGTTTTAAATGCCTTCATTATTTCTTGTATATTATTATTGTTATTGTTATTCCATAAAACTATTTTTCTATGAGTAAAGAGTTGATTACTGTTATTTAAAATATTAGTCCTTAATAGGACTAATATTTTAAGTAACAGTAATAATATTTGCAGATAAATATTTTATCTGCAAATCTTACACAAACTGTTACATATTCTTATCAATTGGACAGTAATGGTTTCCTTTTTTAAGGCATATAAAGCAGAACAGAATTAAAGGTGATAGGCAGTCACAATTTTTGGTGGAAGGCTGGGAAGGAAAGCCAGTCATGAAATGACTAACACAGTTTTGGTTTGCTCTCAAATTTAGTAGAATGACTAATGATAAATATGCCTTTATAAGAAAATTTCTCATCATAAATTTCCTGCAAAAAAACTATGTGGTAAGCAAGAGCAACCTTACTGACTAATCAGAGAAGCAGTATCTACTCAAGCAATTATTCCTCCTTTGGGTAGATTTATCATTGTGAATTCAAGATTTAAGAGAGATACTTAGACGGTGTCTCTCTCAATTAGATGTGAGAACCAGCTTGAAAACGTAATGGGTCTTGGAAATATTATGAGTCTTTTCAGTATGGTGTGCATATATTCTTTCTTCTTTAGGAAGGCTTTTTGTTTTGCTTTAAGACTTAAACTGCTATTGAGACCTTTTGCAAATTTGTTCTCGTAAAATGCATCTATTAAGCTGAGAATGTGGATGTCTTAATATTGAATACTTGTTTTCTAATAAGCCTATAAAGATTCTTAGCTGTCCAGATCCTTAAAATGGCTTTAAAAATTCCAAATCACATTGTTTTGGTAAGTGAAATGATGATGCACAAGCACAATGTACATTTTTCAATTTTATCATGTCACCTATGGTGTCTCCAGACACTTTAGTCTTTAGATGTTACTTTCAAGAATAAGACATTGTACAGATTTTCTGAATTTTTGATAGCTAAGGAAGAAAGATACTTTAAGAATTTTTCTTGTTAAGACATGCTTAACCTATTCCAACATTATTTTAGTTACATTTGTTAAGATCTGATTATTGGAGAGATGGGTCTAGCCAAATTAAGGTGCAAATGAGACCAAATGCTGAAGGCAATAGTATGAATTTCATCTAAAGTAAGTGGTAGGTAGAAAGAGATAGAAAGAAATAGAAGAAGAGAGGAGAGGACTGAAAAAGAGTGTGAGAGACAGATTAAGTAGAAAGATATCACGAGCCATGGTTCCAGACATCATCCCAATGGTCCTCTTCTGGTCTTTTCAGTAGTGAGGGTCCAAGGTCACTCAAAACTTCTCCCCATTTGTACATTTTAGCAAACAAAGGAATCAATGCTCATTGCATACACAGTTCTGCCATTCTCTTGGTTAAATGATCTGCTTGTTTCCAATGCTGAGTGGTCCCATGCTCAGTTTTCCTCTTCTTTTGAGTCAGTGGGCCATGGCCTCTTCCTTCTGAGCTGAGCCCAGTCAGAGCTGACTGTCAGCGCAGTTGCTGAGCTGGCTTTTCTTACACCACCCTGTGGCTCAAACACTGGATTCCAGGGCCTCTTTCTCAGTTCATGGGTTGTCTGTGGCGGTGACAGAGATAGAGGGCCCTACAAGAAAATACAGAAACAGCAGAAGCAACAACACAAGTAATCATGCCATGTACAATAGCTGTGCAAATCATTAAAAATACAAATCCAATTCCACTTATTAACCCAATCCTGATTAGGCACTGCCCCTACCAGTGATGCACAAGGATCTGAGTGTTGTTTAATTGATAGTGGATGTGATGGATTCTGAAATACTGTGTCTGTTGGATGTAGGCCAACATTAGCCGTAGAATTACAGAGAGCATCTTGATTTTTAAGTCCCATAGGCCAGTATCCCAAATAGATACATACATTATGTGTTAAGATGGGTCAGTTAGCCTGCTCTGAAGTAGATTTTCAGGTCACTTAGTACAGCTGATTACACAGTTGCACACTGGGAATAAGTGTGAATGGATTTGTTGAAAAAGTGTGCTTACATACTTCAATTTTTTTTAAAAAAAAACACTTCAAATTGTACTCTTTCAACAATATCCACTGTAGTTGAAAGAATTTTATAGGCAATGTTCCTGTCCAGCTGAGTAATTCTGTGTTGGGGTTTTTTGGGTTTGGTTGGGGTTTTTTTGTGTTGGAGTTTTTTTGCGTTTTTGTTTTCTTTAATTTTTATTTCAGGGTGCAAATGGCCCTCGTTGCTGCCAGAGTAAATTGCACCCACAACTGAGAAGCCCATGTGGTGCAGAATGCACTAGAGTAACTAAATTGATTAGCATAAATAAAATAAATTAGCTGAAGTTAAAATACTCTGTTAGGACACACTGTAAAAAGTCAGTGTACATCAGACATGTTCAACAGGGAATATAAATCTCTGATTTGATTTGGAATGTCTCATGATTGATAACATATTTTGTTCCAAAACTGGTCCCAAGTAAAGTTGCTTAAGATCTGGTAAACAGCCTTTTTGTGTTATACCCATGCCCCTTTTTTGGTCCATGGCTGTCTGTCCTTCTGGTCTAAAAAAAAAATGTTCCATTTCACCTGGAACATTTGTTTTTTTATGATTATTCAGCTCACTCATTAATATCTCTGAAAAATGTAGCCAAATCATCCTAAATCTAAAGCCTTTTGAGGCAGAACTGGTTAATATGTATTTGTATGATTCCAAATATACATAAATTCTTATGCCAACTGCCAGGCTAAATTTGATTTAGACAAAATTATACATTTATGAGACAAAAGTAAAAGGTCTTCCCACACCATTTTTTTCCAGTAAAAGACAAAATAAGCTTGGCAGAACATCAAACTAACAACACATAAAATAGTTTGACTAATACATGGTCTCCCAACAAGTTCACTCGCAATGAAAACACAAACAAATCACAAACATTAATAAGTTGATACTACAAGCAATTATGGTGGCAATTAAAAGCTTCATTGGTTTCATGCAGCTTGGTCTCATATGTTGGCAGGTTCCTATAAAAAGAAAAGTGAAAATTCAGCCTACTACAGACAGATTATTGGGAGGATGAAAAATCCATCCAGTGTTGATTCAGAGCTCCTGTGTCTACCAGGGAGGATAAAGGCCCTAAAGGAAAAGTCATTATTGTATCTTCTTAGCTGGCTTCTGCGAACTTTCTCATATAAATCCACTGATTCACCCTCTCTGAGCTGGTTCTTTTGATCTTCAGTGTGGGCAGGGAATGCTAGCACTCCTAGGAGAAGAAAGCAACACAATCTTCCTGGCAGATTACCCCTTAGAATTTTACCTTCTGTTTCATGAAGTGTTTGGTGCACTCCTCTTGTTGCTTCCTTCATCTTTTCATGGGGCATTTCTCTAATTTATTTCACATCTGGAGGAAATAAGACTGCTTGCAAAATTTCGGGAAGTGTTGAATTTGTGAATTAGGGAGTGCTTTAATGACTTAGCCCAGATTTCTTTTAGGGTTAAGATTAGCAGACTTCAGTTTCTCATCCAGGAGCCATGAATTAACCTTATCAGTTTGGCAGATAACACTGGCTCTTTTTACTCCAATGATTTTACCTCTTTGCCATCATGAAAGTATACCCAGATTCCAGTATCCTAATAAATTAATATTAATGGATTTCAGTCTTGCCTGATATATGAACAGGCTTTGATATCTTAGTAGATACATAAGGCACCATTTCAGTAGCCCTTAGCTGATCCTGGCAGTCATTTGGGGTTTCAATTTTAATTAAGTATCAACACGCTACTGCCTTGTCATCAGATGTCAATGTTAATGTTACATTTTGATCTTTTGCAAAACCACAGACTCATGCACTGTCTCCCAGCTCCTCTCAACTGAACAAAATAATGTCGAGTTACAAGATCATGTTTCAGAGTATGTTAGAGGTTCTGCATCCTGCAGTTATTCCCCTAAGATTCTCCCTCTTTCTCATTCATACTCTAAAGTTCTGCCTGAAGCATTTGGGCATCATCTTGCTTGACAGCTAGCAATTCCTCTACTTGCATTCTTTTTTCATTTTCCTTATTTAACTGAAAGTGCTATTCTTTCACTGAATCTCATAAGGATACGATTATTTCATCTTCCTATTTTTGAACAACCAGTAGCTCATTATGAGGAACCAATAGGTTAATTTTCTTGCGTAAACCCACCTGTCATGTAGGAGGGAAACTAACAAATTTTTCAAGGAAGGATACAAAAATACTTTTTTTGCACTGACTACCCTGGACAGCCATTTTTTCAAAAGTTCCCACAGGAGAAAACATGTAACCTTCCTCAGAGGAAAGCTGTGGCAAAGTTTCCAAGTGTTCCCAGGGAAAGAACCACACAACCCCCCTAGAGGGAACTGTACTACTGTCAAAGAAAATTCAGATCACAGTATCCTGCCAACTATGACAAAATAATGTTAAGATCCCATTATTTGAGCAAAGCCTCTGCCCAAATTAAGGTGCAAATGAGACCAAATGCTGAAGGCAATAGTATGAATTTCATCTAAAGTAAGTGGTAGGTAGAAAGAGATAGAAAGAAATAGAAGAAGAGAGGAGAGGAGTGAAAAAGAGTGAGAGAGACAGATTAAGTAAAAAGGTATCACCAACTGTGGTTCCAGACATCATCCCAATGGTCCTTTTCTGGTCTTTTCAGTAGTGAGGGTCCAAGGTCACTCAAAACTTCTCCCCATTTGTACATTTTAGCAAACAAAGGAATCAATGCTCATTGCATACACAGTTCTGCCATTCTCTTGGTTAAATGATCTGCTTGTTTCCAATGCTGAGTGGTCCCATGCTCAGTTTTCCTCTTCTTTTGAGTCAGTGGGCCATGGCCTCTTCCTTCTGAGCTGAGCCCAGTCAGAGCTGACTGTCAGCTCAGACGCTGAGCTGGCTTTCCTTGTGGATGCTTTGTGTTCATTATCAGTGTTCCCCCAGCTTGTTTACCTCTTCCTAGTCTGAGATAATCAGACATATTACCATCTTTATCTTATCTCTAGTTCCTGCCATGTGACTTAACTTACTGTCCAAATTTCCAGGAAGTCACAAAGGCATATCCAACAGTGGCAGGGTGGGTGGCAGGGGTCAGGGTGGTAACCAATGAACAGTTGCCTTGTGGTGTTGGTTTGGCCAGAATGAGCAAAGTCCTTTGGTGATCTTAACAGTATTTGAGGCAATTTTGATCTTTAAGTCTCTTACAATATTATATAGAAAATTATATACAGTTTGTAATGTTAGTTCTCATCAGTAAGCATAGTTTACAAAATACAAAATTTTCAAAATTAGTGTGTAAACGAAGTGATTGCTTTCAAGTAGTAGCTTTCAGAAGATTATACTTTGCTTTGAGTTGATTATTTTATCCTTGGTGAGAGGTTGCAATCATGGCATGGAATGTTTAAATGTGTCTGCTTCTTAGAGTGTGTCAAGCTGCACATGTGGCTAGTGCATCTGTGTTTCCCAGTGCTGAGGTATCATCCCAGGAGAATGTTATTCCAGAAAGTCACATCCTCTGTACAGCCTGACATGTCGTAATGGTCCTCTGCCACGCACCCCATTTCATGGCTGCTTGCCTCTCATGTCAATCTGCTATCCTTTTTTTGCAAGTTTTACTTTTCATCTTTTTTGGGTTTTTTTGCTGTTTCTGCAATCCTCCTTGTAAAAATGTGGATTTTGTCATTCTGATACTTCCAATAGAAAGCTGATCTGTGATACTTTGTGACCATGATTTCTAACACACCCTGTGAGTTCAAGCAATCCGTAAAACTTCACGAAGAAAAAACCATAAACCTCTGGTTGGATGGAGTGAAAGAGTTTTAATAAATGGCAGTGAGAAGTATATAATTTAAGTACTTTTTTAAGAATTACTTTAATGCAGCCAAACCCTGCTGTGAGGTAAATATTTTCAAAGATGTAACAAAAGCACTGAGCATATCACTTTTATCTTTAATTTTCTGGAGAGCAGTCTAAGATAACAAATCTATTCAGACTTTGGAATTTCTTTGTAAATGCAAGGGCTGCTTTATTTTAATAAAGATTAGTATCTGTCAAAGGTTTTCTTCTATCTTGCAGAAAAGCAAAGTGCAGCCATAAACATTATGTGGCCGCAGAATGTACTCTGTTATTAAATTGAACACAGGAACGTTCTGTGAGCTCCTGGCCTGCACTTCTTCCAGAGGCTTGCAGTAATGCAGGTTCTGAGGCGTAGGAGCAGGACTGAACTAGCTAGCTAACAGTAGAGGGACCCAAGCTTCCTCTCTCTGTTCTGCAAAGGATGGCTCTTCATGCCTGTGCAGGGGATGCTTGCATTTTTAATGTGTATGTGCACATCTGTGTTCATGGGGGATTTTTAGACTTCTGTTAGGATATGATTATATATGGTTAGAACGTGTTAATTATGTAAATTGTTATGGTATGATAATAGCTGCTTAAGTCTAGGAGTTGCCAATATTAGTAATGATTCTTATTAGTAGCTAAGCAGATGAAGTACTTCTTCTATGAATTCCATTTTGTGTGTATCTTATATGTTTACATTGTTTGCTAATGAGGAAGCTTGTATTAGTTTTCAGGAAGATCTCAGAAAAATATGATTTGTGATTTCTCCAGATACATTGCATTTTTTCTCAAAATCATTTTACATAGAGCTCTGTAATCAGCTTCAAAACTGCAGTATCCTCTTGGAAGGGATCCTAATTTGTAGGGGGAAATACTTACAGTCTTGCTACTTTTCTTAATGACACTTCACTGGTTCTTTTGTATCTTTTTGAAAACATCAGTGTTTTACCTGACAAAGATGGCTAGCGGTCAGTTTCCAAAAAGTCAGTTTGCTTTTCATGCTCCAGTGATAATCTAAACTCTGGACAAATAGGTGGGTGAGATATAGTGTCGTTTATCCACACTGTCAGGTGTTGTTATCTTGCCCTACAACCTTGAGTTTTCAAGTTCATGCTGATACCTTCTAGCATTTGAGAGTCTTGTAGTGAAAGTGCTAGACTTTCAAGGTTTAGTTTGTGACCAAAGTTATTCATCTATGTAAGTCTCTTGTTAATGAGCACAATAGTTTACAGTTCTTTTTCTTGCAAAGTCATGTTTTTATTGCAACTGTAAATCTTTCATGTGTCTAGTTACGCATTTATGTACTTGGATTTAGTTCACTCTTTCTGTGATGATGCTCATAACAAGATTTGTTCTCAGACTGCATATAGATCTCTCAGCTGGCTGCTGTGGGGGCTAAAAGCGTACCTGGAACAACTACTGTTACTTGTTGTATCATGAAAAGATTAAAAAAGTAAAACAAATTAACTGCAGACATCTGGTCAATTAGAGAAATTGCTGTCACAGCTAAACAAAGTAAAGCTAAGCATCCAGCAGGGCAAGGGGAGCCAGCCACAGCAAGTGTGTCTAGCCTCAGCCCTGATGCCTTTCA
This sequence comes from Melospiza melodia melodia, assembly GCF_035770615.1. Lineage (NCBI taxonomy): Eukaryota > Metazoa > Chordata > Aves > Passeriformes > Passerellidae > Melospiza > Melospiza melodia. The sequence continues at coordinate 35,534,649 of NC_086226.1, forward strand.
AGGTCCGTGCTGAGCTAGTGGTTGTTCTTACAGCAGCAATACTGCATTACAGGGCTATGTGGGTGCATGAAGTAATGTCTTTTTTAACTTCCTGAATAAAGGAGGCAGTAAATTTCAGGCATGGGTTGCTGCTGAGCCAAAGTTTCTCTTTGCTTTTGCTCTGGTTGTAACTATTGTTGCTACATGACCTTGGTTATTAGCACATTCATTCTGTCACTGATTAGAACTGGATTAAGAAGAAGGTATTAGGGATGATGGATTCATATCCAAATGCACGGCATACCTTTGTAAAACGCAGTTGTAGTGTGTATGAAAGTTGTATCTGAGTAAAATAGCATGTAACAGCTACTATTTTCTGAGGTGCACCTGAATCTCCTGTCTCAAGCATTTAAATGTCAAGGTTTTAGAGTTTTAATTACTTTTAGCTGCAGTCTTTTTATGCCATTATTTATGATTACAGCTTTTAAGGGTATTTTCTGACCTGACTTCTACTCTTTGACATGTCTTCTACACAGCTTGGGGTCAAAAATAACAAGTGGAATAGATAGTTTTGCAAATTTGCAGGAGGAACCTTTGCTTGCATTTGGTTACGAGTTGTGTTGTAAGCAACACTTGTGTTGGGAAGGAGAGAAAATTGCTCAGGATGCTACTGGATAGAAACAATATATCAGGATTGTCTGTATGTATTTTCGTATATTTTATGATCATCTTGAAGCTAGATTATTTAGACTAGAATATAGTGTAGATGCACTGTCATAATAGCTGTAATGAAGGCCAAAATAGCTGGCTGTGCTGTGAAATTTATTCCTTAATTTAAATGAAATACAGGTTTATTTAGCTGCTTGTCTATAAAACGCTTTTAGGATATATAGAATGGTCCCAGCAGAGTGGAATCCAAGAACTGTTACGCATTATGTGCCCATTTTACACAAGACAGAGGGGATCATCTGCTACTTGCTGTGCCAGGCCAGCACTGGTGTTCAGAATGCTAAGATACAATAGTATTCACTGATATATTTGTGCTTTTCTTGCATCCTTAGTAATCTGTAGTTTTTTCTGAAGAGAGACACAGAAAGTCTGCAAATGCAGCCACCTCTGCCTTAAGTAATAATATACTCATAGTGCTGCAACCCAAAGCGTCAATGGCTGGGGTAATGTCCCATGCCACAAATAAGATCCTAATCCATCCTCACAGGCACTGTATCTTGCTGAATGAAAACAACAAAAGAAAGAAATAGCCCATTGAAATTAATTACATATTTTATTGCTGTCCGCAAAAAAAAAAAAAAAAAAAAAAAACAAAACAAAAAAAACCAACGAAAAACCAGTGTGTTTTTTCAATAGATGATCACAGAATCTTTGCTGCTGTTCCAAGGACCTATTGATTGCTATTCCAAGAAAATACTGATGATCAGCCTAGAACCATAGAAGTACTGTACTCTTTTTTCTTTTATGAACTGCAAGGTCTAGAATCTATTATTTTAGTTTCTCTAGAAGCTTACAGACAACTTAGATCATAAGAATTTATGGAATTTTTAGTCTCTCAGCTGAGAAAGATAATGACCTGTTCACAGAGGTAGGTTGCAGTATTGTGCAGTTAGGTGAATCCTATAATTTCAGCAGGAATTATTATTACATAGATAGAGTGAAGAGCACAATAAATTACAGTTACATAAGATGCTTTGTGGCAGATGAAAATCAAAGTTCAACAATCCTAGGAACAATAATACAAGAGTGCTTTCATATCACGATTTTTACTGTGTATAACCAGAAGAACAACATCAAATACACAGTAAGAAAAGAAATTTACAAAAAAAACCCCCAAATTTTGTGCTCCTAGTTCTTCCTTTCTATGAATTGCTACTGACTCATTCTCAGTGACTAAGAGTTTGAGTAGGTTTTGTATTTCTGATTAGTTTTCAGGGTATTAAACTCTCTGAATACATATAACTGAAATAAATTAAAGGTGGCTTGTATGGAAATTCAAGTGCAGGACTTGGTTCTCCAATTTTTTTTTAAATTTTTTTCAAGAAAAAAATTCCTAAGATCTGAGAGAATAAAAGCTTGCTACTATTTCACAGAATCAGAATTATAGGATGGTTTGGATCAGAAGGGATCTTAAAAATAATCTCGTTTTCACCCCTCTGCCCCACTGTCTCCCTTCCAGTAGACCACGTTGCTCATATCCAGCTTGGCCCTGAACACTTCCAGGGATAAGGAAACCACAGCCATTTCTTCATGCTTTCTAGCAGTCAATGTGTCTATGAATGTTATTAATCCACAACGTCTCATTAACTTTAATGGTATTCAACTCCAAAGCACTTTTTTTTTCATCATCACCTCTTATGGAAGAAAATAATGCTATCTAAAAATATTTTTTTTCTTTACATTTCTTTCATTATGCAGGCAATCACTGAGTAAAAGTCATTGTACACATCCAAAAGACATCATGCTAATAGAACAGATCAGATTTCATACCAACTGTTTCTGCAGTTGATAAGCAATCAGTGATTCTAGTAGGAAATGGCAAAGTTAAAGTAAGAAATTAGTGAAAGTAATATATAGTACTGCAAAATATTGAAGAGGTATTGTATGGTAACAGCATTTCAGAATTAAGGAAATAATTCAGAAGTAAGGAAAGATAGCATCTACTTTTACAGCTAAAGAAGCTGGCAGTCTTTCGGGCATGAGAATGTCTTTGTAACGTCCAAAAAACAAGTTTGTGCCAAAAATTTAGATAAAACAAAAGTTTCCTATGCTATGATGTAACACCCTTATGTCTGTAAAGCTGTGATGTCATTTTCTAAAGCTAGATGTTGCCAAGATTTTATTTGAAACACTGCTTTTTCTGATATCACATGATCATCTAATGCTTTATATAAACACCTAAATTATAATGATTTGTGATTTGTCAATGTTCTATATCAACACCTAAATTATAATGATTACACATCAGAGGGGAATGATTTCCTTTATAGATGATTTAGCTAAACATGCTTCACATTTACTACAATTTAGAATTATGGGGGATAGAATGTATGGGGGGTTTGTTTCTCTTTTAATCTGCATTCAAGAGTATATGTGCTTTACATATGTGAGAATGCTAGAAATTTGTCCCTTCCCTTTATTAGTGTTTGTAATCCAGTTTCTATTTTACCCTTCATTTGAGCATTAGGAGATAGGATGCATTGTTTCTAAAGGGTAGAGATTGGAGTATGAGCAAGAAAACATTTGCACATATTGAAAATGAGGAAGGTAAATGTCCTGATTCATTAAAGATCTTACCTTTTCGAAAATGCTACCAGTCTGAAGGAACTTATTCATTGGATGAGGTTTTCTCCCTATAGTCTTTATAAAAACAATCTTGAACTTTGACAAAATGTTAATCAAATCCAAATATTTGTAGGTCAAAAATTTGAAGATGTCTTATGTTCATATCATGTATATCTCATTTTCTTCTGTCTAGAGTGTGAGGAGAGATTGCAGTACTTAGACTAATCAAACTTGTATGATTAGTAGAATTATGTACAATCAAATAAATATTTGACATTATGAACACTCAACTAAATCAATAATTTGATGCTTCTCTCTAATGTAATGGCATTATTTCTGTCATTTGTATTTTGTTCAATAGCTTTTAAAAGCAATTTTGAGTTTTGCTTTGGATTTAGACTTTTTGCTAAAGTGCACTGCTAATACAGATTTTGAAACAAATTGGAAATAATTAGCTAGCAGCTTGGGAACTAAAATGGGATTTTACCTAAGGGAAACTGAGAGGAAGCAACTGGTGAAGAAAGATGATTTTCACTTTCTTCCATAAATGCAAAAATTTTAAATGATGTTTTGGTAAAAGATGTATAGAAATTGGTGAAATGACTAACCAAAAAAAATTTACCAAACAAAAACAAACACACACACACACAAACACACCAAAAATGTGTAAGAAACAAGAATTTTAGGGACTTTTTTAAAAGTCAAATTAGAAAATCAAAAGTAGATGTAATCTAGAAAATATCTCAGTTTCCATTTTCAGATTAAAATTAGTATGTCTCAGGAAGAGGAGGGCTAGAATTATAGTGCAACTCTGAAATGCTCTTTACTAGAAAAAAAACTCCATCTGTCTGCTTATCCCACTGTTTTTCTTGTCATACTAGTTTTGAAGCCAAGCAATTTACAGATTAAGAAAATAAGTAATGGAAATTATTTAATTATTAAGAAACAGAGGAAATAACATTCATTAAAACATCAAAAAGGTCGCACATGGTGAAGGAACTAAAATACATTAAATAATGAAAGCAACCAGGCAATGTGGAATGTTACATTGAGTAGGCTCCCTGAATTGGAAAGAATAGATGACTGTGGAGCATTCTGACTCTGCTCCAATTGGTTGTAGCAAAATGTTTGTTAAAAAACCAACAAACATATATGAATAGCATGAAACATTACACTTTTGATTCAAGGTAAAAACTGTGTGCCAGTCATTTTTCTGTAAAAAAACTATAAACTGTGGGCTGATCATTTGTATGGAAAAAAAATTACGATCTTCCTTTTTGTGTGTTTCCTCAATGTTTTCTGACCTCTTTTTTCATTTCTAGCCACAATTTATCATTTGGTAAGTTTTATTCAGATTACTGCTAATATTTAGGAAATTTTAGGAAATTCAATTTACATGGTAGACTCCTAAATGCTCTATGTAAAATGCTGTACAGGAGCTTTGTAATAGGGAAAGATACAAGTCATAAGGCAAAAATCTGTAGACATCTAACCCCAGTGCAGCAGACCAGTCAGTACTGGCACATCCAGAAGGAACGTGTCCTCCTGCATGGGACCTGCTCTTCTTCAGTTAGATTAATTTGCTTTTATTCCTCTACTCTGATGCATATCAAATATGTGGTTTAGAGAATTTCTTGTTTGTTTTATTGACAGTATTGGAAAATAGGATTCTAGAATAGCAAAGAGAAAAAGACAGCATTGCATGTGGGCAATTGCATATGGTTTTTGTAATTTGCATTTTTCCAGAAAAACCCATTTAGTGGGTTCGGTGTTCCATATCACTTTCTACAGGACAGATTAGGCTGTAGAAAAATAATGGGAAGAGATTTTTTAGGGGTAGACATGAGCACACCCGGTAGTTCCTCTTGGCTGCATAATGACATGGCTTGTGTTATTGAGTAGTCCTTTTGAGGTGGGTCCAAAATCCAGACTGAATTGATTGTGTCAATTATGTTATGGTAAAGAGGAGTACTGTTTTTGGTGTATTGGCAAACTGAATTTTGGGTTTATGCATTAGAAAAACTGCTGAACAGAAAGAATTCTGATAGATAATCAATTCTCTTCATCAGGGAACCTCTAAACTGAAAGGCAGAACATTTTTGCAGTTGCTGTGACAATATGCTACTCTTTCCATCTGCAGCACAGCACAACAGACTGATCTGGTTTCTAAAAGCTGTTTTATGAGGATATAAATAATGTGTTAGAATTACTACTAGATTAATCTTTCTGGATTGAAATCTGTTAATCTATAGAATCCACATTTAGAACGGTATTAACCACCATGGGAATGTGTGTGTTTTGGATTCCTTTTGTTCTAAAAGTAACCCAATTCCCTTTACCTTAAGTATGAATGTAACATTGATTAGTGCATGGAAGCTGTTTTAATTCAAATGTGTGCACAGTACTGAATTTTTGGGATAAATGTGGAAAGCACAGTATGTGACCCAACACAGTGGGGACAGAATGTTTTGAGGATGTTGTTGGCTTAACTTGAGCCACTATTAGTATCATATAATCTTACTTTATAATGGAAAGATGCAGTAGAATTTAGTTGCTCAGCCATAGTGCTAAGATGTGCTCCCAGTTGTTCTATGTTTTTTCCCTAGATTGAACTAATGTAAAACATGTTAGGGGCAGCAGCAGTGAACATCTTATTGTCTCTAGCACAACATTATATGATTCTCTGTTTCTCTTTATCTATACCACTATTTCATCAGTTACATCTACAGAAATACATTGTTCCCTTGCTTCTCATGTCAATTCTTGACAGATTTCATTTGGCATTTTGAATCTCAATACATCCAGTGATCTGATTAAATGAGATTCACAGTATCTGTTTATCTGTCCTAAGTTTCTCTGCCTAATATTCTACCTGTGTTCTTGGCAGCAGTTTGCCTTTCTTGTCCTTCCATATGCTGTACATGACACCATATCAAAAGACTTCAGACCACTGCAGCTGCTTTTTTGAATTCTCATGTGTTTTCTCAGCACTTTATCTTCAATTTCTTATTTAAACTTTAAAATACCTTGGGGTATTTTTCCACTTGTCTTCCATTAATCTTTTGTCATTTTTCAAATATGGTTGTGCATGTGCTGTGGGAACAGACTTGCTGTACTTTTGTATGCAGTGTGTTTTTTATTATCATTTATCGTACGTAGCATTCAATTGTTCAAATAATTCTTCCGGAAAAACAGGCCAAAAATGGGATTTTGCGCATAGTGGAAGAAAATTCTTATACCTCAAAATGGATACCATAAGAAACTTTGTCAGTATTTTCCAACCATATACATGGTGTATGGAATGTGAACTGTTGCATTTTAGTGCCACAGGTATGGAAACTCTGCGGCAAAACCCCTCAGCGAGTGAATTATGACCCAAATGTCGCTCACATCACTGTCTGCTCTCCTTTGTGTCCCATTCTGGTTTGTAAGCAGTCCTTTATGTATGGAGAGGGAAAAGACCTGGCACAGGCAGAGCTGATTGGAAGTTCGTTGGCAGACTGTACCTCTAGAATCCAAGGGTGAGACTACTTAGCCTAAGAAATAAATTCAGGTTTTTTTTCTTTCGCTGTCTCTTTCTTTAGCTCTCCTGCTATGATGCATGGAACTGCAGCTGAAGGTAGAGGAACAACAAAAGGTAGTGGAGCTTGAGTGCAAATGCATGTACCTTCCCTGCTTGTACTATGCTTTGTTGTGAAGCTAGATTATAAAAAAATAAAAGGGGAATTGGGTGAAAGAGAGCAAACTCACTGGAGGCTATGACTACTTGCACCAGTGAAATCTAAGTAGAAAACAGGGTGGTGCCCATCAATTTGCACTTATGTTGAAGCTGAAGAAACAGACCAGAAACCTGTGGGTGTATATGGAACACAGGATGGAGAGTGTCTTTTTTTCATTTAGCTCTATCTTTTTACTTTTAAAGAAAGAAGTTAAGTAAAAACCAAAGTGAAACCATTCCATAGTTGTACAAGAGCTTCGCCTGTTTTTTCGCCTGATCTAGGGAATTTTTCTAAGGACACAACCCCCCTAATTTAGTGTAGAATATTTATGTTTATAAAATTTTTGGGGTTAGTGTCAAATTTATTCAGAAACAAAACAGTGCTTTGTTTAAATTTTGTTCCACCAAAAATCTGTGCTTAAGTACAAACTTCTTATCAATGCCAGTAGCTCATCTTTACTGATTTGGAGCCTGTTGGTGTAAGATGCATCTTCCATGACACATTGTTGTGGAAGCTCACTAAGAGTTCAAAGTCCCTGTTACTTTACAGAGTAGTCCTTTTGACAACTTGCTAACCAAGCTAGATTTTTGGCACAAGAAAGAATAAAAGGTATGATATTGTATTATGCTACATCATGTTCCATTCTATGGGGCTCCTACTAGTGATTTTTTTAGACTGTCAGAACAACATGAAGCTGTCAGAATGGTGGACGGGCACAGAGTGTTTGTGACTGAGCCAGAAATTTCCAGGAATTGTGCTTTGTTTTTGTCAAGCATGAACATCAATGAAAGGTATATGACTCACCATCCTGCTGATACGCTATTGCAATTTAGTTTTATGAATTATATTCTGGGAAACTTGCACAGTTCTTTGTTCAAAATACCAACACAATCAGAAGCACATGGCAGAGCCGAAACACACCAGTATCTGATGGCTTTTTTGGTTTAAATGATAGTGTGAGTAGGCAACGTAGGTGGTGGTTTCAAGTTAAAGTGGATGAAAAGGAACCCACCTACAATTCCAGCCGGAACTGGCTGCTTCTCTTGTCTCATCTGACCCATGTTGTCTGGGTTCAGAGAGGAAAAAACCTAAAATTAAATATTTCTCTATTGCTTCTTCTGCCACATCAGATCCTGTTGGGTTTACTAGTTTGCTGCAGCCAGCATAATACTATAGCTGGAATGGTGTGATTGGAGGTAAACAAATGCTAGCTGGTAGATCAGCTAAGCTAGAACATGAAAATATGGCTTATACTTTTGATTTTTGCTACTAATTTGTTCCATAGTCTAACAATCTTGATAGGAAATGTTCTTGTGTTAAAGTCTTTGTTGTTTGTAGTCATACTATTTCCTATGAGCTAATCATCTTCACTTGCTGGATGTTTCTTATGATGGCTATAAAAATGTAATTATTCTCAGTGGAAGTGTGTGAGACATTATCCAGAACTGATTTGCTGTGAACAGAATTAAGTTGAGGGCTAGAGTATTGTGTATTGAAACCCTTTATAATGTGAATATGAAAGTGATCCAGCTTCTGTCTCTCTATGCTTAAATCATATGGCATATACCATGATACATTGCTTTGCTGCATGGTCAGGAGGTTTGTATTTTGCCTCTATAGCATTTCTATACTGCTGTGGAAATATTAGGGATTACTGGGTGGGGGTAGTGTTGAGAAGGACTACTTTTTCTGCAACAGAGTCTAAAATATTATTTCAAAATTTAAAAAACTATGAAAGTAAATTTCCTCCTATGTTATATAAGAAAACTTAAAATATCTGGGAGGTGGTGAGCAGGGATGGGGGGAGAGCTGGGATAGGGAGAACCAGTCTTGTGCAAAACTGTGTTGTTTCCAATTTAATTAAGATCAGTTTAAGCACCTGCACACTACCATTTATGAAGGGAATTTATAAAAGATATTAATACAGGTATTTATTTTTTCATTTACAAAAGAACACATCTGAACCCCCAGTTCCAGCTGTGTGTTTCACTTCTGTAATGAAAAGTATTTAACAGTTAACACTTTAGAGACCACTTCTTAGGCACTAAGAACAGCCTGCTCATCTAGTCATGCAATTGCCCTCTTTCCACAAGGCACTGAGGTTATTTTTGGGTTTAAAAATGGGTATGGTAACACAGCAAAAGTGCAATACAAACCATGTATCTGGTGAATCCAGTGTTTCCTAAGATACTAAAATAGTTAGAGGGCATAAATTTTAATTTATACTTAATGATGCAAGAGCAATGAAAAGGAGCATCCTACCTAGCAGTTGTGCCTGGGTGACCTTCATGCTGATAGTGTTGGGTAACCAAAGTCTGAACCCTAAGACTGAACTTAGTCCTCAGTTTATTCTAGGAAAGACAGTTTTTCACTCTTGTTTTTGGCTCCTTGCTTTGTACTAAATTTGGTTTGAGTGGACATGATTGTACATCATAAGCATATTAACTATAGAACTATAGAATTAACTACTCTCTACAAGCATTTTTAAAACTGAATTGAAATTACAGAACTGACTGTATTTTTAACATTTGATAGCAGAAAAATTGCCCAGCCATTTTTTCAGAGAACTTCAAGGCTTGAAGAGTCAGTCACATTTTAATTTTATCTCTGTAGAAAATTTTTAGTGTCATATCAGAATTTTGGAAAATTAAAAATATTCTCTGAAAAAGACAGTATGTTCTGGAAATCACAGAATCAGAATGGTTTGGTTTAGAAAAGACCTTAAAAGCCATCCATTTCCCTGCCATTGGCAGGGCACTTTCCATTAGACCAGGTTGCTCAGAACCCTATCCAACTTGGCCTTGAACACTTCCAGGGATGGGTCAGCTACAGCTTTTCTGGGCAACCTGTGCCAGTGCCTCACTTCCCCACAGTAAATAATTTCTGCCAAATATCTGATTTAAATCGACCCTCTTTTGTTTTATAGCCATTCCTCCTCACCCTGTCACAGTATGCTCTTGTAAAAAGTCCCTCCCCATCTTTCTTGTAGGTCCCCTCAGGTTCTGGAAGGTGCCATGAGGTCTCCCTGGAGCTTTCTCATCTCCAGGCTGAACAACTCCAGATTTCTGAGACTCTCCTCAAAGGAGAGGTGCTCCAGCCCTCTGATCAACTTAGTGGCTCTGCTCTGAAGACCACTTGTTAGTTCAGTGAGATTACAGCTGGAGAAAGTTTTCAGAGACTGGTGTGAGACCAATGACGTGCTGTGGTGAGGCTGGAAGACCAGGGTGTGCCAATTTAAATTTTACTTTGAACTGATGCAAAACTAAGCGTGCCACATTTTCCAGGCAGTATTTTCTTTGAGACTGTTGAGTACAGTGTAGGTACTTCAGCGAAGCACTAGGAATCCTGGGGTATTTCAAGAGACGAAAATGATGAAAAGCCCAAACATTGATTGAATGATCATCTTACCCAATTGAAAGAATTTTCATTTGTATATATGTATGTATATAGGTATATCCCTGGTGCAAACCACAAACCATCTCCAGTCTTGGAGATTGTAATTTTATGTAGTATTTTTCTCAGATGCAGGAATGATACTACGTTGATTTCTGTAATATGGAGCAGTCTAAATTATTAATTTAGTTTCATTTTACAGGTAAAATAGTTTTTAATTGATTATGCTATAAATTACAATATATGCTTTCACTGAGCTGTTACCTGTATTTGAAAGTTTTAAATGAATATCTAATTTAGATATTCATAAATCAGGATGCTCAAAACCAGTATAATCAAAACCTAAAAATAAATATTATCAGAAGTGTTTAAAAGGCTCTGATTCAGGCAATAGATTTTAAGTTCCAAGAGATTAATTGTTTGCTGGGTTACTGTTGCAAATATCTTTGGAATAAGCAATTTTATTTAAAGCTTTAATTGGCAAATAACCTTTGTCAATTGGGTAAAACCAATTCACACTTAACTGTCTAGGAGCACAGACAGTAGCTCCCTATAAGGATAGTTTCTGATGGTAACATACATTTGTTCTGCTGTACTGAAAACTGAAGTTAAAACAGCTATATTCAAACTTGGGGAGCCTGTGTCCTGTAAAGAGTTTTTTTGGATTTTTATGCCTTGTAAAAATTGTTGTAATTTTTAACTGAAATGAGTCATAGTTCTTCTAAGAATCTTGTTAACCTTTGAATTCTTGAAAGAATTGCAGCTCTAGAACAAGGAACTATATCAGATAGCCATATGACGATTTTTACTATGTGTACAGCTACACATTTTATAAAATAATATTTGAGATTATTTTTTCCATTATAAAGTAACTTTTTCCATTATAAAATATTTTTCCATTATAGAGTAACTTCGTTTGATACAAGTAGAGAGATAAATTATGGTATTTGCTCTATAAATGAGTGTAAAGAAAAAATGAGATGCTATCATCTATTTGATGTTAGTGTGTATACATTTTAAACTTCTGCAAGATTGTCCTTTTGAAATACAGACCTAGAGAACTTTATCATCTAGATTGTCAGATTATGTGCTTTTGTTGTGAACACAGAAAATTAAACGCTCTTCCTGGGAAAAATGAGAACAAAGTCATAATCTTTGTCAAGGGCGATGTCTGTGGTCCTTTCTTTTCAAAGTGTCATTACTACCAAGGCAGTGATGTCTTGTTTGCACTATTTGATTTAAATTTTTGTTTGTATCACATTTAGGCACTCAGAAAGTCACCAGTCATTGAAAATCTACAACACCCAGAGACAAGGCAGGCATCATATTTTGGCATTAATTTATCAGATTCTGTGTTGCTGTGTTATCTTTGCAATCTCAGGAGTATCTTAGTGAATAGATTTGGTGCCAGGAAGAACATAGATTGATCTAGTGAGAGCAGGTATGTAATGCACACCTAGGGACAAGTTCATAATCTCCTTTTCAATGTTATCTGTCATTGATCTCTTCCCTCTTAGTTTGAGGGGCTTATGATAATGGATTTTATAAAAATCATAGAAGTAAGATTTCACTGGGTTTTATTACATTATGGAATTGGTTTGGGCTTTTGACAAGATTTTTTTACATAATGTTTTAAAGCCCTTAATATGAATTGGTCTCTTCTGGCATTGAAAAAATAACTGTTGAAACTCAAAGTTTACATACAGTAATCTAAGGAACAATGTGAATGAAATGTGATTGAAGGCTGAAGAACTATTAAAAACTTGTGTACATCATTTAACATAGTACTATAATGGTTTCTTATTTTTATTGTGCAATTATCATCCATCATTATGGAACAAGTGACTAGTTTGTTTTGTTTTGTTTTGTTTGTTGGTTTGGGAGAAATTTTTTTGTTTGTTTTTTGATAAAATTATTTATGTATGCCTCTTTATTCCTGTCAAGATACAGTCCTTGGAAGAATAATTAAACACTTATATCTGTTCAGTTCCTTCAGAGCAGCTATATGCTGACCCCAGCCAGCAGCCAAACACCCAGCCAGCCAGCCCCTTGCTCACTCATCTCTCTTGCAAAGGCAAATAGGGAGTCCTTTCTTGTGGGGGCACATGGAAGGAAGGTGACAACACTCACAGATCAAGATAGTGAGAATTTACCAGGCAAGGTAAAAGCTCTGTGTGCAAGCAGAGCAAAAAGAGTCTATTCACTCTTTTCTATCAGCAGTTAGATGTCCGTCTGCTTCCTAGGAATCAGGGATTCAGCACATGTAGTTATTGCTTGCACAGAGAAATACAACCACAAACATTCACCCCTTCCTCCTCAACTCTCTGAACATCACACTCGGTGGTATGGGTCACCTGTCTTGACTCTATCAACTCCCAACCTCAAGCCCAGCCTCAGCCTGTTTGAAACAGGAAAGGAAGCATTCCAAGGAATGAAGCAATAGCCAAAACATAGATGTGCTATCAGCACTATTTTGGCCACAAATACAAAGCACAGACAGACATCTATGCCATATATCTTTATACTATGTATGAGGAAATTTTTTTATTTCTGCATTTGGTTAGTTTTTTGACACACTTTCCAGCTTTTCTCTGCATTGTCTTCCCAGCAGCCCTTCCAGTTCCTGAGTCTGTTTCATACACCATGTATCCACTAAATGATCATGGTTAAATGACTAAAGTTGACGTTGATGGACTTCAGAACTAAGACTGCACTCATGCTTAAGCAGGACCAAGCTCGCATCGCTGAGTTTTTCTTTCAGGTTGTCTCCGTCAGTTAAATTTTATTACTTTTGAAGGTTTATCTGAGTACTAAAACTTCTTTTTAGCAACAGAATGTTAGGTGCTAGAAGATTGGAATTTGTCATGCACTCTAAGAATTTGTGCTGGTTGTACCCTTCATAAAGGCTTTATGTTACATCTTCTGCTTAAAGGCTTTAGCTTGTGTCCTTTAAGATCCAAAATTAAGTGCTACCCTTGCATGGAGTACACTGTAAAAGTCATAAAACGAAAAGTTTGTAGATTAACAAGTTTTACTCTTTGTAAGATTGGCAGGCTTTTGAACAGTGTAAAAGTGAGCTTTGTTGCTCCAATCATGCCCTGCTTTTGCCTGAAGAACTGACATAAATAATACATCTAAAAATGCTCACAGTTTGTCAGCTACAAACTTAAATTAAGGAGGCAACCAACCCGGCACAATCAAATTAAAGGGCATTGGTTTGCTTTGTGTGCTTCACTGTATTGGGTCTTTTGTCTTTGCCTATTACATTTCCTCATTAGAAAATACTTTCTCTGTCCTGCTAAACTAGGGCATAGCATGCTGCCCACATTAAGGAGATGAAAAGTTTTAGCTAACATCAAAAAGTTTCTAAGACCTTACCAGAGAGTCCTGGAAATTTGAGGGAGTCTGTTGGGTGAGGTCTGTCCTCTACCTCAGTCTACTAGGATTATTTTTATAGTAACTCCATTTTTCCCCTCACTGTTATACTAGATGCAAAGTATGTAATGTCTTTGCTTAATGTCACTATGGATAATTAAAAATGAAACAATTTTTACTTAATATGTTAATGGCAGTGGGCATCTCTTGGATTTTTCAGAAAAGGAATAGATAATCTAGTATCAAACTATAACTTTGCCACAAAAATAAATTGCAGTTTATTTTACACCATGTAGAACAATAAGTCTGAAATAACTTTTCCTGGTCTTTTTTTTCTTGTATATGTTTTGAACTGTTCTTCACATGAAAACATTGTAAGTTGTGTGTTCTAGTTTCTTTGTATTTCTACAAATTTCCAAACTCTTTTATATCTTCTTGGTGTCAGTCTTGCAAGTATTTTTAGGATGTCAGCAGTGAAATTTTTGAGATGCCTTGTATTTCAATGATTAATTATTCTGCATATTGGCTATCATAGCCAGATCCAAGTATTCATTATGTCATATATCTAAGTTCGGTCAAATATGTGAAGTATTAGGGCAGTGCATTCACTTTAGTAAATCCATGTATTTTGAGAATTTTAATGAATGTAAATAGCAAGTTTTTGCATGAGCTGTTAAGCTTTTTAGATAAGGTTTGCCAGTGCTAAGCTAAATACAAAACTATTCATTTTAGACACGGGGAGATGACCATGCTTATGATGATGGTTATGAAAGTGATTATGCTTATGGGGTTTTTTTCTGGTCTACTTTTTGAAAAGTTTTAACCCTCAAACAAGAATTTTGCCTTCATCTAAAGCAAATCATAATTTGTGGTAATGTTGTTGAAAGGTAAGTAGTAGCAGCTACTTAGATTCAGTTTTCTGTTGGTGTATTGCAACAACATTTGTAGTTGTATCCTAAATTTTTTAATCCAGGCAGAGAAATGTGAAATAGTAGATGTTCGGTTTGGTTTTTCTGTTTCAGCATCCTGCAATTCCAAAGAAAAGCTTTACAGACTCCAATTTTTTTTGTCTGGGAGGGTGGATTTTCATAATCAGTTTCTGAAAGACTTTGTGGGATACTTCATTAGAAGAAAAATCCACATTATTAAACTGTTGCAAAGAGAAAACATTGAAATCTTTAGAGGTCAATTGTTCAGACCCCTCAAGGCTTTTGTAGGAAGGCTCATGAGAAAGGATGGCACCCTAGAATTTAAAATGGCCTCACTGTCTTTGTAAATAACATCTGAAAATGAAATAGGGTGCAATATCGTGCTTATACAACAGAGAAAATTTACGTCTTGCATAAAATAGAGTGACAGTGGTTCAATAGCTGTTCAGGAAATGTAGTTTGCTCTTCATGAGATGAAGTGTTTATAGAGGTGTATATGAAATTACTAATAATTACAGAAAGATGCATGCATACAAAATTGTTCACTTGTTCTATGAAATAAAAAATTAGCAATATTTTCTGCTCTGTTTATCAGACAGAAAAGATAACAGCAGCTTAATTTAAGTATCTGGAAAGTGAATTTATTCAGGTGCCAGAATACTGACAGCTGACCCCTTTGAATCCATCAATGTTTAGCACTATCAGATTGTGGCGTCTAACAGTTACATTTGAGGGAAATAAGCTTTTGCACAATTTGGATGACTTTGAATATGACCAAATAAAATACCAAGGAAAGAATGTATTGCTTATTGCTTATTGCTGCCGATACAGAACCACAGTTTACAATAATATTTCTGACAAAGTATCATAAAGATTAAGAGTTGAGGAGACAAGGATTAATCAAACTGAACATCTAGATATTATTTGTCAGAAAAAAACAATATATACAACATTTGGGCTGTACTTTATTACTGCATGTCCACCTGGATTATTTTCTTCCATAGCTCAGGATAAAATTTCAGTGTCAGTCTCCAAGGTTTGCTTGAAAAGAAGAAACAAAGGGGACATATTTTTTTTTCTATTGCTGCATGAGAACATCTGAAACACTTTTGTATTTTGGTTTTTTATTGTTTTAATTTAGCATTGCAATATCTACTACAGAAGGATTACAAACTATAAGTTTTACTGAGTCAGATAATTGTGTTATGAAAATGGAGATAAAGGTCTAGTTGATGGCTGTTAACCTTAAATAATTTTTTACTTTTGAAAATGTTTTTTACAACTTTGAGAAAATCTCCAGAAAGGCAATACAACTTCTGTAAGAAATCAAACAGACTTTTACTTCTATAAGTTTGTAGTAATTGAAAATCTAATATAATTGTCATTATTTTTTTCTAAGTAGAAACAGATACTTGTATATTTTGGGGATTTGTTTGTTTGCATTTTAAGGGAAAACTGTATATTAATTTTTCCAAGTCATATTGAACTGCGTAAGAAGTGAATTAAATTACTTGATTCTAATGAATCTATGATTATTCCGTAGTCATGTTAGTAGATATTAAAAAAAGCAACAGTGATGCAATCTGATAACCTTTACCTAAGTTTCTCATACATATTATTTTTTTAAACGCTTTGTTTATCTTAATTTTCCTTCAGAACAGTTGAATGCTGTACTCTAAACACTGTTTAGTGATGGAGTCTATTTAAGTAATCAGTATTTAAATTGATTTTTAAAAACTTAGTCAACACACTTTAAATAGGTGGCCTGATTGTTCTAAGGAAGATGATCACCCAGTTGCTCCAGCCAGATAAGGAAACTCTTTGAAAACTAGGACAGTCCTTTAATTGTCTAAATATAGCTTTAGGTTCCTAATTTTAGGGCAACTTATTTTAAAGTAATTCATCTCACTAAGTGAATCTTTCTTTTAATGTGATATCTCACAAGCTATACCTCAGTTGTGGAAACAGAAGATGCTTTCAGATTCAGAACTCATGATTTTGGGGTGAACGGTGAGCTCAATCTAAGGCACACAATGGTCGCCTACCCCCAGAAAGAAGGATGTCACCTTCCACAGGTGTCCAAAAGAAGGGTCAGAGGTGGTTGTACCATAATGCACATCCTGGTGAATAAAAATAAAAGAGTCAATTTATCTGGGTTGAATACCTCCTTTGGTCACAGTTGTTATGAATCCTAACAAAAATCTCTTCTATCTGATGAATAACAGGGAAGAATTTTGTGACTTCTACCCCAGTCCTTTGGACTTTTTCCAACCTATGTTTGAAACATGTTATTATTGTATTAATAAAACTAGAGTGATCATGTAATCACCACAGCTGATGACTGAAAGGATGGTAATGGCTACATAATAAAACTGAGGAATTAGTTTGAAAATCATTTGAAGACATTTTTGAAAAAGTTTTTACTGAGAGTTCAGTTCAGCAAACTCATCTTTCTGTCCCGAATAGTAAGAAGTCTTCTGTAACTAGCAGCCAAAAACTGTGTAATTCTCATTATGTTGATCTTTTGCTAATTGCTAGCAGACAAATCTTTGTACTTACTGTAGATTTTATGAATATAAAGAACCTTACCTTGGAGCAGGCAAATGCCAGGAGCAATAAGACTGGTAAGAAACTAAAAATCTGTACATTTATCTTATTTTGGAAAGCAGTGTTCCACAAATGGAATGACATTGAGTTATAAACAGTTTATAAACACTGTTCAGAACAGCAGCCAACCTCCACATCTGACCAGCTCTCTTCCATGTTGCCTACTCCACTTTCTGCTGTATAGTGCTGGGGGAGAGACATTTGTAAATGGTAAGAGTTGGTATTCTTCATTAAGTGTTGGTTGTATGCTGTTACCTCAGATCATGTCATGCATTGCTGTAATTTGCCTTTAAATAATACTGAATGACCAGAAGCATTTCAAATGCATTCTTTCTAGTACTATACTTATGCAAAGATGCCAAAATGTAGCAGCACTGTTCAAGATATGCTTTTACAAACATTTTGTTATAAGCATTTTCCCTAAAAGCAATAGTGTATACTTTCACACAAATCCTAGAGAAAGAATTAAAAAATAAGCCCTTGTCTGTTATTTCAGTGCTCTAAATTGTTTTGCTAAAATTAAAAAAAAAGACAACAAAATCTGGTTCTGCAAGTAAAAAATTAATCTAAAGCCAAAATATTTTCTGATTCTTCATCTCATTTGTATGTAAACTGACAGGACTATATCTTTTTACCAGGAACCAGAACAACTACAGGTTTGTACTAGAGAGGAGTTGCACTCACTGTACTAGAGAGGTGGACTTCAAGGGTAGATAGCAACTGTTTTGCTCTAACTAACAAAAGCCAATCATTTTTTTTACTTCTTTAGGACTCTAATTTGACCTTCCAGCTCTAATATATTTGTAAAACATACAACATCTGTAAAAAAAGAAAAGAAGTTGTTAAAAAAAAAGTTTTCTCTGCAATTCATGCCAGAAGGCCAACAGATCCTTTTATCTATCATTGAGGCATCGTATCAAGTTTCTGTGAGATTCACAGAAATTTCTGCAGGCCTCTGGGAATGAATTTTCCTTCTCTTTGTTTGAAATAATGGTTACAATAAAGATTAATAATTGTTAATATTTGCTTTATTCTTAGATTTCGTGACACTAATAGCTGTGCCTGGATGTTTATTTCTGGTGGCAAGCTTCATGTGCTACTTAACTATAAAGCTGACATTGTCTTTTTACATGCTATATAAACTATGTATGTGTTTTATGAAAGGCAAAATGAAAACAAAGATAAGCTTGTAACATGGTACTAATTTCTTATATACTAGTTAAGGGTGATTATAAATCTTAAGATGTTTATATGATTGTGGTACAAGAATTTTGAGTAATATTTATTCCAGTGGCCCATCTCTCAATTATTCTTTATAATTGAATTATTTTAATAGGAATGAAACCTTATTATAAACCTATAAATTAGTTGCAGGGATCTTCAAGATATTTTCATAAAAGCTGTGTTTAGAGATGTTCCTTAAATACAATTCTTCTTAGAGAAATTTCTAAAAGGGTAATAATATGTAGAGCTGCCAGTTTAGATGTGTATTTCAAAAGCCTAAAGGCTGGTACTCCATAGAAGGAACTGCAGAGATTAACCAAATTGCATAACAAAAAATGCTTTAAAAATTTCAAATCTGTCATAATAAGAAACTGAAGTATATTATATAAGATGCTTGGAAAGAAAGGGGATAAGTGCATAATACTTATGTACAGTGCCTAGCACAAGATACATTCAGTTTTTTGTGGCCTGTTTCAACTTGATTAAAACAATATGAATCAGCAATAAATTAAAATAGTCATTTTTTTGGATGAGGTATGGACACAAATGAAAAGAAAAGTTATTAGATAATTTTCTTCCCCTTTGTTTGTTTTTTCCTGAGGTCTTTTCCCACTTCTTCAACAAAATAAGTCTTTGTCTCCTGACAAAGTAAAAATATCTCATTGAACCAAATTGGTTAACTTGCTATGTCTCAGGCATTCTATAATTCTTTTCTTTCTTAAAGTGCTCTAGTATATGTGTCCTCTCAGTAGTTGTCTTAGAAGCCTTGCTCTGCAATGCACTCAAGATCATAGCATGCTTTGCGTTGGAATCTACTTCCAGCCCTTTTCCATGGACAGAGGTGCCACTCACTAGACTGGATCACTCACTACTCCATCCAACCTGTACTTGTCCTTGATGAACAACTCCAGTACCTATGCCTAAGGCAACTTCTAAATGAGGCTGAATAAAAAACAAACAACCAAACAAAAAAACCCAAACAACCTCTCCCCCCACAAAAAAAAAAAAAAAACAAACCAAAAAAACCACCTAGAACAAAAATACAACCAAAATAAAACATCAATTAAAAAATACCACAGTTAGCTTCTCAGCTCTAGAAAGAAATTTCTCTAGAAAAATATCTTCCAGTTTTTTCCCCTAGAGTAATTTATCAGTCCCAAATGCAGCAGAGAGAGTCTGAATGAGCCAACAGTGCAGTGCCCAAGACTGTCCTGGGTTCATTAGGGAAGCATTGCCAGCAGGTCATGAAAGGTGGTCCAGCCCCTTTTCTCAGCACTGGTGAGGCCTCACCTGGAGTGCTGTGTCCAGTTCTGGGCTCCTCAGGACAACAGAGACATGGAGCTCCTGAGGTGAGTCCAGCAGAGGGTTACAAAGATGATTAAAGAGCTGGAGCATCTCTCTTGTAAGGAAGGGCTTGGGAACTGGTCCTGTTCAGCCTCAAAGATATGATTGAGAGGGAGCCTTATCAATGTGCACTGGTGTCTGACAGGAGGGTGTCAATGGGATGGATCCAGGCTCTTCTATGAGGTGCTAAGTAATGGGAAAAGAGCTATGGCCAGGAACTGATGCACAAGAAATTCCACCTGAACATGAGGAAGAACTTCTTCACTGTGCAGGGGAGCAAGCACTGGAGCAGATTATCCGGAGAGGTTGTGAGTCTCCTTCCCTGGAGACACCCAAAAACTGTCTGGACACAATCCTACTCCCTGCTGGAGTTGGTTGAAATGAACCACTGTGGTCCCTCCCAACCGGACTCATCCTGTGGTTCTGTCATTCTGAATGGAGAACATGGCAATAAGTGGCTCCTCAGAGCTGCTTGGGCAGCTTGGCTCTGCTTTGAAAATTTTGGCTTGCCTTTGAGCTCTTCTGGAATGTTGTATGGTGAGAAATTTAAAGTGCGGGGAATTTAGACTCAGTTATTGATTTTAAAGATGTTTAAGCCATGGGCATTGATCTCTCTACCCTATTATGATTTTTATGTTTCAAGCTTAGTTCTGCCAGACACCAGAAAATATGTCCTTTTGTATTCATTATACCTGTCAACTGAAACAGTGTTCAAAGGCATACAAACCCTGGCATACTTCATAGCCTGATTTGGAAGAACTTCTGCTAATATAGCTAGCAACATTTTTGAGTAGGATTTTTCTGCATTTTAATATTAGATTTATTTTTTTTCTGAGTTTACTTTTGAAATGCCGTTAGAAGTCACTAACTTATTCTACAGAAATAAGTCTAGTTAAATTCCGTTTGAAGCAAAAGAACACTTAAAAATTTTCTCATAACAACGACAGTCATTCAGTCCCTGTGTCCAATATACCTGTCAATTTTAAGACATTTTCAGGAAGCAATGTACCTGATGTAATAAGTCTTGTACCAGTTCTGTTTGCAATTGTCTAAGAGATTCAAAAGCTGTTGTGGGACAATGTGAAGCTACTGATATTTTTGTCCAGCAACAACCAAGAATCATTTATTTCTTTTTGTTCTGTTTTTGTATTAAACAGTATCAATATTCATTCTTTCTCACCTTTTTAGACCTGAGGTGTATGATTCCAATTCTGCATTATAATTGAAGAGTTAAAGTCTGGTTTAGAGCTAAAAATCATTCTAGAGGCAGTTTTCTTTGCAAGATAATAATGTGAAATATATAACTGATTTCCCCTCAGTCATCATTCCTTTCAACTGTGGACATTTTTGAGATAACAAGGCATTCTGAATAAGTCATTTGAAAATGAATGGTTTTGTAGGTTGGGTTTTTTTTTCACAATAGGGCAACTTTGTCAAATGACATATGTGCCTTATTTGGTTTTGCCACTGTTTTGATCATGCTTCCAGGTTTTACTCTAAACTTCCTTTTACTGATAGCTTTCATACGAAATCTTTTCTTGAGTGTACGACCACTTGGTCTGGGTCTTTCATATAATTGCAGGTAAACCGTACATTAGATAATGTGTTGCATTAGATATCCAGTGATGCATGTATTCTTTCTGAATGTGAAACTGAATCAACTACTTTCCTGTAGTCCAGTAGCAGAGACTTCTCACAATCTCCAATATCCATATTTCATAGCTTCATGCCCCTTCTCAACCACTGCTGTATGAGACTCCTTGTTCCTTAACATGCTTTATAGGCTTCTCAAGCAGAAATTGATTCCTCTCTTTCATTAATATCCTTCAGATGTCCCACTATAGATGTCCCCCTATATAGGGATTACTGTCAAAGCCGCATTAGCAGCTCCCAATCAGTGTGGGAAGATGAAAGGCTCTTACCTTTCCTTCATTTCTCAGGAGCAATAGTTTTGCTTTCCAGCCTTTTCTGTTATTATTTGACAATCTTTCACTGTCCTTGATGTTTACATGTACTTTCTTAATTTTGTTTGTACTATAATCCTGTAAGAAAACCAACCTGGATTATGCTTGTTAAGTTTTCATACACTAAAGCCCTGGCTCTAGTAATATATATAGGCACCACTTAATTGCAAACTAAAAAAATAATGACTTTTTAAATTTTTGTGCATTAGCTTCTTGCACAAGGAAGTTACTCGGGTTTTAGCTTTGCAGTTCTGAATAATGCCATGTGCCTACATAGATCTTTTGAAAAGGGGCACCAAGCTGTAGAAAAGACATCTCTTCCACTAAGAAAATTACTCCTAATTAGATCTTGTTTGCACATTAGAATAATTTTGATCTTTTTGATCAAATTGCAACTTTTGATAGTTGCAATTGGTTCTGAGATACCTCTGTCTGTGCATCTTACCATTATTGCAAACCTGTCTCAGAACCAGCTGTTACCTGTGAGTCCTCAGAAGTTTTGCCTCTAGCTGTCTTAGTTACCTAATTGCCATTTGAAAGACATTTATCTTGCAGTCAGCTCCTCTAGACACAAGTGTATTTTCTTTCCAAACACTTCTCATCAAAACCAGTTAGCAAAAGCTTTCTGTATATTGTTTTTGTGCTAGATTTTATTATTGTTTTTGACATTGCATAGGATCATAGGGTCACTTACATTGGAAAAGACATTTAAGATTGAGTTCAAACACTTAATTCTGCCCTGCCAAGGCCATGTGGCAGCATTGGAGGGGACTTTCACAATGTATTAGTGTTTCCTGCTTTCTGCTGAAGTCATCAGTCATGTAATTACCTGAGATTACTTTCCTCACTTTCTCTGCAAAATTATTTGCCACTTTTTTCCCCAAAGAAATGGTATAATGAAGAATTTTAGAATGAATTCATTCTAAAATTACTTAGCTGTAATAAATTTTGTTACCCTTTGCCATTCTGTCCTGGTGTGGGTTTTCTGTGCTGTAAGTGTAGAGACAGTCTGAGTTAAACAGTTTTACTGATAGTTGTAATACTCTAGTATTTAATGTTGTCTTAAGAACCTTTCCTACAGCATGGAGCTGGAAGTAATGGTGCCAAGCTCTTCCTGTCTGTATCTAGCTTCTGCGGCTGTTAGTGCAGCCAGACTTGTGCTTCCTGCTTATCAGTACATCCTAGTTGCTCCTGTTGTAAATTTCACTACACACCGAAGTTTTCTTCAGACCTGTCAAGTGGAGAAAATCAAACTGGAGCAGTAAATTCTAAGGTAATAGAAACTGTTGTTGACAGTTCTTAGACTAAGTTCTAAGGTAAGAGAAACAGTTACTGACAATCATGGTTGTACAAGACCTTGTGATTTGACACAGTGCAATGTGGTTTTGGCACAGCAGCTCAGAATTTACAAGCACTCTTGCCACATAATATCCTGGAAAGTGCAATGCAAAGGCTAAGGTAGAACAACAGAACAAATGTTTGTCCAGAACAGATAAATCCTGACTGAATTTTTCTGTATTTTTAATGCGATCCACAGTATTGTATTGCATACTGTTAAGGATTTACTCTCTCTTTGCAGCGTTCAGTAATTCCTGTAGAGAGAGATACTCTTTGGGAGTAATGAGAAACACAGCAATCCAAACCATAAGTGTAAGCCATAAATGTAATAAGCCATAAATGTAATCTTCTCTGAAACATCTATAGATTTCCATATCTACATAACCCTAATATTAACAATTGTCATTAACTTTTGGTACCAGTGTCAGGCAGTAGTGGTCTGTCATGGCCTATGAGTGTCAAAAGTGGCCTCTGTAATGCATAGTGTGTTGGATTGACCCTGGCTGGATTCCAGGCAGCCACCAAAACTTCTCTATCACTTCCCACCACAGCTGCACAGGGGAGGCAAGGATTGAGAGTTTAGAGTAAGGGGGATGAGAGAAGAGTTTTGATGCTCAGCAGTGTCTTGATATGCTCCTATCTTGGTTTTTTGTGGTGGATCTCTTGGTTATTGCAGTATATTGGGTTCTGTGATCTGTGAAAGAGAAAACCAGAAACAGAAACAAAGAAGATGGATAGAAGAGGCAGAGCATAGTAAATGTCTTCTGAGTATCTCCCATAATGAATAAAAGATTGGTTGCTTCTTTAACCCAATATCCTCATTCCACAGAGTTAACTTTTGCAGTAGTCAGGAGAGGGCATGGCTAAGCTCTTCAAGGATTATTCTATTCTACCTTGTATCATTGCTGGGGTCGGGGAAAGAGAGTCTCTTCCAAAGAGAAGGGCTTCCTTCCAGTTGAGTAAGTGTGGTGCAGGTTCTGACCTGGAGGGAGGGTTGGATAACATCGGTTCCAAGCTGGAGGGGGCAGTCAGGTGGCACTGGTTCTGAGCCAGAGGGAGCAGGGGGGTATTTATGTCAGGGGTTTCCACAGTGAATAATAACCGTGTTTTTCCTTATATGAACAGTAACAGCAACAATACTAAAGGCATATATATGTAAGTATATCTCACTACCATTCCTAGTTTTTGTTCTTATCTCAGTCAGTGATCTTCACCTTTTGTGCCTCCCATTCTCCTCTCCAGCCCTCCACAGAGGGGAGGGAAAACGAGTTGAGTGGCACACGGTTTGGAGAATCTCAGTGGGAGCACTAAATAGAAGAGTACTATTCCTAAATCATGACAGCCAAAAACCCAGGGTGCCATAAATACCAGATCTTCAGATTACTTGGAAAGGTTTAGTCATCTTACAGGAGCAAAGCCAGAACATGGCAACGCACCCCAGTTGTTACATTCATATAGGATGAGCACCATTTGGGAAGTCCAGCTATGTCTTCCTACAAATATAGCAGTGCAAGGAAATTTGGAGCACATGTTCTGACAAAAGCAAGCAGTTACCAAAGATGATAGGAGTTCCTATACTTTCTACTCTAAGGTTTATACTGTGCTTTGTAGTAATAAAGTTGTGGCTTGTTTTGAACACATTCTTGCTGGAACATTAAGTAATTCAATTACAAACATTAACATTCACAAATTAATTTTCAAAGGCAGAATCATTCACAGTTTATTTTTAGAGTTGTTTTTTTTTTGCCTTTCTTGGCACAGCAAAGGTATTTTCACACCTGAAGGATGGGATGCCATCCAGAGGAGCTTGCACAAACTCAAAGACTGGGTGTACAGCAATCTCTTGAGGGTTTAGTAAGACCAAGTGAAATGTGCACTGGTTGGAGCAAGTCCTGATATCAGTACAAGCTGAGGCATGAAGGAATCAAGAGCAGCCCTGCCCAGAAGGGCTTGGGGGTGCTGGTGGCTGAGAGGCTGGACATGCCCCAGCCACGGGCACTGCCAGCCCAGAGAGCTACACGTGTCCTGGGCTGCATCCAGAGCAGGGTGGGCAGCAGGGCAGGGAGGGGATTCTGCCCCTCTGCTCTGCTCTGCTGAGACCCCACCTGCAGGGCTGCATCAGCTCTGGGGGCACAGCACAGCAAGGACATGGAACTGCTGGAGCAGGTTCCGACAAGGCTGCCAAAATAATTAGAGGAATGGAGACTGAGTATTTGGTTTGTTCAAAGTGTGGTTTTGTTTGTTCAGTATTTGGTTGGAAAAGAGAAGGCTTAAGGGTGATGTAATTGTGGCCATTTAGTGCCTGAAGGGGGCCTAAAGGATGGAGAGAAAATATTTACAAGGACATGTAGTGATAGAACAAGGAGACATGACTTCAATCTGCAGTAGGGTAAGTTCAGATTTGATATTAAGTAAAAAAATTTATTTTGAGGGTGGTGAGGCACTGTAACAGTTTGACCAGAGAAGTTATGGATGTGCCATTATTGGAAATGTTCAAGGCCAGGTTGGGTGGAACTCTGATCAGCCTAGTCTCAAGAAAGGTATCTAGCACATGGCAGGAAGGTAGGAACTAGATGATCTTTAAGGTCCCATTCAAGCCATACCATTCTATGTTTCTGCCTTTTTGTAATGCAGATACATATAAACTGTAAAAATTAATTTTAAAAGAAGAAATCTGATCAAAATAGAGTTTTACTTAGCCGTTTTGGTTTTGTTATTTCCTTCTTTTACTGCCTTGTGATTTTCGTCTTTCCCACAGAGGACTTTTTCTGATATTCCTGTTTTATATTTCATCATCTTTTTAAAAGTATTTACCTGTATTAAATTTAAGAATATCACGTGTGTGATATTATTACTGAAAATGATCTTCTGGACAATTGGTTTATCAAAAATAGTTATGAGCTGAATGTGAAAATATGTTCTCTTTTTCTTCTTGCAGCCTGCAAATGATAACCTGCATACAGATGATGAGCAGGAACTCAGAGGAGATAAAGAAAGCTATCTCTGTGCTGTGTGTCTGGATGTTTATTTCAACCCTTACATGTGCTATCCATGCCACCATATCTTTTGCGAACCTTGCTTAAGGATGCTTGCCAAAGACAATCCAACCAGCACTCCATGTCCACTGTGTCGTACTACAATTGCCAGAGTTTTTTTCCAAACAGGTATAGAAATGAAGGATTTTGCACTTATTTACTTTTTACAAATAAAAATTATTTGTACTTTTCCTTCCTGTATGCATTCAGAGCAAATTTTGGTAATGTTAATCCACTGTGAGATTTTCTTTCCATTTAACCTCTCCTAATAACATTCCACGCAGGTTCTCTTCAATGTCAAGAAGCTATTCGGGACATGTACTTTTAAACTTTTTATTTTAGAAAGGAGATTCTGATTGCTTTCTTTTCTGATAGAATTCTTTTGTTTCTTCTTCCTGAATAATAACAAGCTCAAAACATAATAAACATTTCTCAAACTATCCTAATGGAAAAGTATTTTCAAAATTGCTCACTTCATGGCGCACACAAAAAAATGCTCTTTTCATTTATGACATTAAATTTAGAGACAATTAAAGGCTTGGAGATCATCTTCTTAAACCCTTGATCATCTTCTTAAATTCTCCTGTCCTAGCCTCCTGTACCCTCAACTCTAGTGCTGTGTACTCTTAACAGTAGGAAAATATGGTGGCTAGGGTGTTTGGTGTCAGATTGGGTATAGAAATAGAAGAGGGTAAGTAGTTCTGCAGATAGAATATCTGGAACAGCATGAGTCAGTCTTTTATGTCCAAAGCTTATATGGTAGATTCAAGTGCCATTGATAAAATTGCACCATGTATCTGGAGTCAGGTCATTTACAGCACTTAAAACTGTGCAGAGACAGTTCACAAAGTAATGGAAATGACTCAGCCATGCAGGAGTGTTTGTTTCATTTTAGACTCTACAGAGATCTTGCAGAGATCCTCTTTAAGCTGTTGTGAGTGCTGTGATGATGGCAGGTTAGGGATGCAGACTGAAGTATGGTTTCACATTGATCAGCAGAGCTGCCCACTTCTGTTTCTGGTTGTCCACAGACTCTGCTTTTGAACAGACCTAACTACCTAACTTTGTATGATTTGATGGCCGGTCAGTTTGAGGAACTGACTGGGATAAAGAACTCATTTGGGTGGGAAGGAAGCATTTTTCAGGTGAACCTATTGCCTCAAGGTGATTCACTGAGCAGCTGCTGGTTGCCAGGGATAGAGACTGGCTATACCTGCACTGATGCACTGCAGCAGAGAAAATGGGCGGAAAGCTGCAGCCTGAGCACTCTCAACACCTGCCAGTCTGCTGTATAGAGATTTCAAGCTGTTCTCATTTCATTTTCCTAATGTTTGATGCTCCCTTCAATTTGATGTACAGATGAAGTGTCTTTCACTGATAGATAGTTAGGTTTTTCTAGGGCTATTTAAATTTAAAAAAACCAATTTAGGAGATTTGCTGCAGAAAATTACCACTGGGAGAGCACAAAAGTGGAATAAAGATGCTTTCTAAAATGTATTTGCAAAACTTTTCAACATGTTACAGTTTTCTAAGTGAAATATTACTAGGATTATTTGTAGCCTTTGAGTACCTAACATACAATGTGTAAAAATGCCTGGTGGGAGGGAGTGAAGAGGAAGGAGCCAGATTCTTTTGAGTGGTGCTCACTGACAGCACAAAAGGCATTCGGTACGAATTCAAACACAACAGATCCCATCTGAACACAAGAAAGAGCTTTTTTTTTGTGTGAGAATGTCAAGCAGTCTGGTCAGAGAGGCTGTTGAACACCCGTCAAAACCCAGCTGGGTTCTGGGCCCCTGTGCAGCTGACCCTGCCAGAGCAGGTTGGACTAGCTGTTCTCAAGACATCCCATTCAACCTTACCCACTCTTAAAATATTAAATAGGTATGTAGCTCTTTTGAGGAAGAAGAATTATGTGCCTAAGGAGGACATAAGGTATCATAGATTTGTAAATAGAGTCTACTATAAATAGTGGACCATGACAGTATATATTTTGTATTAACTACTTCAGATGAAAGAAATCTGCAGCTATTTGTATATTGCCATTCAGTATATAGCAATATGTGCTTGACTTAGCAATATATTTAAAAATAGGTACAGTAATTTAGCTTTGTTTATTATATATACTAAGAAAAATATTTTGAAATATTCCAGTTCATACTGGAACAACTTTTAAATTAACTAAGGGGTATTGATGATGATATTGTATCCTCAGAGGAATTAGTAAAATCAGCACATTAAGAAGATGAATGGTGCCAGAGCAATGTAAAGCATAGTAATTTGGGGTTTTTTTCCACTCAGAAGAGTTATTAAGCCTTTAAAAACTTATGCTTAAGTCACTGCTACTATAGGTTTGTGCAGGTAACAAAGCAAAGTTGCTTGTAGTCTTTACATACTTCTCTAATGCTGCAGCTGGGATGTCTTATGTCCCTCATTAATTTCGATGCTCTCTGCAGCTTTCCTTTTGTAAAATATGTGTGAGTGCATATATTTTACAAAGATTTGTCAAAAAGAAAAAAATTTAAGGATATACTCAGAAATTCACTCTTTAGCTTGTACAGTTTTGCAGACTGAACATAACTGCAACAGAAGGATGCATCTAACATGTCAAAAAAAAGGGCTAAGACATCAATTATGGAGAAAATCAGTGTTTAACTGAGAGTTACAAAGCCATATTTGACTCACAAAGGCAATTCCTCTGGCCAGTTGCCTTGGTCAGCTGAGCCTTTTTTACAGGATCCCTTAAGCATGAGTTCCAGTCCAGATAGGTTGCTCTATGGTGCTTACTATGTGTTCCCATCTTTCTTAAAGGCTTTCTTAGAAGCCCTTCTCCCATCAGGATAAACTCACATCTGATCAGATGACAATGTGCCCAGGATACACATAAGAAAACAGCTCTTGAGCTGATTCCATCAAGTAACTTAACTTAAAAGAAGCATCTTTTAAATGCTTCACTTACAGGGACAGAATGATCTTCTGCACTTCCATTAATAAAAATTTAATTTATGTTGTTTGCAAGAAGCGCCAGATCTGACACGCATGTGCAATAAATCCACCACTTTGGAGAAATACAGATTGAGGGTAGAGGTTGTGCAAGGGAGGTCCAGGCACGTGGCAGGGAAAGAGGGTCGTGTACCTGCAGAGGGACAGGTGACCTGGCCAGCCTGAGGGGATCTTGCATTGAAAGCCCAGCCAAGCAGGCTTCTAGAAGCCAGTAAGTCTTGTCACCACTGTCTTTTCTGAGAAACAGGAATTAGATGCCTCACCAGAGGTTTCAGTATTTAAATTTGAATAAAATTGAAAGAACTGTGTTGATTTCTGTGGTCTGTAGCAGGAAAATAAAATGTTCTCTGTGCTGTGAGAAGCAAGCAGAGTCTCATCAAAAGCCTGAATCTCAATAGTACTTAATCCAAATATGTTCAGTAGCATATAAAGCTCTTTCATAAAAATTTAAAAAACACTAGTGAAAAATGCACAGTTTGTTCATTTTACATTTTGGAGAGAAAAGGCCCTTTTTCCTTCAGTGACAGCAGTTTATATGTGCAGTAGCTCTATTTTCACATAACGAGATGGAGGATTTGAAGATTCTGTGCTCTTCATGTGTTGTGTAGCTTCGTGCCACCTGCATTGTGACATGGTGAAATAAAGGATAATTTTTAGAATCAAACTAGCATGGGGTTTTTACTTCAAATCTGTTAATGTTTTCATCTTACACAGAAAAAGCAGAGGCATTTTTTTCTTCTTTTTGGAGCCTGCTCACAAAAAGCTTAGCTTTCTTAAATTTGCCAGAGAAAAAGATTTTATCCTTTCATAAAATATTTATTATTGGAAAAGTATGTTCCATTACATTGGACCACATGAAGTAATAAAAAAAGCCTTCTCAAAAATCCTGTGAATGTCTTTTCTTACTTTGAAGATACAGAAAGAATTATGGTACCAGCTACTATTAATATTTATCTGGAGCCATCTTGGTTTGGAGGCACAAATTGATGAGCAGGGGGTTGAAGTTTTTCCTGTTAACTACTAGCTTAGCAACCCTGTTTGTTATCAGTAGATCAATTCTATGGTAGGAAAATACTGTTGTTTTTAGTTTTCCATTGCATTCCTATGAATATCTTAGTTTGGCAGTTTTAATTTGCAACCATGTAGGTATTTCCCCAAATTATACACTGAGAAGATGTTGATTTCTTGAGATTAGTGCATAATGCCAACTCTTGCAATGTGTCATGAATCATCCTACAAATGTTTTCTTAAAAACTTAAAAAATAATTAATTAACAGGATTAATTAATTAGTATTATTAACTTCCTGTTAATCCAAAGTATTTTTTAAAATCTAAAAAAAATTTCAGACTCTTCCCCTTCCTTTGCTTTACTGACTATTACTGAATGGTGATGTTAAACAAAAAGCTGAGAATTAATACCACAGTCATTTTTATGGATATAATTTTTATTAAGAGAGATCATAATAGTTTTGTAAGTTAAATAGCTTGATTTCTTAAATGCATAATTTTGCCAGAAATTATCATAATGACATAATCTTTTCTAATTTTTTTTTCCAAAGAAGCAGAATGTTTACAACTTGCTCTTGCTATGTATGGAAATGGTTGCATAAATGTGATTTTTAAAAAATAGGTGTTATAATCAGAAGAATTACACAGTAGATATGGCATTTTTTATTTTGTGTAAATTTATGCAAATTATTATGCTCATTATTATTATGCTTTATTTAGGGCATTGATGTATGTATTCTTTCCCCTTAATTATTGTAGATCTGAATAACTCTACCAGATCTTTTTTCCCTGTGGAATATTTGAATTTAAAGGAAAATTTTCAAAAATCCAATTCTGCTAAATGGCCTCTACCAAGCTGCAAAAAAGCATTCAGAGTTTTTGAAGGTAAGACTTTTAATTTTTGCCTGAATGTCATTCAAACTCAAGCGTAATATTTGAAAATAAGACTCTGATTAATACGTGCCATCGGCAAACAGACAGGTGATTCTTAAAGTAGAGATGAGTTTAATTCTCATGGGTGATTCATACACAGTGCTCTGAATCTGAAGATAAACTGCAAACTGTAAAAAGACAATTGTGCTTGTACCTTTTAATTTATTTTTGAATCTTTAATTCTGTACACATTATCAGGATAGTTTTGTATAGCTTCCTTCTCAGAAAATTGTCTGTCTGCATAGTGGAATAAAAAAAATTACTCTAGGAGAAAAGTTGCTAGTTCTGAGTGTGGTAAATAAAGACTCTCAAAAAAAATCAGAAGAATCAGACTTTTATAAAAGAAGTCAAATAAAAATTTTGAATGATATATATTATTCCATATATAATGCATACGAAATACAGCAATGGGTATGGGTGTTTTCATTTCATTTTCTCTTTATTGTATGAAGAAAACTTAGTCTCTTGTTGCTACTTTAACACTAAACATTTTCAGGATTAACTGATCATGAACTGAACAAATTTAAGCTAGACCATCTAAATGCAGGATTCACTGTTTACCCATATTTCCCTGCTTTCAGTCTAATGGCCTTTCCTCACCAGGCCTCATGTAAATTTACTTGTAGTTACTTGTGTACACTTTTCATAATGCTAGCTAGCAGATATGCTTTTCCTGTTTGCAGGATCAGATGGCGTCTAAAAGTATGTGGGGAAAAAAAGGAGTTGCATTTTATATTCCTTGTATAAGTCTACCCAGGCCTTTATAAAGGTGACATTTGATAAATTCTGGAACTCCACTTATAAAATCATGTCAAGTAATGTCATAATTTGGTACTGATAACATCAAGAAATGTTCTTGGCCATCAAAAATAGCAGGCTAGAGAAATTTGAGAACTCATAGGTTATCTTTGGTATTATTCAGAGAAAAAACTGTTGACAGGACAATGAGGACGAGTACTTACTTTGTCTAACAGGAGTTGATATAGTATGAGTGTTAATGCTGGGCTTATTGATATATTTTAATGTATATTATGCATGTGACATAGTTCCTTTATGTTTTGTAGTCTTATACAAATTATGCCTTTCATAAATATCTTTCTCAATGCTAAGCATTGTACAAAGCATAAGTAAGTAGAAATAAAAGAAAGGTCTGGAGACATCATAAAGTTTCAGTATTGTTACACCTGAAAATTTGCCAAAGATAATTTTGAGTGCTGGAATTATGTGTCTCCAAAGTATAGCCTAAAGGTCCCACACTAAATGGGAACATGGTTAAATCTAGTTAATGAGACACACAAACCATAAAGCTGTCTGAAACTTTGTCTTTGCATTTCTCAATAAGAGGATTGCTGCCTTGTCTCTCTTCTGACTTTTGAGTTCAGTAAAAACTACTGCATGTTTGTTTGCTTTCAAAATGCAAATATATAGTATTTTCTTCCTGGACTGTTTATTTGGGCTTATATCTAAATTGTACTTAGCAACCCCTAAAGTTCTGTATTTGGTTTCCATAATTGTTTTTGTTCACTGGCTCAGGACACTGCTCAAACTTAACAGGCATAAAATGCTGAGAATAGTGGCAGCAAAAGTCTTCTGACACCATATTAGATTCCATTGCAAAGGGAAACCCTGATACCACTGAGATCTGAAGGGATAAAGAGGGTACTTAGATTAATTTTCTTGTAATTAAGAACCTAATAGCCTAATAAGATGTTATAATTTCAGAAGTCAATTATAAAGAATGGGAAGAGGAATAGGGTGGGTACATGAGTAGAGTGACTGGAGTGAAAAGGGATGTCATTACAGTGCTTAGAAAGCAATGAAATTTTGCAAATTTGAACATGAAAATAACCACCTCTGTATAGGAGTGCACTGTCAAATACTGCAGTACAGTACTGTATTGGCAAAGAATAAATTCTGCAGCCATGTTAGAAATGCATATGCTCTTTCACTTTCATATCCAGCAGGTCCAGTGTTCATGGAGTATCTGGAAGCTCTTTTCATATTATTCCAGCTTTCATTGTGACAAAACCTCTTCCACAATATAATTTTAATACCACAGATGTAAAAATAGTATACCTTAGCCAGTAAATCACTCATTAGATATGCTAGATAAAATCAGACCTCAGAACTAGATTGGGATATGAGGAGACAAAAGTTACTGTTAGGAAGTTTAGATTATATACAAAATTTATCAGGTTAACTAATTTTGACTTTATAAACATTGCAGGACTGCTAGATAAAATCAAGCACTTCTTTGTCCTTACTTTTTTTCCTGAACTTATTCACTTAGCCAGTTATATTTGGTAATCTACATGTGAGTTTTCTTTCATATGAGATTTTCCATAGGGAATGTAGAATTATCAAACAACCCTAACTTTTCAGTTCTTATACAAAAAGAAAGAAACCTCAGCACTGCAGCACTTTTGAGCTTTACACCGATGAAAATTGCTCCAGATTAGTTTGCCCTTGTATTGCACTGTATTTTTTTCCAATAAAATAATCAACAGAATTCCCACTTGTTTCATAAACATTGCTTATGGTATTGCTGTCTATATGGTGTTTGGTCAAGGATAAGTTAATGATGAAATGAAAATGCTGTTCACAAAGGAAAGCAATTCTTTTCCCATTCAGATTTTTAATACATGGAAAAGTTAACAAACTAATTTTAAATTCCATAAAATGTCTTCTGTTTCATATGAGATAAAAAAAGATACTATATTAGTTATTTTTTGAGTACTGACAACTTCAAAAAATCGCAATTTCACAACAGAAATAACATCTCGATTAATAATTTTCTTAAATAGATTTTATAACAGATAAATAGTGTAGTTTGAACAAAAAAGTTAAATAGCAAGCACACTCAATTGGATCTTATTATCATATATCATAACTGAATAACTTAAGTGGGGCCTTTGTATGCCATTAAAGTGGAATTGCATTCTGTAAGAGCTGTACAGTTACAGGAAGTTCACCAACAAAGGGTAGGTCCCCAACAGTAATTTGATACAGAAATGTGAGCTAAAATAAGAGATTATAATAATTTAAATTGCAAATATGATACTTAATTTGACATTGACTTTGGTGTAATCAAGTGCAGAAATTAAAAATGACTGAGACATTTAGTACACTGTGCCTAAAAGTGTTATTTCTAAAGTTTTGCATAAATCTGATTATTTATCCTGACTACTTTATCCTTTATCTCTGCAATTATCTATTGCAGAGATAAAGGATAAAGTAGTCGGGATAATGATGATTGCATTGTAGATAGATGCTGGTTGCTTGCATGTAGAGTAAGGTTGTAGAGATGACTCAAGAAAATAGAAGTAGGTGCTCAGAACTGCAGAGGAGTATTATGGAACCTCTTACAGTTACAGCCTTTGGTTAGTATTTGGAATCATAATTATTCCTAGGCTAATAGGAATCCCCTCCATCTGTTAATGTTGCTGATGTTTTATATAAAACATGGCAATTAAATTGAAAGTCTAGTTAAAAATAGAATGTTTGTTTCTATCTTTTCAAATGTTTAATCTAGAAAACATTCCTCCAGTGTTGTATACGATGAAATCTGTGCAGATTCTTTCCTAATCTCATGTCTTTAGGTACTTAATAAAAATATTGACTTCTGCATCAAGATTGCAATAGAGTGTTTTCCAAGCCTACTAAAACCTGGTGGAAATTACCATCACTTCAGTAGGTCACATCTGCTATGACTTTTTATGTAATCATTCTCTAGAGAAAATGGTGAACCATTTCCTTTAGAGAAAGCTTTTAATAATGCCAGTTGGTAAATTTCTTTGTATCTCTGTCTTTAAAATAGGGGTACGATACTAAAATTTGCTTTCTTGATTCGAGATTCTTCTTATCGTGATTTCAGTTTGATAGGCAAAAAAGGCAGGATGTTGGAAACAAGAAATGTACAAGTTTTAAGTTAAATCTTCCTTGTTTAAAATAACCAAATAAAGTGATACTGGTTTTCAAGTTCAGATAACTGTGATCTACTGAGAAGAAACAAGACAGGTGTTACTGAAAATAGAAGGTGCAGCGTTTCATTTTAGCTATAAAGAGTAATACTGGCAGAAGGCTCCCAGAATAATCCTTATTTTGGACTATTCTTCTCAAGTTCTTCTAATCCATCCCATCAGGGTCACCCAGAGCACATGACTCAGGAACTCATCCAGCTGGGTTTTGAATATCTGGAGAGGGAGGCTGTACCTCCCTGGGCAGCCTGTTTCAGTATTCTGCCACCTTCAACACAAAGTTCTTCCTCATGTTGAGGTGGAACTTCTTGTGTTTTAGTTCATGGCCATTGCTCTTTTCCCAGTCTCTGGAAACCACTGAACAGTTGGGCAGCATCCTCTTGAAACCCACTTTTGGGATATTTATATATGTTATTGATCTTCCCTCTCAGCCTTCTCCTCTCTAGACTAAATGGGCCCAGCTCTCTCTGCCTGTCGTCACAAGATTCCTCAGTAGGGCTTGACAAATCACAAAAAGTTAATTGTCATACATCTATTTGTCACAAAATGCATTTGCAATCTGCAGTCTTCACATAAAGTGAATTTTCTGCCTAAAAAAGACACACTTCACTGGAAAGTGTTTTCTCAGTGTCTGCTAGGCTTATAGTACACTAATACAGAAAAGACAGAATCCAAACCTGCTGGTTGAGTGTCTTAGGTCAGCTCCACTGATGGCCACTTTGTCATTTTACTGATTTGTCAGCACTTGAGCCCTAACTCTTGTACCCATTTTCCTTGCCCACAAGTTCTGTCAGCTCCTGCTGGTAAAAAATGCAAGACTGATTTCTTGATTCCGGAGTCCCCCTTGGGTCCCATGGAACGGCTATGCACTAAATAGCCTTTATGCTTCTCCTTCTGCATCTTGCCAAGTAGAAGTCAATCTGAAAGGAAAAGAAAATTGAAGGGAAGGTTTAAAATTAAAAGGTCTTTGCTAGAGAGAAGTTTTAAACTTCAGCTTCATGGCTGCCACTTCATTCCCTGTTACTTTGCCAACAGTGTTAGAACTAAATATTGTGTATCAATAGTCTTGTTTATATTTTAATCTGTTTTGCAGAGGCTGTTCTTTAGGGTCTCCTTCAGAGCCACATTCTCATTGAAAAGGATGTTCCAGTCCTAAAGAGTGCCTCCAGCACTAGCCTGTATAGGAAAGTAATTTACTACTCAGAAATTATGGTTGCTGATTTGTCTCTATTGGTTCATCAATTCACTGGAGGGAATCAAATTCTGTCTAATTTGTATGTGTCATCAGGATTGCTTTTTTCCATTTAACCATGGTACTGTAAGCTACCAATATTCCTGGTGTGGCAGGAATATTGGTAGCTGTAATTATGCAACACCAAGGGTTGTGCTAGAATGGCCATGGCAAAAAGGTATACTATAGCCTTTCCCCATTTGACATGTCCCTGAATGGATGTTAGATTGGCATCTTTAGTTCTGCTTAGGCAGCCAAGTGTTCATGCTGGTCAGTGAGACAAACTAAGAACATCTTGGACCTCCTATGGAGCCATGGCCCACAGCTGTACCAGAGAAACCCAAATTACCTTGTAGGGGTGTTAGAGATATCAGGGTTTTCACTCTGCAGCTTACAATTCCTAAAAACTTTTAAGGTCCTTTTCTAAAGATGCTTGATAAAATATAGCTGTGTTCAGGATAAGAGGGAAAGTCCTTTGAAGCATTAATAGCCAGTTAAAAGATGCCAAACAAAGAATACAAATATATGATTATTTTTTCTCGCTGAAGATATATCATATGGATCCTGTATGGGTCTAAATTACAGCTCGTATTACCCAGCATATTTTTTACAAGATATGAAGGTGTAAGATTTGCTTACAGTATGAAATATTTGGGATAATAAAAATTAAAACCAAGTGCAATCAGTGGCAGGAGACTGTCTTGGAACCTAGTGTTCTTCAGCAATGTTTACATTGTTTTCTTTTCATCACAAAACAAGGTAGTTAGCAGGAAGGGTACAGAAAAGATAAAAGAGAAAGTCAGTTTTAAATTGTTTCCTGATGAGGATTATGTAAATAGACTATAATACTTCACACAAAGAAACAGATTACTAAAAGAGGGGGGATGATTGCGGTAATTAAGATCAGGAAAGGCATGACAGAAGTGTATGTATGCTGCTGTTATTCACTGTCTCGTAATAAAAGAACTAGAACTCTGCAAAAGAACTAAGAGACATTAAATAAAATTATCGTTACCCCAAAGCATGGGTTCAAATAATGACAGATTCTAGTTCCTGTTAAACTCAAAGGTACCACATTTTTCTGTGGAGATCATGGAAATGCAAGTCCCTGGGACTGAGAGGGAAAAGTGTTGCAATATCCTTGCCTTGTGCTTTCTTTTTTTCAATCCTGACCATTTCCTCATAGTCTGACTTGTCAGGAAAAGAATGATAGGGTAGGAAGACCTTTAGACTACTCAGTATGCCTGTTTTGTAAGATGTTCTGCAGTTTGATAAAATAGTGTCTTTCATTATGATTTTATTTAAGCCATCATAAAAGGGTTCTATTTGATTTGTTTATTAAATAAGATCACATAAATATTTACTATTTGCTCTCTAGGGACTACTGAAAACAATACATAATCTTTGTTTAACCACGTTGGGTAAACTTCAAATTATTATTTTTTTTAAGTGGTAGTCTTTCATTACAGAATTTGTTTAGAGCATAAAATATCTCTTGATTTTAATATTTATGTTTTGTGTAAAGTTCTGCTGTGATTAGTTCAGGTTCAGATTGGTCTCTATGAACAAGTGAAAGGAAAGATGCCTTTTTTCTTCACCAATGACAGGAAATAGCAAGTATTTTTATGTGTTTTAGTGGAAGTGGAGAATAATCCTTGCCAGCTACGCCAAGAAGAATAGGGAATAGGGAAAAAATGACTATATTATATTCTTAATTAGCTGTTAGCTATACTGTTACTGTTAGCTGTTAACTATTATGTTTAATAGCTGTTAACTATTACGTTTAATAAATTTTATGTTGTGCATTCTTCCCCAGCGCTGAAATGCATGACCTAGAGAGCAGTTTGTACTCATGTAACCATTAAAGAGTTTCAACTCTGCTGGTGTAAATACATCTTAAATTAAAAGTTAAGTTTGCCTGGTGTTCAGTCCGTTTATTTGATACCTCACAGAAACTCTGTTTGCTACATAATAATTTTTGGTTGCTAATAGATGGTAGATGTATCAGTTGGCTTCATCGCTGTCAATGAGTGGACAGGGAAGAAAGAAGGACACCCACATACAGTGTTTTTCCTGCCTAATATGCAGTGATTACTACTTCATACACCTGTACCAGTGACAGATAACTCTGTACCCATTCCAAAGCTGGACATAAGCAAAAATTCACTTTGATCCTGGAGTATTTATTGGACAGAAACCTGACAAGATTTTTGGAAGAATGTGGTGCTTGCACAGCATAATTGTAAAAAGATAGGCAACATTTTTTAGGCAATACAGAGTTGTGGAGACCTTTTAAAGTGAAAACAAAAGCTGACATTTTGATTTGATTTTGAAGGACAAAAGAAGAACCATGAAAGCACTCAAGGTGATGAATGAGAATAATAAACACTAAAATGTGATAATATTTTAATTAGTCTAGAGCCAGACTAGCCATACCTTCTTAAAGAAGCCAGAGATTTGCAAACAACAGAGCAGATTCAGGAGCTTTGGTGAATGTACTTACTGAGTAGATAAAATTGAATGTTTGAAATTGCATCAGGAAAAATCAGAGATAAAAACCATTGCACAACTAAAAAAGGACTAAAGGAAGGAATTTTTAACAGTTCATAAGCATTTTCTTTTTATTTCAACTGACTTCTTTCTAGTTAACTTTTTAATAAACCTGCTTTGTGAAAATTTATTTTTAAATTTTATGTTGACCAACTATGAAGGCTTTTTAGACAGCTCATTCTGTGAAGTCTTGGCTAACTTCCTAAAAACTGGTTAAGTACTGTCATCATCAGAAAACTTTCAGTTCAGAAAAACTGTGCCAGGTTTCTAAAGATACAATCTTGTACTTTGAATTTTTTCATTATCCGGAGGAACATTTCTTTTATTTGCTCAGATGGGAAATAGAAATTTTGAGTATTGACAATAGCTAAAACTGAACATGCCTTTTTTAAAGACAGATGCATGGGTCCAAGAAAGGTAATTCACCAGTTTCTCCAGAGAAATTATGGGACTCGTGTTGCCAGATTTGCAGATGAAGTGAATGTTTTGTGCAAATGCACAGAGCCATGTCTTACAGAGGGGCGTGGTGAGGCATGCCTGTTACGGGTATTCCTTCTGATCTCTGCCATCACACTGCCCCTGTCTTAGGAGAAGTAGGGACAATTCATTAATTTATTTTAAAGAGAGTATTTGCATTACTATTATCTACTGTTATCACTGACACTGGCTTAAAACATTAAAGCCTTAAGCACTGAAACGGTTTTAACAGTATTACAAAACTCTGCAAAGTATTTTGTTAAATCATCATTAGTATTAAATAGTATGCTTAGAAAAAAATACAGCAATCATGCAGGTTACAAAATAAGAATCTAGAGAGAATTAAGCATCATGCCAAGTAGCATTCGCATCAAAGACAAG
This sequence comes from Melospiza melodia melodia, assembly GCF_035770615.1. NCBI lineage: Eukaryota > Metazoa > Chordata > Aves > Passeriformes > Passerellidae > Melospiza > Melospiza melodia. Next base: position 35,574,410 of record NC_086226.1, read on the forward strand.
AAACAATATGACATATTTTTTTAATGCTATTCTGTACTTATTCAGTCATCTCTTATTATATAAGAAGTCTACCTATCAATATCGATAGTGTTTGCCTCCCTATATATTGTGAGGTAGCAGTCTGTAAAAACAGAGCCTAAAGGGATGTAAGTACTTAGTGAGGGAAGAATGAAGCTAGAGGTAGCCAATGCCATTACAGCAATATGACACAAACAGGGGAAGGCTTTTGTGATGATAACTTAGCAAGAGTTGCTGGCAGCTGAAATACAGTATTTGGTCATCTGGGAAGATGACAAATACAACATGATGTACAGAAACGTTCAGTAGTAAAATGTAGGAACAGCAGGAGAGAGATGATTGATGTTGATGATGAGTAAGAGATTAGATAGAATGGAAGAGAAGCAGAAAGTAGATTAAAAATAAGATGAAATCTCATTGAATTAGAATATTCAGAATACTTTTTAAAATTATTTTTTCATATAGATTATTGATGCACATAACCACAGAAGCAGAAACAACCTCAAGTTGCTGTTTGAAATTCCCTGGTTTTTATTGTCTACATGGTCATGGTAAAGAGAGAAATTGTCCACAAGTTAAATTCACTGTTAAGATACAATTTATTTACAAACAAATGTGAACAAAAGTCATTACAACTCCCCCTCCTGAAGGCAAATGTATTAAAATTACTATAATTGTAATTTGTATGTCATCAATATACATGTACAAGTCTTACCTTTAAAATCAAAGTAAGACATTTTATGGTCTAGAATGTGTGCAACCTATGCATTTGGATCTCTATGACATGCATGAGACCATGCAGCTTCATTCCTGGATATCATTCCTTGGCTGTTACATAATATTCTGACTGTTTGGTACTTTTTGTGTTATGATTTGGGGGAAGAAAGAAAAAGCAAGCAGGTAATTCACCTAGTTACTTAAAAAAAAAAAGATCTGCATCCCAACTACCTTCCAAAATTCCTTCAAGTCTCCCAAAGTCAAGTGACTTTTACACTGAGATATGTGAATTAATTACTCCCATTTTAGTACGTATCCTAGCAGTTGAGCTAGCCAAGTGGCTTCTATTTGTGAGTATTGATAATTATAGAATAATCACAGATGATTATGTTTTCTGTGATAATAATCACAGGCTGAGCATGTTTTCGAAGGTCATTATGCCCTCCCACAGTCCTCTTGTTTCTTGATTCCGTTATTTTCAGGAAAATAAACAGCCCAAGAGAGAAAATATGAGTTCTACTTTTTCTTTGAATTTCTGAGAGGGACTGGACACAGTAGCTATTGAATAATTTTCATAAAATTGGTAAATAGATTTCTTATTTAATAAAGAGTGAGATATTTAGTTATGCAGAATAGCCAATGCAAAATGTGTATACATGCATTTAATGTGGCTTTATGGCTTTTGGCATTAATTTTCAAACTTACTCATTTTCTTTTCTCACAATCTGCTTATTTTTCGCAATATACAAGCTAACTTCATGGGTTCATATTTTAATTTGTAAAAGCTGAATTTTTTATCTATAAAATAGCAAGAGGTAACTGTCTTCCAACTTTTTATCTCTTTATTTGCTTAGTATTCTGAACATCACTGTTAACTGGTAAAGTGATGCTGTATTAGTTTGAATTCAAACTAATAGTAGGAATGTGCAAAAAACTTCACTTATAAATAATTCTCACTGAAATCTGACAAGCTGTATTTGAGTGGAAGAAGATCTTATATTTATTTCCACTCTAGAGTAAAACCACCAAATTTGTCAAGTGAAAATAATTGTAATTGTGATGGAATGCAATTTACAGTATTTCACAGAGGAAAAAGTCCAAATGAAAAGTTGTCACTGTCCTAAAGGCCTGAGAGATGTTAATTTAAGGTATTGGCCATAAATGATCCAAAGAAATGCCAAATTCAAGTATGGCTTTTATGTATTGATTTGTAATCAATAACTTTAAATTCTGCATTTATTTTGTTTACACACCTCTGAAGAAAAACTCTGAGATTAGCTACCAAAAAATTTGTACTTATAATTTTGAAAATAATATGGGAAGTTAGAGCTGTATGAAATAAATATTTTTAAGAACTGTTATTGCCATTGGAACCTCTATTCATTGTTTTGGTTGGGGTTTTTTATCCTTTCCATTTTGTATATTTCTGGTTGATTTTGTTGTATTCTCTTCTCAGATCCCCAAAGGATTTATAAAGTTTTAAGAGAGGGGAGATTATTCTTAGATATAAATCCCAATAGTTTTGCTAATACCCGACAGCAAGAAGCATTGTTTGGCTGGTGCTTGATTCTGTAGGACTGACGTTTTTGCAAGCCTTTTGTTTTGACAAATGACATGTACATCAGTGACACTTCCACAGTTTGGGATTTCTACATAGTTTTGTCTGTAGCATGTTCTTCTTTTTTGTAATAAATGCCTTATGAAAGTCACAAAGCAGACATCTAGCTGTAACAGTGGTTCCCAGCTCTGCCTTATGGAAAGGAGTGTCCCTTATGGAATCAAGTCTTGTGTCCCATATGAAAAGCTTCAGGACATGGCATTTTCAGATTTTCACAGTAACTGATTGCTTATCTAGACTCTTTCAGATAGGGGTCTTTGACACCTTTAAAAAGCAATATCTGTGTGTTTCTCACTAAATTGCCTGCATACAACTGATTTATTCACATGCAGAGGCCATCAGTATGCACAGTGAGTTCAATAAATCACATTTTAAGCATGCACAAATTACTGCTTAAACACAACTTACCTCTCTGAGACTGCAATAGAATTTAACACTTAAATCAAAAGCCCAGCAAAAGTCTATAACTGTAAGACAGACAACATAGTGAAAGTAAAAATGGTTTCAGGAAAGGAAAGTACATTTGGTACTAAGGTACAAATGTACCTTAAGTACATTTTACATCCAGGTTTTCTAGAGCCCAACAGCTGTCAAAAAGTAGGACGTGGATTTTGGGGATGGAAAAGAAAATGAGAGATATTTAAGCTGTCATGTAAGTCATGGTTATAAGGTGCTGGCAGCCAGCAAGAGACCACAGATAATATTAGAAGGGCAAGGGCAGTGAAATATGCAAGGAAAGCAGAGAGAAAGTGAGAGGAAAGTAAGAGCAGGATAGTGAGGGATTTTGGAAATATGATTTTGCTGTGGAAAAGGCCTTGGAAGATGATAGTAGAAGTTTTAACATAGAAAGCTGAAGGTTCTGGTCTGCATCCAGGAGAAAGAAAAGTTTATCATTTTATATGACTCTCTCTAGATAAAAAGACTTCTGACACAACAGGTGTGTGGAGCTGAAATAATGAGGCAAGAGGGTGGTAAGGTTCAAGCTTTTCATGCAGAAGAAGTGGATCTCTGGATCTGAGAAGGATGGTGGTTTCATTAAAGGGCCTTAGTTTGGGGAAGGAACTGGATATTTTGGGAACTTGAATTTCAGTGGAGAGCTTGAGACTGAAAGCTTGGGGCATGAGATGAGAAGTTAATGGGACATGCTTGCAGTCATTCACGCAGAATAAGTGCTGCTCTCTCATAAACCTTTCTAGCAATATATGATTTTTCTTTCTTGGAAATACAAATCTCACAGCTCATCTTAACTAGAAAATCTTGCAATTTAGCTATTATGTTAGCCTAATCAGAATATAATGCCTCTTGATGTGCATATGGGAGAAAGCTGGCATTTATGCAAGAAGTTTGGGATGATACCTTGTTTGTCAAAGCATGAAAGCAACATAAAAACACCTGTATACTTGAAAAATTATAGAATACTTGGAAATTTTTGTTCTTTTCCTCCATGCTCTCATCAAGTCTGCAGGTGACAACAAATTGGAAGACTCAGTGGTGGGGCTGCTATTCAGACAGGACAAGAAGTTGGAGAAATGCAGGTGCTGCATCAGACAAAGACCCTTTTGCCAGGCACCTCAAAAAAAAAAAAACAGACCCAAGTAGGAGATGGAAAATACAGTGTAAAAGAGCACATAGCAACTCAAACTGAGACCTTGTCAGAATGACACAGTGGTCTGTGTAAAGTGATACATATACAGCTGGTAAAATTTATAGTGATATTAAATTATTCACTTCACTAACGATAGTAAATTTGAACTTGACAACTAACAGTTATTTTGATCTGTGACCTGGAGATAGCAACAGAACACATTTTCATCAGGCCTGCAGAGAACAGCAAAGTTAGGGACAGATTGATAGACTCAACACAGGGCTACCATTCAGAGATACATTGACAAGCTGTAGAAATGTTCTGGAAGGACTCTGAAATTCAAAAAGGACAAATGCTGAGACCGGCACCTGGGAAGGAAGAGCTCTTGGCAATGAGACAGGTTGTGCACTGAAAGCCTGAGGACGGATCTCTGGAAAGAGCCTGGGCATCCTGGTGGAGAGCAAACTGTGGGTGAGCTGGAAGTATGCCCTGGCAGTGAAGAAAGCCAGCAGCATCCTGGGCTTTGTGAACAGGAGTAGGATATATGAAAAACTGTGGACGAAGCTTTTATCCCCTACTGCTCAACAGACCACATCTAAAATCCTGCAGTTTTGCCTTCCTCCCTTGTACAGGGAAGTAGACTGGAGCAGGTTTAGCAGAGCGACCCAGGTTTGGCTGGGATGCTCAGAGGCCTGGAGAACCTGACCCAGAAGAAGAGGCTGAAAGAACTGGCTTCTTCAGTCAGGGAGAGGGTAGGCTTTGGGGAGGATCTTCAGTCAGCCTTATCATACCTCTAAGGAGACCACCAAGAGGACAGACCACCTGTTCACAGTGTTCTGTGGCAAGTGGATGAGCATTAAGGCATATGAAGAGTTCAGATTGCAAGGAAAACACTTTCACTATGAGGACAGTCAGGTGTACACAGAGGCATTAGTCATCTCCATAATGCATAATATTCACTGTAGTGTGCTGTAAATCAGCTATTGCCAATTAAAAAAAGACATTTGGATAATACTGGGATTAATTTTTTGAAAACATTTCATGCACAGCCACAATAAAAAGGTAAGCAGGAATAATAACAAAATATTTTGTCATTGTCTGGATTTGTGGTGATCCCACAACTCAAATTTTGCACATAATTTTAGACTACATCATCTCAGAGAAAAATAAAGGAGGGTGAAGCATAATGTGGAAAGGATAGTCTGAAGTTTTGAAGCTTTTTCCATACAAAGAAAATTCAAAAGTTCTTTTGTTTGGAAAGCGTATTAGAGAAAACAGATACTAGAGATCTGTAAAATTAAGAATGGCATAAAGATGTTGCAGAAAAGATTATTCCCTGTCTCTCAGAGGCATTCTTGCATTAGCAATTATATCAGCTATAATAGAGCACAAAAATTGATGCTATGAGGTCAGATGTCCACATTTGCATGTGAAGCAATTTGTAGTCCCAAGGGCTAAATGCCCATTAGTGGTTGAAGCACATTACTGGAACACTTCTGAGCTCTAAGAACTCATCTTCTGTTTCTAGTTTTACCTGAAAGGAAAACAATTTATTTACTCCAAAACTGCTCCACCAGGGGACATAAAGTACAGTAAATGGAGTCAGTGTGAGATCTGGTTCACAAGCATGCAGAGACAGGTGCAATGCTGTTTTAACACATTGTTCTGGAAACAACTTCCAAAGATCTAGCTCACTAAGCTGCCAGGTGCTGCAAGGGCACATATGGGAAGGTCTCAGTCTATACTTGCATTTTTTCTCACAGTCTTTCAATAGCTCTTCTCATCCATGCAGAAAGAAGAGGCTGTGCCAAAATTATGTACTTTGGTATATCTGATAACCTCAGAACACTTGTTCATACATAATTCAATTTTACGTGAGCCCTTTTAATGTAAATGGTTATTGTAGCTTGCATATTATTCATTTGGGAACATTTTTAGAGTAAAATTTTCTATCTTGTACCTTCTATTTTCTAGTTTTAAAAAAGTAGGTCAACTTATAAAATTGAGAGGATATCTTCATTTTTTTTTGTAGTTTTATTTAGTGCTTTGCTAGTACTTCATAGAAGGTTGCAAAGTGCAACAGATGTGCCTACTGATGCTTACTGAAAACCTTTTATGTTTGCACACTTTGGTGCATATAAAAGTGTGATTTGCACAAAACGTTGTTTTTGTTATCTAGTAACAGGTTCCCACTAACAGTCTGCCAGACTCTGCCAGCACTGTGCATGCATATTCATGTGACTTCAGTAGAAGTTCTTGTTCAGAGTGTAGCAACACAGGCATATGCAAGAAAGTTAAATAAAATATATTTTTTGCACAAATACATGCCCATACATTAATTATTTGGGGACAGTATTGTTTGGGGATTGAAATCATGTATGATAGGATTTTTTTTATGTAGTAGAAAAATACATTTAAAGATGTTTGGTGCTCCCTCAGGTCTTCTGTTTCATAATTCAAACCCCTACTCTATGTTGCTGTTCCATTTTTGAGGAGCTCTACATCTCTCAGCTTTTATCTGCAGATGGTTAAGAAATGTGGTTTACACTCTAGCTGGAAATACAAAAGGTATTTTTCTGTTCAGAAATTATTAAAGAATACAGAATGCATCATAAAAATTTCTCATTCCATGAGAACAGAGGAAAAATCCAGAGTACAACAGTCCTTTATCAGAATCGGACAGATTTTCTGCCTTTGCAACACAGCTCCCAGGCTCTTTTTTGTGCCACAGCCTACTGTTTGACACAGCTGCACAGACTCTTCTCCAAACTCATGTCTTGACATAGGGAAGAGGTCTGCTTCCACAGTACCTCTCTTGCTACTTGGAGAAGTCTGGGGGACAACGAAGAGGACAGACCTTTTGGCAGGACCCCACACTCAGGCCATGTTGGAGACACAGGATTTTTACTTCCACTTGACTTGTTTGCATCTGCCTATATATTTTTAAGGTGTTATCAGCATAGAAACAGTGATTTAAAAATTGAATTTTCACCTGGTATGCATTATATTAAACATAATGAGTATTATAATAAAGCAAGCACAATTCATTTAGAAGATTTATTTATTTTATCTTTGAAAGATAACCTCCGATTCTAGTAAAATGAATTCAAATGTGTATCAACTGTTGCACTATATAGGTTCAGATCTGGATATTTTTGATTACCGAAGAATTCAGATGAGTAGAACCCATCTTAGGGAACCCATTTTAACCAATTACTGAAGAGATTCATTACAGTATATGGAGCCTTTCACTTCTAGATCACTAAGTCAAACTCAGTGAAAGAAGGCACCAAAAGAGAGGTGCTCATAAATCTGAATAACTTAAGCAGATATCATTACTTTATTATGGTAGAGAAATCCATATACAAACAAACATATTATTTTCTAGACGTGGAACTTAGAGTTACTTTTTAAGGAACACAGTGTTACTTTTTAAATCCTTCAAAATCAATTCCAAAGATAGCTTCTTGTCCAACAAAGTGATGAAACTTAGCAGTGAGGTGTGAGATTTCCTGCTTCTATTTGTCTTTTTGATAACTGGAGGAAGGAGTGTTAACTTTTTTTGCTAGTCAATCTGGTTCTTTTTAAAAAGATTTTTATCTCCTTGTCTGTTTTTCAGCAGGTTTTCGAAGGCACTCAAATACTGTGACCAGGAGGCATTTCCCACATGCTGCTCACAGGATGGACTTCATGGACTTCGAGGATGATAGCCGTGGATGGCGGTTTGATATGGACTTGGTGATCATATACATTTATTCAGTCAACTGGATAATAGGATTTATTGTTTTCTGTTTCCTTTGTTATTTCTTTTTCCCTCTTTAGGCTGTAGAAATAACAGTTAAGGAAAATGAGAGTCATGGGAACAGAAAAATTGTGAATAGAAAAATATTGAAAAAAGGTTAAAATGTTTGATACTGCATTTTTATCATTCAGAATTGGAATAGACTGCATCAAGCATGCTGTGCAGCTGTTCATTATTTCTCCTATATGTGACAAAGTACTTGAGTTTGGTTACAAATGTAATGTGAAATCTACATCATCCTTCATTCAGTGGGAGTTTTGCCTTTGGGAAATTTTGATGGGAAAAGAATTTACCCCTAATTTATAAAATGATTACTCTGTAGAAGTACTCCCAGTTTTTAGGGGAAGTCTGTGTACTACAAAAGAATGTAATCTATACAGTCATTTAGGGGTTTCACTCTGTGTTGACACACTTCACTCACTCATTGGTGCTTCAATTCCTCATACATAAAAGCAATAAAGATGCTTCCCATTTTTACTCAGATCCTTTGGGAGCAGGAGAAGTGCTGTACCATGCATTGCGCAGACATTCATCAGAGCTATTTCAGTGCCATGATCCAAATCCTGGAAAATTTTGACAACTGATAGACCTGTCAGCATTCCACTGTGATATTTTGAGCCTATTAACCAAAAAGAAAAATTACACTGCAGTGTGCTGCCAGTTCATCTTTTCTGCAAATATTAATCAAAAGGAATCAACTAACAACCACAAGTTCTGCACACAAAGAAGAATTTTTGTGCAGATTCCCACTGTAGCACCATACCTTTTTTACCCATTCAGATGAGCGTGTTTGGATCCAGCAAGACTAATGGAGGGCAAGCAGCAGGCCTGTTGGCTATGATGCTGTTAGACACTGACCCAAATAAACACTGGAGACAGAAGCATTCTCCAGTATAAGAAATCACTATCATTATTAAATTGCTGTAAAAATTGAGGATACTTTTAAATGTGGGCTCTCCAGGACTTTATGTCTCATGGGACCAGACATAAGAGGGCACAGTATTTATTTGCACCTTTCTTGTGAAACTATTCTGAAGCACTTTGTAGTTACTCTAAATAAAAATTGATGAGGTACAGTACCAAACTGCAACCAGTTCAACAATAATTCCAGACTTGCTATTTAGACAGTATTTTTAAGTGGAAGAGCATCTCTTAAATTATAGTACAAGATACTAGAAATGAATGTGGGAATCGGGTTCTGAAGAATGGCACACAGTAGTTTAGGGCTTTACTTTTCAGGGAGGTACAAGGAAGTTTTTATTTCTAGTGGCCTGACTCTTCAAAGTACACTGTACTTTCATCTAGAAAAGCATGTGAGTGTAGGTATATTGTCCCTCTAGTATCAGAATTTGTGTGGGAGACCTGTGGTTTTTCAGTAGGTGGTGTACTCCCCTGTTCTAGCAGAGAACAAGGAGAAATATGTTGTGGAAGGTGCCATCTGCCAAATGTGATGGAATGAAATCAGAGTTTTATTAAGAATGATCTTATATTCCTTTACTGGAGCAGCTCCAGCATGGTCAGCCTCTTACAGGCTATGAAGAGATCAGGAAAAGAAACTTTCACTTAATCTGAAAATCAGCAGTAAATCAACTACAAATATTTCATTTCTAACAGGCTGCATAAAACAATCTTTTCAAGAACATATGAGTAGAACTAAAAATTACAAAAACTACACTGATTAGACTAAATAATCTGTTGTCTTTTTTAATATATGCAAATTTAAAGAGATGTAAGATCTGAAATTCCCCATCACCACATACTTGTGGCTTTGCCAAAAATACATTATTGTAATAAGAATAATCCACATCCAGTTACTTTGTCTCTTCCTAAAAGTGACTGGCTCTATTATTAATGGCATTAAGCATAATCTTTCTAAAGTTTTAAGGCTGGAATAAAACATTTGGTGGAAGTATTTTAAAAACTAGGGGGTATAAGTCATACGCTCCTATTTGGCTACATGCAGATGTGTGGGTGTGTATGCTAAAATATTATCCACAAATTTAAACAGTTCTCTCATATAAGCCAGGACTGCCATTCTAACTTCAATTTTTGTTTGCCTCTCTAAATTTCTGAAATTACAGCTCATATGTCAGAAAAGGGAGAGACCAACTCCCTGTTAAAAAAAAATTGCTTCTACATTTTGATCTCAAAAAACCTAAAATAAAAAAATGTCATGAAAAATTACTTTAAGTGATATAGTCTAAAATTCCAGTAATAATATTGTTTAAAATTTTAACGAGGCTGCCTGGTAAAGCAATATCCTTCAGTAAATATTCAAAAATATATTAAGACATAAGAAATATAATATAGAAGCTAACTAGTTATATAAGAAAAAGTTACACCATTTTTAATAGCATGTTACCATGGTTTTATTTGAAAAAGGGCCACAAAGAAGAGTAAAAATACAATTTAATATTGGCTTCTTTTGTACATTTTCAACAAGAATTGATGACTGAGAGAGACATTTTTCTAAAGTTAGTAGGACTCACAGTTTTGCAGGACATTTCTAATTGTTTAACTCTACCTTTCTTCAAGGCCTAAACAGTTTCTTGAGCAATATTGTTTCATTTTATTTGAATTATTATTAATTCCACAGGAAGATTATTCTTAAATTATTAAAAGTGTACATTATGAAGGCTACTCCAACTCTGAGAGATCAATCCTCCATAGGAGGAAAACACCAAAGAGGTATAGAGTGGAGATGCACATTTTTTGTCATATATCGGGATTTTTTGAGATACATATTTCTGTAAAAATGCAGAAACCATTTAAAAGCTTAAATTTGGTTTTCCTTGAAGTCTGCTGTAAAATTCTGTCAATATCTCTTCAAGCAAGAGCAGGTCCTTTGTAGGCTATTTTCTGGTTCAATTGATCCTGATAAGCAAGTGTGTATTTGTAACTATCGTAGTGTTAAAATGTTTACAATAAAATTTGGGTTGTTTTTAATATTTTGCAGTCATTTCACTAGATTTTGCTTGGTGGAATTTTTTTTTTATTCATTGTATTCTATGATATCCCTTTTGTTTCTGCTTGGGGAGCAGCAAAGTTTTGCTGATTTTTTCACTACTGGGATTAACTTTTTTATATTAGCAGCCTTTTATTTGTTTCATTACTTTCCAGGCATCTTTTGTCAGAAATCATCTGGGGGCATGGTCTGGTTCTTAACATATTCTGATAATGAAGAATTCTCAGTACTGGCACTGTTAGTCAAGACCATTTAGCAGTTGAAGACAGCAGAAACCCAGGACAAGACTTAGGTATCACATTTACTGGAAAAGGACCTTCATGCCTACTCAGAAGTGTGTGAGTTTTTTGTCAGCCATTGGGTATGTTTGTAGCTCCCCTACCTGCCAAAGGTTCAGTCATCTTGCTTCTCTCATGAGACAACTCCAAAAAAAATCCCAAAAAATAGCTGCTCAGGGAGCAGCTGCTGTGAAGCACAACAGAGTCTTTCATGGCTTGTGCCTGCCTACAGAAGCTCAGATCCAAGTGAAGCTTTTCCCAGTATTCTGTATATACACCTCATGTTTTTATCACATGTCAGCTGCTTCACTTAGTGATACTGAGATGGAAAAGAAGGAAGAACCAGTGTGCTTTGTCATTTTTAGAGAAAATTATTGCTGATAACATGAAAGTCTGGGAGTAAGATTATCTATTGTACCTATCATCTGACAAGTAACTGTCTTCATGGTGTGTAGTGTTGCTTTTTGGATGTGTTTTCAGGATCTTTTGTTCTTTGCTATCCTGACAACATTATAACTATGAGATGCACACTCCTCTGGGGAATTCTAGGTCACAGATGAACAGAAAAGAAAGATAGGATATCAAGAGCATCTGCTGGTGTTCAGCCCCATACCCAGGCAGAGGCTGTGAGGAAAGATGCTTTGGATTGCTCTGGATATGGACCAAGACACCAAGCTATCCTTAGAGATGCCTTTTATTTACCAGAAAGTTCTAAGGCAGACAGTACTAGTATAGTTTTCTGTCTCAAACACAGTTACCACAGACAGACTTTTCCATGAGATAAACACAGAATGGAGTGACAGAACTGCCCAACTCCAAGCCTGGCAGATCTAGCTAGCACATCCTGGGTAATCAGACAAAAATTCACAGTGACAAAGTGTGTAAAGAATCTGCTGCTCGTATGCTTATCGCTGGTCAAACAAAGATCTGATCAGCAGGTTATGGGACAACTGGCATCTGCAACCACCATGCCTCTGTGCATACGTGAAACTTGAACTGTGAATTAAGACACCATGAGGAATACATGAGACAAGATAAAGATGTTGTCTGAGTGTTATCTCAGGCCTAGGGGGAAGTAAACAAAGCTGGGGAGAAGAATGTGTCAGTGATAATGGCTGATTCTATGGGCCAAGAGGAAAGCCAACTCACCAACTGTGCTGAAGTCAGCTCAGGCTGGGTAAAAGGTAATTCTGGCAGGCAGAGATTGCAGCCACCAACTCACAACCCAGAGGAAGACTGAGCATGAGACTCAGTATTAGCACTAGAAGTGAGGGAATCCTTTAGCCAATAGAATAAGAGAACTATGTAACCAATGACCATTAGTTCCTTTGCTTACAAAAATGTATAAATAGTGAAAAGCTTTGAATGACCTCAGAACCCTACCACAAAGAACCCTGGGTTAAGAAGGATCAAAAGGACACCTCTGGATCCATGAGTGGTGACTATCTTTTGCTCTCTCTTGCTTTCTTCTCCCTTGCTCTCTCTCTCTCCCTCTCCCTCTCATTTTATTGTTAAATAAAATCCATTTATTGTTAAATAAAATCCATATGGTCCCATTTGCACTTTAGTTCAGGCCAAGGCTTCTATCAGTAATAGTATCCTTAACAAACTGTGAGGTGGATTTAAAACTGGCTTGAAGAGCAAGCTCATAGTGCTGTGATTAGTGGCACAAAGTCTACCTGAAGGCGAGTAGCTAGTGGTGTATCCCAGAGAACAAACCTGCGTCCTATCCTGTTCATCATCTTCAATAGTGACCCGGATTATGGGGCAGAGCATACCCTCAGCAAGCTGCAGAGGACAAAATAGGAAGAAGTGGATAGTACACCGGAGGGTTGTGCTGCTGTCCAGTGGAACTTTGGCTGGAGAAATGGACTGACTGGAACATCATGCTGTTCAACAAGAGCAGTCCTGCACCTGGGAACAGCTCCCCCATGCCTCAGTACATGCAGGAGGTAACCCAGCTGGAAAGCAGCTCTACACTCCCAGAAAACCTGGGAGTTTTGGTAGACTTCAAATTGAATATGAGCCAGCAGTGCATCCTTGTGTCAAGAAGGCTAAGGGTGTCACAGAAGATGGTCCTGCCTTGGCTCAGCATTGGTGGTTCCATCTCTGCGGGGGCTCTGTCCAGTTCAGGGCTGCCCTGTCCAAAGGGAATACAGAGTTATTAGTGAGATGCCAGCAAAGGACCACGGAAATTATTAAGAGAATGAAGTCTCTCTCATATGAGTCATTCTGTGAAGTCATCACACAAGAATTGACTGGTTGAGGACTAGAATAAGGGAATTCCTGAATAAGAGGTAAATAAAACAGAAATGGCTGAGGAGAACATCATGTCTTCCCTTAAAAACACAAAGCAGTATAATGCTAGAAAAACTTGGCCCACATTTTTATTCATTTCTGTACTTTTCTGTACATATCCATCTAGAATTAATTACAATTTTCTCTTCTTTCACTGTTATCTTGATTCAATATGACCAGTCTCTCTTTGGTAACCAGTTCAATCTTTAAAAAGTTATTTTTCTTTTTACTGATTGAAATCTGTGGTTGTTGCAGTTCTCTGCAGTACTTATAAGAGCACTAAGGAAAGAATCACAGAAGGTTTATTTATATTATTTCCATATTAGTAATCCTAGTGTCAGAAATTGATATGCCAACTTTATATCTAAACTTGTTATTCAAATGTTCAAGTCTAAAATCTAATTTTTTACAGGTAAGGGTTTGAATTCAAATTTCAAACAGTACCTCCTATTTTGTCTGCCTCAATTTGTCGTTCCCAATATGAGACCTTCCTTTTAAAGTGACCTGATGCAGAATTGAAGATCATATTTCTTCAAAATGGATTCTTTAGGATTTCAAATATTGGGATCTAAAGCCTTAAATGGATGTGTTTATGATGGATTTCAGCAGTGATCTGGATCCCAGCAGAATCAATGAGAGTCATTACTCTAGAGTACGGTTTCTCATATACACCTGCAACTGGATTTGTGTCTTACAAACTTTTTGTATTACTGTAAAATGTATTTTGATAGCATTTCTGGAGTTTTCAGAATTTCTCATGAAAGCAAGTTCAAATTTTATGTTTATTTATATTTGATTACTCTATGACTGAAACTAAACTGAACCTCCAGAGTCTTAAATCTTTGTAGCTGTGATATAACACTGGAAAAAACAATAGTCTATAATAGCTTAGTAAAATTACATAGTTAAAAATAACTTATATAATAATCTATTTAATTTTGTACCAAACATCTTCTTTGGTTGAAATATTTCTACATTTCTGACGAGGCACTAAAATGTAGGCCTATTTGAAAGTACTCTACACCATTACACTGTGGAAGTTTAATCATAAAATGTAATAATGTATAATTGAGGACATTCAACTTTTCACTCGATCATAATTTTTACAGGTTTTTTATTGTTAAAAAAAGTTCCTAAAAGAAGACCATGTATAATCCCACATTTTTTCCAGGAGGTTTTACTAAAATTATTTTATTACAGACAAATCCTACATGACAAACTTCATCTCTGATGAACACTGCAGAAAATGTCCTGACTAAGCCGACAAATTTGATCACAGGAACGCTTCTGGACAAGTCATCAGACTGACACTGGGGGAAAAAACAGCTCAGGGCTTGCTTCTCAAGGAAAGACTCTCATCTGGGCAGAGTTATGTAGGAGATCAAATGGATTTCCTTGTCCTTTGAGCGCTGTCCAGGGCACTCTGTAGTCTCCCCTGGCACTTTGGGGTCCTCAACTGAGCAGGTATCCTATAACAAGTCCTCAGGAGCTATACAGGGCATCTGACAACACACACTGATTTTCCTTTTCTGCTCCATTAAAAGATTCCCCAATAATCCCAGGTTTCTTAAGGTATATAGGTTCACCTATGACTGCTGGAATCTATCCAAAGAAGGCAAGATTGTGTGCTGTTATTTTTCATTGCTTTCTGTCCTCTGGGGCTGCTCTTCTATTTCAATCAGTTTGTTTTGCTAAGGCATGACATACCACTCTCTCAAAATTCTGAACTTATAACCAGGTGGGAATCTTAACCTGACTTATTCCACAGCCTTTAATGAAATTTGTGGCATATATAAATGGAAGGAAAATATATACGCATGGCGAAGAGGAACAAAACACCTTGTGGTACTAGATATAAATAAAAACTCAGGATGTTTTCAAAGAAACTTCTGTGTCTCTGTAAAAAAGATGCCAGGAGCCAGAGTATGGTTGGTTCTTGCAAGAAAACAACCATGAAGGTGTAAAATAGCAGATAAGCAAAGGACAGCAAAGCAACTGCTTCCAGGGAGGTAGTGGATATCAGTACTGGGTAGCAGTGCCAGGATAAATGCCCTTCAGCCTGGCTTAGAAAACTCAAGATCAGTATTAATAACACAAGATTATTTTACTGACCACTGCCTAGAAAACAACTGACTGTTCCCTCAGTTCTGTTTGAGGCTGGTAGGAACAGAAGAGTGGCTTATGAGCCTATTTCCTCGTTGTACCTGAGGAGATGAAACCCCTCAAGGTCTTGGCTCAGGCTGCCTAGCCCTGATCTTCTTAAGGGCTCTTTACACATTGGTCCCTGGTCAGGAAAGTATGCTGCTTCATTCAGGATTGTTCGTGGTATATGGAAATGCTACTGAAAAGGCCCCACAGGACTGTTCGAAATTTAAAATCTATCTGTTAGCACTTCCTGTAATATTGTAGCAGCAGTCACTGTCCTGTGTGCACTTAGCTAACTAGTTTTTGAGTTTAAAAAATATTCTGGAACTCAATACTACAGAATATTACTCTGTATTACTCAACAGTAATGCTGCCATCCCTCAGCCACTTTTTTTATTGTCCACTCTACTTTACAATGTAATGAAAGACTCCTTCAGCTTCATGCCCTTGAAATCTCAATACTAATTTACAAATTAAATAAATTTGCTCCCAGGATTTCTAGATTGATGATATACAAGTGATACAAATCATTATGCTACTGTATTAGTGATGGCTTATTTAAATTTGTACTTTGGTTTTAGGATGAGAAAACTGCACTAATTATATTCTGACTTTTCAGTAGATACCATTTCACTTATGAATAATCTATTTCATTTTCCATCAAACATTTTCAACATTTAGTTGAAGTATTTCCACATTTCCATTAAATCATTAAAATGAAATCAGCAATAACTTAAAAATGCTCCCTATGCAATATTTTATCCTCAAACAAGACAATGAAGCAGAGACTGTAAATGCCACCAATAAAAGGATTATGATAAGTCATTTGATACTGATGAAAACATTAAAAAATAATTATTTCAAATCCTTTTTACTCTGTCATTCAAAAAAAATAGTATTAAAATGCTAATCATGTAATATATTCCACTGTTTCTGAGCCTGAGAATGAAATTCAGACTGTAGAGACAATAAATCTCATGTAGCTTTACAGTATTACCTGTATAAAGTGAAGGATATCAGATATTGACAGAAAAAATTAGCTGGCCATCCTGGTAAATTAAAATGGAAGTGTAATACTTAAAAAAATCCTATATAATACCTATCTACCTAAAGTAACCCCTGGTTTGGGGGATAGTAACTCTTCATATAATCAGGCTGCTACCCAAGAAATGATGGTTACACTTACAACCAAAGTGTGAAAATAACTGAAATTCTCAAAAAACTGTCCTTAATCCATACAGTATAAATCCTTGGGGAGATGCATGATTCCAGAATTCATTACCAGTCAGAGCATGGCATCAAATGATGCCTGCAAGACAACACGTTCCAATTAGAAATGTATGAGGTAAGAATGTGTTTGCCTTGCAGATGGCTCTACATGGCTAATGTATGCATTTCAGCTGTCAGAAGTTAAACTAGTTCTAAAATAATTTGAATTAAATTTCAGGGCAGGAAGAATATGCTAATTTTCTTTTACATTTTATCAAGAAGAGAATGTGTGTAAGAAGTTAATGTTACAGTCAAATTATAACCCTCTCTGGTTCCGTCTTATAGAATTGGATTCCACCTTTTATCTTTTTTAAAACTTGGGAATTAAAAGAACATATACGTTCATAAAACAGCTCTATGGTCACAGATTTTTCCGATGCATATACTCCAGTTTCACATGAACAGCAATTTCAAGACCTACAAAATCATCTGATAGTTTTCTTTACACTCACCTGGGAATCAAGCCTCACAAACTAATTTTTATTTGTCATGTAGGTTATGATTTAAATTCTAAACTACAAAAATTACATAATGGTATTAAACTGTCAAGCCATACTACTATTTTATCTCTAATTCTGCTTAAGAGAGGAATCTAGTATAATGGTAACAATAGCATACATGAAGATACTCTTCTCTTTCCCTGGGTATTCCTGAATTGTTTTATTTTCAGAGTAATTTGCAGGTCTGATTGTCATTATTTTTAATCTTTATTTTCATGCAGAGTCTAGTAGAATGTTCAATGTGCAAATCACTTGGGGCTTCTCAAGTTAAAGGCACTCTTACAAACACTGGGGAATATATAAATACAAATATTACAGTGTTAATATAACAGGTTAACAAATTTTTTGGCAACAATAACAAAATTATCTTATTACCATAATTTAAATCAAAGGGCAGCCAAATTATATATGCATGACTTGTTAGATACTAACTATATATGCATGATTTAGTTAGATACTTTAAAAAAAACCCCACAACACACCCCTACCCCTGGGGTAGCATTTACTGCTTTACAAGAAGTTTAACATTAAAAACCTTTCAGGAATGTCTCTGACCCACTGGCTGGAAGGACATTTCTGGAAGATTCCTACTAGCTTCCACACACTGCTTAGCTAAGTACCCTCATCAAGAAAAGGAGAGAATGTCTAAACCCTTAAATAGAGCAGAGAGCAAATTGCTTCAGGCAGCAAAATATAAATCACAATGTTATTTAGTAAACAAGGTTTCTGGCTTTTGCACCAACTGAAAAGAAAGTTGAGTTTGTTTCACATCTCAGTTTTTTTACAAATACTAGTAAAGCAATCCAAGAATTATTATTCTTGATTCAAGAAATATTTTCATTGTCAGTTAGCATCATCAGTAATCAGAAATGAGATCATAGCAATCATATTTTTTATTTAAAAGGACTTCATTTATTTTTAAATAAAGTCCTTTTATTTAAAAGGACTTCAGTAAAGACTCTGGACTGTCTCTTTGAAAAACACTACCATAATCAGCATTATGTCAGAAAAACATTACATAGAATTAATACAAAAATTATATTTTTAATTTTATTGAAATTATTTGGGTTTTAAACATTAAAAATGGACAGGTTTCATTATTAGGTAACATTATCACTTAGCATTAATTAAAATGTAGTAAAATTAATTAAAATGTAGTAATAGTGCTAAATTTTTTAAAATCTTCAAAATGCAACAGCAACTGTGGGTAATTTTCTTCCTGAAAGGCAAAGCAGTGGGTTGAATGACTGCACAGTAAACAAGTCACAGTAAAAGTACAAAATCAAAGACTTAAAAGAGAAAATATCAAAGTCCTAGAAGAGAGTCTTCCGAAGCGATAAGGATGAAGTCCTGATTCAGCAATGAACATTGTCCACCAGCCCCTTCTTTTTAACCTACCGCAACAGACAAATCTACTCTCTCACTAGGCCATTTTATGTGCTGCTGCAGCAGCCATGCTGCACCTGAAATTGCTCTGCCTTTCCCACCTTTTGGTGCAGGAATCCTCCTGAGGACTAGAGCCAGCATAGCTGGCTGTGTGCTGTACCACTTGGCATTAGGAATCATACAGATGGCAGGCAGCATGGTCAGGTGACAATGCAAACTGCCCGTGGTCTGCCAGAATAGGCTCTGAGTGACTGTTTTAAAAGTGGATATTGAGTGTCTGCACTCACACAAATATTTTTTGTTTACTCAGAGGAATGAACAGTAATATAAAATTAATTATGTTTATACTTTCCAAAGATCCTTGACACCTAACTGCCCTTAGAATAGCAGTGTCTGTGATGAATTATAATGCCTGTGTTAATCACAGATAACAATAATCTTTTTCTGCAGTTTAGTGGTCAGAGTGCTTCAGGAAAATGGGTTAAACATATCCTCCTTCAATCAAGACTTTCCTTGTCCACAGCAAATGCTCTAAGCACTAGATAAACATACAGGAATGTCAGGGAGAAACACCACTTTCTTTCATTGTCAAATGAAAGAAAGGCTCTGTATTTGTTGGACTTTATGATCTTTCAGGGTTCCTTTCAGCTGCAATAATACTATCTGAATTTAAATTCTTTATTAAGTACAGAAGATGGAGTTTCTAAGTTTCAGTTTCACTGAAATTTATTCTGTAAGTTAAATGCTTTAGTCAGTAATATATGAGAGAAGGGGAAGAGAGACAAATGCTGCTCTTGGATATGCCTTTCACATTCTAGAGACTGTTTCCCCAAGTCATCACACTACTGTTGTCATCTGTGTTGAAAAACTAGAAGATCTGAATATATGGATACCTTAAGCTTTTTTAAATCATGATCCTTTATTAACTCAGCTCCTAAACAACAACTATTTTTTTACATCTTACACAAAACTTTCCAGTGTTCCAAAAGCAACAACTTGCTGAGGCTACTTTCTGTGAAATCCTTTAAAAATTAAATAAATGCAGCTAAAACCACTGTCTATTTAAAATGTCTTCATATTTAATTAATGCACTAGTATATATGAATGTGCTTACTGGGTCTTTTTATAGTTAGTGTGTGTTGGCAGAAGGTATAATTATAGTACTATCAAAACCAGAGTATATCAAATGAAAACCCTGCAAATTTTAAATTGTCATAAGGAAAAATATTGTGAGATGAGTGGAATCAAGAGCAGCCCTGCCCAGAAGGAATTGGGGGTGCTGGTGGCTGAGAGGCTGGACATGCCCCAGCCACGGGCACTGCCAGCCCAGAGAGCCACACGTGTCCTGGGCTGCATCCAGAGCAGGGTGGGCAGCAGGGCAGGGAGGGGATTCTGCCCCTCTGCTCTGCTCTGCTGAGACCCCACCTGCAGGGCTGCATCAGCTCTGGGGGCACAGCACAGCAAGGACAGGGACCTGCTGGAGGGAGTCCAGAGGAGGGCACCAAGATGATCAGAGGGATGGAGCACCTCTCCTGTGAGGAAAGACTGAGAGAGCTGAGCTGTTCAGCCTGGAGAAGAGGAAGCTCCAGGGACATCTTACTGTGGCTTTTCAGTAGGACCATCTCAAAAAAAATGGTGACAAACTGTTAAGTAGGGCCTATTGTGACAGGACAAGGGATAATGGTTCTAAATGGGGAAAGTACTCTAGAGGTGGTGAGGCACAGGAACACATTGCCCAAAGAAACTGGGGATGCCCCATCCCTGGAAGTGTTCAAGACTAGGTTGGACGGAGCTTTGAGCAACTTGGTCCAATGGAAGGTGTCCCTGCCCATGGCAGGGGGTTGGAACAGGATGATCTTTAAGGTTCCTTCCAGCCCAAACCATTCCATTCTATCATTCTATGAGTTTTAACTAAAAGTTAATCTTCACTTTAACTACTACTGCTTTTTTTTCTAAGCATTTCTTACATGCCAGGTATGTACAACCCTGTTTTAAGATTTTGGACTGCAAATGCACATCTTGAAAGAAGGCGCTTCAGAAATACCATTAACATACCATGCTGTGAGTTGACCAGAGATGTCTGTACATGCTGAGTCTAATGCATAGGGTGGACATGAGAATTTAGTGACCGGGAGCTTTTCAAAGTTCAAAAACTGCTGATACATAGACTCGAAACAGTACACATATTGTGCAAAGGGAATATGGTGATCGATTAATTCATAGAGGAGAGTGAGTTGAAAAAGTACGAGAAGAAGAAATAAGAGAGAGAAAATTGTGAAAAAGAGTAATTTAATTTTCACTGTCAGGAAAAGGAGTTTAAATATGATGTGGTGATAAGGCGGGAGCCCGTATGGAATTCAGGGAGGGAGATTAAGGTGGCTTGTCCTGTACTCATGTTTGAAAAAGAGAGCCCCAGCTCACTGTTCTCATGAGTTATTTAATGGAATGTGTGGACTATGTTAGCTTTGCCCAGGCTGTGAAGAGAATTACTTGCTGCAAGAGGATCAATAGGGAAAAGAAGGCCCCTTTTATCATCCATCAAAAGATGCTTGTGCTAGGAGTGGGTACAGCAGGGGAAAAAAAATGATCACATTTTTTTCATTAGCTTTTCAAAGAGAAAAAAATGAGGATTGAGGCATTCACACAGCAGTACAGACATAAAGAGGCACAACCAATAAACCTAAGGGAAGACAGCAAAAGAAAAGGTTTAGAGGGAAAATTAGGAGCTTCTCTTTTCCACTGAACTTTGAGACATCTACTTTAATCAGCAATTAATTCATTATTACATTATCTGGAGTTCTCAATTGCAAAATCTTAACAGTATTTCCAGTTTTCTTTTGTAGCTTTGACCTGATTTCCTTCATCCTTTCTAAAAATAAAGCCATCTACTGTCAAAAGAAGTTTTGAAACCTTTACAGAAATCGGTTAAAAATTACTTGATCAAAATTACAAATAGATGATTTTAGCTCATATGAATGCTTTGAGACAGACTTTTTGGTGTTTTCAAGCACCATTCATGTGACCATCCACTTGGCTTACATAATTTAGACCTGTGAAAATAGTTTCAGCTGTCTTAGATTTCACACCCTTCTTTGGATCAAAAGCGTGTATGTGACACATACTTATCACAGCATGTCAGGTAGAATATAGACTTCCCCATCCTGTTCTGGAAGAGATTAAAACATACTTGCTATTGCTTCTACTACTAAGTGATTTCTCTGTCTCTCTGTACAGTGTACAGTACATTTTAAAACCATGCACCATATTCTGGATTTCCCTTCTAGGAAGCAAAACAATGTACTAAATAAGAGGCATCATAGCAGATTTGCAAGGTGAGACACAGCAATTTTTACACACTCTTTTGGGTACTGGGAAAATTGATCAAGACACAAAGGTAGCCAGTGTTAGAACATGACATATAAACTGTTCATTTAAGTTAAAAAATATAGATGACAAGGAATAATGCCTCATTTCTTGAAACTAAAGGTTTGTCTGTTGATACTGAAATCTGCCAGATAGAAACTTTCTGACACAGTTTTGAGTATTAGAAAGCAGGCATTCTTTACTGCAGCCTAGTCACTCAGTAGTTCCTTCCTCTAATTGCGTGCGCCAAGTGTCAGGCGAAGAGTGTTTACCATACACATTGATTACAAATTACAAATAAGCTATCCCTGCTTATCTGATGTGTCTGTATCACTTTATTCACATAGTTGCACCCCTCATCAGAAGTCCTTCTGTGGTTCTTTGGGATCTGTCTTCAACGCCTTGTGTCCTTTTCAGGGGGCTGTTTGTCAACCCCCACTTCTGAGTAAGCACAATATAAATGATTTTGTACAACTTATTCTTTGTCAGCCTCGCAGAGCTGAGCTGGCATCCTGCTTGCATTTTGAATGGGTTCTGTTTGCCTGAGTTACATTCTTTATCTATTTCTCCACAGCAGTGCTGTTGTTCTACTGCCCTTATCAGAATAAAACGCTGTTCTGTTCTACTGTCCTTATCACTGTCTTTGACTAAACTTATGACTTATGTGACTTATGGACAATTGAAAGGATTTCATTCATTGCCTTAAAGTGCCTGTACGTAAATTCCAAATTTTAGCTTTTTCTTTTGCATGTCAAACTTTGGAGTTTGCCTTGACAAAGACACAGTTTACAGGTATGAAAAAAAGAAGAATGTATTTAAGTCTGTAAGACTTATGAATAGGTGACAAAAGTCTCTTACAGAGAACACCTCTAAGTATTGCAGTCATCTAAAGAATTTCTTAAATTAACATTAATCCCTTCTCGTAAGTAAATAAGTGCTTGGAAAGAAACAAATTCAT
Source organism: Melospiza melodia melodia (assembly GCF_035770615.1). Classification (NCBI taxonomy): domain Eukaryota; kingdom Metazoa; phylum Chordata; class Aves; order Passeriformes; family Passerellidae; genus Melospiza; species Melospiza melodia. The sequence continues at coordinate 35,597,312 of NC_086226.1, forward strand.
TCAACCATTAAAAAAAACCTAAGAAATCCCTTTAGAGCTGTGTTTATGATGGCAAAAAAAAATTGTAGGTGGGATTATTTAGACCTGCCCAAGTGACCTGGGCCTTAAAGTCCATATATGCCACCTTAATCTCATGTATATCAAAGGTGGATGCGTTCTTCAAGAAACAGTAAGGTCATGGCTCCCTTTGAAACCTTTTTTGGCATTAAAATTATTTTAAATTAACTTCAACTTTTGTAACCATGGAAATCATGGTACAATAAAACTTCAGCCATTGGTGTCTGAAGGAGAGCAGTAAATCTTTGCTCTCTGAAGATATTTATAGATTTTTATTAAAAGTTTTTAGAGGCTAAGAAAGAAATGGAGATAGACGTGACAATGCTAGGATGTATCAGCAGACCTACATCCTGCAAAAAATTTCTGCCACGGATTTTTTGTGAGGGTAAAGAGGCAAATTTTTCAGAAAGGTTTTTGTTCCTTGAAAGCTTTATGTGCTGAACCCAAAGCCTCTGTATGTCTAATGCACACCCCTGCAAGGGGACTAGGATTTCAAAACAGGTTTTGAAACATCCTTAAGAGTCTTTTCTATCTCCTCCATTTCCATATCTCTTCAGAACACATCTCTACATGCATGCAGGAGTGGTTGCCCCAAAATGATCAACTGTGAAAAGCCTGTGAAGTAGATTTTATCTGAGGAATTATTACCATATTCATAACATAGCAGCTCTGTGGACTTAGAGTGTCAAGTACTCAAAAACTGTCACATATCTTTTCTGCCTTTTCTCAGCTACACTCTGAAAAAGTGTGTGAAGTTCCCATCGACTGGTGCCCAAATATTTTCTATTTGCTGTATTACATAGCTTTATTTGCTTTATTAAAAATCCCACGATTCTGGATGATTAAAAGATGATCATAAAACCCAAGTCTCTTGGAGAAATAGTCACACTCTCATATATGACAATTGTGTACAAGTACACATTTAAATGCCTATTTGAAAATTACTTTAAATTGCAATGTTCTAAAAGCATTAGTAAGAAAAGTATTCAATTTTTGATTTAGTATATTTTTTTGTTTATTCCTTTGAAAAATAAGTTGAAATTGCTTGGAGCTACCCTCTTAAGTAACTTCCAGATTGAACATGTACATTTTGCCTGCAAATAAGATAGAGAGACTGTGACTACAATAGCCATACTTGATTTGAATATGCAAAAATAGTACTTGCGTGTGTGAACTTTACTAGAAGGCAAGTAGGAGAGTTTTAAAAACAATGTATTTTTTTAATCATCTGCAGGATGAATACTTATCAAACTAAAGGCACACATAGGAATGTCAGGAAATCAACACATTTTAAAACTGATGGAGAAAAAAAGCAAAACATCAAATTTAATCCAATATATAGTCATGATATAGCACTCAATCATATTTTACCTGCTTCACAAGCACAAATAATAATAATAATAATAAACATATCAAAACTTAAATTAGCCAAATATTTCTTAATAAGAAGTTGGTAGATGCTGCTCTCCTTCAAATGTAGTCCCTGATCTTTTATTGAGTCTCCTACTGTTCTATGTCCTGGTTCTGCATCAGGATGGAACTCAAATTCTATTCCTGCTACCTGAGGAAATCTGGAAGCTAAGAAGTTTTCCCATCCACAAATACTGGATAGGAAAAAGGAATAAATCAAATCAATGAACCATTCAGAACAAAAGTATAAGAGCCAGACTCAGAGCAAAAAAGACATTGCTCTTAAAATAAGACTAATCATCATACTTGCACCAAATATTCAATATTTTAAGGTTATTTGAAGCTGTAGCTGTTAGCTTTTTTGCCAGCAGTCTGTAACTGATTATCTGTATTTACCAAATGGAAGGTGTCTACATTTTTATATTCCCATGTTAGAAATGTTTATTATAGGGAAGTAATAATCATACTTTGCAAAAGTGTAACACAAGTTTTGTGATACCATTATTACCATTAAATCAAACAGTGTAAAAATATTTTAAGTATCTAAGAAAATTCATTTTATTATACACAGGTCAAACAGACTGAATGATTACTCTACAGACTTTCCATCAAGAGCTCAATATATGTAAAACACCTTTTAAAAAATTTCCAATGCTTTTCTTCACTGGATTTCCAACTCTTAGCAGGGGATCTAAAATAGTGAAGATAGCAAAAAGAATATACATTGTAAAATCTTTGGCAGGTTATACTCAGTTTAAACAAAGGGTATGTACAAAATCAAAACAGATAATTACGAAATTTCTAGTAAGATTGTTCTTCCATAAATACTTGGCTAAATAATACATTATCTTGTTGAAAGATATAAAGTCAGCTGTAGTTTGAGGTTATCCTAAATGAGAGGCAATGTGTATTAAAAAGCTGTTCAACTAACAGTGATATAGGAGTCAATACCACAAATATGTATACACATATTCATGTGCAGGAAATAGCCTTAGAAAATTAGGCAAGCATCTTGGGTTAATGACTTTTTATTAAAAAACATGTTGTTTGATTTTGTAAAATTTTGCACACCTGGGAACATGGATGAGCCAAATCTCAATCATAATTCCACAATAAAAATGGTATAGAGAGAGTAATTAGCTAAGAAGAAGAGGTAATTAGAGATAGAAATACCATCAAAAAATATTGTATATGAAGATTTGTTGATAATTTAATTTTTTAAATAGTTTGGTAGCATTTTGGTTTCAAGCATGTTTGGCAATTACAGTTGTCCTGCAGATTCAGTTCAAGCATATAAAAATGTGGGAAATTTATTCTCAAATTGCGTCGTATTTGATTGAGTAATGGAAATAATTGTGTAAATCTGTCTTTCAAGACCAGATCTAGGATTTTACCAAGATTTTTGTCTTATTACATTACTGCTGTACTTTTACCTAGCATAATTCTTAACTCTGACCTATTGGTTGTACAGAGACAATGTGCTTGATTTCTGTCTTAGATGTGGTATTTTAAAATGAAAAAATTAAGAGAAAACAAAAAAAAACCACAACAAAAGAAAAAAATTCCAAAACCAAGCAAACAACCTCCCCACCACCAACAAAAAAACACCAAAAAAACCCCACATACAGAACGTACAGAAAAGTAGATATTTAACTTATAAGACTCACCAATACACTATAACCTATATAGACCAATTTTTAAATTATTTATTGTAAGACTGTGTGTTCATTTATGCACCAATATATTGTTGTACTTCAATAATAACCAGTAGCAGTTAGCCTATGTGATTAGTTCATGTGTTAACATGCTGGTATTTTCAGTATACATATTGATAGATAAAACATTAAGATTTACTCTTTTTTTTTTTTTTTTTTTTTGCTAATTTTAAATTCTTAATTTCTTCAGAGATTACTTTTAATAGAACTATATTTCAATGCTTCCTTTTGTGTTAAAAGTCCCTGACTTCTGGATTTGCTCTCACTCAGATATTTTGGAAGAACTGCTCCAAACTAAATCAATTAAGACGCATTTCTAAAGTTAAATATTAATATATTCAAAAGATTTTAGATTTCTAAAAATGTTTTAAATGATGACCTGAAGCAGTTACTGCTATATCAGCATAAGCACCCTCTAGTATGATGCTGGCTATAGAATTTCCTAGAATGCTTCCTACTCTCACAGTATCAATGACCATCTAGTTCTCTATCAGCTGGGCAAAAGACTACTTCTAAAGGATGATGAATAATAAGATTTTCAATATACACATTTACAGCAAACATTCCTTAATTGTAGAAATATTTTTTTAAAAAATAGATTCATTTTGTAAGTTTCAGCAGAAAAACAACATGAAAAATATGTACTATCTCTTTAGTCCCATAAATCTGAATAACCATACAGAGCATCATTAGTTTTGCCCTTAATTAGGGCAAACATTGTCAACATTTCTGAAGCCACCTAGCTTATGCTCATGCTTTTGAGAAATTTAGCAAAACCAGCAAAGCCACAAAATACATCAGTCAAGTTCAAGTTTATCTAAGCAGGGGGGAATTCCAGTCTAGCATTTCTTTTTGTATTCCATATACAGTATTTGCATGTAATAATAGTAGACAGTAGAAGTGATGAAGACTTGCTGTAAGATGATAAACCCAAGGTATTTTCCCAAGAGTAAAAAATAAAGTTTTATCTATGATTGTACTTAGGAAGAAAGATTGATTGAATGGCAAGAGACAACTTGGAAGATGAATGAACTAGGGGAATTTGTTCTCATGCAGGGAATCAGTTCTGACCTGCAAAGAGTATGTAGGATTTTACTTACAAGCTTTGAAAAGTCAAAATCATCCTTTTTTTGTTTGTTTCATGCTTCCTCTTCAAAAGGAAGGTAAAAGGATTCTAATTATGCTAATGACTCCTACAGAGAAGACTGAAGAATTTGGACAGAACTCAAAAATATATGAAAACAGCTCATAGTCACATACATCAAATTAACAGATTGTAGCTTGGTGCTTAAATCCATTCTTGGAACCATCCTCACCCACGAGCATTTCCTGAGCAATTTTCTTAACTATTCTCCCAGTTAAAGGTTCAAAACGAACTCACCTGTGGTAAACAATAGAAACACTTCTGCAGGTTTAAGATCAGGGAGTGCTGACAATTTCACAATCAATCTAACAATCTCAAAGTTTTACTGTAATGCTTAGTGGTTTTTAGCATCCTTTGTGAGTACCAGTGACCCAATTTAAACTGTCTTGTGTTCTCCAGAGTCCTCTCTGAGACTATCTAATATTTCTGAGAGATATAGTCTCTGTATAGAGCATTTCACATGCTAGTCCAGTATGTTTTAGGCACAGGTCTTACAGGAATATACCTGTGGTAGACTCTGAATGGTATGAGTGCTGTATATCAGAGAAATTTGATTCTTTTAAAGTAATGTTTTGTAAGAAATATTTTATTCACAGTAAGAATGCACAATGAAACTCAAGAGCAATAACCACATAGGTAATTAAAGTATAAAGGTCTAGGGATTGGATTATGTGCTACTAATACATAATTATATAAAAAGAAATCCTTATAAATGTTAACCTTCAATTAGAAAGTCCCACCATCTATAAAACAGAATGTTATTGGAAGCTGTATTCTTTTACTCGGCCAAATAACAGTCTCCAACTGTTTAATGCATAACTGTCAAGAATAAATTTCCTCCTATTAATTCATATACTATTCATATAATTCCTATGCCATATAATTCATATGCTCTTATCAACAAATTCTCTTAACAAGTCAGCAAGTAACAGATAGGATACTGATTTTTATTATCTACTTTCATATATTATGCAGATAAAGTAATAATTTAAAATCAAACTGCATAAATTGCAAGATTTCTGAATCTCATTTTCATAGCTGAGCTTAAGGCTCAGTTTGATGATGTGATGTTGGCTGAGCAATCACAAACCATATGAAGTTTAGCAAAGACATGGACCAGGTTCTGCACTTGGGATGGGACAACCATGAATGTACAGACAGATGGGAATGAGAGGCTGGAGAGCAGTGCCATGGAAAGGGCCCTGGGCAAGCTGATGGCAAGCTGAACATGAGCCAGCAGTGCCCTGGCAGCCAGGAGGGCCACCCGTGTCCTGTGGGGCATCAGGGACAGCATCAGCAGCCGGGCAGGGAGGGATTGTCCTGCTCTGCTCTGCTCTGCACCGGGGCAGCCTCACCTCCAGCGCTGGGGGCACTTTGGGTGCTGCAGTGTAAGAAGGACAGCACTGGAGAGTGTCCAGCGAGGGCATGGAGGGCTGAAGGGCACTGGGGGGAAGCAGGATGAGGAGTGGCTGAGGACACTTGGCCTGTTCAGCCTGGAGGAGACTGAGGGGAGACACCATTGCAGTCACAGCTTCCTCCTGAGGGGAAGAGGAGGGGCACTGATCTCTTATCTCTGGCAAGCTGTGACAGGACCTGAGGGAATGTCATCAAGCTGTATCAGGAGAGGTTTAGGTTAGATATCAGGAAAAGATTCTTCATCCAGGGAATGTTTAAGCAGTGGAACAGGCTCCTCAGGGAAGTGGTCACATCAAAACAAACGTGCCAGAACTTAAGAAGTGTTTGGCAAGCCTCTCAGGCATTATCACACAAAGTGTGTTTTTTGGGGTAGTTTGTGTAGGGTCAGGAGTTGGACTCAGTGATCATTATGAGATCCTGTGGCCCCCTTTCAGCTCAGGATATTCTACGAGTCTATGGTTTTTAAGGGTAATCAATTCATAGAACCACTTGTGTAATGTTCCGTTAATAATTAAACTGAAAAATTACATAAATTATAGACTACATTCCTCTGTGGTCCAATTTCATTGAAGTAAGTCAAGTTGTATTAGGAGAATGTATAGAACTCATTCCAAGACAGACAGGTAAACTAATTCAAAAATTCCTGCTAAAAATAAATATAAACTGCTTTAAAAAAGCCTGAGAATCCCAAGACCATAATGTTAACACAGTACAGTTAATTGCAACTAGAATAATACAGAATATAGGAGTACTTAGAGCTTCCCACCACCTAAATTCATGCTCAGATGTGAAGTCAAGATACAGATCTTATAAAACTCTACATCCAAGGATATGGAGCTGCTTTGTGGCCCAGTATTTATAGAACCATACAATGTGCTGAGGTGGAAGGGATCCATCAGGATAACTGAGTCCAGCTCCTGGCCCTGCACAGGAAACCCCAAGAGTCACACCTGTGCCTGGCAGCATAGTTGAAGCACTTCTTGAACTGTCAGGCTTGATGCTGTGACCACTTCCCTGGGGAGTCTGTCCCAGTATTATTGACATGGACTTTTGTGTTTCACAAATCTAAAGGTTGGTTCACTTATGTATGTCATTGCCAAATAAACTAACTTGTGCTTTATCATTTCCTGGGTTAATGCACTGCTGTTCTCAACAGCCAGTTCTGTTGGTTACTATTTGACACATTCTCATTTGTGAATCTGAACACTTTCTGCCTACAATTAAAGCAAAGTATTTTACAACTAAGACTTAATTATTCTGTTTATTAAATAGTATTTCTGCAAAAAGCACACATTATATGGTTTGCTTGTTAATTTCAAAGAAGATTATAGGCCAAAGCAAAAATCTTACAAAGATTCAAATGGTCTTGGATTTACGTCTTCCCTGAAGTAATTGTTCCTGAGAACTGGAAGAGCTACAAAGATGCTGCTACTGTACAAATTGTATGCTTGTCCTCCTGTGACAAGGGCTATTTTGAGAGACCACTAGTCAAAAACAATATCTTTTTTACCCATCATGTGAAGTAATTAGGCTGTATTGACACAGAAAACACCATAGTCTGCATTAAAGGTAAGAATACAAGGTTATGTTTGAGACAACTTACGAAAGCTGCAGATGAAGCCACTCTCCTGGAATAAACCACAAACCAGAGGTTCTATGAAGTTCACCTTAGATTTCCTTACTGAAGACAGCAAATGGGAAATACATCTGCAGGAATCATTTGCTGTTGCTACACATAAAGCTGATGAATTTAACCAATCTCTCTAAAACCAGAAAGCGCATTCAGGGACTCTAAAACCAGTAAGTGGATTCAGGGAATCAAACTTTTTATATCTATTGCAAGTGTACAAGCAAAACAACAATAACAACAACAAACCCAGCAGGGGCATTTGTCATACTCTTCATGCTGCTTATCTATACTTGCAGCATCCTTTTAAATGATGTTTTGGTAAAGATTTCATTTGGCATTTCCTCAAAATAACTGAAAATATTTACAAACAAAACAGATGAGCAGTGTTTAGAACGCCATATTCTCTTTCAAATGTCGATGGCAGGTGCTCTCTAAATAGAAAGGGAAGGTAAAATAGAAAAAGGTTACAGGCAAAATATGAATTTGCTCTTTTTCTGCCATGAAGTTATTCATCATGGGCTTTACCTACCCCATGTTGAATAACTTCTACCAAAGTGCAGTAACTTAAACATTTCCTTACAAGATTTCACAACTTTTTTTAAGATGGTATCTTCAACTTGTCAGGATCACAATGAATTCTCAGCTGAGTTCCAGCAGCTGTCCTTTCACATTTGTGCTATCTAAGTTAATAAGTAAATTCCCAATACCACCATCTGGGGAACATGGAAAACACTGAACACTGAGAGCTGGACTCTCAGCAGGCATCTGCTGAGCCTCACTTACATGAGACTGTGTTAAGAGTAACCCACTGATTACATATGGAGCTGTTGTTTGAACTGTTTTTTCCTCCCTCAACTGTAGCTCTCCCCAGAGACAAGGCAAAGAAATAATATATAGGCAAATATTAACCTATATTATATAGATCCTACATATACATAGCATATATTTCACTGGATATCTCCACTCCTCTGTGGTTACCTGTGGTGAACAAAGACAGGACTAGGATTCTGGTCCAATAAGCCTGTAATGTAGTATAGTCTAGGTTTATTTATGAATTTTTAATGTAATTTTTAAAGTTCATTTGTATAATAAGTCTTTCTCTCTCATCATAAGTTTTAGCTTGTGTAGGGTAAGCTTTGAATTTTACTCATACTTGGAGGTGTGATGTTCTAACCTCAAAACTATAGTTTCCCTTGTTATTTAAAAGAACAAAATACAAAACTGTTCTTTGATCACATAGAAAAAACAAATGTAAGTATGGAAAACAGAGAAATGAGTGAGAAACAAAACTAGAGAAATAAGTACAAAACATTTAATGGAAGGATAATGCAAGAATACATGATAAAAAACAGAAGATGAGAATAAGCCAATTTAAAATATATGACATAAACTGAGAAGAACATAAAGCAAAGAAACAAAAGGACAAAGTTAAAAAGACAAAAGACAAAACAAAGAAAATGCAAGTCCATAAAATAATATTGGAACCAAGGACTTAATTATTTGCCTCTACACAGTAATGCAGTCCTATATTTTTAGGAGAATAGTCATACATTCTCAGATCTTTAGCTCTTTACTGACAGCACAACTGCCTCATTCAGGATTTTAAAAACAAATTTGAAGAAAAGCATGTGCTATATGTTTCTGAATCACTTCAGGTCCTCCCATATGCTATGTCCTTTTCCCAATCTAAGGAAGACTTATTCAAGCTTAAGATGCTTTGCTTTTTCTTTTTTCTCCTTCGAAATACATCATCAGAAACTCTGGTCTTAGTGAGTATGTCTCCCTAAACCCTATCTCTTCTGAACTCATACTTGTCCATGAGTTTCTTGATTCTTACAGGGATATTTAATTCATTATCATACAAAGCTCAATGAAGAATTATTAGAAAGGGTTCTTTTGTTTCCATCATCTGCAAAGAAGAAAGGAGGAGGAGGAATTAGAAGAGAAAGAAGTTGCCAGGCAGAGCCTTCATCCATATGTTTCTCAGTTTCCAAGGAGTGCACCTGCCACCACAAACAGAAGGACACTTTTCTCATTACGAATTTCTCCACATCCCAATAGCCAACCACCAAGGTAAATCCAGAAGCCTACACCAGCAAATCAGTACACCACAATAATGATTAACAACCTTTCTACATAGGTAAAGGGATAAAATACAATCAATCTTTAACTGAGTAAAGTTTGGAGACTTGTGCATATAATGAAGCAACAAAACTGGAAATTCTGGAGAGTATTGGAGAGTATTTTCTGAGAGGCCACCATTTCGCACTAATATAATGTGGAGGGCAGCCATAGAGAGAATCTTTCATTTGCTTTCACATGGATGATATGTATGATTTGGGTTTGTTTGTTTTGGATTGGGTGGGGTTTTTTGTTGGTTTGGAGGGTTTTGGTTGTTTGGCTGGGGTTGAGTTTTTTTAATTTTATTTCATTTTCATATTCTATTTTTCTGAAATTATCTAGTTTATTCAGTTCTAGTTTTCCTTAAAATTCTCCATGCTTCAAGTGAATGTCATTGGAATAACACCAGGCAACACCATCAGTGGCCCTCAAAGTATTTCTAGATTTTTGAAAGAATAATGTAATAATATCTCAAAGTTAGGCAAACAAGAAAGAAAAGTCCCCGTTACTGTATGTTCCTTGTATGTCACAATGCACAGCCAGATTCTCAGAAATACACGGTATTCATCAAGAACAATTAGAGGTTTTGCTCCGCGTGTTGAAAATTTTACCCATGAATTTAAAAAACATCAATTCTGTAGGTTGATGAGCTTAATGAAAGAAGATTGATGACTGATTAAGGACAAGTACAACAAAAGCATTTGGCACTATGTATTCTCATCAAGAAAGTCTTGATTTCAGGGCAGTTACTTAGAAAAACAAGGCCAAAAAGAGCTCAGCTTTCCCCATGGAATCCCCACTGGTCATTTGATTCAATCCAAACTACTTTTTCATGCAAAAATGAATTATGCTGTACTTACCATGTACCAAAAGTAAATTAAGTCATGGTGGTATGCCATAATGACACTTACATGGAAACAGCATCATTTCCCATGAGATCTAAGCTTTCATTTAAAGAAATTATGAAAATATGGCTATTAAAACAAATCTCTCAAATGGGTATTTAACCAGCAGTGAAACAGTCCAGATAATAGTTCTTAACAGGATCTGATCCATTTCTGTTCATTTCAATAACACATTAATTCCAAAGTCGAGTAATGATCACTTCAAAAACCTCTTCCAACCAGGTAACAAACATGACAGAATAACTGAAATTGATGTAAAATATTAGTTTGTAGGGCTACAAGATCTTTAAAAGGTAGCTAGTGAATGGTTATTAGGAAGAGCTGAGGAGAAGAGATACAAACTGGACCATAAAGGCTGTTTCACAAGGCCAAATTCAGTTGGCAAGTAGAAGAGATTTCAGAGCACTGCTGCTTCCATTGAGTTTACTTATTTTGAGCTGTAGTCTCATCTTCACATAACATAAATAGAAATTTGTCAAAATTACTAAGCCTGAGTGTCCAGTCTGATTTAATGTCCAGACTTTCATTAGGTCACTTGCTCTGAGACATTACATACATTTGAATTATTCCCTGAAACAGCACAATTCTTGTGCTATATTTACATTAGATACAGTAGCAAAGCTTTACTATCCTTGACTTGCCTTTGTTATCTGAAAATATTCGTCCTTTTTTAAACATTATTTGACTTTTGCTTTTAAAAATTTTGCAAGAGAACAGTAAAAATTTTATAAAACTACTATTTATATTAAAAATGTAAACATGTAGCCTACCTGCAAGCTTCCTCTTGTGGGTATAGTTTATGCTGCATGCTGTTCCATTGCTGAGCTCTGGGACTGTGTGACCATAAGGCAGGGCAGACTGTGGCAAAACCATTTCTTACACTAAATAAACCAGAGATTTCGTATAGGCCTTTTATTTCTAGTAACCACTACAGAATAGGCATGGACATGACAATGAGCACAAATTTTGTCATCTCTTCCACTTTTATAAAGTACAGGACTTTTTATAATGTTTCTGAAGATGCAGTAGAGGACTTCTGTATTGATCCAGGCTTTTTTCCTGTAGACATAAGCAAGAAGAAAAATACTTGAGTCTGGTATTCATACTCTCAGATTCTCAAAAGACCATACTCAGTTTTTAGAATTAATTATATGTTCCCTGAATGCATAAATTACTGCAGTTTATACACTTAATATAAAAACACAAGCCCCACATATTTCTATTATTGCATCAATCAAGCACTCTCTAGACCACCATATAGCAAACATTGCATTTTCTAAGTAGTAGAGCACTGATACATCTAAAGACTAATTACTAAAACATCCATTTGCCTAAAGCTCTATTCTCTTAGTCTCCCTCTAACAGCTTCTCACAAATCCATTGTGTTTTCTTTTTCATACCTCTTTCTATTCGTCTTTAATAACAGTAATCTTTCACTTTGAGTTTAATCTTCACCAGCCGATTAATAATGTACAGATTCATTGTAAGACTTTATTAAAATATTTTATTCTGCAGTCTTTTATTAAATTGTCATGAGAGTTGTGACTCTTAAGGGATTTTAATAATATCATTACACTTAGCTTTTAATTGTCAGTTCTTACACATTATCTTTTAATAATTTTGGGCTTTGTGTGTTATGACACTAAAGATATTTTTTCTTGGTTTTTTTACAGACTTTTACAGGAAGATTAATCAGTGGTCTCTTTTATCTTCCATTTCTTTTTCTTGGGTGGCTTTGTTTTATGTCAGATTTTCTGTGATAATAAAAAAGTAGGTAATATTAAGGCAAAATTGTATTAATTTATTGCATTGTCTACACTATTTATAGTCATTCTCTATTGCATTGACTACACTAGAGCTAAAAGTAAATAATTTGCTTTCATAATTTCATAATGAGAAACTCAACTTCTTTCATTTCAGAAATAATTCTTCCTTTGTGCAGTTTGAAGATCTTCTGTGCTAATGTTTGGGTTTTTAAAGAAGGCTTTTTTTCCCCCTCTTAATAAGAGAAGTGCTGATGGCCTTAACATTAGGTTACTAATGATACTGTGTTTTTAAAAAAATATAGAGGTGAAAGCAAAAGGTATCTGGTTCTATGGGCCATTTTCTTAGACTTCCTTGTAATTAAATCCTATATTGTGCTGGGCAAATGCAAATAAATTTGAAAAATTTAGTCGGCTACCTTCCTGAGTATTCCCACAGACTGTTCCCACAGGGTAAGCTCATGTTGGAATTACATATGTAAATATATGTGGTAAAGAACTAGAGAAGATGGGAACGTATTGTGGATTATCTCCTTTAGAATTGCTTTCATTCTCTGGTTTAAAGAATGCAATAGTTATTAAGTGCCAAATATCTTACCATAATAATTTCTAGAATCCTCAAGGCATGACTTAAATATTACGAACAATCTTTTGCAGCACTTACCAAGAAGGCAAGTAAAGCAGACTTAGCCATTTTTACATTTTTGCTAGCTTAAGCATGTTGTTTCATGCATTCCTAACCAAGAGCAACATGCCTGTACTGGGCTGACAGCTACAGTCTCCCTGGTGATTACATTTTTTAAAAATTTGACAGCAAGCAAAGTAAGCCTTTTCCTCAGCATCTCCGCTGATAATACACTGCATGGACATAAGCTTCGTAAGTAAACTTAGAAATTATTGAGACTTCTAAGACTATAGAACTTAGGAAAGTGTTCCTGTCTGCTTCACAATTTTAACTGACAGACTGCCTGCGTTTTTGGAATTGACCGATTATAAATTTATCAACACAAATATGTTTCTTTGATTTGAAGGGTATCTATATAAATTGGTTTTAGATTCAAAATGCACCTGTAGTCAAAAAACCACCCAATTCTAAAGGAACTGAATATTATATTTTTCTATATCTTGCTATTAAAGTAGTACATAATGAAAATACACTAATGTTTGTAAAATTTGCTACAAAATAATTTGACTTGGTAAGCATAGCACTGAGCACAAGCTGAAGAGAAAGAGTGCTGGGAGTTGTCTCTGCTTTAGGACCTCTGAAGTCAGGAAGACTTTGGATACATAAAAGACTTTATGGAGTAAGTATTGAATAGTCCCTCTTGTGGCACTTCTTTCCCTAACTCCCCTTATGAAAGAGTCTTATGAAATTATTTATAAAAACGAAATGGCTATTAAAGTGATTATTTTCAAATGAATTATTATATATTATTACATTTTTTATTTGTGATATTTAAACAGTTTTACTCCATAGGAAGCCAAGTGCTTTATCTCCAGACACTGATCTCACCCCACATTTTCAGGGTATAAATCTGTGCACTGCCTTAAATCTGTCTTTAGAAAGACAGAATTTCTTTAAAAATATAAATTTCATAGAAATGTAGAAAAGTGTATATTTTTTGTTTTCACTTTCAATTTAATCTTAAAACTTATAGTTTATTCTTCTGTCTTATGAAGATCATACAGAAATACTTTCTCTTTTTTTCTTCAGTATCTGGAATCTTCTTGGTTTCCTCTTCTCTCTATGTATCTGTATCTAGAGAAATGGCCTTTTTTCCTCCTAAATTTTACGTATCTCTTTCCCTTTTCTTTTTCCCCTACAAGGATATTTCCTCACATTTCTCAGAAATTCAGTCTCTCTTTCATAACTTATCTAGTCCATTACATTCTACACTCCCTTGAGAAATATCATCAGAAGCCAACAACCAGAGCAATAAATGGACAAAGATTACAACAAAATGGAACAAGAGAAACCAAATAATCTCAGTTCATGTTTTGGAATTACCATACAGGCTAGGCAGAGGAAAGGCCCGCATATACACTTTTGGTTCATTATGAGCTATAGAGCTGCAAAGAATTTGACTGTAATAGGCCATGCAATTTCTGAACTTACTTCAAGGTCACCTGCCCGTGGTCTTAAGAGGATGCCATAGGAGGGAGAAACAAGCCCCTGCTTCCTGTAATCCATTAAACATCAGGAGATGAAGCTAGAGCAAGGAAAAGGTGACAGAAACACTAGTTCAGACAAGAAGAAAGAATCATGTCTCTCTCTTCAAGAAAGTTTTCAACATACATGCAACAGCTTTCAAGAGAGAACATTTGTTTCCTGGTGATATATATTTTCTAACCTTGCTGTTTTCTTGTTGCTTCCACTGCCTACCCTGCAACAACCTTTGGTGGCTTAGCTTGGAGCTCTTTCCCCCATCCTCATTCCTGAGATGCCTACAAAAATCATTGTTTCTTATGCATCCCAAACTGAGTTGATACTTGTCACTCCACGTACCTGTCACTCATATGTTTCTTCAACATAATCCTGGGTTATGCTGATGAAGTGCCATCAAATTCATCACATTCAGCCAGAACAATTATGAAAACATGGAGTCTTACAAATTACAGAATCACCATATCCACTTTCAAATGTGGACATATTGAATGTTGTATTCCAGATTTCTCAAGCGCCATACTGTACCAAGCTGTTCTTCTCTGCAGCACAGTTCTCAGTGTGTCTTCTCAGGGGCTCCTCCTGGGCTCTCGACCCACCCCTATTTATTCCAGTTACCTTCACAAGCCACAGCTGCTGTCCAACTAAGGACTTTGCAGCTGTAGCTCGTTTGGAGTAACTAGGACCCACGCATAGATCTTACAACACATAGATCTTAACAGGGACTCTCTCCATAACAATACATATATTCAGACCCCCACATTTCCCCCCTTTTCTTTTAACAATTATACAATTACAATATACATACAGTCCCAGCTCTCAGGCTGCCACAGCTCTCGGCTGGCTTAGATACATACATAGAATATATACATATCCCTATACAGTCCCAGCTCTCAGGCTGCCACAGCTCTCGGCTGTCTTTAAACACATACAAGTCGCTAGATGTTCCAAGGCTCTTTTCCTTAAGGGCCATATTCTTACAGCTTTCTGCTGTTACAGCTCCTTAATTCAAAGGCCATATTAAGTTCTAAAGTCCCAGCTCTCAGGCTGCCACAGCTCTTGGCTGTCCTCTCTTCTGCCACTTGTTGTTGTTACATTTCTAGCGCCCCACCTCTCAGGCTGCCACAGCTTTCGGCTGTCCGGAGAATTCCATACCTTCTCTCGATGTTTGGCTGCGCGTTCTTCCTCACACGGGGTCACCAGTTGTTGTAATCGTCACTGCAGTGTTGTTCTTGCCTCTCAGCTGGGGCTCTTCTCCATTCTCTGCAGCACAGTCCTTCCTGTCTTCTCAGGGGCTCCTCCTGGGCTCTTGACCACCCCTTTTATCCCAGCTATCTTTACGAGCCACAGCTGCTGCCCAACTAAGGACTTCACAGCTGTGACTCATTTAGAATAGCTAGGACCCACCAAATATAATATAGATATTCACAAGGACTCCTACTATACTTCATTTGTTGTATTCTTGTTGTTGTTATAACAATACATATATTCAGGCCCCCACAATTGAATACACCACGTGTAGTGAAATAAGTCACTAGAATTTCAAAACTGTTACAGATGCTGGCTGACAGACAAAACTCAGCTGTGACTCAGCTTTATACAGGGCAGATACATCACCAGGAACTAAATTCCAATCTTTCTTAAAAGCCAGTGGGACTTTGGTTCTGATTTCAGGGGACCAGAACTTCAGCCAAGACAGGTAATGTAAAAGTAAACTCTTTGATACATTTATTGTTATTGTTGTTTGGTTTAGTATTAGCATATTTTCATTACTGCTATTGCAGTAGCTCTTAATAAGACTAGAAATAGACTGAAAAAATACCACAACATTTGACTAAAGTGATCCTTAAGCAACAAATAAAACACTAGCACTGGTATAGCATAGTGTTATATCTAATTTCCCTTTACAAATTTATTTTCCCTTACCTATATAGATGTGAGGAGAAGATGTGTTCATTTTGCTTTTTACCAGTATTAAAAATATTTTTCTTGTCATTAGGAAATGTCTTTTCTCTATATTGTAGCTGCACAATGTTCTGGCCCAAAGCATAATTTCATGCATTTGCTTCCTATAAAAGAATTAAATTAACCATGGAAAAAAAAGTGATGTCCTTAAAACTATCAAACTGCAAGTTTTTCTGCACAGAATGCTGAAAATCTAGTATTATGTTTACAAAAGTAAAGTTACAATTACAAGGTCATTTTAGCTTTAACTAAGGTGATGACAGCACTTGCAAGTGCTGCAAATCCATCCATACAACCGCATATCCAGCAGCTTACATTTTTGTGAAAATAGCAGGAGAAGTCTAAAAAAGAGTTTCAAAGTAAATTCATAGGCCATATCCAGATTAAAGTGGATATGAGGTTGTCTGTGTTACAGTAATGTTCAGTACAGCCTGAAAAGAGCTCCTCAAGCTGCCAGAGTGGCATTGATGGCATATTCAAGCTCCCTGGCAAGATGGAGGTTACTCGGTGTGATGTGTTTAATGTTGCTTTGGATTCAAGAACATTACCAAAACACAAAAAAGCTCTTATTCAGCGGCCTGAATAAATAAAATTATACCAGAAGAGAGCTAAACAGCCATAGCTCCCTGGGTACAGAAAGGAACAAGACCAGCAGAAGCTGAAGCTGTCTCAGGCCATAGCTCATGCAGGGGCAGTGCAGTCCCCAGGAGCCCCCGGGGAAGGCAGCTGCAGACACAGAAGGGGCACAGCCCCGCAGCATTGGAGGGGCTGTGCCCACGGCCTGGGAGCACTGTGAGCACCAGCCCGGTGAACTGCAACTGCACTGCGGGTGCACAGTTTTTCCACTTAATTATTATTTAATCTTTCCTGCAAGTAACAAATACAATCGTGTTGCATCACAAACACCAAACTTTTTGTTAGAGCCCCAAAATATGAAGTTTTTTTACAGACAGAAAGAAAGTCATAGTATCATAAAATATGTTGAGTTGGAAGGAACCTATCAGGACCCCTGAATCTGCTCCTGGCCCTGTGCAAGACACCCCAATAATCCCATCACATGTATTGGAGTGTTGTCCAAACACTTCTTGAACTCTGTCAGGCTTGGTGCTTTTACACCTCCCTGGCAAGCCTGTTCCAGTGTTCACTACCCTCTGGGTGAAAAATTTTCTGATATCCAACCTAAACCTCCCCTGACTCAGCTTCATGCCATTTCCTCAAATCCTTGCACTGGTTGTGAGAGCGATGGGATTGGCACCTGCCCCTTTGCTTCCCCTCACGAGGATGTTGAAGTGAGGTCTCCCCTCAGTGTCTTCCTCTCCAGGCTGAACAAACCAGTGACCTCAGCTGCTCCTCATAAGGCTTCCCCTCCAGATCCTCCACCATCTTCGTGTCCCTCGTTGGGACACTACCTAACATTTGACTAAATTTGATCAATATTGAGCAACGAACCAAGTATTTTTTTATAAAGAAAAGCGACACCTAAGCATGCCTCTTGAAGACCGGTATGAGCTTCGGCAAACGCGGGACGGGCGGTGCCCTACGATCCCGGGCCGCGCCGGGGCGGCTCCCAGCGGGGCGGCGGCTCCCCGGGCCCGGCCGGGCGCGGCGCTGACCGGGCCCCCTCACGGCTCGGGCGGGCTCGGGGCGCGGCGGGCGCGGCCGCGGCGCTCCCGCCCCGCGGGGGCGGTGCTGCTGACGGCGCCAGCCCCTCCGGACCTTCCGCGCCGCTCCCGGCGGGCGCCCGGCCACACGCGGCGGGTCGGGCTTCCCCGCCGGGAGCACCGGGCGGTGCATGGGCGCTCTTCTCCAGCGGGCAGGGTCGCGCTCCCCCCACTCCCCCCGCCGGCTGCGCGAAGGAGGACGGCGGAGCATGCCACCGGCGGGGCGGTTCCGCGGGGACTGACATGCTGCTGAAGGAGGGCAGGCGCCAGCCCCTCCGCCTCTCCCCGCGGTAGCGGAGGCGATGCTGCAGGGCGCTCCCCGGGCTCTCCCGCAGCCGCCAGGCTATCGCCCACAGCAGCCGCGCTCGCTGCCGTGAGCGGCGCGGCTTCGGCCCGGCCGAGGCGACGAGCGGCGCGGGCCCGCACCCGTGCCCGGGGCGGCGGCGGCGGCGGCGGGGAAGGCGCTGCCCGCGCCCGCGGGCGGCTCCGCGCGGCGGATGCGTGTGCATGAGCGCTGCACCGAGCGGGCGCAGGAAGCGCCCCCGCTCCGCCGCCTCCATCTTCCAGGGCAGCAGGACCTCGCCGCACGGCCGCGACAGCGAACGCCGGGGCAGCGGCTCCGATAGCGCCTACCAGATCCAGAGAACCCTGGACGACTGTAAGATGGTGGGTACCCCGGGCGGGCTTGCCGTAGTTTTTTACCTTTTCCGGGCTCTCGCGGCGCAGGCAGCGGTGCCGTTCTTCCCGCCACCTTGGCTATTCCCATCACGTGCAGTTGCACTGTTTTTTAAACCGCAGTCCCCTCCGGGGTGCTGCCCTGCGCCCCAGCTCGCCGCGGTTCCAGAGCGGAGCCGAGAGGTTCGAGGAGACCTGAGGGAGCCGGCTGCGGGACAGGGAGCGGAGCCGGTCGCCTGGACAGTCCTGCGGGAGCAGGAGTCCTTGCCCCAGTACACACACAGCAAAGCAGCTGGAGTTGCTTTTTTGGTAAATCCGTCCAAATCTGTCCCCAGGCTTGGGCGCACTGAAGCCTAAATGGGTAAATAGTTGCCTCCAATGAATTGCTGCACTACTTGCTGTCTTGTGCAACAACCGCATGTTTGTCCTAGTATCCTTCTAAATAAGGAGACCTAGAATTAGAGGCCCTGAAATGCTGTTCCTGATGTATATGGTACCTGTTACCAGTCTTCCCAGAGTAGCTGGTTGCAGTTGTAAAACCTCAGGTGAAACGCCTGTGTCTGTTATTTATGGACTGTCACATTCTGGTATGAGATTTTTCCTCAGTCATATTCAAAATGCTTGGATTCTGACACTTCCCTCCAAATCAGCACCGTATGCCCCCTTTCAGGCTTCCTGAGCTCCAGTCAGCCTGACACTGGGCCCCAAAATTACTCCTCTAGCTAGTGACAGATGTAGGAAAGAAATGAAGTCGCTGCTACTTTTCTGGGTAAATCAGTACCTGACTAAAGCTCTGTCCAGTAGCAATGGAGCTGCTACTTCTATTCCGCTGGATTCTGGCAATTTTTTTCCCTCTGGTGCTGAAAAATGTGCTGGCAGATTATCCGCTCTGATGCTTCAAGATTAGGAGCCATTCCCAGTGCATGGAGGAACAAAAGCTGCCACAGTAGCTCTATAAATATACCCAACAAGTGGATCTTAGTAGGTTCTGCCTGTTTTCTTATTCTCAATAGCATAATGTTGTTAGTTGCAGAGAAGTTTTTAGAATTGACCGATTAGAAATAAACTATGTTTTATAGATGGACTATCAAGTTGTGATAGGATTTGGGAGGTAAAATCAGTGTGGTTTTTTTCTTGTTCTGTGTCTTGATTCAGCAACATATGTGTGGTTTTGTTTTCCTGGACAGTGCTAAGGTGTCTGGATGAATCTGTTTAAACAGGGGATGTCAGGTGAGAACTGGCAAAATGGGTCTGATGCAACCAGTTACCAGTTACAGGATGCGACATTTTTCTTCCTATTGCAGAATAATCACACTATGACACTACACAGTACAATTTTTTTCCTCTCCATTGCCTTCATGTATTCTCTTAAGCTACAGAATGATAAAAGTTGAGGACTTGTTTAGCAAATATTGTGCCTAGGGCTTTGTTTGGTGTGTGCTTTTGGGTTTGTTTGGGATCTGGGTGTGGGAGGGTGCAGATGTATTGAAATGCACTTGGGCTGACTTGCTGCTCCTGAAGCAGAGGAACCTATTTGCTATTCTTAAAATGAAATTTCAGAAAGCATGGTCAAAACTATTTTTGATACCAGTTCTCAGCTATACAGTTAATTGCAGTGGAATGCATCAAGGGTATGAATATAACACTGCAGAGGTGACTCGTTTATTTCCTGAGCATGAGAATTTGGGGACTTGACTTTAAAAATTTGTAGCTCTGATAGACTTCAGGTTCTCAGTATGTTTTTATGTTGGGTATGTTGAACTCCTGGTGGTAATGATGACTGCAGAATTATGAGCAATTACTCTTGTCTGTTTTTATATAGTTTGGAATTGAGGTCAAAACACAGATAAATAAATATTCTGTTCTATTACTCTAATCCTTCCACCCCCGCCACCATGTGGAGCAAATGGTCTTAAATGCATTCTTTCAGAAGACAGCAAATGCTTCGTTTCTTTAAAATATCATTCCATGTGTGTGATCGGTGGAACTAAACAATAATGGTCTTTGCATAACAGTAAAATGATCCATTTATCCAATAAGATCTGTATGTATCTGCTGGATATTGGATTTCTATGCAGGTTGTAGTGTTTATTTAATGATTTGTTCCTTTTTCCCACATGCACTTTAGAAAAGGTGCTTTCTGGAATTTTAACAGGAAAGTGCCTATCTGGCGCATCTTCTCAGTCAGCAACAGCAGATGAGTTTTAAGTCAGAAATCTGGGTTGAAGGGAAGTAACAGAACAGAAATCATTACAAAATAAATTAGCAAAATTGCCAATTTAAAAGCAAATGCTACATTCCAGTCCCTGAACATGCTGTTAATCAGGAAGCAGGAGAAGCAAAGGCAGTAATTTCTGGAGATATTTTCGCCTTTCATGATAGCAAAAAATAACCTCATGCTACTAGTAAAGCAGATGTTTTTTTGTCTGCTTAATATTTAATACTAATAACTCAAACACTTTCAGATATTAAAAGCAGAAACACTACTTTCCTACAGATGAACATTTATAGCTCACAGAAGAAGCAGCTGCTGTGGAGGCTCTAGTTGTTTACTGAATCGTGTGCTCTTGATCCTGTGTGCTACGAAATTGTGAGAAGCAAGAACAAGCCCTAGATTGGGCATGTTTTTAAAACATGGATTGTTTTTACCAATGTAGTTAAAAATTCTCATGTATGTAAATTGTTTTTGTTTTTCAGCTTGTCCAGGAGTTCAATACCCAGGTGGCTCTCTATCGGGAGCTGGTCATTTCTATTGGGGATGTCTCAGTCACCTGTCCTTCTCTGCATGCAGAATTGCACAAAACTCGAACCCGAGGATGTGAGATGGCCTATCAGGCTCATCAAAAGCTAGCAGCAATTTCTGGGTAGGAGACAACTTATTAAAGCCGTATTCATGTGCTAATCTTTGTTAAGTACTACATAATGCTTTGCCTGAGAGTTTGCATTAACTTATCTTTCTGTTTTAGGCGTAGGGGTGTATGACCACAAATTTTGCAAAATGTCTATATCCTTACAATAGTGCAATTTTGTATCAAATCCTGGTCCCCTCACCAAGAACATATCCTTCTGATTTCACTGGATGCTTTTATGTGAGACAAACAGGATTTTACTGCTTATCACTACAGATCAAGGGGGAAGTCATGCCCTTCAAGGGTGAAGTAGCAATAGCTTTCTGTCCAGTCTTTCATTGAGTATACCTAATTGAATAGTAAGAGACAACTAGCTCAGTTCAACTAGAGACTCAACAAAATTAAACCAAAATTAGGTGCAAACCAGGGGAGTGGGATGCAAAAACTACTCTGAGAACTTATGTTTATCTTCTACATGTTTTTAAACCCTTGTTTGTGTTGAAATAAGAATGAAAGCTTTGCCAGCATATAATGTTTTAATTTATTCTTTGGTATTACATTATGTACATTCCTTTCCATGGTGACAGAATGTATTATCACATACTTGAGACTATGCCTTAGTGCAAGATCAACCAGCATAAATTGCTGTTTCCTAAAAAATGGGAATTCGTGCAGCTAATTCCATGTGGGTTCTTCACAGTATGGTGACTGGGGCATTTGTATTTATTACGTATCATGTATCATGACATGAGTCATGTCTTTCTGATTACACTTTGTCAGAACTTTCTGCATCTGTCTATCTACCATAAGGTATTTTGCACCACTAGAAAAAGAAAACACCTTCTTTTTTTGTAGCTCTGCCTAATCCCCGTTGAATTTCTTTTCATCACTGTAATATATAAAGAAGTCTGTTATAGGCTTGGTATATAAGGGGAGCCCAAACTAACATACCAAACAGAAGAGGATACTGGTTGGATATTTTAGTAGAATTGTCACCCTTTTCAAGTAAGACTTTGTGCAAAGTCACTTAAGTTGATTTTGTGACCTCTGATTTGTTCCTCAAACAAATTACCTGCTTTTAAAATACTTAAGTCAGTGGGAACTTAACCAGCAATGACAGTACATTGAAAATGTGAAAACAAACAGTAGTGAAATTTATCTTTTTTGCTTTCAGACTCAAAAGAAAAAGTAATATGAACCAAAATAGTACATTTGAATAGCTGAACCTATTTTGTAACTTTAAAATATTTTTTCCCTGTAAAGAAAACAACTGGTACATGCTCGTTTAGAAAGTACGTGGGTTTTTTAAGCAATCATTTCGCAGCTGGAAGTCTGTCATATGCACAAAGATGTCCCGAAGGTTGTGCAGTTGCCGCGAGATTGACATTTGGCTAATCTAAAACTGTTTTAAATAACTGTGATAATACTGTGATATCCATAACAACTGGTAGGTGTTAGAAACTATCTGGAAATTACTGGTTTGGTTTGACACACAATTTACAGGATATGCTTCGCATCCCCACGCTTCTGTAGCTGAGGAAAGCCATATGAGACATTAACTTTTTTATGTATTTGTGAGGAAAGGTGGAAAATGAAGATTAAAAGAAAGCAAAAAATAAATAGAAGGAGAGGAGTAATAAATAGTCTTAGAGATTTAGTCTTCATTTCGACAAAAAGACTGATATAGTCTGTATGAAATAGGATCTGGAATAGGAATCTAATTGGATAGAAAGAAGCACCAGGAAGAAAAATGCTTAGGGATGGGAATGCATTAAATCATCCTTAGTACTAGTCAGGAGGGTAGTGTGCTGCTCAGAAACCACTGTTATTCAGCATATGGGATGAAGGCTTACTTAGTTCACTGCTTTAGTTCAAAATGCACAACACTGCACTGGGTAACATGACAAGTTATGTCTTCCAGAGCTTATTAAAGAAGATGTGTTGCTTTTCCACCCAGAAATAATAATAGCAAGTAGCTTTTTATGTTACCAGACTATAACATTTCACAAGAGAACAGCATTCTGTTAATTAAGGCCATCAGTACTGTTCAGATAGTCTCTAAGTGATCTACCTGAGAGCACTCTTACTTTTGAGAAGTTAGTGTTAGTGTCTTAGGAGAATACTAAGTTCATTTAACTTGTTTGTGCTGTTTTCTTTGGAAAATTAACAGACACCTTAATGTTATGCTGTTCCTCTTTGAATATATCAGGATTTCACAGAATCATGGAATTGTTAGGGTTAGAAGGACCTCTGGCGATCATCTGGAAATCACCTAGTCCAGCTCCTCTTGGCACTAGTGCATGCGAGACTCTTAAATACACATCTGACTTGGACAGTAAGAAGAATTCCCTTTTGTAATTCATTTATCCTACAAGACTAAGCAAGGTAATAAATGGGAAAGATGCAAAGACTTGGAAAGAAAAAAACAAAAGCAAATCCTCTATGCTGGAGAAGGGAGCTCTGGCAAGAAATCTGGAAATCGTAGAAAGGGAAGGAAATGCTGAAGTGGAGATAATGCATTAGAAACTGAGCAGGATAGAAGTCATGAGGAACAAAAAATACATTGGTCATGGACATATCAATTCTGGAATATTAGACAGACGTCAGAGCAGGACAGTGATGTAATGTGAACAAGAAGAGAAGGCTGCAAGTGTACCTGTAGAAAACGGCTACACTGATATGCCAACAAAAGCAGATTCAGCTGTAGAATCAGAGGAAGTGAAAGTCACAGTTATGTTTTAAAAACTGAGAGAAAGAAAGACAAAGGAGATGATGAAAAAGAAATGAAGTAGCAAGGAAACATAAAACGTTATGAAGTCCACACTGGATTAGACCATATCACCCCATCTAGCTCAAACCTGACAGCTGCTGGTAGCAGCGATTTCATTAAAAAATAAGCAAAGATACAAAAAACAGGTTGTGCATGGAACGATGACTTCTCTCGCTAGCACTCAGTAAGTAAAGGCTGCATGTGAACAATCAGTATCTGACAAATGTGATTTCTCTAAACATTAAGATCTTTTACTCAAAAAATGCTGAGGTTGAATAAGGACATCTTTACAGTGTGATGTATTTAAAAACCTATTTACTAATAAAATATTACTGAAAAACGAAATTTCAAATTAAGTCTCCAACTTAATAGTGCCTCAAAGATATTACATCCTCTTCTTTACTTGCTCTGATATATTTTTCTTATAGAAGAGTGAGATGTTAGCAGAGGGGAATAAAGATTAGAAATAAAAATAATCTAAATTGAAATATCCCAATTCTAATTAATGGTCGTTTAGGAATGCAAGTCAAAGTAAACCCTCCTTTCATTGTTGGCTTTCTCAGGACTTTAGGTCGATTCCTGCTCTTACACTAAAAGTTGTTAGTGATTTTTAATGAACTATCTTCTGAAGAAGGTGAGTAAGGTTCAGTCCTTTCATCACATTTTCTTCTATATAATGTAGCAGAAATTAAAGTATTTACATTGTTGATCCTTATAGTATTAGTTGTCATGGTCAAAACTGGAGAAAGTATAGCAACAAGAAAATGAGTCAGCATGATTTTTTCCAGAGAAAAAGAAAGGAAAAAATATTTGTAACAGTAAGAAGATGACAGGAAAAAGATGTGAACTTCTGTTTTGGAAGGGAGTCTGCTTTATGGAATGATAGAGTGGTGATCTTTTAGAGTTCATCAAATGGGGTTTCATCAGCTGGTTTTATAAGTGGAGTCCACTGAGTCTGGGATGTCAACAGAGAGATAACTCAGAACTGTATTTTAAGATACAGGTCTGCACAACTGTGCACACACTTTTGTAAATGTCCTTACATATTCTCAGGCACTTGATATGCTTACATAATGTGTGCACTTGGCAAACTGAGACCAGAACTGGCAGTGTCTCTGTGACAGTCTGATATATATATATATGTTGGCAGTGGCTTTTTTCGCATGAAACAAAACTTGTGTGAGAAGCTCAGGGGTGCATGGCAATGTACATCTGTGTGAGCATAGCTCTAAAAGTAATTTTTCTCTGTTTTTCTGACTGGTGTTGCAAAGTCCAAAATATAAGGAGGAATAAACCTCTCTCTATACTAGTATCTGCTGGGGCATCAGCTCTGCAGAGGAGCATCTTGGGGGGTTCTGGTGAACATCAGGTTGAACATGAGCCAGTGCTGTGCCCTTGTGCAAAGAGGGCCAGCAGCCTCCTATGCTGCTTTAGGAAATGTTGCCAGAAGGTCAATGGAGTTCATCATTCCTTTCTGCTCAGGGCTGTGGAGGCCATATCTGGAATACTGGGTCCAGCAATGGGCTCCCTAGAAGAAAGGAGGAAAGGACATCCAAATCAGGGTCTAATCAACTACCTTAAAGATGGTTAGGCAGCAACCCACATACAAGGCAAGGCTGCTAGACCTGGGATTGTTTAGGTTGGAGAAGAGAGGGCTGGGAGGGGGATGTTATCCATATGCATAAAAACTACCTCATGGAATAGTGTAAAGAAGACTCAGTCAGACTATTCTCAGTGATACACAGTGATAGAACATCAGGTAAAAATTGAAATACAAAGAAAAATTGATTTAAAATTTTAAATTCCTTTTTTTCCTGTGAGGCAGGTAGAATATTGGAACAGGTGCAGTGAGAGGTTCTGGAGGCTCTGTCCTTTGAAATACTGAGAATTCAACTGGTCATGGCCCTCCATAACCCTCTGTAGCTGACACTGCTTTGGTAGGAGGCTTAGGCCAAATTAGTTCTAGATGTCCCTTCCAGCCTGTGATGAAGTCATCATAAATCTCCTTGGGAAAATTCAAAGAAGGTTTCCTTATTTGATACCCATGTGCATCTGTTACTTTTATTAAATAGTTTTTAATTTTAAGTACCTCTAAGTTCATGAAAGGTTGAGAAAGTCAGCTAAAAATCACATCCTGATTGCAATCATTTGCACAAAAAGACTATCATAGTCTTGCTTTAAGCTTTTAATTTTATGTAATTTCTACTTTTGTTTTCCTTTGCCATCTATAGTAGGAATTCTCATGTTTTCAATAAGCACCAAATGGTAATTTTCTCAGAACTAATTAATATTAGATTGTTTCCTGAGGCTGTTTTAAAACATTCTGCTGACACTCAGTTGTGCCCAATTTTTTTATTGAACTGTCTGAATTCTCCCTGAATTACAACCCTACAAAATTATTATCTGCTTTCTAAAGGACACAAACAAAAAAGATTGCCTCAAATATTTTACACATTAGGTGAGAAGAAGACTGCAGACCTATAAGTTAATCAAAACTGTAATAAGGTAGGCATAAGATAAATAATTTTAATGGTTTAACTGCATGTGTTAAATAAAGCTCTACTGGCAGCCAGTATTAGCTGAGCAGAAACAAAGCACAGCAACACTTAGCTCAACAGGGAAGAATTTTTATAATGGTGATTCAAAACCAACTTTATACCAGCAGTTAGAGCAACAAACCAGAGGTCTGTCCCACCTAGACACTGATGGAGCAGCATTCATGGAGACCTCTGTTCTTCAGGGACATCTTTGCAGTCACTGCCATGTTACTCCTGTCAGTGTGTGTATCAGAAGTGGGGAGAGTGATAATGTTGATCATGGGGTTCTGACTCACAGGCGCTGCTGGCTGTACCCAGCTCTGGGTTGCAGTTGTTAGTGTTGTTTCAACTGCTAGATGAAAGTTTATAAAAAAGGTAAGTGCTTTGCAGAGATTGCAGTATGATAACCAGAATGTGACCTGATTATAGTTAAATATCAAAAGTAATGTTATGATACGTAAAAAAACAAGGGAGGTAGTCAATATGCACTGCAAGAATCAGTACTCTTATACAGTGTAGTACCAGTAGCTTAATGCCCTCTGAAACTTGTGATTTTTTGCTAAAATGTTGCAGATGTTTTAAATAGTAACAGCTTAAAGTTGTGACCTTAAAAATCCTGTCAAGTAAAAAATATTGAGATCCTCCACTTCAGAAAACTCTTGGAAATATAAAACATCATTTTGCTCTCATGGGCTATACTAAAAGCATCTCAGTCGGTTGTTTCAATCCTAGAGCTCACAATTCTTATAATCATTTAATAGTACGTTACTTAGGAAATTGTCCTGATAATGTAACTATGACTGTCTGAAATGGGTGAAGTCAGGGAGAGCTTTGTCTGCCTTCAAAGAAGAGCTTTTCAGGATTACTAAGCATTCTTATCGTATAAAGTCTCATTGTCCCTCAACTTTGACATTCAGATTTGCTGGAATTTTTTACATGCTAAAAGTTTTTTTGTAGTTTTGAGCATATCAGATAATAGAAGAAAATTATTACAGTCTTTATTCCACTTTGTCTGGCTGGCATATATTCACTGATTTCTACATCGTGAAGTGATTGCAAATGTAGTACTGTGTATCAGAAACTACACCTGTTACAGTGACTCAAATCCTATTTTGACCAATGGGAGTTCCTGTGCATGGGAATGGGAATGTTTTGATAAACAAGTTCAGATGTGGATAGTTTAATGTACCCCTTAAGGACCATGTAGTGCATGATAGTGCAGTAGGTATACCATAGCTTAGTCTTTTCACAAGAGGGTAAGATGCACGTGTATTGTTCTGAATAGATTCCTTGTCAAAATTTTTCTCTGATTATATAATCCACATGCATCTAAAATGATGGAAAGGGAGAGCAAAAAGATAAAACTATTTTCTGTGGAACTGAGTTAAATTACCTTTGCTTATTAAGGATAAAATATATTTACTCAATTTAAGTTGCAAGTTGAAAATGAAGTTGTTTAAGTCAGGCACCCCAAGTTCAGAAGGCAAATAATGGAAGAAAAACAAGGTTATTTACTGAGCTAGACCTCTCAAAATAGCTGACCTCTATAGACTGGCATTTTCTTTGTACCTCTGGCTTTGGAGGTGCTTTAATAGGTGTTTGGGACTTGAAGATCCAAGGTATTAATATCTCCCTTTATAGATCTGTCTTTCATAACTGCAAGCCAGATTTAGTAAAGGGCAAACAGAACTAAAAGTGGTTTTATTACTCTATTATTTTTCTATGTTCCAAACAGCATTTTGAAAATTCTAGAAGTTCTACATCTGCAGTAACACAGTGTAAGTTAGTTTTGACAAAGTGGAAGAGCTTATAGCAACCTGCTTAATGATAAACCTCACCAGCAGTCAGAAGGACAGCATTCTTGCTTGTGCAGGATCTGACAAGATTGTTCCCAGAGGTGCTGGCAAAGCATCCTCAGAGCCTGACAACTTTGGGCCCTTCACAAAACACAGCAGCCCCTATCACTTCCTTTTAGCCAAAGCTGAAGGTGAGTCAAACCTAATTTCTAGACCACTTGCACCTGTGTCCTAAAAAAGGCATGAAAGTGAGAAAAGGGAAAAGTGAGTGCTAAAAGTAGAACAGACCTTGTCTTTGTCGGTCAGTTATTTGCCCCTTTCTTCCATCTGACACTCAACATATCCATAGCCCCTTCCAGTGCAGTGGTGCCACTGCTGAGACACTCCAGGACTGCTGGGTAAGCCAGACAGGTAAGCCAGACTGCTTGCATTATGGGTCCCTCTAATAGCAGGGAAGCCGTGTCCCAGCCCAGCAGCCAGGGAGGCTGCCCATGCTTGAGGATACTGCTACAAATAGCAGTATTCTCCCTGGCAAACATAAAGCAGTGTAGCTTTTCCTCTGTGACATGACCTGAAGCTGTGAGGTAGTTGTGGAGAATTAGGAGGTACGTTGCCATTGTCTAACCCAGTGGAAAGAGTATTTTGCATGAGGAATCAAAATGATGTTGAGGTCTGCTCTGTACTTGGGCTTCAGCAATGTCATTGCACGTAAACACTGAAAACCATTAGGGAACTTCTTTTGTGGTATTCTAATCCTTGCTCCCATATTTTTTTCCTATGTTTTAAGCAGATAGAGACATAGACACAGGGAAACAGAGAATCAGAACTCAGGGAAAGGCTGACTATTCCTAGTATTTTATATCTTCAACCTGGCAAACTGTGCATTCATCTGCACAGTACCATGGCCTAGGATCAGAGTATCCTGCAGATTTAAGGTGGTTTCCCTTCCATTTTTACATGCCCTCTGCATTCATCACTCCCATTGTGGGTTCCTGGAAAGAAATACCAAAAACTAAGATATTACTGTAATTCAAGTCCTTCAATGGACCGTTCTCTGCTGTGCATGAACAGCATTCTACTACAGTTAGATTTTAGAAGGGTTATTTCTCAAACTCATTAATAATGGAGTATTCCAATTATAGGTAAGACTATCTGTAGCAATGATTGAAATAACCAACCTGTTTCACATTCCTATTCCGAGGTATACACACCTTTATATGAGAAATTTGGGGACTGAATTACATTGGCAGGGTCTCTTCAGAAATGCTGCAGAATCAGAGCTGATCTTTTGCAGAAAATTTGGTTTCTCTGCCAGCAGTCTCTAACTTGGTGCCCTTCTCTTGCCCCATTTTGTCCTTTCAGAAGATCTGCTCTCATTGTTGAACATAAAAAGCTTTTTCACACCTTTACTTTGCAAGTGATTTCCTCAGGGAGTTATCAGCCAGAGGATCTAGCAGTTGGGTACATCTCTAGAAACAGGAACTATGAGGATTTTGAAAAGCCCACAGAACTTAAGTGTGGACTCTGTTTTGACAGCTGCTGTTACCTCTGCTTCCGATTTTCTCATGACCTTTTCTCCTTTGTCATTCATTTTTTCAGTGTTTCTTGCTTTTTTTCCCCATAGCCTGTCTCCAAATAGTAATGAAATGAACATCTGATGTGCTACTGTCACATTAACTATTTGGGAACTTCTCGTGGCAGTCTTGAATGTACATATAACAAGCCCCCTGGAATCCAATGATCTTTAGATCTGTGATATTACTGAAGTAAACATGGCTAACAAAAATAATAAATTTTTCAAACTCCTGTGTTTTGGGAAAAGTCTGGAAAATCTCATTCAACCTCTCACTGATGTTGCAGATGAATTACTTATTAAATAGGTGTACCAGTACTTACTATCTCTGAAAAATAATTTTACAGCATATTTGAGTCTTTCAAGGAAAAGCATTGTTTTCAAATCTTCTGGTTTATTATTGCTACAGTAGATATTACATTTTTATCATTGTTTTCATAATTAATTTATTCTGAAATTGATTTTAAATGTCAATTTACTGGAATTCTAAGCCC
The DNA here is from genome assembly GCF_035770615.1 of Melospiza melodia melodia. NCBI lineage: Eukaryota > Metazoa > Chordata > Aves > Passeriformes > Passerellidae > Melospiza > Melospiza melodia. The sequence continues at coordinate 35,627,957 of NC_086226.1, forward strand.
TAACATGTAAAAGCACATAGCAACTCCTGTTGCTATGTCTTGTCATGTCATAAGTGGAATCAGTTAATAAGCTCTTGAGCAAAAACCAGAGTGTTACTAATTTATATCAGTAAATAGTGCTTCACAAAGAGATCTAGAGATAAACTTTAGAAGGTATTTGAAGATGGAAGTGTAGCTGATTATGAGCCTTTCAAGTGATGCTAGTTTCTATGCCCACAGAAATTAGGAGTACCAGAGAACCTTGCGTGGTTCAAAATTAACGTTAGACCAATCCAAAAAAACGTTTTCATTTTAGTATTTCTGAAAAAATAATATACACTTCATACCTATCTTCACAGATGTAAATGAAAGTTGCACTTGTGCTAATCTGTAACCAAGATGGCCAAGAGGAGTGCCTTTGTTGTCCCCACTAGGCCTGCTGCTTTGAGTCTGTTTCAATAGCATATTTCAGTGTTTCTCTTCTGTAGGTTTCTAATGAAACACAACTAAAGCTAAGAATTTAGTGATGAGTTTTAAGTGCATCTTTCCTGATCATTTTCCTAAATACTGTTCGATTAAGAAATCCCACATGGCTGCAATTTGGGTGATAGACACTGCCTATCTTTGTCCTGTTTAGCTTGGCTTAATATTGTTCTCAGAAATTTCTTCTGATTCTCACTGAATCTTATAAAGCCAATCTATGTTGACAATATGTTCATATATCTTAAGAGAAATGAAAACATGAGATAATGGAGTTGTGCATTAGCAAGGCTTCAGCATGAGCTCTCAGAATTCCACATATACTGGGATTTTGCTTCTGATTTCTTGCCTCTTTTTTTGTAAGTCTTGGACTGAGAATTGCCGGTTAATGGAAATGCTTTTACTAATGCTCAGTATTTCTCAACATTCTGGAACACTGCTCTTTAGTTAGAGAGGAACCATTTTGATTCTGTGCCCCTCGCTGAAATCAGTCAACAACATTGCCAAGTTAATTGTGCAGGGCCATGCAGTTAAGGGCATGTCCTTCTCACAAACCGTGTTTGATCAAGCTCTTTCACTTCCTGCCTAGTCAACTAAGAAAAAACTTTACACTTACTGTGAGCTGCTTGGTACATGGAGGCTTGCTCTAGTGACAGTAGCAAACAGCAGCTACTCTTAACAGCATCATCAGTACCTTGCAAGATCAGTCTCCAGCCACGGGAGATACCAGTTCTGTCAGGCTTCCACTGGAAAAATTCCAACCAGTTTCAACAGGGTGTACAAAATCTGTTGTAATTTTTCTAATTGCTTTATCGCTGTTTCTGAACAATTAAGTAAATAATTGAATCTGGGCATTAAGATCTTGTCTTGACAGAGCATTAAAGGAAGCATTCCAGTATTACCAGTTAAATGCTGTTTAAATTCATGTTTTAAAGTTAAAATATGCTGAAGTGTTGACTGTTGTTGAATTGAATTTTCTCCTTGGTGGGAATATTTATAGATCTACATTTACATTTTCCATATAATTTTTAACTATCAGAGAAATAATATACTGAATTATTTGTACATTAACATAGGAGGTCTTCTTTTCTCTTATATTCCATTTTTTATCTTGCTGTTCTTATCTTTCATAAGAATGCTTCCATCATGAACATTTCCTGGCAGGAGATCTCGTGTAAGAATTCAGACACTGGTATATTAAATTCTGTGCTCAAAGTTGTTGAAGAAACTGCTTTCCCATTTCAGAAGAAAACAAGTTTGCATTTATTGTGTGAGCAAAGAGAAGTTGACACTTCATATCTCTGTCTATCATGGCAAGACAGATCATTGCAAATGTACTGCTGGTAACCTTGGCAGCATGGCAAATAGCTGAGTGGCAAAATATTTTGAAGTGCCATGTTTATACAGCAGCTACCAATTATTTCCAACAGTTCTGGAGTTGTTATTGCGGTGAAACAGCACTATCCACCCATGTGTTTACAAGCCCTCCCAAAAAATCCCCCAACACCAACAAAGTAGTGTTTGGTACTTGGGAATATTATGACAACTGCAACCACAGTGTGTAAGACTGAGTACAGGGTGAGGCTGTGTGCTGAGGAAGCACTCCCTTCATACAAAGTGAAGAGTCCCAGTGCACCAAAGTTGTGGATATTCCAAAGTCTGGGCATATAATTTAGCTGCAGACCTACCAAAAGTAGTGTGTGTACATTTTGCATCATTCAAGACTCAGGAACAAGAAGTATGTCTGTGCAGCTGCTAACATACCATGCTGAATGCCTAAAGGAAGACTTCATGGAGAAATCCTTGTTTCCCAAACAGAAAAAAAGGCTTTTCAAAGAGGGGAAAAAATAACAGTAACACCAGATCACAAAGTCAAGTGGGGACCAAAGCAGGATTAAAAATCTAAGTGAAAAAATTGCAAAGTGCTTTTTGCTAGAATACTGCTTCCTGAACACATTTTATCAACAGATGGTTTTAAAAATTTCTTTCTCCATATATGAATTTAAATTCAGGAAGCTAATCTATCTATTTCTTCTTTCTATTTCTATTTTTTTTCTTTTTTTTTGACACATTCGAGTTTTCTCAGTCTCTCAGCTGTGATTTCTAACTACTCTTACAGATTCGATCTGTGAAGTATCTGGTGAAGCTGTGTCAGATTCTACTGATTCTATAACATAATTTCTTTTTCACTTTGAATACTTCTCTATGGAGGTATTTGAATTTTTCTTTAAAAAATTAGAATATTTCTTTTAAAAAAGATAAAAATACTCTTGAGGTATAAGCATGATATATTCAAGCACTCCTAGCAGCATTTGATACATAAAAAACACCACCTTATTCTGAGCAACCGGAAATATCTAGTGTATGCACTATTTTCCTTCTAGTTTAGAATTGTAGCAGTCACAGTATTGGTCTATTTGACTAGCAGCCAAAAAAAAAAAGGATTACGAAAGTGTATAGATTTTTTCAATAATTGTTAATGCAATATAGCTCTTATCCAAATCACAGTGAAACTTAAAGAACATCCTTCCTTCAGTTTAAATAGTTAACTAAGTGATTTGTAATATTTTTGAGAAAAAGCAAATGTGTTATTCCTTGCCTCGTCTCTTTTTAACATATTTTCACAACCACTCCGGTTTTCTCATTTTGAAATATGGAAAACCAGAAATCTGAGTTACAAAAACAGATAGCAGGTATCCAGATTACTCTAATGCTTTATGGAATACCTTTTGGGAAAAAATGTTGAAATTTATATTCAAAGAAGGTGCTAATGACAGAAATAAAATGAAAAAAGGAAGTGTCACAAATCTAGGAATCATCTGGTTTAGTGTCCTGAGAATGGTCAACAGCAGATGGCATCACTTGCCTGCAGCAGAGTTCCTTCTACATCTAGTATGTTTCTAGCCCCTTGTGACCTAGATATCCTACAGCATCAAATACCTGAAGCACCTCACTCTCCTTTAGGCTCTCTGGAAAATTTTACCCTGTTTGTCCACACAGATCAGAACCAATTTCATAAATGACCTCCCATCAGATACTAGTATTCATAAAATTTTTGTACAACTGTTAATCAAAGGAACTGGATGGGTGTGTAGGTATAAATCCATATATATTTTGCAGACTTTTGAAAGGTGGAGTTTATAAATCTTCCATTAACAAACAGTGAGTGATTAAGGGACATTTTAAATAACACAGAAGCTTAACTAAAGTCAAAGGGCAAATCCACGGGCAGCATGACTATCAGCTGCCTGCAGGGAATTTAAAAGAGGCTGGGCTTGAGCCTGTTGGACAGCACAAACTTATCTGTGCCTTCTCTACATTTTTATCAAATTCATTTGAGAACAACTTGTTGATGCTGACAAGGCAGTGTTCTGAATAGGAATTTCCTAGATAAGCTTACAAGTTATTACATATATAGCTAATGTCACTGTCTCCTTCTTGGTTAGCACAGATCTTTTCTGGAAGGTCAGTGTAATGGTTTTGATTTAACTGTTCTTCAGCATTATATAATTTGAGGCTGTGGGATTTTTATTTTTTTTGTTCAGCTGAGGCTAAAGCTAACAAGGCTGACTTGAGGGCCCACCCAAAATTTTCTTTTATCTGACTGGACACCACCTTCTCAACAGCTCTGATAACCTGCAGAGAAAAAGGCCCTGTTCAGCTGATATTTGACTAGTGCGGAAGTCTCCTGGATTTCTCTGAAGTAGAAGCAAGGGTCAGACAGCTGAAGGAAGGAAAAATGGGGTTAGGGTGTGGTGGTAAAGCCATACCTTTTGGGGTTTTTTTTTAATTTTATGAGAACTGAAAAGTGTAAATGAAGACACACATGCAATTTCATTTGGAATTCTGAGTACTTTAAAATGTCCTGCTGGGGATTTTAAGCTTAGCTTATCCTTTTTTGAGACAACACCCAAACTCACACCCAGTTGCTTGCTCACTCACTCCTCAGCAGAATATGAGGAGAAGACAGGAAGAAGAGGAATGAGAAAGATTAGGTAGAAATAAAGATAGGCACATCGACTGTCTGTAGAGCAGGCTTGACTTGGGAAATATTATCCTAATTTATTGCCAATTAAAATAATTATTAATTTAAGTAATGGGATGAGAAAAGAAACATCAAGCTAGCACCTCTTCTGCCTGGCTTCCATGCTAAACTTCACTCCAGACTCCTCTACCCACCCCCACCCTCCTGAGCGGTGTAGGTGGGATGGGAATACGGGGTTACAGTCCATAAGCAATCTGCTTTGTTTCTCCTTTCTCCTCACACATCTCCTCAGCTGTAGTGTGGGCTTCTCCACAAGCAGTAGTCCTGTCAGAAAAATCTGCTCTAGCATAGGTTCTCCACAGGTGGCTGTTCCTGCAGGAACATCCATCTGCTCTGGTGTGCTCCGTGGGCTGCAAAGAAGATCTGCTCTGGTGTGGAGACCCTCCTCCTTTCTCTTGCCCTGATATTCCCTCTCGTTTCTTACTCCTTTTTTCCCCCTCACTCCTTCTCCTTGTGGCTATTTTTGCTGTTTTTGAAAATAAGTTTTTTGCTCTGCAGAGAGGCTCAGCTGTGTCCTGGCAAGGATCCTTTGCAGAGCTGCAGGAACTGGCTGTGTCCAGCACAGGGAAGACCCTCACCTCATCCCACAATTGGCACCATGTTGCCACCATCACTACCAGAACCTTGCAACTGCATAAAACACATCTGATATTGCCTAGAGGGGAGTTTACATGCAATCTCTTGTTTCATGCTGTTTTACTCATGTACTAAGTGATTTATGATTGCGTTTGTCCTCTAGTGGAGTAGTTTGGATAGTGTTCTGGTAATTTGCCTATTGCCCTTTCTTGAGTTGGTTCGGCCATTGAAACTGACTTCTGAGGGAAGAAGTCTAGAAAATTCTGATCTCTGATTCTGATAATTTCAAACCTTTTTTTTTTTTTTTTTTTTTTTAATGTTGTATCTAAATTGTTCTAACATGGAAATATCTGAAATGTTATCAACCTGGGAGTTAGCAGTGTCTAAAATGTGAGCCACTGCACTGTGGTTTTGTTCTGCTGGTTGTATCATATTCAGATTGACTCCATCAGCCTTATCAGAGTTACTGGAGATTTACACTGTTCTAACAAAACTGAACCTGATCATGTCTTCTGTTACTGCAAGCACTGTTGTAACCGCTTCAAAACAACAATCTGATTTAATAAGAACAGTACTGCAGTCATTTATGGGTCTGCTAGGAAGAACAAGTCCTGCTTTTTTCCTGGCTGGACTGGGTGGGGAATAGCAGTTGTATCACAGTATTACATAAGTACAACAAGTACATAAGAGAACAACAAACCAACACATGGCACTGAGACTGACAGCAGTTTGTGTACATTTCTTTTAAAAATAACACCAGCAAATGGGAGGAACACAAATACGAACATTTTCCCAGGAACTGCTTAGAAGAAAACACTATTGTTGGACAACTTCTCTACCTATATTCAAAATGAATTCACCAGTTTTTTGTAACCTAAAAATGTGTATGGTTACATGAGAGAGAAATAATCAGTCTGTTTAAGATACAAAAGCAGGGGCAGGTTTAGTAGGCTGTTGAACCTGAGCTGTAATCAAAGGGGCTTCTGGTACTTGGTATATGAAGGGATTAAGTGGTATCTCCTCTGCAGTATTTGTCACACTTTGTGTCTGAACAGAAGCACCACGTGTCTGAGGTAAGTTTTGGTTTTCCTCTTTTTCATCCTTTTACTGCTTTGTATTTCTAAACTACAGTGTTTCAGACACTAACTTAAAATACAATCTACAGGGTAGTATTTGTGGACAGTAATTTTTCAAGCCAAGTTACATTATTTTTCAAGGGAGGCACATATATAGAGCATTAGACAGAATATGACGATTTAATTTTCACTTCTGATTGGACAAATGTTTATTTTCCTTTGTCTTTGAAGACTGACAGACTTCATTATATGTCTAGATAGTTTTTTGGCTTATAGTATTTTGGAACTATTAATACTTATATTTGGAGTTAAGCATAGAATTTGTCAAAGCAATGCTTTTACAAAAAGGTTTACCAGACCCTTCATATATCTTAGCTACTCTTTTAACCAGAGATAGTACATCTGTCTATGTTTTTTGTATTGTTGATACTTAAAGTAAAATGCTGTTCTGTTGTAAACGTGTGACTAAAAGTCTCGAGTTAGACGGTAATAATTTTTCAGTTTTAGTAGTCTTGTGTTTTGCCTTATTTCACTTAGATTTCACTAATTTTCGTGCAACTGTGAATGTTGGGCACCTGTGGGAATTCAGGCAAATCTCAAGGTGTTTCTCGGTTGTAACCAACATTTTGGCGGTACAGTAAAATGATCTGTCAACTATTTTGGAGGGAAAATATTTTTTTAATGAATCTTTACTCTTTTCCTTTGCATTTAAGGAGGAGCATTTTAGTATTTTCTTCTTTGAATTTTAAAATAACTACCAAAATAGTTTCATTTACCTCTCTTAATGATGGGTACTTATATGATTGGTGTAAGAGCTCCCTCTATAGGTTTTATTTCAAATCTCAGTTTAGGAAAATAAAAAGGAAAGGAAATTCCACTTATTGTCAGTGCTTTATAAACATACTCAGTTGAACAACATTGCATGACTTTTAAACAGCAGGATTTTATGAAAAAGAAATTCATATATTTCACCAATGGTAAAGTATAAGAATGTAATAATGTATTACAGATTTTATAGACTTACTTTTGTTTTTACAAAGAAATTATACTTTCAATAGCAGCCTAATAAACTGTGTAACTTAAGCTACTGTTTTATGAATTTTCAATTTTGTAACTACGTTTATACCATCAACAGTGAGTTGCTGGTCTGTGTCTGATGGGCAAGTGCTCAGTGCTGTGCTAGCTCTCATATATCCACGTGCACATAAGCTATTTTATGTTATAGTTCTGTTACAAACAAGTCTAGCATAGCATTGTATAAGATCATGTTATATGAGGTTTCTCTTGAATAACTTAAGTGGTCTTCAAAAAAAAATGAGCTGGACTAACTGAACAGCTGACTTGAGGGAGAATATTAGAAGTTTGCATTAACTTTCCATTGTATATAAATATTGATTTGATATATAACTATTAAATAATAGTTGATAATAGTTAATCATAAACATATTGTAACCAGCATTCTGAAATTTATGTCTGTACTAGTCCCATATTCAGCATTTCTTATGACATGGCATTGTACACAGAAGTAGAAAAATTGATAATGGTTTAAAAGAAAATGTTAAGCCCTGTACACAGAATTCTGGGATTATAAAATAAATCCACGTTGGCATTCATATCAGAGCATTTGGCTTTCAGAGATGAAATTGAGGTCTATATACGAAGATAGAAGCAAATTGGTTGCAAACTAATGGAATTATTGTGGTCATTATTACAACTAAACACTAATTAAATAGTTTGAGACAATAGTGAGGATAGTGGGCTGGAAATTATTCTCATTGTATAAACTCTGTATAATATTTTTCTTGTATATCACTGCTGTTACTCTGGATTTGCAAATGACAGAAGAATGTGGCCCGTAGTCCAGTTAGAAATGTTCTATATCCTTGAGAAAACAAGAATGGGTTGGAACATGCATATATTATTGATGTTTCTAGTTCTTACTGTCATACTGTTCATAAATAGAGTTTGCAAATAAAAACCACACTAGATTTATGACAGCAAAAAAGTCAATTAAAATATCTATTACTATGCTTTTGAATACTCTTCCAAGTTATTTGTAAATAGGAAGCCACTAATAAATCTGAATTGGCTCATGAGTCAAGCATCTTATTTATAATTGCTACCTTCCCAGTCTTCAAAATTAAAAATTCTGTCACTAAGAACAATAATGTTTAAAAGTTTTCACATTTTTGCTTTATAGGAATTTACCAGCTGCGTAAGGAAAACACTGTTTCCTTACACCTGTGTGCAGACCTTGAAATATTTTTGTCAGTGACAGCTAGAAAGGAACATCGTAAATTATAAATAAACATTGCAAACAATATTCCTGTAGTAGCCATGACTTCCAAGAGGGTCTGAGGACTGCTAACTATCTGAAATAGTGCAGAGAAAAATAGAACAGCCATATTTTTGTTTTATCCAAATCTGCTACAAGGAAATTACCTTGTCACAATGTAGCGTCTAATTCTCTTAGGGACAGACTTGTAGTTAAATAATTCTAATGCTCAGGAGAGCTAGACCGATTCAGCTTTTCTTGCATGAGAAAGAGTAGTAGAACTGTATCTCCCAATCAAAAGAGCTCTCATAATTGAACAGAAAAAGGTAATTATTACCATTGCTGGTGGCTTAAATTTTTTGCAGGCCCCACTTTGCACAAGAACATGTGTGGGCAAATCCCCTTCAGGTGGAATAGACAAGCCAATGGCTTCAGGACAGAAGAAACCTTGGCCATAGAGAAGTGTTCAGACATCTAGGAAACTTAAATAGAAACTGAATAGACCTGTGTGTCTATTGGTGGGGCTTCAGGACTTAGATATTGCATGAAATAAGCAGTAAGTTTGAAGCCCTAAATTTTGGATGTACATTCTAAATATGGAAAGTAAATTGAACTCTAAAGTTTTTTCCTTTAAAGAAAGTAACTATGTGCTCATTGAGAATAGGGCTGAAACAGTAAGTGGTGCACACATTGTGGAAGCAGAATTGTGGTTGAACCCTTTTTATTCTGTACCAGAGCTTTATTCTGTATTTATGATAAGATACAGAAAGTATCATGCATGCTAATTTTTCAACAAATGAAGATTTCACTTCAGTAGTAGAAGAGTAGATGTGGCTTAAGGGAAATAAAAGTATTACAGTCTAGCCAAAAGAAATAAAGCTGCTAGGATGGGCAGGTTTATTACCATATGTTTGGTGTAGTTCCTGTAGTAATAGACCACAGCAATTGTAACTTATGCTCCAGTAATTTCCTGCCTCTTTGATGACATCTGCTTTGTAATGGATTGGCAGGTGGAACCAATCGTCCTTTGTGTCCTCCAATTCCAGAATAATTTCTCTTCAGTCTTTAGTGTGTTCTGGGGTGGTTTTTTTTTTCTTTTTTAGCTTAATTTTTCTCTTGTTTAAGCATTGTACTGTTTTCCACTTCTGTGATTTCAGCCTAAAAAAGTGATACTTAATGCCTGATTTTACAACCAAGCATGAGAATTGGTTCCTAAAATGGAGGTGTAGGATTTCAATTTTTGTTTTCAATATTGTTACTACTTTCCTGAAAAAAGTATTGTGCATCCCATTCTCCTCACACTGCAATATCCCATCACTACTTTAAATATGGGGGAAAACAAGTTCAGGTAGAATGCATAGAAAGAGTAGGCTAAAACTGACTTGTTTCTATTGTGAGTGTCTTCAAAGTAGTGTTGATCACTTTTGATAGAAGATTTGTAAACTGAACAGGGACTGTTACAGTGGCCTAGTAATCTGCATCTCTGTCAAGACCAAGGGTAACTGAAATAGAATGGCAGAAAACGGCTTCAGTCTCACAGAAAATACTTATCCAAAGCATTTAAAGAGAAGATGTCTCAGTCACTTATTTACCCATTTTCTGAAAACAGAGGAGATAATAAGGACATATAGTCTTACCAAAGACAGCTCAAGTTCAGCTAAGCTAAGCCTAGAGTTTTATAGTTCTAATGAATTGTTTGTAAATACTGTTAGGTAGAAGAAGTATAATAGTTTGTGAAGCAGATTCTGATGTGAAGCAGATGTGGCTGCTAGCAATAGTAAGGAAGTGGATTTTATCGCCCTCACATTCTTCTAGTCTCATTCCTAACTACATTTTTCTCTTTCATTGCAGCCCAGAAGATGGTGAAATCCATCCTGAAATCTGTAGACTATATATCCAGTTGCAGTGTTGCTTAGAAATGTACACAACAGAAATGCTAAAGTCCATATGTCTGCTAGGATCGCTGCAGTTTCATCGGAAAGGTACTGGATTGCACAAATATGCAGATGCTTGTTTTAGAAAAAGAACAATCTTTTTGGGCATGCCTGAATATTCATGAAAGATAAAACACTCTCCTGGTTTTGGGTGAGGTGTAGTTAATTTTTTTCATAGTAGCCATCATGGAGTGATATTTTGGATTTACACTGGAAGCAGCATTGATAATACAGAGATTTAGTTATAGTCGTTGTTAAACCCACACGAGGTCAAGAGCCTTTTTGCTCCTCACCCCACCCCACCAGCAAGGATGCTGAGCGGGCCCAAGGACTTGTGAGAGGACACAACCAGGACAGCTGATTCCAGCTGACCCAAGGGATATCCCAGACCATATGGCATCATGCCTAGCATATAAAGAAGGGGAAGATGAAGGAAAGTGAGAATATCAGTGATGGCATTTGTCTTCCCAAGTCATCATAAGGTAGCCTTGTTTTTCTGGGGATGGCTGAACACCTGTCTGCCCATTGGGAGAGGTGAATAAATTCCTTGCATGGCTTTTGCTTTACTTATGAAAATTGTCTGTTCCTCAACTCAGGAGTTTGCTCAATTTCACCCATTCCGTAGTCTCCCTCATCCCACAAGGGTGAGCAAGTGTGGGGCTTCATTGATGTCCAAGGTTAAATCACAACAAGCACCAAACTGTAAAGTGAATTATATATATATATATATATATATATATCTATGGGTAGGTCCTATAAGTATCTATAGGTAGGTCCTATAGGTATCTGTAGGAACCTATCTATAGGTTCATCATCATTCTTACAGAAGTGTGGCTTACCAGGTATGTACCACTATTGTCCTCACCATTTAAAAGTCTGATTCTTTTTTAAAAAAGTAGTTCCTTAAGTTTTAGCTGTCATTAGTCAGACAAGTGGGCAAACTTAGTAATGTTATTAGACATATTTGTCAGGCAAGATATGTTATTAATAATGTTGCTGTTACTATTAGTTTTCTTATCTCACTGCTGCTTACCTCTTACTGCTGGCTATCTCTTACTGGTTCCAGTAAATTGTTCTTGTCTTAACCTGTGATCTTCACCTTTCGTGCCTCCAATTCTCAACTCCAGCCTGCCCCAACAGAAAGAGGAGGGGGAGAGAGAGAGTAGCCTGTGGCTTAGGAGAATGTCAGTGATAGCACTAAATTGGGGAGTATCATTCCTAAAACACTGCCATAGCAAAGGGTAGATAAAAGTAGTTCAAAAGATGCCCACCTTTACAAAAACAAATAATAGACTTGGAACTGAAAGGAGATGTCCTCACTCAGTGAAAATGCATCTCTCAAGTATACATTTCATTCTTGATTAGGTGCCTACTGAAAGGAAGATGTAGAAATGCTGATAATTTACTGAATAGTTTACTTAGTAACCTCATTGCTCAGTGATGATGCAGGTTGATTAGGGCTGTATCTGTGCTGATTGTAACTACTCTTTCCCCAGATAGTATCTCATCAATAAAAAACATAGTAAAGCAAGGAAAAGTTCTGTAGTGAACTGTAATAAAGATCTTGCAAAGAACCTGTTGCATTTCCTGTCATGCTAAAAGATCCTGTAGTGTACTTTTCATATCTACCTGTAGAATACTGCTAAAGCCAGGGATATTTTTATTATGAAAGAAAGAATGGGAGATTTGTAAATGCTTAACTGTGGTTCTGAATTATTTTTTCAAGTCAAAAATAAGTCTATAAAACAGGAAGAGAGAGAATTAGCAGAGCCATTGTAGAACAAGATAATAGTAGCTGTTGAAATGAGTCATTGTTTTTAAGACAGATTGTACCACATTTCCTAGCATCGGCAACAGTTGTCAAACCATCTGCTGAACTGCTGAAAGTAAATAGCTTAAAGTGACCTGAGTAACTGTGAAATGTCTTGTCTCTCCCTTTTGCTTCTGGATGGAATTTACATTAATAGCTTAAGCTAAACTTCAAACTATTCAATGTCTAAAGTTGGATTAGAAGAGCTACACCTTAGTTCCTACCTTGCAGTAGGTTAACTTTGATAGACATCTGTTTTTCAACTCACCACAGAGATCATCGTGTTAGTTATTCTGGCCCTACTGATTAGTGATTTTTGTCCTTGCCAGACAGAGTGTTTTAGAGATAAACACAGTAACTTGGCTTCAAGCTTCTGTGACATTTTTGAAAAAAAATACATAGTAGGCAAAAACTATATGATGACAGGGATTCAAATAATTTGAATACCCAATAGACAATAGCTTTTTTGTGTTAAATATTTAGTATTGGCAACACCTAGTAGTATTGCAAGGGCATCATGCAATGATGGAAATTCGAGTCCTGTGTTAGTTGTTTTTTCACCATGAAGGTAGCTGCATGCTAGACTGGCACCGAGAGGGGCTGTGAAATATCCATTCTTGGAGATACTGATGACTCAAATAGTCCTGAGCAGTCTGATGCAAGCTAGCCCTGCTTTCAGTGGGATGTTCCACTAGATGACTTTGCAACTTATTTATTCTATGTTCTCACAGAACATACCATTTTCAAAGGAGCTTTCTGAACCCATACTTTTCGTTGGTTTCTTTACTTACAGAGAATGAAGTGTAGGCAAAGTGCATAAATTTATCTCTGGGAAGGAAAGAGACAATAACCTCACCATTATAAAATATATTGTGATGCTGCTGGTTTTTTTTGTTTCTCCACTTCTTTAGTTTTTCACAGTTTTTTATCTGAGTGACCATATTAAAAAAAAGTTTCTTGTGCCCTTAACTTTTGCTTAACCCATAGGTGTGCATGTCTGGTGTTCTTGTTCTGTCTTGAAGCTAATTTCTGAGGGTAATATTTTCCATGTGGATGTAGCATTTCCCTTCTCTAGCCCTCTTCCTTGCCAGACAATTTGTATGTTAGGTTTTTAAACCTCCCATGAGATCCGACCAATTCATGTTCTTAGTCAGGACACAACAGAGATTCAAGTAGAATGACATGCAGACTGTTCTCAGCAACCTGTGGCTTGTAAATAATAATGTAGGTATTGGTAGCTTGATCAGAATTTATCAAATAAGCTACAGAACTGATAAAACTAAGGCAGTTTGCTGATGCTGATGTTCTTTTCCGAAGAGAAACTCAGCCAGCAGAAAAAGAAAAAAGATGTCTTACTCGGAAATATGTTCTCTTAAGGAAACACCACATAAAAATTTGAAGGTCTGAGCTCAGGGTCTTGACTGCCTTTCACAGCACATATCTTCTCATATCTCCTTATCTTTCTTTTCAGCTGAACAAATATTCCTTTATTTGCTGTATATATATATATATAAATCTTCCTGTACAGAAATTTCTTGCATGGTTGCCGTGTTTTAGAATAAATTATTGCTGTTATAGAACTGCTGCTAGAAAAGTCAGATAGTCTGCTATTTCTTTGAGTTGTAATGGCCACAGTGGGGCCAAAAGCCATAAAAATTTGCAGCTGTGTTATACAGTAAGTAAACTGAGGTAAGTGCTCTTCAATAATTTTTTTTGTAAGATACCTACACTACAAAAGCCCAGTGTTGAGAATATATAATGATTCAACAGTTCAGTATTCAGAAAGTTTGCAAAGAGCACAAGTAATCATGCCTAAGTATCTTTAATTCAAGTGTTTTGTAGTTATTTAGTCTGGCTACCTGATCATTTAATCTGTTACTCCTCCTTTCCATAATGCCAGGAGTTCTGGCTAACTAATACACATATAAGTACTTACTTGGGCCTACATCTTTCTTTTATCCTAATTGTTTAGTGTCATATATTTTATTTATTGCACATCATGAAGAAAAAATAACAGTTATTGAGATATGTGAGTCCCACCTGACATGAATAAACAACAGGTGAGGGCAGAATGATGCCAGCACTAACCAAGTACAGGTACCTGTATAGTCATGCAAAAAAGGCAAGAATTGAGTCTTACAGGAAAATCAAGCATGCATACTACTTGTGTAAGAAATTCATAGAGTTAATTATTGTATTTCCAGTGTTTTGTGATAAAAATATGAATTTCCTTAAAATAGTACCTAAAAGTGATAGCTTATTTTATGAACTACAAAAATGAACCCTTGGTTCAGTGGAGAGATTTTTTGCTTTTTGGCTTTGTTTAAATGACATGCTTTTTAGAGTTTTGAAGGGTAAAGGAAGGATTTTTTAATGGTTGTGCTACAATCATAGTGTTCTATTTAAAGACTGGTAGATATGTACTATTACTTACACATATCACTTATGCAAGGAGGGATAGGATGCAGGAGTGTAGAAGAGCACACAGGTAGGGAGAAACAAAATCAAGAGACACCCATTCTTACGTGCACCCTATGAAGAAGTGAAGGAATGAGACAAGAACAGCCATGGAAGGAGGGTAACACAACTTTCCTCATAAAATCGTTGTTCCTATTGCATTTTCTTTAATAATAGTGTTTCCAGTGAGACGGTCTTCAAGATCTGCAGGTCCTGAGTGTAAATGGAGAATTAAATTCCTCAGGCTGTTAGCCATATTTGTCAAATACCTTTTTTACTTCCTGCACAATTCTTTCCTATTCCCCTTTGTAGATTTTCCTGCTCATGCAGTTTAGCTGTAATATATAGCTTGTGTATTTATCCTTAATTGTCAGGTTAGAAACCTGATGTAAACACTGCCCTCTTTTTGGAAGAGGGATTCTCTCAGCTTTGTTAGTCTGGTATGCCACCCAAAGATCTCAAGTTCCTCTGCAGTGAAATACTGAGGAATGGGGGTTTTTTTGTCTTTTCTTTTTTTTTCATTCATCACAGTTCTGTGCAAATTAGGTGATGACTAAGAGTAGGTGTCTAGGGTTACATGAAGACAGCTAACACAGAGATCACCACAGAAGCAATAAGGAGCACAACAGGTGAGACACATAAATGATGATGTTACTGAACTGACAATTTTCTGCCCTCTTATTTATCCATACTCACGTTTGATCCTCAGCATTATTTAACTAAATTGATTTAATTTCATATCAAAAGCATTTCCTGCTTCTTACAGTAAAAAAAAAACAAAACAACAAACAAACTGAATTACTGATGAGAAAAGAAAGAATATATCATTGCAACTAAAATTATTAAAAATCTTTCCACTGACTACATTGAAAGTAAAATTAAGGGTTCATATCAATTTTTTGAAGTATCTATGACAGAAGATATCCTTCCCAGTGACTGTAAGGATGAAAAGATTTAGAAGCTTTTGTTTCCCTATAGGCTGTGACCAGGGTAGAAATGTTAAGCCTGAGTCATACATTATTCAAGCAAAGCCTTTATTATTAGCTGACTCTTTAACTGCTTTCAAGAGACTGAGCAAATGATCTGAAATTCAAGAAAGGCTTCATGAATTGCTCACAATACAACAGAATTACTGGTAATCTTTTTCTAGGTGAAAAGAGATCTGTGTAGTTCCTTCTGCCAAATCTGCAAGAGCTTGTCTTTATGCTGATGAAAAGAACATTACAGTCTCTGCTTCTGTTCTCAAGCTGAGAAAAAGAACCTTTACTATTATTTCATCTAGTGCTGTTACTGTTTCCATTGAAACACCTTTCACATCCCTGAAGAATGCGTCTCTCCAGCGTGTCACCAAGGGTCAGGTCAGGGTTCCACCATGACACTTAAAGATAATGAAACAATCCACTAATACCCTGTTTCATGAGTAATGCCTTGTGATATCAGTGGCACATAAGATGGTTTACCTGAAACCTTTTTAGTGAAAAAGTAATATGTGAGATATTGGTAACATTATGTTGTGTTATGGACTTCTTGTGATGGGAAAAATAATGAAGTTTATATGATTGAACAATGAAAACTGTACTACTATATGAATCACCTTAAAATAACAGCATAAGCTGCAGTTAAGGACAAGAAAAATTTGAAAGTTAAACCTACAGGGTGATACAGAATATAAAATATGTAATCTGTGAAGTAGGCTTAGTCTGCTATTCCACAAGCAATTGAGTAATCTCAGCATAACAGCTTGTAACCAACAGAAAGGTTTTGGTCTCTTTCTCTCTGTCTCCCCTCCCTTATAATGCCTTCACTTCTTCATTTCCACTGCTTTTGGAAAAGGAGAATATGATCATGCTTCTCTGGAACTTTCTCCTGGACATGTAGGGTTTTTGATGACCTCACATAAACAACTTCATCAGAAAACATCACATTTTATTTTTCCTTTTGTTGGGATAATCTATCATTTCAATGGCTAAAGTGGATTACAGAAGGATTTGACAAAGTATAAGTTAGTAAGCAGCAAAGAAGGGACATAGGAGATTCTTTCATGGAGGCTAAATTTGTTATGGTCATGTCATGCACTCTTTAGGATTCATTTAGGTAACTAAATGGGCTTCCTATCGGATTTGAAGAGCATTAAAACATAAACAAGTATCCTCTGTAACATTAGCAGCATCTAGTTTGAGACACATAGCTAAGAATAACTTTTTTTCTTTCTTTTTTTTCAAGGAAATAATTTACCAGAATGTAACTATTTAGATAACTTACCCAAAAAATGTTGTCTTATGATTCAGGAAGTTCTATATTTTAAAGAACAAGTTTATCTCCCTGATAGCAGGGATATGCATTTGTGATGTGGAAGAACAGTATACCATTGTCTGCAGTTTTGGCCTCTAGCGTCCCAGAAAAATGGCCTGAATGACCATGGCTCTATTAGCTGTTCTTCATATACTTTGTCAAACCTTACAGAAACTACTCAGATTTGTACTGATGTCAAAACTTTTCCAATTGCAACAATTGTGAAATGAAAAAACATTTCCTATGCAACTTTTTGTACTACTGGTTTAAATGTTGACAGTATCTGGGATGCACTCCAGTGTGAATTTCCTTCTGTATTTGGTGCCAGAATTGTTCTTGCCACTACAGATAAGAAATGCTGTCAGGTAGTCCAAAGGAGATTTGCAGGTTTACCAAAATAATCTTGTAATGGTTAACTTTCTTGAATGCTCCATTATCATGATCCAGTCCTTTATCCCATTCTCTTCCTCACAATAGCCTTGAAGATCTGTCATGAAGCACCTCCCTTCAATTTCAACACTATATTTAATTTTCATACAGGGAGCATGAATTAGGTAGGTGTCAACACAGAAATTCAGAATGTAATGCATTTGGGCTGTGGGTGGTGGCAGCTTTATATTGCTGTTAAATCATAAAATTCAGAATTTCATTTTTGTCTTTGGTCTTCCTTCAGTATTGCTGTAGTACTTGGAGACAAGGATTGCAGTGTTCTTTAGTGTCAGACTTTTGAAGTTGTTTCCAGAGTGTGTGTTGTAGTTTCCTCACTTATTTTGTTCTGTTTTGTCTTCTGGTTGTTATTTTGTGTTCCATGAGAGCCACTGGAATTTAATTGAACCCTTTAAAATTGGTAAGAGTAACATATGGCAGCACTGATTTCTACCTTGGCGTGGTCTGCTCTGCTTCTGAACAGTTCTTACTCAGAGTTTGCATCTAAGCAGTCTTTTTCTCCATTTGTATTGTGCAAAGTCAAGTTCAAAGCATCAATTAGATAATTTGAGTATCTGTATTAATCAATAAATAATAGGCATACATGTTTTGTTTAAATATTTTAAAGGAAAAGAACCTTGTGGCCCACCCAAGACCTTAGATGCTAAAGTGGAGGAGAGTTCTGAAGTACCTATTTTAGAAGACACATCATTATCACCAACAGATATTCAACAGCATCTATGGCAGGTTTCCACAGATATTGAAAACACTGAAGGGTATGTGTAGTACTTCATTCCTAAACAAACAAATTTCTTTCCAGGATTTATTTATCTATTTTTTTTAATTTGACAGCCAGTGTTGCTACTATGAAAATTATAAGTAAATTAAATAACCTGTTAACTTCTCTGGTACATTTAACAGAATTTTTGGTTTTGTGAAATATTCCTGAAATATGCCAGACTCCAGTTACGCATTTCAAAATTAAAACCACAGAATCTAATTAATTTCAGTTAGTTTCACCCATAGTTTTAAATTTGGAAGTTTTAGGAGGGGAACGGGAATGTTGTAGCGGTATTATCTTACTCTTTTAACTATGCAGTTGAAAGACAAAAATGAGATCCTTTACTACAGAATAATCCTGATGGCCAACATTTCTTTGTGTTCTATTTTGAGGCTTTGTATACTAAGTTGCAGCTGAGATTTGAATTGTTAACAAGCTCATTTGCATAAAGCCAAGTTCTGTTCTACTGGGCCATAGTGTGGAGAATAAACAGTGCAATTTTTTACTAATCATTCTGCTGCATTTCTGAGAACCATTTTATCTGTAGAAGAATGAAGCAAGACCATATTGGATTTAAATCCTGGAAGCATTAAGACTTTGCCAGCCTTTAGTTCTGCCATCTATGTGCTAAATGGGAACTCTTTGGAAATTTCTGGCCTCTTTCAAAATGTATCAAAATGTGATTTGCTTTTGGAGATGATGTGTTGTTATCATATTTTCCATCATCTGCCTTCCAGAAAATCTAATGCCAGAGTCCTTCCAAGGCAGGTGAGAATGATAGCTCTGTTCCTAAAATTTTCATTTAATGTGCAGTGTTAAGTATCAAGGATTAGTTGCATATGTTGTAATTTTCTTCTGAACAGTGAAACACATTCATGGCACAAGCTACAAAATGCTGATAAGGGGTATGAAGATGATATTACTACTAGCTAATATTAATTTTAAGACATATTGTGTATTTTGCCTCAAGGGTCACATTGCACCCCCAGAGGCTTTTAATGTTAAATACTCAAGTCCCAGAATAGGTCATAAATTTGAACTGGGAAGTTAGTATCACACTTTCATAAAAGTGCTCCCCTATTAATTTCATTGCTCTTTCTTTTGGTATGCATCTTCTGAGACATGTATGTAAACCAAATGCTTGCTCAGTAGATTTTTGTATTTATTGCTCCATTATTTTTGCATATAAACTGTGAGCCATACCCTGTGCAGTCTCCAATTGTTGTTCCATTGTATCTTTTTAAACTGTTGTATCCACAGAGATATGAGAGAAATGAAAAACCTTTTAAGTAAACTCAGGGAGACTATGCCTTTACCATTGAAAAATCAAGGTAAGTTTTGAATTTTCTTTATTTATTAAAATTAAGATAATTTAAGGGTTTTCGTTCCTTTACATACAAAAAAATAATAAAAATCTAGAGTCCTTTTATGGAAAGTACAAAAAGAAAAATCTAGGCAAAGTCTCTTCCCTGCTGATTCAGTGGAGCCAGAATCTAGTACATGATCTTTGGCCTCTTGAGTTTCACATGAGATATTCTGGAATTTATAGGTACAGTATCTGTAGATAAAATAATAGACTTTTCCTGGTGATGCAAAGGCAGGAGCAGAACTACTCTATAAGGCTTGTAGCTTCTGTGACCTGACATTGACTTTCTGTAGAAAAGCTACTTGCCCTGCGTCTGCCACCAGGCTGCTTTTCCCACAGACAGCTATCAGGTACCCCATAGAAATGCACAGGTGGGCAGGGTCTCCATCCTATGCATGTATTTAGCAATGGGCGTTCATTTTGTTGGCATGTTAAATACTCCACATCTACAGGCACACTCTGTTTGTGAGAACAGCATTAAGGTAATAATTTTTGATTTCTTCTTGATAATGGGTGTTCCTTAAATGTGGTGCAGTCTTTGCACAGTGATAGCTGATGAAATGTACTGAATGTGTCCTAGATCTTATCCCTAGTAACTAAGCAGCCTGGCATTCATCATAATACGCTAAGAGATGAATATAGAATGATTCTATTCATTATTCAAGTAAGATTTCATGGTAGGAGAGCTTGATTGAAAACTATGTTGAAAAGTAAAAGGGAATCACTAGTGATACAGATGTGTACCATTGTAAAGACTGGAAGAGTGATGAAAGGTCCAGGCTTAGTCTAGAAGAAAAGAGTGTGCTGGAAATAAGGAAGGGAAAGACAAACTGGGGACATATAATGCATAGAGATACTTGAATTTAGAAGAGAGATAAAGGCATACAGAGTTCTTCTTTGTTGCCTGGTGTCAACACTGCCCTTCAACAAGGACCAGAAGATCACTGCCCCTGTGCAGCAGGATAGGAAGCATCCTAGGGTTTTAAAACTCAGAGATGTCTCCCAGGATCAGGTAATCATTATCATTATTATGGAGATCCTGTTAATTAGCATTGTAAGACTCTCAAATGCAAAATTCAGGTTATTATTTTCTCTGTGCTCTATGGGATCTACCACGGAAAGGGTTGTCAAGCATAGGAATGAATGCCAGGGAGGTGGTGAGATGTTCAGGAAAGGGCAGTACCTGGCACTTAATGCCGTGTTCTGGAGATGTGGTGATGATCAGTTAGGGGTTGGACACAATCTTAGACACATAAATGATTCTGTGATCGTGTAGGTGCTGCTAGGACACATAAATGATAAAATCTCTTTTCTGTGCGTATGTGTACATGCTTGTGTTAAAATATGGGGTTTTTCATCACAGATGATAGCAGCCTCCTAAACTTAACTCCCTATCCGCTGGTAAGAAGACGGAAGCGAAGATTCTTTGGATTGTGTTGTCTTGTCTCAAGTTAGAAGATTAGGCACAGAAGCACCATGGAAATCATGACTTTGATTAAACCCCTATTATTTGACCACTGAAAAGATGAAAGTATAAAGTATATTTTCTACACTAGGCTATTCATTTTTGTCTTCTGCTCCATCCCCCTTTCCAAGTAAGAATTTTAATACTTTCAAATTATGGTGGTCAAAAAATGGCTGTGGAATAGATCTAGCATATTTAAAACTTTTTAAAGTATGTTTTGCATGCTTACTTTCAATCACTCAAAGAAGACACATGAATTATGATTCATATATAATTTTAGAGGTTTTTTTTTAATTGTTTGAGCTGCAGCTAAAAGTTTGTGTGTAGTACAGTACTCTTACTAGTATCATATTAAAATCATACTCTAACAGTCTTCAAGCATAGCAGAACATTTGATTATTCTCTCACAGTCTTTAAGCATAGGAAACTATTTAAGAGCAAAACTATTACAGTTCTAAGACATTCAAACAATACTGTAACAGAATTTGTACAAAATCTCCAGTTGCTTTTTTTGTGCTCTCATTCATATTTAGTCTTCCACTGTATCTCAAGTTCAAAGCTTTATGGAAAAATATCTTAATTTATGATAAAAAAATCATATATGAAAATAGATAGGACTTGTAAATACAGAGAAATCATAATATCTATAAACTGTACAATGCTTAGAAGCAACAAATTTCCTTTTCAGGCAATGGTATATCTACAAGCTTTTGAAAAAAATAAATAATTTATTAAAAGAAGGCCTATTAAAATAAACAATGTAAAACACAATGCCAACTCATTTTGTTGCCAGTAGAATTCAAAGCATGATGTCTGCATATCAAGTATTGATCTTATAAGGCATGCCAAAATTATCTCAGACTGTAAGATACTAAACGTTTTACATTGTTAATAAAGTTTTTTATTTAAATTAAATGTTGTCTTGTTTCTAGTTGTATTGCCAGACTATGTATTTTTTTCTAATTTTGTTGACAGAGTACTACAAAAATTTGTTATAATATTTCCATTTCAACAAGAATATTTACAAAGAGAGATTAAAAAATATGCATGACTAAATTCTTTAAATAGCACCAAGAAAGGTAACTTCAATGTGTTTGAAGATTTCAGGTCATGAACTATTCTTAGGCATATATACTCCAAAGCATCTGAAATTGAGAGATTCCTACACACACAAACTTTGTGAGAGCAAACAACATTTTTAAGAAGAATGGAATCGAAGTCCGCAGCACAATGTTTTTCCGAGTTAATTCCTTAAAGTTTTCTGCACATTTCTCATCGACCTTGCACTCACTAATCAGAGCTCTTGTCCTTAACATTCAGCATTGGCATGTCTTCATGAGAAGTCTCAAAGCAATAGACTCACTCTCTGATTCCATCCCCACAGATATGCTAGATTTTGCAACTGCTAGAACCTTGGAAAAACAGCTCCTGGTGTCTAATAACTATCGAAAATACTGTCTGCAAAACTGATCAGTAGTTACAATTAACCAATTAATTTTTTTCAGCATAAGTGAAAAAGAAAGACATTAATGCCAAAAAAAGTATGAATTGAAGACTGAATGTACAGTGATGCTATAAGAAAGGGGGAAAGAAAATTTCATACAAGATTTCTTTAGAAATCCTGTTTTTTGGTACACACAGAGAATCAGATGGGCAGATAAAGCAGTGACCTTGTCTTATTCATTACCTGCCCATATATCATCACAAGGAATTTCATATGCCAAGTGACATGACAGCTCATATCTCTGTGTTTTAACCACATGTATTGCAATGGAATATTACTGAGACAAATGCATAAACATCTTAATTTTACCAAACTCTTGACATCAGTCATGTCACAGTGAGTTCCCTAACTTCAGTGAGAAGTATCACATTCTGTGATAGACTTGAACATGTTGTCTTC
Source organism: Melospiza melodia melodia (assembly GCF_035770615.1). Taxonomy (NCBI): domain Eukaryota; kingdom Metazoa; phylum Chordata; class Aves; order Passeriformes; family Passerellidae; genus Melospiza; species Melospiza melodia. The sequence continues at coordinate 35,650,822 of NC_086226.1, forward strand.
AAAGCCCTTTGAGACTGCAGTGTATGAAAATGTACAATGATGTGCATCCTTGTACCTTTTGTTATTCTGGAAATTTTGGCAGTGTTTCTTCTTCCTCAGCTAAAGACTGCTAAAAGGGCAGTCTTTGTTCGTTTTGAAGCCTTTCTATAATTCTAAGCAATCTAGCATCTTACCTGAAGCCTTTTGTATTGCTACTAATCCTAATTGCAGACATGCTGTAATTCCCAAGCTCTATGGCCACTTAAGGAATATTGGTGCTCAAGGGTGAACGGAAGTTCTCCTAAGAGACAGTGACATGAAACAAGTCCTGGTAAGTATCTGAATTGGTGTCAAGGGATAAAAATTGGTTTACTTAGGAATGTAGTGGATTATCTTTTACTACTTCAAAAGGAAATAAAACTTTTTAAGCCCCATAACATGATGTCAGTAAAAGAAAGATAAAAGTTAATGATATTACTACATTTTAGTTTAATGGAACACAGCAGTGTAGGATCAAAGTTTAAAAGCTCCCTCAACAAAATGACATACAAATTATTTAGAGATTATTTAGAACTATTTACTTTCCAAGTACTTTGAAATACTTCACTTTAAACTCCTAAATGTGTGGAAACTAGCAATTCAGGGACAATACTGAGGGAGAATGCTTTCTAAATACTTCTTGGAGTTTGAACATTTTAGTTGAAAGTGCTGTGAGTTAAAGGCACCATAATTACTTTGCAGGGTAGGAAGCAAGTAAAAATTCCTCTTCCCACCAAATATGTCATTTCACCAACTCTTTTTTTTTTTTTACTAAAACTTTGTGCAGCTCCAGCTTTTCAAATTCTTTGTAGCCAGCTTCCACTGGTAGCACATTATTTTCACAGATATTTCATGTGGAAAAGATACCATTTTTTTAATGTGAAAAAAAAATATTTCATGTGTCATAAATTACCAATCTAAGAAATCAAATATCTATGTACACTGTAAGGTCTGCATTTTTCAGAGCAAAATCAAACTACAAGCTTACAGCAGTAGACAGCACGCTAACACATGCGGCAGGTTGCATGTTAATTTAACCAAAATGAGAACTTGCCTTGCAAAATCAGCATTTTAATTTACATACTAGGTCCACGTATATCCAATACAACTCAGAAAATCTGTGTCAGAGAATGGGAGAAATACAATAACCAACTTCTATCCCATCTGAGGAATGAATATATGCAGTGGTGCATTAAATGCCTATTGGTCTCATACCCGTGTAATGGTGAAATTCCTTATTACTTCTGTAAGAGATACCATACCTACTGTCCAGCTTCATGGACAAGAGGCAAGACAAGCTAAAGATACATCTTCTGCTTGTACTTAGTCATAAGTTACTCCAGTCAATGAGGAGACTTGTAGCAGTATTTTGGGAAGTTTGTGGTCCTGTTTAATTCTAGGACCTTGAAGGCACTGACTGACTTGCAGGAAAAGGCACAATCAACCTTCAGCACAAGCTTTTCTAATCCAAAAAGAACTGAGCTGGGCTAAATATAGGTTGGCAGGACATATTTTCTAGGGATCATGGTGTGGCAAAAGCTGTAATAATGACTTTTGACTGTTCTACAGCTAAATAATTCATCTCAAATCCAAAGCTGTTTTCCCTTAGATTCTGTTTTCTTGTAGCAGTTTTACAAAAGTAGCCCCAGGCATGTTTGAAGAGGTATACCTTTATTCTTTAATTGGTGGTTGTACCCTCTAATGTAGTGTTTGGTTTTTTTCAACTTATGCTGTTCCCAGCGTATGCATAATCTGCTGTCCAGATCTAGCCTCATGTTGCCAGTTTTAGACATTTTCCACCCTGAACTCACTTGGCTTTGAACTTCCAGTCTCCATCTCACTAGTACTTTGAGCCTTTACCTTATTTTGTGTCATCTGTAAAATTTCTTGGAGTGGTATTTCTCTCACTTCCATTTTTTAAAAATGTATTAAGTACCAGTAGTAATGGGAATTCTAGTGTCCAAGAAAGCCCCTGTTTCTTTTTGTCCAGTCCATTGCTGTCTAATGCAATGAGTCATTTGACCCATTATATGTACTCAGGTCCCTCTTCCAGAAGTTATTTCTAGCTCTTCTGGGACTGCAGTTCTTTGACAAAAACAAAGTTTCTACCAATTTTCAGCCTAAATCTACTCCTGGACAATTAATAACATATACAATGTGTTTCTCCCAGGTCAACTTTATTCTTTGTTAAAATTCTCTGATGGTCAAATTTCTGCCATGATATTTTATAAACTATTATGCTAGATTAAAGCCTCAGGAAAATACACAGTACAGACAAATAAGGATTAATCATTCCTTCACAGTACACTTTCTCAGTGGGACCAATATTTAGCTTACACAGAAAACTAAACCATATCTTGAGTACATCTTGCTGAAGTTTAAATGAACACTACAAACAGCCTTTTTCAGATTTCTCTCCTTTATTGCTAGTATTTGAACTATAATGTTGCTTTTCTAGATAAACCTGTTCTTCTGGTCTTCTTTGTCAAATAATTTTTCCTTTTTCCCCCTCCTTATCTCTTTGGTTTCTTTATTCTTGTACCTCTTGTATTCTGCTACCACCACCTCATTTCGTGTTTTTACCTAAATTCATCTTCATAGACTGTTATACTAGAATTTCTTGTGAGTAGTATAAATGTACTGGCATTTTTACTACAGAAGCATTTTTGACATAGTTTTCTCTATTTACCCTTATTATTACTTTCTGTGATTTGCATCTTAGAATTTCTGTTAATGCCTTTCTCAGGTACTATTGCCATGGGGCAGAGGCATTGTAGTAAGAGGCACCAAGTGTGTCTTTGCCCAAGAGAGTCTGTGATGTGTGGTAATTCTCACAAGGTAAGATAAGTTGGCTGCCTAAGACATGGCAATGCCAGTAAAACCTTTTAGCATCTTCAACACTGGCTCTACTGTGGAGACTTCAGAGCACAACTCAATCATCAGTTCAGTGAAAAAGTTGGGCATGTGTGCCATTCTGTTTTGCATACACAGAGACTGTGTCCTTTTTTGACTGGGGAGAGATGACGTGAGGAGTTGCAAAAGATGATCTTCTAAAAATACATCCCAGGAGTTCCTAGAACTGATTGTTACATGAAACAGATAACAAGCACCATGTCAGATTCATTACTCATGATTCTTTTCAGAAGGGCCTGCAGCTATGACATTCTTTCCTGCTGTCAACTACAAAAGCACTGAGTAAATGCAGAGTTCAATATGCATTATCTCAGCAGCTTAAAGAACAAGCCTGTAGATGTTATTAGTCCATTCCAAGTTCACAGCTAGATGCTGCAATTTTTTCTATCCATAATTGCATTATTGCAATTCTGAGCTATGATTCTTCAGTATGACTTATTTTTGAAAGGAAAAAGAAGCCAAAACCTTACCGTTATAAAGCTGCATAATAATACTGCATCACAAAGAATTTATTTTTTCTTTTTGTTCTACGACTTAAGTACCTATGGCTAAGACTTTTTGTTTGTCCGTCATTTATGCCCCCTTGCAGAGTGCACAAGAACCAACACATACCATTGAAAAGAATACAACAGAGGAACTGCAGGAAATATTCAGGAAGGAGTCCTGAAAACAACACAAGTTGACGCTACCAAATGACTAAATCTTTAAAGTAATATTCCTACAAATTTCAATGGTAGTAGAGCTTGTAGTGGTAACACCGTTGCCTTTTTGCCCAACCTGGAAATTAAACTTGAGATTTTAGTAAGGAGGTAAAATAAAAGGCGACCTTTATTTGAAGGCCTTCAGAAGCAGTTATGGAAAGATACCCACAAAAGCCCACCCCACAGGGGTGAGTACGTTTTTATACGTTTTAGGAAATTAGCATAACTGATAAAAAGCACTAATTAGGACAAGTGGTGACACAATTCCCCCCAGGTCAAGCCCCTTCTCTGGAGCCCCCCTTCAGCATTAGTTTTACTTTTTCCATGAGAATATCTCCAAGAGTTGTTCTCAGCCTTGGTTCACAGCAAGAACCAAGATAGTACCTTGTACCTATTGGGGCTTGGAGCTCTGGAATTTATCTTTCTGCTTAGGGAAAGGCCATGGAGAACTGCAGGGAAAACTAGCTACTAACACAATAGGTGACAGTGTCACAAATATATGTGTAAAGAATACAGAGAACATATAAAAGGAAAAAAAAAGGCAAAACCCAAATGGCATGAACACAGGAAACGAATATTAAATTACAATCAGTGATGTACACACCGCTGTCCTCACACCGCAAAATTATGCTAGTAGCAGGTAAAAGTTTTCAGAAGTTTATGAAGATGGCAAGTATATTGTTAAAATGCCTCTAAAGACCATGAAAACTACTAAGCGTGGAAGTGTAGTTTTGGCAGAATTTAAAGAGAAAAATATTCTTGAATTGTTCAATGGTGCTCATCTGATATGTATTAAAAACAGGGTAATACCTGTTAAACAAAATTATTTGTGTTCAAAGGAGCTTTCAATTATTCTAGGTACATTGAAGAAATGTATGTGCTCTAAACTGTGAAAGAGAGGGAAGGGTTTTCCTTGGAGTCTCACAAGTTGCAGAGAATGCTGAAGCTGTAGCTTTTGTGCTGTGAATGGTATTTCCTTTGGCTATTTGCAAAACAAGAGCTTCCTTCAGTTTCAATTCAGTTGTTCCAGGCCTCGGTGCATTTTACAGCACAGTTTGTTTCCCAGTTTAGCAGCTCAGTTGCCAGTGTGCACATTTTTTTTCCACTACCTGGGAAAGATGACTGAAGGAAACACCAAGTATCTGCTTTTGTTTCCTGTGCCTATTGCCGAAGACTGATTTGCATTTTTCAGAGTCTATTGTAAGGCAGGTTGTTGACTCTTCACTACTCTATGCATTTGCCAGGCCCATGCCACATACTACTCACATGCTTTGTTCTTGTCCTTCTTTCTGGAAATAGGCATTTCATTTTGTATCTGAGATAAGCTGACAGGGAATGGCACTCTTTATACTGGCATCACCTTTGTATTGCAAGAGCTTTGGAGGCTGCAGAGTAGCAGGGATGCAGTCACTACTATTTGGGGCCTGTAGAACAGCAGGAGTTATGCCAGGGTTAGCTTTCAAAAGTCTGATTCATGCAAAGTGAAGATAATAACAACTGACGTGAATGAAGAAACAGTTTATCACCAGAAGTCTTGTTGTGACATCCGAACCTTTACATCTATGTCGAAGATGAAATGGCCATAACATTTTGTAAAAGAACAAAACCCAAGGAAAAAGGACTTTAAAAATTGATAGCTTTTGCTTGCTTCTGTTTATTTTCAGCTTGGTTATAGTGATCCTGCCAAAATAATGTGTAATTATGTCTCACAGTCTGTGACTAAATCAATTTTAGAAGATAATTTTGAAGGATTAATCTTTTATAGCTTCTCATTGCTTATTCTTCTCCTCTCAAGACCTGAACACTGATTCATATTTGCACTTACTGATTAATGTATATAAACAGAGACTGTTGTGTAAAACATATATTTATTTAAAGGGTAATAGAAAATCTTACTTGAATTTACAAATTTGATGTAACCATTCTGACATTAAGCGTATTTCAGTTAATATCTTTCTAAACAAAAGCTTGTGAACTGAAATTTACCGCATCCTACTGTAAAGGATTTCAAACACAATCACAACTGAATTAAGAACAAGGTGAAGAAGTAGTTGCATGGTTTAGTATTAATAAACCTGAAATAGAAAAGCAGTTTTTTTTCAAATAATGGTCCATCTAATGATCTGATGCACTGACATATGCTAATAGATTTCTCAAAATAAATTTCTCAAAAAAAAAATATCCCATTTTTAAACAGCATTGCAAAGCATAAATAAACTTGCTATGAAAGGAAAATCATCTTCTCTGCAGAAGCAAAAGCAAAAATAGACATGTCAGTCACTACTCGAACTGTCTGAACTGTTAGAAGATGAACTTTTTTCCTTTCGTCTCTTCTTTTTCTCCTTTTTATGATGCTTTCCTTTCTTTGATTTATGCTTTTTCCCCTTTTCCTTTTCTTTTTTGTGTGATTTTTGTTTTTTTGACTTTGGCTCATCTTCTTCTGCTGAACTTGATGAGGAAGATCTAGTAAAAAAAATGCAGATCAGTATGTAATTAAAGAAGGAAAATTACACAATAATAATTTAAGGTGTCAGAATGTTTGTAATGTCACAAATTGAATCTGGTGTAGAATTTGTACAGTAGCATCCACTGGAAAGCTTATGATATCTGAGTCTGCATGTTTAACTTAAATGATTACTTTTCTAATACAACTTTCATGCCACAAAAGCAGTATGTTTATAATACAGATAAAAAAATAATGGAATAGGCAAGTTGTGTGGGTTTTTAGTTTTTAAGAAAAGAAAGACCAAGAGTACAGTCCATCAAAAAATAAAGTATGACAACAAGGGAGAGCTTCTGTTTTTTAAATATCACATGATCAGTAACAATGCTAATTAATGCCTTCAGATATATGTCTCTGATGATGCAAGAATCTGAGAGAAATTGTTATGAAAAATTTTTATGTACTTGCAGCTCATACTATGGGTCTCTAACCAGCAATGATGAGTGATTACATACAAAAATAAACTATGAGGACAATAAGTCATTAAATATTCATGAATGCTAAAGAGGGGAGTTTTATGCTATTGTTTACTTAATTAACTATTACTTGAATGTAAAGAAAATTGTTATAGATAACTATGTAGTTGTTGGCTTTTGCTATTATATATGGGCTTTTGCAAATTACTTTGATATAGTACAGTTTGTAATCTCTTTTTAACTGCTTTTTATATAGTATAATTTGTGTAGCCTTTTATGGGCAATACCCTAATCCCTGTGTACATTGTATATTTTAGTGTGACAGATATATATTATAGTTTAAGCTTTCACAAAATATTAAAATAGAGGCTATGTGCTGTATATTATAACATTGACTTTTGCAGAAGTAATTGTAGTTGTGAAATAGTAATTAATGCCTTTATTATTTTAACTAATTGACAATGGTGAAATAGCTAATATTAATTGAAAATACTTGTAAAAATGGCCAAAACATCTGTATGATAAGATAACATTGAAAAGAACCAGGCAAATAACACTGGAAGAGCAAGAAGAAATCTACCACCGACCCTTTGACTATTAGTAGCTGTCAAACCACAGACCAGGGGGCCTTGTGAGAAAATAAAATACAAGACTCTCTAAGTCACATCTGCATTGTGGGACTAGTGGAATAGGCAATACTCTAAGAAGATGTGGCCAGGAGTAGAACTAAGCTAAATAATTCCTGGAGCATGTAAACTCAAAGGAACGTTTAATCTTCATGAATATGCCTTTGACCAATGCAATGAAAAAGTATGTAACAAAAGTTGTTATAGTTAACCACATGCATCTGGCTACGGCTGTGCACCCAGCGCTGTTACTTTTGCTTTATCCCTTATTAAATTTTAAAAAATTTTAAAGAGTAAGACTTGCTTATCACAAAACTGACAACCAGATTGACTCTTTTCTCTTCTACTTCTTCACAACTGTAAGGGCTGTCTTCAAAAGTGGAAGTTTAAGCTACACAATGTAAATAAGGAAAAAAAATATGCAAATACAACAAGTATTAAATCCTGTTTCTTTGTTTTGGAGTGACATCTTCTTGTGGTCTTCATATACATTTTACAGTTTATACCTTCCAGTGCAATTCCTGGCATATTGTCTTACCAATTATCTTAACGACGAAACATTAATTTCATCTATAGTCTCACTTTAAAAATGGAAAAAAACCTCAAAAAACCAAGTCAGTCCACAGGCCAGAACTCAGATCCACAATACATTGGGGTATTATGACATTTTCCTCTGAAACTGGAGTAATACTGTTTTTAGGCTTCTATGTTAACAGGTACACTAACACTCAACACCTGTTCAGTACTAGAGAAGTTTCCCTTTTGATAACAGCGAGTTACTCAGAGCACATGTGTGTGCCTGCACGTGTGCTTACACATGCATGTCTGCACACAAAGAACCCTACAGTCCCTGAATTTCAGAGAGCCTTCTCCGCGCTGGCTAGGCTGGGGACCAACCGCACAATCCTCCTGACTTGTTCTTTTCTCATCACAGCTTGCCTAGAGTTGGACAGTCAGGGGCAATTCTGCTTTCTCTGATCTGCAGATCTGCAGCTTGCTAGAGCTTTCAAGACTCCTATGATCCTGACTGCACAGCAGAAAGCCTGTAACTCCACCACTAATCTAAGAACATTTACCTTACCATTATTTTACCATTACCTTACCATTAGTCAGTTCTCACTGGAAAACAGAAAACTTTTCAAATGAAAGAAGTACTTGCAAATAATGTTGCATCAATTGAAGCAATATTTCCTGACAAAACACATGTATCAAAAATATTTCTAAAGCTGTGTTTTGAAATTAAAAACGTGTGTGAAGGTTACCTTTTCCTTGATCTTTTTAATTTTGTTTTCTCTTTGCTTTTTCTTTTTTGTTTCTTTTTTTCTTCCTCTTCATTTAGATCTATAGGTAGAAAGTTAAAGTTTAGAAAACACTTGTCTGAATTAAGATCAGCATTAAAAAATAGCTTCAATGGCAATGTCAAGTTACTACAAAATTCTTGTTAAAAGGCTTTCTTTTCCTTTCCCCAAATTTTGGTTTGTATAGCAATTTCAGAAATATATTGCAGTAGCAGCAGGACTTTTATACACAACTTACATTGCATTGACACTGATCTATGCACTAAGAATGAAGGAAGGCCTGTAAAATGTAGCAAAAAGACCTTTTCCTATACATTTATACCAGATTCAGGTTTTCATATCTGTTCTTTATCACAGAAAGGGTGAAAGTACTGGAATGGTCTGTCCAGGGAGGTGGTGCAGTCACCATCCCTGGATGTGCTAAAGATTGGATGTGGCTCTCAGTGCCATAGTTTAGCTGAGGTGTCAGGGCATGGGCTGGACTCAATGATCTTGAAGGTCTCTTCCAACCTAGTCATTCTGTGATTCTTCTGTATTTTAACAGTTTTGACATTTAACATACATGTCCAAGTCTGAAAACTAGAACAAATAAAATAATATTCTGTCAGGCATCCCTGAGTTACTTCCACACATCCCTACTTCATGCTTCACAAACAGCAATGCCATAAGTGAGACACATTTGAGTTAATTGTCAATGTACTGCCTACAGAAACCAGCAAAAGACTCTCCCCTCATCTGGTTGTGTCTGCCCCCTGCCCTATTGCTCTGCAGTGTGATATCATGACTTCACATTTCACTTACAAGCAATGTTTTTATGACATTGATGAAATTTCTGACTTTAGATTTTTATATACCAGTTCAAAAAGTACTTTGAACTCTCCAAAAGGCAAATCTACCACATAAATACACATTCAACTAACAGGAAAATACTGCCTTTACAATTTATCCTTAAAAAAGATAGCCAATTTTGAGTATTTCATTTTACTCCTATGACCCTTTCCATAAAGTCTGAATGCTGTTGTAGTTATTCCTTTGCTACAATAATCACAAATTATTGGTATGTATGTTATGGAATGGAACTTGAAATAATTTAGTATTAATAAAAGAGCAAACTACCTTTGGAGCAATGAAAAAACATCAATGATAATGAGCGAACAAGCAGTATTTTTTAAAGAAAATAGTGCAAAATCTTGAGATGAGAAAATGGCAAAATTCCACCTGGATAACTGACAGATACGCATATCCTTACAATATACACAGCAGCCACAATTTGTAAAAGAACATATAATAAAAACAGGAAGATTAGAAGATCAAGTAAACAGCTGTTTTTTCCTGCCGATATCCATCTTCAATAAGCTTAGTACTGAAAAAAACCCAACCTTTGCATTCAAAAGTACATAGTAAGTGGTAAGTATTTTTTCCAAAGAGACTTGTTCCAAGAATGTACCATTGCAGTACCAATTCAACAATCTTGATAAACAGCCCATCCATTTCTTTTAAAGTTTACAACTAACTATAGGGTTCTATCTGCCCCTTTTCCTTTCTAAATAGCATCTTCAGTAGGAACTAAACGTCAGCGCATACAAGAGCAAAAGAACAAAACATAATGAAAAACAGAAGGGCTGAGGAGAAGAATGTTCATTCATTTAAAACACGCTGAGGTGAAACTCCCCTTCTTTCTTAGGTGCACAATCTCTTTTAAGTCCAAATTCAAATGAACTCAAGTATCTGATAAACAATTCATCTATTCTTATTCTGACAAGGCGTTGATACTTAAGAGCTTCCAAATATAGAACAGTACTTCTCAAAATATGAATGACTGAATTCCAGTCTACTAGCTGTTTCAGTAAAAATCCTACTTAGAAACTGGAGAGAAATTCAGGTGTCATATTTCTCAGTAGTTAGAAAATGTTTAAACTACATGTCATAATCAAAAGATTAACTCAGAACACTCATGTTATTTTCTTCTAAGTAGCTTCTTTGTAAAAGATTAATTAATCTCTTGTATTTAGGAGCCCCTTTTGAGATATTCCAAACAGGTACATTAATAACTCTAGAAGGAAATAATAGTAATACTAAAAGAGTGTGTGTGTATCAAACCTCTGAAGTCTAAACACATAAAGTAAAAGACCTATTTTTAAATCACAGGCTAAAAGAACTAAAAGCAGTTATCAAAAAGGATAAAATGAGAGTTCCTGCACGTCAGAAGACTATTATCCAAAACCCACAAAAAACACCTTACTCTTTTTTTCACGCATGGCTTGTAATCTCTGCAGTTCCTCTTCCTCGCTGTCCTCACTGCTAGTGCTGCTAACGTCTAAAACAATATCTCTTTGAGGATCTACTCGGAGGAAGTTTCGACATTCAAACGTCAGATGACCAGCTGAACAAAATAAATATACAGAAAGAAAAATTACACTTTATCAAAAAAACATCAAAAACGTTGATTTTTGTATTACTCAGTTTTGAGAAGTGAAAGGAAAAAAGGCAGGCTGTGATCTGTGAAAGGGGCAAGAGAAAGCTCACTTTGAAAAACTCTCCAAGAATTTGACAGGTTGTACAAAGCACTGTTCAATAGTGCTTTACAGCCTCTCTCCTATTCTGCTAATTTGAAGATTTTTTCCAACTTTAGGTTCTATTTTTTAATGATCTTAGGTATTTCTTAAGAAATTACCTAAAAATACAGCATGAAATATTTCAAAAACTACAGTCAGTGTTGCATTGCTTAACTCCCTCTAGTGAAATTGTAGAATCATATTTGCCCATGAGACATAATCTTTAACAGCCAGTACTTAATACTGAATAAACTACTGCCTGACCAGTATTTTTAGTTTTCTAAGTTGCATCTTGATAATCATGACCAGCTAGAAACCTTGTGCTGAATACACCCATTGAAATAATTTTAAAAAGTGAAATTTAAATAAAAGGAAGATATGGTTTGGGAGACACATTAATTCAAGTAGTAATTGAAATAATCTCATGTTCTTAGTAAGGATGATAACAAACTACCTACACCTTCAAGACAGAGATTTTAGAAACATATAAACATGGATCATATGGTATGACTACAAATTTTCTTCTCCTTCAGAAACCTTCTGATACTTGCTGCATATGGAAAGAAAGCACTAAATCTGTATTTATATCCACTTTCTTTGAAAGAACAGATACACAAAGCAAGTAATTGACAAAATTTGTTGCAAAAGCCTGAAGAGAAAGAACGAAGAAATTTTTTTTCCCAATGTAACACTCATATAAAAAACCCAAACAGCTTAACTCACTGTGCTAAAAGTTCAAGACAATTCAGTACAAAACAGTGTCTGTTCATCCAACATTCTAAAAATAAGAGTCAGTGATTAAAAATTTGAAATCTTCACTAAGACCTGTCTCCATTAATCAGGAAAGTAGCCACAGACATTTACAATCAGTGTATAATCCAAAGCATGAGCTAAATGCCAACTGCAGAACCTGTAAGCAATAAAGGTAGCTGTTTCCTGAAATGTAAAATGCACACGATAGTATTCTCTTAGAATAAAAGTTTATACAGATTTTAAACTATTTTTTCTGGTGAATTAGATTGTACTTAACTTCAACTGAAATGCCTGCCTCTTTGCAGTCAGAATCAGAAGAAGCACAAGTGCACATCTCAGTATATATCAAAAAAGATGCTTTCATTTCAAAGTTTCTCAAGTAATTGCATTGAAATGTTGTACATATGAATATAATAGCATAATTTTTTTGCTGAGACACTCAAAGAGCATTGATAACTATGAGAAACCAGAGAACAAATATGAAATAAACAGAAGAATGAGAACATGGTAATTTAAACTGACAAATGCCTGGGGAACAAGGGAGAAGAATACTTCTTTCCTTTTTTCCCCTCTCCTCAAAAGGCAGTTCCAACCAACATCGTAAACTGAAGAAAACACTGTAACTTTATATTGCTTATTACGGACTTACGGTAGCCACACTTCTTGCATCCAGCTCTGATATTATCCTTATTTCCTCCTGAAAGAGAAAATTTCACCAATTATGTGTTGCTGAGGAGAACCTTCCAGTTTCTTTCAAATGTGGCTTGATAAATGTCAATACACAACCAGAAGTGATCACCCCTCACGAGTATTAAGTACACCAAGATCTCTTTAAAAAACTGCATTTCTAAGGCTACTTTTCTGTGCAGTAATCTACCAGAACACACTTGACTAATTTAAACTGCTAGAGATCATTTGGTCTTACAATATTTATTGCCAAATCCTAATTTGATTTATTGTGACCTTTCCACTTGTTTAGTTACAGTATGAACACAGTAATAGACATCTAGCATTCCAGTGATCTGTAGTACACAATATAAATTCTAGTAGTGCAAGGATGTTCACAGGTATTCACTGGAAACTCTGAAGTGATTTATATTTAAATAACAAGAATTGACTTAACAAGGCAATTAAAAATACCAAACCAAATCAAAAATCAATCCTTGAAAACAAAGAAGGAAATTAAAAAGTCAACAAATTGTTAAATTATTCTGAATTCAGACAACATGACCAAACACAAAAAACGCAAGAAAGCAAATCTGTAAGAAAGTGAAGACGGTAACAGTAAAGTTTGGATTCTAAACAGGGAGAAGGATCTGAATAATGCAAATTATAGGTATTGAAAGTGTGTGATTCTGCCATGTGAGACAACAGTTAAGTTAAATAGACACAGTAGGACACAATGCAAGAGAAGCACCAGGGATTTACCCCACCCCCCAACAGGTCAATCTTAATTTTTATAATTTAAGCCATTGGTAATAGAAGTGACAACTGAATTCCCAAAATCAAAGGATGCCATTCTATCTCCCAAGTGAACACAGCAGAAACACCCCAGCACGTTAAGCAGTCATATACTAGCAGAAACTGAGTACAACAGTCCTATTAATTTAAACTACGACTTACTGAAACAAGCACTGTCTTTAAAAAATTCTGCTCAAAATAACAGAAACCTTCAAACCCCAAGCTGAAAAAACTACCTTGGAAACTTGGACAGCTCAGGTGTATGCCTTAAAAGAGTGTTGGAAAGCCAAGCAACAAAGATCCATACATTCCATTATAATGGATTATTTTCTGCAGATCCCAAACCCTTAATATTACACATCCCCTTCAAGGTCAGCAGTGTTCAGGTCCCTGTTTTGTGACAGTCCCTTTGTTAGAAGGACACCCACGAGTGAGATATGGAGGTAGGGAACACAGAAGAAGAGTCACAAAATAAAAATCAAAAGCATACCAATGCCATGTCACATCAGAAAAACAATCAAACCAGCATTTGCTTGTTCACTACTCCTTGGGACTAGAAAACAAGATCACCCAAGCCACCTACTTTGTCCTAATTTTCTGAAATATTTCTGAGTTAACCCCAACCCCGTTGCATAGCTGACCCACAGGTAAAGAAAGATTTGGTATTCCAGCCAAGGGAGGTCAGTACAGTCAAGTGCACCCTACAGAAATCTGCAGTGTAAGTCAGGATCTCCAAAACAGACACCCAGCAGATAACAAGAATGCAAATATTGTCACCAAATATTCCCACGAAATTCCTAGGACTGACATTTTGTTATTGTTTTAGGCTTTAAATAATAATGTTAAAAGCAAGGGTTTGGACTAAATGAAATTTTAGCTGACTAAAAGCAAACTCATTGCAAGAAGCTTCCTTTCTCACTCCTTCTTCCCTCATCTTAATTCTCAAGACAATAAATGGCAAAAAACTAAGGACTTCATTCGTTCAGTGGAGCATAAGACTGAAAAGAAAACCTTTGGAAACCTTTGAATGCAAACACGTCTTCCTCAAAACTTCCTTCTAGAATGGGAACAAGCTTCTGAAGACCTTCGTTTCATCAGAGAAGCAGACCACCAAAGCTCAGGCCTGCTCACCTGCTCCCGAACCACTCACTCCCGGTTTTCCAGGGCAAGAAAACCCTACGGAGCAATGGCAATCGCGTTCAAATCGCGCAGGTGTTTCTGCCTGCCCTGACTCACAGGCACAACCTACTGGGACACAAGCACTAACCCAGAACGGCAGCGGAGGAGAAAAGCCCAGACAACCAGCTAACCTCAGAGGAGGCCATGAGAACGCAGCGCTGGGTCACACAGGAGCTCGGGGAGGGGCCCCGAAGCCACAAGAGGAACCCGCCCGCAGCGCTGCCCCTGCCCAACGCGGCCACGGCCCCATTCCCGGCCCCATTCCCATCCCCATCCCCATCCCCATCCCCATTCCCATCCCCATTCCCATCCCCATTCCCATCCCCATCTCCCAGCCGCTGCCCCCGGCAGCGCGGACTGGAGCAGTGCCCGCCGCCCTCCGCACGCTTCCCCGTGCCGCGCTCAGCTGCGCGCCGTCCCCGCGCAATTGCCCCACTTGTCCACCGCCCCGCCGCTCGTTCCCGTTCCCGTTCCCGTCCCCGTCCCCAAGCTGCCGGGCGGAGCCGGCCGGCACTGCCCCTGCCCCGGGCAGGCGCCCCTCACCCGGCAGCGCCATCCCGCCGCTCTCTCCCGACTGCACCGGCCCGCACGCTCAGCGACGCCTCTCCCCGCCGGAAGGCTTTGCCCGGCGCACTCCCGGACCGTACCACTCCCAGGGAAGGCAGGGGGCCTTAGCACCTCTAGGGCGGAAGCCACGGTGGAGGACCACAGATGTGTGGAGAAACCTTCGGGTCTTTCCCAAGACACTTTCTTTCTCAGTGAATCTCGGAGAGGCTCCGGCCGAGGACTCATTCCTTCATCCTTTCTTCCGGCTTGTGCAACTTCATCCCCCTCTTCTCCGAACTGCGTACGGGCGCCCAGGATGTCGGGCGGCTCGGGGCGGTAGGAAGTGTCGGAGGCGAAGGGGGTGCCGCGTCGGTCGCTGGGGAGGGCTCACCGGCCGGGCCGGTCTTTTCCTCACCATGAGCAACATCTACATCCAGGAGCCGCCCACCAACGGGAAGGTGAGGCTTGCGGGGTGAAATCCTGAAGAAGTTGTATGTTGTTGGGTTATGGGGGGACAGCGAGATGAACACATGGTGATTGGGGATGGCGAGGTCGTTGTTTCTGTGGCGGATTGGTTTGGTTAAAGTTACTTCTTTGATGCTGCTGGAGTCAAAGCATGAGGCGTGATGCATGATGTCTGGAGACATACAACAGAGCAGTCCTCGGAGACGTAAAATAGAGGAGTCCTCTATTCCACCTCGTTAATTTTGTTATGAACTCTCACTGAATGTAATGATGTTCCTTGTAAGAGTTATACCTTTGGGTATTTATGGGTTTTGGTTTTTTCCCATGTTGTTTCGTTATAAAAATGATAAAGGGTATCTTAAGTTTCTATAAAGCATCAGCTTTGTTATGTTATGAATGTTATGTTATGTATATTATTACAGCTATATTATACATTACATATATTATACATCTTTGTTGTACTTTATATTTATAATATTGATTCAGAGCTGTATCTCAAGTTAGTTAGAACTAACAGTAGCTACCTGACACGCTTAAATATATACCAGTCTTACAAATATAACAAATTCAGATTTATTTTTTTAGGCATATATACTTTTTGATCAGTGACTAAATTACAATAAAACTGAGGCTGCATTTATCTGTATGTTTGTAGGTTTTGCTGAGAACTACAGCAGGAGAGATAGATATAGAATTATGGTCAAAAGAAGCTCCAAAAGCATGCAGAAATTTCATCCAGCTGTGTATGGAAGGTAATGACTGAATGGGATGGGAATTGTTAAAATTAATTTCTGTGCCATCTTTGGTCCCTTTCTGTAAAATGAAAGTCGCAATTATGTTTTGACTTTAGTATGTTAATAAGTTTGTGTTTAGGAATTATTAATTAACAGCCAGACAATGTTCTTCAAGGTTGCCAGTGAAGCTGGTGGAGAAAAAAAAAGTAAAAATTTTGGATGGTTTTCTCAAATTAAGCTGACAACATGGTATTGAAACATTGTCTTTCAGAGTCTTGAGAGGCCTACTTCCAGCAAATATCTACAAAGTATAGCAACTTCAGTGTGTGAATGAAATGACAGTAATGCAATATTGGACATTCTCCAAAATTCTCATTTCTGCATCGCAATTTACACTACCTTTTTTTTTTTTTTTTCTGCGACTGCTCCTAATGTTTCAGTTACTGTATTTTTTTTGTTGCTAAAAGCTCTGTAAAACTTTTCACTGAAGTGGTGGGTACCAGAATGATAAGCTCCCTACTGAGAAAACTGGAACAAAAATCTGTGAAAGACTTGATACCTTTATACGTTTTCTAACTTGCGTTATTTTCCGATTTACGCATTTGTAGAATTGTGAAGAGTTCTTTGGGCCTTCATCTGTTAAACAAAAATAGCAGTCTAGGCTTTGTGCCTCCAGCACAGATCCAGTCTGTTTTGTCCAGTCTCTTTTCCCTAATTTTGAGACTTTTTGCAATGGTAAAAGAATTCCTTAGCCCATGATAGAGGTTTATGTATACTCAGTGGGCTTTATTTGCTTTCTGATTTTTTTTTTAATTGCTGCGTAGCATCTTGTGCTTCGTAATACCTTTAAGTATTTCTCATTAATATCCCAGCATATAACCATCCACGACTGTGTCTAGTTATGCTGCAACATTTGCACACCCTACTTTGTTTTGCAGCATGCTGCAGATTTATTTTTTATTTTATTTTATATCAACCAGGGTTTTGGTTCAGGTAATTTTTTCTTTTCATTCCTTTTGTTTTTTTATGATCTTGTAACCTCTGTCAGATAAATAGATAGATAAAAGAAGATAACTTAGAGAGCAAAATGTACCACATATTTCATTCTGCAAAAATTATTGGTTTAGGTATAGTATAGTAGTATAGGTGATGAAAAGTGTTCTGTGCTGGTGAGTGAAAGTGCAAATCATCTGTATATGGGTATTGCTAATGTTGCATGTGAGATCTCGTCCAGGATAGAGCACAGTATTTCTAGTTCTCCTTTTAAATTGGTGTATTTTGATAGTGTCATTACAGTAATAAAAACTTAAAAGCTGAAAATTCTGTCATTCTTCAAGGTCATCTTGTCAGTGATGGGCAGGATTTTTTGCAAAAGAAACATGTGACACCACAGGATGTGATCTCGTAAGTCTGTGGAGAACAGAAGGGAACCAAATAGAAGCCAACAGTGGAATCTAGTTTCAGTATTTGCTTTCTGGAACTTCAATCTCTGGACATCTCTGCATGATCTATATCAAAGTTTAACATCTTATTCTTTTTTCATTTTTTTTTTTAGAGTATTACAATAACACAATATTTCACAGAGTAGTGCCTGGCTTTATTGTGCAAGGGGGTGACCCTACTGGTACTGGATCAGGAGGAGAGTCGGTATATGGAGCTCCTTTCAAGGTGTGTATCTATAACTTACACATTAATTTGTTTGGTATCCTCTACCCATTGTTCTTCCTACCAAGTTCTGAAAAATCAAATCTTATATGAAATGCATACATGTGCAGTAATTGCCTTCATGTGCTGCTTCAGTGTGTTTGAATATGCTCTTCTAAATTGAGAGTTCTTAGACCCAGCTATGCTGGTATAATGATAAACCTGGGGGCTTAGCAGCTGTGTTCTGTTCTGCCTGTTTTATTTCAGGTGGGGCGGGCACCTTTAATTTATGACTGAAGCTGCAAAGCCTATTTCTGGCCCTTCCACCTTCTTGCTGCTAGACTTTTACATCTAGCATGAGCCTGAGGTTTGTGGGAGGGAATGGTACCTGAGCAGAGAACAAAGCAAAAATTACCAATATTGTAGTAGCACTGCTGCTTCAAAGTAGTGGTATCTCAGTATTGCAGTGTTTAGCATTGTGATATTACAGTGGTATTCTTCATGTTCTCCTTGCTTTGAAAGGAGTCCTATTTTGTCTTAATTCCAGAAAATGTTCTTCCTATGGATTTCTGCATTACTCTACTATTACAACCTGTTATTGCGCCATTAGTAACCTTACATGAATTAGGATTTAAATTCATTTTTCGCATAAATACAGTAATTGTTGTCAAGAATAGTATTTTTGCAAGAAATGTATGAAATGCAGTTACTTTTTAAAATGCTTTTTATTTTCTTAATATTAGGGGGATAACAAATGCAAATAAAAACAATGAATAACAATTGATTTTTAGGCAATGAATGAAAAAAGATAAAATTAACAAGACAGAACTTAGAATTTTTTTAATTAGTAATGTGTCTTTCTGTTACTGATATTTAGTTTTTAATTTTGTTTGTGGTGTGTTTATGGTTTCTTTTGAAGATTGTTCATTTGTTTGCATTATTATAGGCACTAGAGATTAGAAATACTGACTAAAAATAATTTTTGCCACTCATAGTAGGAACTTTTAAATATAATTCTGGTACTGAGTTTCAAAATACTTGGGATTTATTACTGCCTGAACTCAAAAGAAAACTAGCAGCATTTTTTTTCTGCGTGTGCATGCTGATGTAAGTGATCTCACTCCTATCTCCCTATCACGCTGCAGCTAAAGGAGTGAAAAGATAGTTTTATACTGAAGTTGTTCTCTTTTCTGTCCTGCCTTTACCAGGATGAGTTCCACTCACGATTGCGATTTAATCGAAGAGGACTTGTTGCTATGGCCAATGCTGGGCCCCATGATAACGGGAGTCAGTTTTTCTTTACATTGGGTCGTGCAGATGAGCTTAACAACAAGCACACAATCTTTGGAAAGGTCTGTTACATGAATTGGAGTCCCAGTTTAAGTCTGACAGAACCTGCTACAAGTTTCTCTGAAGGCCAGTTTGGTATTGTTTGCTGCTATGTGCATTTGAAATTTATTTTAGTGCTTCTATGCTCTCTCCATTCTCTTTGTTTCCTATATCTGGCAGAAATCTGTGGATTGTTCCTGTTATTATCTGTTTTGCTGTTTTTATTCTTCTAGATTGTATTTTCATCTTGTGCTGCCTTTAAATAATCTTATTTGTATTATTATGCCTCTATTATTAATCGGTTCATCTAATACTAATGACATGTTAGAAAATTCCGTTTAGAATTAATTTGATTCTAATTACCCAAGAAAAGTCAGGATGATGAAAAACATGAGATGAATTTGCCACTCTCATGATTTACTTAAAAGAAAATATAGCAGATCTTTTTTTATTTCAGTGGTTTTCATTTTCCTGTTTCATAGCTCACAGTAACACTTCAACATCTTCATCTGCCTACATTCTCAAAACTACCTGTATTCCTTTAACTTTTCCCATTAAATTGAAAAACCCAAACTTTTGTACATTGTACTTGCTATCTTTTAGAAGTCTTACATGCTTACGATATTTCCATAGCAGTTGTACTTACAAAATTTTTTACATAGTAATTGCCTTGTATTTTGCAGAATAAATAACACAAATTACAGTCATGAACTTTCAAGCCTTTCTTTGTAAATTTGCCAGGTTACAGGGGATACAATATATAACATGTTGCGCCTGGCTGAAGTAGAAGTTGACAAAGAAGAGAGACCTCTCAGTCCACACAAAATAAGAAGCAGTGAGGTGAGTATGTTCTGCTTTGAAATGGGACATTCTGAAATTCTTTTGTGCATAGTGTTCAGAAAATTTGGCTTGTCCTTTTGCATATTTTAAAATATTGAGCTACTTAATGACAAAATATTTACTAAAGGTGTGTTTAAAATACTGGTTTTTTAAACAGGTTTTGTTTAATCCGTTTGATGACATTATCCCACGACCAAACAGAAAACTGAAGAAAGACAAACCAGAGGAAGAAACTAAAAAGTCCAAAGTAAAAGGCACAAAGTAAATATATGCAACAGAAGTGGTAGTTCATTTTCTTTCACCTTTAATTTTTTGTAGTTTGGCAGGTTTTTACTTCCATTTCTGCCTTTGAAGCACTTCCTTGTTTCCGGCGGGTGAGGTCTTGCAAATCTAGTTTCTCTGACTGAAATGTTACTGTGCATCTGCTGAGCTGTAACTGTTGCATGCATGATGATAGTTTGTTGAAAATAATAAAAGGTAGTTTGTCTTTCCCATGTCCCACAAAGTGCAGTCATCTGACTGAGACAACGCTGCAGGTGAAACCTACTGGTAGGAGTAACTGGGTCACAGCTCAATTGTTTGGGATTTTTTGAACATATTTTATCAGATACCATTTCTCCCCACTGAAGACCTTAGCAAGAGGCAGACATTTTGACATGGGAAATCTTAGTTTCTCTGAATGAAAATTCACAAACATACAATAGAAAGTAGTAGAAACTCTAAAGTGGGCATGCTGTCAGTTCTGCTGCATAAAAATAGAACATGTTGCAACTGACTGGTTCCAACAGTGTGAACAATTAACTCTTGAAATATAAGTTATAGCTCATAGTTTTTTTAATTGCATTCTGTGAATGAATACACATTTGATATGTTTCTGAGCTGTCATATCTTGAAAATCTTGTGTCTTGAATGCTGCTCTGTTGAGAAAAGAAATACAACAGAACTGTCAGCTGGGAAAGCAAGTCAAGACAGGATTTCTTAATTTGTGTCTTAACTGATGCTTTGCTATCCTTGTTTTATCTCAGGAGTATAATACAACATGCTTTTCTGAATATTTATGATTTTTTGCAAAGCAAAATGCAATAGTTTCTTGGAATTGTTACATTTAGCAGGATAAAAGGTTTTTTTAAAAGGTCATGTACAGCACGACTGTAATGTATTTAAAGTTAATGGAATGTTAGTAAGACAATATTTAAAATTTTACTAGGAATTTTCTTTTTTCTCTTAAAGAAATTTTAATCTGCTTTCCTTTGGGGAAGAAGCTGAAGAAGAAGAGGAAGAAGTCAGTAGAGTTAGTCAGGTATTGTACCAAATTATCATTATTTGTCTTTTTAGCCTAATTACCTTTCCTGCATGTTTATGGAAGTTTTAAAGTTTTGAGTCGTCTTCTTATGTTTATATTTTGAACAATAATAATAGCAGTTTGTTCAGTTTTTAGGATTCTGCTGTTACAGCATTTTACAAAAACAGAAGTTTTTAGTTTTCTTAATTTTGAGGGTACCTTCAATTACTGCATGGAATTTTTACATTTCCGTGAACAAAAAGTTTCATAGTATAAATCTATGTCTGTTGTTTAAAAGTCATGGAAGCAATAAGTACGTTATCTTTTTCAAGTCCTTTATTTATGATTGCAATTATATGGTAAAATACTTGAATACTGAGGATCATTTTATACATTTCCAGCACACGCTTAGCTCCATTTTCTTACATATATTCATCCATCTGTGAGCAAAGTGAAGTGTGGTTATTGTGGAGAAAATAGTCCATTGTCATAATTTAATAGTGCACCATAGTGAAATGTTCACATTCCAGGATTGCACGTATAATCTTTGGTCTAACATTTCCTTCCCTGATTTGGCATTTAAATAAGGCTAGTTTAAAATTTTCTTAAATAAATTTCTGATTTCATTTCTACTGCTGACCAAGCTGTTTGCTAGATTTCTAGGCTTTCTACAGTACCTCACCTCTTCAGTTAGTGATCAGACTACATGGTCCTGCATCCTGTAGCACATAAGTGAAAAAACAGTTGTTAGTCCTCAGAAGTTAGCTAAAATACAAAAGGAAAACAGTGAATAATGATGTACAATATTATAGTAATGTGATATCAGTCAGAATGATAGTAGAGATTTATTACAACAGCAGCTTTAACTACTTTTCTTTTTTTTCCCAACTTACCAGTCAGACAAAGTTTACTTGTTTAGCTTAATATGTTCATCTACTGTTTTGCTCTTTCTGTTTATCTGGCTTATAATACTGGGTTTGATTCAGTTGCCTGGACTTCCTTTCTTTTCATGCCAAATACTTGGTTTCAGTTTAAAATTGTCTAAATAGAATGCTTCTTTCATTATAAGCCGAGTTCCAGTGTTTTAAGGCTCTCTTTCAACTCAGCCTCAAAATCTCATCTGTCTATTTGTCCTGACTAAATTCTGCATTGGTTGTAGCTAGATAATTAACCATAACAACTCTTTATGAAGAATTTATCTTCATTCTTTGTACCAGAATAAAGCCTTCTTTTTGATACCTCATTGTTTGTTCATAATAGGCCTAGATCAGTGACTCTAGTTCTGGTCATTATCTTAATCTGTTTAAGTTGAAGTACATGAATATCAGCACTAACTTGCATTCTCTGTTTTTGATAAGAAAAATGGAAAGTCAAAGTTGTTATTGAGATCCTTGAATCCACAAAATCCTATGAGCTTTTTGTGGGTGCTAGATGCAGTAAGTCTTGCTTGTTTAAGAAGGGCAGAGAAGTTCTGGGTGAAACCCCTCAAGCTATGAACCAGATCAAGGCTGTTAGTGCAGTTGGGGATTTGGCTGTTGATCAGTGTTAGCTTTCGGTGTCCAGGCTGCTCATTGTCTGTACCTGTTTGGAGCACTGTGCCATACACAGCCCCACCACCACTCCAAACACACCACCCCTTCCTTAATGAAGGAATAATCTTTTCATGTTGCTGAATGTGATAGTCTTTGTTTTCTACATAATAAAAAACTGCAGTTGTATTTAAACGACTAAGATTTTGTCCACATGTCTAATGTGTTCCCAAAAGCATTAGACAATGCATCTGCAATGGAGACATTCACAGTACAGGTCACAACACAGACTGTTCCTGTAACAGATTTTCAGTCTGAGTTTTCTCTGAAAATTAAGAATATTTTTTTCAGATTAGCATGTAGAATGCTTTCTAACTGCAGTCTTTCTGCCTGAAGACCTTATGTGTTAGATTTATTTGACTCCTTGTGTCAGTAAATTATTCTTAAATTATGTGTTCCAGACTGATGTATAGCAGTTAGTTAATTTCTTTTTTTTTCCTTAGGGATCTAATTAGTGTAATTAATAAGTACTGTTTTATACATGGTGGTTCTTTCAATTGTCATGTGTCATTATTGGGAATTAAGTTCTTACCCCTTTATTCACTTAAGTGTATATGTGCTAGACCTACCATCTTTATGATGTGTAATGATTGTACATGACTAAACAATATCTTTTTTTTTTCCTCTCTCTCTGTCTTTAAAACTAAGTGCACTGCTATTGCAAAAATAAATCTGTGGAGTCATTTTGATGTTTCTCTTTCTTCTGTTCTTAAAAGTGTTTATGCTTACTGGGTAGACTAAAGCTAAAAAGAAACAAGTTATGTTTTTCTTACCACAATCCTTTTTCACTGTCTAACCTCTTAAACTGAAATGAATAATAACTTTTTTCTTTTAACAGAGCATGAAGGGAAAAAGTAAAAGTAGTCATGATCTCCTGAAGGATGATCCACATCTTAGCTCAGTTCCTGCTGTCAAAAGGTTAGTATGTGATTTCCAATTTCTAGAACAGATCTACTTTCAATATGTTATACCCAATTATGCACATGTATACTCATGAAAAATGTCAATTCACGTTACTATTTAAAAAATTAAGAGTGCCAATGCTAGATTAGACCAAATATTTCTCTAACCGACTAAGCTGTCACCGCCACTGGCCCTCAGCGGATGCCCAGTAAAGAGTGAAAATGATGCAAATGTAAAGTTTATCTGAGTAGTTGCTCAGCTTCCTCTCAGGATTCACCTCAGAGGACTGTCAGGTTTTGATGTGGTACCTCTATTTAGTAACCTTTAATAGAGCTCTTCTCAAAGTGTATATTAAGTCTCTTGTAACATTGTTTCAGTTCACAAGTCCTCTTCACTACCAGAGGAAGTATCTCCCCTTTTTGTTCTGAACCTGAATGCTACTAGTGGCATTTCGTAAGTTCTAACTCACATTCTGGAAGAGACAGTGAGCTGACAGCCCCTTTTATACCTCTCTTTACCACTGTCCTTTCTTACTCCTACTATCTCTTTCATAGCCTAAACTTTTAAAGATACTTAAATTTTCTTCATGTTGAAGATGTTCTTTGCTGTGATTATTCTAGAGGATTGCTTTTCCCAACCTTCTAACCCTACTTATGCTTGAAAATATCTTTTTTTTTTCCAAATCTAAAGAACAAGCAAAATATCAGGTTAATCGTAAATCTGCATGCTTTAATAAACTCGGTTTTCTTATCTAGTTTTAGTACTTTATAAATTCTGATTTTTAACCACAGTTGAGTTATAAAGTGAGAAAATTCCATGAAAATATGTTAACTCTGAGAATTTGCTTATCTTAGAATCCTAGACTAGCTGGTTTGGAAGGAACCATTAAAGCCCCCTTTTAGTGAGCAGGGACATGTCCAGCTAGATCAGGTTGTGCAGCACCCCATTCAGCCTGGCCTTGAATGTTTCCAGGAATGGAGCATTTACCTCCTCTCTGGGCAGCCTGCTCACTAGTGTCTCACCATCTATATAATAAAAGACATCTTCCTTATGTTTAGTCTGAATTTACTCCTTTCTGGTTGAAAACCACTACCCCTTGTTCTTTCACAACGGGCCCTGCTAAAAAGTCAGTGCCCATCTTACAGACCCATGTTAAGTATGAAAAGGCTGCATGCTATAAGGTGTCCCTGGAGTCTTCCCTTCTCCAGGCTGAACAATCGTGCCTTTCCCTATTGGAGAGGTGATCATCTTCATGGCTCTCCTCCAGAGTCCCTCCAGCAGGTCCCTGTCCTTGCTGTGCTGTGCCCCCAGAGCTGATGCAGCCCTGCAGGTGGGGTCTCAGCAGAGCAGAGCAGAGGGGCAGAATCCCCTCCCTGCCCTGCTGCCCACCCTGCTCTGGATGCAGCCCAGGACACAGTTGGCTTTCTGAACTTCAGGTGTACATCATCAGCTCATGTCCAGCTTTTCGTCCACCAGCACCCCCACGTCCTCCTTGCTGGGCTGCTCTCAGTCCGTTCATCCCCTGTCTGTATTGATATCAGCAATTGCCCTGACCCAGCTGCAGCACTTTATTAGTTAATGTCATTGCTTGCAACACTGGTTGCAACACATCTGGAGTTTCTTTAGTGATCTTGATTACTTATTGATTGCTTTGAGCACACTTCAAAGCCTTGACTTCTGAGACTTATTTAATAGTCCTTGGGTTTTTTTTAGCAAAACTTCTTTTTTGTTATTGTGGGCTAAAATGGTTCAGGGGCCCTTATTATTAGTTTTGATAATTAACAGTGGGTGTGTTAGCCTTAGTGTGTTCAGATAGAGTTCTTTTTTAATTCACCAAACTGTAGCTGTATAATGAATTTATTTAACTTGATGTTAAGCTTCAGTATCAGTAAAATGCATCTTCCAAAATATAAACTCGTTGCAATGAAATGTTACTAATTGTTTGATAAATGAGATCAAAAACATCTCATGAGTTTTGTTGGTTTTAACTGTACATATTAGTGTTTTGCTTGAATAGCTCAAGATATGGTTAGGATTTCTCCATTGGATGAATGCTCTTGTTTTTAAGCTTTTTTAATTAGAAAAGATTGTGATAGTCAAATGATTGAAAATAATATTGATACTTTTAAGATAAATGCAAGGATGATACAAAGTAGTAAGTTTACTAAAATTTCAGGTGGCTAACAATTTTTTTATTTAAGAAATGTTGGTTTTTAAATAATACTTTAAATCTCCTCTAGCACTTCAAAGTAGTTCCTTTTCTTTTTCTTTTAGTGAAGTGGCAAATGAAGAAGAGGATTTGAGTGAGGCAAGTATTATTTTTTTTTACTACTAATTCTTTGTTTTTTACTGTGGGCAGATAAGATTTCCTTTGGGGAACAAATGTTACTTTAGAGATCTTTAAGAACTAGCACAAGTCAGATTTCTGGCAAAAGTGTGAAGGCTCTCAGGTTTGGCTATTCACATCAGGGTAGAATTAGCATACTACCTGCTACTTTTATAGAAACTCATGGTATTGTATTTCAGTTAGTAGATTAGTTATATAGGAATATATTATATGGGTTGTGTATCACAGGGTGACAAACCACCAGAGTGATAAAAACCCTGAAACTGCTTCTTAAAAAATGATTAAAATCAAGTTTGTCAATTGCAATGTTTGAGGGTAAGTCTGCATGTGAGTCAGAGTCCTGTTTGAAAGATTTCTTCAAGAGAACACAAACTCAGTGAATTATTAAATTGTAGCAGTGAAATTGTATTGTTGGAGACTGTCACCTCTGAAAGACATGGGATTTGAATAGTCGTGCAGTAACATTGAACTAAATACAGAGGCAGTTTAGAAAGTTGTTGTGCAAGAAAGTTGTTGTACATGGTGCAGGTAAGCATAAGCTTGTTACCTGAAATATGTCTCTGTCTCCAACCAGAGATCATGGGAGTACCTCTTTATATTGCTGTTGAGATAAGGTTGGAATATATGACTGGGACTGTATTAACTATACTGTGTGTTGACGTAGTGGAAGTAAAGGAAGAGCACAGTCTGTCTCATTCACGTGCCTAAAAAAACAATCTACTTACATGCTTTTCCTTTTTTCATAAGGCATAGTATGAATTCAGGCTTTTTCATTCTTCTCCTTTGTAATTCCTGCTGTATGCAGGAGCATTTTAGTCTTAGAAGGGTTTGGAGAATGCTATTTTAGTAGTAATTCTTCAGATATTCAAATATCTCTTTCTAAAACAAACTGGATTTGGGGAGTGTAGAACATGGATTTATTAGGTTGAAGAATAAAAATTTAAATAAATATAATAATTAAGCCAAAGTTGGAAATATGAAGGCTTTTTCTCATTTTTTCCTGGGGAGGTGTTCTCTTTAGATTTTATTACATTTAAGATTTTAGCTAAGATCTAGCACTTCAGGCAGTTACATGGGTCTTGTGAAGTAGTACTATTATTTTATGATCTCTTAGAGTTATTTTAGTTAACGCATCATAGGATCACTTCTGCATTTACACAGCTGAAACATGTTGGTAGTTTTATTGCCAAACCTGGGAGCAAATAATTCTTCCAGATCGTCCTACTTCCCCCAGCCTACCAGCCCATAGCATGTAAGAGAAACTCTTGTTCTCTAAGCACCTGGCCTTGCTGTTCATGCTATTAAATACCATGCTGTTTCTCTTACTGCAGTCCTCAAATTTGTACATTTAATTGTTTGAGAGAGCCTTTGTATTAGCAGTACCTCATAGCTATTTGTTAGGATTCTTTTTGTGCTCAAGGCATTAATGAAAACATTATATGAAATGTATTAACAATTTTTTTTCTCACCAGTGACATTTCTTTTGTGCACAATTTCTTTTCCTCTCCCTATTTGTCTGTCAGTTGCTGAACAGTAAGTTTCATGCAGTACTATGTGTAGATAAAATGAATTATCCACCCCTCAGTTCAATAATCTCCTTAAACGGGAAAATCATATTACATGTAGTAGCCAGTCATTCTGTCACAAAATGTCTCATTACCATTTTTATTTTCATATTAAGGCGGAGAATAGGACAACTCCACCCAGCTAATAACAGCAGTTAGAAGTAGTAGAACGTTCAGGCAAGCACTTTTGCATATCTGTGTCACGTGGAGAGCAACTATCAGCCAACAGAACAGCCACTTCCCTTTTGAGGTGCCGTGCAGTTCAGTCTGGATTGTTTATTCTATTGTTAGATGTTTGTTGGTATTAGATGGACTTAGAGAGCAGGACTGAAGGAAGAGACTAGGTAGGAGAAAAGAGTAGAGCTGTAGGAGGGAACGCAGTTGAGGAGGAAGAGCATATCCTATTTTCTCAGTGTTTTTCTAGAAGAAAAATGGTGAAATACTTTGCAAACTGAGGCTGATGGGTGGTTTGAGAAATAGAGGTTTTAGCCAAGTGGGACAAGTTAAAACATTTTGTCTCCCCAATTTTAACCCTCTTCCTGTTACTCCGATGTCTGCAAATTTTAACTAGCTTACTACTTAGCAAATGCTATTTGTCTAGAGTTGTGCATTTTTATTCCAGAAGTTTTGTCCAATTAATTGTGTGTCAGTGAAATGCTTTTACCTAAGCCTTAGTCAAATCTCCACCAGGAGCCTGTCTTTATCCTTGACTGTTAAAGACTTCGAACACAGTCCTGTCACTTTTTTTTTTTTGGACCTCCACCTGCTATTGAGGTCTGTAGTCACCCATCTCTCTGACAATTTATCATGTAAGCAAATCTTCTACAAAGTTTCATTATCTCCTCTGTCAAACAATATCTTTCTGGTAAATTAAGGGAAATGCTGATCCTGTTCCAGTTTTCTCTTCCCTATTAAAAAGGAACAGACAAAAATCCCCCAACCATTTTTCTGTCTTTTCACTGGCAAATATTCAGCTGTTTTACTGTGCTAAATATTCAGAGATTTCTGTCTTATTTCTGACTGGTCTTGTCTTGTCTAAATCTTGAATCTAAGCATAGTAGTCTAAAGATTCCTAAACAGTGACTCCACTACAACTTCTGAAATCCAATTGTTGATTTTTCTCTTCTATTCCCAAATTTTGCCTCTTGCTGCTTTTACTTTTTTTATTCTTTCCTCCTTCATGTTTATGGACATGATCTTCATGCTACTCTTCCTCCTACCTGTATCTCACACCCAGGACATGTACATGTTCTTCCTTCCCCAGTGCTTACATTCTGGCAGTCTCCTGGATACAGTTAAGTCCTCTGGCTTGGTATTTCTAACTGTCCTTTCTGTCTTTGGCTAAAATTAGAATCATGTGGCATCTTACACTTTCCTTTTGCTGATGAGCATCATACCAAAGTAAACGTGAAAAGATATACCATGTCATCTTCAAACTGTCATTCTTCAGTTAAGGTTCATGCAGACTTCCTTCTTCCATGAAGGAGATAGTCAAACTTAGATCCCTTGGTCTAGTCAGGCTACTTGTTCATTCTCCAGCTATTTCTCCCTTCAAATGTCTTTGATCCAAGGTGCTTTATCCCTTTTGCCTACCGGTGCTAGGTATGGAGGCCTGAGGCCTCTTCTTTGACCTCTGTAGCAAGCTGCAATGATCAATTCCACAGGTTTTCACAGCTTATGATCAATTATGATCAATTCATTAAGCTTATAACAATTTCACAGTTATGATCAATTTAGTATTTGTAAATTCCCTAATGGGAGCTGATGGACTACCCTCTTCTATCCCATCATGACTGTAGTATACCCATGTGGTAGGGAGTTAAGGTTTTCTTTCAGTGGAAAATGAAGGATGGTACCATCATGTCTCAATACCATTGAGACAATGGTATTGTGTCAATCAAATTTTTGATTCATGAACAGTGGTATGGGTAATATCACACTGCTGTGATGTCATCTACAGAGCTGTAAAAGTTAATAGTCTAGAATAGACTGGTTTAAGTTTTTAACCCTTACAGATAAGAAGTAATTCGTGTATGGAAAAGAAACTGTCATGTTTGTAAATTTTTTGTTACCTCTGTAGCAGATAAGGATATATTGTTTGAAGTTTGCTTTTTTCTTGGAAGAGATTATATTTGTAAGAAAAAGATTTCCATATTTGTCATTCTGTACTGAAAAGTATCTAAAGTAGTTTTATCATTTTAAATCAATAAAGGATGAAGAGGAACATGATGAAGATGCTGATAGTGTTGAAGATGAAGCTGCTAGTAATGAGAGATTTCAAATAAAGGAACGCATTGCCAAGAAACTCAAAATTGATACAAGTGAAAATACTAAACAGCAACTTCAAGAGGAAGTAACCAAGACAGAAAGGAAAACAACTAGTCGCAGGTAAGGATTGTGTTGTTTGGTAGATGTTTTTCTTTAGACTGCTTACAGTTTTAGGATTTTCATAATTTATTGATTCCTTGTATGGGAGTTTTATTTTTCCCCGTGAGTTAGAAATAAAGTGTCTTTATGTGTATTTGTCAGTCTTTACTTTGTCTTTCTTCTCAGTTGTAAGATTGAATTTAGCAGCTCTTTACGTGTGTTAACACATAGTAGTAACACATAGTAGGTGCCCACCACTGAGACTCACAGAAAGGAGGGTCATCCATATCACAGTACTCACCCTGCAGTGTACCAACTTTCCAACGCTGCAGCAGTCACATCCGTTTTTCTCTGCAGACATAACAGCATGGATTCCTGTCATGTAATTTGGTTATGCCAGTGTTTGTGAACATCCCTTCCAACTCATATGATCCTTCTTCTCACCACTTTTCATACTGATCATGATGTCACAGGGCCTGAAATACTTCTTTTGTCAACTGGGGCCACCTGTCCTGGTTTTGTCTTCTCATACCTCCCAGGCATTCCAGTTCTCCTGCTTTCAGTACAAAGAGCAAAAAAGTCTGGCTCTTTGTAAAACAGCTCTGTGTTCAACACGAGTCCAAAGCATATCCTCATGCTGGCTACTGCAGAAAAAAATGACTCTACCTCAGCTGAAACCAGCATGAAACTCTGATTCTGGAGCACTAGATTTCTATTTTTCAGTTTTCCTTTCTCTCAGTAAGAGCAGTACATATTAGTACATACAGCAGTACATATAGCATAAATTGCAGTGCATAAAATAGAGTATCATGATTTTATGGCTATGTTAGATATAACTAGGTATTTTTTTAAAGAACATGCACAAACCATCTTGTAAAACAGACTTCCTGACTTTTATTTCTGTTGTCTTTGAAGTTGTGATGTGTGTTGCTTTGGGAATTGGTGGCTGTAGTAGATGGTCCCCAGATCCCTACTGTAGACAGATGGTCCCCAGGAAGTAGAGATCAGTGAGGATGATGAATAACTTCAATCCCAAAATCTGGTTGCTAGTCTTGTGGTTGAGATTGATGCAATCTTCTGAGACTCAGTGAACTGTTCTTGGTTGGGGAGAATAAACAATTACCGTTCAGCATTAGATAGCCATATGCAGTAGGGCAGGCTTAGAAATTTGAAGGTCTCTAAGAAAAGCTCTCTCTGAAAAAGAGCCTTGAACTGTATGGCAGCCAAAAAACTTCTTTACAGCAGCAAAGGGCTTTGGAAGCTGTACGTGTTTACTGCCTATCTATTTGTTCAACTACCTGTGCATCAATCTGTTCAATTGTCCCTGGGGTTTTATTAGAATGGCTGCTGGGAACAAAATTGACTAAGGTGTAATAGCAAGTCTGTAGCATGAAGAGAATAAGAGGCATGAGGATACCCATAGGAATGAGGTACAAAAAGCCCAAGCTAGCATCATGTTGTAGCTAATTTTAAGAGACATTTGTGTAGTCAGTCTGTAAGCTGCTGGCTCTACATGTGGTAGATCAATGTGCTCTTTTTGTGGTTATTCTGTTCTTTCAGGGAAGCAGTAGTAATAGTATTAAAGCCAAATGGGCTATCTTAACTCAGAAGAGGGTTTTATTGGTTGTATTTTTAGCAGTTGGGAGCCATAGCCTTAGGAAATACTGCTTAGTATCACAAGTAACATAAATTTCTAGACTTACTGTTTTCCACGTAATTGTCTGCAGTCCTCTGGCCTGAAAAATCAAAGGCACGATATTGTTTGTTATAAATAATGTGGTTTTACATTTGAGGTCTGTTTAGATAAAGTAAGATAAACAATATCAAGTTTCATTGTCTGAAATAGTGACTATTTTCTCAGTGTACTGGCAACGTTCAATAATATACACATGGATGTTCACCACCTACTGTACTCAAAGCCTGTGTTGATCAGAGGCAGAGATGTGCAAGGTGTAAATATCAAACAAAAACTTAGATGGACTATCCACAGCTTGAGGGTAATGTCTACTGACATCATAGGGTGAAGAAACTTCTGATATCTATCAAAATTTCTTCTAATCAGATACTTAAATGTGCTGGTAGAATAATTGAACTTCTAACAACATTTGTTTCAGAGTACCGTTTTTAACATGCATGATGTCTTCTGCAAAACTGTATTCATTTGTATCAGTTTCTTTTAATCCAAATGCATTTGTGAGGTCTGTTTTAGAGAAGCAGTATGGAAACAATAGATACTTTCTCAAATTCACGGTGCTGAGATCCAATACCACTTCTAAATGCAGCCATACTTGAAGTGCTTGAATAGTAAAGTTAATTTTGGTCATTTCAGTATGCATTTTAACCTCTTGTGTATATTTTTAAAATAGCTTTTTTTTTTGACAACTTTGTATTAGATAAGGAAACTTGAGAAAAAGAGCCTCCCAGTCATTCTGGCAAGTTGTTAGAGAAGTTCTGTTGGTCTGGGGTTTTTAGAAAGCTTAAACCTAAACTTCACACTGTAAAACAGCTACTTACATATAGGAATGTTTAGAGATAGAAGAAGTGTTTGCCATCATTGCATAAGTAATAAAATTTCTCAGCATTGCATTGGGTTTGTAAAATGGCGGTGGCTTGAGATGACCATCTGAAGACTTCAGAGTAAATAGCCCTCTTGTAGTCTGGTAATTAAAAATATTTCTTCTACATTTCTTTTCATCCTGTAGGTGGAGCTCGGATGCTACACATTTCTGCTTACTAGCTTTAAAAATTTTCAGTGCTTATTATTTGCAAGACATGCAATGTGGGGTGAAATACAGTGGACTGTACAGTTTTTCACTGTATAATCAAGTTCACTTGATTTTACACACACCTTTTTATGGGTGTGATATTAACACATGTGATCACACCTTTGATTTCACACACCTTTTCATGGGTGTGATATTAAATGTCAATATGAAATAAGTGCCTGTAATAGCTGAAAAATTGAGGAAGAGAAGCTGACTTTTTGAGTAGTTAATGTCATTTGAATTTAATTTGGCATTTCCTCTTGTATATTTTCTCTTAATAATCCTATAATTTGCTGTTGAACTAAATAATCACATTTATTTTGTTTTGCAAACTATTACCATCCCAAGGAGATGAATAGTAGTAAATACTACTACTACTACTATTAACTACTTTAATAATTATTAAAGTAGTTAATAGTAGCTCTATTGGCACTCCTTTGCATTCCTGTTATTTTCTTATATCCATTTGCTATGGATGAAATAAATCCTATGTGAAGCTTTACATATTTTCTGTGCATATATAAGTAATTAGTTCCTTCATCCTTAAAGCAGAAATGTATAACAGTTTTTAAGAGGTGCTTCCTAAGGCTTAGTTTTTTTATTGAAAGACAACATAAAATAACTTGGACAAAAGCTTACACCCCCACAGTCCTGTCACCTAGACACAATCATAATAAAAATAGTTAATAATGCCAGGCAGGGTTTCAAGTTCATGGTAAATCCAGTTTAGACCATACAGTAAAAATTGAATATTGTCAAGACACCTCAGCATTTTCTTGGCATCAACATGAATAAACATTGCCACACTGAGCATGCGAGTTTGCTTTTCTAAGGTGCTCATATAGTACTGTGGTGTGGAAAAGCCAAAGGTAATCTTACATGATCACATGGAAATCTTTTTTAAAAGATCTTGAAATCAATTTTTTTCTCTTTATAAATCTGCAGTTTTTATAAATTATGAGTTATGTACTTTATAAATTAATAATTTATGCTGAAATATGTTGTTTTAAATGTATTTATTGTGTGATTGTTACCTTGTGCTTATAATGCAAGCATTGCACAGTGAAAAGTAGTAAAAATGTGTATTTATATGTTTCTACTTATTTAAACTTAATCTAGTGTCTCATGTTGTGTTCAGCAACTACTTTTCTGTCAATGTTGGCTGTTAATAAATATAATAATGTGATGCAAATACCATATATTTAGAGCTACTTACTTACTTTGGAATGTTAAGTTTTATCTGTTTCTATATTAACAGATATATTTCTTCACAAAACTACTATTTTAAATTTAATAACTGTACTTCTAATCCTACCAGCATTTTCTTAAACTAAGGGTAACTTACTATCAGACTTTGTCCAACGATAGAGTTTGTCTCCTGGTTTTCCAGTTTAGCACCAAAAAACAGACATTATATGTTAGTCAAATTGGCTTTTGAGGTTCTGAATAGAAACTCTTTTTGCAACTGGCTTCAAACGTCACTGTACCTAGAGAACTGCTGCTGTTTTCATACAGCAAATTCAGGTATTTTTTTAAGTGTTTTAAGCCAAATGAGACAATTAGATAAACTGTGTATCTCATGCCGTAATTTACTGCCAGTTACCCTTGTATTGAACTCACTGTTTGGCTACAGCTGAACTGGAAAGGCGTTCCAACATAATTTTTTTTTAGATATCAAGGGAGCATAGTTTGCTCCATATTTAATCAGTGAGTGTATTCTCTTCCAGTATTTAGATACATGATTCCTAATGGTACCTCTTCCAGTTTTACATTTTAACTTGTCTGGGTTCAGCTTGTAGCCACTGAATTACTTTTTGCTGTGCCTTTTTCTGAAGTTCACTTCAGCAGGCTGTATTTTCTCTTACTTCTACCACTTAAATTCCAATTGAGTCCTTTCAATAAGCTGTAGACATTGAGTTTTTTCTGGCTTTCACAGTAAGAAAATTTTTTCTAGTCTTCAAATTACTTTATGGTTTGGGTTCTTTTCCATCTCCAATTTTCCAACATTCTTTAAATCTCTTTCATCATTAATCTCTTACTAGCTTTAATAATGCTGTATGCAGAGAGCAGCAACTTTTTTTTTTTTTACTTCCCTTTCCCTGGTTATTCACAGGTTGACCATGTCAGCC
Source organism: Melospiza melodia melodia (assembly GCF_035770615.1). NCBI lineage: Eukaryota > Metazoa > Chordata > Aves > Passeriformes > Passerellidae > Melospiza > Melospiza melodia. The sequence goes on from NC_086226.1 coordinate 35,685,750, forward strand.
CTTCTTACAAGTATTCAACTGATATCACTTAGGTTGCTTGGGCTTTTCAGTTTCTTTTCAGTCATTGCTCTCTGAGAATTAGTTTGTCATTTTCTCTGTTTTTTAGTTCCTAGATTTTGGCAATTAGATATTCAGGTTTTGTTTTATTCAGCAAGCCCAGGTTGCCTAGCAGTTCTGATATGACAGTTTGCTACTGTGACAGTTAGTGCAATTCACTGCTAATGGATTTAGTAGAGTTCCCTGGAGTGAATAGGTATATATCTACTCAGTGGGTTATGTGCCTCTGGCAACTACTTTAAGCAATAACTTTGTAATCTAATTCTTGAAGATGGTCTTTTAGCCTGTTTTGTGTTGCTATTTTTTTTAAGACTTCCTTACATGTACGTACTGGGAAGCACATTTTCAGCTTTTTTGGATTGACTCTAAAATTAGCCAAGTTAGTAGCCAGTCAGGAACTTATGCTTAGTTCTATTAAGAAACTCCCTGATAGCATTGTGTCAAAATTTATATGCTGCTCTGAAACCTAAATTTCCCCTCTCAATTTTTTCGCAAAATGAAACTCATTGTAATCTGAATTTTAACAATGCCAAGTGCAAGGTGCTGCACCTTGGTCAGAGCAATCTTAAGCACAAACACAGGGTGAGCATAAAATGGATTGAGGGCCACCTTGAGGAGAAAACTGGGGGATGCTGGTTGGCAAGAAACTTTACATGAGCTGGAGACATGCATTTGCTGCCCAGGAAGCCAACTGGGCTGCTTCAAAAATATGGCCAGCCAAGCAAGGGAGGTAAGACCTGTATGGAAGAAGGTAATAAACTTTTTAGCAGGGTCTTTTGCAATAAGAATAAGAGGCAATGGTTTTGTTTGGTTTTTTTTGTTTTTTTTTTTTTCTTTTTTCAAAAAAGAAAGGGTTGATTTATATTAGATTTAACAAAGATGTTTTTTACAATGAGGGTGGTGAAATGCTGAACTGGTTGTCCAGAGAGGTGATGGATGCTCCACCATGCAGTTTGTTCAAGGTCTGGCAGAACAGAGCTCTGAGCAACCTGATCTAGTTGCAGATGTCCCTGCCCATTGTAGAGGCTTGGAGACAATAACTGTTAACTATCCCTTCCAACCCGAACCATTCTAAGATTCTTCCTCTTGAATCTCCTTCCAACCCAAACCATTCCATGGTTCTGTATCCCTTGTTAAGGCTAGTGCTTGTGTTTCATGGGGAAATTGTGAATACTTTTATTTTATTAAAAATCATTAATTCTGTATTTCAAAAAAGGCTTGTTCACTCTGTGTTTAATACGCTGCATTTGTTTGGATGTTCTTTTAAAACTAGGAGCCATCGTTAGTAATAAACTGGCAAAACAGCTTGTGTTGTTCAATTTTAACTTAATTTGAAGCGGGCCATTTTGACACTAAGTGTCCAAAGCTTTAAACAATTTATATTCAAATGGATAAATTACAACTTTATGCAAAAGTAGCTATTTAATCACATACTGAAATAACTTTAAATAATATTGAGTAAAATTTTACCAGTATTTCTGTAAGAGTGCAAAAGCTCCTATAATGATGAACTTCAAGAGAGCAAATAAATAAGTCCTATTTCAATTCAGAGTATTGAAATGTTTCTCTTAAAATCGTAACTTTCAGTGGCCTTTATTACACTAAACATATTTAGGACTGGTCTAAGTGTTCTACTTGTTGTTCTTCAGTGGTTAATATATTTCCATTTCTGTTCTATCACTCTTGGTTTGAATTGTTATTTGAAAAGCTTCTTGGAGAAGTACTAGGCATTGAAATGTGCTGATACATATAGAGAACAACATGGCAGTATTTTAGTCTTTTTGTTCTGTGTCTTGATTGAACTGTTTCCAAGCAGAATTTTATAAGGTTAGTTACTTGCATTAGATACAGTATGTCAAGAACACTAGCTTTCTCTTAGCTCTTCATATTAGACTGTTTTTCTCTTTCATCTTATAAATTCTTGAGAAGGTATTAGTTCAAGCATGCAAACTTGGCTGTGAAGACCTGACAACATTGTAGGAGATAATGCAAGTAGTACCTTACCCCTACATATTTTCAGTGTGTACCAGAACAGTGCTCTTTCACTAGAGAAGCACTTTATGGAAATCTGAGCAGGACTCAGCCTCAGTGAAGGGGTAGAATTTGGATTATTATTGAAAGTAATTCCATTATTTATAAATTGACTTTACAGCATAAGGACCGGGAAAGCACCTGCCAGTTGTCAAGATCAACACATTTTTCAGGCATTACGCTGTAGTTAAAGGTGCTCCAACATACAATCCTTGCCTCACATGCCAAACTCAGCTTGTACTCAGAGCACAAGTGGGGCTCTACCTTTGAGGAGTTCTGAAGATTATGTCAGAAATAAAGTAGACAAAATGTCACATGCCTCCAGTGACATGCCCTTTGCAGATGGGACTCTCCTGAATTCTAAATACATTTAACATTGTTTTACCAAAGAGTGTAACTTGTGTTAACGCTACCTTGTGTTTTATAGCCACAGCAATGATATGCAGATATGCATAAGCTGAAGCTAACTGAAAACTTTTTTTTTTCTCCTGTGGTGCTAAGAAGAAGCACAGACACTAACTGGTAGAAATTCATTGGCTAGGTAGCAAAAACAGTGGGAATGGAAAGTAACCTGAAAAAGGAACTTATTTTTTATGTATTCTTTTAAAACCCAGTTTTGACTGTGTTAATACAATAGCAGTTCTAAGTTTCTGCCTTTCAGAAGGTATAAATACTTCCACATATTTGTAATTTATAAACTGAACTTTCTCTTTGCTTCTCTTCTGGAGTTCTTTGGCATCTATGAAGATGTCTTTATACACCAGAGCCCCAGGAAAAGAATGTTAGACACTTTTATAGTGCTTCGCTTGATACTGACTATGGCAAATGTTAAACTAGAAAATCACACACACACACAAATTCACTACAGATGTAAAGAGAAAAAAGGAAGAGACTTGGTTTTATATATTCCAAGTGTGAAAGAAGGGAAATGTTTTCAGAGTATTTTGGTTTGGTACTGATATCCTGATTTTGTAATTATATTGTATACAGTCACCCACAGGTCATGCATTCTTACAGTCATACTTACCTACATGTCAGATGTTTATTTTGATAGGATTCTATGTTAATTCATGTGTATTTTGTATGCTTTGAGTGACTTGTCATAGTATATAAATTCAAAAAGGATTTGAAAAGAATTTGATTTGGACTGGAATTTGATAATAATTTTATGGTATGAGGATGAAGGAGAGAAAAGAATATTTTGGTGAAAACAACAGAAAACATTCTTACCCTTGGGATTGAGCAACTTTTTCTTTTTAAGACTGTCTCAAGAGATCTTCTTTTCCTGTCCACTTGGCCTGGTTTTCTTGCCAATTTTTGTACAACTAGAATATTCTACTTGCTTGTGGCGTTCTCTGTAGAATAGATTGCTTACACAATCTCAATATATCAAATTCTAAAAAGTCAGCTACAAATGCTTACACAATCTCAATACATCAAATTCTAAAAAGTCAGCTACAAAAACCAAGGCCAGAAGTAAGCTGTCATGGACAAGAGACTTCTAAGCAAGTTCTAGTGGTATAGAAGGTGGGCATGACCTTCTGTCCACAGTGTACTGTGTAAAAGATATCAGTCTTACAGTGGAATGGGAGAAGCCTCTTGCTGGGACTAGAGCCTTGAATGACATTTACTCTTGTTTTAATCTTTATATATTTTCTCAAGTCATTTTGTTATTAGTTTTTTTCTCATCTTCTGCACTAATCTCATAGCATGAATGCTTTAAAATATATTTATTTGATATTTTCTTTTGCTTTACATATTTCTTTTCCTCAGTGCAGAGGATCACTCACTTCAGTCTATTTTTTTGCAAGGATAGCAATAATATTTGGTTTATCAAAGTGTAATGTTTCATATTTTTCTTTAATATATTCCTAAGTAATTTTTCAACTGATGGTAGTGTCTCTGTAATTGTTTAAGAAACTGTAAACAATTACCTAATTTTCCTTTAGTAAAAATGAGTTTTGAAGTTTTCTGCAAGTTTAAGAATCTAGTGTTTCTTTCAATCTGCATTTTTATATTTTATTCAAGAAATTCAGTATTTTGGACACATATTACTGACAGAAAAAAAACCAATTGCTCCAGAATTGTTTTCAGCAATAGATTTATATTCTGAATAAGCCTGTTTTCTTAGTGCTAAAGATTGCATGATTGACCTATTCTTTTCAAAATAATGTAAATTTTTCTCCCTTCTTTACGTTAATAATATTCATTGTAAAGATAGAATAATCCCAGACACACTCTTTGTAGAGTTAATGATTGGCAGTAACTTAAAAGCAGACTATACCATATTAAACACAAGCCCAGATTGTTTGGGCACAAAAACCAGAATCCCAGCACTGAGATTTTTCTTGGCTAAGCATCAAAGCCTGTTAATAGGTAGAGTGTTAGGCTAGGACAAAGACGGGATTGTTACTGTGGTATATTTCATCCTGCTGCTACTTGGCAAGAATCAGTGTATTTTTAGGTGAAGTTTGTGTGTGCATTTGTCTAGTCACCTGGAAAAAGGATGCGTATATGACCCGTGAAAATGCAGTTAGCATAACGGGAGGTGAGAATGTGTAATCCTTATTATACAGTGAATTGGTAGCACTATATAGTGGGCAAGATACTATTTCAAAGAGTTGGAGAGTTCTCAGTTGTTTAGCTGCACATGTGATTGTTTTATTCTTGTAACATAACAAGATGGATTTAGCAGTGGTATAGCCATGTACTTTTTAATTGCTAAATGTTCATGCGCCATTTCCTTTCTTTGTTTCAACAGAGCTGAGTACCATGGGAAGAGACTTTTTGAGGGTTTTCTTTCTATGATATATTTTTTGTAAATATGAGTGGTATATCTTAAAGTGGCACTGAAGTGAAGGATGACTGGAGTATGCTCAAACAGTTTCTTTAAACATCGCATCTGCTGTTTAACTGTAGACATTCAATCTATATTAAAATTCAATATTTTTATTATTTGTACATGCCTTTCTACAGAGCCAAGCAGGTAATAAGTATTTTTAATATAGTGTAGAAGAAGTGATGGTGGTTACCAGATTCTGGTTACGGAATGTTTATAATGAGTAATGGTTTATAAATAAAAAGAAAGGAATTAAATTATTACCTAAAAAGTTGTGTTACATTTCTGATAATTAGTAAGTGATAGAGTATTCTAATTTGATAATTTGATAATAGTGAAACAAAATAAATTACAAAACTTTCTGATCTGAATCACAGAATGGGTAAGGTTGGAGGGCTTGAATAAAATCTGAATCAACATGAATAAAGGAAACCCAACTTGAATCCTTATAAGGGTATATCTGCTTCTAATGAGAAGAAGCTGTTTATCTTATAAAAGTGGAAAACATCCAGAAAGCCTGAACCTTGAGAGGGTAAGGCAGAAAAGACTGCTATGATCATTTCATCCAGTGATTTACCTAATAGAGCATACAAGCCTCCTAAATTCTTTTATCTCATTCTTATCTTTTGGTGGAAAAAAAATCCTGTTTTAATGTAAAGAATATACCCCACAAAAATTTTTTTTTGTACTTGCCCTTCTTATTAAGTAAGACAATTACCTTACTTAAAATGCTACTACTTTTCAGTCTTTTTTGCTCCTCTTGGACCCTTTTTCACTCATCTGCTAGCCTTCTATTAGCATATCTTTATTTGCAAATTCTACCAAATTTCTCTTGGACTTTGGTGCGTCAGGAAGATTGAGCATTAACCTTCTTTTGTGGCATTTTACAGTTTTCCCCAGCTTTCGTTATATGTCAGTTTAATCAAATATTATGCTGTGGTTTTTTTCTTCACAGAAGACAGTTTGATAGTTATCTTTTCTTTGTGTCTGCAAGTAGTAGAAATAATTTTTTAATTAATCTAAGTTACAGTTCTGTTATTTTTGCTGAAGAACACTTTGTCACTCTGAGGCATATAATTATCAGAGTTATATTTTCTTATTGTAAAGAATAACATTACTGGTTCTCTAAATTTTTCCTCCCATTTTATTCACAACCAGTGTTCCTCGTGGCTCAAAGAAAAAAGCCTCTAAAAAGCACTCAGAAGCAAACTGCATGACCATGTTGTTCCGTTTTTTCCTCTGATGCTTATTTTTACTTGCTTTTCTTTCTGTTTAGGGATAATTCAAGAAAACAGAAAAATATGTCATTCTCAGATATCATATCGGCCTTTCTCTGATATTTGAACAGAAAGAGCTATTGAATCTTTTTTTTCTTCTCTACATTTTAAGTCCTTTTCTTTTTTTGGAGGGGGCTTTTAATCCCTAACATAAAACGACAAATAAAACGACAAACACAAAACAATAATGTAGGGGGGTTTCTGTATGTGCTCAGAGATGAATGTCTGTATATCTTCAGCTGTGTCTGTTGTTGTAAATAAATGGACAATGATTGCTAAACCATCAGTTTTCTATGTAAAAATATTTTTAACTTGTGAAATAAAATCTGAGGCTTTTTTTTTTTTTTCCTATATGGTCCCATTTTTTGATTCAGGCCTTTTGCAGCAAATTACGAATACCCATCTTTACACTTTATTCCGTACAGTTGTTTATTCTTTGTATTTTCCTGGACCTTAAGTATAAAATTCATGACACTGGTTAAATCAAAGTATAAAGCCAAATATCATGTGTTCGTGGCATCTTTTTAAGTAAAATTTTTATTATAAAGTAATGTGGGAGGGTTTTGTTTTATGTTAAAAGCTGTAAATATGGGTGACTGTGAATGAACATCCAAGAGAAAAATGATTTGGTGAATTCATGTAGCTTCTCCTTATTCTGCTGGAGATTACTGTTGTCTTAAATACCTTTGTCAAAATACCTTTACTAGTAGTTGTGCCAGGTATTACTAGTTTCTGTAGAGCATAGCATTTTGTGGAGTCTGCCTTTTCTACCAAGAAGGTCTAAGAGGTTTGGACTAACACTACAGAATGGCTGTTACTCTCAGGGGTTATTTGGATATTATAGCATCTGGCATGAGGAAATAACTCTGGTAATACAAGTAGCACTGTTAATGGCAGTGGGACTAGCAGTTCAAAATACACAATTTCATGGAGCTGGCTATAGCATGTGAATTTTCATTTCACAGTTTGCTCCTTTCACTGTGACATGTTTTCTAGGTCTCCCGGGTATCAGAGCTCTGAGATTAGTGGCACTGCCCCTTCACTTTCCAGTGAATTAGGGCATGCTTTGAGGCATCAGACAGATAAGGACCATAAAAGTGAGCAGGAGAGAATAATGTAGAATGCTGTTATGCTCTTGTCCACTCATTTCTAGCTAAGGGATACTACAAAAGAAGGACATATTGCTGCACAAGCTAATGAGAAGTGAGTCTGACTTTTAGTGGATTTTCTGCATTACTAAAGAAATGGGTCTTAACTGTCTGCAAAAAGAACTCAGCTTTAAAAGTTGTATAAGCCACGTTACTTCAGTGTAGAATGGAAGTCTTAAAATCATGCCCAGCCTATCAGATAACATGTGGAGACATGCTGTGTGTTCTTGCACACATTCTTAGAGTGGGATTGACTCTTTTGGAGTACATGATGGTGTGTGGAGTCAGTGTGGCTTATTGAGTCCTGCAAAATCTAGGCTGTGCCCAGCTATATCTCTCTCCATAGTGTATTTAAACCTGCAGAATGTGGAATGTACTGAGATATACTCACTTGGGAGAAGTGGGGTGGAAAGGTAATTAACAAAACCAACCAACCAACAAAATGAATGCATTATTAAAAAAAAGGCAACCAAGCAAAAACCCACAATAAACACAACAATGTAATTCTTACCACCATTTCCATTAGTTCACATTTTGGCTCATTGTGCACCTGAAATTTTGTGATCCTCTCAGTAAAAAGGTTAATGCACATTGTTTGACAATTTCCCGAGCTAGGGAACAGCAAAGCATACCATAGTCACAGTTGGATAATTTCATAATAAAATCGCTTTTTAATGAGAAGTGTATCAGCAGTACAGGCCTTTTGAAGTTGTTAAGTTTGGCTGATAAGCATCCATACTGAGCTCATTGATGGAAAAGCATTATTTGCTGAACGAGCCTCATGCTTAAGACTGGAAGTCATTGTTACGTCATTTCTTGGTTAATTGGCTGCACCTGTGATTTGTTAACAGCTCTAATCCAGTGGTCTCTGAACCACGTGTGGAAAGGTCAGCAGGAGAGAGTCGGGTGCACTGTGAAGCATTGTTAGAGGTAATCTTAGTTTGGCAACTTGTCATGCCTGTTAAGTTCAGATTGTCACTTTTCAGCTATGGTGTGAGCTTCTCAAAATGAGAATGGTGCAGAGAACTGGAAAATGAAGTCTGTTGTTCTTTTCCTGCAAGGCAATGCTTAGTTAAGAACACAGGGATTTTTAAGAATGTATTAATTTGTAGGTTTCTCTTTTGTAATGAAAAATTATTTACAACTTTGTTCTTATTTGAATAAGTTTACCTAACTGAAACATCTCTTGTAACATTCCTTATTAAATAGAAACAATCTTGCTAAAAGTTATGATACCAGCAAATCATAAAATTGTAGGGTAGGTTGGAAAGGACGTAAAAAGATCACCTAATCTGACACTCCTGCAGTTAACAGGGATATCTTCCGCCATATTATTTTACTCAGAGCCCTGACCAGCTTGACCTTGAATGAACCCCAGGGATGGGATTTTTTTGTCCACTTTTCTGGGCAATCTGTTTCAGTGTTTCACTGCACCTATTGTAAAAAATGTCTTCCTTACATCTAGTCTGAAGCTGCACTGTTTTAGCTTAAATCTGTTATCTCTATCCCAACAGGTCCTGCTGTAAAAAGACTATCTCCATCTTTTTCATAGAACCCTTTAGATACTGAAGGTTACCCCAGAGCCTTCTCTTCTCTAGGCTGAATAACCTCAACTCTTTAAGCATTTTTTCGTTGGATAGGTGTTCCAATCCTCTGATCATTTTCATGGGTCTCCTCTGGATCTGCTCCTGCAGGTCCCTGTCCCTCCTGTGCTGTGCCCCCAGAGCGGATGCAGCCCTGCAGGTGGGGTCTCAGCAGAGCAGAGCAGAGGGGCAGAATCCCCTCCCTGCCCTGCTGCCCACCCTGCTCTGGATGCAGCCCAGGACATGGCTGACTGTTTGGGATGCAATTGCACGTTGCTGGGTCAGACCCATCATTTTATCCAGGACATTTCCAAGTTGTTCTTACTGGGGCTGTTCTTATGACACCTTGCAGCACAGGAATCATGTAGGGTTTTTTTTAGAGAAGATATAAGTTGGTGGGATTTTCATGATTGAATTAACATTTGAATATTGATTGTGAGATCACAACATCTAGTTTGGGGTTGTGAGTTGTATATGGGTTGGAGAGTATTTCTGAATGCATGTGGATTATATACTAACCTAGTACAGTGTTTATATTTCATTATTTCCCAAATAATTCCTCAAGAAATAGTGTATGACTTTATGTATAGCATGTCATTGTCACAGAAATGGCATTATGGTAGTACGCTCATTTTAAGTACATGTGTACTGTAATTCACTGTAGATTAAGTATTTATGCCACTTCTGCTGTGGTAGGAGATACGGTCCAAGCTAATTTTATGAATATATTTTCCCCCTATAAGACAGCATTCTCAAACAAGTAGGTTGTGTGACTGTTGCAGTGACTAGAACACAACATGGAAAAAACTCTTATTGTGAATTGAGGTCAGCACTTGCCTAGTCACCACCAGAAAAAGAGGAGGGACTTACTATGTTCAGCTTACTCTGAACTGCAATTTTGTATTTTTATTTTTTAATTTTTTTATTTTAATACTTATTATCTGTGTAACACTCAAACTGAGTCGGCTTCTTCAAGACTAACTTGAGATATTAATTACAATATACTTTGGAGTATTCTGTCAAAATATGCTATTTTTATAATGAACATGTTAGGGAGGCTTCAGATTGTTTCATAGATAATTTATGCCCTCATTTTTTTCTTGCAATTCAACATAGAGCAATTTAGTGCTCATACACAGTAGCCTAAGACAAAAAGTTACCAAATTATTTCTTAGGTAAGTTCATGCTGTTAGCTATTTTTATTACAAAATAAAGTATCTGAAACTAGCCATTTTGTTAAAATATCCATAGAAAAATAGATCACTTCAACCATCTAAAATGTGAAATTGTTTATCAGCATTATATGTTTCACCAAATAAGTGTTTTTTTCTCATCTAAAAAATAAGTGCTTAAATGAAAAATAAAACCTTTAGTCTACTTAAAATAGCTGTATTTCTTATGTCATGATACCCCTTCTATTTCATAGTGAAGACAGTATCTTCACATTAATTATTTTTAGAGGAAAGAGTAATTGAATTAAATTTGACAATAATTTTTAATTTGTTGAAAAGCATAAAAATTGACTTAAAAACTGATTTTTATTTTTAAAAACGAGTGCATGATTCAGTGAAATCAATCCTTTTAATTGAAGCTGTTGGATTTTTTAATAACAACTCTGCCCAGAAAAAAGAGCTGTTAGCTGGTGGAATGTTAACAGATTTTAGGACATTATTAAAGCGCTGTCATGTATCCTTCCTATGTAACTGAATGTAAGCCTCTTTGAAAAAAATATTTATGCCTACAAAGAAAACAGTATTTATATTGCTTTTTGTATTAATCAAAATTCAGTTAAAAGAGTTATTATCTGTTATAAACTGATTTTTGTTTGGCAAATCTTTAACAAAATTATCTGAATAATATGACCATCCTTAATCAGAGACAATTTTTTAATCTCATAATCTATATTCCTCTCCAGGTGAGTAACAGGGGCTGTCCCTCAAATCCTATCTGTAATTTGTATGGTTAGAAGTTTCTCCTGTGAAACTTCCAGTGGACAGACACAAATAAATAGCTTAACTTGTTCAAAGGCATAAAAATACTTCTATTTTGCATCTGCAGAATTTTATCTGCAGTCTGTCCATGGCAGATATATTATTATAAGGTTATTGCAAGGCTTTAGAGTTGTAGTTGTAGCCATTTTCTGATGGTAAGTTCAAGGATTAAGCAGATCCTTTCAAAACTGTGTCATCAGTAAGGTGGTAGAATATTGGTGAGGGAAAAATGCATTCATGGGTGTCTCTTTTAATTCAAGCATTTCCTCCACAAATTTACTGCCCAGTAACCTTTAGGCTCATTGTTGTTTTTTTTTCGTTGACTGATGAAATGATAGTTGGAGGCTGTTGGCGGAAAAAGGATGGTTTTGAATGGTGGCTATTGTTCTGTTAACATAGACCCTCTGGCTAGAGGATCAGCAAGAATGCCTGCTAAGATTAAGTGACAATGTTGTCTCCTGATCATGGAAATAACTTGGTGATAAACTATGACAGTACAAAAAGCCCTAAGGACTTGGGGTGGGAAAAGCTGTATTAATAAATTTCATGTATTGCTCAGCAGAATTCTCACTGAGCTAGCCACTTTATCCACTAGTATCTGTTGGGAAGTAGGAATAAACCTTACTTGTTTGTACTGTTTTGATAATTCTTGAAACAATTACAATTCATGAGGTTCTATTTCTCTCTAGTTTCATGTTACTTTTTTGATAGTAGAACATCCAAGGCATTATCTGGTCCTTAGAAGGAGTTATATAATGTCTATTACATTTATTTAAATGTATTTCCAGTGCTCTTACTGAAATTTGTATCCTAAGGGGCTAAATCATATGTTTGTACTTCACACCTGCATATCTTAGAGTATTTCTTACATTCAGGCTAACTGTAGATAAGCAGTTTGCCATAATTGTTTGATCAGGCTCTGCTAGCCTACTCCAAAAGATACTCAATTTTATTTAAATGCATTTGTGATTCATATAATGCTATACAAACGCATGCTCCAAAATAACTTAGATTTAAAATATTCTGTCATTCTTTAAATATTTTAATGTGTACAGAAGTTTGGAATTCTCAAAGAGAATTCTAAATTCATCTTTACAGTATTTCATCTTTACAGCACTGTGTACTTTAGGAAATTTTATAACAAATGTTGAAACTGTTAATTTAGAATTACAGAATTACTGAGGTTGGTAAAGCCATTAAGATTAGTACGTCCAAACATAAGCCTGACACTCCCAAGTCCTCAACTAAACCATGTCCCTAAGTACCAGTTCTACATACCTGTCTTGTCCATAAATGCAGTGATGCGCAACAGCACAGTGTAAATAGTGAAATTCTTAGGAAGTAATATTTTAATGCAATTTTTAAAGAGATATCTCTATGATTCATATGAATTTGAAGAAGATTTTATGAGCGATGTCATTTTATTTCTTCCTTTTTCTTGTCTCCAGTGATGATTTTTATCAAGTGTATGAGGCTATCCTTTACTATCAGATCCAGATAATGCAAGTTGATATCTGTGTAAGTGGAATGAAATTATCTGTTTTAGAGCAGTTGCAGATGAATGTGTTTTAGAGCTTCCATGGTTCCAAATATTCTGGATAACTTACAGTATTACCAGAATATCACACCTCAGTCTTAAAGTAGGATTGCATGCATTTATTTTATTAAATAATAAGAATTGTTCAGACTTGCACCTGAAGGTTCAAGTAACTTTTTGTGGTTACTCTTACTCTAGTAAATTATTTTTTAAGTTCCTTGAAACTTATTTGAGCCTTATCAATTTTTTTTTACTATTTCATTTTCTGAAAATTTGGCGCATCCTCTTGGGGAACATATTTGTTACAATAGTGGTCTATTTGCAGGCTAAGTCTCTGTTCCATGCATAATCTTTTAATTCCCTTTAGCTGTGCAGAAGGAAGCTTTTGATGTACTCTTGCTCTGATTTTTAAGACTAATCTGAAATACTATTTGAAATACTGTTCTCTCATTTATGTTACCAAAATGTCATCACCCATTCCTTCTTTGCCCAAAGAGGGGCTATCCTATGGGCCAAAGCTGAACGCAGCACAGGATTCCAGGTGTGGCCTCAGCAGGGCCCAGCACAGGGGGACAATCCCTGCCCTGGCCCTGCTGGCCGCAGCATTGCTGATCCAGGCCAGGATGCCATTGGCCTTCTTGGCCCCCTGGGCACAGCCTGGCTCATGTCCAGCTGCTGTCACCAGCACCCCCAGCTCCTTTCCTGCCACTCTGCCCCAGCCTGTGGAGCTGCCTGGGGCTGTTGTGACCCAAGGGCAGGACCCAGCACTGGGCCTTGTTGAACCTCACACCATTGGCCTCAGCCATGATCCAGCCTGCCCAGATCCCTCTGCAGAGCCTTCCTGCCCTCCTGCAGATCAGCACTCCCACCCAGCTTGGCGTGGTCAGTGAACTTTCTGAGGGTGCACTGGATAGAATCATAGAGTTGTTTTGGTTGGGAAAGACTTTTAAGATCCTTGGATCAAGCTGTAAAGTTAACACTGCTACATCCACCAATAAGCCATGTTCCTAAGTGTGGGACGCGCATCTACCCCCAGTGTAAAGGAGCATAAGTCCTATGAGTAGCAGCTTAGCGAACTGGGGTGTTTTAGCCTGGTAGGAAAGGAGGCTTAGGGGGAACTTTATTGCTCTCTACAACCACCTGAAAGGAGGTTGTAGTGAGGTGGGTAGCAGTCTTTTATCCCACATAACCAAAACAGAACAAGAGCAGATGGCCTCAGGTTGCACCAGGAGTGGTGTAGACTAGTTATTAGAAAAAATTCCTTCTCCAGTACAGTTGTCAAGCACTGGATCAAGTTGCCCCGGGTAGAGTCATTGTCCCTGAAGAGATTTTTAAGATATGTGTGATGTTGGGGCTTGGATACATGGTTTAGTGCTGAGCTTGGCATTTGCTGGGTTAACAGTGGAACTCAATGATCTTAAAGGTCTACTGTAACCTACAAAATTCTAGAATTTTATTATCTGCTCAGAGAATCTCTCAAAAACTGCAGTTATGGGTGTTCTAACCTGTTTTCCACAAATCTGTAGGTTCTTATATAGACAGATGACAAGGCATAGAGTTAAGAAAACCTTTGCATATCAGCTGAGATTCTTCATATAATCTGCAAAGGGCTGGGTCTGTCATTTTAAGCTTTGCTAAATAACGAATGCTGTCCACGAATCAAATTTTTTTTTGTCATATAAAGGCTCCATTCCTCTCTAGGACAAAAGATCTGGTGTCATACCATTCTGTACTAGACAAGAGATTTGGTCCTATTGTTTCCAAGTCCTTTTCTCCCTTTTCTAAATACGCTCCTTTCTGCTTTCTCTTCATGCCTAATTTCAGTCATAGTGATATTAGTTTGAAGCCTTATATTGGCCAGGAAAAGAAAAAACTTGTATTTAAAATGGGTACTTAAATGGAATTTTGAAGGACCGTTGTTCCCAGTATATGTTAGGGAACTCTCCAAAGTAGAAGTTTTAGCTTCTGGTGTTCATATTGCCCAGTGCAACAATTTATTTCATATCTTAAGTCTTTTTCTATAGTCTGTTCTTTTTCCTATAGCTTAGCCCAGAAATATATATTTTGTGGTAGCATTGATGTAAAGAGTGAAAAAGATCTTATTATTGCATTCTTAGGAATCTGCAATTAAAGGAAATGGGTGTTCTGTTGTTCAAGAAGTGCTTGGACAACACTCTTTGGCACATACTGTAATCTTTGGGGTTGTCCCATGCAAGGCCAGGAGTTGGGACTTTGATAATCCTTGTGGATTCCTTCCAGCTCAGGATACTCTATGATTCTCTGATACAGTTGACAGGAATCTATATTTAATGAATTGGAAAACAGAGGATTTTTTTTAAAGAAACCTTTTTCACTATTAAAATGAAGATGTAAAAGATAGCCAATGACGGAGACTTCCTAGTACCACAGAGTCATTAACATTAAGTAATAATCACATGGTTATTTTTTTCTGTCAGTATTGTGGCTGTATGCTAAACAGTATGTTCTCTCAATGTGGGTAGACAGAAGCAGAACAGATAACAAACCCAGCAAATGCCATAAACTAGCTTAGTGATTATGAGTATTTAAAGCATGACCTAAAAACCTGGAAAATAGAGAGGTCACCAAATTTCTTAGCAAAAATTAAAACTTATTTGGTAGTTCCAAATAATAATCATCAGGTCTGCAGGATTCATTTACCAATCTCTTTTCAATCATTCTCTTACCCCTATAACCCTGCTTTTGCATTTTACTGCTTACCATGAACTCATCAGAGTAGCACTGACTTACTTCACTTGCCTGTAAGAAAGTTAACTTGGTAAAAGCCATTAGAAGTATGGCTGCCTAAACTAGGTCCCATGGTAGATGAAGAAAAAGCAGTTTAGGAGGGGACAGTAGTGCAATACCTTTTGCTTTCAGTGTCCACTGACTATTAAAACAGCTGGGCTGGTAATGAGAACTTTATCTATGCATGCTGCTAAATCTCAAATACTTTCTGTAGAATATCAGTGTTATTTTCCAGCTGTCCAAATGTATTATTACACATTCAGTATTTTCCTATATTTTGATCTTTTCCTTTCCATTAAATTATTTCCATTAAATTATTTGTTAGTTACTGGTAGAGTTGTTACTTAATTGTGAATGATAAATGTGGACTGTTGGTATGGTAGAAAATATTCTTTGCAAAAATATGAAATCATATGATTTATGTAGAATTGGTACTATTGCAGCATTCACCCTGGAAAAGAAAATCCAAGTGCATAGGAACCCCAAACTTAAGATCATATGTACAGTTTTCGCTTCCTTTATGTCAGCCAGTCCTGTAGTAGTAAGATACAATAGTGTTTCCTGAGAAAGGCAAGAGACCTCAGTGCCTCAATGGAAGGAAAGTATATGTGTGAATAATATATCTCCATTATTTTAAAAATTATGTCCTTATTGCCTTTAGAATGTGAGGTGCATACTTGTAAGAATCTGGCTTCTTATATTCTTTTCCAACATGTTGTCAATAACAGTTTTCTATCCCAGTATGAATGAAAGAGTGCATCAGTCACACTTGAACAGTCAATGCTTTACCACTTCTTCCATTAGTACCATTCTCTCAATAATGAAGAGAACAGCCTAGTGCAGAACAGCGCATTTCTTCCTACTATTTCCTTGGTAACTTACATGATGAATTCAAATACATGATCAGACTTTTTCTCTTCTTCAAATGTCTTTTCAAGGGCTTAGATGGTATTATTTGTGCTTACATTGTTATGTTGAGGTAGAATCAGCATAAATTGAAAAAGGGCAACTTTTCTTAAGTTGATTTGCCTCTCTTTCTGAAAGTTTTTGAAGGAAAGCTAGGAGAAATTACTGATTACTTCAAAGTCATGTTTTCTTTTCTGTGGCATATGTACTGCTGTAGCAATTTACCACTGTGAGATCTTGTTATTCTGTTTTTCAAATCTGCATGGTTTATTTCTCTCCTAGTTTTTTCTCTTTCTTATTTAAATATTTTTTCTGCCTGATCTACTTTGATGTCATGTTGAGCATTGTCCCAAATTAGGTTGGATTTCTTTTCTTTCTGAATTTAGGTTGGATTTTTTTTCTTTCTTGTGTCCTCTCCAGTTGGTGATGAGTTGTTACCCATTGCTTGCACTGATTTGAGTTTTTAATGTATGCTACCATAAATTCAAAATATTTCTAGTGTTTTGATTTGCAAGCTTTATTTTTTTAGTAGCAGGAATTTTAAAACCTCATTTGTTTCATACTGATTTCTTGCAAAATATACCAAAATGGAATTCATATGCACCTGATGCTCTTTTCAGGCTTTAAGTGATTCTAACTTTATAAAACAGGAAAAAAATTCCATAGTGTGAAATAAACCATACAATGCACTCTAACTCACACTCCGTGGAAGAATCTAGGGTTACATATACTTTTTGCCAACCCATCACTAAAACTGCATTTTTGTCATGGCTGTCATAAGAGTGACGGATTCCATGATTTTGGTGGTTTTTTTTAAATAACTATGACTTTTGACATTGTGGGTTTTTGCATGTGTGTGGGAGGATGTGATGGTAAATAGCTTGAACCATTTACAGTGAGAACTTTCCAAGCTGCCAAGTTAAGCTTTGAGCTCCATGGGAAGCCAGTGGAGAACAGGAGCTCAGCAGCAGTTCTGCAGTGACACACAGAATTAGGCATGTGAACTTCTGCTTCTTCCAGAGGTAGATAGGCATCCGCTTCCTCAGGAGGGTGGGGATTTTTGTTGCTTAGAAAGGTCAATAACTATACTTATACAGTGATTGCTGTTTGAGATCATGCTGTGGTTCTCAGAGCAGACTCCACTCTGCTTTTTCAGGGTTTTTGCCTTTTTTGGTGAAGTAGAGTACTTGAGCATCTTGGTGGAAAAAAACATGGCTTTTGACAATTTGCACTACACTGCCATCGTTTTTAACTTCATCTCATGCTCTTATCTTTTAAAAAAATATCCAAGGAAGAACTCCACACATGGTTGTTGATTATAGACAATTGAATCAATTTCAATAAATGCTGTTTTATGTTTTGCTTTGAAAATACAATAAATTGGAATAGCAAAACCATTCAGTTTGTGCATTTACTGGTTCCTGAATTTGGCTGAGACTGGGGTTCGCAAATAACTTCAGGGACATAAATTAAAACTGAATTGGATTAAATAAGAGTTTAGAAATTCAATCTATTTTTACCTTAAATGCCTCTGTATTTTCCACTTGCCTGTATACATGTTACAGTGCTTCATAATTTGGTACCTAGCAAATATTTGGATGACAGATCAGCTTTCAAAAGGAAGCAAAAAATAGCAGGCAGCTGAGTTTTGTACTAGAGATTGGTTTTGTATCAAGAGAAGTATTTGACATTCATGTATGAAGTACTCATGTTAAATGCTGTTTATTTATGATAATCTGTGGTACTTCATGATCTGTCTCAATTGTTCTAAGCTTATGATTGAAAAGAGATGCGAAACCAGTTATGCTTAATCAAGTATTTCAGCCCATGCATACTTTCTCTCAATGAAAGGGTCTGTTTTGGGGTTTTTGTCTCTCTAAGTAAATTGTTTTGCAGTTTTACAGCAGAATACAGGGACCTTAGGTGAGGCAAGCTCCTACTTACTAGACTTGATGTATTAAGGCATCATGTACTTTCAGTGATGTCCAGCAGTCCTCTTTGTCTCAGAGGTATGAGTACAGGAATATTTCTTCCATGAAGTACATCAGATTTGTGCAGAAGAATACAGAAAGAGTTTTATCTGTTTATTAAAAAGATTGTATGGGTTTTCTAAAAAAAGTTTACTATGCATTTATAAAATGTGTAGGTCACGAATAAGATGTAACCACTTGATCCTTCATAGATTATGCAGAGCCTGGAAGAGACTGGGAGGAGAGTATTTCCCTGAGGTCTGCATGTTTCTGACATAAACTCAAGTAACCATGGTGTTTATTAAATTTGTCTGAATACTTGAACTTAGTCTAATAGTATTCAAGCTTTGGAAACTAGAGCATATTCAAAGAATTTTCACCGTATTTTCCTTTTGAATTTTTTGTAGATAAATATCCAAAATTACAATGTTAGTGCAAACCATATTCTCTCTATGTGAGTTAGTAAGTCCTGCTTGATTTACCTACTAATGATTGTCTGAAGAGATAGTATGTGATGGAAACTTTGATCAGATATCTATGATTTGCTTATTTCTTTTTATATAAAAGTCTGTGTTCTGTTTTATAAATCTTAGTTAACTTTGGGCACTATAGATTTTTGAATGCTTGGCAAGGAGGTATGTTTATTTTGGCTAAAGACATGGAAACATTAATATTTCCTTTTTCCCATCATGTAAACTAGTAATGGAAAAAGGCATGGATTTTGGACCTATTAGATCATCTAGTCTGACCTTCATTATACCGCAGTTTGTCCCACTTACCCTTTTCATAAGCCCAGTAATCCATGTTTTTGGAAGGCAGAGGTTGTGCCTTCAGAACATGTTCAGAATGTATTTTGAAGAAGTGGGTATCATGATATGAAGACAAGAAAATGTGGAGAATGCACTTCTTTCAGCAGTTTCTGGTAGTGAGTGGCTGTACCTTCTGTGAAACATTTGTGCCCAATCTGCAGCTACATCTTTTTGCTTTTCTCTGCTAATGTTAGTCCTCATGTCTCAGTATTATTTCCTCTTATTTCATTTGTACATTCATACTGTCTGTCTTCTTAATTGTTTTTTCTTGGAAAGACAGAATAGACAGTGTTGTACTCTTGGAAGTTCCAGGTAACTGGAAAAAGGTTTCTTTAAAAAGGGGAACTGGAAGCCCCAAGGAAGTACAGAGCAGCCAGTTTCACCTTTCTGCCAGGCAAGATCATAGAGCAGATTCTCTTGGAAACTCTGCCAAGGCACATGGAAACAAAGGGGTGATTAATAATAGCCAACATGGCAAATTGTGCCTGACAGATCTGGTGACCTTCTGTCTGGGACGACAGCATAGGGGGATGGGGCAGAGCTACTGACATCCGCTCCTGGACTTCAACAAAGTGTTGAGCACTGTCCCACACAACATCCTTGTCTCTAAACTGAACCAACATGGATTTGAGGAATGGACCACTGGGTGGATAAAGAACTGGCTGGATGGCCAGTCACAAGGAGTTGTGGTCAAGGGTTCATGGTCCATGTGGAGACCAGTGAGGAGTGGTGTCCCTCAGGGGTCAGCGCTGGGGCCGACAGTGCTCAACATCTTTGTCAGGGACATGGACAGGGGGATCAAGGGCACCCTCAGCGAGGTCACTGACAGCACCAGCCTCTGTGGGGCAGTCGACACAGCCAGAGGGAAGCGATGGCATCCAGAGGGACCTGGACAGGCTTGCGAGCTGGGCCAGGGCAAACCTCACGGGGACCAACAAAGCGAAGTGCAAGATCCTACAGCTGGGTCACGGCAATCCCAGACACACCAAAGCTTGGGCAGAGAAGTGATGGAGAGCACGCCTGCAGTGAAAGATTTGGGGTGATGGTAGATGAGAAACTCAACATTAACCTGTTCAGAAAGCCAAGGAAATCCTGGACTGCATCAAAAGGAGCATGGCCAGCAGGCAAGGGAGGTGATTCTGCCCCTCTGCTCTGATGAGACCCCAGCTGGCGTGCTGCATTCAGCTCTGGTGCCCCCAAAATAAGGACAAGGAACTGCTGGAGCAAGTGGAGAGGAGGCCATGAAGATTATAAGAGGACTGAAACACCTTCCCTGTGAAGACAGGCTGAGAAAGTTGTGGTTGTTGAGCTTAGAGAAGAGAATGTTGTGTGGGGACCTCATAACAACCTTCCAGTATCTGAAAGAGGCCGCAAAGTGGTGAAACAGGTTGCCAAGGGAGATTTTGGTTGCCCCAACACTGGCGGTGTTCAAGGCCAGGCTGGCCAAGGCCTTGAGCACCCCAGTCTAGTGAGAGTTGTCCCTTTCCATGGCAGGAGTGGTTGGGACTAGATGATTAAGGTTCATTTCAACCCCTTAGCACTTCATGTTTCATTGATTCTTTATACCAAGTATTTTCTTCAGTAGCTGAGTAATTTTTTGGCTCTCTTCTGTGCTGCCTATGAAGTTGTACTTCTTAACTAATTATTTGCCATACAAATATTTTATAATTGAAAATCTATCACTTACTTTTTAGAAAATACCCTTTCTTCCCTCCTCATTTTTTTCTTGTATTTAGTAGTTTATTGATGCCAAGGCAATTGGCCAACTGCTGGCTAATCCTAAATCACTATGCAAAGATTGACATATTCTTAGTCTTCTAATATTCGTATGGTAAATCAAAAGATGAGGAGACAGTGTCACTCAACTAATCCTTTTGGAAATTTAAATAGAAGTTGACTGATTAAAATGTATTTATGATTCCATTAATTGAGTTATAGCAACTTCCTTTACAACGGATGAACTGAGAAATTGTGCACCATTTTTGTGTAGCATGATTCTGGTTTTTGCCAAACACAGAGAAGTATTTTTTTATTTGTATGTTTGTATCCCTCATTGTACATAGTGTTTTTCAATTCAAGTTGCTGCATTCAGTTTCCCAGTGAACCAGTCTGGGGTTCCTACCAATGTTGTCCTTTTCATGTGTTGCAGAATTGTGATTTGGGGCCAACTAACTTATGTCTTTAAGGATTTTCAAATGCAATCACAATCTCTTTGCATTCTAGTATTCTTAATTTTGTAATAATTCTACAAAAAAAAATCTTTCTATAATTTTTATCTGTGTTGGAGAACCAGCTCAGATACCACACCGTTTTCATATGCTTGTGAGCCAGTTTGCTCTTATTTTATTTTGGTTTGTGATCAGTGGTCTCTTGGCAGTTGTTCTCAATTCAAAACTGACTAACTTTCATCTCATAATGAAGTCTGAAATACTTTGTGTTGAATGCAGTATCAGTGGTTAAAAGGTCATGTAGTACTCCTTAAGCTATTTTCATCAGAACTTCCACTATAATTTCCGATTTTTGTCTCAGTGCCTTATTAATAGATAATTCTAGAGTATTTTATTTTTTCTTTTGGGGTTTTATTTTTTAGACAACATCACTAAATATGCTGTTTTCAGGGTGTTCAGGTTTTTTAGTTATCAGGCTGGTCTGCAGGCCTGGAAAGCTCTTCAGCTTCAAAAGTATGTTTAAATAATTCCACTATCTTGACTCTACACTATCATTTTTAACAAGAATTCTAGTCACTGATTTCTTCCTAGAGTTCTCAACACTCTGTGTGTATTGATCCTGTAGGTTTCAGTAATGTCAATTCTGTCTCTTTGCCACTTGTACCAATTAGTTTCATATCACATAATATGTGGAATATGGGATCATTCCTACTAGAAATGAGGACGTTGCAGTAAATTCATGTAATGTAAATGCAGAAGGGATGTATGAGGTCACCTATTTTGTCATCTCATCAGAGGGGGATTACACCCTTTCATATTCTCTAAAATCTTGTTGAGAACAAAATGTTACGAGTAATGGTACTTCCATCATATCTCTTAATTATTCCTCATACAAACATGTTTTCCAGCAGCAAAATACCTTTGTGTGTTTGTGTCTGTGTTTTTTTCCTACTGAATTACTAAGTAACTGAACTTTAAGGTACTAGCAATTGTCTTGGTAAAACAGAACTGTTTCAGCAATATATTTCTGGTTTTGCTAGTTTTGTGTCCTGTTCTTAAAAATGGCAGTGCCTTTTCCTAAAATCCAGCTTGTATGGATGCTTTACAGGGATCTTTTGTGCAATTCTGGTATCTTTTTCTATTTTTATAAGGACTGCTCCAGTAAGTGAGTTCATGTATCCTAGTCCTCTATATTTTCCTCTGGAACGTCGAACCATTCTGATTTCATTGTCTCATTCACTGTTCATCCACTGTTCTTCATAGGGTACTGACTTTTTACATTAATATTGTAATCATGATCGTGGAAAAGTGGCACAGGGTCATCTGAAAAACCATTTCATTAAAAAGTTGGGATCTTAATGGATTATGGCTCTGTTTAGTATTTTTTTAAATCCTTCCATGTATGTGGATAGAAGTTGTTTGATATAGCCATCTTTGTAATGTTTTTCCTCACCCTTCTCCCTGAAGTCAAGTAATAATTCCTTCATTTAATTGTTGATCCAAATGTTTTCATATACATTAAATACTTTAACAATTACTTCTTTTGTTTTTATTAAAAATTATTGTGGATTAATCATGAATGGTTCAGTGTGGACACTTGACATCATGTTATGAGAAGTTACGTAGTTGGCCAGTATCTGTTTCTCTGCCTTGGTGCTAGCTGTTGACTCTGCTTAAAGTTGGCAGTTTCTGTTCATTGTCTATCACTGCGTTATACACTGACAGCAAGTAAGAAATCGCGACAGTACAACTGTAGTAGTATGAGTTCTAAAACTTAGAACAAGATTCACAATTGCTTTAAATATTTAGTGAGCTTAAGTGGAAGTAGGTAATGGCTCTATTTTCCTTTTTTTGTAAATGTTGATAGTTGTTTCTACATGCAGTGCATACAGTTCACCTTTTGGTGGAGACATAGCATGCTCTGCAGGCTTTTCAGTGGAAGGTAAAAGCTGCTGACTCATTAAATTCAAAAGGCTATGCACTGGGTTGTGTGGTAAGAGGAGAGGCTTGTTAAGACTGAAACTGGAGACAGACAAAACACTGTCCAGGTCTTAGAACGTCTTACGAAATACATAAACACATAGCACAGAATGGAGGTGAGGGCAGTTTGGAGGTATCTTAAGGAAATGAAGTTAGAGGAAAAGGATGCATTTTAATGAAAACTCACTATGCGTGCTGGAAATGTCTTTTATATGCCCCCCAAGCAGATGAAAGGGTGCTTTTTTCTTTTCATGAATTGAGACTAAAACATAACATCACTACTCTGCTGGAGACTCCTGTGGGACAGGTGTGGTCAGAAAAAGACTGCTAACACTGTCTGAAGAGTTCTGAGTGAGCAATGTCTTGGGGCGTTTCACATTTGCTGTTTTGTCACATGTTTTTGCACTCATTTACAGACCAGCATTTTTATAAAGCTTAGCTTGCTATGTTTTAGGTTATTGACTTGAAGCTCTTTGCATGTAATTCCTGCTCATCTATATTGAAAAATAGCATGAGAAAGCTGCATGATATTAAGTTAATCTAACAGTCATGAAAAGGAACATGGGCAAGCCAGAAGTTTCCAATTACAGCAAAAACATAAGAGCAAGTTATTTCTTTCACTGTTTCTGTTCTTGAAAATATTAAATATGTAATACCAGTTCAGTTTAGTCTAGGTTTTAGTTTTTGAGTTCAAAACAGATAAGACACAAAGTAGTAAAACTCATCTTCAAGTGGTATCATGAATTGGGAATTTTTTAGGAATAAATACAGGATACCTATACCCACCCAAAATTAAAACAATACAAATCCCACCCAAACAAAGGCCTGAAACATGAGTAAAAATGCATGTGTAGTGATAATCTCAAAATACTTTATGTAATCTGTGCATCTTCAATATTAAAAACTATTCAGTTAAGAAGTAGTTTAATGAATTGTTACTTTTGTCCTTTATTTCCCTGGGCCTATCACTTAATATGTGCATCTTTGCAGGTTTTGGGTATATATGAGAGATTGTATATGCTCTTTTTATTCTCCTGGCTACTCACATGTCTGATGAGATATCAAGCTGTTGGCTAACTGTTGCAACTGATAGTTTCACAAACAAAATTATTACTGCATTTCCCAACAGAGCAAGTGGGTCTCTACTCCTACTGCAACTTAGACATTTTCTGTATATATTTACCAATCTCTAAAATGTAGTGTCTTCATTCTTAAAAATAATGTTTAGTAGTCTACTGTGCAGATTTTCTTCAAAAATAATGGGGTTTTCCCCCTCAAGTAGATTAATTTTTTTCTCCTAAAGAACTCCTAAAGCCATTCCTTACCTGCATAAGCCAGTTTGGTTTGCACTGGCATGGAATGCAAGATTGCTGGTTGTCCCAGTAGTAACTTCATCCAGACTAACACCATGAGCTGTATTCAGTTATTGTTCCAACATTAACTTTTTAAAATATGATGTAGACCCTGAATTTGGTCCCTGAAATATTCTTTCATGATGTGCATTTGAACTGCAGGATTGGGGGTTTTTCCATTTACATTATCCACTTTCTATAAATAAGTCTTTTTATTCATTTAGTTATTGTATTAATCTTTAAAGGCATTTGGCAATTAAAACTGGAGAGGAAAAGTTACTTTTTGTATGTGTGTATAAATAAGTCCAACCTGATTATAGATTATGCTTTTTTTTAACAAAATAAGCATGTAAGAATTGTAAATGGCTCTTCTTTCTTTGCTGCCAGTTGATGGTGTTGCCTGTTTGGAAGATGGTCTCTTGATAATGATTTTTTAAATTATGCTTAATATTCCTGCTCATTTTGAAGCACTCAGCAAAGTAGTTTTTTAAAAAGAAAATTAATTTATTCTCTGTTGATAGCCTTGAGGATTATTGACAGTGAGGGTATCAATACCCTCAGTGAGGGTATGTGACTGTATTTTATGCCATTTCAAGCTGGATCCTGTGTTAGCATGGAAAGGATACAGTCTTTGCCAGTGTATTTCCAAGCTGTAGGCAATCAGAGATTTGGGGTCGGGGCATTGATGCAACATGCAAATACAGAGTCCAAAATCACAAGGTTGTGTCTAGAAATTAATGTAGTTCTGCTCTTCTTGTTAACTGTTTTGGTAAGTGGGAGTAGGGAAAGACAGTGGGGAAAAATAAGCGGACAGAAGGGACTATTGGCTGACATCTGCTTACACGTGGTATCAGTTGGGGGTTTGTGGATATTATGGTGGAGGATGAGTAACACAGGAGGCTTTTGAGGATGAAGTTTTAGTTTCTATCTGGATTTTATCACAGAATTTCTAGACAAAAGGGACAGGAAAACAGAAAGCAAAAGAGTTTATGGGGAAGGAGCTGAGAAGCATTTATGTACAAAGTTAGGGTGTTATGGGAATGCAGCGGTTTTCCTTTTTATACCACAGCAGATGCATGCAAGAGCCTGAGCTCTTTTTACTTGTCTGTAACAAATGCAAATTTTGGTGTTCCTTGTGCCCATAGAGTCTGATTGGAGTCAAAACACACAATCTTACACAATTGTGTGAGATTGATTTCCTGTTGGACAAATGGAATCAACAGTGGACATGTGGTGTTGGCAAATTCAATTTACTGAATGCCAGGGTAGCATTTTGAGCTAGTTATTTCTATTGCTATACCTAAGGTAGACTCTGTTTCAGTAATACCAATTAGCACACTCTTATGCTAATTTTGCTAAAAATAGCAAAAACTGGCATTATTTTCTTCTTTCCTATGTTGCTTTTTCTAATGCAAAGGTAGACAAGACTTAAATCATCACTTAGGGTCAATTTCATTTTGCGCTTCTTTTTCTTCTCTCAAATTTAATACATTTCTCTTATACTTCTGTAATTTCAAGGTATCAGTTCTCTCCAGAAGCAGCAAATTCCATTCCCTTAAAAATACAATTGTAATTTTCTGTTTTAAGGAAACTTAGGTTTAAAAACTACATATTCACTTGTCTCTTCTTTCCTAAATGCTCTATAATGTACTTCAGGAGAGTTGTGAACGGCTGTATTTCTGCAGTCTACTTAGCCTGAAGGTAATGCCTCACCATATACTGCCAGGGGTATAGATGCAGTTACTACTTACGCCTCTTTCCAAATGAATTAATTTTCTAGTTTGTTGTGTTTTTTGATAGATCTGATGGTGTATATTAATGGTATTTATATGACATCTGTTACTGGCTAAGCCCTCACTACCTTGCTTTGCTTTCTAGAGCAACTTAAAACCACAATTTTTACAGCAGCGTTTATTCTCTGTTAGTATGAAATTCCCTGTGTAGAAAATGCTGAATATCATGAGGAAAATTGTGATTAAAAGACTACTTCTTTTTCTAATGCTGTACTTTGTGAAATGTAGCTAAGTTAAATATTCCTCTATAAGAAATATTTATTAATTTTGCCCTATCTACTTGAGCAATTTTTCTGCTTTCTTATGAATGTTAAAGAAATTACTTTCATTTTTCATAGGGTTCTTACATATCTGCTTAGTGTTAGGGATGGTTAGGAAGGGCAGATGTGAAGCCTGGAAGGTGAAGGACATGGCTGTACTTTCCTAAGCCCCACTTCTTATGCTGCTGGTTTCAATCTGTGGCATACTTTGAACTACTTGTGGAAAAACTTGTTCTTAATGAATTAACCCTTCTCTTTGACTTACAAAGTAGTTTTAACAAAGGTATTGATAAAAGTATACATAGTATGGTTTTTCAGTATGTCATATACCAGTCAAAAATGTTAAATGAATCCATTCTCTTTTTTTTCCTTCTGTTTTATACTAGATCAAAAATTGTGCAATAATGTATCATTTGAAGGTTGCTGCATTCTTTGTAACAAGTGCTTAATCTTTTGCAAGAATGATAGTATACAAAAGACAGTATTTGGCAATAGTTTAGATAAGGATGAATTGTTAAAGGGCTAAAGAAGATGGTAGAACAGTCTGAAAAGAAAAGTAACTGGTAGAAAGGCAGGGAAAACTGTTGCAAGAGTATCTACTGGAAAACTCATGAGCTGTGAGCCAAAACTGATGTCAAACACATTAATGTCTCCTTATAATGAATAACCAAGTATCAAGGACTTTTGTACCTGAAATAAGTGCTAGCACTGGATTTACTGGATATTTAATTTTTCATGTATTTTTGAGTATTAAGTTTTCATGTCAGAAATCATCTCGTTGGTTTTTTTCTTATCTGCTAACACAGTGAAACAGAAGAGTGTGCTGGATTCTTGTAGTTGCAGTGACACAGAAGAGAAGCTGTTAAGGACTAGACAAATCAATGGTAATCTTGTGAGGGAAAAAGGGTAGTTCATTCCCTACATCCAAACTACATGAAGTTATGTTAAGTACTTGAAAGTGAAAAAAGTGGCTGAAAGAGCTGACTAGCTGCCAGCCTAGTGGAGGTTTCATTATCAGGAAAAATAGATTAGCCTGCAAGAGAAGCTGTGAACAAGCTTTAAAAAAATGCCTTGAGAGTAGGTGGAGGCAACGTGCACAAATGATGTATTTATGTAGCTGTGAGACATAAACACATGAGCGCAGCAGCTTCCATATAAATATGGAGTTGTTTTTCTTTATTTGCAATGTGCAATTTTTAAATGGAATGTACTTTAAAAATGTTCTGAACATGTAATTAATAGTTCCATGTTTTCATGGTTTAGAGAACACTTTGATCATGTTATGCCTACAAAAATCCAATAAACTGTCACTGGTTTTTAAGGGCTTGTGTTATATACCACAGTTTAAAAAAGAAACTACTTGCCAGGTTTTAACTTGTTGACTTCCTATTAATGTTTTGTTGTATAGTAATTGCTTCAGTGGATCACTTTAAAAAGGTATTGGCTGTTACTGAAATCCTGTGTTGAGAAAGATTACGAAGTAGGGAAATTCTTTGGAAAGTAATGAGTTATAAGAAAGTGTCTTAATGTATTACTTGCTTTGCTATTAAAGTGTTGTTTAACTGAGTTTGGTTTTACTAATTGTGAAATGTTCTGCAATATATGTCAGTTCTAGAAGTCATTATTTATCTTTTCTTTCTATGTTTTGTTTTTGTAAGAATGTTTTAAACAAAATGTGCAATGGTTCATCACTGCTTGATCATTTCTGAGACTAGATATGCAAGGGAGATCATTTTATACAGAGAACTTAAAAATTATTTATAATACTTTGCAGGAAAAACATTTATAGGCCTGTCGTCCATTTATTAATACATTATTATTTCATAATACAATGAATACTTACTGTTTTCCTCAGCTAAATTATGTGAAATATGAACAGCAGCCTTGTCTTGCAAGTCAGAATTTTAAGGATGTGATGGTGGAAATACTAAATTCACTTGGGAGTATGTATTGGAAGGCATTTATATAAAATATTAATCAGCTACTCACAAAGTACGAGACTTAAAAGATACATAATTCCGCTTTGGTACTGGATTTATCTTCCAATGGCCACTACCCCCCAAAATTGTAGAATTGTGGATTATGAAATTTCTGATTTTGTTCACTAGAAATATTAATTGATTAGGATCATGTAAATAGCTGTCTAGCTTTTTCTTTATAAATTACTTTTTTTTTTTACTGTACCTACCAAAGGATGAGGAAACTTTAAAGAAGCCAGTTATCCATTTTAATTTTTTAATGCATATTGAATTCTGAACAGAAAATCTGTTTCTGAAGTATCCATGCTACTTTCATTATTTCTTTAATTCCATTCAGTTTAAAAATACAACTGGATATAGTCTTAACCAAGTGCCTTCTGGCTTGGCTTACCAAAAACTTATAGTTGAATTGACATGGTGCTGCAAGATAATTGCCTTGAGAAGCTGTAATTGGCATTTTAATTTAATGTTAAGCTAATATGCTTTATTTTGTATTTGAGACTGCCTGAGTGTATATACAGTTATAACTGGTCAGTGCACACAAGGTCATCTCTGAACCTTTTGTGTCTACTCATATACAATAGCATATTTTTTATGGGAGTTTTCAAAGAACAAAACAGAAAAGTTCCAAGATGCTGAAAGGAAGGGAGAATCAGAATATTTGAACTGGATATCAGAAATATTTTCCAAATTATGAAACATAAGGAAATGATTGTTTGAGATATTTATACTAAGAGTACCAAAAAGTGGTACGTGTCTCATTGGAAAGAGGAAGCAGATAAACTAAGTAACCTAGTAGACCTTCTGCATTTTCTTCATCCAGCTTTAAAAATAATTTGCTACAAATTTTGAACTATCCCTTTTTAGCTGTTCCAAGAATCATTTTAACATTTGTTATGTCATTTTTGCAGTGGAACTTCAGCCAGGACTGGTACGATCAGAATATTAATTCCACAAATTTTTTTAAGAGAACTGTGAATATAGCCACAATGCTGTCTTTAGTTTTGTTTGCATTGTCTGTGAGTTTCATGCTACTATATGGTTCTTCCTATTGACTTAACTGCACTTTTAACTATCTTCCCTAGATTTTTTTCTTGCACTTTTCAAAACAGTGTTCATTTCTGCCCTTATTTTTGTTTTTAAGCCTGTTAATGCATTTCTGGTTTCTTACTGCAGATAAGAATTATTTAGTGTCTGCAGATTTTTATTAATATACTGTTTAGTGTCTGATTTGTAATTTAGCCAAGTCAGTTTACACAAAATAGCTAGTGAAGAAATACAGAGTTATGAAAACTACCAACAAATGCACAACACAAATGATCACTGAAAGATAAGATTTATGGCGCTGAATGAATGATGACTGTGTAAAAATCAAAAGAGCAAGAGCAAATATTTCTGAATAATCTGGTGACATATATCATGGATATCTTGTGTGTGTTGCATCAATATAACTGCAGCTCAATCATTATGTGAAATGAAACACTTTTTACATGAATAGTATTTAGTCTGAGCTTAAATGTAATTCCACTTTTGTGGAAGTGCAGTGCATCTGTATTAGCAGACACACAGTGATTAAAAAAAGAAAAAGTCTGCTAGCAGATGGTGTTCAACAAAGAGTACTATTGTTTCAGTATGAGATGCTTCAAATGTTCTGGGCATTTAGCCCAGACAGAGCCATTTTTCCTATAGTATGTGATCAGGCAATAACAAAAAGAATGAAAATAGAGGTGTCAGTCCGTATAAAAATATTTTTATAACTTAATATATCTAACAAGTCAGTGGCAATTATTAAACCAAGTTAAATTAACTAAACTGATCAGATCATTCTTTTTACATTTTCATGTCTCTCCAAACAGTTATTTGGCATTCTACCTTCTGGGAAAAATGAGTTTGGAAAGTTAAGCTACCTGCTGGTACTGTTTAAATGCCCACAGATAACATAACTCAAGCTGCCTGGTGCCTGAAAGTGAGTGTTGGGGCAATCAACAGGAACAATAAAAATCTGTTCAAACAGAAAATCCACAAATCCCAAGGATTTGGAGCCTCCCTGTGGATTTTCCACAAATTTTGCTGTTTTCAGCAGAATCTAAGCTTTTATTTTAAAGGTGAACTGCAAAGCTGAAAAGAAAATCGAGTTAATAAAATATGTGCTGAATCCCCTGCTCTCCTTTTGCAGCCTCCTAACTGAGGCTGTGTGCCACATGTGTCTCAAGCTTTTCTTTTTCTAAAAAAAGCATCAACACACTCAGTGCTTAAATATCATCTAATACTTACTTGTTGACCTCAATAACAAACCTTATCTCAGCAATCTATTAACACTGAAGAATTTCTTAAATCCATTATTTTGTTTTCTACAAGTGACATGTCTGTCATCCCTCAATTTAGTCTCACTTTCTTTCTTCTGCATTTAACCCTTTAGAATATGAACTTTTAGAATATGAGCATACAGCTGTA
Source organism: Melospiza melodia melodia (assembly GCF_035770615.1). NCBI lineage: Eukaryota > Metazoa > Chordata > Aves > Passeriformes > Passerellidae > Melospiza > Melospiza melodia. The sequence continues at coordinate 35,716,650 of NC_086226.1, forward strand.
ATCTTCTATTTATAAGGATATTACAGATATAAAATACTTCTAGAATAAAGTGTGATACAGCTGGCTTGAATGAGGATTGATGGCTGATTTTAGTTTGGAAGCTTTTTCCAAGTATTTCTAGATTTAAATTGTAAAAATCAGATGAACTATCACAAAAAATTTGAAATATGGTGACTTAGGTGACATGAGTGTTTTATATGAAGCATTTCAATTGACATTCCTCACTTGATAATATTTAGTCATAATCTTTAGTAGTTCAGTAAAAACGGTAACAGGCTTTTACTGACTTATCAGCAAATGAAAACCAGTTCCCAAAATGCTAATAATGATAAAAAAGAAATAACTAATACTCTAATACTATATTTTAATACTATATAGTATACTTTACTATATATACTCTATGTATTATAATACCATACCTTACATTTTGAAGTAAAAACCCCTAAATATGATTATTTTTTATGTTGTTATGCATGAACTTCATGCTAGAAAGGAATTTTTTTAATGTAAGGAAAAAGTAACATTGAGGATCATGAGATCTGTTGTCTGTGTCCAGTGATCCCTAATTACTTTAGCACTGATTAACAGGTGCGGTGAAGACATTAAACGTGAGATGAAAAGTAAAAAGAATATTGGTAACTTTTTTACCTTATGTTGTTGTAGAAAGACTACTTCTTGGTATAATATTTTAATATTTTTCTTTGTTGTCAATAAATGTTCCTTACCAGTAATTTTAGTTAGAAAATTTCAAAGAAAGGGGCATCCTTTGATTTCTAAGTGCAGATATCATTATTATTTTAACTGTACACCTAACTTAAGCACTGGTTTTTGTTGGTTTATCAGTACTCTTAAGTATTTTTAGGTGCATTCCAATTCTAAATACCAAGCAGCTTAGAGGTAACACACTATTTAGTGCTAGGAGGCTGGGACAAATAGACTCCTGGAAATTCTAAGACTTTTTAATGAAAAAGAGTTTGCCCTTAATGTTTCTGTACTTAATTAAAACCCATGTTGCAAGCTTTGTTATGATGCCGCAAGCCTGTTTTGTTTCCAAAGTAGAGATGAACCAGTTACTAGCTTTTTGTTCCTTAATCCAAATGAGCACCGCCTTCAGCAGGTGATAGAAATATTTCTGTGTGTTACAGCTGGTTTTCTTGTCTGTTTAATGGAACTTGTCTATACCAAGAATAATTAACCTTACCTCATAGAGTGTAAAACACTGTATGATTATAGTGTATGAGTTATACTATGTAGTATATTATTTAAACAATAGTAAAGCAGTTGCATGTTTATTAAATCAAGTACTATATTTACAATTTTAAAATATTACTTATGTGACAACATGTTTATATGTGACAGATGAATGCCCTCTATAGCCCTCTACTGATCAAATTAATGTCAGTGGTGGCATTAATAGGAGAATCAAACTGTTCTTGTGATATGAGCTGTGAAAATGTTACCTATGTCAGCTTAAATATAAAATTTGGTCAACTGTTTTTTAATAAATTCAACTAGTAAGGACAAAAACTTGATTGACCAAAGCCTAATAAGATGAAACTTGCAGGATATTTCCTAATTGAAGCAGCTACATATGGTATAAAATGCATTCTAGGTAGCACCTGTCTAAGAAATGTTCCAATATAAGGTTAGTTTTCCTTGTATACTTACAGCTAGTTGTTTGGAAATGTTTCAGCCTCAACATTTTAAGCCTATTCAATTAATAAATATGTCCATTTGTTTGTTTGGTTGGATGTTATTTTTAGTTTGGGGGTTTTTTTCCATTTTATTTCATTTTGAGATGTAATACATTAACCCGTACCTATAATAACGCAGTAGAATTATTTATATAGAAAGCAGTGTATAAAACCAAAGGATTGGAGACTGCACTTGCAATACAAATAATTGACATGGTTGTATATGCCAATTATCTCTAGTGATTTAGTTATCTCTAAATTGCTGTGGCTACTAGAATAAAGCATCCTGTTGAACATCCTTAAAATGGCTTGATACAGATAATGTTCATTATTAGTCAATTAAAAATCTTTTCAATCACACCTGAGTGTGGGGTGATCATCTGAATCAGACTTCTATTGCAATATAATGATTCAGGTCCAGTTTCAGATCTACTGAAAAAATAAAATGTCTTGACTATTTGAATTCAGTTTTGATATGTGCTTCAGCTCAATTTAGAAATTCTTTTCATTCAGCCTAAAGAGCTATCAAAATGTTTTTTCTGGCTCACATATAGTCCATGCTTAATTGTTGTACAGGTTTGGGATAATAATGTAAGAGGCATTTTGGAGCCATTCTTTTTTCACATGAACAGAGAATGGGTAATGGGAAGAGATTAGAAATTGAACTACTTCATAAGAATGTAAAATCCACCTGGAGTAGGAAGCAGATTAGCTCAAATATTCCTCTGTAAAATAACCTAGAGCTGAGATGGTGCTTGTAGGACTCTGAAATAATGGACCCTACTTTTGGTTATTGAGAAATTTCACCATCTATAAGAATTTTATAGAAATGGTTACTTTATTTTTTTTTTTTTAGTAGTCTTACTATAATGCTTTTTTTTCACTGGTTTTTGTGACTCATATAGTTGAAATTAAAAAACTAATGTACAGAACATACTATGCACTGAAATACATGCTTTGATAACACTGTGGGGAAACTGGGATAGTTTTTCTGATTGTGTATACATTGGTGTAATTAATTCAATAGTCTTTAGGCATTCTTCAGATAACTCTTATATCAGATGTGGCATGATGTTTGAGCATTAAGTATTCAGTATGGAGGAAATTTCCACAGGTCATAAATACTGAGTCAGGCTTTGGTTGTATTTCAGAATTAATCTCCTTTCTCATTTGACCACTGATGCATTACATAAAATTAGAAAGCTTTTGCTTTTTGTTTTACCACTGCATATCTCACAGTTGTTGCATAAAATAGGAGGATGATCTTTCTTGGAGCTGCAAAAAAACATAGTTTCCCTCCATTCATTAACAGAAAATGACAAACCATTTTCTGTAAGGAATATCTTTACATGAGCAGTATTTAATTCCTAAAATCCACTTTTAAAAAAATACATTTATGAACTTTCAAACATGGAGCTCTCCAATATAGCAGATATCACTCCATGATTGTGTGTTACTAAGATAGTAAGTGTCAGGTTTTAGAAACCATAACTGATTTAAGAATAAATTATGACAAATTAGATCAAAGATCTGTTTAGCCAAATGTCCTGTCTCTCATGGTGGACAGAAGCAGCGTAATGCTGCAATACTACTGAGCAACTTTTCCTTTTCCCAGCAATGTGAAGTTCAAGGCTTATTTAGTCAAGAAGTTAATGTGGCCTTTTCTGTTTAATCTTCTGTGGTATATTTTTTTTTTCTGTGACTAGACCTAGCTGCTTTGAACCTGTTCATGGTTTTGATCTGTTTGGTGTCTTGTGGTAATACATTCCTCAATTTAATTGTTAGCAGTGTGGACAATATTTATTTCTTTCAAATATGCTGTTTTGCAGTTTCATTTTATACCCGCAAGTCCTTGTCATATGAAAAATAGCAAATAACACACGTAGCTTACATTCTTTGAAGATATTTTTGTCTTCTGTTTGTTTGGATGTATTTTTTAGGCTCTTTCAGATCTCCATTTATATTGTAACTCACCTTCTACACAAAATATCTGTAACCAGAATAGCTAATCACATCCTGTCTCTGATGTCTGAAATCTGATTTATGAACAAACTTCAACATGAAGATCTCTTCTTTTACTGAACAGCCAGAAGGTCCTGATGGCCGATTCTCACCAAAATCCCAGTTGAAACTGATCTGCTCTGTCAGCTTTTTTAGATAGAGGAGGTCACAAAATCAAGGAAGGGGAGTTTTAAAACTCCTCTTAACCAGCTTGTGTTCTGATACAGAAGCAGGGGTAGCCTGAACTAACAGTGCTTGACTAATGAATGAGCTACATAATTTTTCCAGAGATAGAGAATTCATAATATATTACTTGGTTTATTTTGATTTCATTCCGTTGTGCAGCTCAGGAGGCAATTCCCTGAAGCGCTGTGTTTACTGGGTATGTCTGTTTTCTGCCTTAAATAGGAGAAGGGAAACAAGGAGCAGGATGCTGCTACCAGACCATCTTATCCAGCCTGTACCTAGCAATCTCTGTCCTCAGGAGTTCCTCAGAAGAAGTATGATGTAAATTGTTTTGACAGTGGAAATCCTGGCTTTTGACTTTCCCATAGTGTCCTACATCTCTACCCTGTCACATCATGTACATGTGGTTCCTTCATGTGACAAAAGAGGGCTTGGGAAAAGCAGTTGCTGCAGCTAGGTTCTTTTCTTGCTGCCAGAAAAATTCTTTCCAGGGGCTCTCTCTTGTCTGGATCAGAGGAGCCCCTAGAAGAGGGGGCAGCCAGGGAGGATCCCCAGGCTGCATGAATCACCCTGTTGGATCCTTTGAGGCTCAAATAGTACTATTGGAAGAAGGAGGGGGGTTTGTTTTGAGTGAGACTCAGTGTTTGTTTCTAGACTTGAAACATTCTGCAGACAGTCTTTAAACTGGCATTAAGTTGATGACATTTTTATGGACAAAAAAGCAATTTTATGTAGAGTTGACATTTGGGAAAAATTAAATTATTTTCTCTTCAGATATCTACTAATTTCAAGTCTTAGTAAAAAAAATTTGTAGTTGCTTGTGGAGGAATACATTAGGTAGATTCTGTAGGATGTTTAGCTGATCTTTTAGACATTTCAGCATTGATCCTGAGAGCACCTCAAGACAAACTTAATTTCAAGCCTTTTTGACATTATTAGAACTACTAGCTACTGTGTACTCAGAGTTCCCAGTTGTAGTCTGCAGTAGCAAATCATTTTAACATGGTTTGAGTTTTTAAAATACCAGTTATATAGAGACTGCAGAGCAGACTCACTCAGAAATAATGTTGACATTTTGTAATAGGGAAGAATGTTAAAATCTGTAAATGTCTAGGCCAGCTAGCTCTATGAAAAATTTTTGGCGAAATTCTTTTTTTAATATGGTTCTTCAATGTAATCACAAATAAAATTTGTTTGTTTAACATTGCTTCTATTATAGAATTTACTATTTTGTATTGTCAGATAATATGGTAGATCAGAAAATAACTATATCTTTAGTGGCTATATTTTACAGTGTCTGATAGGTTTTTATGGAAGCCACTTGATGATCTCATCAACAACAAGTCTATTGTTTCATTACTATCAGATTCTGTGGATTTGTGATTAAATCAGCAGAATGGAGAACATGAAGGAAGTTCTGTTCACTTTGCAATTATTTCCATCTGTTAAAAATTTTTATCAGATGTTGGGAAACAGCAGGCAAAACTCAGAGCAAGTGTTTTATCCAATTTCCAAGAAATGGTGATATATAATTGGCATATATTATGTTCTTAGTTTAATCTGTCCAGTTAGATGTTTTAAATAACCTATGGTATACCAGTAGTACTAGAATATATAGAAAGCTATTTCCATCATCTCTCACATTAAATTATTTTGAAGACTCTGGTGCTGATACAATTATCTTGGTGCTTAGTAATCATGAGCACTAATGACACTTTGCATAAAACGGAGAGTCAGAGTGACACTTGTAAAGAAAAATTTCCATTTGGCATATGCTGTGGTCTGAAGTGTCTTTGCCTCCATTGATGATGTAGGAATTTGCTTGTAGAATTGTCTGGCCAGTGGCCAGCCAGTACCATTGGCCTCAAAGAATTGTGAAAGGAATCTATCAGCAATACCTGTAAGGTGATTTGTAATTAGGTGATCCCAAAGCACAGAATATTCTATTTATTTTGAATTTTTTTAGCCCTAGCTGTTCTAAATAGATGATCCTGGTTTTCATGTAAATGTCAGACATACTTTTAATAATGTGGAGACTTTTTACCCCTAAGCAACTGTAGTCTCGTGTGAAAAATGAAAAATATTTTATCTTTTCTGAATTACGGAGATATTACTGAGTGTCTTCTTGCCTAGATATTAGAAGTTTGCAGTAAGTTGTGGTTTTACTACACTTTTTCATGTTTCTTCTATCTCATCTTCTTCTGCAATTAGTAATTACTTTTTTCTTCATCTTCAGGTCAGGGGTGATTTTTCATGATGGGAATAATCTTGGTCATCTTTTCTGGAGTTTCCTGTACTACTGTATTGGCAATTTTCACCTAGGATATTCTGTTTCATTTATAGTATTCCAAATGGAGTAATACTGGCTATCTGTTGTAGAGCCACTATAATAATCCTTGGTTTATTCTCCTTAATAAGTGTGCATTTTCTGTTACTGTTTTCCACAACAGATTGATAGAGTTCTTTGTTGTTCTGTTACTAGTTAAGTTCATATGTATTTTTCATGAACTTGTTCTGTTACTTTACAGTAACAGTCCTTTTAAAGAGTAGAAGGACTTCACTCTGCAGGACCTTCTTCAGTTTTATAAGATAATTTTATTAAAATTTGTGAGAACCTGGTTTTCCATGTTCCTGAGGTAAAACCATGAGAAATCATCATATTTTGTCTGGAATTGGCTGAATTCCTGATTTTGGATCTTCTATAAATGTATTTCACTCCATTTATTCACAGTATTTAACCTGAAGTATCAATTTAGTTATACTGAAATAAACAATATAACTGCTTATTCTTGTCTTAGTCTAGCTAATTTTTTTCACTCTGTGCTTTATTTTCAATCCACTTTTCATCCTTTTCTCTCTCTTTGAAAGGCACATTGTATAGGCTTTTTGAATGTATAAAGCTGTTCATCTTATTGTCCGTGACTTTGTTCATCCATACCTCTACCAGTACGTTTGAATGAAATTGCTGGATTAGCAAGAAAATTTAGAGACTCATTGTTCAAGCTGATTTTTATGTGAGTGAAGTCAAGTACTTGATTAGTTACTTCAAACAGAAGGTGTCATGATGTCCACTGTGCTGTCCTTGGTCATCCCTTTTGTTCTAGAAATGCAGTGCTTGTTACTATCTGCTCATCTGGTACAACATTGGTTTTAAGGTGAGTTAGTGAAACTAATTTCTGAGTTTGTTTCTGAGGATGTACTCTGGAACTTTATCACACTTAAAGTTGGTTGAAATTTACCCTCCTGATGCTTCTCTCTCTCTGTTTTTGTTTCATCTTTATGTCCAAATCAGATCAAGTTCTTGGAGAGTTACTTCCTAGAATCTTCTTTTGAGAAAGCTGACACAAATCAATCATTTATCCAATCAGCAGTGATTTTATTTTACTTTATTCTTCCCTTTAATCCCATGTGACCTGGTGACCTCTGGCTTCTTTTACTTTTCTTGTTTTAATTAATTCAATCATTTTAGCATTAAACTTTCAGCTGTTTCCTCTTTAAAACTCATCTTTGCCCCTTCAATACACTTTCTAACATAAAACCTTTTACAGTCTATCCTGACAGCTCTAACTTTAGGCATAGAGAGACAAAATTCTTCCAAAAATTATTTTACTGCTTGCTAGTCACACTAATTAATTGCTCATCTTTCTGGTCCATTTTTTTGTGAGTTTTGCATTGCAAGTAATACTTTTGGGATTTTTTTTTTTTGTGTACACCCTTGCTACTTCTAAAGGGTTTATTACCTTTTCTAAGTTATTAGAACCTGCTTGACTTTTTTGGTGAAACCACATTTCTAAGATTTCAAATCGAGTTACAGATTTGGTTTGCTTCCCTAAGATAGTAGAAAAATATAAGACAATGTGATCTAGATATGAAAACAAGAATATTAAAGATCCTTATTAGTGACTAATAGAAAAAACACATTGAATTGATTTACTAAAAAAGATTCTTATAAATTGACTAGCCTATAGGTATTTCCTGAGCCATGGTAGGCTTTTCTCTAGGCTAAATATTAATGATAAAATTTATTTGGGATTAATCTGGAGGAGATGGTTAAAACTAAAGAGAGGGAAATACAGAAGAAGAACAAGAACTGCAAAATAAGCAAGAAGCTGGTCAAAAGAGAATGTAAACTATGTTGAAAGCTATTGTTTTGTTTCAAATTTAAGGCTAGTTCTAATTCCAGGTTTTTCAGTAATACTTTAAATACTAAAAAAATAAAACCCACCACAGTTTGTTATCAGAAACTTGTAAATACTATAAAGCTGAAAGGTAATGCTAATGAGACAAATGCAAAATCATATGATCTCAAAAGGTTGAATGATAGAAATAGGGTGAAATTTAAGAGTCATAGAATCGTAATAAGGAACAAAACCAAAAATTCCTCCTGCGGCCCATCATTCAGAAGTGACAGAGTAAGAGGAAAACCTAATTGTAACAGTTCTGTTGGGTTGCAATGAGGTGTGTTATTGAAAAAAAAAACCAAAGCGCAAACTTATTTCTATCAAGCATTAAGCTAGGCATTTGCAATCCAGATAGACATAGCATTGGTCTGGATGAGAGATGCTGTTGGTCTCCACTTTTTCTTGTTTTGTTTAACAGTTGTTATCTTATCTTGCGGTAAGCAAAGTTAGGTTTCTGTCTTAAACTGAAAAAACCCAGTCTCCTATCTGTTCCAGGATCTGCTGTGAACATAGAAGGTCCAGATAGTGCTTAAAATCAGCCTTAATATATGATCTGTGGTATATGATATATGCTTCTATACATACCCTAATGCATACATCTGCATTTTCTGACAGTGTAACTGGTGAATAACGTAAGCAAAGAAAGTTTATAGTGAAAGCTAATACCTTTTATTAAGCAAACTGTGGAAGAAAAATAAACTAGCTGAAGAAGAGCTTATGTGCCCTGAAACCTGTGGGGTTTTTTCCTTCTACATCTGTGTTAGTAAACATAATAAAATATGTTGCCTCTGCTTTGGTATCTTTTTGGCGCAGGTTTGTACTGCATGTTCAGCTTATGGGCCCTGTTGTTTGCTGAGTTTCTCCCAGCAGAGTCAAGTGGTAACATTCTTCATCAGTTTCAGTTGTGAGAATTCACTGCGCAGTATTAGGACTGCTGACATACCACATAGCTACAGTTCAGTATGTATAATTAAAACAGAGTGCCAGTTTTCTGAAGTGTTGTGATGTGATGCACCTATTTACACTCAGGTTGATGGTAGTGAAAAGATAGTAACAGTTGGCCATGTAGTCTTTAATAAACATGCCAGTCCTTTTAGATTTCATCATTGAAATCTTTCCTAGGTAAAATATATAAATACTGGTGATTCATGCATAAATTAATTGAGTGCAGAAGTTTTTAACATTTTCTTTCTAAAACACAGAATTGCAGTACTGCTTGCAAACTGTAACAGTTACTGCTAAAGTCAAACACAACATTAACTGTCAGCCTTACTGTTAACACAGGTGGCCATACAGGACCCAGCATCTGTATTAAAATGTTTCATGTATAGTTTTCCAACATCAAGACTGCTGAATATGTCTGCCACCAATTTTATATCATCATCTTATTTGAGATACAATTGCAATACACCGCTTGCAGAAAACAGACAGATATATGTCTGACTTCTACAGCAAAACCAGGCTGGCAAAGAGACAAAGTGCATATTCCAAATCCATATTTTTTATTCTAATATTTACAGTTGTAAAATTCTTGCAGTACCAGAGATAAACAGTAATGCAATCCAGACAAAAATAAGATTCTTGAACCCTATAAAATCTTAGATGCACATGCCAAATGGGGAATTTGCTATCCATTCCAAGAATTGCATGTTCACAGATACTCCAAGGAGCAGAAGGGGGAATATCAGAAAAGGCTTCAAAATTGACAGTGTAGAACAGAACATTCACCTTGATTCCTTCACACATTCTGAAAGTTGTGCAAATACGACATTTTATATTGTTTTGTTTTATCATTGAGATTCTCTATTTGAAAATACTGTTTGTGTTTATGTTGGAATTGGAACTCTCAAACAGAATATCATGCAGTTTTTCAAGAGTGCCTAGTAGAAAACAAAACAATTATCTGAACAGAGATTTCTGTTTTCTTTCTCATTGTCTCTGGTATTATTAAGGTGCCTGGTTGTCAGTTCTAGAATAACCTTTCCATATAAATCATGAGTGCTGAAAATTGTCATCGACAAATATAAGAATGAGAACATGAAATGTGGTTTTAATGGAATTAATATGTTTGGAGAAAGATGTGGCTGCCTGTAATAGGAGGGGATTGAATCCAGGACTTCCTCCCAGGCTATTAGTTTACATGATGAAAGGATAATATTGTACTATAGCTTGGTTTTTATTTGGTTTATCTAAAATGAATTAAAATCCATCTCTGCTATGAAATTAACATGAGCAATGTTGAAGTACTTCAGTCATAATTTTCTTTTATTATTTATAACATTCTAGAATATCTTTTAAAATTAATAAGAGTATTTTAGGTTGTTTTCTTTGTTCTGATGTGATTACTTGGAACAACACTTCCTAAATAATGTTACCGTCTAGGGATAACCAGTTAATAATTTTCTTTTGATGTTACTGAATGAGAAGACAGTAAAAGCAAACGGAAGGAAATTGTCTTTAAAAAAATATAAGCAATGTAATTATAATACTGAAAAAGAAAAAGGGAAAATAACATACTATGCCATCAAAAATAATAATTTAATCATTACTACAGCACTTCCCTGAATTAATTCTTGTTTCAACCGTGACTTGCATTCTAGAAAAATGTCAGGCCCAGTGATGAAGATGCCATGATTTTTCTGTTGTTTAGTCTCTGAATAGTTCCTCCATTATAAATTTACATGTATTTCAGTAAATGCTCTAGCTGTGAGGTGATCTGTATTGTTTTGCCACCACCCAAATATTTCAGTTTTGAAAGTCTGTGGTCTTGTTTCATATTTGTTGTACCAGCATCAGTGAATGACTGTGTTCTAGGGTTACCTCAAGGAATTTGAGCCTCTCTAAGGTCTTATATGGAGTTTAGAGATGGAGGAGTGAATACTCCAAATTGTAGGGAATTTAGAGTTTAGACTGGAGTAGGGGTAAATTTGGAAATGCATAGAATGCAAAGTTTTCCAGCACTTTGTGATTGAAATACAGCATCAAATGAATCTTAGCATCTTCTGAGATTTGTCATCATCGGATGAAAATAGCTGAATTTGTTTTAAATATATGCAGCCTTTTTTTTTTTTTCCCTAAATCACAGTGGAATAGCATACTGTGCCTTTCTAGGTCTTATTTGTCTATATATAATATATTTTTTATTTTTAGAGACTTGGTATGCTTAAATAAATACAGGCATCTATGGTTTATATACTTGCGTGCAGAAGCCTACAAGTACAGAGAGGCTTATATCTGTATGTAGAGAAGGAGGAATGGTTTTGGACTTGTGCATAGCAAGTATGGTCATATGGTCACTTACACCAAAGTCACAATTATTGTTTATTTCTGTCATCAGTTCTCTTTTCTTTTGCCAAAGTGAAGTCAAATACAGAACCTCTCTGTTTTGAATAAATTTACTGTGTAAACTCAGAAGGCCCTTAATTACTTTCAGAAAAACACCTTCCGTACATGGCACTCAAAAACAATTTTATCCATTTAACCTAAAATATTTGGCTAAATTTCCAGCTGATTTTGTTTCTTATTAACTGAGTATTATTCTGATCTAAAAGACAAAAGAAAAATTTTCGCGCTCTCTCTCTCTCTCTCTATATATATATATATTAGAAAGTTGAAGTGTGGAATATATGTTATTAAGATGGTAACAGCAGAAAATAACCTCCATGTCTCTGGAGGCCCCACTGCTTTGATGCAACCCAGGACACAGCTGGCTTTCTGGGCTTAGAGTGCACACTGATGGGTCATATTCATGTTCTCATCCGTGAGCACCTCCCAGTCCTTCTCAGGAGGGCTGTTCTCAAGCATTTCCTCCCTTGTCTTTTAAGTTTAAACATTTTCAGATAACAGGGTTTGCTAACTTAAGTGTAAGAACTTTGGTGAGAATATAATGCTTTCTGGTTTATTAGTGTTAATTTTAATAAAAGCTAGAAAGCTAGAAGAATTCAAAGAATAGAACTATTGTTTCATCGTGATAGGTATGATACAGAGAAATGAGGGAAAGTTAGCCTTCCTTCTCTCCTAACCAGGTGTAAGAGAATGGTTTTGTACATTCTTCAGAAGAAAAAGAAATTACCAAAGTTAAAATTAATGCAAGTTAGTGTGATTTTGTAGGTAGTAGATAACTGGAGGCAGGAAATTACATGATACAAGTTCAGAAAGTGTTGGTTTAGAGAAATAACTGAACTTCTGCAATGTTTATAGTACAGGTAGTTTTATATCAATCATTTATTTGAAAGCCAGTGACATTCTTATTTTTATTTTTCAGAAATCCTCATGAGAAATTAATAGAGTACCTGTCAACAGAATATTACAAATAATTTGAATTTAATACCTAAGTTGGCACAATACAATAAAAATATCCTTGTAATATAACTGCTATGTTTTATAGCTGAAAATCAAAAATGCAGATTGTAGCTGCAGGACAGTACAACAGCTGAATGACATTTTGGAAAGAAATTACCAAGAAGAGGTGAATTGAGAGTCATTGTGGAAAATGAGTGCTCAGTGCAGTGTTGGCCTTATGCTGCTATTTGAGTTAGGAACGGAGTGCACCAACAGCAGAGAGTTGCAAGAAAGCTGAAACTCCTTGGTATATCTGATTCTGAATTCCATCTTGAGAAGACTAAGGAAATACTGCTGGGAGTTCTGGATTAGACAGATGTGATTAAAGTGAATATTAGGAGAAAATTCTTTTAAAAAGAGCTCTTTAAAAAGAGTATGAATTAATCTGCTAAAGAGATGCCAGAATGGTGACCATAATTAACAATGTAGAGTTTTTGTTTCTTGATTGTGCATTCAGAATAGTTTACTAGGAAAGCTGATGCCATCGCCATACATGGTGTCTTCAGGATGCAACTAGATTTCAGCAGAAAACTACCTAAGTACTCATAGTTCTTAACATATGGAGTTCCTATCAATTCACCCTTCACAGTCCTATCAAACCAAGGCACAGCTGAACCAGAAATTCAATTGGAATATCACTATAAATTTTGAAGATAAAATCATTTTATTGTTCTCAGTAGAATCTGAAAATTCTGGTGTTACGAACCAGTTGACTAGATCCTAAATCTTCTGCAGAGGAAGATTTCATCTGCTCTGGCACTATCTCTGCATGTAGAGAGTAGAAGTTTCCAGGCTGCAGAAACTTGGAAAAAGAGGAAGAAGCAGGAAGCAAGAGGAAGGGGAGAGCCTGCTGTAGCTGTGGAATCAAGAGAGCAAAGAGACAAGGATAGAGCAGAGAGGTGTGCTTTTATAGCAACAGAAACTTCCCGGGATAGCAGGAACTTACATAATCGATTACAAAGTAACAGCTATGTTATGTGAAACCTGAATGCAAATTTACTGCATGCAAAGACCTAGGCATCAAAGATGAAATTATTGCAATTTTCACCAACCTGATTTGGCAGTCACCTAGAAATAAAAAAATATGCTTAGTGTGGAGTCTGTAAAGAGCCAAGTATCAAAGTTGTTTATTGACCTAGTATGATCATAGAAAGGTCTTGAATAAATATTTTAGAGTTAGATTTTCTGTGTTCAGTACAAAAACCTCTTTCTGCTGGGTAAAAGAGGACGTGGGGGGCTGAATAATAGTCACTAGCTAGTTTGTTGTTCATGCTGCAGTAGTGTTTAGCTAACAAGGAGAAAGAGTAAGTGTGTCCCCCTTACAGAAAACTTTTGATGTGCTAGACTGTCATTCCCAAGTGCCATTTATAACCCACTCTCTCTGTGTTGCTGTCACTGTCTGTCACTCTAAATATTTTAAACATATAACCTTTTATTGATGTGTGTTGTTCCTACTGTGCAACTTCAATAAGAAAATGTTGCAGTATACTGTAATAGTATTTTAATGCAGCTTTTTACAGATTTACCCTCAATTTATAGAAAAGCAATGGAGATACTTGGATCAAAACTCTCTCTTTATCCCTTCTTTTCCCCTATGATTTTCTTTTCAGGTAGAAAAGTAGAACTGTAGTTTTTTGTAAAAGCTGTTAATCTTGCTTAGTGCAGCTTCTGCCATGCTCTTGAAAATAAAGACCCCCTGATGTGGTTGGCTGAATACAGTGATAGTCTGTTTTTACAGTGATAGTCTGTCTTCCTTGCTAGTGTTTTTTGCAAGTGCTTTTTGCATGTGCTTTTCTGTATTTGTGCATATATACAAATGACAGTGAAAATCAAAAGTAGTCATCACTCAACAGTTTCGAGTCTTTTGCTTAGAAAAGGTTGTAGTCTGTAGTGGTATTACAGATGAAAATTAAGGTGCATAAAACAAGTGCAGGGGGAAAATGCTTGCATGTCACATTCCTGCATTGTAATAATTTCTGCAGTTCATTGATTGTGATGAAATTTAAATCAAGGACCTAATTTAAAGCTAAAAAATTTTAAAGTGCAAAATACAAATTCTAACATCAGAATAATTTGAATTAATTATCAGTTCTTTTGCACAGGTAACCATTAGATGGTTGCAAATTGGCAAGAGCTGAAATAAAATTTAAATTCAATTTACAGAACAGCTTTTTTTGCATTGAGGGAGATTAAGAAGTAGTTGCCCAGAGACTTTTTGAAGTCTCCATTTTTGGGTATTCAAAACCTGACTGGACAGTGCTCTCAGCATCCTCCTGTATTGGGCCCTCAACTGAACAAATGGACTGTTTGATCTTCAGAGGTCCTTTAAAAATGGTGATTCTATGAAGAAAAATATTTCATTTGATATTGGCACAATGATTTGAAAATTTTAGTTTCTTTTTTCTAGTGTTATCCCAGTAGGTATTTGTAGAATGAAATTAATGTTCATATCTAATAATATATGCTTATATACATTTCATGTCTTTGTCAATGAACAACTTGCTCGCAACTTGCATTGCTTGTCCAGCCAAAAAATCCAGGAAAAATACCAGAATTTATTACTTGAGCAAACTAAATTTTATAACACATGCAATATTTTTTTGGCAGTACCTCTGTTTCAGATTTCGTGTGCTTCTCATGGCTAAGTAGAATGTTAAAATTCAAATAGGGATTTCTTGTTCTGGTATTCATTTCCTTAACATATTTCTAGTGGGGTCTTAAAGTAAGATGTCTGTTAATGTTCTTTTGTTATCACTGCTAATGAAAATATGGACTTTCTGAGGTCCTAAGTGATTTTTAAGCCATGTTCTTAGCATCAGTGAGTCCGTACTTTCCCTTTGTTTGTATCAAAAATCTACTGCCCATTAACTTTGACTCTCTTTCTTCTGAGTAGTTGTATATCTTAGAAGATTATATTCCTATAAATGTTTCTCTTTGCAGTGAGGAGCTACGGAAGGAAGCCCGACAGCTGAAACGAGAACTGCTGGAAGCAAAGCACAAAAAAGAAGAAAGAGCTTTAAGACCTAAAGAGAAAGAAGGTAAGAGGTTTTGTGTACATCTCCAGTTAACATTCTGGTTTTAAAGGGTTTTTTTGGTTTTGTGTTTTATAAATGTGGAATATTGTTGAAATGTAGATATTTTTCTTTTCTTAGGGATGGTAGTAATGTAATGATGCCAGTATGTAAGGAAGTTGTATAGATAGCATTTTTTCTCAAATCATGTAGTATTTCTCCTTCTAAGTGTTCATTAGTTACATCCATACTGTGGCCTCTTGACTTGCAGGGTCTTTTTGACTTTCTGACTTGGAAAGGTTCTTAAATGTTAGCAGATGGCTAACTTTGAACTCAAAGCTACTGACTTCAAATTTCATGTGTCATAAGATACTGATAGAACTCAAATTCACAAAGTTACTACCGTATTTATTTTCCTTGATAAAATGGCATCTTCAACTGACCCTCTTCTTTGTCAGACCATTTTTATATTCTGTTTCTTTTAAAATGTGAATAAATTGCTATGTTTATAATAGCATGTAAAGTGCACATTTTAGTCCAGGAGGATGAAACAACCTTAATTAGCCAAACTGAAGAAACAAATAAGTGTCTTTAAACACTGTGGGGTTGCGAGACACACTTTTAGAGTGGATTCTTAGTTCAGTTCTCAATACCATAGAAATATGAAAGAAAATATTAAAATATTTTTTTTTCAAAATTCAGATAACACACAATTTGCAAGAGTGGTATAAAATATAACTTAATTTTTAGAAAAATTTGTGCACTCTCTTTAATAACAGGTGAGCTTGGTCAGCATTTTGACAAAGTAAAAAAATACATTATCATGAATTTGTATATGAAATCTGGCACCAAATGTTAAGAATTGCTGACTCTGAAAATGTTCTAGTAATCACTGGGATATAAGCTCTCACTGGCAAAATAATGAGTGCTGTCACTAGCCTTGTAAAAAAAGAACTGTGAGTGGGGTTATAGCAAAGGTAAAGTGTAGTCCTTTTGAACATATATGATAAATTATCTTGAATAGTGCCATGTATGGCAGTTCTTACACTATTGCTTTAACTTCTCCTTGTTCTGGTGCCAGTCGGTGGGCTTTGTTATTTGAGGAAATTCACCTTTACAGTGACAGAATAAAGTAGTACTTGGGCAATAGTTACTACTATGGTACAGTTTGGAAGGATACCTTCTATTCAAGCAAAGGGAGCTTATATACCAGGGTTGGTGGGGAGGCTTCTATTTTCTTTGAAATAAATAGCAGGCATGACATAAATCAGTTGAAAATCTGCAGGTTACAGCTAATGGTACAAATAATATTGAATAATCTTGGCTTTCCTTTTTGTGATAGGAAGGGGTCTGTTCCAGTACCTGTTGAGAAAGATGGATGGCAGGAAAAAACCTATTGACCTTGTCAGTGGAGCACCTAACTAAAAAATCTTTAAAATAAACATGTTCTAAAATTTAAGGCAAAATTAAAAAGATCTTAAATGAGATGCAAGTAGTAAAGGATAAAATTATTAATGAAAATGTAGTGAAAGATTTCAGGTTTGTACTAGAAAATGAACTGAACATGAATTTACGCTCTGATGTGGCTGTCACTGTGTGGTTTTTGCTACAAGTGCAGTAACTGTGAAAGGGTGGTTGCGCTATTGCACTCAGTTCCAAGTATTGTACCACCAAAAAGGATAATGAACAAGTCAATTAAAATAGAAAAGACCACACGAAACTAGCAGAACACTATTTGGACACATTTATTAGAAGATACTTGAAGATATACGTAATTTATGTAGGGAGGGAGATAGAAGGCTGAAATCTCAAGTCAAAGGAATGAAGCATACCATTATTGTGAAACAGAATTTACAACTGAAGAATAATAGAATAGACTTTAGAAAAACTTTATCTTTAATATAATGAACTCTGACAGAAGTGTTGTACCAAATTTTGCCCCAAAGTTAAAAGCACTTAGTCATTTTATATTTATTGGCCTGAATTTTCATCAGTACAGTAGAGATATCAACATGGAAGACAGTTTGCTAAACATACAATAGTTTACCTGTTCCACATTAGTTTACTTATGAGAAATTATACATATTTTAAAAGTACTTCTATCAGGAAGCTGATGTTTAAGTAGCAGCCAATTTCTCCATTGTTCTCTGCCTATCCTATTGGGGAATTTGGGATGGGGAGTTGTCATGCTGTATCAGGTGTGCCTGTGCAGATGGTGCAGACACTTGCATTGCATCTGCCTATGCTTTAAGCTGGCTGCATTAGGAAGAAATGTTAGTTCACAGGCTATGTAACCACATTAGTGTGATTCTGTGCTTGATTAATAAACATTACATCACAGCCAGAACTTGCAGCCATGGTGGGAGAATTTCACTGAAGATCACAGAACAGTGAGAATAAGGCTTAGGTCATACTGGACAAGATTGAGTTTTGTTCTGAGAGGATGCTAAGGAAGGGTCAGCAGCATGAAACATCTATTTTAAGTTTACTGCACAGATCTTTATTAGTATTGGCATCATATTAGTATCACTTCTTCAAATTGTTCATATTATATTTACCTAATATTTTTCTTTATTTGGAGATTAGATTAATTAAGAAGGACTGGAGAGTGAAAATTTAAGTGTTTACATTGTTTCAAGAGGTCAGAGAAAAAAAATAATTCCCTCTGTACATGTTTGATTATAACCAGTCTTCCAATAGGTGAATAGTATTGTTGACTATGCCAGACTGCTGTCAAGACCTTACTTTAGATAAGATGTTTTTCTTTTATGTGACGTTTTTTGTAGTGATGCCAGAAATTACATCAAACACTATCATTTGAGAGCTGAATTAGTTCAACATTTTGAAGTACTTGGTCAAATATTCAAAAAAGATCTTTTTGAATTTTCAAAGTTCTGTAGAGTAAACCTGAGAATGTACTTCAGTGAAATCTGCTTCAGACAAACAGCATCTGTCCAGTTAATTATATGTTTGTTTTAAACAGTAGAAGTATTTAGAAAGTAATATTTTAGTTTTTCTTGTTAGGACATTTTTGTAAATGGACAAATAATCTGTTGAAATTTAATTGTCATACATGAGAAAACAGAAATGCTGTAAAATACTGTCTGAGTAGGGAAACCTTAAAACTAATGTGAAAACCAACATTCAAGGATAAGAGTTCTACTGAGGCATCTAGTGTTGAGGCATTTTCTGTTTGCTTTTTATTGTGATACGGTAATCAAATTATTAAAATGTTTAGAAAATTCTCAAAATCAAATGCTCCAGTGTAACATTATGTTTTATTTCTGTTTTATTTTAAAGTCTGGATAATGTCAGGGGCACTCAAAGAATTAAGCCCTTTCTTACATGGAAAGATACTTTCTTGAAGTCTGGGACTTTAACAGAATTTTGAAAATAACAAAATCCGAATTTTGATGGTTTGGGAACTTTGCAGCACAAATGCTTTAAGTCTGGAGGTTTTTTTTCAGTGTACACAGTAGAGCTGCATTGTATCAAAGTATTCGTCTGTCATTTTTGCAAAACTTTGTTTTCTCCCACTGTTCACATTTTTTATTACATTTAATCTCCTAATACCCAGAATCCCTGTGCAGTCCCCTTCCTGCTACTTTTTTCTGTCTGTCTCTCTGTCTGCAGAAGAAAAGAGGCCAAAACCTCACTGTATACCAGCTTTGATTTTAGTAATAATCTTGAGCAAGTACTCAAAATCCACCAACATTTGAAAATTAACTGTATTTTAGACTAGGACCATGTGCCTGCCAAGGTTCAGAAAGCATTTACTAGAAACTTGTAGTTCACACTGTTTTGCAAATCTGCTCTGGTCTTTCAGATAAGTGTTTTGAACCTCTAGGAATTACTTGTAAAATTTTAGTGTTTGAGTTCACTGATGAACTAGTAACTTTGTTCTAGAACTGTTGTTTTGTTCACTGTAGCAAACTGAAAATCTAGTAATCAGCCCAACCATGGAAGCTCATTCTGTAAGCAAATCTATTCAATTGTTCACAGTTGCTAAATATTTCCTGACTCTTACCTAACTTCTTGGCAAACAGTGGCTCTTTAGAATCTTAGGCAGGCCAGAGCTATATATAGTTTATATTAACTAAACAGTTCTTGAAGAGGCAAAGAAAACCTAAGTAGAAAACAAGTAGAGCTGGTCCTAAATACAGGAGAGTATGTTACCAGTTCTCTCAAGCATAAAATTATTTCATATTGTTCTTCTGATATATTTATTTTTACACTACTTTACACTGAACTGTATTTTAAGTTTCAGATACGTAATATTTAAAGCTGTAATAATTTTTTTTCCTAATTCTGGAAGGAGTGAGTTATTTGTTTCGGTTATTAATTATCCAAAGTGTCTCTAAGTTCTGTATTTGTAACTTCTGATGGGAATTCTATTTTAATTCCTGAAATATTATGGCATATTGGAATTTCTTTTATAATTTGTGAGGATTTTATTTGGTTTGGAGCAAAAACAACTTCTCTTTTTTAAGATCTCAGTCTCAGTGAGATTTTTAATTGACTACTGCATACCGTTACAATTCCAAAAGAATGCAATATAAACTGAATATTGATGAGCTGAAAGTGGAGTATACTGAAGTAATACAGGAAAGTGTTTTAGGTCTCTTACTTTAATTCACCAAAACATTCAATCATAATTACTTTCTCTTCAAACAAAAAGTTTTTGAGGATTTTTTGATCCTTTGGTATTTAGTCTAGCTATGCCATGCATTTTTTGGAATTTCTGTCCAGTAGGTATTTTATCATATGAAATGTGTCATCTGAGTTGCTAAAGAGTACATTTTGGATACTAAGGAAAATTTATGGGACCGCTACATTTCAAACATACACAAACCCTGCTGAATAAACTGGGATGCATTTTTATATGCACATCTTCGTACATTTTTCTTGTTATCTTACCTCAGTTCTGCATAAAGTCATGATTACATATGAAAATTTCATTACAATAGTTAATGGGATTGCTTTAGCATATCCAGAATGTTTTGTAATGTTAAATACATAAGTGTGTGTAAATATCTTCATGCTAGCTGTATCTCATCAAAGAAAAATCATAAGTCTTCCATTGATCCTTTTCAATGCTATAGGCTCTTGGTTTTTTATGGTTACATTAAATCTTCAGAATCAGGATGTTTTTGTCTGCCACAATATGTATTTTTTTTCTACCCTTCATGTGTGTTTCTGGTAATACTTTCACCAAATCAAGTTTGCTTCATTTTCTAACAAGGGTTTTATGCACAGCTTCATTGTCTCTTTCTTAAAAGGAAATAAAATCTGTAGAGTTTCCTACAGATTCTAAGTACAAGAACAGTAATTACTACAAGGTGGTTTTCTTAAAAGAGTTTGTACTGTGGAAAATTACTCTCAGATCTGCATTTGTGTCAAATTGTACCCTATCTGTGCCACAATTGGTGGACTTGTTATGGCAAAGTTACACTACCTCCAGTGCTAGGAATGGAGCCCAGTCTTCAAGAGCAATACCAATGTGAGCATAAGCAGTGATCATGCTGTTCTGATCTACCACAGGCAGCTGAATTAGCATTCAAATTTCTTGGTTTCATTTAGTGGAGGATAAAATTGCAGTTTTGAAAACGCAATACTTCTGATACATCTTTTGTTGAGTGTTTGTTATGCTGTTAAATGTGCCAGATGCTTTAGGAATTAAGCTTAAAATTACCAAGCTTTCTTTTTTTCTGCTTCACTTCTTATTAGGAACTGATCATTCCTAAACTATCCACTCACTTCAGTTCAATGCCATTGGATTGAGTTTTGCCTTTGTTGTACTTCCTCCATTTGTTAGTTAAAAATGGACATAATTTGAACTGTTCTTGTTTTAAGTGTGAGCAAAATAATGTCTTTCATATTTTTTTTAATCAGTATCTTCCTTTCTGCTTTAAAGACTTTAGAATTTCCCTCTTCGTTTCAGACTATCACTGTA
This sequence comes from Melospiza melodia melodia, assembly GCF_035770615.1. NCBI lineage: Eukaryota > Metazoa > Chordata > Aves > Passeriformes > Passerellidae > Melospiza > Melospiza melodia. The sequence goes on from NC_086226.1 coordinate 35,738,017, forward strand.
AACCATGTCCCAAACCCAAAGTTTAAGTTAGATTACATCATCATGTTGGCATGTACTGGCCATAATTTCAGGATAGAAGAATCTGTCTGAAAGAAATTATTTGGAGACAGTAAGATGAAGACTTTCTTGGTGGTAACAAGCTAGCTTACATAAAAAGCTAATTACTTATAAAATGTTTTGAATGTAGGATGAAATGTATTTTCAATAAGGAACATGATCTGTTTCCTTTTTTTTCCCCTCACCTTCCTTCCTGATGGAATATATACAACAGCTTGTTCAAACTAAAGAAGAAATTATTTTCTTCGTGCTATTTACACTTTGTGGTGAGATCCTACTAGGAAACAAGATTCCTGTAACTTAAATTATCTTCTGCACCTTGTGGTACATAAATTGAATTTAATTGTTCTTTTACTTTTGTGTATCCATGCCATTTTTCATTAATTTTTGTCTAAATAAATCCTCTTAGATTAAGGAGATTAATATCAAAGTCATGATCCTTGTATTTTTGCTGAATGAGCAAGCTGGACATAAATTTGTCAAGCTTGATATGAATGTCAAGTCCATCATACAGTGCTGTTGTTCCTCTTATTTTCAATTCAGCTGCAAAACACTTGCAGGGAGTCTGGGTTGCAAACTGGGAGATATGAAGTAGTAGACAGCGATCTACTCTTACATTTAAAAATGTTTCTTCTTACCACGTCATTCTCTTCTGGACTTTTTTCCTTGGTTGCTAGTTACCAGTCAGACACAAAGTTTGTCAAATAATTCCTGCTTATCAAAAACTGAATATATAATTTCTGTTAAAAAGCACTCTGTAGTTTTATAATCATTTTCAAGTTTTAAAATATTAATAACTGATTGGCTTAGAGGCTCTTGAAGGTCCTTCCTGTTTTGTTGCTTGCTTTAAATGGTGTGTGATAGGTTGTAGGACTTAATGAAGAAATACAAGCATGTTTTGGAGTAATTTTAATGAAAGTTGGAAAACTATGATGTGTACAAGGGCACAGCTCTTTTGGTTGAGTCACTCTGAAGTTAGTTCAAGTGGATCTGATTATCTTTTGTCTGAGTTATGAAAAGGCTTTCCTAGGAGGCAGAGAGCATGAAGTTGAGGATTAGAAAGCCTCTGACAGGCAAAGACCCAAGAAACAATAATACCAAAGGAAGGCTTTAACTGAAATTTAAATTACTTGTATTAACAGTACGTGGCACACATAGGAGTGTGATAAAAACACACAAACACCCAGCTTCAGGGGAATTTCACCCATTTTGTATAAGAATTGTATTTGAGCTGCACTACATAAAATTAAATTTTAGTCAAAAGATCTATATGGCTAAGGACCACATCTTTAAATTCAGAATATATATGGGTGGATTTAAGGTTTAAATGTTCGTGGCCAGTTTGTTCGTGGCCTGGCATTTTCAAACATGCTCAAGAACGCTCTTCTCAGTTCTTTTGCTTATCATAGATGGGCAATTATATTCATCATGGGGTAAATGTGCTTCCCTTCAAAGCACTCATTTAGCTAAATGTCACCTGAAAGGTTGTTTTTTATATGGAAGCTGATGGTTTTTTACTTCAATTTATTTATCTAGGGGGTAAATGTTAGTAAAAGAAGATATTATGTTGTTTCCAGGTAGTCAACACTTTGAATACATGCATTTATGCTAAACTAATGCATTATTTTGACTAGGGGTTGGTCTTGAACTAAGAACAAGATTTTTAATTAGTAGAAGAAAATGACATAATAAGGGGAAATACTGAGCTTTTTAATTTTATGTGGTAGTTTTTTTGTGAACTTCTGTTCTCCTCAATTCATCTGATAGTATGCTGCATAAGATTTTATGGCAGATTTTTAATTCATTCAGGCAGCTGTTTAATCATCGCTAAATGTGTGTGTGTATGCATTTATCTATTTTGGTCATTCTGGAAGATGGATTTTTCTTTCTTTGTCTTGCTGCTACCTGTCTGTCGTGGGTTGACAGCGATATTGGGATAAAGGCTGTCAACCCACGACACTGTCATACTTTGTTCATGATTATATCCAACATATCAACTGGAAAACAGCGAAAAAAACCCCAGCTCTGAATGGTATTAAGTATGTTTGATCATTTTCCCTGGTACCTGTTAAATACAATGTGGAAAGCGTTTAAATGTTTTTCAAATGCAATGTAGAAATTAAGATTAAAGGAAATAAGATATTTTATTTGTAGAATTTAAGCCATTATTTTATATGTAGATATATAATTACAAATTTATTTTGTTTTATTACAAATGGCTGTGTTCATAAACTTCGTAGAAAACTTGAGTTGCAAGAGAAATTTAGTTTGGAATCAGAAACTTTTTCTGTATAGCTGTCAGCAGTCATCTAAAGAACCTGATAACAACAAATTCATTTATATTTGCAGTTCACCAGGCCATAAATCCTGAAATTTCTTGAAACAGTTTTCTCCAAAAATGTTTTTATTTGCAAATGTTCATCATTTGCAATGAACTTCCAGGAGGTTTAATCTTCTGTTTGTTACCAGGAATAACAATTCTGTAAATATGAGTTCATAAATTTTAAGTATACTAAATCAGTATGTACAATGTCTTAATGCTGTTCAAGAAGAAATTAATGTGAAAGTATGATATTGATCAATTTTCCAGTTCAGTTTTTGTCCCATTAAACTACTAATGAATAATTTATTAATTAATAATTTAATGGGACAGTGCATACTCTGCAGTGCAGACACTGTTAAAAAAGATAAAGTAGCTCTTGACTCATCCATATATTGCTTTATAAGAAATAGTTTTATTCCTGAAGAGTTATATAAAAAAGAGCTTATTCCTGATTAACAACATGGACTCTGTTAAGAATTTAAATGTTACTGAGTTTTTTCTGTATTGCAAAATCAAGGACTTGATTTGTGGCTACTTCAGCCTACAAAAGAGGAAAACTATGACATTTTCTATAAATTGTATTTGTTTACTTTTGAACAAATAGTCACAGAATATTAATACACATAGCATTTCAACTGCTACAAGATCTTCAGAAATTAAGGTCATCTGGTTAAAGGAATTTCAACAGTTTTCATCAGTGGTTTTATTTCTGTTATCCTGCTTTCTCTGGCTCCATAGTAAAATATAATTGAAACAAAAATCTTTTGACTCATTCTCTGCCCAGTGCAGTGTTGTGTTTTTCATTTCAGCAAGTAGCAAATCATTCTACTGCTGAGAAAGCAGTACAACTGAAATGTTTTATGGGAGTGTTTTGCTTGGTATTTTATCTCCAAAAAGACACTAAATCATGGAACCAACCTAAATTTGTTTAACCAAATATGTTTCCTTATTCAGAGGAGGAACCTGCTCCAAACAGTGTTGTTGAAGAATACCTTCAAGAGAAGAGAAAATATGAAGACAAGCGAAAGCAGCAGCCAAAGAAGGGAGTTTCCCGTGAAGATCAGGTAATGATAGCCTGGGCAACAAAAATCCAGAAAATTACTTATGTTCATTTTTGAATATGTTTATCTCTTCATTTGTATAAAAGCAGAGTTTAAAAATCTGTCATTCCATTTTCTATTAAAAGAAAGTTATTATTTATAAAAATAGGTATTTTTATTACCCAGGTAGACAGGCAAATGAATTTTCACTGTGTGTTTGAAAGGGCTCCCAGTTTAGTTGCTAAAATCTTCTGAAAGGAAATGCTAGTCATGAAGAGGTGTCCTTGATCTGTGCTGTACATCAAACACATAGGTTTGTAAGTGCATGTCAGTTCAGCTACAAAGATGTTCCTGTTCACGTGTTGAATCTAGAAGAGATTGGAAACTTGAGGCTTAGTAAGTTCAAAGCAGCATTTGGCAAACCTTTATATATGCAGCAAGCTGATATAGCCCTAAACTAAAAAGTTTATGGAAACTTTGTGTATTCAAAATCCTATTATCTTTGAATCAAAGAGTACTAAAGCTCTGTTGGCAGTGTGGATCAAGGGACTTAAAACCATCTCTAATGAATTTATATCAGCCCTGTCCTGGACATCACCGGAAAACAAGATGAGATTATAGGGATATGTATTCTAAGAGATCTTAATTTTTATTTATGTAACTCTGCTGGCAACAATTCAACAATAATTAATCAAGTTCTTTGTAATCCATTTAACTTATGGAGAACCTCTTCTGTCTCACACCCGTTGTAACTTATCCTACAGTACAATAGCATTTTCCATCCTCAGTGCAATAATTAAGGAAGAGGGAGAAAAGGTATCTTTCTCTAAAATACTAGATAATAGCCCTCCTATTCAGCTAGGGTCAAATTATAAAGTTATTCAAAGCACAGTATAGCATCTAGTGACTCATTGCAAAACATACCTACTAAGATATTTCAAAATTATTTCTGTCATCAGGTCTATTCACAGGAATACTGTCACCAGAGAAAATTAGACAGGACACAAGGAATGTGGCTTTTTTTTGGTCACAGTTTCATATTAAAAGGGTCAGTTTAAGTTTGTTTCTTTCTGATGACCTCAGCAAAGATTTGCTGTCTCGGGTGTTGCAAGTACAGTGTTTGTTTACAATAGTATGGAAAGCTATAGAACTAGAATGATTTGCAGGCCCAAATATCCTCAAAACTTTCCACTTTCTCACCTTAAACAGAAGAATAGACAAAAAAATAAAGAAAGTAAATGCAAAAAAAGTCCTCCAAAATCTGCCCTTGGCAGTGCAAAAATATGTTTTTGAAAGAATTCAAAAGCCAGGAAACTCCTCAAGTTAAGATTGCTCCCAGAAGGAAATTTGATTCCAGTGAACACTTCTGGTATTTCCTATTTCTGTTTTCTATTCTTGTTTAGTTTTTATTCTTTTAAATTTGAAAAACTTGACCAAACAAAACTACACAGCCATACAGAGGTGTTTTACAACATAGGTTGCCAACCTATCACCTACAAATCAAATGTAGCCTGCCGTAAATTCAGTTAGGCACTTACTCCCTGATACTTTCCTTTTCAGGAATGTCTCAAATATCAGAAAAAAAAAAAGCTATGGGCTGTGCAAATTATTCATAACCTCTTTGCCTTTTTTTGAAGAGCCCCCCCCGTACCATCACAAGGCTCAGACATATGACTTGTATAATCAAACTTCCATTTAAGATGATCAGAAACAAGAACTATGGTATGACCTTCAGGTGTCATCTGAGATTTGGTGACTTCATTGTCCCTGAAAGATCAGGCAATGTCCGTTTGAGAATAAAACAGCAGATTTAAATGAGTATGAGCTTTATATATACAGCATAAGAAACTGTATCTGCAGAATTATTTAAGCTGGTTCATTTTTTTAGAGAAAAACATTGAGTTTTTTCAATGTCCACGCATAATTTAAAAGATCATCAACAGAAAGTATATGAGTATCAGTTAAACTGGGTCTTCAAGGCTTGAATGGTTTGTAATTTATACAGTAGATTACTTTAAAATAGGACAGTAGCATATCCAAAAAGTAAAATTCATTGTTGGCAGTGTTATTTAATCAGCTGTTTTATTCTCTAGGTAGCTACAAGTATTTGTTCCTTAAATATTCCTTTTCATTTCACTAGATGGTGAGAGAAGTATTTTTTCACACCTGACAGGCACCTCCCTGCTTCTCTTGTTGCCTCAGCATTGCCTGCCCACTCACTCATCAGGGCTTTCCTTGCAGTCCCGCTCTCGCACCCGCCATCATCTCTTGCTCTCTCACTTGCCTCTCTAAAGTGTTTCTTCCAAATTCATAGGAAACATCACTCTCATTGTACTTCTCCTCAAAATAATAAAAATGTTGTATATGCCTGTTGGTGTGTAGAAATATACAATTTCTCTAAAACCATGTGTTTAATTTCAGACACTGGCCTTGTTAGACCGATTTAAAACAAAGTTAACCCAGGCAATTGAAGAGACTCCTGAAAATGAGCTGTCTGAACCTGACGTAGATAATGACGAAGGATGGTGAGTTTTTTTCCTTTGGGTTTCTGTGTTTACCAATACAAATCCTGCTGTACTAACATAGTGACCCTGGTATGCATAAATTTGAGTAGCAGAAAACACTGAATGTGAGGGCAGCTGCTCCATTAGGAGTCAGCTAAAAGGTACTGGTTTAGCACTCTGAGAAATATGTCATGAGAGCAGATGACATTTAGCATTCTCTAGTTTTAAATCTTTCTAAAACTGTGTGTTGAGTGTGGTAAGTGTTTGTAAATGATGGATGAGATTGAGATAGTCTGACTCATCTGAAGTGTAGGGTGACCCTAAGGCAGTGGGATATTACTGAAGTAGATAAAGCACTGCAGAAGTTACTGCCTTAATGTCTCCCAGTCGAGGACTCAGTTTGTACCCTGTTGTCTCATATTCATCTTTGATACAAACTATCCACCTTAGGTAATCAAAGGGATAAAAATAAAAATGATTTGAAGTGTGATCTTAAAGCTCTAGGCTGCATGCAGTTAAATGCTCATAAAAGTAGACATAATGCAAAAATGCATAAAATACCTGGAAAAAAGAAAAGAAATCCTAGCAAAAAAATTTTGTAAGGGTCTGTCCTGTTTATAAGGCAAACACTACAGCTGGTCCAACAAAATAGGCTGTCTCTGCCTACAGGTTTTTTTTCATAGTTGTGTGCATAAGCCATTTGAGCTACAGCAAAATTACGATAAAATAGAAACTTTAACAAAGTTCTTGGTAAATATTTTAAGACTACCGGTATTTCTGTATATCAGATGATTTAAAAATATTTTGTTGCTTCTTCAAACAGTGTTTTCTTCCTTCATTACGTCTTTTCCTACCTCAGGCTCTTTGAGGATGAGAGACAACATACAATATAAATTTCAAGATCCTTGGAGTTCACTGGTATTTTGAGATCCTTCTGAGCTACCAAAGTGCTTTTATGTCCTCCAAGAATTATAGAGCAATTATTTCATTTGGAAGGGACCTACAATCATCATCTGTCCAGCTGCCTGAAAGCTTCAGGGCTGGCCAAAAGCTGTGTTGTTAAGGGCATTGTCCAATTGCCTCTTGAACACTGACAGGCTGGGGGCATTGATCTCCTTTCTAGGAAGCCTGGTCCAGTGTTTGACCACCCTCTTGGTAAAGAAATACTTCCAAATATCTGGTCTAAACCTCCCATGTCCACTATATGATTCTTTTATCTGGCCTTTATATGAGCATTTTATGTACTTGATCTTCATGTCAAATATTTTCTTGTCACAGTAATATGACCAGTCTTTTAAATACCTTTATAGAGTTCAAACATATCTTTCCTATTTCTTTCTGAGTAACTACTGATACCTAATCACCAGCAATGCTATCCACTGTCAGTCCTACTGAATTAAGAAGTGCTGTAATTTATGATTATGTTATGAAGTTGTATTTTTGTTCAGAAAACAATACTACGTTCAGAATTGAACTAAAACAAATACTTAATATGAAACTACATAATAGATTAATAATTAATATCATTAATTTTGCAGCTCAGCAGTAAGTGTTCATGTTAACTTTAGAGATAGATGAGGCACTCTGTTTTCAAATAATTTACTTTGAGGCCAGGTAAATTGTGAAATGTATGTTGCACACATTGGCTGTAGACAACATTAACAAAGCAATGAAATCTTCTGAAAGCTATGAATTATTTTGTAAAGCACTGGGAAAGTTAAATTGCATATTTTGGATTAAGTGTTTACATTTTCAGTACCTTTGTTTTATAGGAACATTTGAGATAACTATAGTGACTTTATATTTTAAAATTCTTTTTTAATTTGAATCTACTTCTCAAAAGACAGTAACTTCACTTTATTTGATTTTTATGAAATACAGTTAGTGTATGGCATGTGCATGTATGGTACACACACAAACAACGTGCTTCCTCCAGGCCATTTTGTAGGTCATGGTTGCTGTTTTTATGGGAAGGGAAAGCCTGCCAGTATGCTTTGCTCTACTGTCAGGGTATGTTATCTGAAGTAAAATGATTGCCTCTAAGACATTTTTATGTGTCCATGAGTGGCCACACATTGAGGTATAATTTTCATTCTCTGTCAAGATAGAAACCATTACCAATTTGTTATGTTTTCTTTTGTTTGGCAAACTTTTCTCTGCATATTTGGCTGAACTGCTGTATTGGCATGGCACATAGCAGACATTTGGGCACTTTTCAGCAGCATTCTACTTTTTATGCAATAAAAAAGGAAGAAATATGACTCTATTGTAAACAGTGTGTATGGTGTTTGATAATTATTACCAGACTTTACTGTCTAAGAACACATCTGAGGAAATGTAAGGAGTGCTGAAGAGAAATGCATAAGACTAAATTTTAATGTGGGATATCAGAATCTTGCATGAGACATTTTATTGCAACCTCTACTGCTCTGTGAGAATGATTATTTGTATTTGTCTGCAGCAATCAAAATCCAATTTCCCTTACAGAATTCAAAAATACCATCATAAACATGGTATCTGCTCAAAGAAGGGATCAAAGAATAAAAATGTCTGACAGTAAGTAAGTGGACACAATTTTACAGCATCTGGGTACCTTAGAAAGACATTCTTGATCTGAGTTCTTCCAGCCATTATTTTCATTTTGGCTTCATGTTGACAACTAGTGCTTGTGCTTTTCTCTTAATGATTTGTTAGATATTCTCAGTACTATTTGATCAATGATAGTGGTTCATTATTTGCTTACAATCCAAGTAAGAAGGACTCAGATGCATTACTATGTTCTTATTTCTTAAACATTGTATAAAGTGCTGCAGAGGTAGGTAGAGATTATCTGTCAGAACTCAGTTGCATTCTTGGCTTAGAGTCTTAACCAAGAAGACTTTTCCCAAAAATGTAGGTGAGGTGAATCACGGTGACAATGAGGTGTCATTTGCTTAGAGACTAATATTATGAAAACCAAATATGTCACAACAGAAGACCCAGCTGGAATCTGCTTGATACTTGCCACTTTGATTACTTGATAGGCCTGAATTTGAATAAGAAAATGCTGCACAGGCTACACTTAATTCAGAGCTCTGCTGCTACTCATCTTGTGTAGGACTTACTGTAACACATATAGTTGCATGCATGTGATACTCATTCAGGTAGTAGTGACACTTCAGAGTTCTGATGATAATAACAAATAGTTGCAATTGTAGTAAAACACAGCTTTCATTCCAGAAGGATGTTACAGCAATTGCAGATAATGAAACTAATGATGGAGATCCTGTGAACGTGACAAAATATTTTTCATAGAAAGAATCCAGCAATGGGATAAAAAATTCTGATGCAGTCAAGTACATTCAAAGATTGTTTTACTTAATCTGTGCAAAATATTCCTTTTGAAATAGGATAAGAGTGATACTTGGTACTGTAAAGCACCCTTCGATCAAGTAATTCTGAGAGTTCCAAGTGCTTCTTTCAAGATGTGAAATCTGAGACTAAATGCAGCACTCAGCTAAGTCTGTCTGCGTTCAGTGGAAGGATTACTTTTTTGTTGCTGTTTTTTTAATACCTGGTTTTCATTCCTTTCTAAGCCTTTCCTATTGAATGGTTGCCTAACTTAGTTCTGTCCTGTTCTCATACTATTGATCACTCTTATTGGAATTTAGCCATTGCTCTTTTTAAATTGTATCCCAGTCTTCAAACTGCTATTCTTTTTTTCCAAAATCACATGAATTCTGAATACTCCAATAAACATTCAAAACTTCACATTATACATATGTTTTGTAATTATATTCTTCTCCAGTATAGTCATAAGTGGAAATGAACTAACCATTACCATATTAAGGTTTTCACTTTGACATTAAACTATGGCTGTCTATTCCTAAAAATAGGGCTCTCCAGCTGAATTTTTAGGAATCTTACGTGCTTGTGAAATGTGAGAAATATATCTTAACTTTCCTATGTGGAATATTGGTTTTTGTGGAAGGAACAGATTCTCTGCTCTAAAAATACATGTCATGTCCTTAACTAAAATCTGGACTTAACTCTTCTCCCTCTGATCTTTTAAAACAAGTGGAGGCTTCCTGAAACTACACGATTTATTGGAATACTGAAGTATATCTAGTGCTATGACAACTTTTGAGTTGGTGGAATTTTCTGTGGTAATGAAGCCACACACTGCTTTTTGAAAACTCACCTGGTTGCCAAGTCAGTTTAGCATATATCTATATAGGATCTCCATACATTCTCACAGAAAAAATGCACAAAAATGTTCAGGAATCAACTTTAGTATTCCTCAACATTCTTGAACTTAAAATGTAATTGTCTGTGTCAAGTAGCTGAAAAGTCAAAATGATCATCACTCCATACCACTAAAATACCACACATTGCACACAAAACCAGTCAAGTTTACAGAACTTCATAATACATGGAAGACACATAGGTTGGGAAATCATGATGGGTAATTTTTTGGATTGATTGAAAACACATCCCTATTCATTCACTGCTTGGGTCTGATGCTCTTCAGAATCTTCATCAGTGACAGAGGCAGTGGGACAGAGGTACCCTCAGTACATCTGCAGTGACAAAAGGCTGAGCAGTGCAGGTGGCACTGCAGAAAAATGGGATGAACATCCAGGGGCATCAGGACAGCCTTGAGAAGTAGGTTCTTGTGAACCTCATAAAGTTCAACAAGACCAAGGTGATGCACCTGGGCCAGGGCAATCCCAGACAAGATCAGAGACTGGGGACAGCCCTGCCCAGAAGGGCTTGGGGCTGTGGTGGCTGAGAGGCTGGACATGCCCCAGCCACGGGCACTGCCAGCCCAGAGAGCCACACGTGTCCTGGGCTGCATCCAGAGCAGGGTGGGCAGCAGGGCAGGGAGGGGATTCTGCCCCTCTGCTCTGCTCTGCTGAGACCCCACCTGCAGGGCTGCATCAGCTCTGGGGGCACAGCACAGCAAGGACAGGGACTCTTGTGAGCTGGTCCAGAGAAGGAATGCAAAAATGATATCTCTCCTTTGAGAAAAGGCTGAGAAAGCTGGGGTTGTTCAGGATAGGTAAGAGAAGGCTCTGGAGAGACCTTATTGTGGTAGATATTTCAGTAATTAAAGGGTGATTAAAAGAAAGAGGGAGAGTGACTTTTTACTTGGGCAGATAGGGACAGGATGAGGGGTGATGATTTTAAATTGAGAGATTTAAATTAGATGCTCGGAAGAAATTCTTTACTCAGAGGGTAGAGTCACTAGAACAGGTTGCCCAGAGGAGTGGCAGTGGGGTAGGACTGGGTGACCTTTAAAGATCCCTTTCAACCCACACCATTCTATGATTTTATAATATGAGCATTAAGGCAATATTCTGTTCCTGCTTGAAAACTATTTCCATGCTGATAATCTGAGTTCTGATAAATACGGTTTTAATTGTTACTTCTTCAGTTTTGACTTCATGGAAGATGCCAGATTCATTCTGTTGGACCTTCAATATTCAGTGTAGAAACTGAAATATTAATATGTGAAAGTTGTTCCTTACCAGATGGACATGATTATGTGAAGTGCATTAAAATTGCTGCCACCAGGGAATCAGCCAAAATCTGTATTATCCTCAGTAGAAGGATTTGGTCTGTTATTAATCCCATCAGTTCACAAGTCAGGACTGCAAGTAGACCCCCAGTTGATTTTAGAGTTTGTGTTACAGTGAAGCCCAGTAATTTTTCCTTCACTCTGCAGCTGGCTAGAAGTTTAGGATTTCTTCTTCTGGATTCAGATCTCATCACTGGCCTTTATCTGCTCTCAGAATGCACTCTGCAGCCTTTCAGAATTTGACTGAGACTGCCAGCATGCTACATAGTTCATTTAATTAATAGCACGTGATACCAGTGCTTCATAACTGAACCACTGCAGTGTTTCCTGGGTGGAATGTAAGATGTTACATGTGAAACATAAAGCTTCTTAATCTTTAGAAGAAATCAGCTTTTTCCTTCCCTGTGAAGTGCTGTCACAGTTGTAACTAAGCAACAAATGTAAATAAGTCACTTAAGTTTTTTTGGAAGTATGTCTAGACTCTGAAACTTGGTCTTTCTTTTTATTTAAATAACATAAATCCATTCAGTTTTCAGATATACTTTGGGACAAGTAAAAATGAGCAAAATGGGAATTTGGAATGAGGTGGTAGTTTTTCACATGGTTTTTCAGTCTAAAATTCTTCTGGTTACTTACCTTTGTTGTGTCTTTGTTGGTTAATTTGAGGTATAGGGAAAATAGACTTTTTTAAAATCAAAATGAAAAAGTCAATACCTGAAAATACCTTCCATTTTTTACAAAAGGTTGTTGTGAAAACTGTGTGACAGTCAAGGTCTTCTATTTTAAACAAAAAGGTATTTCATGTCTTGCTTAATGGATGGCTTCATGTCCATATTGTGTAATTACTAGTGTTGTCCTCTAAATTATTTGTAAAAAACCTCATGTAAGATAATGAGGATTAAAACCAAACATCAAATGGATGTAATGATGTGCATACTTAAAAGGCACTGTTTAAAATCTCATGTGTCTTAGAAAGCTTTTAAACATACCTTCTTCTTGGTCATAAAATATCTTGATCTGCACATAGATCAGATGCTTTACACAGATCAGATCTCCTGATTTTAGCAGAAATTGAAGGGAATAGTCTGGTTTTACTAATTTATTGGTTCTGTGGACAAAAAACTCAAAGAAGTTCAGTGCTAATCATTTAAAGTACAGCCTGGCTTATATAAATCAAACACTGTAATCTGTTCCCAATTCTGAATTTCAGAAAACCTCAGTGGGGCCACTTAAATATTGTGGGAGCATTGGGTGCTAATGCTGAGTTCTTTTTGCCAGGATAATAATTGCAATTTCAGTGTACAATTTTTTACCCAGTTTGTAGAGATAGTTTCATTTTACACTAGAACAAACAGAAAATAAATCTGTATATTAAATGAAGGTATTCTCTATCCACCATCAACAACTGTGCCCTCTATCTTCTTTAAGAAACATTTTTGTTCATAATACAAGGAAGTTTCCTTTCAGAAGATTTATGATTGCTTTCATGAAAAATATGGCACAATTAGGAGTGGAAACAGACAATATTTTACTTACCTTGTAGCCTCACAGTAAAAGGTTTTGTAACAGAGTAATTTGGGTCTTAAAACAGTATCAAGGCATCATTTTTTAATGTCTCTTGTAGAGTATAGGCTAGAATTGGTTTGGACGGGGGTATTTTTTAATTGAAATAGTAATTTTAGAATCGGTAAATGCTGAAGTTAGCCAGACTGTTTTTATATTACAAGACTTAATTTCTAATAAGAACTAAATCACAATGCACATTTTCAGTATTTAATCCATATACATTTGATAATGTGTTCCATTTTATTTCCAGGATTTCCTAAGTGCTGCAGCATATACTATTTAAATGTTCAGAGTGAAGTTCTTCAGGACAGACACCTAAAATATTGGTTATATTTCTTTTATAAACCTTGTTTAATATACATTTTATAAAATATAGATTTTTTTTCCTACAAAACCTCAAATTCAGGATTATGAAATACAGCTTCTTCAAGATTAACACCAGTCTTTGCAGCTTCAGTTGCAGAAGCTTAACTGACAAACACAGAAAACCCCTGAAAACTAAGCTGCAGTCTGTTTTACATGCTGATGCTAGCTTGGGGAATGACAGAAAAAGTGCTGCTGTAATTTATGCCAGTGAGGCACAAAGATGGATTAAAGCCATGTTTGCTCCCCTCCTCCCATCCAGACTTGAGCCAGCGTTCCTTCACTAGTCTGGAAAAACTGGCTCTATATTAGGTCTCTCCTGCTAAGGCCATTGATTTACTCAACTACATTTTTTAAAAGTTGACAAAATACTTACTTGATTGTTACAAAGGATAAATGAATGCCAGAGGTCTGTATTAGAAACACATTGGAAAGAGAGGTTTCTTTTCTGTTTGGCAAAAAAATAAGCGTTTGTTTGGGTTTTAGTACTGCCACTAACCTTTAAAGGAAGAAAAAAAACCACTTCTGCTGTAAATCTTTCTTTTTACCCTCCAGTTTTGTCTCCACCTTCACCCCTGTACTGCTGGAATATGGTCAGACTTTGCTTGATTTGTAAATGCCACCCCCTACCCCACTGCTTCAGTCAGTAATTCAAATTAACAAATTGTTCTTCTGCTGACGTTGTATATTGATTGCCTGTAGCTGTTCAGCATGTCTGAGAAAGTCAGAGCATTTAAAGTGGGGCTTTTTGCTTGTTTATTTTTTGCTAACTCCCTGTATCTGAGTTTATTTGGACTAGGCATCTGAATTGACTACTGTTTGACTTAAATTCAGAGATGATCCATGTTTCAGTTACGGGATATCTAGTGTTAGATTTACTGTCTGGAAAGCTGATCTTTTTTATTGCCAGAAAATCTAGTGAAGAATGAAAAAATAATCTTCTAAATCTTTATTAGCCTGGCTTAAGCTTCCTGTATATTTACACACCTTTCCAAGCACCCCAACTTCATTGCATTAAATGACAAATCTAAGAAGTAAGGATTTTGATATATTCAGAATGAGAGAGGGAAGGGCAAATGAAAAGGGAGAGTGCCCAGAGAAATCCGAATGTTTTGAAAATCTGAGTATTTTTGTGCTAGAAATATTCTCCTCTCCTTTCTTTTCACTCCAGCTGTGTGCTGTGTTGATAAAATAATGCCTATCTGCTTGCGTTAACTTGGGGTGGTGATTTGCTGACTGACTTCCGAGTATCAGATTTTGTACAAGCTATTGCCAGAGACAGGATGCTAGAATGGATGGATCACTGATGAGTTCCGCCATTGTGGCTCACATATCCCTGTAGTCAATGCTATGTAGAGCTTTTCTTTACGGGTATGCTGTCTGGAATTTACATTTTAGTCTTCCATACCAGTCTACTGTACCAGGAGCAGTTGTCTATTTAAAGCATCCATCTTCTCACATCAAACTACTTAACATTTTTGTGAAGGGGTCAAGGATGTAGTGTAAATATGCTTTACATATTAATTGTTATAGAACAGAAGCAATATCAAGATAGCATAGGATAGCTCAAGATAGGATAACTGAATTTTATTCAGAAAAATATTTATTGCTTGAAAAAATAAGTCATCATAGTTATTACAAATAAGGTGAGCTTTTTCATAGTTAAGGTGATTCTCCTTCTCTTAGAAGGTTATTTACAGTTAAATGTTCTTTCAAGAGAAAAAGATTTTTAGTACTGTCTTGAGCAATCCAAGAATACAATACTATATTAGTCTTCACCAAGATTATGTTACTTTGTTGTTAGCTTTGCAAACAACAAAGGGGTTCTTTTTAAACTGGAGGTCCCATGAAACTATTAGTTTCTTTTTCTAATTTTGGTTAGTGAAACTATTAGTTTCTTTTTCTAATTTTGGCAGTGATTGTTTTGTGATAATCAAAGCATATTACAGTTTAAATAAACTATCTCAGAAAGTATTATATTAGAAATATCTGCAAAAGTTCTGTTCTCATCATTTTATGCTATAGGCCAACACAAAGAGAAGTTACAAGCAATTAATTCTTCGATCTGTGAAGGATCCAAAACTTGCTGGTTATTCTGAAGAGGTTAAGCCAATTTTCAGTCCTCCAGTAACTGTAATATACAAATTCAAAGGGCTAGTTAAAGTTACCAGAAGTGTATGGCCTGACTTTGTATAATATTTTTAAAGCATATTTTCGTCTTTTACTTGCTTAACACTAGGGACATTTTTGTTTTGTGCAAGAGCAGCAGTAATCACTCCATTGTAGTGATGGCTTAACGCAGCCGTCAGCCAAGCCCCAGGCAGCTGCTCACTCACTGCCCCACCTGCAGGGTGAGTCGAAGGGTAAAACCTGAAAACTCGTGGGTTGAGATACACACTGTTTAAAAGGGAAAGCAAAAGCCCCCCACACAAGCAGAGTGAAACAAGGAATTAATTCCCTACTTGCCATGGGCAGGCAGGTGTTCAGCTATCTCCAGTACAGCAGGGCCCCATCCTTCATGACAGTAGGGAAGACAAACACCATCACTCCAAACATCTCCCTTTCCTTCTTCTTCCCCCCATTTTATATACTGAGCTTGATGCCATATGGTCTGGAATATCCCTTTGCTCACCTGTCCTGGCTGTGTCTCCTCCCAGCCTCCCAGGCACCCCCAGTGCCCTCCAGACCACCACGGCAGCAGGAGAAGTAGAAAAGGCCTTGGCTCTGTGTGTGCCCTGCTCAGCAATAAGAAAAACATCACCATATCCCCAACCCTGTTCAGCACAAATCCAAAGCACAGCCCCACATCAGCCACTGTGAGGAAAGCTAATTCTACCCCAGTCAAAACCAGCACAAACCAGCTGAAAGGGGTGGTGTTTATAGCAACAGTAAAATTTTAAATTTCTGTGTAAAATCTGTATCATAATCACTAACATAGATTAGTAGTAACTACTTACAAAGTAGTAAGTGTTTTATATGAATACTTAACGTTTGCAATATGGCACATAGCTGTATTTATAACTATTTTCTCACTACTCTTCTAGGCATTTTTTAGTGTTTAAAACTTCCATGGAATAACTAATTATTTAGATTTTGATAGATCTGAATAGGAAATTGTATTTCTCTTTTTAAACATCAAGTCAATAAACATGAAAAATACAGGATGTTATGAAAGTATTAAAAAAAGGGACAAGATATCCCATCATTAGGAAGGGAGACGAGGAAAAAGAAACAAGGAATGTGGAATGATGAAAACAAGTACTTTAAAAAAGAAAGAGTGAAATCTCTTAGTGGTAACAATCACAGCAGAAACCTAGGACCAGAAATTATTCCTAGAAAGCATTGTGTGAAACAGTCTCTTCTCTCAGTTAATAAGTGATAAGGCAAGAGCCTTAAGTTGTGCCAGGGGAGGTTTAGATTGGATACTGGGGAAAGTTTTCTTTACCACAAAGGTTGTCAGGCATAGGAAGAGGCTGCCCAGAGAAATGGCTCCATCCCTGGAGGTATTTAAAAGGCATGTAGATATGGCACTTCAGGACGTGGTTTAGTGGGCTTGGCAGTGCTGGATTAACGGTCAACTTTTTTGATCCAAAAGATCCTTCCCAATTTCAGTATCTATGGTTCTCTAATTATTAACTTGCTTAAAGTGAAATCACATCTGATTTGGCAAACCAGGCATGGTGGAAACGTGTGATGCAGTGTAAGGCTTAAATACCAAGTGCTACAAAGGGATACAAGCTTTTGTAGGTAATTTAGCACAGCTCCAGTATTATGAGTTAATGAGACAAACAATACTTAAGGAAATTGTTTTCTGAACCATCTTTTTTGAAACAGAAGTGGCTGTGTGAAACAGTGATAATTAAAGAGATTAATCCATCTTTGAGACTGGGTCTATCATGATACTTAGGATATCAACCCTCATTGCTGTAAGAATTCAAAACTAGTTCAAGTACTTGGTAAAAAATAATTTTTCTTTTAATTTTCTTTTAATGATAAAGGAGAGAAACTTGGATTGCAAAACTACTTTGCGTGGAAAGAGAGATTATGTGTTATGTTACACAAGAAGGAAAACAAATCTGGATGTTGAGATAAAGCAAACAGAAGCTACAAAATTTTCTTACAAGAGTTGTATGACACAGAGCACTTAGTGATAGTTGCAGATTTCATTAGAGACACAAAAATGCTCCCTCTCTTCTGCTGCATTGTGTTTACAAAATTATTTGTAAAGCTCTTGGACACAGTTTTGCAAGGAATAATGACAGCAGCCTGATCCAAGAGGCTTATTTTGCTTGTAGCATCTCAATTCAAAACATTTTTTAAAAAATGGAAGAAGATTAGATGTTCAAAATTCCCTTTGTTTTATGGCTTTGATATTCTTTTTGCCTTGTTCATACTCTTGTTCTCTTGCCTTGATTTAAAATTCGTATTTCTTTTTAATTGTCATTTGAAAATTTTCTTCACTTGATTTACATTTTGATAAGTCTCTTTCTCTCTGTTTTTTTTCTCATTCTTATATTTCTTTTAGTCTTTCCCTTCCTCAATTTTTTTTGTAGTCTTAACTGTCTCTTGGTCCTTCTCAAATATCTCTTCTTCCTGTGCCACCCACTATTCTGCTGGGAGCAGAGAGACTGCCAGTGAGTGCATTCTTCCAGAAAAGCCTAATTTTTTTTTCCTTGGGAGAGATATCTCCTTTGCTTTGATCTGTGGATTCTCATCTGTTTTCTCATCTGTTCACTTGAATTACTTTTCTGTCCACTGCCTAGGTATCTTGAGGGTGGTGGAAGAAAAGTGCTAGAATATTTTCTAGATTAATGATTTTTTACTTACACTTCAATATTTACTCTACTTGAATTCTACTTAAGCAGAATATAATTTACAGAAAGGAGTATCCCATGTTTTAAATATGGGATGCGTTGTGAAATTGAGAAATAGGAAGCCTGTTACTTGCAATCAATGTTCAACTCAGAAACAAATGGTACTGCTAGTAATTATGGTTCATATTAGTCCCATTTTTTTAGACAGCCTATACAATACAACTGAGTTTCTTGACACAGATACTTAATTCTTCTGCATTCATTTTAGGCAACCTGATGAAAAGAACCAATAACTATCATAAAACACAGCCATAATGTTCAAAATTATGATACTCTACATTTTATAGCAACATGATTAGTTGCTTTATTTATTTTGTATGCATTTAGTGTAAAAAGAAGTATAGCACCAACTGCAATTTTTTATACAGGCCCCTCCAAAGTGCGGGCACCTGCCTAAACCTCTTAAAGAATTTACTGCTGCTCTGCCAGAAGCTACTACCCTTACAACAGAGTTGGCAGGATGTAGCTTTTGCTCACACTTGTTGATGACTTCCTGTTTAAAATGCTGATGTATTTGAGTGCAAGAGTCCCAGGTTTTCCTCCAGGCACCAGGAAGTTTGCTCTGCAGGGCCATTTGTGCAAGGAAAGTCAAAGGGGGCAGTAGGCAGCTGGTAGCAAACAGCAGCTATATCAGTTTGAAAAGCAAGTATGGTCTTAGGCAATACAGCTTTGCACTTTCATTTCACTTAGTATAAAAATCACTGATGCGTGAGTGTACCTGGAGGTTTCAACTTTATCCGTAGAGCAAAAGCATAGTGCTTCCTTATTCTTGCCAAGATTCAAAATTATTCAATTCACTGACTGCCACTTCAGTTTCTCCCAAAAGGAGTTCTGGAAAGGCCAAAGCTTTTGGACCATGGGACTTCTTTTTATGCTACACTTAACATGACTACCAGCTGTCAGCAGCTGGCATATGATTCAGATACAGTGCATGGCTCACACATCTCAAAAGCAGAGGGATTACAGTGTGTCATATCTTTTCTTACAAGTATGGTCTCACTAGAGTAGTTCAAAAGAGCCTGATCTGTTCGCTGACCTGAGAATATCACTAGGCCACAGGAGTATCATTGTACCTTTGAAATCCTTTGCTGTTTCTGAAACTGTCTTAAATTAATTTGTGTATTTCAGTCCAAAGTTTCAAGACATTCCATTTTTGGATTACAGAAGAGAGCCAGCTACTGAGTGTTCTTTAGTAATATGAAAGGAAAGAAATGCAGGGAAGCTTCCCCCCCATTATATGGGATAGGACCGTGGTCAACTTGTAGGACGCTGTCATCTGGTCAGGGTAAAAATCAACCTCTTCAGCAATAAATCCGTGCAAAGGTTCCTTGTTCATTTTTGTTAGGATGATGAGCATCTTAACAGAAATCTTGTGACTGTGTCTTCTATTTAGGAAGAACAACAACTTGCACAACTAGGTACTTCAAACACAGAGTAATCAGTTTTGGCAAGCTATTTTATTTTACAACTTTTTAGCAAAAAACTAAGCTGCAAAATCAAGGTTTTGTTTTGTTTTGAGTTTTGCTTGGTAGAACTAAGTACTTCTTATCCTTTAAATTTTGAAGAAAAGTGGACTTTAAAATTGAATATCTCTTTTATATAAAATGAGTTGTCAACAACCAGTGATAAGCACAAGTTAGTGGGTTCCTGAAGATCAGAGACACAGAGATAAAATTACTGTTTCAGTACAGTGACTGCAGAAACATGACTGGGCAGCTCCTCACTGAACCCAGGAGCATGCAGAAGGGAAGAGAGTTATAAACTGAACAAGGAAAAGTCTTATGAAACTTGTATTTGTGGACCTAACTCTGCACTTGGAAAATTATGCAAAGGCACACTTCAGTTAGAGGAACTTGAGTAAGATTAATTTAAATTCAAATGCTTAATATAGAAATAATTATTAAATCCTTCCTATGTTCCTTTTAAAAAAATTAATTGCTTTTGAAGAACAGTATTCACTGTGATTCACCATTCATATAGGTGCAGAACAGGTCTACCTGGGAAGATGAGTGACTTGCAAAAATAAATTTAAGGTCACAGAAGGAAAATATTTCTTAAAATCTCCACATGCTGTCTGTGTTTATTTTGCTTTACCTCTGAGATGCTGCATCTGAAATTGATTCTGGGAATATCAAAAAGTTTCTTAATATTGGCTTATTTTTAATCACAGCTGGGAGTGTCTTAGTGGAAAGTTACAAATAAGAGTCAGAGACTATGACTTCTTTCAGCTCTTGGGGAGAAGTAAATATTGCTTAGTCTGAATCTACTGCATGTAATTTGCAAACTACTTGGGGCACTGTATGGCCTGATCCAAGAATTAGAGTTACATTTAATTTTAATTCCTGTCAGTTGTATCCTGCAGGTTATGTCCTGTGCTATAGTATTCTTGGAAAACCTGAGTTGATGAAAGGACTAAGTGTGACTACACTTCTCCTTACACTCCCATAACACACTTTAAAACCATGCACAGAGGAATGACTCCATCTCTTAGGCCTGTACTTTATTCATACTAGGACAGAGGGATTTGATATGTCTACTCATCTTTAATAAGTTGAGAAGAATATGACAAATGCAGAAAGCATGTTAGCTAAAATAAATTACTTCAGTCCCTCCACTGTGAGACAATGTTTTTATAATTAAACTACAAATATGCAACCATGAGTCACTTTGATGGTACATTATGTTATTCTGAACTGTAGAACTGTAGAGATGACTAAAAAAACAAGTTTGGGTGTTAGTAGTGTGGACAGGGTTATAAACTACCTAAGTTTCTTACACTGGAAACAACTCTTCAAGTATTTATGAAACACATATGTCAAAAATCAGTTGTGATGAAAATTCTCAATTTTTGTTTTTAGGAATTTTCTAAGCATTCAAGCACATCACATATGGTCTATAGTTTTGATTTTTTTTCTGGTTTCATTAATAGTACTATATCATAATCTGCAGTAACTGAGCTGGTTCGCCCTCCCTTTATGTATGGAGATTTGCACTAAAGCTCTTTGAAAACTGTTTAGTTCAGAATGTTGTACGTGTTGCAAGAGACCAGTAAAGCAGTGCTTCATTGGCCACAAAACTTTCCTTTTGAAACTTGCGCATTTTCCTGGGTTTTCTGTCACTAAGACTGTTGACAAAGACAGGCTATAGAAATTGATCAGATCAGTATAGTTCTCAAGTTGTCCTATCAAAGTCAAAGACATTTTTGAAAATTGATCACACAGAATCCAAAGGTTAAGTGTGGGTTTTGCCTAGATATATGAGTTTGTCCTGAAAAAATAATTTACCACATCTCTGGGCAACCTGTTCTAGTGTTTCACCACCCTTGTCTTAAAAATGTCTTTCTGATCTCATCTTAATATGGGCTCTTTTGCTTTAAAACCTTTACCCTTTGTCCTGTAACTACAGGCCCTGCTAAAGGGTCTGTCACCATCAGTCCTAGTGAGTCCTGTTGTGTACTGCAATAAGATCTCCTGAGAGCCTTCTCCTCTCCAGGCTGAACAGTCCCAACTCTCAGCCTGTCCTCACAGGAGTGCTGCTCCATTCCTCGGATCATCTTGGTGGCCTCCTCATGCCAGGAGGTCCCCTCCAGCAGGTCCCTGTCCTTGCTGTGCTGTGCCCCCAGAGCTGATGCAGCCCTGCAGGTGGGGTCTCAGCAGAGCAGAGCAGAGGGGCAGAATCCCCTCCCTGCCCTGCTGCCCACCCTGCTCTGGATGCAGCCCAGGACACGTGCGGCTCTCTGGGCTGGCAGTGCCCGTGGCTGGGCCATGTCCAGCCTCTCAGCCACCAGCACATGTAAGTTCCTCTTGGCAGAGCTGCTTCAATCCTTTCCTCTTCCACCATGTGTTGTTATCAGTAGTTGCCCCGGTGTAAGATCTAGTACCTGGCCTTGTTGAACCTCCTGAGGGTCGCGTGTGCCATTTTTCCATTATGTAACAGAGATGTTTTCAGATTACTGGAAATTTGCTGAAATTAGGAAATATCTAATGGGGGAAAACTTCTAATGAACAGTAGGAAAAACATTGAATTGAACAAGGTATTTATTTAATTAAAATTAAATTGAGAATTAAAAAGCATGATCTGAACCAAGTTAATGTGAAACAGCAGGACATGAAGCATTTCCTTTTTGATCTGTGTACCTACTTCAAGCATTTTCCATGTAAACTCTTTCCCACTTTTGTAAAACCCTCCACGCTGGTGAAAGGTGTGTAAAGTGACTAATAGGAAAACTTGAGGAACACTCCCTGTTGCTGGGAAAAATTTGCCATACATTTTGGAAGTTACGCTAAATAGAAAAATACAGGAAAAGAGAATTTAGTATGTGAAATAAAATCCACAGAAAACTCTATCTGTATTTAGATGTATTTTTCAAAAATAGTCTTTACAAAATTATCACTGCAATATTAGGGTCTTCTAAGAAATTTTTAAAAAACCCCACTAACAAAAGAAAGCTAGGTCAGTTCTTTTTTGCTATGACCAAAAATAAATCATGCATGTCATAAGTACAAATTATATCTTCCATTCTTTCACTGAGTTGGTGTTTGGTTTTTTGTAGGATGTCACATGTGCTTCAGTTTGAAGACAGAAGCAGAAAGGTGAAAGATGCAAGCATGCAGGATGAAGATACTTTTGAGATCTATGATCCACGGAATCCCGTAACTAAGAGGAGAAGAGAAGAAAGCAAGAAGATAATGAGAGAAAAAAAGGAAAGGAGATAAAAGAAGTGTAAAGTTAGCCAGAGCTGCCTTGGAAAGTGACTGCAATAAAGCACTGGCTCTTTTGTAAGCTGATCCTAAAAATACCACTGGACAAGTGTGAAAAGGAATCTCTCAAGAACCTGTCGTGCAGTTTTGAAGCAGAGCTATCATTTGTTTCTTAAGTTGTACGGTCAAGTGCTCTCACTGCATTCATTATCCAGCCTCTCTAAAGGTTTTTAGAATGATGTATTTAATAAAACAGGTGACTTGACTTTTGTCTATGTTTTAATTACAGTAGTCAAAATCTTTGTTTAATCAAAATATGGTAATCAAAAAGTTTTCAACATAATGAATGGGAATTTGTCTAAGTGAGGGTCAGGTTAGAACATGGAAACCCCATCTGCAGACTTTTAAGATTTTATGAAGTGCAATTTCCATTATTTCCATTGTTCTTTAAAAGACAGGTAAACCTTTGCCTGCCTAAGCCACTCTGACACAGAATTAAGATGATGCAGTACTTTTCGGAATGGTCACAGCTTTTTTGAAACAAGCTAAGTTTAATTTGAGAATCTGGCTATTGCCTCCTTCTTTTGAAATACACATTCCAGTACAGATCCCATCTTGGGAAGCTGGGATAATACATTTTAGATGTGTTATTTCACTATCCATACCAGATGAATAAAAAAAGAGAATCTGAATATGCTGTAATGGTTGCTTAAACCACTTGATGCAATACCAGAAAGATCCCTCTGGTAGAATTTTCACTGTAAAGCAGGTAATGAAGATTAGTTTGTTAATTAGTCCAGTATAGAAACAAAGGAGATATGGTCAGTCTCATTAAAAACATAACCCTGCTTTAAACAGTTATTCTGTCATCTAAAATTGAACTCAGTTGAGCTCAAGCTTCCAGTTTATAGACTTTCCTCATATTTTACAACCCTGGATATTAATATTTTTACAGATAAACAGGAATTTTCATTGCTCCTTTACAGCAATTCTGATGCCACGGGAACATGGATTATCCAAATAGCCAATAGCTAAAGAAGAGTGAACAAGGTCATTAAAAAGTGCCACCAGAGTGCTTTTGCTGATGTTGTTTTTAGAACAAGTTCCGTAAAGTATGGTGTCCTTATCAAGCTGCCACTGCCAAATTTCTTGATAGGGTTTGAGGTGTGAGATACATAAACCTGCATTGGTGGGTTAATATGCCCCAAATATCAGAGGTTAGATTCATACAGACTGTTGCTTAAATGCATAGTGCAACCTTTGAGATAAGGAGAAAACTTGGAGGTGTGAAGTGAGATCCTGTATAAAGCTGTCATTATCCTCCTCTTAGGCTGAGTGAATTATACTGTGCCATGGTGTAAAGAAGTTAAGAGGGGTTACATTCCTTAACATGGCCATTCACAAACTAGTGAGTCAAAGGTTTTTAATCATTAAGTCGTTTCTGTCAGGTCTGCTGGCCAAGTGAAGAACATCTAATGTCACATGCTGTTCCTCTATTCATTGCTTTGTTTGTGGAGAAGATTTTAAATCAGTGATTACAGGAAATGAGTATATCAAACTCCCATTCTGGTGGAGATGGGAAGGAGGAAAAGGTGGTGAACATGGGGAAAAGTGACAGGTAGATGTGAAAAAAACCTTGAGAATCAATTCTAGGACAGTTACTGCCCCGGAATAAAAAAAAGTTGTAATTATGTATTTTTCCTGCGAGCTAAAGTGGGATGCATGAGTCAATAAATGGACAAGTTGACTAACACCCTTCTTAGCTGAATATTTTTGCCGACTACCTGCATCAGCTCTGAGTAAGCTGTATTAGATGATTCCCAGTTTTAAGCACTAGAGAAGCCCAAAAAGGAAGCTTAACTTGAGACTTAGGACCCTGCTCATTTGGAAGAGGTTTGAAAAGTCTGGACCTTGCCCAGGACTGGTAACCTGACAAGAACAAGAGAGTAACTATGTTGA
Organism: Melospiza melodia melodia; assembly: GCF_035770615.1. Classification (NCBI taxonomy): domain Eukaryota; kingdom Metazoa; phylum Chordata; class Aves; order Passeriformes; family Passerellidae; genus Melospiza; species Melospiza melodia. Next base: position 35,762,963 of record NC_086226.1, read on the forward strand.
CAATGTTGACATTTTCTTGTTAAGTGTGCATTGAAAGTCAGATTATCACAACTAGTCAACTGAGAGTTGATGAAGTTGACAAGAAATGGGCTAAGGTATCTAAATTTTATTCACTGCACTGAAGCAAAAGTAGTTCTGTATTTCATTTAGGAGACATTTGGAGTGAAGTTAACAAAAGCTTATGTAAGAAGTACATTTTCATAAGTCAGGTAAAGTCAACACCAAGGAGTAAGAATCTCACAGAAAGAAGTTTAAATGATGATACTTGTCTGAAACAAGTAGTTTGCAGTATCACCTGTTATTCTGCCAGTAACAATCCTGCCAGTTTCCCATACTGGCAGGCTAGCAGAATCATTTTAACTCAAACCTGTTTCATTCATCATCTGCCATTGCTGTAATTACACAAAATGTTAAGTGGTACAGCACTGCAGTGTTCTTTTTAAAGACTGTGAAATGTGTGTGCTCAGAATTACACCTTTTATTTGTCAGTTCTGAAAATCAAGTGGGAAATACAATGTGGGCAGGTGTCTCCCTCTCTGTGAAAGAGTCATATTGAGCTAGGTTAGTGGCTGAAAGCTTAGGGAACAGTGAAGAAGGAATTTGTTCTATGGTAATGAGATTTTTGAATTATTATATTTCCTTAAATCTTTATTAAGCATCTCCCATGTTCCGCCCTTATGACCACCACCTTACCTGTCTGTATAAGCATGAACATAATACCTACATAGTTGTAACATACAGCTAGACACATTTGTCTATGCACTACCAATAAAAAAGTAGTGTCTTAACAGCTGCTTGTGAAGCTCTACTTCCTAAAAATGCTAATTATGAGCACAGATTGCCCAGCTTGAAGATGAAAACCAAAGTGCTGATATGTAGTAATTTCTGTAGACAAGTCAGGTTTTAAAATTGCTGGATATGCTCTACTTCCCCACCATCATCACCTGCATTTTTGAATACTCATTACATCAAGCTAAAAATCATATAAGCCCAGGCTATGACTGAATTTTGGGTAGATCTACCAAAGGTCTACCAGTATTTAGTGGCAGCTAACCTGCAATTTCAATACATCAGCTTTGCTACCAACACAGTGGGCCAGTGTTGGCAAATGTTCTGTGAGACAGTCCCTCCTGTCATACCTGCCTTTCTTTTAATATAAACATTAATGGAGCCTTTCATTTTGCAAGAGGGAATGTGACTTTCATAGCTGAAAAGAAGGAAAGGGTGGGGGAAAAGGTTTTATCAACCTTGCAGATACCATTATGTTGGTAAAGTCAACATTTTCATTTCCAAACCAACTGGGTTTTGAGTAGATAAGATCCTGCTAGACCACATCTGCTAATAGCAAGATCCTCAAGAAGAGCATAAAGGCTTGCCTCAAATGCTGTCAGTGATGCCAACAACTAGCACAATGTGCCCTTTTTGCTTTGGAGCTGAAAAAACCCTGAAGTAAACAGAGCCTGGTGTATTTCTGTCAAATAGCCACTATGCCTAGGCTGCTAGGGGTGCAATCTGCAATGCCACATTATGTAGCTTTCCCTTAGCTACTGGCTTCCAGCATGAGTAGGTTTGGGAAGAGGTTTTTCCCATACTGTCTCCTTTCCCCAGTAGAAGAGTGTCTGAACTATAATGGTTAAAATAACTACACAGCAATGTTGTCTGCTTTTGTCTAGAGGACATCAAGTTTGCAAAAGACACAATTATGCTTTGGCAACATAAAAACTAGCTTCAGACAGAAAGGATAGCTCCAGACTCTGCCTCATTCTGGCAGAGACATGTGCATCTGTCATTACTTAAATGATGACAGATTTGGGCTGTTAGAAGAAGAGGGGACTTCTTACCTGTGTGTTCTCAGTAAAAGATGCAGGTATTTGCTTACATTTTTCACTGTAACAAAGAATGAGCTGATCATATAGTGGCTGTAAAGTTCCTGATGACATACATGCAGCACAGAGAATGTAAACTGCAAAGTTTTTGAATGCATCTGATGATCCCTTGCTAGCACATTCTTGCCCTACTGGTATAGCCAGTACCAGCAGTTGGCTACTTCCCAGTTGAGTGCCATAAAGTGATGCCCTTTGGTTATCCTCGGCAGATGTGCCATATTCCAGCTTGATAATCACAAATTTCTCATGCAAACTGACACCTTGTACCCACAGAAGGGTTCTCTGAAGGGTAGGTGGCACACAGCCTGTCAGAGCCCTGTACACCTCAGCTGCTGTCACAACAAAATATTCCTCTGAATTGATTTTCACAATACTTTTTCTTGGCAGGATTTCACTTCCACTTCCGTATCCATCACAGATGGGGTTTTCCATTTGATTTTTCACGTCTTTTGGTTTTTTAAAAACCTGCTCACACAGCACAAGTTTCATTTATAAGTCATAGATTAGAAGAGTGTGTTTAAAAAGCTACTGCACATCTGGGCACATCTTTCTTACACATCTCACACAGACACATAAGAATTGGTTTCTGCCTCCACAGGCTTCATCACCACTTCCCTCATCATCATGCCTTCCCTGTCAGCCTCTATTACCAAGGTCCAGACAAAGAATTTATGTCCTCCCCCTTCTCAACCTTTCATTTGTTTTTGCATTTATAGCTAGCCTCTGCCCCATTGTCTTCTCCAGCTCTCTTTATGTCTCCTGGCTTCCCAGTGCTGAGCTGAAGAATCTGTAAACCACCAGATAAGTCACACACAAGAGCTGAAGCTGCATTTTATTTTATTACGTGCCTGTGTAGATTCTGTACATACTACAAATGCAAAAAACATGAAGCCAAAGTTTCAGACAGTAGGCTTGAAATTTATACTCAAACTTTTTTTTTTAATGTTTTTAACACTTCCTCTATATCTTTTCTTTTTAAAATTATTATTCCTGAAACCTAAATAGCATTGTACCCGCTCTGGCCACAGAATGAGGATCTGCTGATTGTAGCCTACAATTGTTGTCTGGTACTGCTCCAAAGCAGTACAAAAGCCTGAAAGCTACTATTTTTGGGAAAAAAATCAAGGTCTTTTTTAAAACACAAATTGGTTGGTACTAATAAGCTTCTACTCTTAAAGCACTGTTTTTAAAAAGCACAAGGACCCTGCCTTAACATCTTTAAATTTACAGACATGAAAGGGGACTACAGACAACAGGACAGCACCTTCTGGGAAAAGAAAATCCTAAACATCAACACATCAGGAAGAAAAATTGCATTTTTAAGACTAATTCACCAAATCTAAATGAAAAAAAAGGCATTATAAGGAAGGTAGGTGGGAAATCTACACTTCTTAACCTAGACAATCCCATGGAAGAGAAAACAAGTCCTGATATGAAGAGGTTCATACACTTTTACTATGGTTCTTGTTTCTACTTTATGAAATGCACTGGCTTTGGAACAAAGCATGATGTGATGGTCATATTTGTACGTCAGTGGGTATTACACACTTGAATGTCCAGTCCAATATTCATAAGGTTATTAAGCTGCACACTTGCCCTTTGTGATTTGTTTGTAGTAGTAAAAGGGCACAGTTACAGAATGGCCCTAGGATAGCCTTTAGTTTTGGCAGCTTTATTTGGCAGCAATGAAGCATTGAAAGCTGAACCTCTTTATATTGAACACAGTCTGGAAGATCACATTTTTGCAGCCACTATTGAAACTTGGTTCCAAAATCACATATGTTCTTCTTCAGAAGTAACTTCTGAGTCAAAAAGATTTTAATACAACATTGCATTCAAAGGTTACTTCCTTTACCTGCTTGAACAGAGACTCTCTACAGACTTGGGAAGCATGGTCTAACCTGTATAATGAGGTATTGCATCCTTACATTTAAAAAGTTATTTCACTGGAACAGCAGAAAATAACTGTCAGTATGTGGTCAGTTATTTTAAAAAATATTTCCATTACAGCTACAGTATGCTCTCCCTTACATTTACAGAATATACAAACCAAAGAGTTTACACATTAAACACATAAATTATTTCAAATGTCAGGGCATGAGTTGGTCCTAAGTGTTCAAGTAGACTTGGCAGGATGGTATAATAAGTATGAACATCTGGATAACGATTCAGGGGCATGAGCTGGTAAATGAGGCCATTAACTATAATACCTAACCCTGCCCTACAGATTAGGAAGACAGTTTTTAGGATGATTGACCCTTGAGGGGAAACGGAAATATGCATCTTGTGCAAGATATTTTCATCAAGGACACCCAAACAACCAAGTTATCCCAAATGACAGCAAAAAAGCATTTGAAAGAGCTGTAAATGGAGAGCAAAAAATAATTCTGACCCAACTATTCCATATTTACTTATATTTATACAGTAGTCAAAAGATTTTCCTCACAATGTTTCATATCATTTTATTTTACAAAGACAAAAATCATCAGACAGGAAAACCACAGTAAGCAATGTTTGCCTTTGCCAAACAAAGAATTTACATAAAAGTTTTCAAATAGATTAAAGAAACCCAAAAGACTCAGCCTAGCTTTCTTCAGCTTCTAAATCTGATGCACATTACTGTTTTTTGTTTAATTTCAGGTGGTTTCACTGCTACAAGATGAGACCTCATATACCAGAGAGACCAAAATATACTACCTCACTGTCATATAATTTAGGCTCAGTCATACCTCAGACAATATTTTTACAAGGTCACTTTGCAAAAGTATGTCTAGCCTATCCAAATGACAATATTATTTATGCCAAAGGTTTTGCTTTACAGATGGAAGTATTCCAACCACTGTTTAATAGGCTGTATGGAGAGGCTAAGAAAACATCATTTGTTGCACACACAGCTTAAGTATACAATATAGAACTAAAGTGTACAGACTGATCATTGGCAACATGGGCTAAAACTGGCCTCAGTGAAAAAAGCCACAAAAGCAATGAGCTTCTGAGTTTTCCTCTCTGATATTATTTTTGGAATTCCTGAGCTTAACCAGAAATATGAATGCACAAGTGAGAAATAGATGTGAATTCAGTAGCTACCTGGATATTAAAAAGGCAAAAAATATATTTTTCAAAAGGGACTTTGTAACACAGACATATGACTTCACAAGCAGACAGGACAGCACATTCTCAGCTGCAGTCTCAGAACAGGGATAGGAGAATAATGACAGGAACTCCAATAAAAAGTTTTTAAAAGTACTAAGGTGAAGACAATACAGTCTTCAAAGCCAAAGTAATTAGTACCAGGACCAAGTGTTTCTGAAGGCAATTAGAGTAAAACAAGCATGTTTTTTCTCAAACTCTATTCTTAGAAAACAATTTTCATCCATCAACTTTACTTCTAGTCAATTTGTAACAGTTTTTCTGGCAAGCTCTAATTCTTTGGGGGCTGAAACTTGTTGTTGTTGCTGACTAAAATCATTATGAAAATTGCTAAGATTAAAAAATCCACACCAGACAAGCACTCCCATATACACCAGAGCATAATAGCATGTGAAAATCAGCTGGCACCCAAACAATGTCAGTATATCAGACTCGTTAGGAAAGTGTAATTACGATTTGGAGGAACAGAAGCACAACAGGAGACCCCAAGGGCTGAGGAGGGAGCTGGAAAAGTACTGTATCTGTGTAAGGATCTTAGCCAGGCAACCATGGTACACAGGCCACTGCATAATATTCTGTAATAGTTCTGCTTTCAGTATGCTAAATTAATGTTTATTTACCCTACAGACCTGTGGAATAGCTGCCATTCTTCCTCTGTTAAATTAAGTTTTCTGACAGCACCAAAAACATGCACAGATCTGGGAGTTTTTACCAAATGATAAAAACTACAGCAGGGTAAGCAACCTTTTGCGTTGTTTAATTTTGAGAATACTTCTTGTAGACCGGTGGTCAAAGCAGCAACATTACTGAGACTGGCAGCAGACAGTGGAGTGTTGCTCTTCCTGTTCTGGCCATTCTGATCCTTTGGTCTGATCTATATTTCACAAATATAAGTTGGTCTTTCAGTTGTCAGACCACAGATTTAGTTCAGGTTCCAGACAGGAGGGGAAGAAGCAAGTAAAGAACTTCCACAGTGACAAAGTGTTTGCTATTTCAACAATGTGGCTTTTGGAGTAGTGGTCCCTTGTGACCTCAGAAAGCCACAAACATTCAGAGCCATTTGAGTAAGCCAATACAGTATCACACAGCTATGGACAGACAACATTTGGCTTCTCGACATCCTGTGTGGAAATATAGTTTTAGAAGAAAAATATGTTAAACTCTTGGTTAGTGGGCAAATCCAAAGATATCTCACACAAAGAAAGATTCAGTGCCTCAAATTATCTATTGATTTCTACCTTGAATAACTAAAGTACATATTTATAAACAGTATGAATGCACCTAAAAAGAGAGTTTGGAGGCTGAAGTGCTATTTATTCACAAACTAGTGAACAGATTACTGTGCACTATTGCACACTTATTATTGCACTACAGAAATATAGGCAATATTAGGAAGGGAGAATACAGGCTGCAATGCTAACAAGGGAAAAAAGTATGCTCTTGTACAAATGCCAAACACAACCCATCAAAAGTCTAGAGTCCTTTAACAGCAGTGAATTAATCACGAGTGTTTAGTACCAAAGCTACAACAACAACTAATGAAGCTAATATACCATCCTCTTTCTAGTGAGTTTCCAAATTATAATAACATAGCCACTAAACATCATTTCAAGTTAGAGCAGACAACACATAATCAGAAATACTTCCAGAATTTAAGAGAGAGTTTTGTCTAACCTCCCTCAATACTCTACTTTTTTTTTTCCAGTGCATGAATATTCTTGTCTTCAGAAGTACTTTTCTAAATCTTACCTAAATCTCTCTTGCTTAGCACAACCCGTAACTTCTTGTACCAGTCTGAATGAATAACCTTTTCCGCTCTGCAGCAATATTTTATGTATTGAAAGATTTATCATGTCCTTTTTCTCCTCTAGAATAAACAATCCCAAAATTTTAGTTCTCTCCCTAACAGTCATGGTTTGTATATCTCTAAATCATCCCTACTAATCTTCTCTGGCTTTTCTCCCAGCTGGTCTACATTTTTCTTTACCTGTGTTACCTAAAGAAAGCTGGAAACTGCAATCTCACCAGTCTGATTCATGCTAAAAACAGAGGAATGAATCTTAACACACAACACTCCTGTCTGTACATCCAAGCATGGGCTTTCCTATCTCCTCCATTTGCATGGGTTTTTTAAATGATGTTCAGCTCTGAACCTTTATAATTCTCAAATTCTTTGCTATTAACCTACTGATTAGCAGGTTGGGGTTTTTTTAATTGTAGCAATTGATTATTCCCAAGAGTGGTGTTTGGTATTCATCCATATTAAACAGCACTCTGTTCTCTGGGTGTGTTTTATCAAATAGTTGCAATTGTTATGAATTTATCTTGTTCTCAACATGCTTGGAAGATCTTCTAGCTGTGGTTTTGCCAACTCAATACTTCACAGATTGCTTATCAGAATGCCATTCGAGACAGGTCAAATCATCACATGATCAAACTTCATTACTCCTCTACTATATGCAAGTCCTATTATCCTATACTAGACTTCAATTTGGCAATAAAAATAAATTTATACTCTCAAAACTAAGGTCAATTTCATAATGTTCTGAAGAATTTTATGAGGGAGGAAAAAATCTGCTCCTTGGAAGGAAAATATATTCTGAGATGCAATTTATCCTTAATATTATATAGACTATGTAAGATAATAAATGCTTTTCATACTTGACTAAATCCAGCAGCAACAAACCAAGCTAATACAGAGCTGAGGCTTAAAGCCTGATTATCCAGTCAGTTACAGGCATTTCTCTTTCCCAGGTGTGTCATGAACAATAGTAATAAAACACCTGGCTGCAAACAGCAGGAATTAGTATATCTCTCACCTCAAGTCCTTTAAACTGTCTGGATGAAAGTGTGGAAGTGAATAAAAAGGCAGCTCTGGGTCAGAACGGAATGATGTGAAGGAGGTAAACACTCCTGAGCTTTCTTAATCTTTCATGTTAGCAAGGGTATGGAGCTCCTTCTGAAAAAAAGGAATCTGTAGAGGATTCTTCCTTGTGTTGACATAGCAAATTGTGTCATGCATACACAGTAACTAAAACAATTTCATTTCTTGTAAGTCCTCATATGAATAGTTATAATTCCTCTTACCAAGGCAGAAAGTGAAAAGGAAAATAATTAAATTGTCAGAATAACTGTTCTCATCTGTCACTTGATAACTGATCTGCCACGTCTACACAAGGAAAGAGAAGTGCCTCCAGCCATTGTTCTTAGATGGATTTCACATGGTTTTTTACACTTTAGTCAAGTGTACTGCCACTGAAAGGAAGCCCACAGGCTGCAGAGAAGGAAGATAAGGGAGACGCTAAGTGTATGAAATACTTAGTGGTGACTGTGAATGTAAAACAGCATTTCACATTTATGAAAGCCAACTGCACATAGGGTAAGATAATGGGATGCTTTCTAAAAAGATCCCCAACCTTGAATGTGAAAATAGAATTTATTTTTATTTTAGTCAGTGGTCAGGCTGATGGTGAATCTCTCCTCTTTTATCTTTTGAAATATTGGACACATGATCAGAAAACATCTTCTATCTGAATTGTTGCAACTATCCAGGTCCAAATATATTTGTCCTGTGTAGTGCAGTCTTTGCTATAACTAGCCCTTGATTCTGGCACCTTTTTCTGCACATTAGTGAGACTTTAGATAGCTGGATTTGGCTATCTTCTCAGAATCAAATGGCATGTTTTTGTGCATGGGACCTGCTAGTTCAGTAAACAAAATCTAACTAAAACCATACCTGTTGTCTTGAAAAGTCTGTTGAACTGGGAAGCAACTGCGTCTCTGTGCTCCTGCTTGTGTAGCAGTACAGTTTAGGGGAATAGGGTTTCCATATAGTGCTTTAATCCTGGGAATTAATAGAGCGACCTGTTACAAGTAAAAAATAGTGGCAGTTGTTTCCTGAGAGATATTGGACATATAATGTGATTACTCCTTGGTATCATCATAGCCTTCATGTTCTGCTGTTGATGCCTTCTTTAGAACTCTCCCTTCTCATCCTCAACATTTTGACCCTTCTTAAATGAGACACTTCTTGAACAGAGCCACTGCTTTCCTCAGACCCAAATATGATATCATCTGAATAAATGAACACTTCTGCATTTCTTCAACAAGTCTTATTCTGTGGGCATTACCTAATCAGAACAGATGTGGCTGTTGCAAGAGTAGTTTGTGCCTTAGAACTCCAAATTTTTGTTCCCCGGACAATATGAAACAGCTGGCCAAACAACAGTCAGAGATACATCTCCTACAAAAGGCACACCAATATAATTTTTTTGAAATGAGATGATTTTTAGTATGACAAACGGACTGAAACCTTTCAGTGTAGGATTATCAGAAAAAAATCTTTTCAGGTCTAAAGAGAAAGATTAAATATTCATGTTTTCATAACTGAATGAAAGCAGTCCTACATCAGGGTTGAGCTGGATTCATATTGTATTGTCAGCCTCTCCTCTCCCAAGCAGAACTTAGAACCTGTCAGGCAAAACACAGCCATGTCAAGTGCTGCAGTCTGGGCTGTACTTCTGAGGAGCGCATTGGAGAAGCTCAGTCTGTCTTAGCTGGAAACACCTGCATGCTGCTTCAGACACAGGGCTAACTTACCTCCTGTGTCCACTAGCACCTTATTTATCCTGTGATGCTGTCCATTGAAAAAACAATTGTCTTCCTGTTAGAGCAAAGCACAGGGTGTCCGAGGTAAAGAGCACTACTTCTTAATACACTGGTTGCATCAAAACAGTTGCTTCTCTTTTACCTAACATATTTTTCTTACTTGATATTAGAAGTTACTGTTACCAAGAAGCTCTGTTTGTTTTGGGGTTTCATTTTTGGCCAAAATCTGTCTTGGAAGAAGACCAACCAGAAAAACATTTATTAAAACTTCCATCTTATTGCATGGGTTTTACTAATATGACATTTTACTCTTTACCAAGTATTTTTCCATAGCACCCATGCCAAATTTCTCTTAAGCTGTAGGGAGGCAGAAGACAGACAGGGACAATGATATTTGAAAGCAGTTTAACTCACCTCCAAAATAATACAGCTGCAGTCTCTTGCTACACTGGACCATGTTCACTAACAAAACTGAAATTAAGTCCTTGAAGACAGCACTTCATTCCCCTAAAATCCAACAGAGCATATCCCTGTTTAGTACTTGGACCCTGATTGCATTTTGCATGCAAGTAAGAACTAGGGGAAGATTTAGGTATTGAGTACTGACCTGGTATTTCAAGATCAACTCTCAAACTCAGGATTTTGGTTTTGGACTAGCTAGAGACCTAAGAGCCATTCTGAAGTACTTGAGAGTTTTGAAACTGATATAGTCTTGAAAGCTCTAAACATTAGACAACATTTCTAATGAAAGAAAGAAAGAAAGAAAGAAAGAAAGAAAGAAAGAAAGAAAGAAAGAAAGAAAGAAAGAAAGAAAGAAAGAAAGAAAGAAAGAAAGAAAGAAAGAAAGAAAGAAAGAAAGAAAGAAAGAAAGAAAGAAAGAAAGAAAGAAAGAAAGAAAGAAAAAGAAAGAAAGAAAGAAAGAGAAAGAGAAAGAAAGAAAGAAATATCATCATACATTTTGTAATGTTTAGCAGGAATCTTCTGAATTCTCATTCACCAGAATTCTGGGAATATTTTTCTGGAGCAAATGGAGTTGTTGTGACCCAAATGCAGGACCCAACAGTTGCCCCTACTGAACCCCCATAAAAATTTTTCTCCATCTATGTGGAACCCAGTGTAGGAAGGGCATGGACCTGTAGAACAGAGTCCAGAGGAGAGCCACTAAGTTAATCCCAGCACATGGAGAGACTTGAGGTTGTTCAGCCTGGAGAAGGAAAGGGTGCTTGGAGAGCTCATATCACCTTCTAGTACCTGAGGAGAACCTACAAGGAAGAAGGAGAGGGACTTCTTACAAGGGCATGTAGTAACAGGACAATCTAAGGAGTATAGATTTGATGTTAGGAAAAAATTCTCTACTGTGAGGGTGTTGAGGCACTGGAACCATCTGCCCAGAGAAGTGGTAGATAACCTGTCCCTGGAGCCAGGCTGGATGGGGATTTGAGCAATCTGACCTAGGAGAAGGTCTCCATGGCAGGTGGGTTGGAAGAAGATGATTTTAAGACCCCTTTCAATCCAAACCATTCTGTGATTCTATGATTCTAATTCCGTTTGTTGCACAAAATAGATTGAATGTGAATAACATTAAAAGAGATTCAGTTGGATTTTCTTCATTCATGAGCAACTGAAGGGCATTATCACATATCTTTGGAGGTTGCTGAAAGAAAAGTCTCTGGGCTGATTACAGCTTTTTCACCTTCACCACAATTAACATATTATGGCATGATCACAGAGTTAGTACTCGGTATTGCACGAAAATTAATTATGAACTGCAAGGTAAGGCATATGAATGTTTTCTCTCTGAAAGTGAAAGAAAAGCTTGTTTCATAAAATAAAAACATATTTAAAAGCTAATGGGACAGAAAAATCCAACTAAGATATCATTCAATCCATTCTCATATAAATCAACCTTACAGCTAAAAATTTGTATTGTTGGTGTTGAAAAGTTATTTTCTCTGTCCATCTTTTAGAAACTGTTGAATGGAAAGTCAGTTCCCCTCCAAGGAGTCACCGAGGAAATAATTTCATTGTTATCCTGTAAACTTAATTACTCCATGAAATTTTAAAAAAATTACTGTGTGAAATAAGTTGTAGTCATTCTTTCAAAATAATTGTCATCATACTCTCTATTCTGGAGTCATTACTGGACTTCTTTAGAGCATAAAAGGTCTATTTAGAATTATGTGATGCAAAAGAAAAGGAAAAATTATAAGGGGATAAAACTCAAATAGATTACCAAGTTCAATTTCTTTATCATTTTCTCTCTCTTATGTTTTTAGGGTTTCTCTAAAAGTTCCTTTTTCCTTGGTCTTCCTTATTTTCAAATAGGTTTCCTCTACTTCTTTTGGCCACTTTCAATCATTTACCATTAGTCCTGGTGAACCATGGAGTTTCCAGTTGACTGTAAATTAGTATGATGCCAATCTTCAAGAGTGGCTGGAAGGCAGATGCAGGGAACTACAGGCCTGTCAGCCTGACTTCAGTGCCAGGAAAGGTTACGGAGCAGATTATCTTGAGTGTGATCATGCAGCTCATGCCAGCTGGGGGATCAGGCCCAGCCAGCACAGATTTGTGAAATGCAGGTCCTGCTTGATAAATCTGACCTCTTTCTACAGCAGTGTGACACACTTAGTGGATGAAAGAAGCCTGTGGATGTTTTCTGCTTGAACTTTACTAAAACCCTTGACACTGTGTCCCAACGCATTCCCCTGGAGAAACCGGCTGCTCGTGGCTGCTCGTGGCCGGAGCTCAGTACTGGAACCACCACTGTGTAATAGCTCTGGGCAATTGCTGATCAGGTCCTGGATGACACCAAGCTGGGTGGGAGTGCTGATCTGCTGGAGGGCAGGGAGGCTCTGCAGAGGGATCTGGGCAGGCTGGATCATGGCTGAGGCCAATGGTGTGAGGTTCAACAAGGCCCAGTGCTGGGTCCTGCCCTTGGGTCACAACAGCCCCAGGCAGCTCCACAGGCTGGGGCAGAGTGGCTGGAAAGGAGCTGGGGGTGCTGGTGGCAGCAGCTGGACATGAGCCAGGCTGTGCCCAGGGGGCCAAGAAGGCCAATGGCATCCTGGCCTGGATCAGCAATGCTGTGGCCAGCAGGGCCAGGGCAGGGATTGTCCCCCTGTGCTGGGCCCTGCTGAGGCCACACCTCCAGTGCTGTGTCCAGGGCTGGGCCCTCACTGCAGGAAAGGCCCTGAGGGGCTGGAGAGAGCCCAGAGAAGGGCAATTGAGCTGGGGCAGGGTCTGGGGCACAAGTGCTGTGAGGAGCAGCTGAGGGAGCTGGGGGTGTTTGTCCTGGAGAAAAGGAGGCTCAGGAGAGATCTTTTTGTTGTCTACAACTGCCTAAAAGGAGGGCGTAGAAAGGTGAGGTCTGTCTCTTTTCCCAACTAACAAGTGATAAGACAAGGACCACTCTGTCTCATGAGCTCAGATTAGGTACAGTTTAGTCACAAACACTGACAAAAAGGTGACCTTTTATGGGATCATCTAAAATCCTTCACCATCCATCCAAAATAAAGGACTTCTACAGCTTCCCTAGTGGATTTGGGCAATGGGAGATGTCTCAAAAAGGACATAGAAAACAAACAAGGACCATTAGCAACATATATGAAGTTAAAGATGCCCCTCTCAGACAAAACTTGTTATGGAAGTACAACAAATCTGTCAGAACCCAAAGTTCTTTTGTTTTTTAAACTAGGAATCTCAAATCAAGATCTCCAGATCAGTGAAACCCATTCATTATGACAGTCTTCAGAGTGATATAAATAAGACATTACCCTTTTGGGGAAGGGAGAAATTTTTTTGAACAATACAAAACAACAACAAGAACAATAAACAACAGCAAAGAAGACATTACTTCCTGTCTCTTGGTGCTTCTGCAGATTCTTTCACCAAGCAGCTACTCCTTCCCTCCATGTGCAGGAACCACATGCAGTGACTTCACCCAGTCTTTCCTGGACTAATATGTAATCTCCTGGACTATATAACTTTTACCAAAAAAATAGCCATAGAGGCTGTAATAGCAATAAATAAATGTAATAGCGAAATAAATTTAATACCACTAAAAAGCAATAAATAAATGTGGATGCTAAACATTTATGAAAGGGAATGTTTCACTGAGAGTATCTGGAAATCAAATAACTTTGTTTCTTCTGCAAATGGCAGATAATCTTTTGATAGATTTCAGAGGGAAAGAACAAGTATAACTAAACCTTTACAATTCATACTTTTACATTACATACTTTTTCATTACATTACTTTACTTTTACTTTTTTTCATTTTCATATGCTGAAATAGGATCTGATTGTTCAGTCTGAGTTCACATCTCCTAATCTCCTGTGCAATTCCTTTGGATTCAGACATTTACACTCAGCCAATATTCATTCCATTCCCGCTCCCACAGTAAATAAGGTGTTAGCACACACACAAAAAACAGCTGCAAATAACCAAAACCAAACACACCACACATCAACTTTAGAATATGCAGTGAGAACTTTGAAAACTGCAAGAAATTTGACTGTTTATTTGGATAGTGATAGGACCAATAGGCTTTTTGGTTTTTAGTTCTAGGCAATCAGTAAAAAGAGATTTGGAAATAGATCGAGTTATTGAAATGGCTATAGGTAAAATTGTATAGATCCACATTTGTGCTTTTTGTGTGTCATTTTGCCAAAAAAATGAATCATAAGCATAAAATAACATAAAATTCTGGGAAGAAAGCAGAATCAACAAGGGAAAAAGGGAGTAGGTTGTCAGAAATTCATGTTTCCCAGAGAAGAAATTAATAAGACATATGGGATGAAACCAAAGTAATTGTAACATATAATTACTTAAGACAGTTCATAAATGGAAAAACTACTAAGATAGAATAGCAAAAAAAAAAAAAAAACCAACCAAGCAAACAAACAAACAAACAAACCAAACAAACCACAACCAAACAAAACCCCAAAACAAAACCAGACCAAACTAAAAAAAAAAAAAAATCCCCAAAACTACAACAAAAACAAAAGCATACCATCAAAAGATAAAAGAGAGAAAGAAATTATACAGGAGGAACACTAGCTGATCAAAGAAGGAAACTAGTGGTCAATATGTTGCAGGTGTACTTTTTTTTTCTTGACAGTCCACACATAATGAAAGAAGAAAGCATCCTAGGGACTGAGGTATGTTGTCTTAGGCTTGGGGGAGTGAATTGTTGAAAAGATTTACCCTCATCATAAAACAGATAAGAAGGCAGTTAGAACTCCTGAAAGCCAACAAAGAGCTAGACCCAGATGACTTAAATACCCAGCGGAAGAGAGGACAACTGTGGACCTTATAGAAAAGATTTATGACAGGTTACTGAGAACGGGCTATTACAAAAAGGCCAGAGAAAGAATTGATGCAATTACCACACTCAATAGAGGGAGGGAGGGAGGGAGGGAGGGAGGGAGGAAGGAAGGAAGGAAGGAAGGAAGGAAGGAAGGAAGGAAGGAAGGAAGGAAGGAAGGAAGGAAGGAAGGAAGGAAGGAAGGAAGGAAGGAAGGAAGGAAGGAAGGAAGGAAGGAAGGAAGGAAGGAAGGAAGGAAGGAAGGAAGGAAGGAAGGAAGGAAGGAAGGAAGGAAGGAAGGAAGGAAGGAAGGAAGGAAGGAAGGAAGGAAGGAAGGAAGGAAGGAAGGAAGGAAGGAGCCAGAGAACAAAAGCATTGAGCTGTAGACACAGATATAGGAAAGAAAAGATAAACAGTTTCTGTGACACTGATACAAGATATGGAAATAAGGAGAAAGGGAAGACAGGGAACTCACATTTTCAAAACTTGTGTTTTGTTTCTTTCCCTGCTCACCTTTAATACTGATCACCTAGCAGAACAAAAGGGGACAAGCAGTAAAGGCCCTTTATCTGTGTTAAAGACAAGAAGATATCCCATATCTGTATTTGTGCTGATAGTCACAGGGCATTTTTAGTTGAAGAGAGCAGTTCGTTCTGATAAAACACCTATCACAGACAGCTGCATCAGTCAGTACAGCATGAATGTGTGTGCACTCCATTGGTAGGCCACAGCCTCATAGAAGCATAAGTTAATTGAATAGCCCTGAAGATACCTCTGATCACTTGAGAAAAATTTCAGAAGTGCTACAAGCCATGAAGACAAGTGCTCAGAGATTACAGACCAGCAGCAGAACACCGCTGAAAGACATGTGAGTCACAGCTCAATGTTGAAGGGACACTTTCGGAAGTGTCTTTAATAAGTAAGCACTTTTATAAATGCAAACACCGTAATTTGCATGGTCAAAGTGAGATAAAAGGGAAAAAAATTAAAGAGATTGATTTCTTTAAGGTCAAAAGACTAAAAGCAGTAAGTGGATGTGTGCAACCCCTCCCCTTTCTCTCCCAAGGCACTCCACAAAATAATTACTCTAAATTGCACTGTTAGTTTACTCTGGAGGACATTAGTTTGTATTTTTAATTTGTATTTTCCATTTATAAAAGTTTACTAGGTTCAGTAATTTAAGAATATCTATGATCAGAAGATCAGAAACATGTACTTACAGTTCTCTATTTGTGCCCTTAGACTCTTGTGTACAAAATTTGATCTGCCAAATTTAAAAATATTCTGAACACCAATTTTCTTGCCACTCTGTGATTTGGCACATGGAGCTGAGATTCAGGTAGTCACTTCCCATTACTGGTGGACAAAAGCACTAAAAACCATGGAAGATATTTTTTCAAAACAGAAGTATGACCATTTTTAACAAGATGCAGCTTAGAAAAGCATAGCCATAATCACAAGAGGTAGAGCCACAAAACAGCCTTCATGTTTAAATAAAGGCCTTCACCCTTCTTATCAGCAAGCCTGTGCACACTCTTGTTCCAGACTCTGCACACAATTTATCTTTTCTAGAAGGGGAAAGAGTTTCTGTGGGAAGTGGTGTTAAAAGACTGGCACACTTCATCAGTATGCAACAATTAAAGAAATAGCACTATTTTTAGTTTCAGTGAGATGTTTAGTTCATTCAGTGGAACTTCTAACTGCTCTAATCACCATGTCAACTTCTTGTTATGGACAACATTTCTGATCATCAGAAAACTAACATGAGCTTAAAATATGTAAGTCATAGAATCAGAGTGGTTTGGGTTGGAAGAGACCTTTAAAGCCAGGAGGGTTCTATGGTTCTGTGACAGAGAGGCCACCAACTAGGCCAGGTTAATCAAAGCCCCATGCATCCTGCTCTTTGATAACAACAGTGATGAGAAAGAGCTGGATTCCCTGAGGAAAAGAAAACCAAAAGCAAAGAAATATTTACCATGCAACAAAAAATGCCTGTACAAGCACTAGAAAATTGCAATCTGGAATGACTTTATTTTTTTGTCTTCCAAAAATGCATGAAGTATTTGTGTACCAAATCTGTGTACCAAGATCACAGCAAAAGTTTCATACAAGGTCATAAACCAATTATTTATAACACACAAATTCAGAACTGTATTTACCATAGGATAGCAAAAGCACATTTGGGAAAAAAAGATGAAGTGTGCTGAATTAGGAAAGTCTATTTATAATTCTAATTTGTAAGAACAGTCCTGGAAATTCAATACCACTAATTTTTAAATGTAAAAATTGTGAGAAGAGAAACAATAAAAATAGCCATCTTAGCATCTGCAATATTTTATAAGGCCAGCTCTATGTAGCACCATTCTGAATTGTCCTCATCTGTCATTTAATACCTGCGTATTCTAAGCTACACAGTTTACCCCACTGGAAACTAAGAACCTATGGACTGCCTTTCCACTCTTTATTTCTACCATTTTCTTACAGCCTTTGAATACATTGATTGAACAAAGACATTAACATAGCTATGTTTCAAGTATTACACAGCCATAGGGACTATTTGCTAGTTATATAAAATAAGGTCAAAAACAAAAACAAATAAGAGCTGTGATGTTTTTTGACTCAACACAGAATGGCTTCTGACTCAACTTTTGACACACTTTCTCTGCCTAGACTACTTTTTTGGTTAGGTTTTTTTTTGTTTGTTTGTTGGTTGCTTGGCAGGTTTTTTGGGGCTTTTTTGTTTGTTTGTTTTTACTTTATATTTTTATTCTTCATTTTAGCAGGTCAGACAATATCATCTTGGATAGCCTCAGGGGCCTTTGAGCAATCAATGGATGCACAGAGTGCAAAGGTTGAAAAAGCAACTGCAGGTGCAAACTATGCTATCTCTGATCACATATGGTGCACTGTAATCATCCATTTCTTAAGGCTTCAAAAACTCCAAGATGACCTTGTGCTTTATAAATCATGCCACTTTTACAGAACTATGCCCTCCAGCTATTAACTGAATTGTTTTGCATAAACATGCATCAAATCTTATTCTTCCTTTTCAAGCTTCCAAAGGGCATAGCTTACTCCAGAAGGAAAAGAAGCTAAGAGAAACTTGGAAGACAGTTTAAAAGGCCCCAAACACCCAGTTACTGTATTCTAGCTAGTCAAACCCCACAAAAATCAATGCTTATTCTCAGGACTCATCCCTCTTAAAACAGTTTCTGACATTATTTAAATTCAGAGTAAGTTTTGTAAGAACATTCAGCTTATAAATACATTAAAAAAAGATGGGTTTTCATTAATAATCTTGTTTAATTTAAAAAAGCACAGGAAAATGGTTTAAGGATGACCTTCAGGTAAACAAAGAGAAGTATTTTTTGGTTACTATCAGTGCAGGGAAGTCAATGTATTAAGCTCATAAGGAGGCTCAAGACTTGCATCCATTTAGATACTCATGGAAACCTCGTTCCTTAAGCCTTCCTGCCCGTATCTGTAAATGACCAAAGTTACTAAGAAACTAACTTAGATGTAGGTATGCACCTTAATGCATACCTCTTTAGCTGCATTAAGCAGGGGTGGACTAGGTTAATCCATAATTTCAGAATAGAGATGTTGACTTTTTCTCACTTGTTGGTATATGCACTCAGACCACATAAATTTCCAGACATGACACAAAGGAAATATCATCATCTCCTACCCTGTGATTCTAACCTGATAGTGGAACAAGGCATGGACTCTGCAGTGTTAATGCAAAGACCTTTATTGGTTTCAAGCACTTATATTTGTACTTTCAAAGCTGTGATAAGATGTTCCACTTGATGCTTATTGGCAACATGTTATGGTGTGTGAGTGTGAGCTGAGCATGCTGTGGTTACATTGCATACACAAACAAGATGAGGTGTTCCATCTTCTTGGATGCAGTTCATGCCATGTGATCAGCTTCAAAGTTGTTGCTGCACCAGCTTTAGCCAATCAGCTGTGCTGTTCATGTCATTTAACTCATTCTGCTCCTCAACAGTGACCAGTGTCCAGGATGTGCAGATCAGGGTGCATGTACTTATGTCTGTCCTGAGGCTTAGAATCCATACTTCACCTATGCTTTTTCTCATTTTTTTTTCCCAAACACCAAGCTATGGAGTACCTTAAACAAGGGGTGAAGGCATGTGCCACTAAGGGAGATATTCTATTACTCTGATACAATAAGCTCTTGTCAATCTAGCCATTACATATTCTTGGAAATTCCCCCCATAGTATTTGTTTACATGGCATTTTGCAGGCAGGCACATGAAAATTCCACCCAAACAGAGCCAGCAGGACATGTGCCAGCTCTGAATGAAAAGCCACACTGTGCATTTAGCACATTATTGAGCCTCAAATGATAAACTCCACTCAGCAGTAAGCAACTTTAAATCTTGGCATTATTTAACTTTTTACTATTTAACTACAAAAAAACCCCAAGGATGGGGTTTTTTGTAGTTAAATATATCTTGCAGTATATTAAATAGCAAGATTAAGAATTTTCCTCTATAACACTACCCCAGAACTTATGCTGATGCTAGTAATAGAAGACTAGCTTTTATTTTGTATCCATATCTGTGAGAGGTAAACACACACCTTGACAATTTTTCGGGTTTTTGTAAGACAGTAATGCAATCTGAGACCTTGGGAGGAGCAACCTCTGCAGGCAAACAGGCCATATTTAATGTTCCAGTCAAAATGATCTAGCAGTTTCTGAGGCAAAAAAAAAAGGTTAGAAAAAAAATTGAGAGCTTAAAAAAAAACACGATCTTAGTGAAAATACTCATCTTAGACTTCCCTGTTCCCTCACCAACTAGATTTATGAAAACCACTGTCAAAACATCCAAGATACACATAGAGGACAGCAACCTATTATTGCTGCCAATTTCTTGCTTACTTCAAAGCGCTTGCTTTGATGGGCCGAAAATTTCAGTCTATTTTGAATTAAAAAAGCATCTTGGAGAAAGCAGTATGATTTTCAAAGTCAGTAATTCAGGAGTAATAGACATACGAGACTAAGACCTACTTATGCAGCATTCATTCAGCCACCTGTTTATGTATGCTCAGGTCAGATCTAATAGGGAAGCGAGCTGAAAGGACATAGCTCTTCTACAAAGGCACTTCGCAAAGCCAAGACTAATAATATTCTCTGCAAAATTACTGCCATTTAGAAAGTTACCTAAAACCATCCTGTCCAGCTTCAGATCAGAATTAACAATAATTTGTGCATGCTTTTGAAATTCTCAGTTTTCTTATTTGAAAAATAAGTTTCAGTTCACAAAGCAATTAAACACACACTTAGAACCAAATCCCAAATCGTCAGTCCAACATTCCTCTCACAACAGTGTAACATTTTGTATATATTTTAGCAGCAGGACAGTCATTAAAATTTCTGCTCACTGTTGGGAGCCTGAACCTTGCCCAGGAGTCCTTCTAGATCAAGGCAGGTTGGGGTTGTGAACAAGCCACAAGCACAAGTGATGTTCAATGCTGTTTGTGCTTGTATTAGTAAGAGAGGAGGCTGAATCTGAGCAAAACCTCAGGGCAAGTTTAGTATTACATGTATCATTTTATATCCAAGGCAGAATTTGGGAGGACTGAGTGTCAGCCTTGACGTGAAGCATGAAAGTCTCCACCAAATGAAAGGAAAAAATCCTTTAGGAGTTCATCTAAGTTAACGTTGTAACTATGGAGTTAATCCTGAGGTTGGGTAAATAGCTATTTACTTACTTGTCTAACATTTTCTTGTGTAAATGTTGATTCCAGCCTAAGAGACTAAACACCACCGCATTCCTTTCCTGTGAACGTGGCAATTCCTTAAACTGAGGGAAGTAACAGCATTTCAACAGGGAGAGCCTGAACCTCAGGACACTCCCTATGAGTCTGCAATCCTCCCTCCCTTCATCTGTCCATGATGTTATGTTGCATACTTTAATGATCACAAAACAATTTTTCATTAATGACCTCTCCCCCAATCTGTATGTTTGAGACTTGGAGGGTGAATCAAGGCTGCACATGAAGTACAAAAGGCTGTCTTCTGAAAGCACTCTGCTTGGCCAAAAACACTGGGAAAAATATTTTAACAAAGCCAGAACTGCAGAAAGAAGAGTCTGGTTTCATACTCAAGTCTGATAAGTGATAATCTGGAGCATTTTTCACTCAACCAGTATCTGCATAACACTTTTCATTTTGGAAGCATTGTATATATACAAATGCATTGTATAGCATTTTAGTAAATGCTATACAGTGCCATACAATGCTACAAGGGAGATAAGAAAGAAAGAAAGAAAGAAACAAAAAATAAAAACCAGAAAAAAATTATTCCAACAATTTGGAAACTGGACACCCAAACTGAGTTATAGCATTGAATTGCAAGACTAAGTTCTGATCTATTAAATTGTGAAATATGGGATCTATTAACCTATTTAAAGTGTTTTGAAAATATTAGAAACTCTTGACTATTATTTGAGAATGCTTAGATACCATTGTGTCAATTTCCTTAAGAAACGATCAGAAAGTTAATGAAACAATTTGCTTAGCATAACTTTTAAAAGCACAGGGAATATGGTCAGGTTTAGATGCTGATTTGCTTGTTACTTCATCAACAGTTATAGTATCAGAAGCTGCAGAGCTAATAAAGCTACAGAATGTATTTGGCCCTATGTGAAAAATACATTGCATTAAGGACCTGTTTAAAAATGCTGAGGTTTTTTAACAACAGAAGCCAGAATTCCAAACAGTTTTCCTGCTAGCACTGTCATCCTGGGTAGTAATTATTAAATTTAAAAAGCAGAAAAACAACAATAATTCTGTGGAATTATTATTATTTTTTTTATACATTACTATTTTTATACCTTATTATTTTTATACTGTCATCAACAAATAAAGTGTTAGAGGAAGAGGCCATTTTCTGCTAATTTGTGCAAAGCTTTTGAATCTCTCATATATCTAATATGCCCTTTGTTGTCTTAAACACAAAAAATTACATTTACATTTTTCCATCTTTAGAACTCCATTAATGAAATAGCTCACACTAAGAAAATAATAGTCATAGGCCTGTTATCTTCTCAGGTTTCACAGGAGAAGTCTTTACAATTTTTTAAAATGTAAAACTGTTTAGAAAGTTAATGTCTCATAGAAGGACCTCAGCAGTTTGCATTAAAACTCATTTCTCAGGACAGAAAGTACATTCCTTCTTTGTGGTCTGTAAAATATGAATAACTTTATTACAAAAGTTAACAATTAATTACTAGGTCAAATAAAGATGTTATTCTTTTTTCCTCTTTCTTTGTTATAAACTGCCTTCAGCCGATACTGGTTTGACCACAAGGCTTCAGGCTACATGTGATCCAAAATCATTGCAAAACACTGAACAATTAGCGATTTTTCTCCTCTTCACAGACAAATTGCAGATTTCCTACATGGATTAATCTTAAAATTAGCCATTTTATTTCTTCTCCTGCTTACTTGACACTTCATACCTTCCTTGATTTTTTTATTGCTGGAGTCCTCAGTGAGAAAATTATTGCACACATTTTTTAAAAAGGTGAATGGGATCCTGGAAACTACTGACTTGACAGCCATACCTTGCCACTGTTTCTCTCTCTATATTGGAGAGAAATGGATTTGATGGGTGGACAGTTAGATGGACAAACTGGATGGTGACCTGCAGAGAATATTGGTCCACAGCCCAGATGAGGATCAGTGGGACTGGTGTCCCCCAGGGGTCTACATTGGGACCGCTACTATTTGATATCTTTACTAATGACATAGATGAAGAGACTAAGTGCAGTCTCAGCAAGTTTGGAAATGACACCAACCTGAGTGGTGTGACTGCCACACCTGAGTGAGGGGATTTCATCCAGAGGGACCTGGATAAGCTTAAGGAATGGATCCCCATGAACCTCAGGAAGTTCAACAAGACCAAGCACTGCAAGGTTTTTCATCTGGGTTGGGGCAACCCTCAGTATCAATACAGGCTGGGGGATGATCAGAATGATTGTTTACTTGGGTTGAAGTACAGGTTAGTTCTGCAATTCTGTTGGTGTAAGAAACTAGTACAAAGGATCCCTGACTAAGGTATCATCTCTCAATTTTGCATGCTTTGATAATCACTTTTAATCACAGGACTGTGTTTTATCTTTAGATGTCTGTTCAAGGAGGTAAATATCTGGCTAATAGGGTTATAATGAACTCAATTTTTTTTCCCTCACCTTCCTCAAAAGCTACGTATCTAAGTCAGTGGCCTGTCTCCCTTCCTCAAGGTTTAAGAAGGAAACATTGTAAACAAGGAGATGTAATTTCCAATTCTGAATGTAGAAAGCTGTGCTTAAGTAAGTGCTCCTTAAACAGTAGCTTTTGACATGTTGGCAACATCAATAACATTTCTGATTTAGCTTATGGTGAGCAGTTCTAAAATATATGATAGTTTGATAATTTGATAATTAATAGTATGATAGAAAGATAATTTACATGTGTCTAGTTCCAAAATATGCCTATTATACAAAGTAGTATGTTACAGAAATATTCATCTTGGTTCAAGGTAAACAAAAAGCGCAACACAGTATCTGCATGTATGAGTTGAAAGGTAAAGATAAATAAAATCAAAATAATTTGATCAAATTTTAGTCTCATTTACAAGCTGAGTAATAATATTGCTACTTCTTGGTACTTTTCCTTAGCATATCTGCAGAGCTTGTTTCTCCCTAAACTAGAAGCTGAAGATAAAAAGACACAAGGCTAGCCCAGATTTACAGAAATTAAATCCCGCCTAAATTTTTGTTACATGTTTCTTATTAGCTGCCTACCAAGGCCACAGTTGTTGATCAAAGGCCGTTAAAAACCCCATTACAGGCTCGTAGATGGAACACTGAAGTAGAACATTTGATAGACCTGTAATCATTTAGGTGGAGGCCCAATTAATCTGTTCCCAGGAATCACATTCAAACAGATTTCATCTTGCCACCTTTATATGAGACTGTACCTGAAGACACACCTTTGTCTAATTTTCACAGCTCTGAAATAAAAATTTTATTTCCAATTTAAACTAAAGAAACTATCAGAAGTTTGTTAAGAATGCAGATGTCCCCTTCATTAGGAATGCTCCAGGAACGTCTTGTTTTTCGCTCTGCCATATCTGATAATGAAAAGTTGTATCAAACACCCTATGACACTACTCCTTACATACAAGGTCCTCCCCTGCCACTTAATTTTTTCAGGAAGGACCAGATAAGATTATTCTTTAGGAGCCCTTGATCTGGCCTCTTGTATGCAAATGGGCATTGAGTGATCTGCTGGCCCCTCTGATGGGCAAGGCAGCCTCCCCTTCCTGCCATTGTCTCTTCTGAGCTCCTTTTTGGTGTTTTGTCACATAGCCTGCCACTTGGATTTAGAAATAAAGGAATAGGAAAATAATTGGAAAATATATTAGTTTTTAAGGATGCTCTTCAAATGTAAGGTATCTAGAAAATTACTGCCTATAACTTAAGCATCCTTACAGTCTCAAGCTGTAATGATGCTGATAGTTACAAAAGCACAGTTGGAAAACAAGAAGTAAAGTGAAGATAAAGTAGTACTTAAAAAATGAAGATACATCTGGGTTTGCACCTTTCTTTTTCTTCTGTCATACTGTGTCTGCTTTGCTCAGCTGATCTTAGAAGGCTTACATTTTGATCACATTCTGAGCTGTGTTTTTCCTGGGCATGTCTTAGCTTCATCTTTTCAGAAAGTTTCTGGCAATTTCAATATCACACAGCGACAGATATGTGATGATAAGTAGCATTAGATGGGAAAAGTATGCATTCTGAGTATGGGTTTCAAGTGAAACCTCACTTGGACAATCTGAGAGTCTGATTAGAGCTGTGTTTAATTTGTTTTATAGATCTCACAAGTACTGGCACGAAGAGTAGGGACCTCAACTTCTACTGCTTTTAGAATAAGACAGAGTTTAGTAGCACACTATAAATTCAGTAAGTATAACACCAAAGGATTTCTGGCTTCATCTTAGTAGAGAAGCCAATTAACACATTATAAACATGCAAAGAGGGAAATCTCACTTTACTGTCTTTGATCTAAAATTCCCTGGGATAAGGAAGAGAAGACACAATTGTGCTTTTCTAACTAACATAGCATAAGTTTGACCACTAGCAATGTCTTTTTATTAAGATTACTAGATTTCTCTTTTATAAAACCCTGTTTCTCAAGTGATCACCAACTCAGCAAGCCAGCAACTTTAGACATTTCACAGTTTTTTTACCATCTGGGCTTGCAGCATCTACAATTCTTTGAACACTGAGAATACAACAACTGTGATTAAACCTAGCAACATTTAAACTACTGCTCTTTCAATTTATTAACAGCTCTTTAAAAAAAAAATAGGACTGTGTGAAAGCAGAGTATTAATTGAGTTTCTACTTCTCTGTCTGTCCCAACAGGGCCCGAAATAGCAAATCACACAAGTGGAGCATCTAACGCTCCTAGAATAACAAAGTTTAGTGATGACCATTAAAATTGCCTCTTAATGTGCACACTTGCCACAGCACTGTTTGATTTCAAAGCAAAGGCTCAGTCAGAATGACTCAGTTTTCTGAAAGCACCATCAAACCTGCTTAGTCAGGCCAAGTCTCTGCTTATTCCTGCTCTGCTAATGTCTGCATGATCTACAACCTCTGAAAGGCAGATATTCACCTAATTACCAGATACCAAACACTTGCTGCCTCTCAGAGTGATGTGAGATGCCTCTAGAATGTGTGATGCCTCTATCAGTGATGAGACCTGTTTGTCAACCTGCAAAGAACACCAGTAAAACTGCATTAACTGCCTGAAAACCAAGACTATCTCTAAGTCATTGTAGCCCCAAAGGAGTTATTTGCTTAAAGTTTGGCAGCACTGAAATTCTTCTGACTTCAGGGTCAGTTATGGGCTCCCAGTATTATGGGATCAGAACAAGCCTATTTGACTGCCTGTTTGTTTTAATCATGGGGTAAGAGATTAACTGTTAAAATTATATACATAATATTAAAATTATTAAATACATAGATATAAATAGAGAGAGAAAGCATAAATTATAGGACTCCACAACAGAATGGACAGCCTGGGATCTGCTTTTGTATCTTCCTTATTTTTCTCATACTAATTTATTGAATAAAACAGAATGTCTAGAATTGACTAAATGTGATCACTTGCTCCATGCAAATCCCCATAACCTAAATGGGCTTGCTTTTCCCAGCTCCAAATCAGGCATCTCCTGTGAAATCCAGGCATCTGTATGGACCACTTTATCACTTCAAGAAATCAGCTCACAATAACAACACAAAGACTTCTTGAAAAACTTTTGGGAGCAACTTTCTCTTCACTAGAACTGTATGCTCAAACCTCAAGTTGCAGGTACATCATCAAGAGTTTTAGCTTTCCTTTAGACAGAATTTCTCCAACAGCAATGCCAGAAACACCCTTCCAAACCTCAAAGGAAACATCAAAGAACACATCAACAACCTCCCTGACCTCCCCCTCAGAAGCCTCCCAGAAGAGACAGGCGCCCAAAGGCAGTTTTGAGAGGAAATGGAAGAGTGTGAATAAACCCAGTTTACAGCCTGACAGCTACTTTTATCAGTTTTAGAAAGTGCCTGAGGTTACTTAGGACAAAAGTTTCTCAAAACTCTCAGCAAAAAGTTCACAAATCGTTTCCAAACTTTTTCAAACCTGTCTATATTTCTGGTGTCCAGCTGGATTGTGACTGATGTTCTACTTTTGTTGCACAAGAATTTTGGAGTCTCTAATTTGCAAATGTGCAAATACTTGACTCTGTTTGTGTGCAGTCCTATGTGTATATGGCCTTTTAGAAAGCTGCAATGACAGAACCAAACTAGGCAGCAACACATCAGAGAGATGATTGGAGTACAACATCTGAAGAGTTTGTAAATTAATCAGGGGGCTGCACCTCACTGTATCATCAGTTCACTTCCCATATGCTTTTTGGCTTAGCCACAAAATTAGTATCTCAGAACTTCATTAAACAGGAACAGCAGTTTTGTTCCAAAACTCTTCCAGTCAATTTCATCCATGCATCGGTTTAGCAAGTGCATTCCCTCTTTTCTGTGGTATCACTGCCCTGTGTCCGTCTCTGCTGGCTTCTGTACATAAGGAATATGGCACAAGAGTGAGAATTATGGCTTGCCTCAAGCAAGTTCTTAAATAATGTAAAAGAGGGTATGCTGTGGGTTACACAGAACAGAAAAATGAGCTCAATATTGACAGAGACATCCTAAACCTTTATTAGGGTTGAGGTTTGTTTTTTTCTTTGAGAGAAAGTAAAATCCAGAGGTGAACATGACAACAGAAAGGAAAAAACTCAGTCCAGCTATAGGAACAGGCAGTCAAGTTTGTGATGAAGTCTAAACTCATTGATTTAACTTTGAGAAATATCAGGAAGCTCAAAGCCCAGGATAGGTAAATGAGCATTTAAAATGAGCTCATTCTGAGATGAGTAGTTCTGTTAAGAAGTATTTGTAAAAATATATATTTATTTTATACTGACCAGAAAGCAATGTAAATGCATCTTGTGACACTGCATTGATTCCTGCTAAGCAACAGGAAAATTGTAACTAATCTGAAGAGAGGAGAATTTTTAAATGAATGTAGAAATATATAATGCATATAATTTGGCACTTGATTCCACGTACCAATGGAATGAGGCACTTGTAGCTTTTAAGATTTAAATAGGACTGCTAATGGCCAGTTTGCAAAAAAGAGGTTATAGGTAACTTTGTCATAAAATCACTCCCAAGCTGCTTTCCAAAAAAAATTTTAGAAACATTTTAACAGAAAAATATACCTGTGAAAAGGCAGCATGCAATATTGCTGGAAGTTCCCAGAGGTTATGTATAACATGGATGCATAGCTCATGCAACTATCAGTGAATAAATAACTTTGTGCTTTGATATGCATTTACATATGATCATTTACACATGATCTTGGGAGATTCTTTCTGAAGCATTAACTGGGTATTAACTGATTTCTGTTAAATGTGTCAAGGTACAATAAAGAACAGAGTGAGGTTTAACTGAAATGATTTTAATATTTTTGTACTGTCAATAAACTGCAATTGAATGTTAGCTATGCAGTGTATGGTGAAAAAATTTATTTCAAAGTTGTTTCCAAAGAATGTTTTGTGAGTGTTTTTCCTAATGCATGTATATATTTTCAAAGCAGACTGCTAAGAGCTTTTAGACACTGACTTGTAATTTTAGTTCTAAGTCAGAAAAGCTGATGTGCTTATTTTTTTTTTAATTGGAACTGAAATTCCAACATATTCTTCAAACCTCCTCACTCTAGAGTTTCTTCAACAGATGCCTATTAGAAAATATATTCAGACTGGAACCTCATATAGGTTTCTTCTTAAACAGAAGAAAAAGGAGACCAAATGCTTTGAGAAAGATCTCTATCAGTTTATAATGAACAACACCAAAGAAATTTCAGTTCTTATCTAACATATTTACATACAAGCCGCTAAGATGTATTACCTTGTGTTGAGTTTTCAGACCTAGCTGTTTGTTAACAATTTTGGATGAATTACAGGAGTACCAGATACCATCATATCAGCACAGTACTTCATCAAATACTGACATGTGAAAATGGGTCAGATTATCCACCCAGAAAAATCATTCTTTTCCTTGTATGTTTACTTCAACTGTTATGTACTTATATGGAATTGTTATTTAATCATATTATTGCCAAACTGGCTATAACATAATTCACCTAGCACTGACCAACTACAGAACAAAAATTAAACAAACATTTTGCTGTTGTTAATTTTTTTTTTCTATGGGTCTGAGCTTCTGAAGCCAGCAGGTCACTTGGATTGTATATACAATGTTGACAATTGCATTCCTTATATCTACAAAATACAACACACCCCACTGTTTTCCAAAATAGCTTTAAAAACAATTACAATTACAGCCCAGACATTTTCAAACACAGCAGGCTATTGGCTTAGGCAGTGATGGAAACCCTAAAAAGAAGATAAATATTTTGAAATGCACTGTAAATCAAATTTGTGCACTGGACTAAGAATGGATTATCTGCCTCTAAATAGCAAAAGATGTTTTAGCTTGAGGGGTTTTTTCCATGCTTATTTACTAGAAATGATTTTAAATTGTGTCTGTGTGATTTATTTCCTTTTTTTTCTCAAGATTTTTAACAGCTGATTTGTAATAAATGCTCTACTATAATTAGTTCTACATACTTTACTCATTACATTTACTGATGCACAAGAATCCACTGTTTCTCAACCTTTTAATAAAAAGTACATTTTTCAGCTTAAGAACAGATTTGGAACAACACTCTGTTGGCCTAAACTGCTTTGCAAGTATTTATAGCAGATGTATCTAGAGTCTCAACTGGGCAAATTTTGATGATGTTTTTGATGCCTCTGACAACAGAGGCATTGATTAAGAACGAGATCTTGAGGAAGATTATTATATTGTGATCTACTATCTTTTGGTACTGTGTTACCAAGACAAAATTAGCCACTTTTTCTAACCTTCATTCCAGAAAGTATCTGGGAGGGGGAAAAAAAAGGCAGCCCAAATGGAAGCCAAAGGCACTGGTTTTGTGTATGTCCACTCCAACCTGGTTATGAATGATCAGTTTTCTGACTTTGAGCCAGATTCACCTCCTGTGGCACAGCAAGACTATTGCAGGGCAAAGACAGTGCTGCCTGTGTACCTTCTGAGGAATCCTTCAGCAGAGCACAAGCTCAGGTCCACTGTCTTGAAAAAAGCTACGTCAGTAAGATAGGATGATGCTAGATTGATGTTGATGGTTTACTAATTAGCACAGAGCTGGAATTGCAGCCTTCCTTTGCCTAGCAGATCACAAAGACAGCATGAGAAGTTTACCCTGGACTTTCAGAGTTTCCAGCTGGAAGACAATCCCTTGGAATGACCCAGAAGGAAGCAGCATTTTCCTAAGTCAGGTCATTATTTTTATTAAATGGGAGTGAAAGCCTAAAGTTTTACAAAATTTGCCTTCACAGAGAAAGATGCCTATCACTTTCTTATAAGTATCATGAATATTTTGTTCTTAATCAGAATGGGGTATTATCCTGTTAGCCCTTGTAATATGTTAAAGTATTTGTGTTTTCTAGTGAAAGACTTCAGTTGCATAAATCCAGCTGTTGAGTTTCCTACCTTTCCTTCTTCCCCTTAGAAAGTGATTTTCTGGCTTTTCACAGTATATAGAGCAGGAAAATATGAAACAAGCAAATCATAAGACTGGGAAAAAAAATAATAAGAGAATGGTAATTCAGAAGTTTGATTTTGGTTTGGTGGTTTCTTTCTCACAGACAGTTGCATGATTTTTTCTAAATCCTGGCTCAAGTGTTTTTTGCAGTAGGGCTGATCATTCATCTTCCAGCCCCTTTCAAACTTCTCTGCATTATATCCAGATAACAATGGGCCATACCTCCAAAACCAGCATGAACTCAATCAAAACAAAGATAAACATATATTGTTGAATGATATATATGTATAATAAGGAAAACATAATATACATGGTATAATAAGGAAAACATAAGCAAAATCAAGGTGAGACTTCACATGCAACCACAAGGCTCTGCTGCACAACTCTGGACACCCTATGCAAGGTCACTGCTTTTGTAATCAAGTTTCTCAAGCCAGACAGAGGAATTATCAAAATTTCAGTCCAAAGTTACCAAAATATGTCACTTCACTCTTTTATTTTTAAAGGACATTCAAGGTTCATTGTTTTGAAGTCTGTAAGTGTCATACTCTTAATGAGCAACATATCCCTTGGCAGCCCTTCACTATCTTGATTACCAGCTGGGACTCAACACACCCTGTAAGCATTCGTTCATCAGTTCAGCAGAATTACTCAGGACCCAGTGAGCATCTGGCATTCAAGAATGCAGCTGTCTTTGTGGCAGGCAAATTTACAGACATGATTTTTGCAACTGCTACTTTTTGTGCTCATTTGCAGTTCACTCATCTGCTAAATACAGCATGGCCAATTAAAACAGGTTATCCAAAGTGGTATAGAGTTCTGCTCACTGCTGTAACTCACTGAGAGACTCATAGCTTCTTTTGTTATTAGTATATATAGCATTCAGGAGTTCACCAAAGGGATTAAAATGACCCTATCTCTGCAGGCTCTGCAAGGACTCTCCACTCTCCACCCTGAAGACTGAGCTTCTGCAAGGATCGTCTCTGATCTCAAGGTGTTTCTGCATCTACCCACAGAAGCCATGTTCCTCTCCTCTGCAGGGGTACCTCTGGCTGGGACCTGTGGTCTTGACCTTTTTACCCAACTCTTGCTTCAGGATCCCCTTGCTGAGATTCCCTCAGCTCCTTACACATACATCCCCCAGCCCCATCTCATGGCCTCACTCTTTCTTTCTGGTCCTGGCCCCTCCACAGCTTTCCCAAACTAGCAGCCTCCACATAGCTCCCCCAAAACCACTGTCACTGGTCTTCCACCTCAGCACAAGCCATCCTGTGCCCGTGCAGAGCGCTCTCCCTTTGGAGCTGTCACGGCTGCTCACTGGGGCAGCCCTTCACCTCTCCAGCTGAGAGGCAGCTGTTGTGAGCTGCAGGCTCTGTGTTTGCAGCCCGGCCCAAGAGAGAGGCTGAACCATGTTCTCGGCCTCGCTTTGGGGGCCAGCTGCTCACAGGGCAGACTCACCGCAGCTCAGAGCTCAGTAGCTCTCCACACCAACATGGTTGACTAGGGATTGCTGGCTGCCATGGCAGAACTGCACATTCCAGCATTCCACACCCACCCTGGCTGCAGTTTGGAACAGCCACAAGCCACAGCTGAGCCCCAAGAGAGGGCTGAGGCACACCTGCTTCTGTAGACCTAGAGGTGGCTGCTGGCCAAATTTGAAAAATGCTCTGGAACCCTGTCCCCAGCAAGAAAGCCAGGTGACAAAAAGACCTCATTCCATGTGAACCAATTTTATGCAGTGCTGGTCCAAGGCACCTGTGATACCTGATGCCACAGCCATCCACTGAGTATCTGTATCTGCTGAGTATATGCCCATGCTGCAGATGAGCAGGCAGCAAGCCTGTGGCACCAGAAACCTGCTTTGCTCATACCGGGGAAAAAAAGGCCACATAGCAGTTTTCCAGCTAGAGGAGAAGAGAGTGAGGGGACACATCTACAGCCATGAGACCAAGGCCTCAAACCCATAATTCTTAGTCTTCCTCTCATTAAAATTTGTGATCATCGCAACTGCAAGAAGTGAGAAAAAAAAGCGTAGCAAATCTGCAAATCCGGGAGGGGGATGCTTCACAGAATGGTGCTTTCCTTAGATGGATTAGGATAACAGAGTTAAAAAGCCCCAAACCCTCCATGGAAATAGAATTCAGGTCATTTGTCTTCAGCTTTAAAAACATTTAATAGTGCAGTGAGCAACCAGTGCTGATCCAGCTCTTAAACCTCACTGAAAATCAAAATGGAATATTCTTAAGTTGCGTTTTCTTTTTGAAAAGCTTGTATAGAATGCAGTTTAATATCTTTTCCTCTTTTAATAATTTAGGCTGTTCTGCACTTTATTTCACAAGGACTCTGAGCAAGTTATAGTTAATTGATACATGTAATTATAGCCATCATACCTTCCCTTCTCTCTAGAAAATCAGTTACAAGCCCTATCCTTGACAAAATGCTTTTGAAGAATAATACATCTGAAGTCAAATGTTCTTGCAAATTGACAGGACAGTTTCAACAATGTAACCTTATCTTAGGTAAATAAACTTCCAAGGAAACTTTGAGCCAGAAAGGCCAAATGAGATGTTTGAGATTCTTTTTTGCTGCTGAAGATCTTGTTTTGATAGTGCATTTCAATACAAAGACTACATGTGAAAAAGAATCTGAGACTAAAAGAGAGGCTTGGTTCCTCCTCTTTGTATTTGCTCCTAACTCAGTATTTTTCATAATAGGAAAAAAGTTTATTACAGCGGTAGAAAAAATATTATTTTTACTTGAACTACCGTTTGAAAAAGAATTAATGCATTTTTGATTTTTTCTTTAAATTCTGATTTAAATTTTATATTTGTTTTTACACTTCAATAAATAACTCACAAAACCAGCCTAAAATGAGCATTTTAACAAAAAAACTGCATTAAATTACAGATATGAAAAATCCCAATAACATTCACATTAAAGTATCTGATCAAAGACAGCAGTACTGTACACCAAATATGACATGCATAGATGTGTAAAAGCTGTGAGAAAGAGGAGAAAATAGCCACCAGGGGAGATGATGGAGGGAAGAGATATCCTGTACCAGTGTGTGGATTCTGAGGAGTGGAGTCTGAGAAATGAAAGAGTGTCCTGGAAATGGATTGTAAACTTTTCAACCACATATTGTCATTCATACACAAGATCCTGCCCCTATTTCTGGTCAGTATTCAAAGATGTTAGAAGGCAGTGACCCTACTAAGCACACTGCACTTCTGTAAATTTATTTGCTTAATGAAACATAGTTGACCTCAGAACAAATGCGACAATAATAACTTAAAATGCATTCTCAACTGAAGTTTGTCTTCCGAAATCCCCAGAGTGGGTCTGGGTCTTTTCATAGAGATATAACTGGAAGATATTCGCACATGTCTAGAACTGTTATCTCACAGTTAATTTGGAGAGGAAATGTTACTCAGAAACATTACTCAGCATTGCTTCTCAGGGGTGGTAGATTCTATGCAGAAGAGTGATCTTCCTTGCAAAAAATAAATAATATTGCAAGATGGGTTTTTCAAACAATGTGAGCGATAATTTTGCTGTAAACACTGCATGAATATGCGCATTTGTAGACTTTGATGTCAAGGTGGGGTTGGGGAGAAGAATAAACAAGTATACTTGTCTTGATGCAGATGAAGAAATCCAATTTCCAAAATCCACAGCTTATTCCTTATCAGCCAGGCCAAATCTCATCTCTCTGTGTGGTCATAGCAACTGAAGCTTGGAGCACTCACTGGCTGAGTCTTCACTTCCAGCTTCCAAAACACTTCCTTTTCTATCTCAAGCTGTGATCTGATAAATTTATTTCCAACAGGATTACTAACGAAGTGAGATTATGTATTTACTGATCTTGATAGATCTACTCTGAAAAGGCCTTCCTGTTTGTAGAAATTTAAATTTCCAATCCTTAATGAAGAAATACATGTTATCTTTTCCAGGACAGATTTCAGTAATTTTCTGATGGGCAGCTACATGACATCATAACATAAACTGTGTCCTGTAGCCTGTCCAGCTCAATGAAAATGTCAGTCCCATGCAGAAACAGAAGAAAATAAATGGCATGTGGTGCTTAGGTGGTATGCCAGTTTAAGGGATGCAGTATCCTTAAATGTACAGCACCCCACATTTTGAGTGGCTTATTTCCCTAAACTGGACATGTACGTCCACTTTATACATTGGGAAATGACCAATTCATTAGTTTTGTAGTGAACCTTGTTCCATGGCTGATTGAGCCCTTAGAAATTTGTTTAGGGTTTTATCCTGATTACTGCATGGAAATGCTCTTACACCATTCTGTCTAGAACTTACATTGGAGGGACCACACAGAAGCAGTCATCTAACCCTTCCACCTAATTGTTCGTGGTGAAGGGAAAACAGCCAGATAGGGTGTCAATTCTTGCAGAATGATAGCCTCAGCTTAGTAATGGCCTTCTGCAAGACTCTTGGATTGATGACTGACTGCCTCCAGATAAGGCTCACAGGACTCATCCAAAGTCCATTGCAGTAAACCTCCACAGAAGGGGACCCAGAAGAGTCCTGGGTCTTAGTTCCAAGGAACAATAAAGAAATAATAAAGAAGTCAGGAGAATAATGAAAATCTCTTCAGAATTCTGCAGAGGATATGTAAAAATGCTTCTTGTACATCAGAGAGCTTCAGATAGAATAGCAAGTATCCTCAAGAAGGAACAGTATAGAAAGGGAAGTCAGGGAAAGGAAAAGGCAGTATCTCAGGTAAAAATAGTGTGAATTTCCTCAAGAAATAAACTGAAAAACTGTAACAGAGAATTATGATAGTAGGATTTTCCCCAGAATCAAATTCTGGTGAAAAAATGCATTTTAAAAAGACTGGAGGGAATATTTTGTGTCAGGAGCTCTACAGTCACTGTGGGTTATGTCAGATTTAAGGCAGCAGGAGAAAAGGAGGGAGAAATGCCTCTGTTTCAGTGCTCTCAGTCTGTCACTATAATACCAGTGGGGAAAAAAGCAACACTACAAACTGAACAATAATAGGAAATCTATCAGATTATAACTAGTGTGAATGTATGGGAAGAAAGTCAGTATCTTTACAATGACAGAGAAAATTGTCATGAAACTGTGTTATTTACTAAGACTACTCCATCTTTAACTTCTTTTCCAAAGGGCAATAAAATTTTGTGATCAAGCACAGATAGAAATACCCATATTTTTAAAACAGGCATTTGGTTTTTGAATCCTTATTTGTAAATAGAATAACAAAGAATAAACAAAATTAATAAATACCTCATCAATACATTTAAGGTTCTCTGTACTTTCTTTAACGTCTTATTCACAAGAATAGAGTGTTTATGTTCATCAAACCAGAAGCTAGATTTTAAACCAGAAATAAGAAATATTTCATAGGACTTGATCAGAGATTTCCATAGTGAGTTATTTACACTGTGCCAGTAAGAAAGAAAGCATCTCTTGGCAACAGTTACCCAAGCACCAAGTCTACTGAAATTACTTTCTTCTTTATATCTAAAAACACCATGGCTTCAGATAAACTTCAGATAAAACCTTAAAAGCTCAATGCAAGAAGGACATTTTATTGTTATTGACTGGCTGTAAACGAAATAATTCCAAGAAGTACAGAATATTTTTGCTGCCATTAATTTCATTCTTGATCTACATCACTGCTTAGGCTAAAATATTACTTAATAATGTACATGACCATATTCTTGATTTTTCCTTTTTGTTCTTTCCTTATTTGCTAATATATGACAAATATTGCTGCTGC
This sequence comes from Melospiza melodia melodia, assembly GCF_035770615.1. Taxonomy (NCBI): domain Eukaryota; kingdom Metazoa; phylum Chordata; class Aves; order Passeriformes; family Passerellidae; genus Melospiza; species Melospiza melodia. Next base: position 35,798,931 of record NC_086226.1, read on the forward strand.
CCAGGACAGGATTCTAGCATTACACAGATGTTGCTTCAAAGAAGACACCTTATATATATTTTGATGCATCGGATGAGGCAAACATTAAGCATATAGAATTCTAGTAACTGTAAGTCAGGGAAGAGACAACTGTACCATGGGTATCAATCTTAAAAGCTGCACTTTTATTTTACTAAATTATCTATGTTAAAAACAAATCTGTGCCTGGTGTGGAATTTCACTGCATCAAGTGTTACAATATTTTTGTTTTTATTACAAGCAGGAGAATGCATGTAGAACAAGTGTTAAGAAACATGACAATAAATTAGAATATAATTTACAAAAGCAAAAATAATAATAAAGTAACAGTGTACCACATTAATACTGAGTATAAAATAATAAGCAACTAATCACAATAATACAAAGGTAATTTCAGTCTGTATTATTAAGGATATCTATGTGACATTCACTCCTTTATAAAGTTCCTAACAAAATGGACTATTTTGGATGTATACACCTTGAAGGATTAATCTTAGATTTTTATTTCTGTTTTGATCTTTATCAGCTGATAGTATTGCTCAGTGGAAGTACTGGCACCAGGTTTCTGCATCTTGTATTTTACTATTTGATTCTAGGTCTGTTATATTTATAGCCTGCACAAAGACTCCTTTTGTCACTATTTAGGAATATAACACTATTTAGCTTAGATTATATAGATGGCTACAGTGTAGCAGCAGCAATGAACTGTGCTGTTGAAACCAATTATTTTTCTTTGAATTAGGTTTCATATTTCAGTCTTAGTGTGTAGTGTTGCTTAGTTTGCAAATCCATATACATTCTGTGTTTTGTTCCCTTTAACAATACAATTCAACCTTGCTCCAGGCAGTTCTTTAAATTCCAGCCTCAGTGCTGTTATATTGCAGAGTAAACATCAGAATCCCCGGTGTTCTAGCACCAGTAAGAGAGCAAAATGTGTCTTTGGAAACATTCCTTACAATTTGCATGTCCTAAGTGAGGTAAAAAAAAAGGGGTTTCTTTTCAATACAGAGAAAACCCTTTTCTCATTAGCTGAAATGACACATTAGCTGATAAAAAAAATCATGCCCTGGAGAAAACTGGACCTTGATACAAAAAGGCCTCATGCTTAGGGAATGTTGTAACAACCCCTTACCCTTTCATCATACTTCTGATCTAACCAGGGCATGTTAGCACCAAGGTGTTCTGTCAAAAGGATACAGGAAGTCAATTCACTTAACTGACAAGCACTATGTACTGCCCTTAATCTCTATGTGCAACTCCCAAAAATTTGGGATGTTTTTATCGACTGGTGTCAGTTTCAACAGGAGTTGTTTACATGGTGATGAGAGCAACAGATAACAAGCATATGTGAATACATGCAAGCCAACTGAAAATTAATTCCACTGGTCACAAGTGTACAGAAGTGGAAATACTGGCAAGAGGTAGCAGATGACAGAATTTGATGGTCATGAGTATAGACATGGGGCTACACAAAGCCCCCTGACAGATTGTCAATATGTTGGGAGAATTTCATAGTATGAGTCCTCTTAACATAATCTATTGTTCCATGTTAATTCACATTAGTAAGTAGTGTGCAACATATTTGGTTTGTTATTGGTAAAATACATTGGTACACTTCAATCTCGTATTTTGAAATTATTTTTCACTGAAAAGATTACCTTTTTTTTAAAAGTGCTATTTGAATTAGAATTTGTAACACATATTATTGTTCACATAATTTTAACTGCTTTACGACAAAGGAGTCATAGTTGGACACACAATCACATTCATGAAGGACCTGTTGCAAAATGCAAATGTTCAAGTACAATATATTATTATAAAGAAATACCTACTTTCCTCATCTCCTTGTTGAGACTGTTACTGAAAAGTGAAGGGGAAGAGGAGCATGACAATTAAGTTTTAAATGTTATATTCCTGATTGTGACTTGCCTAAGAAGTTTGGTTTTACTTTTAAAAACACAAAGTATTTGGTGAATATTAGAAATAGGGTAATATGAATGAGTGGAGCGTGGCAGTGAATAGTTAAGGCATCTAGCTTCTAATTTACTGGCATGAGTTTGTTCCAGTCTCATGCTGAAAGCTGTCCCTTGTTTAAATATGGTCCAGCTTCACACAGGTATGTGGCCATTTAGGTGAAGGTGGCCAGAATTCACTACAGCCATCCCTTTTCCAGTGTGCCTTACTCCTGATTGTCCTACAGGCCTCTTGGCTCAAGCACACTTTTGACTTCTTGTTTGAACAGAACCTAGATACCTGCATGAGTCACTTATTCTTTGGTTGCAATCCTTGCCACTCAGATGCAGTCTCCTGAATAGAACATTCACATATTCCTTCTCATAAACAGTACCTCTGCTATGGTATCAAAGGAGGGAACATCTGGAACCCATTTTAACTTTCAGCACTGCAAAGGATAGTTGCTATTACACAGTAGGCTTATCTTTTGCATTCAAATTCCTTACTTTTGGAGAATCAAAGCTAACATGTAAACCATGTCTAGAAGCCTACAAAGTTGTTTCTTCTTTGTGGCTGGTGTTGTAAACAAAAGTGAGCAGGAGTCAAAGTGTAAGTCCTAAACAACCTTTATGGTAGTAGTGAAGGAACTGGCAATCCAGTCTTCACCACTGCAGGGGTCTGCCTCCCCCATGATTCTGAAATATGTTCCTTTCAGTGGAGATCTGTTTCACTTGTACAATGGTAAGATGGCTATAAACCTGCAGTGAAGATTTCATTTTGTTTCATAGCACACTTGTATTTCATGCATCACTGCAATAACTGTTGCACTTCTTAAAACTAAGTCCCTCATGGTTGTTCTATTTAGTATAGTTTTATATATGGCTCACAGCAGTGTTCAGGAAATATGGATTAGTCCAAAGGGAAATAGGTGGAATGAAGGAAAAATACTTTTTTTTCTAAAAAATTTCTGCTCCTTAAATAACATTTCCAAGCTCATTTTATAATTTAAATTGTGGTGCTGAGTCAAGAGATAAAATAGTTAAGATTTTTAAGCTATGACTTAACTTTTTTTTGATTCTTCTTTACTTCCATAGTAAACCAACTCATAAGAACTACATTTTAAACAGTTTTAAATAGAAATTGATTCAGTGTCATTGCTAAGTCCATAATAAAAGTTATTTTAATGGTCCATGGATGTAAACAGACTATTGGATTTAGTCAAAAGAACACAAATGTTCCACAGTAAGCTATTCTATATGTGTTGTGTGAATTTTTCAAATTTGGGATCCCCTCATACTGTGTCCAGCACTTTGGATTAATAAATCCCACTTCACAGAAGTTAAAATAATATTGAAATCCTGTCAGCTGGGGCTGACCAGTGGTTATGTTTTCCACAGGGTAATGCATTTGCAAGGACGTCAATCTTATTCCATTGTGTGGCTCTCTTCGATGGACACTCTTCCACAAAGATAATAACAAGGCACATTCTTCTGCTTCCTGTGGGTCAGTGTCCTTGGCAGGTCTTGCAGCACATCTGTCTGAAGTATGCTCGACTGCAGAACTTGAACTTCAGCACCAGCGGGCAATAGGCCACTTTGTTCACATCTTTGCACTCTAATAATTAAGAACATTAAAGAGAAAAAAGTCAGATATATATAAATTAAAGTACAAAGAAAATCTGATGTTTAACATGCTTCTCATCTATCCATCTATCTTGCTTACTTTGTAACTACTCTTTCTAGTACAGTCTTGTGCATACAATATTGCAAATTTTAAAAGCCATAAAAATATTCGCAAGGTTTTCAGACATTTAGAAGTGCATAGTCTTTGCCTTGGAAGAGCTATCATTTATTGGGATAAGTGGTTACTTTACACAGTTAGAACATGTGAGTCCGTTTTTTTACATTACTTTTAACTTCCTTCTCAGCAGTTATTTTATTCACCCATAAGAGGTTATCATTATGATGATTCACACTATTTGATACCATGCCTGTTCATTTGTAAGAATCCTTAAAACAGAATGAGTTTCAGCTAACAGGGATGGAGAATATTACACAAGCGTTACGAATAATGGTACCAACAGGGTGAGTTCAGTGACCAAACTGAATGGTGGATTGTACTTTAGGCATGGTTCCACACATCCACAATTGATTTTATGCTAGAAGGAAAGCCACTTTTATGCCTGTAATACACATAAAAGCACTTTCTCAAGTTGTGTTTTCCTATATGCCGAGGCTTACTGCCTCAGCTGCCCTGTTGTGCCAGCATGCAGCTTTCCCAGGAAGGGAGAACAGAGCTCAACCCCATGGAGGAGGGTTAAATTCTTTAGCATCCCACACAGGTTGCATATAAAGTGACTTTGTGAGTACATTACAGGAGCTGGAATATGCTGTAGTTCTCTTCTGGCTCATTTTTTGCACTTGTAGAAAGAAGGTGGGAATGGGGAATGGAATAGTTTGATCCGTGCTCAGTTCTTATCCTGATACAGCTTGAGAAAGAGCTACATCTGTAAATTCAGTGACACACTTGGGTTCTACAGCTCTTCAGTCTCCATATAATCTCCTAGAACATGATTATTGCTGTGGAACAGGTTGTTACAGATAGTGGATTAACACTTGCAAGGATACTGTAGTAGCAAATTGAGTGCAGATGAGAATTTTTAGTATTTGAACTTAGGAAAACATTAATGAGGCTGAATTTCCAGGTCTGTACTGACCAGTATTTCTGATAATATGCATGCTTTTAGCTAAGCAAGAAGTGGTTAGGAAATTATTTAAATTTTCATTTCATTAACACAGACATAGTGCTTTCATTGCAATTCTTTCGCTCCATCTAAATGATGTTTGACATACCGCTTTTCTAGTTTTTTAATTCTTAATGGAAAAATAATTGAGTGACAGGGAAAAAGACATTGTGAGTAGCTGGTTGAAACAGATATATTTCTCTACCAGCAACCACACATGGTCACTTTATTTGACTGACTTTCAAAAACTCTTCACAAAAGAGGTCAAGACTCTTCCAGAAACATTTCAGGTACTCATGTTCATGAAGACTGGGAATGTAAGAGAGACAGATGGTGAATTATAAATGAGGTGAAAAGTCTAAGGTTCACTTCATCTGCACAAGACATAAAAAGTTCACTCAATCACAAAAATAACCCTCAAACACCGTGTTTGGTTAAATACAAGTAAAGCCACTAACTCAATTTTTCCTAAAAGTAGGATTTCAAATGATTCTTTTTCATGTTTCTTTTTTGTTATTGTTCCTCTTGAGTAAAACTGGACCCTGTTCAGCTGATGCCATTTGGACAGCAATGAGAGAATATTCTTGAAGTTTCCCAAAACTTCTGGTTTAGAAATCAGCTTTGAAATAGATAATGGTGGCTGATGAAATAGCCTATTCTTCATAGGATTGTGGTTGAATGGAGAAGGTTTACCAGAGTTCTTTTTGTTTCTAGCAACAAGTTTTAATGAGTTTCAGTATGCTACATGCAGAAGCTCTGCCTTGCTGAACTTTGTGACTAGATAAGGCGATAGTATGATATTAACCATCATTTTAAATTAAAAAATTCACAAAATGTCACTGTGCCTCCAGCTAAAGAAATTGAAAAGATGTATCATATAAAATACAAGAAAAAAATGAAATTATATAAAAATAGACAAAACAATTTTCAGGTAGATTTTTAGATGGGCTTTAGCAGCATAGATTCAGCAGACATATATGTATTTAAGAGAATAGAAAAATTCTGAATAGGCTTCAAGTGGTGTGGTAGATGATAGCAGTTCACTTCCAGCAGAAAATGCAACATTACCCTCATTAGTGGCAGCCCATCAAAACCACATCTACAATATTATAAATCACCAATGAAAAGTCTGAAAACCCCAGAGGTAAAGCACATGTAAAATATTACAAGATTCAATGTAACTTTCTTCTAGTAATTCTGTATCCCCAAAATTTTGACTCTTATTTTAAGCAAACAACATGTACTTTCCCAAAGAAAAATTTTCCAAGCTTCACCAACATGACCATTATACTGCGGAGCGGCTCAAGCTTCCTCAAAACCCTGTATGATTTTACCTTTGGGTAGCAAAATTAAATTGCTAAGAAATTGTTGAACAGGCTCCATAATCTGCAAGCACAAAATGGACAAACCCTTTCTCTGAGAGACCTGATTCCTTCCTTGAAACCCAAATACTGATAGTCAGATCACATCCCACTGTACCTGCAGAGTGACAGAAGTAAGCACAGAGGCACAGCATGCCCCTCTCACAAATATATTCACGACAAAATATCATTGCTCCAAAATTTCTCACAGAAGATGCTACTTTTCCAAAAATAGTTGTGGTTTTTAGGATTAGTTAGCTCTTGAAATCTTTTCATCATCTCCAGGATGGTGAAAAAGATAAGCCTCACTGTTTAAAGGCTGACACTTTACTGAACTAAAAGATGTCAGGACTTTTTGAAAGCAGAAAATGTGTCAAACCTGCACATTATTCTGCAAATTCTGTTTGTGCTTCTCCTATTCACTATTTAAGAGCAGCTGTAAAATGTATAAATTAGAATATATATATATATATATATATATATATATATATATATATATAAGAAATACTTGTACAAGTATTGAAAAAATACCTTGAAGATAGAATTTTTGCCTAATTTTGGAATAGGGCAACGTTAGTCTTTCACAGTTTGCAACAAAATTCTTCTGAAATGATCAAAGCATTCTAAACTGTTAAATGAACTTTGAGATAAACACCTCCAGCGTGGGACCTAAACAAAAATGGGATGCTAAGTGGCAATGTGTTGGGAACTATATCCTTCAGAAGATACTGTACTGTATCTTTTTCCCTTTGGTTCTCCTAAGTGTGCTAATGAGCCTGGATAGCTGTCAGTAAGGAGCTGGCTTGCACCTGGCTCTCTCAGAGTGCAGGCCAAAGAGCTTACAGCCATCTGGAATACAGTATAGGTGTTTTTCAATATTTTCTATTTGTGGACCCTAAAAATTTTCCAGTGAAGGTGTGGGTCCCTAAAAACATAATTACCAACAGACTCACTGTACATAGCTAGTCTGCACAGTTCTACTGTAGGAAAGTTCAGGCCACCCAGTGTACAGAGATCACACACAGAAAACCCCAACTGCCTTCTTCTACAAGAGATTATCATATTTTCTGAAAATATTGAAGAATTACTAGTGTAATTACTATAAATAACAATATGACCTTGTCATCTAGAAATTAAGAGGAGACTGGAACTTAATCGTGTCCACTTATAAGTAATTTATTACCTTCCTTACTTTGGACTGAAATCAACATCTGTGTTTGGAAACAAAATAACATGTAGCCTGTGAGATTTAAAAGGCAGAAATTTTCCTAGATTGATAGTTATCACTTAAAGATTTGATGAGAGCACTAAACAGAAATAATGCAAACTTTACCAAAAATAGTGAATTTCAGTGTTCATACATTGAAGCATAAGTGCATTTCTGGGACAATTTTAGTATGCTCCCATTTTATCACAGACTTTGCCATCTCTATTTGCCAGACTCTTATAACAATTTTGAATCTATGGCTTGGACATTGATGGATAGAGTAGACACTGAATGACCACCAAATCTGAGTAGACTACAGGACAAACTTGCCAATAAAAAAATTTTAATCAGAGCGTTTGTTCCACATAAACAGGACATTAAACCCCAATGTAGTAGGAGATTTTGTGTAAAAAATACTCAGTTATATACTGCACAGACATGAGTTGTGTTAAAAGCAGCAGTGCTAGCAACCTTGCGGTCATGTACTCAAAATTTAGGGAATATAAAAAATTTGGGAATAACTGTTTTAGAATGACTGCTTTTGCTGAGTAATCTCTTGATAGTTTGGAGAATTTTCTATTCCTTCTCCCCTTCCACACAAAATGAATTGTACTTATCTCATGAGCAACTATTCCCAATTTTATAATCGATGAGGAAACATATTTTTTACTGCCTAGAACTCCAAGTCTACTTTAAAGTCCACATTTTCTAACCTAGCTTGGCCTAGACCACTTACACGTTCAGATCTGAAGTATTTAATAAATATGAATAAGCTTATTTTCACAATATTATCTCATATATCCACTACCAAAAACACATTCTGATGAAGTTAGTTAATAGTCTGATTAAATTGGACTGTATAATGCAAAAAATACTATAATTATTTTGAACAGGCATTATAATTAAAAAAAAATTTACAAGTTAGTTAGAAGAAGCTGAAAGGATGTCAAAGTGTAAGAACAGACTTGTTCTTCCAAGAACCATGTAGCACAAAATCTATGGTCCCAGTCTTCAAATGAACAGGGAATTTACTATTTTTTGCCACTACATTGTTGTGTTTAACACTGATTAGGCAGACAGAAGGTCAGTGGATGAAAAGTGTATCATGCTCCCCCTGCTATTATGAACATTTCCATTGAACCAATAAAGAGATTAGAAAATCAATGACACCAACAATAGTATTTTTCCATTACTTAGGCTATGTATTTTTTTTTCAAACAAACAATGTGTATTTAGGTTTTCATTGACTTTACCATTGAGCTACAATGACTAAACAGAAAATAATTTTTAAAAAGTTATTCACAGCCTGAGAGATGATGTCATCTAGACTTTTACCAATGCAGCAATGCTCACTATGCCACTTTATTCTTTTCAGAATAAATTATATTAAGATGTCAGACTTACCCTCTGTGTTGGAAATGGGAGTACTGTCACATTTACTTTCACACTGCTGCATTGATGGAGGTCTGAGAGTTTCTGGACACTCACTGGATGCTTGTCCAGTATATGACAGGCACTGTACTGTTCTCATCTGTTGCCCAAGACCACACTGTGCAGAACACTAAAGAAGAAGAAAAAAAATTTAAAACCCCGCATCCAAATTTTAAATATAAAATAAAGCAACAGGAAGCAATCAGAAACACACTACATCCCCAAATTTTAAAGAAGACAGGCATCTGAAGATGTTTGATTAATAGAGAAAAGAATTATCACAAAATATTCCAGAATTTTTTACAATACATGTCAGTACTCATCTTTCAAAGAAGAGAAAATGCAATGCAATATTGACTCCCTGAAAAGTTCAGATCTGAGATATTAGAATATAATTTACTCAATTTCATGTGGCATACTAAGACTTTAGAATAAAGAAAGAAAAAACAAAGAAAACAAGAATCCAAATCTTCTACAGGACTTTTTTTAAGGGAAAAGTAAACGTCTTTCAAACAAATAGACTTTGCTGTTTCAAAATATTTTTAATTTCTGCAAATAAATAGTTAAAATTTTAGTACAATATTAGTTAAATATAAAAGTGGATCGGAAGAATCACCATGAAGAAAAAGCCAACTAGACTGTAATATTGCAAATGATTTTCCACTGGGTAATTAAACTAAAATGTTTCATTTTCATTAGAGGAAAATTGCTCAACAAACAGAAAATTATTCATTCATTTAATATTCTAAAAGCAGGCCATTGATCACAAACGAGAGGCAAAAACATCTTGTTTGTGATCAATGAAGAAGGAAACTTAGTAAATCAGATTTTGAAGGAAAGTTAGTAAATCATATTTTGAAGCACTGCATAAAGGTGGCATTATTCGGCCTGTCCTGGGGTAATTTAGCTCCCTGTCTGGCAACTCAATATCTTATGTAAAAAATCATATTGATCTCAAAGTGTGATTTTGTTGAGAGACAGATATATACACAGATCTGCTACTACAATAGGAATTGGCTTTATATTTCCACCATGTTTCTCAAAGAAGTTAAGCATGTTTTAAGGATAGTACACCCTGCAACACTGTTGTATCTCCAAAATACTCCAAAAATGTATGGATTTTTTTTCTTTAAAGTGCTTGCAGAAACTCATCCAGTAGAAACTAGATTGCTGTCAGAGAAGCATCATGAAGAATCACGTTTCTATCTGACACAAAAGGGGAGAATCTTTTTGTTTCCCTCAGCCATAGGAACCGTCTCTTATACACCTCCAAGGACACCCTAGGCTACGAGGTGCTAATGTGGGAGACTAACAGCAATGAGGATGTGCATGAAGTATCTCACCTGTCCCCAGTCTCCAGCAACCCAGCGAGGAGGAGGACATCGGCCTAAGCTACAGCGGATGCGCACTGGCGGCTTGTTCTCATCTTGGCATTGCGCAGCTGGAAAGGTTTTTAGAAGATCACTGCTTTTGCACAGGACAATTCGGTGTTTGAATCCTGGGCCACACTTTGGTGTGCACTGAAAAGAAATATTTATCCAAATAAATAATTAAAATCTCAGCAAAACAGCAATGAAACTCTCAGAAATGCTATTTGTAAAACAGGACATGATGATTTATGATCTTACAATTCAGCTATAATCACAATACAGTAATAATAATTTTTAAATGTTTAGAAACACAAACAAGCTCACTGAAGATTGTTTCATTATGTACAAGTTTTTCTAAGTTTTAAATTTCCTTTGCTGTTTATATTTAGACTACAACGTTACTATTTATGTCAGGCCTAAGAAAAACACTGTAAAGTAGAAAGGCCTGCCACACATAACGCTATTATGAAACCAGTCTGACTATTAAAATAATTAAAAATAAGACAGTCTGTTCTTAGTATCACCTTAGTACAGTCTTCATCCACTTCACTTTATCCACAGATAATGAATACATTTTTCATCAATACACAAAAGGAAAGAGAAATGCTGGATTTGATTTCATAGAAACCACATAATTTAAATACATAAAATATCATACCCTCTCCTACAGTGTATGCTTTCCTCTCCTTTCCTATTTAAATTTTAACACTTATTTCACAGTTTTCCCTTCTTTTATCACTCTTGTGCTATTCTGACAGCAAGCAGACAATAAAACAGCCACTTGAAAAAGGGTTGATGATCACTTTGGCTTTTCGCCATCTTCCTTCACCATGGTGCTGCTGCCATTCTCCTTCGGTTTTGCTACTGACCATTAACTGTCATACACAGTAGCTTAACTGCATAACGAGGAAGAGACGAGTGCTAGCAAAATTGAAACTCAAGAACTTTCCCAAATCAGTCCCTTTGTTGGCATGTTCACCTTTATTCCATAAGCATATCTGCAGTATTTGCATCAGAATCAGTGTTCAACAGCATAAACTTTACATGGAGATTACGCTAACCTGTTCAAGATTGGAAATGCCTTTAATAGGTAGAGACAAAACATTATTTGGGAAACAACATTATGTGGAACTGGAGAAATATTCAAGAAATCACACACCAACGGCTTTCCACACATCCAAAACAACTCACTATATCACTGGGAAAAAAAAGAAACATCCCTAAGATTAATATAAAAAAATTACTTGAGTGAGGTAAACTTAATAGTTTTATGCCTAATCCTGAAGCATCTTTGAGTAATTTATAGAAATTTTCAAACAGCTCCACATTATTATGTAAGGATATACCCTATGAATATGTAAAATTTTATATCTCTATCTACATATACCACAAAACAAGAAGAAAATCTCCAGAGGGAGGCACCTAAACTAGTCCATATAGAATGAAAAGGTTTATTCCAAATGTTATCTCCACTTGGATCTAGGATGTCAAACTGGCCTGCATAAAAAGGAGTCTTGCATTTGAAATTTATAATCCAGAATGCAAAATGCATATATAATCACTTTCCTCAAAATGTAACCTTTTCTACCCTATTCAATCTTTTTCTACCGAGGTACATCTCTTTATATACAGCAGTTCAGTATTCAGAATTTTGATACAGACTAAACATATAAAGTTTCAAAGGTCCTTATACTTCAACACTAAATCTTGTGCACACTGCCTACTAGAAAACCAGATGAAGGAGGGAAGTAAGAGATCTCTGGCAGAACTACACAAATTATACTAATGATAGAGACCAAAACCCAATTACAGTTAATATATGAGGTCTTTGAAGTCATGATCATGACTGATCAGTTGGGATTCAAATTCCAAGGAGTGTTATAAGTACATTCTCCCACATGTATTTTGTGCAAAACATTTGACTTTTTAAGTAGGATGTTGAAATATTCGCCCCTTCCCAGCTGAGTGCTTAAAAATCACATCAGTCTGTCAAAACAAACAGAAAAGTGACAATGTTGAAAGGACTGTGTCAAAATGTCAAAACGCAATGGACCTGTGAGGTTCCATAATCTATAGAGGATGTCAGCAAACAAGAAACAATGACTAAACTTTGAGTTTAGGAGCATCTTCCTTATAGTACTAATTGAAGACACAATCTTGAATCTAAATGTAGGATTCCATCTGAGAAGATCTTTCCAGCTGAGAAGAAAATTCCATCTTTCTCCAGCTACTGGTACCAGAAGAAAACAACACTCCCTTTTTGTGGAGTTATAGCAAACATTCTACCAAGATGGACTACACTGCATCCCAGAAATGCAAGTGAAAGAAGGAAATAAGTTGCCTTCAATAATACTGAATCACTAAAAATAATAAACCCCACAAAAATTTAACAAAAAGACTGTAAACTTCCAAAGAAAATGAAAAGAAAATACCCAGATAAGTCAAACAAGGAAAAATTATCTTCCATTACTAAATGCTTCTAGAATTTCATGCCTTTGTGGAAGTCATTAAGACAAGTTATATGTGCTTGTCTGAGACGGCTCTTCCCAAAAATTCCTTAAAATATTTTTTCAGGTTTTTTTAATAATTATTCTGAAAAATATAAAAGGAGTAGTTTAGAGAGGGTAGATTAATTCTGTCAAAGCTCAGTGGGAAAGACATCCTTAGTTTTCATTTCAATTTGATAAAAACCAGGCTTACATTTTCCTAAGGACTTCATCTAACCAATATGTTTGCAAAATGTTTTTGTTTCTCTGACCAAAAGGATACACAATTTCTTGTAAATAATCACTTAAAATATTAGGAATATGTAATTATATTGTGTGTCAACAAGTGTATAAGCAGATAAAACAGTTCTGTAATTGTTTTATTTGTAATATGCATTGTTTTGAGTATGAAATGAAAACTTCATATCTTGCATTCCACAGAAAATTAGCAAGGTTTGTCATTGGTTTAAATGGGAGGAATATTCAAGTCTTCATTTTTTAAGTTCACTCTTGTTTTCCTTTTCATGTTTCTGTCAAAAATTCATATAAACACATATATAAAAATGTTTATATTTATAGTACTACAAGGATTTTAATATATTATATTTCTGGAAAACATTAACAGGGAAAAAAAAAGGCAACTTTTTTCATTCTATTAAAATGGTATCATCAGTCAAAACAGTCTGCCAAGCTACACAAATAAAATTCATACCAGAAAGAAGCCTGGTAGTTTTTCACAACCCTGATTAATTATCACAACCAAAAGTTTAGCGGAGTTTGAGTCTTTAAATTAGAATGATTTTGTTCAAAATCATTACATGACCTTTCTGCATAAAAGCCTAGACATGATAACAGAGTGAGAAACCACTTTAGGTAACCAGTATGTGATACCTGGAGGAGAGAAGGAGCTAATTTAGGCTATAATGACACTGTAGGTCACGGGCAGGAAACAAAACAATGAGGCACAGCTGAAACATCCTCTGGGAAATTTTCCTACTAATCCTTTACTTAGCAAGCCCTGACAGAAAATGTACTACTATTCAGCAGTCAGAGGTCCTGCCTCCACTATCACCAGTGAGATAGCACAGTGAAATCTCCTTACCTCTGACCAGTCCAGAGCAACCCACTGTGGGGGGCAGGACTGGTTGTTGCAGGGCTCTTTCTCAACAGGCCGGTGTGTTAAGCAGTTGGCAGCATCCAGCGTCTCCTCCTCGGAGGGGCCAATCTTTCTGATGCAGAGAACTGTCCGCGAACGCATTCCTCCATCACACGTCTTAGTGCACTCGGACCAATCTCCTATAAACCATCTGGATAGTAAATGTTAGGAGGCTCAGTTAAACACATTTCAGAAACAGAGTTGATAACTACACAAACCAAGAATGCAAATAGTTTAAATCACTAAACCGAAGTAATTTTAACAATACACACATTCATGGTGAAATAAAGTAGAAATTTATGGGTCTTTTTACTAAATATTTTAATTTATGCCTCACTGCAATCATATCTTCCAATAATAACACCACTTTGCATTTTTCAAGAGCAGCAATTTCCATCCTAGCCCACAGTAGTTAGAAAGGAGTGCTTGAGCCTGACAAATCTGAAGCTATTTATGTAGGTTTGTATTGGACTTGCCTGAAATAATTTCTGTGAAAGTGGTTTGCAACTGGAAATGTTTGTGAACCATTGCTGAAAGTTACATCACAAGTTAAAAGCCAAGATGTTTGCCTCTTTGGTATCATTACAATAAAATAATTTGATCTCAAAATTGGGCTTTTTGAGAGTTAATTCTCATCAAATGATGAGACATTTGTAAACTTATTAATAAAAGGCTACACTGAAAAGTAAATATTCTCATCTTTTAAACTGAAGCAAACACTAGTAAGACATGAATTTATTTGATAAAAACAATCAACTCAACAAGCTCCTTTAAAATTTAAAGAATTGCACTGTAGGTTGTAGAGGGAACTTCTGAGTGCTTCTGCATACATAGTAGAAACCAAGAATTGTAAATAATATTAGATTGCTTTGTGTTGCTGCAGAGATTAAAGCGGCTTTTAATCTGGCTGTAATATTATATATTTCTACTTATGAATGACTAATGCAGCTCAATTAAATAGAAATATCTCTTCATATTGACGAGCACATTTGGTCTTCAGTACTTAATATGTAGGTTAGTTACTTGCCTGAGCCATCCTTGCAAAGGATGAAGTTGAAGTCTAGTATGCTATCAAATGTTGCCAAAATGCCAAAAATGCCAGGCATATCAGTCACTGTGGATGCTCCTGGAGGCATGCCTGGAGCTACCTCATAAGATGTCTTTTCTCAAGCTGCTGTCAAAAAAAAGTTCTGCTATCCTCTTTTGTGTTACATTATGTGTAATATATCCTACATTACGTGTAATATATCTTAACATGAAACTAGATCAACGCAGAGATGGAAACAATTATGTCACATTCTGTTGTTACTTTCCCAGCAAAAGGAAGTTAATTTGCGATTCTTAAGAGGCATAAGATCAAAAAATCTTATGCCTTTACCACAATAGGGAGAATCTGAAGCTATTCAGAGCTTTCAAGTGGCTGCAGAGTTAATTTTTAATTGATATTATAATTTGCTCTCAGGTACCTTTAATATTTATAGTGTATGATAAGACAGCACTATTCATAATTCATACAAATATGAAATTATATTTTCTTGAAATCTGAAATGTAAGAGTTACTTATTGTAATAACAAAGTATTGAAAATAAACATAGCCTTCTGCTGTTCAAAGACATCAAGTATAATGTAAGTGGCACTCAGCTAGAAAGGACATAATTTTCATTGCTTTTGGTATGCACCAAGAGAAGAGTAGAATTGTGCTAATTAAAAAGGGAAATATTTGGTCAGTCCATGTACACACAAAGTCTTACTGCATGATAAAACTTTCTGTCAAAACAGCCAGACTTCTTAGGATAACTATCTGTTACTTGAACAGCCTCCTACTAGACTACTTACAGAATCAGGAATTGAGAACTTTTCCTTAGTTTGGCACCACGTATTGATTCTGGAGGGAACATCATAATGGAGGCAGACATGGATTGAATTGCTCTGATATGTTGAAGCAGATGCTAATTAATACACTCTACCCATTTTCTGAACATTGATGTCTTGACTTTCATCATTTTAATCAATGTCCCTGTTGTACTGGATGGGGAATTCAAAAACTTCCCACTTTTACTCGGTTTAGTTAGTTTGTGGGGGTTTTTTAAGTAGTGTCAGTGAAAAACAAAAACAAAAAACCAAACCAAGCAAAACAACAAAAAGCCCCCCGAAATTAACCTAGTTTGGAATAACTTTGTTAACATTACTTTCTAAAACGCTAATTTGCTAATAGTTAAGCCACACAAAGGAATGTTTTTGGTAAAAAGGAACTGATCGAGCCTGACTGCTTTTTAAGTCCTGCTCTCAGGTGCACATAGTTGGTACACTCAAAGCCATGTCAAACAGTGTTATCTAAACAGAGGACAAATGCATACCCTTCCAGGACAAACACATTTTTACACATAGACTGTGGGGACAATGATTTGGACCTAATTTAGACCTGTCTGACAGAGCTTGTTCACACTCAAAGGCAACAGCAGTGCAGTGGCTTCACTTGGCTTTATGCCAAGTGAGTGTGTTAGGTGACACAGGGACATGAAGCGAAAGAAACACTGCTCTGCCATCCTGCAACCAGGCACCATGCCAGGAAAGCAGTGGGAAGTTCATAGACCTGCTGAGATTTAATCTTGTCTTGTTCTTCACAGTGTCCTCCATGCTACAATTTAGCAGTTTCTAAGAGACATTTACAGTTAACCACAATATTGTGCAGTATCCGCATTTAATTACCATTAAGGATTTTCATACCCATTTGGAAAACAGCTTCAGATTATCACCAAAATGAAATTAACCAGAGCTTGGGAATCAATGAACTGTTGTATTGGTTCCACCTTTTCCACAAGTTTTACTTGTCCCAAAGCATAAGGAAAGCTGTTGTCATATGTTGATACTATTTTCTAGTACAAAATATCACAACTGTTTCTAAACAGGTAAACTATGCTTTGTGTCTTTACCAAACTTCATTTTTGATCAAATGAGCTGCTGGGTTTTTAATTATCAATGCATAGCATACAGCTATCTTTAAAAATAAATCTAAACAGAATCTAAGCACCTAATCCTAAAGGCATACAGCATTACTCTTCAACACTGAATATGCTGGAGAAAAAGTTGACAAAACTATTGCCAGGAAATGGTTTGGTCCTCTTAGAAGTTTCTGTATTTTCCACTTCTCATGTGAACGCTTCAACACAAATGTAAACATAACATACTTTAGAATATGCCAAACATTTCAGATGCAATATTAATAACTAGAGTAAAGTTAAGTTTCACTGCAACATTTTTTTATCATTATTGCCTTAAGAATGGTCCCCAGTTCCACTCTGTGCATTACTCACTGCATATGACACTCATATCGTAAAAACTGTTTTGCTAGATTCTATTTACTTAGAGTGTTTGGTGCAGTTTCAAACATCACTATTGTTCCTCGGTCAAGCAGAGATTCTCAATGCATTTTTCAGAGCTGATTTTAGAGGAACAAGAAACTAAAAACCAAACCCAAATACCTTTTCTGATACGGCAGGCCACAAATACTAGATGAGAATCTTATTTCGTTAACAGGATTTATTACATATTATGAAGACTTATCTTTCTATGCAAAATGATGTCCATCTTAAATGACTAATGACTTACTCAGGTGGGCAAGGCTCAGTGTTGCAGGCTCTTTGGTTTTCTGGAGGCTTACTGTCAGGGTCACAGTAATTGTTTTGTACAATAGAGCTGTCATCCAGCCTTTTACACACCACTTCTTGTTTCTGTACACCTTGGGATAAAATGAAAGATCATTAATTAATCATTCTTGCTCTTCTAATTTTTGAGTATAATTGTACTTCACCTATTGATTATTAATTCTACCATCCCACTTTATTTGGCCAAAGTCCACAGCAGTGAGAATTTAAATTGACTGAATGCCCCCTAGCCACAATAATTTTTTCATTTCCTTCAATTTTAGGCTATCCCACTCAGAGATGAATTTAGAAATCTGTTGTTTTCTAAAAAAAAAAAAAGGAACATATTTATAGATTTACTAGAAGTTTGTTTTTATTTGCATATTGCACAAAATCCATTCTCTGTCTGCCATCCTCTCCTAGTAAAGACACTTAAATTTCCAAACAAAACACCACCAAATAGAATGTGGTCACCACACTTCAATGCAGAATTATTGTTTATATGCTCTGGTTTAAAACAAAACAGCAATACTGAGAAACAGTGTTGCATTTTCATATATTTTCCTACAATGTTTATTATTTTATTACATTTTTATTATAATTTGTTTTATTATATTATTTTTAAATAAAACAATAGAACTATAATTCATTCTGAAAGAGGCAGTTTGTTTCTGTGAATACTCATTTTGCCTGGCACTTCCAGTTCCTCTTTCATTGTTAACCATCAACACAGTAATTTGGAATTGATCATTATTGCCAAAACAGGGTATATCACTGCCAAGGCAACATTATAAGGTAGCTTATTAAGCATATTTTCTGAGGTTTTTTTTTTAAAAGCAGTAAAGAACTACTGATATGATGACAGTATATTGTTTCAATAACACTGCCTTCCTCCTCTCTTAAAAACATGCTGTAAGATGTTTATTAGAATTTTTAAAATGTATATTTGAAATTCGCGTGCAGTTCTTATTGAACATGCATTGTTATAAAACTGAAATAATGGCATTATCTGTACTTAAAAGCCTCAAAAAGTCCTGTACCTTTCTTAAAAAGAGAAGCAATTATTTCACTTATTCCAAAACGTGAAATGAATATAATTAAATGGGGATTAAAACCTCCTGCTTCAAATATTTGCTAACTTTACCTCACAGCCATCTCTTAGTTTTTAAGACATGAATAGAATCATAAAATGACTTGGTTGTAAGAGACATTAAAGACCACAGAGTTCCAAAACCCAGGCTGTGGGCAGGGACCCTTCTACTTGACCAGGTTATCCATCCTGGCCTTGAACACTACCAGGACATCCACTTCACTGGACAACTTGTTCTGTGCCTCACCGACCTCACAGTAAAGAACTATTTCCTAATATCTAATCTAAACCTGCTTTCTTTCTGTTTGAAGCCCTTCCCACCTTCCCCATCAGTAAATGCTCTTTAAAAAAGTCCTTCTCCATCTTTTTTGTAGGCTCCCTTTGAATCCCAGATGCCTGCAATTAGGTCACACCTAAGCTGTCTCTCTCTCAGGCTGAACAAATCTTATACTCTCAGCCTTCCCTTGTAGGAGGAAATAATATCCTCCTTTGGCTCTTGGAAAATAAGTGAAAGATCTAAATATACGAGAAGCTGTGACAAGATTCACCTTGAATACTATAATCAAAGCAAAAACTGCCAACAGAAGACAATAATTCAAATCAGACCTGACAACCTAAGCAGGAATATTTCTAGCAATTTTCTGCTCACATTTCACCACAATAAGAAATAGTATTTAACAAGTCAAGACAAGCAGCAATGCCAGTAATGTGCACAGCTAGGTGATGTACAATTCATGTTGAGTTCTGATTAATAATTTATCCTTTCTATTACAAACTGCCTTAATTCTCTTGGTTGAATAGGCTGAATGTGGACTTCATAATGATATTTTCCTCAGATATAATTGATTCAAAATAATTTATACACACTTTAGAATTAAGCATTATAATTATGCAGACCATTCTCACAAGTCTACTTATTGGATAGCAATGATATTAATGTTATATTTTTACTGCATTTCCTACTGGCATCAGACACGTTTCCTTCTCGAATTTGGCTAAAAACTGGCACTCCTAACAAATTCATTTTTGAGGAATTTTGTAATAAGAAAATATTCTAAACTTCTATGATTGCAAATTATCACTCAGCTTTAAAAAAATTTGCAAGTGTGTTATTAGCTGAATGTTGTTCAGGTAGCGCATCACCTGTAAGAGAGTACACACCCTATTCACTGACAGTGAAGAATCTTTAATTGATGCCAGGAGATACATCAATCCATTTTTTAAAAGTTCTGCAGCATCTTGTCACACAGTATATAAAATTAACATCATTGCTGTATAATTTAAATATTATTTATTAAAAATCTCAGATAAAAAACCCAGATAATAACTTTTAAGACAAGAAAAATAAATGGAAAAAGCTAGAAGTGCTGTTTTTATCCAGACAATAGATACAACTTGGTTTTGCCCCATATTGAGAAACTATTTTTAAATTATGAACTCTTCCCTGAGTATATAGTCTCTTTAAAAAGTAATCTAAATAGCGCAGATAAATATGTTCATTTAAATACTGGGGGGAATCATTACAAGCAGTTTGACAGAAACATTCTGCTTTCAAATCTACAGATTTTTAGTTTATAAAAAAAGACATAAAATGTCCTCATGACTGGTCAATGCAATCCTAAGAAAATAAAAACTCCAGTGGTTTAGTGACCATAATCTCCTGAGAACTGAAATGCTCTACAGATTTCAATTCACAAATAGTCTGCATTACTTTCAGCAGCCAAATTTTAAATTACATGGAGCACATTTTATTCTTGAATTAAAATTGCAGGCATGTAAATGCTGTAACTATTTTTAAAAGCAATCCCAAAAATTGTGGTTTGTGATTGCAACAGTTAATTATAAAGATGCCAGTACCAATACATAGTGAAACTTGCATCTCTAAAACTAGTGCATGCTGGTTAACCCAGACATACTTTCTGAGCTCACTCATCAGATCACAAGATGTTCACCTCAGAGCCAAACTTATATTTTCTTTGATGAGGAAAAGTATGTTTTATTTGCCTAAAGATAGTCTCACAATTCATCTGAGGGCATGAAAGAAAAATATAGTAGGCATCACTCTAGATGGGTTATGAGCAGCAAAGAAAACTGAGCAGCAATCAATTTACTTATGATAGTAATAGTATGCTATTTTATAAAAAACCTATGAATTTCTGAGATATTTAATCCATCTGAAGATAAACTCTAATAGAATTAATGAAATCCAAACCAATTCTTAGGACCACTGGCAAATTCCAGATAATAAATGCTGTCATTTATTGCCATAATTAAACATGAGAGAAATTAAAAAGGGAGTAGGCAGTTATCTGAGTTATTTTGAAATGTATAAAATATAAAAAACATAAAGAAAGACTTGCTAGATTTTTTAAAACAATACCACCAGAAGTTCACTGCCTTATTAAGAATACTTGTGGATCTTAACAGAGTAGTACTCTTTCTCTTGGGAAGTTACAAGACATAAGGAGAGTTAATAAACTATAATTCTGTGATCTACAAGTGATATAAGTGCCCTTTCCTTTCACTTTCCAGAATTTTCATTGTATCGCTGCATATCTTCTTTTTGATTTTCTCTGTGTTTCTCATTAAATACTATTCAGGTCCTTAAAGAAAATGTTCTGTTGTTGCCATTAATTTTTTTCTGATTTCCCTGTGTTGTCTCCTTTCCCACTCCTCTCTCTATAGAAAACTTAGCACTTAGTACATTGCAGTATTCTCTGGCATTGTCTTCACATCATCATGTCCAAGCTTGACACTGGCTATAAAGACCTACCTATATGAGATAAACCCTTACCTCAGAATAGAAGAGTTTTTACTGTACTTTAAGGAAAAAGGGGAATTAATATGAAGAATACATGTAGATCAGCTTCACATTATTATGTAATGTGTGTATATATATATATATATATATATATATATATATATATATATATAAAATGTATGTTATATAATTTTTTCCCCAGAAGAAAATACAGGTTCTAGTGCACAAAAAGAAGAGTTGCAATTCTGAATCCCGAAGCCTAAGAAAAATACTGATATTAAAAATCAGTGAAATTATATCCTCATTCTATATATGAGCATAGGAATCCTACATAAATAAGACTACTCTGTCATCAGACATGCCTTTTTAACTATCTGGTAAATCTGAAGATCCTCTTTTAAGGGAAAATAAAAGAAAATATAAAAATAGATCTCAGACTTTGGAGATTTGGTTCCTTCTTGGCTCCCTGTATAGCGAGCATCAAGGTGTCAGTGGCCGAAAAATTATGTGTACCTTTCTCCTTTAACTTAAGTGACACTACAAAATACATGATTTACAATCTCTCATAGAATGGGTCAGTTTGGGAGGGACCACAGTGAGTCATCTCTTGCCTACTCAAGCAGAGTCATCCTGGAGCACATGGCACAGGACTGTGTCCAAACACTTCTTGAATATCTGCAATGAGGGAGAATCTACAACCTCTCTGGGCAACCTGTTCCAGTGCATGGTCACCTGCACAGTAAAGAACTTCCCCATGTCCAGCTGGAATTTCCTGGGCATCAGTTTATGCCTCTTGTTCTATTGCCTCTTGTTCCATTGATTAGTACCACTGAGAAGAGCCTGGATCCGTCCTTTTGTCAGCATCCTCCAGCAGCTCCATGTCTCTGTTGTCCTGAGGAGCCCAGAACTGGACACAGCACTCCAGGTGAGGCCTCAGCATGGCTGACTAGAGGGGCAGGATCACGTCCCTCCACCTGCTGGCAATGCTCTTCCCAATGCCCCCAGGTTACCATTGGCCTTCTTGGCCACCAGGACACACTGCTGGCTCATGGAGAGCTTCTTGTCCACCAGGACCCCCAGGTCCTTCTCCACAGAGCTGCTCCCCAGCAGGGCAGCCCCAGCCTGTGCTGGTGCCTGGGGTTGTTCCTCCCCATGTGCAGGACCCTGCACTTGCCCTTGCTGAATTTCAGATGGTTCTTTGTCCATTTCTCCAACCTGCTGAGGTCCACCTGAAGGGCTGCACAGCACTCCCGGGTATTTGCCACTGCTCCCAGCTCTGTGCCCTCAATGAACTTGCTGAGGAGGCATCTGCCCTTCAGGTGAATAAGCTAAGTAAAACTGGGCCCAGTATTGATCCTTGGGTGACACCACCAGTGCCAGGCCTCTAACTAGACCCTCTGCCACCGATTATGACCCTCACAGGCTGTTCATCAAGCCCACACTTCCTGAGTTTGCCTATGAGAATGTTGTGAAAGGGTATGGAAAGCCTTGCTGGAGTTGAGGCAGACAATACCCACTGCTGCGCCCTCATCCATCCAGGTAGCTCTTTCATTGTAGAAGTCAATCAAACACCTGATCACCTTTAGTGAACTCTGACTAATCCTGATCACCTTCTTGTCTTCTATATGGACAGAGATGGCCTCCAGAATGAGGTGCTCCATCAACTTCCCAGGGATTCTGGCCTGTAGTTCCCTGGGTCCTATTTCTTGCCCATTTTGAAAACTGGGGTGACATTTCCTTTCTTCCAGTCCTCAGCATCTCTCCCAAGCTTCATGATATTTCAAAAGTGATCATGAGCAGCCTTGTTTATGCCTCCTGTTCCACTGCCTCTTGTTCCATTGATCGGTACCACTGAGAAGAGCCTGGATCTGTCCTTTTGTCAGAATCCTCCAGCAGCTCCATGTCTCTGTTGTCCTGAGGAGCCCAGAACAGTTACAGTGTGCACCAGCTCTCTCATCACTCATGGATCCATTCCATCAGGGCCCATGGACTTGAGCAGGTCTGTCTAATTGTTTCAGATGAAATCGTCCTTCCCTAAGAAAGTGTCTTCCTCCCAGCATTCCCTCACTCTGGTCTCCTCTGTCAGGGATCCCTGAGGCCTGGTCTTGCCAGGGAAGACTGATGCAAAGGCACTCAGGAAATCTGCCCTCTCATCTTCCCCTCTTATCAGGGCCCCATCTCCATTTAATAATGAGCCCACATTATCTTTTTTATTTTCTTCTGTTATTGAACTCCACAGTTATAATCTTTCTTGCTGGCCCATTGCCTCTTACTTCAATACAGAATACTACAATCTCATGGTCACTACAGCCAAAACTGCCTCTCATAAAAGATCTTCTTCCACTTTTTAGAGGCAATCTAAATGTAACTGTTTCTTTCATAAGCTCTAACTTACCTCCTAGATCATTCTATTGAGAATACAGGGGGATAGAAGGTATAATGTCTACTGTGAAGAGCCCATTGATTTCAGGTGTCTGGGTGAGTTTTCATATGAGATGATGAAATTCCTTGAATCCCTCAGAGGACAAAAATTCCAGAGAGCTATACATACAATAATGAACTCATAATAAGCTAGTAAGAGTGCAATATATGCTTTGAGTTGTTAAATACCATGAGAGAGGAGGCAGGAATGGAATCCAGAGTTCTGGCATTGTATTAAACTGTCACAAACAGGAAACCTTTCTTCTACTTCTTATGATTCCACTTACTATGCTCTTCCTATTTTTCAAAGTCAAGACAGGCCCTAGAAGAGAGGTCCTGTTTCAAAAGTTAAAGCATTTTTATTCTTCTGATGTGAATATTCAACACTGCAGAGATGAACATAATATAGAAGTCCAATGCAAAAGACAGCACGTTACTATTCAGTCAAAGACTGTAGGTTTCTCCCAGCTTGCTTTTAGCTCGTTCCTTGACTCCTGACTGCTCTAGTCACTAAGATAAGGCATACTAGTAGGTCTAGAAAGAGCTGAATGCAGTGGATTGCTCTTAAAACACTATGAAGAAGAAACAGCACAAAAATCAGACACTTCTGCAATATAAAGTACTCCAAAACTATATAAACTTTGCACTGTCACAATGTCTTCATGACATTCAACACATATGCTCAAGTTCACTTTGGTTACTTCATCAAGTAATACCCATGTTTCAGGAGTCACTAATTAATTAAGACACACTTCAGTCATTAAGCAATGAAGATACAGACAAACTGATTCAGAAAGAGCTGGACTTAAGCAGTGCACAGGGACATAAGGCAGCCTGTTAATATGGCCCCTGGTCAAGTCTCTGCTTAATAAAATATTTACATTAGCTAAATTTTCTAGTTAAAGTTTCTGCTCTTCAACCTTTGTTTCCCTTTTCTTTTTCCTGACTCAGGTCCTCTTTAGAATTGTGTCTTGTTTTGGCATACAGTGAAGTGCATTTCATAAATTGACAGAAATAGCAGGAGCAGGTTCTCTCATGGAGAAAGTAGATACATGTTTCAACATGAATTGTAGCTACAATGAAATATATGTTTATGAGTAGAGGGCTCAGTGAAAATAAATGATCACAATATATCCTTTTATTAAACTGAAAGAGAGAAGATGCCTGGTTCAGCCACCATGAGCTAGCAAAGAAAATCTCTCCTCCACTTCCTCTGAGTTTAAAGTAATAAACATATGCCACTTTAGGGATTC
This sequence comes from Melospiza melodia melodia, assembly GCF_035770615.1. Lineage (NCBI taxonomy): Eukaryota > Metazoa > Chordata > Aves > Passeriformes > Passerellidae > Melospiza > Melospiza melodia. The sequence goes on from NC_086226.1 coordinate 35,823,825, forward strand.
ACAAATCTTCACTTGAAATCTAAATAATTACATGCAAATTTTTTAATCTCTACAAGTGGCTACTCATTCAGAGCCAATTATTTTTTTTCCACTGTATTTTGTCAAATGCATTAAATGACAATGACATTCATGACAGAATATCCATGGCGAAAATCTGGTCTCTACCAAAATCAATGGGAGTTTTCCCAGGATTTCGGAAAGATCATTAGCACATTACCATCACAAGAAACAGGATCTGACAATACATTTAAGGTTCTGATAATTGGAACTTAATTTCTCTATGAGCTAAGCACTTCTTTTCTTTATACTTCTCCTTTAAAATTGATTTTTCACTGCCACACTTACCATTACTAAAATTGTGTTTTAAAATCAGTCTGTTACCCAACAAAGGGAATCCAACAGAGGAATCCAACAGACAAATAATAAAAATACCGGAGAAAGTTGCCATCATTTATTTTGTTTCAAGACTTTCTCTAGTGGCACAGAAAATAATTCATGCTATTCTTTGTGTACTATGTGTGGTTAGGCTGTATTTAAACTGCATACAACTAGTAACAGCCACACCAGCTTCCAGCAGAAAGGTGAGGCGTGATGAATACCTCCCACAGACAGAAAAAAGAAGAAAGCAACAAGTATTTGGTCCAAAGGGTCTTTACAAAAACACGGTATCTTCTTCTTGATAAGGGCTGTCTATCGTGCTGTAGAAACCGAAATTCTGGGATACATTTAAAGCACTCTCCCATATCTTCTGGAACAGAGATGTGTTGGGGAGATGATTCATTCAGTCTCCAGAGAGAAGAAAGATACTGTTCACACAGCACTTCTACTCACCAGTTCTTGCAGCAGCAATGGTGTTGGCTTCGAAGGAAGCCAACTGTCCTGCTCTCCCAGCCAGAGGTAAAGAATTGCATTGGTGGCCACTAGAGGGAGGATTAGGAATATAGTAAGTTGTCGGCAAAAGCCACCCATGATGAACCACATGGGACAACCTACAAATCCCCCACTGCTGCCCAAGGGCAGCAATTCTCAGATTGCTAAGGGCTGGCAAGTAAAATCCAATTGTTATCATCTTCTACAGAGGAGCTGCCAGTGTGCATCCTAAACTTTGGTGGCTGGAGGATAGGAGGGCTGACTAGGATTGTGTGAAGGACACCTACAAACACACACAGACACATCTCTATTTACAGATGCCTATTTTGCCTTCTCGCTTTTTATCTCCTTTCTTAAAACTTCTGATGTCCTTTATCAACAAAGCTTCTGGGAAAAACAAACATACCAGCTTCAAGAGAGTCTCAGAAGTATCAGCAGAGAGAAACACTGTGCCAAGACATGCTGTATTTAACGAAAAGATCTGAACATATTAAAGGTACTTGAAAACAACAAAATCCGCTGTGATTAAAATAAATGTTCATTAAGATCTGAGGCATACCTGAAAGAAATGTTTTCAATTAGTCACCTAGACAATTATACAGTGAAGTGTATCTTGCAATTCAGTTTACCCTGTACCTTGACTGTCTGGTGTCTTACCTCCTGCACAAGTGGCAGAACATTCTGACCAAGGCAGATGATTCCATGCAAAGCCAACCTCATTGTCTCCACTGCCAGTGCGAGAGATCGGAACATTGAATTTATATTTTATCCCCAAATTCTGTTCCTGCAGCAGAATCTGTAGTTGAAAACAACTGGTTATACCATTAAAGCTGGCAAGCAGAGGGCAAACATAGTGATATTTATTCTAGGAATGTGTTATGTTCTGCTGAATGCGAAGAAAGTAATAAAGGAAGTCATGGTAGTTCTTTTTAGATATTCCCCAAAAGATTCTGTACCAGCTTTTAAAACACATGCAAAAGAAAATCATTATTGTCCAAGGTGAGGTTTATCCTTTTTTTTCTTCCTTAACACAACTTTATTATTTCTGTCAGTTCCTTATTCCTGACAAAATTTCATAATTCTGCTAGTTTCATAAATTTTATAAATTTTTAAAATTTTTCTTGTTTTCATAAAATTAATGTCTTCGTGGAAACTAACTTGAGAGCTGAATAATTATGGGAGGTCAAAGTTGGAAAAGCACATTACTATAGAAACATGCAGCAGTTCTAACTGAAGTCTTGTGAGCAGTACAGCCCACATAGTTTTGAAACTATCCCTTCCCTTGTTAGCACTTCTAGTGACTACAGTACAGTACATTACTTCTAGTAATAATAGTAACACCAACAGACTGTTGCTGAGGCCCTTGTTTTCCCCTTATGCAACAGCCAGCATCTTAAGGTGTGATTGGTGGAACCACACCAGTGATTCCTTTAAAAGAATAACAAAACTCTCACTGCAGCTATATCACTGCAGGCAACATAGGCAAAAGTGCATCACCATGAGTTTTTGCCTAGCTTCACTCTTGAACTGCATTCTACAGATTACCTGTCCAACACTAGCCTTTGATTCTCAACCAAACTTTTTTTTTCATTGCTAATAGCAAAAAATCAAGTTAGACGAAGCAATCTGAATGACCCTAGAGGTACTTTTCATGCATTTCTACTTTCTCTTACATATTACAGAGGCACATCTGCCTATTTCCACATGGCAAAAGAGCAGAGAACTTTCAGAAAGAAAGTCAGTGACACAGACTGAATGAAAGAAGGCATTATAATTGTATAACTTATTCCATATGGACTGTCTAGCTTATGCACAGCTACAGAAGAAAAAAAGATTATTCAAGAGTTTGAAGTGCTGCCTCAAATGTGGATATCCATGCAGCAATTATTCTCTACAAAATCATCCTATCTGGATGCAATCACTGAACTGCAAATCCGGCAGCTGACAGAATATACTGGGAAAATATCAATTTGTTCCCCTACTCCTTCTCAACATAGTAGTGAAACAGCATGCTCACCATTGCCTGTTGTCAGAGATGGCATCAGGATCCTGGTCATATCTTCTGTTACTTTCTCATACTTTCTCAATAAAATCTTTTGAGAGCAATGTATGTCACAGTGACATTCTTTAACATGGGTCATAACATTTCACTCGTTCTTTGGTTATATATATATATATATATATAAAAATATCACTCTCAGGCCAGGCTTTAAACTAAGGAAATGCACAGAACTGTCAGGGACTGTGAAGTGTCAGCAGTATGCAGAGATACGATACATTGCCCATTCACAATTTTCACTACCATTACTGTGGACCACTTTTAAAGAGATGTGGTTTATTTTTTGTGAGTTTTCCTGGCTCTTCTGACTTTATTCCCATTTCATCACTATGTTTGCCAATCAATTTTGAAATGTAAGAAATGTGCATTAAAACACTCATATAAAGTCCCAGCTAAACAAGTTGTATACTGTTTGTAAACCTAACCTATTTAATTTCATTCATGGCATTGTCCTTTCTCAGAACACAAATACATATTACAAATTTCAGAAATATATTTATTGTAACTTTACCATGACTATGAGGTTTTCTGAAGTAGGGCCTAGTGCTTCCAAAGACTCTGGTTCATCTGTTGGCCTCTTGTAATGGAAAGCTGTTCCAGCAACATCAAACTTTCTTGGCCAGTCAATAGTCCAGGCACCATTAATATAGTAGTCATCCTCTTCAGATTTTAAAGCTTAAAAAAAAATACAAGCCACCTAAAAATTGGAAGCAGCATTTATAATGGAGAAGCCATTGTAAATTAATCTACTAATCTGCTAGAAGTATGTGAGCTTCAGCTCTATATCACTGTTTTTTCAACCTATATAAAGCTTTTTCTTAAGCTCTGGTGAAAATATCCATCATGTAATTCAACAATTTTGCCTCAGCAATAATCTTCAATGTCCAGATTATTTTGCAGGTTTCAATATGCAGATGCTGCATGAAATGAACCAGAATGCCTCATGCAACTAGAACTATGACATATGCACATCTGAAATGCATAATCTATTATCAACCTCATCTTTACATTAAGAGGGTATGGAATAGGTACCACAGACAATGTTGCAGAGGAAAAACAAAAGAAGAAACGTTGAGTCTGACATATGGTACCAGTCAGCTGTTGTATTGTTGCCTATGTCCACTAGTTCTTTTTTGCCTTAAGAAAGCACAAATACAAGATATTTCTACTAGAAACTGAAATATTAGCTACTTAATCTGATAAAATTCTCTATCCTTCTTAGTTTACAGCCTTGAAACATGAAAGCGCTATAGACAAAATACAAACTTCTGAGCTAATCAACCATTAGGATAGGCAAGCACATCTTATTCAGGGATCTGAATTTGGTTTTTTATTAATAATATTACATTATGGTTCTAAATATGAAACTGACGTATCTTAAAGTGAATATTCAGTTAATTAAATATTGACTTCTTGATTTAACGTGAAGATTACCAAGTTTTACATATTTTATTTATTTTAAATAGATCATGTTTTTAAAGGAAAAATTATGGTAGGAGCCCCATGGTCAAAGAGTATGTAATTTTCCATTGAGACAAACAACTGATTTTACTGGATAGGGGAAAACTTCACATCATAATGCTAAGGAGTAAGACAACTTCAGTTATATGCCATTTTACTCTCAACTACATGTGTGTGGACAGTTGGTTTACCTTAAACAGTTAGGGAAAATGCCTCAGTGATGCTTAAGTTGTCTAAAACAGATCAGACAGCATTCATGTGAGCAGGAGATAGTGAGAGAGGCAGTACTGCTCTACTGGTGACAATGACATTCAGCAGAAATTGGTAACCATTTCCATTATCACCACAAGGTCTGAAAATTAACATACATATGCTATATATTCTTAAACTAATATACATCCAGAAGCAAAGCAGTTAATTTTTCACTTGTCTGCCAAAGAAAAATGGATTTTCATTCTTTAAGTACATTTGCCTAATGTCAGTTATGCACAGGTGAAGGCCACAGTCTGAAGGGCAGTCCAATTATTACATGACAATAATTATGCAGTCGCATAATGCTAGTAGCATATCAGACAGAAAGAACAAGTTCATGTTCCCAATGAAATCATTTTTGAGGACCTGAAATGCAGGAAGCCCACAGAAAATTAGCATAAGAAGAATATAAAGCCAGCTGTCACCCTGGATCAAGCCATTTAAGTGAAGTTAACAGCACTACTAAATATGCAGTTCTTTCTGCAGCTTTGAACACAGATAGTTTTGTTACTGCTGGATTATCTGTTGGAGTAATCAGTTAAAATACTGTAGTATTTGTGCAGCTGCAGAAGTGGGCTTTTGACCAATTTTGTCACATAACTAGGAGTGATACTGGTGAAAAAAATGATCAGCCAGATCAAGGTGAGAGAGGACAGGAGCTAGCTGAGCTAATTGAATTGCCTAACTGCACTCCAAACTTGAGGTCATGGATTTCAAAGGAACTCCATTCCAGTTTAAGGAACTATGTAATGGTTGCTGTGAGTTAGTTTGAAAGTCTTAGTTTGAATAAAGGAGTCAGTGTGACAACTACAGAGGAAGAGGGGTTTACTTTTTTTGGTATGTTAGAATGATATATAAAGAATGCCCTTACCAATGTAATTTTTTGACATTGCCACTTCTCTTATTTCAATGTGCACCGAACCTCTTGGAATTTGAATCACTTCCATATATCCTGTAAGATAAAGATAAATTTTATTTAGGAAGGAAAACTCTCTAAACTTCATACAAAAACTTTTAACTGATAGCAAGAACTTAAGTATTCAGGAATTCCTTTTTTTTAAGTGCTAATAAAGCATTTTCAACAGTGTATCTTAAGTAATTAAGCCATTTAAAAATGTCTTCAAGAACACAGGATAGTTCAAGTGTTAGAAGACTTCAGTCAATCATTTAGTCCACCTTCCTGCTACAAGTAGGAACAGCTAAGAGATCAGATTGAGTTACTCAGAGCTTTATCCTGCTGCTGGGTCATGAAAAACTCCGAAGATGGAAACTGTACAACCTTTCTAGGAAATCTGATCCACTGCTAGACTGTCCTCCTGAGGAAAAAGTTTTTTCATCTATTTGGTCAGTCACCCTCCTTCTACGAGTTTGTAGCTCCCACCATGTACCCACCAGTGCAGAGCCTGGCTCCTTTTTCCCGTGACCTCCTCATAGTATTGGAGGGCTCATACCAGATCCCTATAAACCGGGGGATTCTCCAGGCTGAGCAAGCCCAGATCTCTCAACCTCTCCTCACAGAGAGTCAAGACTTCCAGACCACCATAATCTTGCTGGTCCCCCACCAGACAGAACTAACTGCAGTGTTTCATTCATTTTCCTGAACTATGGAGTCTGAAATCTGGTAACTATAATACTACAAGATTAATATTTTTTGAGCTAAGCTTTAAAATAATAGCCTATATATATATTTCCTGAATTCTTAGTATTATGGACTTCTGAGATTTTTCTGTATTCTTGCTATTCTAAAATTTCATGCATGACTATCAGATTCTACCACACACAGTAAAATAACACAAAACATTACTCTTAATATACCACCATAACTAAATAATTACAAAAAACTTCACCAACAGACCTAAGCATTCAGTAATTAAACACATAGTTGTATTCAGGATAAATCCAAACTAATACACAAAACCAGGAAACAATAGGAAAACAGAGTCAAAATGAATGATGAGCAGCAATGCCACACTGGGAAAGAAGGCAGCATTGGTATTTGCTAAAGAGTGATCTAAAAGCACTGTGCAACAGAATGGACACATATGTACATACCTCCTCTGGGCAAGGAACCATTGAAGAAACCTTCAATGGCTTCACATGTACTCCCATCTCCTCCACAAACACGGCATCTATCTTCCTTAGCATCAGACCCCAAAATATTATCACAACCTACATGCTGAAAACAGATCAGAAGAAATATTTTTACAGGATGATGGTCATGCACCATTATTTCTAAAGTTTCTTTAAAGTGTTTCTTTAAAGTTTGAGATACTCAGTTCTTATTTTTATCTACCCTATTGTTGATAACTAGTACTTTAAGTGGGTTTTCACTTAACAATGAAAGAAGATAAAAAAAGAGAAGAATTTGCATTTTGGGTTGTTATCAAATCTTGATTAATAAGAACCTTGCATTTCTACTATGACTTTTAGGAAGGGACTTCACAGTGTTTTGCATATTATATAATAATTATACTTATCAAAAAGTGATTCCTGATGTTGTAACTTGATATTGCAACAGCTTCATGCCATCTATATTGCTTTTTTAAGGTCAAGATTTGCTGTGTGATCCTTAAATATTCAGACAGCATAAGTACTATTTTAAGGCATTACACCTTAATAGACCTTATTTCCATATGCTGCAGAGGAAACTTGTAATTTGTATAGGTATGAATGTAGAGTGTAAACACCTAAATGATTTCATAGTAAGAATAGATGCAGAATGAAACAGTGAAAAGCTGAATTGCATGCTGTATTAGATGAAAAAAAATTAAATTAAAATAAAGACAGGACCTCGGGGAAAAGAAAAAAAATAGGATGAAACAAGGAGGTTGTGAACAGAATAAAGACTGCAGCTTGCCAATATTTTTCTAGAACTCATACAAAGAAGAAGGTAGCTACTTAACTGTCCAGCTGTCTTTGTTTCCTGTCTAGCACTATTATTTGTCATCTTGTAAACAGCTAATACACAAATTACAAGAAAAGTTAAAATACATTCAATAACTGACAAAATATTATTATTTTAACTCTTTACATTTCAACTTACTGATTCCCTAAGATGACAGAAACCAAACTTTCTTCACAGTTCATTCTCAACTTGAGATTCTTTTTACTGGTTTACTAAAACATGGCAAAACTTTTGATCTCACTATGTCATTAGTGAGATAATATATAAACATACATGTTCAGGCCTCCATTTAGCAAAGCAATTCAGCATTAAGTTAAGCTTTAGTTATGTCAGTGGTTTTGTTGAAATCAAATAATTTTTAGAGTCAACAGTACTATTAAAATATCTAAACCTAAGTACATAACTAAACGCTTTGCTAAACTGAGGAAGAAATGGAATATTAATAACCAAAAAATATGGCACAGAACCCCAATCCTATTTAAATTCTTATAATGCAGTTCTATAGGTATCTTACAAGATAATCAGATTTTTAGTAAAAGGCAAATACTTACATCATTATTTATTTTTCCTAGAACCACAGGGCAATAGTGATGACTTTCTGTAGCAATTATATTAACAGCATGATTTTTTGCAATAGAATGAACTAGTTAAACAGATTAATATGTTCACATTTAGTGTTTTTCAGCCAGAGTAATGTTCTAACCAAAATGATGGAACAGGCCTTGGAGGAGTGCAAGGAGCCTGTTCACCTCCTGTTGCCATTTCCATCAACTCTTCAACAGAAACCATGAAGCAAGAAAAAAGATAAAATGGCAGATTCTACTAATGTCTCTGAGAAATTACTGAAATTCAAATTACTTGTCTATTTTATGCAATACTTTTTAAACTTTCTGTTTCAATCTTACATTTTTATTAACAACTTGACCTGTCAACACTCCCTTTCATGTAACATTCAAGTACCTTAACTAAACATAGGTAACAGCAGACACAACAAAGAAATCCAAAAGTACTTTATAAAACATTTGTAACCTTGCATTCTCCATTGATACAGATATCCAGTGAATCAGCATTGCACTGAGTCCCATCTATTACTGCAGGAGCACGTTCAGTGTAAAAATTATACCCTTCAGCCAAGCAGTTTAATGCACATGGTTTAACCCCACCTGGACAACAAAATCAAATGAAAGGGGGGAAAAAATTAACAGAAACCTTACAAATTTAAGGTTTAGTTAAAAATATTATACATAAACAGATCTGTAATTTACAATCTTATCTCATACCTGACATATACAATATATATACATTATTTAACTACTCCTTTAATGATTTGTCTACTTGACTCTTCTCTTCTGCAAAAAGAAGTTGTATGTTATTTCACACAGTAAGATATGAAAAGGTTGGCTGGGTCCATAATGATGCCATTATGCTAGTACAATCCTAATGGGTGTTAAACAATTTAAAACAAGGATACTACTTCACTATTTCAAAAGGAAGAATAGAAACAGAATACACTACAGCTCACACCAGATGATCATGACAACCTTTCTTAGGCTTTTAATCTAAAGACCTGTTTGTAAAACCATTCAGGCTGTTAAGCTAAAAATCACTGGTAAATCATTTTATTCAAGTCAATAAAATATAAAAACCACAAGTTATACCCTCTTTGAATAGGAAAAAAAATATTAAATTATGATCTTATAAATAATGCAATTATTGAAGTAGTCTTTAGAGACTCCTACAAATGCTTTTACTTCTTTCTCATTTTCTTAAGATGTTCCTGACTTTAGTAAAGGCAAACTTATTGTGAGATTACTTAATACTAAATTCATCAGTAGCATAAGAGGCACTTGCAGATCACCTATGGAATATTTAATTCTAGTACTAGCGCAGGTGTCTCCATATTTTTAAAGTGGCGTCTCTACCATGATGGTGACTCATGTTCAGACCAAAAGAAAAATTTACTAGAATAAAGAAATTTTGCTCTTCAGTACCACTTGCAGCAACGGACAAAAGTACAAGCTTAAAAATCTTAGCTCATGCTATTTTTGTCAAAACATAATATTTACAAACATTACCCTCTATAAAACATTTACATAATATCAAAATCTTCACATATGATAATGGTTTTGCAATGCTAACCATTACCTCCAGTGTAGGGTTTCCAGTTATAATACTTTCCCCGGAAAGGCATATTGTCAAAATCCGCACATTGCTTCTCTCTAAAATCACGAGCCCCTGAAGGACATGGCTAAAAAAGTAACACACAATAGTTAATTTATTCCAAATATGAACATGAAAGGAGATGCTTAGAAGCTTATACTGCAAACATAATCATGCAAGTGCTTAGAAGGTTTTGTCTTGTGGCTCTGACTCTGAAACTTGCTTTTTGTCTTGTGGCCCTGACTCTGAAATTTGCTTTATTACTTTACAGCTGAAGTGTCCATTTGCAATCCTAGGCTGGCATGAAATAGCTGAAGTAATTTAAAGAAAGGTAAGTGTTACATAACAGATTCCATAAAACTGGAAAATCAGGATCCTGTCAAATGACGTGTCATAATCAATCCATCAGCTACCTTCTTATAAATACATTTAAAACAGCTGGAAAAAAAATTTGGTTGGAGCTGTAGGTTCAATTATACTGTACTAAGCAGTTGTACTGAGACACATTATTAAGACATCAAGGAAAAAAATAAACATTTTCTACAGAACTATATCACTCCTGCTTACTTGTAGCCTTGACAAAAGTACTTTTTTAAGACTGAGAAAGAGAATAGATAGTATGTCTGGCTCTGATTACCAGCCTCTGTGGGTCAAGAAATAAAAATTTCCATTTAAATTTTCATTGCTTTGCATTAGCAATTACAAAACTATGAAGTAACTTTTTTTACTTGGAATGAGGGTAGATTTAAGTAAAATTTATCTTGGAAAGAATTACAGGAGAAATAGAATTCTTTTCTATTTATAACATTTTTATCAGCAGATTCAAAGTTATCTTGAATATACCCTCATCTCATTAAACATTGTTATCAATGTTTAACTACCTGCTGAAATTGAAAGCTTCATCAGAAAGTATTTAAAACACATTAAAATCCTGTTTAGAGTGATAGACAAAAGGATTTTTTGACAGACATCAGAGGTGTTAATAAACATTACTACTTTATGAGCAAAAGAAGAATCCATTTTATGGCATTTTGATTGTCTTCATGTATACCTAAGCCAGTTAGCTCTTCCCAGGAATCTGAAATGCATTCAAGTGAAAGGGACTCTATTAACATGGATGCTAAAAATTTATCACACAATGTAAATATAAACATAGCAATTATAAGTCCCTTTTTACATTAATCAAGATCTCATGATAGCCAGCCCATTGCCATATGATTCAGGAGCTTTAATTTTTTTTTTTCTGCTATTCTGGTGCAATATAAATTTTAAAAGTGAACATTAGACAGTACTTATATTTTTAATTTTCTGTATTACTCTATTAACTCTATTAATACAATTACTCAATTGTATTAAAAATACAATTTTAAATACAATTCATTAGCTGGTAAGAACAGAGCAGTGCTTTTATTACTTTTTATATGATATAAAAGTTTGTATTATTTATTTATTTATTTAAAACTATACTTTATATTATACTTTTATTCAAGAATTCTTTGGATTATAACAACAAGAATTCAAAATAACCACATAAAGTTTTAAAAAATTTATTTTGGGGGGTTCTTAATAGTAACTAAATTGCCTCTTTGCATCACATCCTCCAAGCAGTGGAAGGATCAGTCTTGACATCCCTCAAAGCTAGAGCCTGAATCTCTCAGGTACTGGTCACTTCACAGTCCTTCAGTCCCATTCGCTCAGCTCCTAATCTACACAACCGGTATTTTAATTGCACTGAATTATCCTTACAAGTTAAATAATGAAACCCTTTATCTAAATAGTTATACTACAACAAAATAATAAAATACGAAGATGAGTAAAGAAGGATCAAGATCTTCTTTTTTATACTCTAAAAAATATTCTTGCTACCTGGTCTTTGAGATGTAGTCTTGTTGCCTAATTTTCCTATCTTTTTTTAGTATCTCACCAATATCTGACAGGAGGTAAAATTCAAGGCCATGATCTCAGGAAATGCATTCAAAACTGTACTGGACAATCCTGGTTGCCTTCTATGACACAGTAACCTTCTTATTTGCTGTTGGGTGAGTGATGGACACTGCTTGTCTGGATTTCTCCAAGGCTCTCAGTGTGCTTCCCACAGCCTCCTTCTGCAGAAGCTGTTGTGTTATGGCCTGGACAAGGGGTCCCTAGGGTGGGTGGGGACCTGGCTGACCCAGGGCAGTGGTCAATCACTTCTCTCCAAACTGACAGCCTGGCTCAAGGGGTGTTCCCAGGGATTGATACAGGGCCCAGCACTGTTTATTTTTCAGAGTGATTGAGAAGATGGGATCAAGTGTAGTGATGCACTGGTGCAGTTTTCCAGTAATAATATACTGGTTGAGGAAGCAGATGCTTGTGAAGGGATCTGCAGAAAGACCTGGATTAGCTGGAACAGTGGGCTGATGAGAGCATTGTGAAGCCCAGTGAGGACAAGTTTTGCACCTGGAAAAGCAAAACCTTAGTCCAGGAGTGCAGCACAGACAGGGATCTCCCCAGCTTGGGAGCAGCTCTGTGGGAAGGAGCCTGGCGCTCCTGGTGGCCTCAGCTCCATCTGAGTGCCCGGTGTGTTCCTGCAGCACAGAAAGGGAGCAGATCCTGGGTGGCTCCAACAAGGGCCTCACCAGCAGAGATGAAGTCCTTATCCCACCCCACACAGTGCTTGTCAGGCCACACCTGCAATTCTGTGTCCAGTTTTGACTCTTGGTGGATGTAGATAGGTTGGAGAGGCCCCACAAAGGCGATCACAGGGCTGGGGAGCCTGGCACGTGAGGAATGGCTGAGGGAAATGGGTTTGTTCAGCACTGAGAAAAGAAGGCTTCAGGGAGGCCTTATCCCCATGTAACAGCATTTGTAGGGTGGCTACAGAGAAGATGCAGATTCCCTCTTTTACAAGGAGTCAGTGCATAGAGGAGATGTAATGTGTACAAGTAATTCCTGGGCAGATTCCGACTGAACACAGAATAGAAACTTTTCGCAATGAGAACAACTGGTCATTAGAATAATTTCCTCAGAACAGTGGTAATTTCCCAACCAGTGGACGCTTTTAAGTTTTGGCTGGACAGGGTGCTGGGCCATCTTGTCCAGACCATATTTCTGCAGAGAAATGTTGGACCAGATAGTCCTTGAGGTCCCTTCCAACCTAAGACTCTATGAAAATCCTAGGCATAGAAATGCAAAAAGATTACCACAAAGTAAGCCAAAAAATGAATTTACAAAATGTCATATCTTTGGCACCAGCTCTTTGTTTATGTGTTCTTTTCCTAATGTAAACATGTAATAACTGCTTTTCTTTACTGGGTAAGATATTTCACTTTTTTTCATCCAATTATAGTACATGGATAACTCCTCTCAAGCTAAAGACTGCTTGTGTCTCCAAATGCTCCTTTATGAGACTGCAAATTGTGAGGTAGGAATCCAGCAAGAATATGAGAACTTAAAATCATGTCTAAAGAAAGTCCTGAGAAGAAGATGTTTTGAGTTTAAAAAGTGTTAACAAATTATTAAATCAACTCTGACACACCTGTTCATCTTGGAGTTTGGGGTCAGGCAGATTTCAGCAATTGAATTTTGTTGTTTCTTATTAACAAAGGTCTATACAACCCGTCAGAGAAGACGAGAAACAAGCCAGAAGAGCAGCAGTTCGAACTCAGGTACTATTACATTACGTGGCTTCTCACATGAATTAATTTCAGGAAGAAAAAAGGCTTGAAAATACTAAAATTATGAAAGCAACATTCTGCTAAGAGAAAGGACTGAAAAACAATAAACTTTTAAAAGTATGTCTACACACATATATGCATAAAACATTTCCACAATTTGTAAGCAAACCATGTTTTTCATAATATATATTAAAAAGGATAGTTACAATTTTAGATGTATGTCAAATTAAGATTCACATCCTTATAAATACTTTAAATCAATTAGTTACTATAACTGAGAAATTATGTTTCTTGCCATTCTACTAGAATTTTGTACTTTTTTTTTTATTAAAAACACTTTGGTTGGAAAAATACATTTTTCTTTTAGAGATAATGTGGTTGGTGGTAGAAAACAATTTTCTGATTAGTGTGCTCTTTCTACTACCCTTATGCTTCCAGAACTTATTGGCTAATGTTATTTTCTGCTGATCTCAATGTTTCCATTAGCAGATGCCTTTTAAATTAAGAAGTCATATATGGCTTTGGAAGTGCTTGATGAGAAATAAGTCTAGTAGGAGTGTGTGCACTGCTTCCAAAGGATTAAAATGGTAAAAAAAAAAAAAAAAAGACAAGAGAACTAACTCATGTCTGCAAGAACACTGAAGTCAAAATGAGAGGGTTTTTGTGTTAGGAATGGTAGGCACTTTAGGCAGGGCTATGTTGAAAGTTACATATGGGCAATGAATGTTGATTCTACAAAAGAAACTTCAACAGAAAAAATGTACAAACAGCACATTACTCATTAAAAAAATAACAGATTTCCATGCTCTTCCACGCTCACTTACATTAATCAACATATTATTCCATTAAAACTATCAAGGACTAACTATCAAGCACTAAGGATTAACATAAATCTTGAAACAAGCATCTCACTAGTGTCTGCTAGGGTCTCTGATTCTTAGTGACGTAGAATCCTAAATATTGATATGAAAGAAATGGACTAGAATTGTCAAAACCATTAAGAATGTAAATTTAGACTTCTGTAAGTACCAAGACATTCACACACTGGCAAACCATACCAAAAAACATGTTAAAAAATGGATCACAAACTGTAAGAATGGCATTTTCAAACTGCCTGGCTTGAGTTTGCAATCAGTTGTTTTTCAGATCTAGGCAATGAAATTAAAAGCTCCCTTTCCTATTGAAATTACTGATTGAAATATGAGAATAGGTAGGAAACCAGTACCTCAGAATAGAGTGCTGTAATTTTTAAATATTTCAATAGATTGTTGCAGTGGTTTGAATGGATGCAAATTGCTACATTCAGGTATGAACAATTGGCTGTGAAGGCACAGCTGAAGAGTGACCTCCTAAACAGCCCTTTCAAGAAAGAGTTTTGGGCACTTGGAATCCACTTGGACTAAATGAACATTGCCACTGCCATAAGAAAAATTAACAAAATACTAAAATGAATGAACAGAATTCCATCACTAAGGTGACAAACTAAGTTTGAAATTGGAGTTATCTCTGACAGGCCTCAGCTAGTGGTTTGTGCACCGTGCCTCAAGGCGTGTGCTACTGGGATCTCGGTTACCAACACAGAGATGGTCTGGTGTAAAGAAAACTAACAGACATTATAGTAATCTGCAAACAAAGGAAATGTTACAATCTAGGGAATAATGCCAGTTATCTTCTTATTTGGGTTAGGGGGTAAGTAGGGATCTTAAAGGATTGAAAAACAAACATAATATTTTATGAAAATTGTACTGACTATAAGGATATTAAAAATTTTGAATGTTATTTCCTGAACTGGAGGTATTTCAAAACAGGTCAGGTGCCTAACAATCAGTTAAGAATGGTTTATTGAGAATTATTTTGGCTTATAACAGGTTTTTAGGGAATTATACACTTTCAACAGGCAAGGGATAACTTTTCTATTGGTTTACCTTCTGAGTTTCCAAAAGCTTTGTTTCTAAAGATAGCTGGAACTCATGTTCCATCTGCACCACATCAACTGCCACAAGTTAAAGTATCCTCCGTGAACCCACTTTTAAGCCCTCTTACACTTTTTATACCTTTGTAAAATTCAGTGCTAATGTGTTACACAGTCATCTTACACACTCTGTGCAAATGTATTCAAAACCTGCTGTTTTGCCACCAGGTATTTGCTAATTACTCTATTACCAGAATGATCCTGCAGCTCCACTTTAGAACTGAGCCCATTGGACAGGGACCCTGAAGGGGTGGGACACAGTATAAATGTATAAGGTCAAATTATGAACCTAAATTATAAATTCAACTAACTTAAAATTCAAACCAGGAAAAAAACACACATTATAAAGAATTTCACTAATAAGTTTCCAAGTCAAATTACAGGTCAGTTGCACTGCAAATATAAAAAAAAACCTCTCCTACTATTTTAGCTTTAAAATCATATTAATTTTCATCTTAAACCACGGAAGTTTGTAACACTGAAATAATCTAAACCTAGAGACATTATTTCACCTATTTATCTTTCAATATATTCAGGAAAAATAATAGTTTATATAATAATCCTTTGAAAAAAAATTGCATTTATGATCATTATTAATTTTTTTTCCAGCAAATTTCTCTGTGGAGGTAATTATCATTATTAGGCAGTATTAAAAATTTCCTAATTAAAAATTACTTTCTTCTTTTGATCACAGCTGCCCTGTTCACACAGCCAAGAAGTGGCCACGGTATAGCCAGAAAAACTGAAGTTTGATAGTGTCCAGTAGGAGCAGTAAAACTTCTCCAGTTATCCAACCTCTAAAATCCAGTGCACCATTCTGGAACCTTGACTGTTATTTTTTTTCTGTAGATGTGTATCTTTGCATTTGTCTGCCTTGCTACAATTTCAGTTTGAATGGATCTGGTTTATCAGATGATAATCAGTAATTAATTTACCTTTCTCTTTACTTTCACTCAGGTAGTATTTTGTAATAAGAATATTTCATAAACAAGAAATATTTTTGTAATTGTAGTTCACATAGGAAAATATTGAATTTTATCAGGTGTCTTTCTAATTCTTATGGCTGATAGGAAATGGGCTTTCAAATTTGGCAACCACATGATAACTGCTTACTGAAATCTGTCAGTCAATATTTAAAAAATTTCACATATGCTTTATTGAATTACCCTTGTTCACATTTTCCGGGGAAACTCAAGTGGAACTCACTCCAGGCCTTAATGCAAAGGCAGTCGCTAGACACCACATCAAGACAGGATCCTAACATTTACCAGAACACACAGGGTGCCTGCAATATAGATGTGCCTTACAGGACTATTCGCTAATTAAACATAGAATCCATACACTTTCTGAACTGGAGAAAAAATCATAAACCAGTAAAGCTGATCACAGTAGAATAAAAATTACTTACATCAGTATTACAGGAGCGATAACGTTTCCTTTCTCCAAGACAATATTTGCCTCCACCTGAAGGCCTGGAAAAACATGTTTATATGTTAGGATATGCACTAGAACAAATATAACCGCATGAGATATACTAATGCAGTTAATTAATTTAATTAATCCAAGTCCAAGAGATATCCATTACATAAATAAAAATAAAAATAAAAATATATTCAAGTTTTAAAATGAGATTTTGTTAAGAATTGTATCTTTGACATGCATTGGAGCAGACACAAAATATTACTTGGTACTTGAAAAATCATTACTCATAATATTAATGTAGTTTGCATAAGTTCCAAACAATAAAGTTTAATTGCATTTTGAACATTAAAAAAAATCCCTTTTGTTTTTAAGTATTTACTTGGTTTATAAAATTAAAATGAGAAATGTGTAAACAATCTATATGATACTTCTTTTTTCAAACATCTCATCTTACTTGAAAAGCAACAAGGACTTACTTGAAAACCAAGGTTTTATACTCAGAACCAGCAAACACGGTATATTCTAGTTCAGAAATTTGAATCTGATTTGAGTTAATCAGTATTAAATCTGAAGAAACTCCAGATTAAGCAGATTTGTATTAGTTTAGGTAATTGACTGTTAAATTCCCAAACTGCTCAAGAACATTATCTAACTTCCATACAGGTCAAATATTGAACTAACTTAGACTTATATGGAAGATTAATCAGACATCAGCTCTTTGGCTTGCAATTTAATAGCAAAAAGAAAAAAAATACTTTGTGAGGGTTTCATAATAAAAAATTTAAATATTTACAATTTAAAATTAACTATCAAATCAATACTATTTTTCATATTATAGTATTTAACCAGGAAATGTTATCCTTAATCAACAGGGTTGGTTTTTTTTCCTATCGCAGACATACCCTCTCCCAAATGCAATTGCCTGTTAAACACCGAAAATTTAATAATTTTAATCATACGAATCAAAATATATGGTGACAGAAGTTGGAAAAAATCTTAGGATAGTATTCAGGCTCCAAACAAACATTTCACTAGGCATTTTAAACACCGGTTTGGAAAAAAAAAAATTCTTATTCTCTCACTAACACAGTCTGACTGTGTTATTGATGCATACAGATAATTTCTGCTTTTGCATCCATTGAGTAAGTAGTGCTATTGGCCAGATTTGGTAGCTATTGCTAAAACAGGGGACAAACAGACCACCTTAAGTAAAAGCCATATGACATTATGGTAACTGTCTTGCAGAGTGCAGTGGAAAGCTGATGGACGGCCTGGCTTGGAAAACACAGATATAAGAAACAAATAACCCGAGCGAACAGAGAGCAGAAGACAAGAAAAGGAGTGACAAAAGACAAAGAATTAATTCCCATGAAAGAAACACAAATGACATTCAGAAAAAGTGGTCTTAAAAACCAGTAGTGGCAAAGGAGATAGTGATTATGAGAAATGACAAGAAGAGAACATGGAGTAATAGAACTATCCTGGGAAGGCCTATAGATGTGGTGAGGTAATCAGAACAGGTAAAAGCCAAAACAGAAAAGAGCAGCAATTCATTCAGCAATGAACAGCAATAGAAATAAGCATTCCACATTTGAGAAGAGAAAATGACAGAGAGAGGAGTTCTGACCTGAGAGAACTTCTCTGGAACAGTGCTCAGGGCATTGGAAAACAGACAGATTGTAAGACAAGTACAGAAATATACAACAGATCAAGCTGTAGTGGAGAAGCTGGCCCCTCTTCAGAGAGGGCAAATACACCCATAGAGAGTTGTGGCAGGCAAAAAAGATGTTGAATTGATTTTTAGGAGTCAGTAGGAAGTCACATGTGAAATGTGGGACAAGGCAGCATATAAATATATTGTATGCAATGCAATATTACTACCTGTGGTTTGTATGTAAGCAGTTATATTGAAAACCTTGGAAATACTGTGTTGGGTTTGGGGTTTATTTTTTTAATAAGTAACTGGCAATTGTTATTTTATATCTGAGACAAGCATTAAAGGAAATATGCCCTAAGAAAGAAACTTCTCCAAGGCATGATTTAAATATATTTTGATGAACAACACATCGCATAAAGAAAACCATTCTAGTTACTGCTAAATATAAATCCAGCTATCTTTACAGTACATAAGATACATAAAAAATGTTAGAAGCATGTCTAGTGAACTCCTGTTTAAGCATTTCTGTCTGCTATTTTGAAGACAAATGTTGGCAAACTAGCAAAACATTTTTACAGATAACAAGTGAAACCACAGTTTTGAATAATATCCAAATGTGTCCTTTTGTTGGCTCCGGCTTACTTTAGCTACTTACGCTGGACTGTCACAGTGTCTTATAGATGAGGAGACTCCTCCCCCGCAGGTCCTGCTGCACTCTCCCCATATTGACCATGGACCCCAACCCCCATCTATGCTCTGGGGCCAAGTGCCAAAAGGGACGCACTCTCCCTGATAACACCACTGAAAGATTTCACAAAAGAAACACAAAATTAGCTTGGAGGCTGACAGAGTTATCAGGACAGAAAAATATAAGGGTCAGACAATGACCAATTATAGGCATTAGCATTCCCTGTACAGATAACAAGGCTAGTATTTTACTTTTTCTAGCCATGTTTAGACATTGGTGAGGGTGTGTGTGATTTGTTAAATGTCTCCACTCAGTCCTGAATTACAGGTCCCTAACATACACCAGAAGTATTTTTTATTTCATCAGCCTCCTTAATGTTTCACAATTAAGGAACTACAAGTTGCTTACATTCTTTTAAACACTAAGATTCATTTCCAAGCCTGGTTTGGTAAAAAACCCTCTACTGAAGATTTATGTAGAGGCTTCATTACAGAAAATGAAAAATTCCTCTGATAACATTTTTAAGGAAGTATTTATTGTTATAAAAGAAAATCTGGAGAGCATTACAATGAAGGAAGAATTTTTCTCAGCATTTCATTCACTAACACTAATAATAAAAGTCATAATAAAAGTCATGCTGAAGCATTAGACATGACAGAAAATCACTTTATAATAGTAACTGGCCACTTGTTTGGGGCAGAATGGACACATGTACTTCATTCAAGCAAACATTTAAACTCTGCAATATTATTACTTAAATCAGAAATACAAAATGACAGACAAAATTCACTCAAATTATTAACTATTAATACAAGTTTATAATTTAGTTCATCAGAGACCTTTTCTAAACCATTCAGAAATAATTCTAGAGCCCGTATTTTGATTACATTCTGGTGTGTACCATATCACTGAGAATTTGAAACAGCTCAATTAGATACCATTTCCTCCTACTGCAGGCTTAGGTGACAGAGCAGAGCATGGACTCAGGTCTACCATGACCTGAATCTGCACATTTCCCTTCCAAAAGCTGAGCAAGTGCTGTTTTTAAACTCCCTCAAATTTCTGTAGTATTGATCATTTCCAAAAAAAAAGACAACTCCTGTGTCCACCCCTCATCACCACAGTGTTTTGCAATGCCTCTCATGACACAATAAGGATGGAGTATAAAGTGAGCTAGAAGAGTCCTAAAATCATATGGTTTTCTTCTCTTTACAGTGATAAATTGATAGAAATTTTATTAATAAATGCAAAAATCTCCTTGTTAAAATCTATTAGAGATGCCACAAAAGTACATGAACAGATATGCTAAAGTCAAAAGCTAAAAATGAAAATGCTTCTAAGAGTAAAACTGTAAGCAACTAATCTAACTTAAATTACACTACATACATAACAAACATATCAAGATCCAAGCTAAGAAATGCAAGCTACTCAGATTTAAACTCATAAGAATATCACAGATATAGAACTGAATAGGTAAACCATCATAATTCCATACTATTAGAACTATAGAGACAATAGACAGGTGCATTATTTTTCCAAAGCTGTATAAAATCCCTATAGTGTATCATTTTCACTGTCATGCAAACATTGTCTTCCACATTCCCATGCTCCCCTGTAAAACCTCTATAAACGCTGCGTTTTCTCATCTACTGAACTTAAATCTGATTTAATGCTCACCTCTCTGTCTCTTTATAATTTTCTAGTAAAAATGTATCTTTCACTAGAAGCCAGTGAAGCCAGCATACAATCTCTGTCATAGTAATTAAAATTACAAAAGTCTGTCATAGTAATTAAAAATTACAAAAGTCTTCATTACTTCTAATGGGACTGCAGAAATGTGTTTCCTTCAAGAATGACAGCAACTTCATCTCCTATAATGAGGTTAGGACTACTGAGTAATCACCATATGAAGAAAGAAGAGGATGTGACAGCTATTTTAAAAGACCAGTTCTACACAGAAGGTTTAGATATGAAATATTAATTCTTCTCTAATTGTTGAAAGAATAATTTTCCATTATTTCAGCAGAAAGATGACAGTGATGCATTCAAATACGTATAAAATATGCAAATCCTCTGTGAATAAAAGCTCTCTGAAATTTTTCCTAAAGAAATAACTAATGAAAATAAAATATGATACGTGGCACATTTGAGATACTTTTATGAGTATTAGCTGCTTTACAGAATTAACATTTATAACACTATGATTTCAGAAAAACCACACAATAAGTACTCTAACATAGAGAAAAAATTATTTACTATTTTGTATGAGGAAGAAAAATATTAGTGCAAATTTTAACTACTAATTTTCAATCATCGATTCAACAATTATTTTGCAAGGAAGTAATATTCAATCATAACGTACACTTATTTTATGTTAATGTCCAAAGACAAGTTAAATCATCCCACAATGTAGCTAGATAAACTATCCTTTCAGCACTGCACTGTGTTTGAATTTTTTGCATGGTTTGCCCCTCATTTCCATCCCTAGCATGGATGTAATCTATGATCTACAGAAAGGGTCACCTTTTTTATTACTTTAAATTAAAACACAGCATAAGTGTTCCTATCAGTTTTGTCTTATTGTTTTATACACACAATTTCTTAATGACTGTATTTTTAAAAAATCGATCAATTAATTTACCTTCACAGCCACATCTCTGGGAATACCACAGAGGAGCTTCATGCATATTTAAAATTCTTATTACAAATTATAAAAAGTGTACCTTTTTGAACCCAGCTGATATGTAAAACCCTTCCCCAGACCATGAATATATTAAAGTTTCAGAAGAGAACAGATAACAGTTCCATCAACAGCAAGAAACAATTCTATTTTTTTTCCCTGTATGCAGCTAACAGCTGAATAACTCTAATGGAAAACATTGCAAAAACCTTCCTGGGTAAGCAGATACCTACCACGGAAAATTTCAACCCAAAGGGTTAAAAGCTTGGCAAGTCTATAAAAACAACTGAAAGAAGGTTTTATTATAGAAGGTTACGCTGTTTTAATTGTAGAAATCCCTACACATTCTGCCAATAAGGTATTAATATATATTCCATCAAATTATGGTTTGGACTTTTTGGCACACAGAATACATAAGTAAATACACAAATACAATTAAATACTCTGAAATCTTCTTAGGCATTTAGAGCTGGAAATTTAATTCATTATATATTTGCACAGAATCCATCAAAATAGGGCTTAACTTGGTAGGGGCCTGTAGGCATGACTGCATACTAATAATAATAATAATAACAATAATAATAATAATAATAATAATAATAATAATAATAATAATAATAATAATAATAATAATAATAATAATACACTAAGAATGTGTTACAGCACAGTAACCTATTTATTTCACATTACTCTTCGGGAAAGGAAATTACATATTTGGAAAGAGCTGATGATTTCTGGTTTATTGTTACCAGGAACTATTAATTTACAGGAAGGTTTTTGGATACAGTTTATAGACACAATTCTCTGCTGTTAACAGGCATATTTGGTTAACAGGTTTATCTTTGTAAAATGGTATGGATTCTCTCACTTCCCTCTAAAATCTCACAATGGAACAAAATACTGGTGGCTGGAAAAAGATGTTTGGCAGAGAGCAAACTGATTAAAACTTCTTGACAAGGGAATAGATCCACAGTGTCTAAAAGAATCTCAACTTATAGTCTCATGGTTCAAAAAACATAAATTGAGGTAAATTACTCTTTGTCATCAAAAAGGAGGGTGGTTCCAAAATAAATCTAGACTGCTGATTTAAGAGCAGGGCTTCTAACATTTTCTATTACTCTAATATTGGGTAACATTTTTGGTAAAACTGTGAACGTCCCTCTATTTTTATTGGCTAATTCTATTCACTCTATTTTTTTAAACGATCAGTTCAATAAATTTATTTAACATGGCTTACCAATATTTCCAAACCCAGCATGGAAAAACCATCAGGAAAATACCAGGTCATGGGCCCTGAATGAAGCCGTCAACATGCATTAATAAACTGTGACAGCTGCCCAAAAGCCTTCATTCTTGTTGTTTAAACATCAGATTGCAAGTCAAAATGCACTGTTATCTTTGTTGAAACCAGCTCAGCTAGTATGACAAAAGTCAGAGTGAGAATAGATGTTCAGAAAAAAATCCAATCTGGATCACTGAATCTCATGAACAGATGCAACCACTCTCAGACAGAGACTGGAAGTGGTTTAATGTAACAAACTCTCTTCACTTTGTACAAACCTGCATAAAATAGATTATCTTGAAAAAAGGTACCTAGAATGCATTTTTTCCTCCCTAGTATGTATCTTTAATATCAATTAAAATATTTTTCTCTCGTTTTCAAGATCTGTATAGATTTTGCCTTGTAACTGAGAAACAGTCTTCTAATATTCTTGTCTGAAACTACTGATATACAGAGATTGTTTTAAAATCAAAATTCTCATATTCAGACAGATATTGTAGTGCTAAATGTATCTATTGCAACACTATCTTTCTGTACTTTTCTGTTAGGTGGAAGAGTTTATCTGACTCTACATCAGTCTGTTAAGCCAAACAGTTATGCAAGCATAACCAAATAATGAAAAAATAATTCAAAGTCAAAATAGAAAGGTCACTGGGAAATACAGGCTTTTATAAAATCCCTTTATGGATTCATTCTTTTTTCTATATGCTTGTATGATTTGGTATATACAGGGAAAAACAAAATTCTTTTCCCTTCTAACAGAATTACATAGTTCAGACTCTAGATTATGTTGCACATTTTCAAAGTCCATGGCAGGTCAAAAGTGTAACAATTCTTAATGGAGGAGTGGTATAAAATCAAATAAAGATTAAACTGGAAAAGTTGTTTTTTTTTTTTTTAAATTACAAAAATTACTCAAAAAGTTCAGAAGAAATAGAACATGTTTTGGGGTTGTTTTTTGATCCAGGCTCTAGAGTTTTACAGAAAGGAGAAATAATTCTATTAAATTACACATATAAAATAATGGTGAAAAAATTCTGTAGAACATTTTCCATTACAATGTACACATGATAAACTATGTTTTTGTTTGAACTGTTGTAATTGCTGTGAAATACTTTGACTTTCTAGTTCTTTTTTCTTGTAGTCTTTGAACAATAAATTCCTTCTTCAAACAATAAAACTTTATGTACTCACCCCCTTTTCAATGCTCCCTGTTTGGCAAAGAGTACCTTCTGCTGCTGGAATGCTGTTGGTAACACAGCGGTTACTTTTGCTGAGGCACCAGAGCTCTCTACACACTTCCTAGGAAAGAAGGCAGAAGCAAGTTGATCAGAATAAAAGCCTAAAATTTCTTCCAGTCCTCATAAACACATGTATGCACAAACTTGTTT
The DNA here is from genome assembly GCF_035770615.1 of Melospiza melodia melodia. NCBI lineage: Eukaryota > Metazoa > Chordata > Aves > Passeriformes > Passerellidae > Melospiza > Melospiza melodia. Next base: position 35,848,280 of record NC_086226.1, read on the forward strand.
TGAACAGAGAGAATTAAGACGTCGTCTGCAGAGAAACATCTAAAGATAGCTGTGATAGCAGCAATTTTGAAGCTACTATATTTTACCTAAGAAAACTCTGCCCAAAAAAATCATTTTGGAAGAATCAAAACTAGACAATAATATGTTTTTCACACCTGCAATGTAAGTAATGTTCTATAATTGCTTTTTTTCTTGACTTTTGCTAAGACTGGGCTTAGTATATTTTAGTGTTATAGAAGTAGTCTTCAGATGAGCTGTAGTGTCTCCATGAAGGCTGCTATCTGCCTCAAAATTACCTGCCAAAAAGGATACCAATAATCTTGAGATATGAAACAGCAACAATTATTTTTCTTTCCTTTATGTAAAAAGAAAGTTTTTGAGCTCAGACTAGTCACATTCCTCTTCTGCAACACTTGTTAAAGCAGTGCATGTTTAGTTAGAACTAACTAAGGTACACACTCAAATATTTCCTTAAGGCTTTTTAGATTTGCAGCTGCTCTTTCATACATGATTTATCCCACCCTATTTCCCTATGTTGTCAGTGTTAAACTAACTGAGATCTTCAAATAATCTTTTTGTTCCTACCATACTTTCTCATTTGGTTTTGCCCATTTATTAATTTAAATTAAGCCAGTTCTGCTGATATTGGAGATAAATTGTTAAAACTAGCAAAGGGTTGAAATTCATAGTGTGGGCATGATCCAAAATTGGGTGAACACCAGAAGTCTTCACAGTTGCTTCAGCTGCCCCTGGATTCAGCTCTGTACACATAAAAGAATGAAGAGATGTTTGCTTTTACAGTAAATTACTTACATAATAATATTTACTGTATTACTTTGGGATCTGTGCAAAAGTTCACAACTTCCTTACACATATTCTATATTTTAAAATATTATTTTAATATTTGGAATATAACAAGATCTTTAAAATGATCTTATGATAATCCTTACTGTTTCATTTTACTTAACTGCTGCTTGAAGTAATAGTCTACAAAAAACAGGTTCTATAGTGAAACTTGAAAGAAAAAGAAAGAGGAAAAGACAGTGTGAATGAATTAAAGTTATTGTCCACTCCCCTCCAGGTTCATTGTTTCTCTGAGGTAATGAATAATTTATCTGGCACCTATATACCCTATATGATGTGTTCTTTACACATTAACAGGAACAACTGCTATGTTTTACCCCAAGATTCATATTTCTTGCACTGTATTGCATATAAAAATTTATTTATTTATACATTAATCTCTAGTGGCTGCAGCAACAGTTCAACAGTAGAATCTTTTCTTGACGAATACAGAATTATTTACAAAGTTTAAAAACAGCTGGTGCCATTCTTGCAGGGATGTTAGTACAGTGTATTTAGTTTCATGATTGGCAGAAGCAAGGTATCTTCTGTACAGTCCATTAAAAAATAGACAATAGGAACGGTTTGAAATTAAACTGAATGAAAACTGGTGATTCCTGGACTTTCCATCTAATTTTTGACAATTAGGCCTAAGTTAATCAATCCTATTTAGTGTCTGACTCTATGAAAACTTAAAATTATTAAGCCTGTTTTGGGAGATTGACTGCTCCTTGTAAAAGTCCACCTGTAGCCAATGAAGAACTTTTCAAATTAGTTTTCTTTCAAGAAAGACATGTAAGCAGTATAAATATTTATGTAAAACTCTGAGCAAATTTGTTTTTCCTCACTCAGCTGAAAAATTTTCAAATTAAGATACAGATAAATAAATATACTAATTAAAATAAAACAGAGAAGTAACAGAAGATACATCACATACCTTCTTGAAAAATTTAGCTTAATTACAAATTTGACAGCAACCAACTAAGGTGCTAAAATTCAACACTAAATCAATTTCACATCTAAATCAACCATGAATCCAAACTTCAATACAGTACAGACTACAAAATTAAAATGTAAAATGAATTATTTTCAGACACAGCATGTGGTCCTCCTGTAATAATCCTGCCTTATTTCCATTAACTTTTAATTTACTTCCTCATTTTGATGAACTAATTGGGTGTAATTTACTCGCTCATTCTTCACATGTGGTTTATATTGTTAAAAAAAAAGAGTCAGACTGTGATAATTCTACTTGTGACCTTCTATTTTTTTAGATCTCACCAAGTTCAAATGTCTAAGTTAATAGCTGTTCTTACTCACAGAGTTTGCTCCAATGTTCTGAAAAGCAAAACATTCAACCGCATTAAGAAACAAAAGATTTTGAATAATCTGACATGGACAAAAGCAAAAAATCAGGTCTGGATAGCAGTCTGGAGTTTTAAAACATCTATGTTCCAGGATTATTTGAATCTAGAATTCTGGTTTTTGCTCCAGAGTTTATGTGCAGAATCCCCCTTCTGTCACACCTACACAAGTATACCTTCTATACTTCACATAAGTGGAAGTAATAATTAATGTCTTTGCCATTTTTCTCTACAAATGAGAGCATTTGACAACTTCCTTTCAATAGGATTCTTTCTATATATTTAGACTCCTCTGGTGCATTAGACGCTTCTAATTCACTGATCTAATATCAGCCTGACATTTTAATTCAACAGTGTGAAATAATGAATACAGCACTCCAAAACTATTTTAGTCATTCGTCTGTTTACCAGAAGATAGCAAGCAGGTCAACCCACCTCTCTACTTCACAAAATGAAAAAAACATTTATTCCTAAATTGTTTTGAGAAGCAGTACATCAAAACTAGATATTATTACTGACATATTCTGATAGTCCTTTTTCAGATGGTAATTTCAACAGGAATTTATCTTAGTAAATCCCTAAAGACAAAATGATAGCGTTGAAATATTACTATGGGCTTTATCATACTATTAATGTGTGAGCAGAAACCTCCACTTAAATCAGAAAGGAGTTCTGTTTGAGACAGATATACAATAGCCTAAAATCACCAGAATATTTCCTCACAGAGAAACTATTCAAAGCACCAAAGACCCACAAAAATAACAATGTATCAATTTGTAGATGTAATTTATATTAAACACAAGAAATGGAAGGATTTCTGTAATATCTTTTGAAGATAGCCGAATTTAAGATACTGTTTATTTTTCCCCACTGTACTGCATTTAAAAGAAAACACAGTCTCTGAAGTATACTCTCCATCACCCTGTACATTAAATGAAAGATAACATTAATAGCCATTTGAAAACAAATGAGATACCTAACAAGAAGTAAAAAATCCATCTGTGTTGTTTGATTAAATGAAGATGGATTTAGACCAGGTGTTCCTATGGCTAAGTCTTCTTTATTTTCAACTCACCTTGGAAAGTTAAACAAAGCAGTTCTGACTAAGATTCATAAAGCTTTCTCTTCTCCAGCTCAACCCCATGAACACTATACCTGCTCCTACTTTAGTTAGTGACAAAAGCTATTTCCTTACTACTACCATTATCTGTAACACCTCTAAGCAATGGTTTTTAATAAGCTGGCCATACAAGAAACTGCCCCGAAAAAGTCAGGCCCAAAATAACTAATAGAAAGTATAGCGCTTTTTTTCCACACACACACATGCACACAGGCACACAAACACACGCACCCACCCACACCCACCCACTAACAGGTGACCCTTTTAGGGTAGTCTTTTCTTCCTCAGAAAAGGATGAAGCTAATGTGTATTTGGCCAACATTATATTTGTTTGAATAATTCAATGAAACTAAGAGAAAGGAGCATAATCTGAAAATTAAAAAATGACTTGAAAGTCAGTCTCCAAATTTCTCGATTTAGAAACTACTAATTTGTAAAGTAAACAAGGGAAAAGTTTTAAAAATCCAGGAAACATAAACTGAAGCTGAGGCCTTTCACAAGATCAAGACAAGATAGATGACAACCTGTAACGGTGTATCTTAGGGTTCCATGACTTCAGTTTGGAATTCGGATGCTTGTATTTGCAGTAAATTAAACAAAGCTGAACCCATCTAGAGAAAAAAACACAGCAAATCAAATTACCTTCATTTTGCCTAAGTATTATAAATGATGGAGCCTCTTTCTGTTGCATCATGCAGAGTTACATATAGTCATTTCAAATTATGTAACATCTAAGCATCCTATATCATAATCATCATAAATTGTTATAATACAGCACAATGAAAACTCAGTAATATGAGCAAAGATCAAACTGCTGTGCTGTTCTTGTTTTCAAAACCAATGAAAGCTTCCAACAAATATTAGTAGTTCAGCCTATAAAATTGAAATTTAAAAAATTATGGTAAATACATTCATAAGGCATATTAAATTATGATAATTTGGGAGGTTCATTTTTTGCTCATAAAATTTTAAAAATCCTAAATAGGTTTGTCTGTTACTTCAGCATGTTTATTTATAATATGCTGCACCTCTTGATGAGCATTTGCTAAAAGAAAGCATAAAAACAATTAGCTTGAATTGCAATTCAGACCTGAAAATCATCAACAGAGTATTTTCAGGCTCATTGCTGAAATGAAGATGACAACTTGACTACAACTAAAAGACCCTAATTAATAAGTGAACTTCAGAAGGTTCAAAGTTTTATCCAGATAAGAACCCAAAAGTTACCATTTTAGTGCTTCACTACCAAAAGCTCCTTAAGTGGTGAATCACACCAAAGAATGTGAAATAGAATACAAAACTTAAGACCCACCCTGTATTATGTTTCCAACATGCTTTAAGAAACATTGGGTGCCTATGTGAACCTTAAGGAAACTAAAGGAACCCTACAAGGTCAATCACCTCCAAGTACAACATCTTCCCTTTCAAACCCATGCAACCTATCCATCTTTACTCAAACAACATTCTAGTATCTGGGATCTCATCCATTATTGCTTCTATGATCATCTAATGCATTTCTCCTGTTCTCATCATCAGCTTCTCTTTGCACTTTCTTAACAGCATTCATAAGAGGCAGGCACATTGGTGTTGGTATCTATGTCTCTAAGAGAGACAAAGAGAAAAACAAAGACAGAAAGGAAGGAAAAAGAGGGGGGTTTGAAGACAAGATAGTCATAATGAAGAAAAAAGGGGACTGCAGGAACTCGTTTGAAAAAGGATGCAGAACTGCTTTAGGTTCCTGAAAGAGGAAAACTTCTGGGACTTCCCTTTTCTATACACACCATAAACTTCGAAAAAAGAGTGAACAAAATTCATTTCATTTCAACCCAATCCTGTAAGTCCTTACACAAGAAAAGTTTGAAACTTTAATCATTTGCAATGCTGAAGGCCTGCCCAACAGCAGCAAGAGTTCTTTCAACTGACTAGAACAAAAAAATAAAAAGGTTGACAAAAATGACAGAGTATGATACCAGTATTTTCAATTCATCTCTTTGCTTACACGTACTTTTAACATCACTTTGTGAGCAATGCAAAATAAATCCAGCCGATGAAACTACATATGCTCAGCTAACAAGCATAACGGCAACTTAGTTATGGTATGATATATGAAACTGGGGTCAAAAAAGGCACTTTACAGAAAGTTATTATTATGCCGAAATTCAACTAAATGCATGATCCTAAGCATAGTATCAACAGTGAGGGAACAAAAGGAAAACAGTAGCTTTGGTGCAAAGATAGAACAGTGGCTTCTCTGCCTTTCCTTGTGAAAGATCACCAGCTTCCAGAATCTGCTTCTCTTCCTATAAAACCCCTACCTCAAGCTCAATGCTACTGCTCTTCCTTTAACTGGAGTAAACCACATCCATATTTCAAGAGAAAAGTGACAATTTAATTAATGAACGTTAAAATTTGTATCACCCAATCACTAGGGTCAATTGCAATTCAGGTTTCTTGGCCTAGTGGAAATTTTAGAACTATATAGTAATATATTTAGCCTCCTGGATTTTAAAGTCAGCTGATCAATGCCGGTAGAAAGGCATAAAATGCAAGAAAAATATACCAAATAATTGTAAGCTACTATCTCTGAAACCCTGCTGCTAGCAGCCAGCAGCTTCACAGATCGTAAAATGCAACACAGCAATATCAACCATATGCATAAAGTATTAACTGCTTTTAAAATGTCTGAGGTTTTAGCCTCTCTCCTAAAAATGTAGGGACCAGCTCTAAAGCACAGCATTATTTTGAACCACAAAATCAGTAAGTTAGGTATTTTTCAGGTATTATTTAAACTCATAAAGCAGAGAAATCAAAAGACAAGACTGGAATTGTTTGCTGAGTTAACCCAGGGACAGCCAACAGCCAACTGTTACTCGGCAGATGCTCAAAAGTTAAGGCAATCAGAAGTCAATGAAAAAGTTTCCCTTACCTAAACCAAATTACTAAAAAGGAGGTTCTGAACTATTAGTGGAATTAAAACGCAAACAGGGCAGAGAATTGACACACATCTGACAATCAGCAGAAGAAAATCCACACTGCATCATCCTAGAAGATGTAGGTTATCCAGCGGTTACATAATTGAAGAGGAACTAGCACTGTTTCTAACAACCTCAAAACTTTCCACTGCAGTGAATTCAATAAGATGCCTGAAAGCATGTATTGTCTTTAGGAAAAAGCTATACATCAGTATTGAATGGGGCAATTTCCATCATTAGAATTTGGATCACTGTAAGCCATAAATTTAACATTCTCCTGAGTGTGAAAATATACCCTAAAAATGAAATATTTTGAATAGATTGAGCCATTGCCTTTCACTTTTATATTCAAAATACCATTTCTTCACCTAAATTCTGAAACATTTTCCCTGTATCAAAAGGGACACAATATAGTACATAGATCAGTACAATATAGTATAGTATAAAGAACAATGCACAAGTAACACTAGAAAGAGCAGTGTCTACTTGCTAAAATACAGCTTTATTTTTTTCAGCTCAAACAGCTAAGACACCTTGACTTCTTGTCTCACTTAATATGCTAAACAACACAGAGAAATCTGACCAATAGCTGCAGTGCTTTTGCTACAAGAGTTCTGTCTGAATGCAACTAAACAGTTTTATTAGGAGTAGTCCTCAAAACAGTACCAAAACTGAAGAGCTCCCTTTCATGCCAGATTGTCCCCTCACCAGTAAACAAACACACACAAAAGCAGAAACTTGAAGTCCCTTTAGTAATTGAGTTCTGATGCTTTACTTGTTCAAACACCTCTCATGTTACTTAACTTCACATTCTTAAGTAAGAACAGCTCCAACTTTAACAGTGAAAAATTCATTGCAGAATGATGACAGGATATATGATCTAAAGCAACAGTTTAACTTAACACCCAGAGGAAGCAGATGAGGAAATAAGGGAGAAAAGGCAAGAAACACAGACTAGCATTAAAGCTATGTGGTTGAAAGAAGTACTTTTTCTAAAGGTGAGAAGAATGTGGCAGAATTCCTAAGCAGAAAGAATGTGAAGATTTTCTAAGTTATTTTAAAAACACCAATTATATCAACAGGTTCATCACAGGCCACAGAAGATTTTCTGCGTGCATGTATTTTGATTTGAGAGTTCAAATATGTCTCTTGCCATGGCTTGCCACTAAAAACCAGTAAAGAACATGAGCAAGAGAAAAATGCAAGCAGTTTTCTCTGAGACCTGGAATTTATTTCCTATTGGGTCATGAAACTCCCTGTTGGAAAACCTGCTCTCTACCTTTTTTTATAAGATGCTTTAAATAAAAAGGGCTAAAAGAAATGTTTCAAAGGAGCTGGTATATGAACTACATTCACTGTAAATAGGTGGTTTTTGCTGTCGTCTTCCATCATAGTTGCACATGTGTGTGTTCGAAAAAGATCCATGAACTATTAATGGCATCTTCATTGAATAGTACATTGAGAAGAAATAGCCAAAGCACTGACTGTTTACTCTTGATAATAAGAGAGTTGAGCAGAGTATTCAATTTAGCTTCTCCTGGAATTTAGATCCAGTTTCACTCTTCAGTCCCGAAACCCTTTCATACATAAAGAAATCATTTCTAACTAGGTTATTTTGTGCACTAACTAGGTTATTATTTGCACTACAATCTCCCAAAAGCTGTTTCCCCCCGCTTCAAAATTATCACTTCAAATCTCTAAAATATTAATCACCATGGTCACCTTGAAAGAGCATTATGGCCGTGGCAGATAATATTTTAAATGTATATATTATTTTAAATTCATATTATTTCTTAGAATGGATACTACCAGACTTTTACAATAACTTATATATTAATAGATGCAGTTTGAATCCTGTGATCAAAACAGTGTGGTTATTTTCTGAGACACTTGGAAGTTATGTTCATATTGATGGCATACGGATGGAACACCTCACCCTATATCAATTCAGAGGTCTGGTAATGAAGACATAGCTTCACTTCATGAAGACATTGCCTCAATTAAGTGTCAACATATTTTCCATAACTCTTAGGGAATCCCAAAAAAAATGTTTAAAAAAAAAAAGAAAGCAGAACGCAAAAAGCAAAGATAACCTATATGTCTTCATTACTTCCAGTTATTTCTGGTTTAGAAACTGGTTTAAGAAAGAAAATGCACTGTACAGTATGATCATCACAACAATGGTTACACAGTTTAACAGTGTTTAAAAAACCCTACAAATATGTGGAAAAGCCAGGTTTTGCACATTATGAACTTTCCAGTTTAATTTAGAATGCAATATGTCTCCAAAAACTGTGCTATAAATCATAGATTAAATAGATGCAGATTTCCCTAGTCTGCAAATAAAAGATTATGGTGAAAATTTGTAAGGAAAAAAGAAAAATAAAATGGTATAATTTAGATGAAGAGACAGGAAATAGGGCCATTAAGAATAGTGATGGGAAGTGAGAACCTAAAGAGGAACAATATAGGCCAAAAGAGGGTTGACGAGGAATCAGAAGACTCAGGGCTAGTTAGCCAGCTACATAGTTCTTAGAGCCTTTCCAAAATGCAAACTGCCAAAGAGGCATCCCAAATAATATTGTATTTATCACCCCAGAAATATTAAAAATGGAATTTCTTGTTTTATTTCATTATTTTATCTGAATAATCTAGAAATTTAAAATTATTAAAACTATTTCCTTTTAAACCATAAGATAAGTTCTCAATGTTTACTTGGTGAGCTCTCAGCTGATTATTTCATAACAAGCATAGCAGAATGCTTTTTTGCCTTTAACTGCATACTTTTGGCTGGAAGATTTTAAGTAAATATTTGTAACACAATGACCTACATGTGAAGGTTTTTATTTCTACTGTAAATTTATTTACTTTAATTATTGCAGACTGGTACTTGCAGCCAAATCTTTGCTAGTACTTTGCTACTCAGTATTTTATCCAGCTATCTAGCTTCATGTTCAACTATTTCCAGAACCATAATTTACCTTTCAAAATAGATATCTGAATAATGTGAGATGCAATAGACTCAATGTCAGGGGAAAAACAAACAAACAAGCAAGCAAACAAACAAGAAAATAAAATCATATCTGATAAATTAATACAAGTACAAAAGGAGCTCCAAAATGTCACTTTATATGGAAAGATTAAAGCCAAAAAACCAGACTTCACATTTCAAAATTAATACAATATAAACCTGATCTCAATCTAGTGAAATCAGTGAAAATTCTCAATTACACTCAACAAGGATTGGGTTCGAGTGTTCTGGGCTCTTTTCCTCCCTACAATTAAAGAACAGCTTACCCAGCTCATCGTTACCCACATTTAGTGTACAGCACACACAAAGGGCTCAAGCAAAAGATGCAGCATAAGGATTAAAATTAACCCTTTGCTTATAAATGATGGCACTGGACATGCTATTGGAAATCTGCAGCTCACTACTACAGCTAACTACAGATTTATGCTACAAAGGAATATATACAAATGACTAAGCAGAACACTCAGCATAAGGATTAAGACTTCTTACCCCATATTTACATTGGCGGGATGTTGCTCCATACTGGAAGCGACACTGTTCATCAGCATCATACACCTGACCTGGGGCCACAGCTGGATAAAGAAAGTCACGCTTGGGAGGCTCATTATCAAGGCAAGTACCACGGCCCGAACTGTTCAACATAAAGGACCAAATCAATTAGGAATTCTACTGACTGTAAATCACAGTAATGATATTATGTATGTATATTATACTTTTAACAGTGCTGGGTGTGAAACAAATATGATTGCAATAAACAGACACTAAGAAGGTACACCCATATAAACAAGAGAAAATATTTAGACGTAATTAGGAAGTTAAAATAATTTTTCATCATTATTATTTTTAAAAATGCTTATTTTAGATTGTGAAATAATTTTATATATTAACCTTTTTAAAAGTGTGATAATTTCTGAGCCACACAAGACTGATTTTCATTTTTGGTTTAGGATTCCTATTTGTTTTCACTGAAGAACAACTACATTTAGTCATAGAATGAAAAAAAAACAAATCAAGCAAATGCAAGAAATTCAGTTTACAATTTGAAATTACCCTTCTGATCCTTCAAACAGCAAAATATAATCTTATCGATAGAAGCAGCTCAACTGGTTTTCATAAAACTAAAACACATTCAAGTTTCAACATGACAAAATGTTTATCGGATCAGGACCTTAACATGCAAGCTTTTCTTCCATTCGAGGGAAGAAAATGGTTACGGAGGTAAAAATTCTGCAGGAACTTCAAGTTTAGCTATACTACGATAGTGAAAAGAATTGTATGGGTCCAAGATCTTTTTTTACTGTATTAATAGTTAGTCCTAAAAAATTCATGTTGGAACCAAAAGAATCATCTTTGCAAACTTCAATATTTTCTTCTTTTTATATTCACTGTTTTGTTCAGTGGTTGATGATTTTTTCCCAAAATATGCCCATATTCAACCACAATATTTTAGTGTAGTGGAATAAATGACAAAGAAAGCCAAAACCAGACTGAGCTCTGTTTAGAAAACTTTGTACTTTGCTAAATACAATTATTCAGTTTTATTGGGTCAGTGTGCATAAAAGAGGACAGATGCTTTTTTACTTTCATTTCACATGTGAATAAGTGAGGATTTTCAAAGAATTCTTATGGCAACACTTAAAATTTTTTTCCGACATTCCTACCAATTTTGCCAGCACTTATGTTCTGTTTTTTTCCAAATCTTTTCCATGCACCTTGCCAAAGGAACGTAATTTCAGAAGTGAATGTTCTACACTGTTTTTTGGAGATCTCCAATTTTCTATACTTTTCATCTGCAGATAAAAAAAGAGCAAAAAGCGTCCTTTAACTACACATTTTATGTTCTTATTTTAAATCTATTGTGATCAAGTCTTCGAAATACTAGAAAAGATCCTTTGGAGAAATAAAGGAACAACGTCTGCCAACCTTTAGAAGGTGGCAAATAGCAACTAATGCAAGAACCAGGTAAATACTGGGAAAAATATAGTATTTGATGAAAAATTCCAAGGATTTTGGTGTGATTCACCTGCATGCCTGCACACACACCACACCCACGCATCCACTCAGTTGAAATCTACTTTTAAAATATCAACTGTGTGGTTCTGGCATAAAAAAATCATGTACTTTCCCCTTTACCTCATGTAATTGCTGCAAGTATATATATTTTCTCGCAGCATAAACTGGGAAAATATCCTTCAATCTTTTCAAATATGTCAGTGTTGTATGTTGCATATATGAGGAATGCATGTTAATAATTCCAATATTAAAAGAACCGATATACAGCTGATTTTTCCGCATCTGGACTGAACTACAGATAGCATCTTTCCTTAAACAAGCAGTGAGAAGTTTAGCATTTGGCACAGCTTGAGCTAGTATTGCCATATAATGGGAACACTTCCATAGATTCCAATACTGTAGATTACAAGATGACTGTAAACTGCTATCTTGTAAACAGACAGCTGAGGGCACAGCATTTGAAAAAACTTCATTACCTTTGGTGACTTCCCTCCACAGGCATATGTACCCCTGCCCAAATTAGATTACAGAACCCATTCTAAATCTTTAAATTTGTAAATTCAAATCTACAAGACATACAATGGCAGAAAAGCAAGTCATAAATCCTTGCATTGAATACAAAAATATTACTCTTCTGCTCTAATTACCAGATTTGCAGCATAATGAAAAATTGTTGTAGTAATTGGGAAAGTACTACTGAGAAGTTGTTCTCTTACTAGTTACATTATATCACGACCTCTAGACTGAAAATTTATTTCTGACTTTCCCTCTGCTTCAGTTCTATTATTTATCTCAAGCAGTTGAGCAAAACTGACCCTTGATTCTGCATTGCAGGAACTGAAGTATTGTGGAAAAGAAATGGCATGGTCTTTATAAACACATTAATAAAACCAGAGACTTTCCATTGGTAATGAAAGGTCTGACCAAAGCTGTGCAAAGAATGAATACAGGCTGAGGATCATTTAACCTTTCCAGAAAACTTTTACAGGACTTGGGAATGGTCCAATACTCTTGTGCTCTTGTGTGTATGTCCCTGTTCTCTCTTTCTTTGTTCCATCAAACCAAAGCCCAGATACTTGAGAAAAAAAATTATGTTAAATCTAGGGGAACGAACCAAAAGGGTCCAAGAAGATTCATGGTTTTGGAGAACTTTATAAACAGAGATCTAATAGTTATTATCACTCAGGCATATAAAAGCGTAGATGTAAAAAAGGATTGGAAAGAATGCCCCAATTTTTAGAAAACTTCTACTTATAATTGCTTTTATGCTATGTGATTTTATCTTCTACTTTATCAGGTAGTATATACACCAAGTCAAAAAATCTACAGGATATCCCTGCAGAGCATTTGCATTTTTGAACATGGCATGGATAAGTCTTTAATGCCTACAACAGAAATAAGATGATCTCGAACTGACCATTACATTCTATTACTCTACGAGGTACTAATAGTACTCACAGTTTTTCTCATTTTCTAACTTTAGGTTAATTTTGTGAAGTTTTATGGGACATACTGGGACTTGTTTCAATTACAAAATAGCTAAGCTTGATGTCATTTCAGCCCAGTATTCCAGTGTAGTGTCTCCAGAGATCATTTTAAAATACTCTACAATATAATTTAAACTTTTTTTTTTTTTGTATTTTAATATCACATGACAGCAAATTACTCTTCTGTTTGAAAATATAACAAGGATACTAGAACATTCTAGGAAAGCTTAAGATTTCAGGCTGTGATCACTACTAACTGATCAACCAAATTAATATCAACCAGGGATTAAATCTTTACAGACTGAATACAAAACTCAGGATCACCACCTCAGCACAGATATCACAGTTGCATTAAAGACCAATAATGAGAAAAAGCAAAAATCATGGATGTAGATCTCTCAGGGTTTATGTTCCTATTACAGTATCTATTCCCAAATATTCCTACTTACATAGTATAACCCAACTCCTTCAATGGCTGAAGAAAATATCCCAGAACACTGGCTCTGAAAATTGGTTTTGAATGTCGCCCAATGACTTCATTCATAATAATTATGTGGACTATAATGCAAGCTACACTTAATGATCACAAATTAAATGTAATATTTGTGAATATTTGTGAATACCTGTTATAGCTAAACAATCATACACATAAATACATAAACTGCTATCATACATAATGATTTATTTAATTCTGATCCCAAATTAGTAATAAAATATGAAAAAAGCAATAGTGAAAATTATTAACAAAAACAGAGAGCATTTTTACATATACATACCATTAATTATTTACATGCCAATATATCTGACTCCAAACAGAATCCTTACTTCATATTTATAAGTATAAATTGATCTCTTAGAAGCACTAGGTTACAGTTCTCTACAGGTTACAAAAGCTGCTTTACTTGACATTAATGGGTCAACTCTGCACATTGCTCAGTAGTCTACAGATCTAGGCATAAATATTTGTAGAATCTGGACATAAGTAACAGACTGAGATTTGGATTTGGTGTACTTTCAATTAAATCAAGCCAAATGCAATTACTAAATAAAAACTTTCTTGAATGTTACGGAAATTCAGATTTACCTCTCACTCTTCTGATAAAATCTAGTTCTTTCCATTCTTTTATGCCAAGGTTGGCTCTGTCTTAGTATCTATTTTATACAAAAGACTCTGCAATTTTGCACAATCTTTTCATCACACTCAATGTTCCTTGGAGCTCCTTTGCTTGGAGGTAGTAATTTGCTGTTTCTTTAATGCATACTATCCCCCATGCTTTCCTGTGTTCCAAAGCTAAATTTTATTCATTGGAATATCCAGCAGCTGTACAAGGAAAAATCTCTTTCTTCATCTATCATAATCATCCTCCTACCAAAATCCAATTTTAAGAGTTCATGAGATACTAACATATAAAATACTGGACCAATCAATTATTTCATCAGATATTCTACAAATAAGTTAATGGAAATCTGAGGCTGATTCTGCCCTTTACAATTTCCTTCTATTTAAATAAATCAAAAGGTAGACAAAGAGTAATACTTGCAAAGTCAACACTCAAGGCCATACTGCTATCCCATAATTGCAGAAACTCTTAGATCATTTTATCAACTAAAGAGTCTTTTAAGTAAAACATAAGACTTTCAAAGTTTCAGAAATCTATACCAAAAGAGGGCACATTTTTTTTATTTCATTGCCTGTTAGCAAAAAATAATTTAGATCTTAGTATAATTTAAAGAAAATAAGCAAATTATAATCCAAAATATAGGTCAACACATGCAAATTTTGTCCACTGATTTGTAGAAAGAGATATTAAATTTTATAAGATTGATCTGATCTTATCTTTCAAAGCTATTCTTGGTTTATACTTTTTTTCAGAAGTTACTTTACATTTCTGGAGTATGAGGGAACTGGCCAGTGTGCCATAGATAATATAAGAAGTATATGTAGACATATCCTATATTTACTTTGCATATCCACTTGTACATTTAAGATTCTTGGGCAGATGATAACTGGACCAGAACACTGAATGATGGCTTTTTTTCTTTCCCTATATTGTCTGCATGGGCTTGCTTGGACCAAGATAGTTTTGGCTCCCTTCCAGAGTTAGAAAGTTGTAGTCTAAGATCTAAATCTTGCTGTATGGCAATCATAGAGTGTCTCCAAGAATTTCCTGTGATAGATCTTAATGAAATAATTTAAGATTGTTGGTTCTCCTCTATCTTCAAAAGACAACCCTGCCTTTGAAAGACAGAGCTGGCCATCTTGCTTCTCTTAACTCCTCTCCTATTACTGCACAAGAAAAACAAACTATGATTCCAGAAATCACACAGTTTTTTTATAACAAAATGTAGAAGTTATATACACACACACACATGTTGAACAGAATTAAATTCATACTAATTGTTTTTCAGCCACTAAAATTTCAGGCTTGGTTCTTTTCTCCTATGAATAGATATTACAGATTTCTACTCATTTCACAGAAATCTCTGTCCCCTGAGACTGCCCTCCGAGCCTCCAATTCTCAGACAGTACTACAGTAATTAGTTCCATATAATGTTAGTGAAATTAAAGCCATTGCAAAGCACTTATGAACAATCCAGTTGATAAACTGAATTATGTCAATCTTTCACTGTACCTAAAAGCCTGATAGACAACAGCTATTTTAAGCTTGGCAGACAAGAGCTTTTATGTGCTTCAAGGAATGTTTTATCCAGAAAAGAAGTACTTCCTTTCGCCATTTCAGTATCTGTGCTGGTTGATCATCCTTACTGAGAGTTTTGGTAGACCTATTAGCATTGCAAGTTTGTTTTGTCTTATGTCAGCCTTTGAGCCATATTCATCCTTTTTCCAGCACTCCTGAAAAATAATTTGCTTTCCCAACTACTATCTGACCGAACCCCCCAGGTGATACTTCATGGCTACTACTCAGTGTAAAACTGCTGTAGCAAGCAGTGACCTGAGCTGGTAACTAGTAAATTCGCATTAGCATTCCTTACCATAAAATACTGTGAATGTGTAATGAAATTCTATCAAAACTCATTCCAGTTGCATTAACATGGTACCATGACAGTATGGCCCAAACGTGGGCAAAGGTGCAAAGATATACACTTAAAAGGTCTCACAGACCTGGTTTCTGCTTGGTTATCTGCATTTAATACCCTCAAGTCCTACCTGTCTTGTTACACACAGCTAAATGAATTCCAAACCAGCTTGGCCTCTAAAGATCTAAATCAGCATTTTTCTCACCCGTTGCTAAGTCATCAAGAAAAATTAAGGGAAAAAAAAAATTCTGTGAGGATGCAGACTCTTCTAAAAGCAATCACAGATATGTTGCCACATGAAACTTGCTATTATTTTTTTTATTCTTGCTAACTGTTTACTACCTGCAACTGAAATATATCTGCTCTCAGAGCTGCCCTGTCTTAATGAAAGGTGTAAACGGGTAAAAAGAGATTTTGGGTTCTGGCAGTTGTCCTGAAGGTATGTTTTACTCTAACAGATGCCTGTTGTCATTGAGATTGTATAAAATCTGGTGAGTAAACTAGAAACTAGAGAAACAAAGTACAGTTTTAGAGACTATCTACCTTATGAAATAATAAATCAAATATTTTAAGGAAAAAACTATCAATTCATTTATAGAATATTAGATCCACAAACCAGAATAAGCACAGATTTATAATGAATAGATCATGTTTGAGAAATCTGACATTTTTGAAAACAGATTCCAGGATTAGTAGATGAAAGAAAAGTTATATTAAAGTCATATATAACACTGTATTCTATACAACAGAAAAATCTACAAAAATTGTGATGTGTAACATTATGTGTGTCCAAGGTGGCTTTGAAAAAAAATAGCATCTTTATTCCAGGTTACAAAAATACAGCTGACGTACTATGAAAAATAATTTATCATTGAATCTCCTATGCATAGGTTGTTGTTTTTCTCTAGTTCAAATATCACTTAGTAACTTCAGTAATGATTATTTTTGTGAAATTCATTTTTGGTAGTATTTTGAGTAGAGTTGCAAACACTGGCAATGATAGAGAAGTATCTCAAAAAATCTGAAGAGATTAGAACTATGGAACCAGACTCAACAGAGTACTTCTGGCTTTATAGCAATACAACTACAATTTCACTGCCACCCCACAGATTTCAAAATTAAACATAAATCAACCTATGGAATGGAAAAGAATAATAGAGATGCTAACAGTAAATAATAGACTAAATCAATTTTAAAAAACAGGGTAAAAATGCTCAACATAAAGATGTTTTTAATTGGCACTAAAAATTCAAAAGACTACTGCATGCATCAGGCTAAAATTTGAAACTGTGCAGGAGCATTCTGAACAAATCTTCAGCTCTATTATCTTTGCAGAATAACACACACACAGAATTTTATCATGTTCCTTTCCTTTAAGTCCATAGATAAGAAATAACTTCTTCACTTTATGTTGAATTATGTCCTCATTAACAGTCAAGTTATTGTCAGGACAATTATGGGATCAAAATTTAGTTTTTTGGCGAAAAGCAACAAATAGAAGTAAACAAGACAGAGAACAGCAGAAGTGTAACAAGAAGAACAAGCTCCCAAATACTACAAAGAAATACCTGAACAGTAAGCTTACAGTTAGAACTACAAAGCTGTGAAATAATCTTGGGAGATATATGAAAACCATATTCTTTTTCACAGTTAAAAAACCAGACTGCAATGACATTTTAGAAAGACTACTAATAGGAACAGCATTGAATTAACATAAGTAATTGGTAATTATAAAACAAAATAGCTATGTATATTTTTTTTAAATAATGCTAGAGTTAAATTAATACATATATATATATATATATATATATATATCCCCTTAGCAAATGAAATTATATTGTGAGAAATGTGTACCACACATATATGGTAAAGATGATTTACTCATTTACTGCTTTAGTTTAGACTAAAATATTCATCTTAAATATGCCAGTATATGAAACTGCGAAGGTGCAAGGTTCAGAGTTGTGATAAAAAATGCCTTAAACCTATTACAGTAACTGATAAGAAATTTTCTTCCTCTGAATAGCACCAATACTTAAATGTTAGTGTCTGCCCACTGACTCTACAGAAGTTCAAGCACCTTGACAGCCCAAGTCAGTGATTCTCTGCATCCTGTGGGAAACTACATTTGAACAAACCTAAAGGCTTGGGTCTAGATGAGTCCCTTCAGAAAAGATACAGAAGACAGCATCTTATTCTGAAGTTAGATCCCTAAAAGAAAAGGAGATGTTAATTTCTTTGTAGCCTCATGGTTAGACAATTGACTGGTTAAAGCCCCTCTCTTAAAATACAGAAAGTGTCTGAATTTCTGAACAACCTGTATTTCTAAAGGGCAGGATTGCACTAATGACACTGAAGCTGCCAACTAACTGTTATTTGCTTCCAATAAAGACTATCTTTCAGCATCTAAACAAATCTGCTAAGAATCTGTTCTCAGTGAACTCGTGGTAATATGTACTTGTCTTCAAAATTTAAAACACATACAAGGCTTCATTATGAATCATCAATAGATATAAATGTATATATTGATACATTTCTGTGAATGACATATTTTGATTGTCTGATTTTTTTCATACTGAAATTTCATGTAGCAAACTACTTCTGGATAAAATCACCACAGAAGTAGAGGTTTTCAGAATTTTAAGGTACTAATATAAAGATCTATGCCATCCTCTTCCATAATCTTTATATTCTCGCCCATAGTACCAAGGAACATTGATAGGTAAAAACCCACAAGATTGCATGAAAAATATCTGACAAATGAAATGCAAAACAAACAGGGCTATGACCATCTTCCCTTCATTAGATTCCCTCACATTATGTATGCTAACAAAACATGATCCATAGACAAATCCTGCCCTCTTTTATTTCCCACTCTCAGATTAATGAAGTAATGAGGTATGATCAGAACTTCAGAATCTTTTGAGAAGATTAAAAGCAGTGGAGAACTGTTAAGGTGGTGAATGGAGCAAAAGAAGCTTTTGCCATTATATTGAAATAATGCCCTACAGAAATAAAGAGTTTTAAATGACTCACTGTATTTCTGTCTATTCATTATAAAAACGTAAACCATCAGAACAGGTCAGTATATTGCTACAACTGATCCCAAACGGTGTCAATTTTTTGAAAACTCATTTTTCTTGAGAGATTACTTACTCTAAAAAGCTGGTGATGTAATCCCGACTGCAAGCTGACCAGGAGAAAGGATTGGTGTTTGCTGTAATATGAGCTGCCATTAGCTTTGCTGCTTCATGACCTTTGGTCCCACAGGAATTGCCAATTCCATCATGATTCATACCAAAACTGCCCAAAAGAATAGGAGAGAAACAGCCCATTACTTTTCTACAGCATCATATATAGCTTAAAACATAATGTCACCTTTACAGCAATCGCGTTGGACCTAAAAGAACACAGTGCAGGAGAACTCCTAAGTAGAAAGTCAGTTAAGTTCTGTTTAATTTATTCAGGTCTCATAATACAGCACAATGACATAACTGTCTTGCCTTTTATGGATTTTTGGAAGCATTTTATTGGTTTATTAAAGCTTTTAAAGAAAACATAACAGTATTATTGCAAGACAAATACAGAGCGCTCAAGCCTTTATTTGGTATGGTACCTGGATATGGAATATTTATTACAGTGCAGACTCTTGGATTAGTGAAAAAGGACTAAGAATAGGTACTGTTGCTGTAACAATACACTATATATAGGCACAGTGCTATCAATGATAATTCAAGTAGAACATGGGTTTTGCAGTTCCTAGGACCATCCTGTACAGACACTCCCTCTCTGTATCTACTCACAGAGGGACTTGAATCCCCCCTGTTAGAGCTTTGCTTTGTCAAAGAAGGTCAAAATGAAGACAATTAAAAATCAGCAGAAAATAAAATAAGAAACCTCTGGATGGAACTTGGCCAAAAGAGATTTTCAGGAAAGAAATTAACTTTCAAGAAAAATTATATGACCCTAGTAAAAAATTATCTTAAAGAATCCTTATTCTTGTTATTATAAAACTCTACGTTCTTAGTCTTTGATCAATTTCCATTCAATCACTTGGAGAGAAAAATGTATTCCCTCATTTCTTATTTTTTAAAATATTAAGCTTTATTCAAATTTACTCCTTCTCAAAAGCTTACAAAATCAGAGGGGCAGATAGTGAGAGACACAGGAACTTCCCTGATAATGAGACAGAGAAGTAATTAAAACAGTGCCAAAACTGAGATTCTGAACTCCCAGAATCATACAGAGAAGTCTGTCTTTGAAGTCTTCTGTATGCTAAAAGGACTGACTCTGATTTCTTACTCATCATTCAGGAAAACAAATGGATTGAGGCACTCAGGTTTGATTTTCTGTTAACATTTAGGGCTGATGCAAGAACATACAAGAAGTAGTAGCAAAGAAACTGACCTTTTTTCAGATGAAAATACCACTTCATACCAGCTCATGCCACTTTATTCACTGAAATCAGTGCAGTTGTGTTATATTAATCTGAACATATTGCTCAAGATCGTGGTATAATGCCCCAAGAATTTAATGTTACCCTGAATTTCAATATACTGAATACTATTTCACCTCTTCAGATGATCATAACAACCTACAAGTGAAAGGTGTTGGCAACCATTCCTTCCAAAAAAAAAAAGAACATCAGTGAAGGATGGATGATTCCTACAGGATCAGGATGGACTTCATGATCAAAAATGCATGGCTGCCTCACCTATGGGATATGTCCCTATGGAATAGATATTCAGCAGCAATGCCCGCATGTATCTGGCTCAGTTTGTGGTATCTCACAAATGCAGAAGCCATATACTGTATTATACACTGCAAAAGTCTAACTGACACCTTACACTATTATATAATCAAATAAAGGGTGTCCCTTGCTTATAAAAACATAGCTTTAATCAATTAATCTGAGAAATGTACATAATGCAATGAAACTTTCAGACCAGTGTTATTTCTTAAAATCTTATCAAAATCCATTTGTATTAGGAGATGAAAGAATTTAGATATCCTGTGCAACAAACTGAACCAGAATTTTACAATTAAAAACATGTTTTATTTACCTTTTCTCAGTGGCAATTATTTCCTAGAATTTAGGGTACTTCAAACAGAAACATTAATTCTTCAAATGTCTCTGTACCATTTCTGAAAACAGAGAACCTTATTTTTTAATAATCTCCATGAATTACTCTTTTATAGAAACTATTTGGATGATTCTTATATTCAGCTTATCTCTAGTTAGCATATTCCATTTGTTAAAAATCTTACAGACTTCAGTTCTCTGGGAAATGAAATTTTTATCTTTTGAGTGTATAAGTAAAAGAACAAACTTCATAGTTTAATAATCTTCCTTCTACCTGCTCTGCTTGTGAAAAAGACAATGTTGGTGACAGTGGCAGTGATATGCCTGATAAAAAGCATGTCTGTGAATGGAAGTCATAATTTCTGATGCACATGGGAACTCAATCAATGCCTTTCCAATGATCTTTACAAATATTCATTCTCCTAAATCATCCATCCCTTTCCAAGAAGGCTTTTCTACTTGTCCTTGCTTCTGAATTTAAGGGGAATGTGATCATGAGGTGCAGGTAACTTTTTCTGATGTTTGCAGAAGGGTTTTACAACTACTGTCATCATTTCCAAAGATGGTAGTGGCAGCATGCCATTACAGTCCAGTAACTTGCTCTCCTGTGGGCAGGATTGCAGATGGAAACACATTTCTGACTAAATTACCAGTTTTATTTCCACCAGAACAAGCTGGTCATATTTGGCCATCATTACATTAAAACTATGTCTTTACAAAAGCATGCTTGCAATTGGATTATCATGGAAAGGTAGGGAAGAAAGTAAGGAACATAAAATATTCTTTGTGGAGCCATTGTTATAATTTGCCTACCTTTTTCAATCTCACTAAAAAGACACAGACTTCTTCCTTTCATTGGCTTTAAAAGCCTGCCTAAAACTACCAGTATAATTTTGCAAGAACAGCCAGATGGGTGAGCAGAAACTGAAATCTCCTCAGCTGACACAGAAGTCATTCTATGAAGTTATCTTTCCACCTGCCCTGTCAAGGTAGGATGTTTAACCCAGAAGCTCTTGCATTTTCATGCATTAATGCTCCTCATTTCCAAGAGAGCACTTACAACACATTAAAGAATTGTGCAAAACAGGAACACTTAAGAACTTTAAAATTATAACTAAAACTATCCTGCAAATTATCTGTAGTTTGTATGTTTCTTAAAAAATTCTAAAGCAGCACATCCTAGCAGCGCTCACTGCCTTGTTTCACTTACTAACATCTGTAACTGAATAATTTTTTTCCTTTGGCAATATGTTTTACATTATATCTGAAAAAATTATCTGAGGGAATTATTTGTAATAAGCATCCAACTTACGATCCAACCCCAAAAATCACAGGGGAGATAACTAGTGTCAGCTGCATTGAATAAAAGGGCAATAGATAAGCAGAGGACCTGGAGTCTAAGCAGAGGGAAGGATGTGAATATAAACTTCTTGTCTAACCTTCCTTAATCTTGCAAGAAAACCATCACTGTAGGTAGGTCCCTACAGTTTCATTTGGTTACTGACATGTTTGGTAGTTCTAAACAATGATGGTTATGGCTGCCAAAACACTTATTGCTGATACATATGAAATTACAGCAGTCATTTTTGTGAGACAGCCAGAATGCTTCTGTCCTTATGTATTACTCAGACACTTCAGATCCAGAAAAGACAGATCCACACTAATCTGAATGCATCTCCATATTCTTCACTGAGATCTATTTTGTATTCCATGCACTTTATTAGCCACTAAGTTACCTCAAAAATGATACTCAGGTGAAATGTTATTTCTCAATCAATTATCTCTGCTATCCAGCTGAAGTATTAATTATCTTCATATCAAACAATTTCCTAGCTTTCTTAGGGCTTGGAGGACTCAGAAAAGCACAGATTGTTTCATTTCTTTAAATACAATAGAGAATGTTAGGATTTTTTGTTTCTTACCAATTCATGAGTTATATGAATTTGACCCTTCTTTTTTAAAGCAGCTTATGTTGCTCTGCCACTTAACAGCATTAGGAAGAAGAGCGCCAGACAGAATTGTGAGTCAGGTGATGGAAAAAAGTTACAGGAACACAAGCAAGAGAAATACTGTAAAGTCAAGCACTGGATCTTCCTGTCCTTTATCTGAAGCTGATTTACAGCTCCAAAAAATACATACCCTCACAACAAAGAATTGGCATCCTTCTCCTGAGAGAAAGAAAAGCAACTTACACCTAAAGAGGTTTGATGATACTAATCATCTGTACTAGGAGATGAACATACATGCTAAGAGTGAAATGGGCTATTTTCAAGTGAGTATCTTGACCCTAGGTACATTGCTAGTAATTACTCCAGTGTCTCACGCTGACCTAACATTTATGGAGATTGATATAAAGGATAGAGAGGAGTCATAAAGTCTATCAGTGAAAAATACTTTAAAAGTTTCTAAAGTAAAGCTCTGCCACAGTGTGGGCATGCTTATCAAGTATTCTTGTATTTGACAGAAGACCTAAATAGTGAATCATAATATGCTTGGAGAAACTGAGTTTATTATATTAGAGCCCAAAATTTTCAGAAAATTTGTATTTAAGCAATTTGCCATTGTATTGTACTTATTTTCGTAATAGTTTAGAAAGTGTAATTTAAATCTATATATGTATTTCATATAGCTTAGAATGTCTATTTAGGGCCTACATTGAAAAATTAGAACTGTTACCTTCCCTACTTCTGTAAATATAGGCATGGCTTTAAATATGCCTTTTCTTAGTGTCAGTAGAAAATACATGAGGGAAGAAAGGGAAAACTACCATTTAAATTCACCCACAGCAAAAGTGGGTGAATCTGAACATCAACTACTATTAAAGAATAGTTGAATTTTTTTCCCTACAGTATCAGAGCTATGAGCTACTTCGAACCAAGCACAATTTCTATGTGAACATGGTAATTTTATTAATTATTCTTGTGTCTACTAGGAGTGAAATATTTGTCAGTTTTTATGAGGTTATCGTAAATGTTGGAGACATTACAATCATCAGATTTTATGCTTTCCCAGTAAAGAAACTAAGCACTTTTTCTTTACTCTTGTAAATATTTTCCCCATACTGTCTCTTAAAAGAGAATTTTCCTCTTCCCATGTAGCCCTCCATATAATTTTAGCCAATGTTATAAAAGTGTTGGTTGTATCTACATAACAGCATGAAAATTAAAATTTACTGTTAAATGACATTACAAATGAAGGGAAAAATAATCAAAAAGTATTATCTTGAAAAATTGAAAAATCAATTTTCTTATTTTAGGATTCCAAACACTGATAGCATGTATTGAAACTACCTAACACTGCATATTCCTGAAGGGAGGAATAAAGGGTAATTAGTTACATCACTTTCTATTTCCATGTCTTAACATGGATTTTAACATTAACTACTGACCTCCTGCATTTGGACATCATTCTGAGGTTTGGAGTATCCCTAATGCTTTATTTTGAAGTAATGCAGAATTTTAAACTTGGGTGAAATACATTAGCGCCCTGAAAACTTAGGAAACAAACTAATTCAATAATAGGAGCTTTAAAAAAAGCATAGCTGCCATGAAATTCAACATAATTTTAGCACACTTCTATCATAATTTCTCCTACTTACTTCCTAAATATAGTTCTTCTCTTCAGTTATGGAGAATGACCAAACACCCCAACACAAACAATTTTTATAAAGGAGCATCATTTAGTATTAAATAACAAATGAGGCTCTTAAAAGCACAGCATTTCTAAATTACTAAAAAACAATGCAATTCATTCAGAAACCTGAACTTTTTTACAGGGAAATGACAAACTTCTGTGAGACTGTTACAAAAAAGCAGAGCACAAACTCTTCCTGGATTACACTGCCATAGCTTCACAGCCTTCATGGCACAACAGTAACATCAAGTAAGGCTTGTAAGCTACACAAAGCCAATAATGCAAATTCATCAGGTCTTTACGCTGTAGGCCAAAGTGCAAAGTATTTGCTCCAATCAGGAAGCAAACTTCTGAGATCAGATGTCCTTTGGAAATTCAAGAGGCCCTGAAGGTTATGATAACCTTTCACTTCATCCCCATTTATTCTTGCACTTTTGTTAAGACCTGTGAAGTGCTACAATGTTCAGTTTCCTTGATAAAAATGCTTTGATGTTAGAAAAATTATTTTAGTATTGCAAATTCTGAACTTCAAATAGTATTTCAGATATGCAGAGAAAGACTTTTAAAGAATTTTTAAAGTCTTTTAGAAAGACTTTTAAATAGAAAGGTATTTTAAATATAAACACGTCACAGAATTGGGGGGTTTTGCCATTTGTTTATGACATTTTATTTTATATGCCTGCCACTAAATCTGAAGTCTCAAAGAAAACTTTTTAAAACCTGCAACATTATAAAAGCAGGCATAAAACAGTGTTCCTTTAGCAACAAATGGAAGGGCAGGAGATGCAGGGTGGAGAGTGAGGGAGAGAAATATTTATGTATGGTCTTATGTGGCTTGTGGACACATTTTGCTTATGGTTTTTGTTGGTTTTGTTTCATTGGAGTTTTTGTTTCTGTGGTTGGTTTGGTTTCATTTTGTTTCATTTCATTTTGTTGGATTTTGTTTTGATTTGGTTCAGGGTTTTTAAACTAAAAAAGATAGTTAAGCTGTCCCTAAAAATACACACCATTTGAACTCCATCACTCTTAGACCTCTGGCAGGAATAAGCTTAATGCATTCTGTTTGCTGTTGAGGTGTTCATACATTGTAGATTTGAGAGAGACTGCTATAGTTTAAGACAGAAGACATCATCACCTGAGACAAAAAAATGACACCTGCATCAACCAGAGAAGTATAGGAGGTGACGTTAGTACAATTCATTCTAGCTGTGTTTCAACTAGTTTTGAAAAAGCCATTATCAAGTTTGGTATATGTGTCTCTAGTACCTCTGACTGGAGTATTTTCTTTCTAGTTGTCCAAAAAAGACACTCCTTGACATGCATTTCCTCTAGAAAACATCTCAGTGAAGGTTACTTTCACTAAAATGCAAGTCTTGTAATGCAGCTGAGGTTTGACTAATAGTAGTGAGTTGACCCTGGCTGAATGCCAGGTGCCTGCCCCTCTCTTCCTCAACTGGACAGGACAGAGAAAATATCAGGAAAGATTTGTGGGTTGAAATAGGGACAGGAAGAGACTGCTCATCAATTACGATCATGGGCTAAACAGATTTAACTTGCAGAATTCAGCTTTATTTTATTACCAATCAAATCAGAGTAGGAGTATGAAAAATAAAAAATAAATCTTAAAACAACTTTCCCCCATCCATCCCTTCTTCCCAGCCCCAAATTTACTCCTGAATGGAGAATGGGTGCTAGTCATTACACATCACTGCTGCTCCTTTTGCTTCACACTGTTCCCTTCTCCAGCATGGAGTCCCACCCACCCACTGTGGACAGTTCTCTACTAAATTCTTCAACATGAGGCCTTCCCATGGGCTGCAGTCCCTCATGAACTGCTCCAGTGTAGCTCCCGTCCTCCAGGCACAGCCAGCTCCTGTGTGGGTCCCCCACGGTGTCACAGGTCCTACAGCATGGGCTCCTCTCTCCAAAGGGTCACAAGTGCTGCCAGGACCCTGCTCCAGCACAGGCCTCCCACAGGGTCACAGCCTCCCTTCAGGCATCCACCTGCCCCAACAGAGTGCTCTCCATGGGCTGCAGGTGGATCTCTGCTTCCCTGTGCTCCTCCATGGCTGCAGGGGCACAGCTGCCTCACCATGGTCTGCACCAGGGGAATCTCAGCTCTGGTGCCTTCTCACTGACCTTGCTGTCTGCAGAATTGTTTACGACACATTGTCTCTCATTTTTTCTGGCTGTTGTTGTATAGCAATTTTCCTACCCCTTTCCTAAAATGTGTTATCCCAGAAGTCCTACCACTGATGAACCCACTGTCCTACCATTGTGACTCCATCCTGGAGTCTCTTGGCATTGTCTCTGTGGGACATGGAGGAAGCTTGTGGCAGCTTCTCACAAAAGACATCCTTGTAACCTGCCTGCTGCTAAAACCTGGCCATGCAAACCCAATGCACTGCTCAGACAGGAAGTTCACTGGTCACTGAAGAATGAGGTACAGAGAAGCACCTCCTGAAAGTACCACCAGATTACAAGTTTTACTCCAGCACTGAAAACCATCCTCCTCATATAGAAGGAGAGGTATTCATAATATTTTTCATTTTGTGTACAGACTGAAAAGAAACTTTGAAAAGTGCTAGAATTGCAGGCACACTTTAGCTGTATGAACTAATTAAGAACTAAATGTCTGCTTGAAAGTATTGCTGCTCTTCATTTTGAAGACAATTTAGTCAATCGGACTACATGTTCTTATTTCTCACATTTTTTGTCGAATTGTCAAATTTAAAGTTATTACATCATCTATAAGTCAAGACAATTCCAACTTTTCCAAAACTGTTTTAGCTACCAATCTTTTCTACCTGGTCCATTCCTACAGCCCTCAATGGTTGTCTGTCATTAGTAAATTATTTTCTTACTCCAAGTTTTATGGGCAACTTTCTGTCCTAAGCCTAGTCCACTACCCTCATATTTTGACACTTCCTTTGTTAACCCATTTTTATTCTGTTTATTCTTTCTCATTCTGTTTTTCACTTTCAAAATCTCAGCCAATTCCTGAACAAAACTGCAACAGTGAATGGTAAAATACCTTTCTTTTCCTGATACACCTCTTCCAGCAGAATCTGGAATTCCTTACCAGTTTAACTAAGTATGCTTTACAGCATGCACAGGACAAGCTAGACATTTTAGAATGTACCCAAATATAAAAGAATAGAGCAGAAGGCCACCTAAGCCACCTTCCTAAGATTTCCTCTCTTCACCAACAGAAAAAGTCAAACTTTGACAATTTAGGGGATACACACTCAATTCTCACTCCTGGTACAAGCAGTTACTGTTTGTGATTTTTGCTTACCAGACATCTTAAGCATCTTTGGTGTGAAATATATGATACTAGGAAAGGAGACATTCTGTATGTCAAATACCAAAATTCAGTTTGCTAGAGAAATTGTTCTGAAGTCTAAAGGGCCAACTTTGAATTTTATCTAATTCACAGAATTACTAAGAGTAATACAAGGCTGTTCTCTGAATCATGGCTAGGGAGAAACAATCATAAAATGTTAGTTTCTCCATTGTCTATGCCCTCAAGAAAGAAACTATCACTGTGTACCACCATCTTCAATAAAAACAGCTGGTTATGATCCTGAACTGCTCACACAGCTGAACAGTACCAAAACTGGTTTATATACATATGAACACTACAAGTGGTAAGGAATGGAAGCCAAACAAAATTTTTTTAAAAAACTGTAACTATTTAACAGAAAGCATGACTGACTATTACAATCAGACTACCCGTTCCTTTAAGGTTTCAAGAAGTACTTCCCTAGTATTCTTCAATCAAATTGAACTAATTTGAATCAATACAAGGTTAAAAGAGTTAAATTTAACACACTATGATATACAGGAATTCAGACTGAAGATCTAAAGCCTTCTCATCAGGGTATTCAATAAAGTACTAACAACAAGTTCCGCCACTTCCTCAGGGAAGCTTATAAATGGAATTTTGGAGAAATTGTGGATAATCTATCCAAAAAACTGTATTATCATAATTGTTCTCTTTTATTCACTAAACATTTTGATCTTCAATTCAAAAGTTTTTTTAAAAACTTGGTATTCCATAGCAACTATACAATTAATAAAAACATGATCTTTCAAAGTGCAATTGTCCCAATCTGAGCTAATTAGGAAGCTATCCAGAAAAGCATTTCTCCTTGAAAATTAAAAGACTGATAGTCTGATTATAATGTTCAGTCATACCTTCTATTACATATTTATGGGGGGAGAGAGGCATTAATTTCTTTTTGCTTACTTTTTGTTCCTCACTACTCTTACATTTTTTTTATGTGTATATTCATCAATCATATGGATGAAGAGGTGAATGAAGGGCAGATGCCTGCTCAGCAAGTTCATTGAGGACACAGAGCTGGAAGCAGTGGGCGATACCCCAGAGGGCCGTGCAGCCCTTTAGAAGAACCTCGGTACATTGGAGAGAGGGACAAAGAAGATGGAGGGATGGACATCTGAAATTCAGCAAGGGCAAGTGCAGGGTCCTGCAGCTGGGGAGGAACAACCCCAGGCACCAGCACAGGCTGGGGCTGCCCTGCTGGGGAGCAGCTCTGTGGAGAAGGACCTGGGGGTCCTGGTGGACAAGAAGCTCTCCATGAGCCAGCAGTGTGTCCTGGTGGCCAAGAAGGCCAATGGTAACCTGGGGGCATTGGGAAGAGCATTGCCAGCAGGTGGAGGGAGGTGATCCTGCCCCTCTACTCAGCCCTGCTGAGGCCTCACCTGAGTGCTGTGTCCAGTTCTGGGCTCCTCAGGACAACAGAGACATGGAGCTGCTGGAGTGGGTCCAGCAGAGGGGTGTGAAGATAATTACAGGTCTGGAGCATCTCTCTTATGAAGAAAGGCTTAGAGGGAGCTGGGTCCCTTCAGCCTTTCTTCAGAGAAGAGATGACTCAGAGGGGACCTCATCAGCGCCTGTACGTATAGGAATGGGAGGTACCCAGCCAGGCTCTTCTCAGAGATGCTGAGTGATAGGACAGAAACTGATGCCCAGGAAGTTTCACCTGGACATGAGAAAGAGCTTCTTAATCATGCAGAGTAAGCACTGGAACAGATTATCCAGAGAAGTTGTGAAGCCTCCCTTATTGGAGATATTCAAGAACAATTTGGGTACCACCTGTGCCATGTGCTCTAGGATGACCCTGCTTGAGCAGAGAGATCGGACCAGATGACCCACTGTGGTCCCTTCCATCCTGACCATTCTGTGATTCTGTGTAATTGAGCACTCTTTTGTTGTATGTTACGTAGTCAATGTAGATATGTCCTTAAAATGCTTCTATTTTTCACTTAACAATGAAATCAATTTCCTATTCTGAAAGGAGGTACAGCTAAAGAAAAATGTTTACAAGGCTCTCAGAAACAATTCTTTTACTCACACATGCAAATAATGTCTAGTAGGTACTGGAAACTAGGAGATTGAGAGGAAACAACAACTTTGACATTTGTAGAGGCATTCAGTCACCACATGGATAGAACGACAGGTGATGTGGCTATCACAAATCATAAATTCGAAGATCTTTTACCAAAAAAATTTGTATAAAAGATAAAGGAATATTATTTCTGCATCTTATCAAATTAGTATTTGACATATCATGCCATCTCAAGAATTAGCTGGAAGCCTCAAAGAGCTGAGATTTCAGAATTTTAAAATACCTTATATACAAGGAGCCAAAAGATATGAAACACAGAAAAAACAATGATAAAAACATTCCTATGATCACAGAAAATATGCTATCATTATATGTTGCTGCATATATTAAATACTTTTGTGTGGGAATATTATGTACAAAACATATACAAGTATATGAAATAAAGATGCCAAGTGGATGGTGCCAGACTCTCCCCAGTGGTGCCCAGGAACAGGACAAGGAGCCAAAAACTAAAACACAAGAAGTTTCACTCAAGATAGTTCCTTCCAACCCTAGTAATTCTGTGATTCCATGAATATGTAGATGAATGAGACAGGAATTGGAATGAAAATACTTTATTGGAACATTGGGGGTTTTGTTATATATGTGACAAATTCATAGCAAGGTCACCTACACAAAACAAAATTTCATTTACAGGAATTTGAGAACTATTAATATTTAGTGATTGAAGGAGCTCTTTCTTCAAGAAGGAAGGAAGGAAGTGTCGGAAGTGTCGGAAGTGTCGGAAGGAAGGAAGTGTCGGAAGGAAGTGTTGGAAGGAAGTGTCGGAAGGAAGGAAGGAAGTGTCGGAAGGAAGTGTCGGAAGGAAGGAAGTGTCGGAAGGAAGTGTCGGAAGGAAGTGTCGGAAGGAAGTGTCGGAAGGAAGTGTCGGAAGGAAGGAAGTGTCGGAAGGAAGGAAGTGTCGGAAGGAAGGAAGGAAGGAAGGAAGGAAGGAAGGAAGGAAGGAAGGAAGGAAGGAAGGAAGGAAGGAAGGAAGGAAGGAAGGAAGGAAGGAAGGAAGGAAGGAAGGAAGGAAGGAAGGAAGGAAGGAAGTGTCGGAAGGAAGTGTCGGAAGGAAGTGTCGGAAGGAAGTGTCGGAAGGAAGTGTCGGAAGTGTCGGAAGTGTCGGAAGTGTCGGAAGGAAGGAAGTGTCGGAAGGAAGTGTCGGAAGGAAGTGTCGGAAGGAAGGAAGGAAGTGTCGGAAGGAAGTGTCGGAAGGAAGGAAGTGTCGGAAGGAAGTGTCGGAAGGAAGTGTCGGAAGGAAGTGTCGGAAGGAAGTGTCGGAAGGAAGTGTCGGAAGGAAGGAAGGAAGGAAGGAAGGAAGGAAGGAAGGAAGGAAGGAAGGAAGGAAGGAAGGAAGGAAGGAAGGAAGGAAGGAAGGAAGGAAGGAAGGAAGGAAGGAAGGAAGGAAGGAAGGAAGGAAGGAAGGAAGGAAGGAAGCATCGGAAGGAAGTGTCGGAAGGAAGGAAGGAAGTGTCGGAAGGAAGTGTCGGAAGGAAGTGTCGGAAGGAAGGAAGGAAGTGTCGGAAGGAAGTGTCGGAAGGAAGGAAGGAAGTGTCGGAAGGAAGAGTCGGAAGGAAGTGTCGGAAGGAAGTGTCGGAAGGAAGGAAGGAAGAGTCGGAAGGAAGTGTCGGAAGTGTTGGAAGTGTCGGAAGGAAATGTCGGAAGGAAGTGTCGGAAGGAAGGAAGTGTCGGAAGGAAGGAAGTGTCGGAAGGAAGGAAGTGTCGGAAGTGTCGGAAGGAAGTGTCGGAAGGAAGTGTCGGAAGGAAGGAAGGAAGTGTCGGAAGGAAGTGCCGGAAGGAAGTGTCGGAAGGAAGTGTCGGAAGGAAGGAAGTGTCGGAAGGAAGGAAGTGTCGGAAGGAAGTGTCGGAAGGAAGTGTCGGAAGGAAGTGTCGGAAGGAAGTGTCGGAAGGAAGGAAGGAAGGAAGGAAGGAAGGAAGGAAGGAAGGAAGGAAGGAAGGAAGGAAGGAAGGAAGGAAGGAAGGAAGGAAGGAAGGAAGGAAGGAAGGAAGGAAGGAAGGAAGGAAGGAAGGAAGGAAGGAAGTGTCGGAAGGAAGTGTCGGAAGGAAGTGTCGGAAGGAAGTGTCGGAAGGAAGTGTCGGAAGGAAGTGTCGGAAGGAAGGAAGGAAGGAAGGAAGGAAGGAAGGAAGGAAGGAAGGAAGGAAGGAAGGAAGGAAGGAAGGAAGGAAGGAAGGAAGGAAGGAAGGAAGGAAGGAAGGAAGGAAGGAAGGAAGGAAGGAAGGAAGGAAGGAAGGAAGGAAGTGTCGGAAGGAAGTGTCGGAAGGAAGGAAGGAAGTGTCGGAAGGAAGGAAGGAAGTGTTGGAAGGAAGTGTCGGAAGGAAGTGTTGGAAGGAAGTGTCGGAAGGAAGGAAGTGTCGGAAGGAAGTGTCGGAAGTGTCGGAAGGAAGTGTCAGAAGGAAGTGTCGGAAGGAAGGAAGTGTCGGAAGGAAGTGTCGGAAGGAAGTGTCGGAAGGAAGGAAGGAAGTGTCGGAAGGAAGGGTCGGAAGGAAGTGTCGGAAGGAAGTGTCGGAAGGAAGGAAGTGTCGGAAGGAAGGAAGTGTCGGAAGGAAGGAAGTGTCGGAAGGAAGGAAGTGTCGGAAGGAAGGAAGGAAGAGTCGGAAGGAAGTGTCGGAAGTGTTGGAAGTGTCGGAAGGAAATGTCGGAAGGAAGTGTCGGAAGGAAGGAAGTGTCGGAAGGAAGGAAGTGTCGGAAGGAAGGAAGTGTCGGAAGTGTCGGAAGGAAGTGTCGGAAGGAAGGAAGGAAGTGTCGGAAGGAAGTGCCGGAAGGAAGTGTCGGAAGGAAGTGTCGGAAGGAAGGAAGTGTCGGAAGGAAGTGTCGGAAGGAAGTGTCGGAAGGAAGTGTCGGAAGGAAGTGTCGGAAGGAAGGAAGGAAGTGTCGGAAGGAAGGGTCGGAAGGAAGTGTCGGAAGGAAGTGTCGGAAGGAAGGAAGTGTCGGAAGGAAGGAAGTGTCGGAAGGAAGGAAGGAAGAGTCGGAAGGAAGTGTCGGAAGTGTTGGAAGTGTCGGAAGGAAATGTCGGAAGGAAGTGTCGGAAGGAAGGAAGTGTCGGAAGGAAGGAAGTGTCGGAAGGAAGGAAGTGTCGGAAGTGTCGGAAGGAAGTGTCGGAAGGAAGTGTCGGAAGGAAGGAAGGAAGTGTCGGAAGGAAGTGCCGGAAGGAAGTGTCGGAAGGAAGTGTCGGAAGGAAGGAAGTGTCGGAAGGAAGGAAGTGTCGGAAGGAAGTGTCGGAAGGAAGTGTCGGAAGGAAGGAAGGAAGGAAGGAAGGAAGGAAGGAAGGAAGGAAGGAAGGAAGGAAGGAAGGAAGGAAGGAAGGAAGGAAGGAAGGAAGGAAGGAAGGAAGGAAGGAAGGAAGTGTCGGAAGGAAGGAAGGAAGTGTCGGAAGGAAGTGTCGGAAGGAAGTGTCGGAAGGAAGGAAGGAAGTGTCGGAAGGAAGTGTCGGAAGGAAGTGTCGGAAGGAAGGAAGGAAGTGTCGGAAGGAAGGAAGGAAGTGTCGGAAGGAAGGAAGTGTCGGAAGGAAGGAAGTGTCGGAAGGAAGGAAGTGTCGGAAGGAAGTGTCGGAAGGAAGTGTCGGAAGGAAGTGTCGGAAGGAAGTGTCGGAAGTGTCGGAAGTGTCGGAAGTGTCGGAAGTGTCGGAAGTGTCGGAAGTGTCGGAAGTGTCGGAAGGAAGGAAGGAAGGAAGGAAGGAAGGAAGGAAGGAAGGAAGGAAGGAAGGAAGGAAGGAAGTGTCGGAAGGAAGTGTCGGAAGGAAGTGTCGGAAGGAAGGAAGTGTCGGAAGGAAGGAAGTGTCGGAAGGAAGGAAGTGTCGGAAGGAAGGAAGGAAGAGTCGGAAGGAAGTGTCGGAAGTGTTGGAAGTGTCGGAAGGAAATGTCGGAAGGAAGGAAGTGTCGGAAGGAAGGAAGTGTCGGAAGTGTCGGAAGGAAGTGCCGGAAGGAAGTGTCGGAAGGAAGTGTCGGAAGGAAGGAAGTGTCGGAAGGAAGTGTCGGAAGGAAGGAAGGAAGGAAGGAAGGAAGGAAGGAAGGAAGGAAGGAAGGAAGTGTCGGAAGGAAGGAAGGAAGTGTTGGAAGGACGTGTCGGAAGGAAGTGTTGGAAGGAAGTGTCGGAAGGAAGGAAGTGTCGGAAGGAAGGAAGTGTCGGAAGGAAGTGTCGGAAGTGTCGGAAGGAAGTGTCAGAAGGAAGTGTCGGAAGGAAGGAAGTGTCGGAAGGAAGTGTCGGAAGGAAGTGTCGGAAGGAAGTGTCGGAAGGAAGGAAGGAAGTGTCGGAAGGAAGGGTCGGAAGGAAGTGTCAGAAGGAAGTGTCGGAAGGAAGGAAGTGTCGGAAGGAAGGAAGTGTCGGAAGGAAGGAAGTGTCGGAAGGAAGGAAGTGTCGGAAGGAAGTGTCGGAAGGAAGTGTCGGAAGGAAGTGTCGGAAGGAAGTGTCGGAAGGAAGAAAGGAAGTGTCGGAAGGAAGGAAGGAAGTGTCGGAAGGAAGTGTCGGAAGGAAGTGTCGGAAGGAAGGAAGGAAGTGTCGGAAGGAAGTGTCGGAAGGAAGTGTCGGAAGGAAGTGTCGGAAGGAAGGAAGGAAGGAAGGAAGGAAGGAAGGAAGGAAGGAAGGAAGGAAGGAAGGAAGGAAGGAAGGAAGGAAGGAAGGAAGGAAGGAAGGAAGGAAGGAAGGAAGGAAGGAAGGAAGGAAGGAAGGAAGGAAGGAAGGAAGGAAGTGTCGAAGGAAGTGTCGGAAGGAAGGAAGTGTCGGAAGGAAGGAAGTGTCGGAAGGAAGGAAGGAAGAGTCGGAAGGAAGTGTCGGAAGTGTTGGAAGTGTCGGAAGGAAATGTCGGAAGGAAGTGTCGGAAGGAAGGAAGTGTCGGAAGGAAGGAAGTGTCGGAAGGAAGGAAGTGTCGGAAGTGTCGGAAGGAAGTGTCGGAAGGAAGTGTCGGAAGGAAGGAAGGAAGTGTCGGAAGGAAGTGCCGGAAGGAAGTGTCGGAAGGAAGTGTCGGAAGGAAGGAAGTGTCGGAAGGAAGGAAGTGTCGGAAGGAAGTGTCGGAAGGAAGTGTCGGAAGGAAGTGTCGGAAGGAAGGAAGGAAGGAAGGAAGGAAGGAAGGAAGGAAGGAAGGAAGGAAGGAAGGAAGGAAGGAAGGAAGGAAGGAAGGAAGGAAGGAAGGAAGGAAGGAAGGAAGGAAGGAAGGAAGGAAGTGTCGGAAGGAAGGAAGGAAGGAAGTGTCGGAAGGAAGGAAGGAAGGAAGGAAGGAAGGAAGGAAGGAAGGAAGGAAGGAAGGAAGGAAGGAAGGAAGGAAGGAAGGAAGGAAGGAAGGAAGGAAGGAAGGAAGGAAGGAAGGAAGGAAGGAAGGAAGGAAGGAAGGAAGGAAGGAAGGAAGTGTCGGAAGGAAGTGTCGGAAGGAAGTGTCGGAAGGAAGGAAGTGTCGGAAGGAAGGAAGTGTCGGAAGGAAGGAAGTGTCGGAAGGAAGGAAGGAAGAGTCGGAAGGAAGTGTCGGAAGTGTTGGAAGTGTCGGAAGGAAATGTCGGAAGGAAGTGTCGGAAGGAAGGAAGTGTCGGAAGGAAGGAAGTGTCGGAAGGAAGGAAGTGTCGGAAGGAAGTGTCGGAAGGAAGTGTCGGAAGGAAGGAAGGAAGTGTCGGAAGGAAGTGCCGGAAGGAAGTGTCGGAAGGAAGGAAGGAAGGAAGGAAGGAAGGAAGGAAGGAAGGAAGGAAGGAAGGAAGGAAGGAAGGAAGGAAGGAAGGAAGGAAGGAAGGAAGGAAGGAAGGAAGGAAGGAAGGAAGGAAGGAAGGAAGGAAGGAAGGAAGGAAGGAAGGAAGGAAGGAAGGAAGGAAGGAAGGAAGGAAGGAAGGAAGTGTCGGAAGGAAGTGTCGGAAGGAAGGAAGGAAGTGTCGGAAGGAAGGAAGGAAGTGTTGGAAGGACGTGTCGGAAGGAAGTGTTGGAAGGAAGGAAGTGTCGGAAGGAAGGAAGTGTCGGAAGGAAGGAAGTGTCGGAAGGAAGTGTCGGAAGTGTCGGAAGGAAGTGTCAGAAGGAAGTGTCGGAAGGAAGGAAGTGTCGGAAGGAAGTGTCGGAAGGAAGTGTCGGAAGGAAGTGTCGGAAGGAAGGAAGGAAGTGTCGGAAGGAAGGGTCGGAAGGAAGTGTCAGAAGGAAGTGTCGGAAGGAAGGAAGTGTCGGAAGGAAGGAAGTGTCGGAAGGAAGGAAGTGTCGGAAGGAAGGAAGTGTCGGAAGGAAGTGTCGGAAGGAAGTGTCGGAAGGAAGTGTCGGAAGGAAGTGTCGGAAGGAAGAAAGGAAGTGTCGGAAGGAAGGAAGGAAGTGTCGGAAGGAAGTGTCGGAAGGAAGTGTCGGAAGGAAGGAAGGAAGTGTCGGAAGGAAGTGTCGGAAGGAAGTGTCGGAAGGAAGTGTCGGAAGGAAGTGTCGGAAGGAAGTGTCGGAAGGAAGTGTCGGAAGGAAGGAAGGAAGGAAGGAAGGAAGGAAGGAAGGAAGGAAGGAAGGAAGGAAGGAAGGAAGGAAGGAAGGAAGGAAGGAAGGAAGGAAGTGTCGGAAGGAAGTGTCGGAAGGAAGTGTCGGAAGGAAGGAAGGAAGTGTCGGAAGGAAGTGTCGGAAGGAAGTGTCGGAAGGAAGTGTCGGAAGGAAGGAAGGAAGTGTCGGAAGGAAGGAAGGAAGTGTCGGAAGGAAGGAAGTGTCGGAAGGAAGGAAGTGTCGGAAGGAAGGAAGTGTCGGAAGGAAGTGTCGGAAGGAAGTGTCGGAAGGAAGTGTCGGAAGGAAGTGTCGGAAGTGTCGGAAGTGTCGGAAGTGTCGGAAGTGTCGGAAGTGTCGGAAGTGTCGGAAGTGTCGGAAGGAAGGAAGGAAGGAAGGAAGGAAGGAAGGAAGGAAGGAAGGAAGGAAGGAAGGAAGGAAGGAAGGAAGGAAGGAAGGAAGGAAGGAAGGAAGGAAGGCATTGCTTTTGAATTCCAAAACTCATCTATACTACATGTGTATGGGCCTTTTAATACATAATATAAATGAGAGGATAGTTGCCTGGTCATTATCAAATATAATAGGTGGGCTAAAAATAACTGTTTACTTCCAACTCCTTTTTTTGATCAGCAGATTGCTAGCTTTCATTTCAGTCCACACCGGATCTTTCAACAGTTCCATCCTCTAATGGGTGGAAAAGCATGTCAACCATAACTCTGTATTGTTCAACCCATGTACATAAAAAAGAAAACCTCTTGGAAAAGAAGGTGTCCAGTCTTTTTAGAATCATCACATGGTACTATGAGTGCTGCCTTTTGACAGAAGGCCTGAAGTATTTCCAGACCAAAGACTACTCAGATTTTATCAGTGTCATAACAACATACTCTTTAAAACTATACGCTAATACTTTAAATGTAAAAAGTGATGCTGAGTTCTCTATGCCTGTTTTATACAAATCATGCTTGAGTGAAAGAGGACTTAAAGTATATGAATATTGAGAACAGAATCAATGTTTCAATTATAGAAGTTTGACTTATATTAAAGACAAAATAAAAATAGAAAAAAAATCTACCTTTTAACCACTTCTCTTTCATAAAGAAAGGCAAAAAAAAGTAATGGGGGAGAAAATATTTTCAAAGCCAAATATTTAAAAATATGAAACAGAGTAGGAAGGTAGTGAATCAAGTCTCAGAAGGACAGATTTAACTGGAATCTGAAATCAAAGGGTATATAATGAGTCTTCAGTTCTAAATTTAAAGCCCCTGGTAATACATACTAAATAAAATGAAATGATACTCATGAATAACATATACAGAATCATAGAACATCAGAATAGAGGATGATGCAGGAGAAAAAATTATATTGATTATTAACTAATATTAAAAAGGTGGTAAATTAAAATGTATTCTTATTTTAAACTCACTCACTTGTGACCAATCTCATGTGCAATGGTAAAAGCTGAACCTAGGCCAATATCTTCATTAATGCTGCAGCTCCTTTCAGGCTCACACATTCCAGCCACAGAGGCCAAGCCTGAATAAACAGAAGGAGACACAAAGGGTCATGCCAAGGTGTTTCAGTCTTAAAAGCCCTAGTTATAAATGCCTGGATTCCTTTTAATAACTTCTATGCACAGAAGGAGCAGTTGGCAAAAGGTTAACTTTCTAGTCATTTGCAAAATCACTGGGGGGAATTTCACTTTGCCGGCTAGACATTAATATTTTTTGAACTGCAGTCAGTGCTGGAAAATGTCTAGACTAGGGGTTAGATTTATAAATTTTACTTCTGGTAACTTGGGACCACCTAGTAACTTGAGCCAGGAGAGGGAATTCAAGAAAGCATTTCTATTTTAACATTCTTGTGCCTGAAGAAAGCAAAATGTATCCACATTATTTTTCTAAAGAAATCTGTTTAAGTTTAGTGGGTTCATAAAAACATAGAAGGAACTTTTTCAGCTATGAAAAACCTCACATGGTACATTAAAAAAATTTAAAAAACAAAACTGAATGCATCAGTGAAAAGAGAGGAGACGTTAATAACAAGCAAGCATTTAAGCATGGAAGTCTTTTCCATTTATCACCCATTATCTTCTGGCATTAAAACCTTATTGTGTTACAAGGGCTTTTAAAAACTTTCTTCAGAGAGAGGACACCACTGGCACTTACTGACTATGGCTCTTATGTATCTTACACATTTTGCAGCAACAGATTATTACAGAACATACTGCAGTCATAATTTAGTGCCATTAGAGAAAGCTTTAAATATCAGGTTTATTTAACATATTTCCCCCCTAGAATTTCTGATCTGAAAGAAGCAGCAAACCTTTCTTTAAGGAAGTTACCTGATGAGTTAACTACATTACCAAAGAAAAAAAAAAAAAAAAAAAAAACACCAGAAAAAAGAATATTTATAAATAAACAAACAAAGAAAATCCAAACAACCCCAAATATAAGAATTTTAAAAATTGAAAAAGCTTAACTTTGGGGAATGGAACAGGGAGTGGGGAAGAGAGAAAGCAAACTATTTATATGAATAGGGACTTCAAATTATTCTATTTAGCCTAACAGTAAGGAAGTCATAATATGAAAAGTGCTCCCTGTTGCGTCCACATTAGCAATTAATTTGAAGACATAGGAGTGGATCAGCACAGTGAAGCACAGAAGTTGGGGCTCTTCACATATCTTTGCATGCTGATTTGGCCATTCTGGACTAGCTGAATCCTGTAGGCAGAACATTACTACACATCTGACTCAAAGCTTCCTGAAGGGAAAAATTATTGCAGAGGTATCATGCGAACACACCCCATGGGCAATCTCAGGTTTCCTGTAGGCACACATAGAGCATTTGGGGGGTATGTCTTCTATGTTTTCTCCCAAACAAATCTAGCTGGGACACAGCAAAACTCTGATAGCCAAATTGACATGGGCAAAAGCTGACAATGTGTGTCTGGAGGGTTTGCAGTGTAGAACATGCAAAAAATGCAATAATTATACTTCACCCGTGGTGTTCAAATTGAAGAATTCTGAAGACAACATGGCAATACATATATATACAACTATCATGCTCCCCTGCAAAGTCCACCATATTTGAATAAATGATAAAGTCCTCTCTATCTTCATGTCTTATAACTGAGGACTTGCTTCAGCAAATGAGAAGACCACAGTAAAATAACTCCATACCATGCTTGCAGAAAGTGACAAGAGATCAAGCTAAGAACTCAGTCAGTGACTCAGACTTGAAAAGGACTTGTCCTTCACTGGAGCCACAGACACACTGCACAGATGTCTGAGATCTTTTCTAAGGGGTTCCATGAAAGGTTCCCTGCCTCAGGTGTCTGAAATAGGATACAGATGTTCACGCCACATGAAATCTCTTACATCTGTCTTTTCCTAGAATATCAATTATTCAGGTTTCTTTTGACCTTCTGAGACCTCTCTGTGGCTTTTTTCACAGAGTCCTTTATATATATGATTAACTTTAGTTATTGGATGTCAGTACAACTTAAGCATATCAAATGCCTTGCAAAAGAGGACTACAGGGCCTAGTCTCTTCTCCAATTCAATGCCTATAATGCAGAAAAATTGTCATGGTTTAGTTGCCAAGACCCCTATAACAGTAAGTTGGAACTGATACCATATGTGACTCTTATTTTTAATTTGTTTTTAATTAAACTTCTTGTTTTATAAAATATTTGCCAAATCTATCCTCTGTTACACTGGATTCAAGTGAAGCAAAATTTGCCTTTATGTCAAAATCTGATAGGGTAAGAGTTAGTACATTTAGTATCTGTGTCAAGAGTAAAAATATCAAATAGTTCATGCATGAATTTATTCTCTTTCAACCTTTCCTTTTTAACACTTGCAAAGCCACTTCTAAGGCATCATCTCTTCAGTTTCATGATTTCCAATGTCAAATAAAATCAATTACATTTGGAAATTCATGATCATGATTTGCCTTTTACTAAAGCATGCTGTGGGTTTTGTTATGTTTATAGCAGGCAAAAATTCTGATACCTTTCCCCATGTAAACTACACTCCTTTGCCAGAAGCAACGTACTGACTTGTGAGAAACTTACAGAAAAAAATTAACATGGGTTAAGGCTATCAGTAATAGTGATATACAGTAATACAGGGAAAGACAAAGCAAATAAAATCATGAATTCTGAATGAGAAAAGTATTAATAATATGAAGTAGCTGAATTAGAATTTTGTCTTTAATCACCTTCAAGAAAGAGGCTTATGAAAGGATGCAAACTGAAAACAAAATCTAAACAAGTGTTATGTTAATCTTTGAATAATGTTCCCTTTATCTGTTAGAGCACCATTGGAGGCCACAACCTATACTAACTATCTGTAGTTATTTATATTTACTGGCGACATATTGAGGAATGGAGAGAACAATAGCTCTCCATCCTTAATCTAAGGTTGACGTGCACTTCTCCATTGTCAAAGCACTGTTTTAAGTAGTTTCAATGTTATTGTATTTTCTAGCACTGTACTTTTTTTTTCTAAGTCTGTGAAAGGAAAAACATGAAGCTGTACTTGCTGTGTACAGCATAGCAACAGTGTAAACCTCAGAGTCCATTCCTTTTGTAAGGTTTATGGGGTAGTTTTATAACCTTCCTGAGGATTTTTACTTCTGTTTTTTTTAACTAGATTATGGACACCAGTAAATGGAAGCAAACAGCAAGTTCTCTTCTGTAAGAAGTAAAATTGAGTCATCTGCTAGGTTTTATCAGTTTTACAGCTGTCAGTGATGAAATGCACAGCACCAGCTCACACAATTCAAACTCCCAGCAATGTATCAAATCCAAAATCCACCTAGATTATTTTTATTTTTCATGTTTATAAAACTGCAAAACCTTGAAAGTAGAAACTTAAAAAGATCTAATCAGTCAATAAACCAATAGTTAAGTATAAAGCCAGGAAACAGCAAATATGAGCTGAAATTTCTCTTTATAATCTTACCCAGTGTTCCACAAGGCTTGTTTTTATAAGTGCAGATATCATATCTGTTAAGAAAAAAAAAGTAGATAAAGTATGTCAGTGAATCAGGTTGTAAGATACTTTGTATATTTATCACATATCTGTATCATAGTCCAAGTTGTCAGACCACAATCAGTTTAATTATGTGCAGCCAGCTGGTGTCGGCCTTTTCTACACTCTGGTGTAAACCACAAGCTGCAGTACACTCACAGCCGCTGGCCTCAGGCCAGTGGGACACCTGCCAGCAAGAAAAAAATGGTTAAAGTGGATCTTTGTAATCACCAGTTCCATAAAGCAGTCTACCATTCTCTTATGAAGTTACAGCAGCATGGCTACAGACTGCTACTGATTCTTAAACTCTAAGTTTTACTGATCCAGCATAATTGGAAACCTCCTATGGTCTCACACTTATCAACGAAACAATATTAAGTGTAAGTTGTACTACTTAGTCTTTGGTTCTATTTAAAAAACTTAATTATTATACCATTTTTAAAAAACATCTTATGAACTGTTATTATAGTGCCATTCTCATTACCCTTCCGTAATTACAGTGTATCTTAAGAATACTTGCTAACAACATAAAATGAAAACCAATGCTGCAAAAAGCTAAAATATTTCCTTAAAGGAAAAGTTTTGTCATTGTAGATACAATCTTTGAAGCACAGAAGCTAATGATTTTTTGTGTAGTTAATATGTAAATATGTGGAGCTAGCAATGAAATTAAAATGTTTTCTGTGGCATAGTTTTTAAAATAGCAGTGGTCATGCAGTCAATTCATTAATTACACCTTCATATTTTAAATATGCAGTCCAATAATATGGATAGTGATAAAAGTACACTCCCATAATGCTATTTATTTTCAAGGTTTTAAACTGACTTCCCTTATTTCTGAAGCATACTATGCTTCAGAATAATTTCTACTCTTTAGAAAGCCAAATAAAAAAAAAAGAAAAGATACCATCTTTATGCTTTAATTTTAAACCCAAATAGTTACTAATTTTCGGCCACCAGACATTGTCTGTAAAAAATACCATAAGGACTGCTATCACATAGGAGT
This sequence comes from Melospiza melodia melodia, assembly GCF_035770615.1. NCBI lineage: Eukaryota > Metazoa > Chordata > Aves > Passeriformes > Passerellidae > Melospiza > Melospiza melodia. The sequence continues at coordinate 35,890,757 of NC_086226.1, forward strand.
CTGATCACAAGATATATACCTTTCACTGCTAAAAGAGTTATGGTCTGTCTGCAAGCCAAATCCATGGACAAAATAACAAAGCTTAAAATTTGGAACAAATCCAGTAAACTCTCTATGCATGCAGACTGCTGTGACCACATGGAATTCCTTTGATTTTTAAAGGGTACTGAATGTGGAGCAGTTTGTGGGATTAAGCTATAATTTTGAACTTAAATGTTCATGTGCATTAATTTCATCAAGGTGGTTCAAATGTGCACTGATTTCCTGTTTGCTGTCTGGAGGAGGGGAAGGTAACCAAATCAGCATTCTTATAGACAACATTCTTATAAAAAAGCATTCTTATTTCTCTTGAAATGTCCCTAAGTTCCAAGATGACACGTATTCAAGTAATAGAAGGATTTTTACTGAACATTTCCTGCCTTCTACATAATTAAGGAACCAAACTTATTCCTGTGCTCAGGAGAGTGTCCGAACCTAATCCTATTGAAGTTCAAGCAAAATCTGTTGCTCAGAGAAAGCAGATGGCTCAGTCTTGTTTAGTGAGAAAAACCCTAACTAAATTCTTTAGAACATAGTTGAGAACTGAATGGAAAAAAGTCTCTGAAATACACAAGTTTTCTGCTTTTAAATATCCAATGGCAGTAAGGAAAAACAATTGAAGACATACATCCTTAGATAAAATGGATGCTTGAGAATAAAGCCAATTCCACTCAACTCAAGTAAATTGTTGTCCCTGACTTCAGCAGAGCTCAAAACTTTCCTGATGTCTGAATCAATATATTTTCCTACAGGAAAGAACCTGAAGTTACTCCTCACCTTAGGCTGAGTTTCACAAAGAACTGTGACAGGAGAGAATTATATAAATTAAGTCCCTTGCTTCTGTTATATTTTTGAAAAACAAAGACCACGGTATTCTTCAGTTTCTGCTGGGAACTGTGTGTTCTTCATTGTGCATAACCTAGCATTTTTAAGAAAATGTGATTATAATGAAACTTTAATTAGATAATAAAACTATGGAAAAGATAACTTTTTTTTCTAATACACCAATTATTTCTGCAAGAACATACCTGGGTAGTAACATATTCTAAATACACCATCACTAAATATTCAAATTTTATAGACAATGATTAATTTCCTGTAAGGGTATTCATACACTCTCCTAGCCCCCAGTTCACCAAGAACAAATTTTTTGAACTTTTGAAAAAGATTTCAGTCTAATGACTTACTTTATCTACATCATCTTCCAGCTCCATTTCTTCACCATATTACTTTCATATGAATGGTTGTGATTTGTCTGAAAGCTCTCAGCATTCTTATGAACCAAATTGCTTGCTCTCTCATTTGCTTCTCTATATGATTTAAAAACAGACTAACTTATCTTTTTTTTTTTTTGTTTTGACACCACTTCTTCCAACTTTATTTTGAACCTTCAAGGAATCCACTTAGTTCTCAGATGTTGGGTTCCAAATGCAGAAGACTACAGATGTAACACTTGACAGCTAGTAATTTTAAGATAAGAAACCCCTGAAAATACAAATAATCAAGACTGCTCATGAGATTAGCTAGGTCTAGTTGCTATTGGAAATAAAAAAATAAAAAGGCAACCCACAAACAAACAAAATCAAACAAAAAGCCCACACTCAAAAAAGCAGCACAAAGATGCAGTTTAATCACCAGGAGCCTAGTAAATACTAAAGGAGCTAAAGAGACCCAAAAGGTAGAGTCTCAAGCAACAACTATCTCAACCAACCATTAAAGATTATGAAAACAGTCACAATTGTGACAATTGCAAAAATGTTGGTTCAATTCACTGACAGATAGTGTAAAAGGGATACCACGCAAAAGTTGAATGAAAGAACACAGTTACATAGGTAAATAACTTGGGATAAGATGGCAGCCAGACCATTTTGAGACAGACAAGAAAAATCTGTGCCCAAGCCAAAAAGGAAGATAATATAACTCCTAATAAAGTGGGTGCAGTGCCCCTGAAATGTGACCACACTGGGGAAGTGGAATGGAAAAGAGGTAGGAGGGAAGATGGTTGATTACATGGCCATGCCTGCCCTGAAGAAATCAGAAGATGTTTCATGAGGCAGATGGCGAAGTGGTCTGGGACTGCTGGGCATTCCTGTGGGGCTGATGAAGAGCTGCACAGACAGACAGGAAATGCATGATGAATGTACAACTGTCACTGACAACTCTGACTGACACATCAGCCAGAAGGAAACTGCACAGACAGACCTTTATCTGTTCAACAGGCTGGTCAAGGACTGGAGCAGCAGTACACTCCTGTCATGCCATGGATCAAACAGCAAGAGTTAGTGCACCATACAGGGAGACCATAAAAAGAAAAAATCCTGGTCTTTTTTGGCAGGATATACAGGCACCATGCTAAAATATACTTGCGCACTGTATTAAAAAGTGAAAGGGATCACACTGGAGACTGAAATTCTACTACCCGCATTATCAAGCTGTTTTAAAACTCTATCACAAGTTTTTAAGAAACTCCTTGTGCAGATTTGACTCATGAGAACAACTGATCTCAAAGAACTCCCACGAGAAGTTGTGGAGATGGTCATTATTCTTAACAGGCAAAACACAGAAAACTAATCCATTTTGGAGACACCAGCTTAGTAGTGTGTCCACAAGATCTGTGCCAGTGGTACTCAGTGCAATAAAAAAGCCACTGATGTGTTTATTTAATGTATTAGTGCAGATGTAAGCTACAGACTATCTTTTCAAGGAGTCTCTCTTATCTGTAACTCTAACCTGAAAAAAAGTCCATTTCCTTTGCAAATCTGACGACTGGCATGACACTGATTATTTAAGCAGGACACTTAAGTCAAACAGGTAAGAAAGACAAATCCTCTGTGAACATTGTAAGCACTGCTCAAACTTGTCATTTAAATTATCTACAGTTACAGCCAATCTCAGGCACCTTAGGGGAATACAGCCATTTGTCTCCTGCAGAGAAAGGAGAGAAAGTTCTTCCTGATCCCTGCAAAGTGTCCATTTTCAGGCCTGATGCATGCAGTTGTGCAACTATGTACCTCACAGAGAGTTCCATGATTGCAAGTGTATTCCCACATTAAAAAATAAAAATAAACTTTAAAAAAGAGACATACTAATTCACAGATTTGATTATATGAAAGCATCACAATGATTCAATTGTACCTCCACCTACCCTTAGCATAAAAATGTAAATAATCTATTCTAGAAGCTAGAGAAGTTAAAAAATACTCCTTAAAAGCTATTCAGTCTCACATTAAGAATTATTTAGAGCATAATTTGAGAGCAACTGGATAACTGGGGTTTTCCAGTTATCTGCCCTTCCCTGCACAGCAGTCATTTGCGAGTGTTTGCAAAGGTAACAGGACAGCTCATACTGATGCCTCCCCTGATAGAAGTCCCCAGCTCTGTGGCTTAGAGTACTTCACAGACAAAGATTGCATCTTATCATTTAATTGATTTTTCTTTTATTGTCATCAGCCCTTTGTTAAATCCTCTTTATTCTGAAAAAAAAATTGTTTCAGTGTCTGTCTGGGGGATATGGTCATGCCTTTATCAGCAAAGCTGAGTCCCACTGATTCAGTAGAGCTTCTTCCCTTTGAAATCACTATTTAATTTTTTTTTTAAATCAGATTAATATATGGGATTTCTCAGAATTGTGCCATTACACTGGGGCCCTTCTGTCACCACCATGTGCACTCACGGGACTTTCCAACTTTCTGAAGTGTGCGTATTACAGTCTCTAGTATTAGATACAATTTAAAGAATTTCATTGATCAACAAGAATAACTCACACAATGTCTTTGATTTAAGTACAGTAAATGAGTAAAGAATGAAAACTCTTATTAGAAGGGCAAACTGTTCAAAATCAGTATGAAACACCAGCTGTTTGCTTACACATACATCAGACTATTCCAAAACTACTCTGAGAGCCACCAATAAGTATGAATAACATTTAAGATACATATTGACATAAATAACCAAGACTTTTGAAGGAATATTTCTTAATGAAAAATATTTTACGAGACCAAAATACAGTCACAGTGAATGAGGGAAAACCTACCAAGACGGATGGAATTCAAATGTAAAAAAAAAAAAAAAGTAAGAATATTCAGGTTAGGCAAAACCAAAAAAATATGTATGATTGGACATGCAGCTCTTTATAAAAGTTTCAGATAGGTGAACACATACTTCATGTATATAATACTAGACACTTTGCCAGTTAATCTGCTTGAAAGGGTTGTCAGAAAATGAAATTAACTAAAATATAGATAACTGATTCTCTCCCAACTAAAAGTAAACAGAGCCAAATACTACCAATTATTAATATTTCATTTTTAGGGAATATTTCCAAATGTTATCTCTGAAAGCAAGGTTCTATTTTTTACTTTTAAACCAAATTATACTTTTTGACACTCACTTTTTAATTATTATAGGTTTTATGAACAAGCTCTTTAAATAAGGACTATCCTTCTCACACATTCATGCTCAACAATAAACCTAACAAGTTTATTAGGTTGCATATTTTTTATTTTTTATTCTTCATGCTGTGCAACATGATTTATCTATGCACCCAATCATAGTTGTCCCATTTTTGAACAAAGGTAAAAGACCAGGCAAAAAGGTACCTCTTACAAAAAATTAAATTAACCTGGTTCCAAAACCTATGACTATAAACTGAACAGATCAGACTGAATCAGACTGAATCTCAGATTTCCCTTGAATGGATCAAAACCTTCAGACTATCTGACAACTCCAACTTGTATTTCTGAGGCATGGAAGATCTAAAAAAGGGAAAAAAAGCAGTGACTGTCATATACTTTCACCTTTTTTGGTTTTTTGGCGTGGCTATATTAAAAAAGTGGTCATTTTGCAAGAGCAGAAAATGTCACTAATGCTAGAGAACTGGATGTTACTAATACTAGAGAACTGCAATGGAATTAATAAGTCCTAAGAGAATTTGGTCATTCATTAGATTTGCACAGGTTACCAATAGTAATACTCTCTACTACACAGACAGTAGCTTTTTTATGTCTTTTTAAAGGTTTACTTCAGCACATCCTTTGCCTTACAGAAAGTGGTACACCAAAACAGCATTCTGCCCTAAAATAAAGAACATGTCTTATTTGGTTCCTTCCTCAAAAACCTCAAACCAAAAAGAGCTATTTAAACCAAGGAAGGAAAAGAATAACATACATGTTACACATCACTCATCAAAAATAGCTTTTTCTATTATTAGTTTTCCATGTCTTTAATGCTGCCATAGACAACCAAAGTCTGTCTCTATTGGACTTTATTCTGATACTTAGCTTGGGTGGATAAATTCTGAGTTACAGCCAGAAATACTATTGCTGCCATAAGTTCTAGTTCTCCTGATTTATATAAATATTTCAAATAATTGCACTGTAAATGAAACACTTCCATACTACTTTTTCTAAACGGCAAACTGCAAATGCAGTCAAAAATGCAAAAATAAACACAGTTGTGGAAAAAAAAATTAAGCTGCCATTTGTATTCATCAGTTTCGGCAATATGATAATAGAACAGCAGTTGCAAGTTTATCATAATCAGTAGTATTATTAGTGCCCTTAGGACATTCAGAATAACTCCTGATCCACATAAAAATACTATGAAAGTGCATCAGAAATATAGAGCCACCTACCTGTGTGACAATGCTGATTTCAATAATATTCAGGGGTAACGTAGAGATTTGGCATTTGCACTATCGCCAGAGTGTAGGAAATACTTGATGATTTGTCGCATTCTGAACCTCAGAAGCATTTTAAACTTTTATTGCATTCTCAGTGTTGAGCCAAAATTTAGATGGAGTTATACAGACGTAGCTAGCTCAAACTGAACTAGAGAATAAACTAGAAACTTCTACATATCTGCTCTAAGTACACTGTTAGTAATTTCTCTATCAGTACATTCAGGATAAGTCCAGCAACTAGCACATAAAACTGTTTTTCAAAGGACATTGATACTGAACAGCTTAAGCAGCTTTTAGGGCAACGGTTTTTTTAGAGTGTGCTAATGTAACCGAGTCTGGGGAAAAGGAAAGCTAGCAAAACTAATTACATAAGTGTGGTTGGGGGCATCCTGCCACACAGCAGAAAATAGGAAGCAACTAGTCTAGACCTCTGGCAGAAGGGAAACACAGCTAACAGCTATGATTACTAACCAAGTTTTAGCTCTGTTGTATGGAAACAAATTAGGTAAGTTAGAGCAATAACATATTGCACATATACTTCTAGGTTCTTCTATTATTTCTGTGATTTTAATGTGGGTATGCCTTTTTCCTAAATTTCTGAACATTGTAAGCAATTAGTTTACAATCTCTGAGAAGACCACATATCTTTACACACAAAATGTTCACTTTATTTACCCTTACTCACATTGCATATGGCATAAAAGGCTAAGCCTTGGCTGTAAAGAGTATCAGTTCATTAGGATGACAGACCACACCTGGTACAGAAGAACCTAAGAATTGCAACATGGGCCAGACCACAGATTCCACTATCCAATAGCTTGCCTTCACAACGAACTCAGAGAAGGCCCAAGAAAGAATAACACCACTGCAAGCATAAAACGTCAATTATACCAGTACTCTCCCAACTATTTTTGGCCCAGACATTTTGAGACAGATGTGCTTCTGTGTATTTAGTACTTTCAATGGATTTTTCTTCTGTGAACATGCCTAGCCAACCTTTCAACCTATACATATGTCCAGCTTCCATAAAGTGACTTGCCAAGAAGTTTCAACATTAGCTAAACCTTGCATTAAGAAGGGCTGCCTCTCTTCTCCTGGTTTTGAGTCTTCTATATTTTCTGGACAGCCTCAAGTTCTTGTGGTGAAAGATGCTATGAACGATTTTTTCCTCACTTATGCCCCCCTCACAATCATGTAACTGGTTAGATCATTGTAGTACTGTCCCAGATTTGCCTTTTCCAAAAGTTGACTTCTTCAAGTAAAAGTCCTCAATTTAGTCATTCCTTGTAAAGAAAGTCAGATTTTGCAGTCATCCTTGCTCCCCTTCTCCAATTCTCTGAAAACCTTTTGAGAGGAGCAGGCCAGAGTGATACAAACTATGCAAGAAGTAGGCATACCATGCCCAGTTTAACCAACTGCATAATAAGGTTCTTTATTCTTTTCCCAATAATCTTTAATAGATTTAATTTGCTGGATTAACAATGTATACTTGACAAGTAGTCCAAATGTTCTCAGGAAAATAATAATATTATCTAATAATAGGAGCAGTGGTTGTGTTTTGCTACTTCTGGTTGATATTTGTACAAAATTTCTAAGAAAAAGATTGAAACTCTTACATATACACTGTCACAACTTATTTTTCCTGAAAATAATGAGAACCCTGTTCTTGGACTCAGTTAAAGAATCACAAAATTATATTTACACGAAGAGCTAAATTTCAGTATTAATTAATTAATTAAAACCTTCTTCAGTCAATGCAATAATGTTTATTTGCGGACTTCTTCTAAAGGTCAAAAACAAAGACAGTTACTGCACCCAAATGATTTTTAACCCGGAGTAGAATCAAAATAATTTTTTGTCTTAAGAGCATACTCACAGCAATACATTTTACAAGTTTAGTGGGTTTTTCCATAAGCAGTGTTACAATAAGTTACAATAAAGGATTTCTTCTCTTCAAAAAATGTCAGCAAACAATTTGATCTGATTGCTTAAAGAACAATACAAAGCCAATTGAGTGCTGGACAATTGAGTGGTAGTTTTCCAGATGACATGCAAAATACAGCTAACAAAGTCTGAAGGTAGCACATTCTTTGGTCTGCTTGTGAACGGAAAAGAAAAGAAATACGTAGAATTAAATGGCAGCAGAGGCAAAGACTGCTCTAACAAAGAGGATCCATTTAAAAGAAATACACAAGTTTACAAGTAAAGAAATATGTCGGAGATCTTGTCTGAGTTTGTTAGAGCACACCAGCCTGTCATGTTAAGACCAGAAGGAACTTAATTTGATTTTCTGTGTTTTTTAAAAGGGGCTGGCAAATGGAATACCTGCGCTTCACATGAATCTTTGAAGTGTGTCTGTATGAAAAGCAGAATCCATACAATTCAGAACTGCTTGCAAATCTTTCTTTAATCTTCTTTTCCATGTAATACAAGCCAGGAAGAAATATTAGCTCTATTGAAGACAAAAAAGTTTGTGTAGTATCTACTATCATTTATCATTATCATTTTCATTTCAGGAAAAATAACTTATTTTTTACAAATCATTTAAATGTCAACAGCAACTAACTGTTGTGAATGAAGGGCTGCATACCATGAGAACATAAACTGACTTTACAGCAGTCACTGCTCATAAACCACACCATTCTTATTGTATACAGGTTAGGATTAATCAACTGTATTTATCCAGACTGCAGGCATCTGTCCTTGCTTCCTCTTACCTTAAAGAAAGTAAGAGATAAGCTGGTGCAATTTATTTTATTACTCCTGACAAAAAGAAAAACAATCACAGAACTAGATAGGAAAGTGAATGGGCTTCAGAAACCATGATCTATCCTGCAAAGGGACGCATGTGTCAGGGTGCTCTGTAGATGAATTCTTCAACCTAAGCTATTAAATCCGTATTAAAACTACATGATTTGTCAAAAGGAACTTATTAGTGATTCCTTGGGTTTAAAACTTCCATACATGATTCAAGCCTTCACTTTGAAAACTAGTCTTTCAAAGCTAACCTATCTTGAGGTGGGAAAATAAGTTAATAAATTCCTCTTTATTACATTTATTAGGCCCACCAAGTGTTTAGCCACTTTTGTCTTTTGTGAAAACTTTTACAGTTATATTTCCAAAATTAGTTTGGTTCCCCCCACAGATGTTATGAAAGAAAAGTTCCATTACTTTTTTAAATTGACAATCCACTCCTTCATATTAAAATTGACCTGAACTTCTGTTTTATTTTTTACCACATACTGCATATTACCATGAGACTATTAAAATAATTATTCCCATGAGTTTTATAAAATTTTAAATGCTGAACAGAAATTTTGGCTGGCTCCAAGGAGACTTTATTCCCATGTGGGCAGTCAAGCACTAAAGTGGTCTGCCCAAAAAGGTTTTGCAAGATTTGACTAAGTAAAGTCTTGTGAAACCTAGTTTGATCTCATAGCTCGCTCTGCTCAGAGGATAACATTGGACTGAAGACCTCCAGAGGTTCCTTTCAGACTGAATCCAACAGATTCTAAGTAAGAGTTACCTAAAAATCTTCATATCATTTAATTAATAATGATGAAAAAACAAATATTACATTTTAACACAACTCTTCAGAATATTCATTGGAAAGTAAATTACATTTAAATTACATTACTCAAAATAGAAGCAGCATTAAACCATAGTTATTGCAGTATAGTATAGTACAATATAGTATTAATATATTAATAATAAATATAGATATAACTTTTTCAGCAGTACAGAAAACTGGGGGAAGAGGTTCCCTCTCCCTTCCACTCTGAGTTGGAATAATACTATATCTTCCTAATAACCACACATGAAAGCTCTTGAACTTCATTCCCCAATTAGTTGACTGCGAAGTTTTAACCTGACATTGTTCTGTAAAGCACATTCTCTTCTGCAATGCCAACACAGTCACCCAAAACACTAACTGTAAGAAATCCAGGAAGTTGAAGCTGAAAGAAAAATAAGCACGCCTGATTTCTTTTTGCCTCATTAAATTTTAGAAATTAATGTAGCTAAACCATAATAAATAATGCCAGGTAAATACCATAAGATCTACAAACAAGATCACATCCAAGAAAATATTTCTTTCAATTGTGGCTGAAGAAATGGGGAGAATTTCACTGTATTAAGGTCACAAAATTATTATTTTTTAATTATTAATTTCATTTATGTAAAGTTATTGAACTAAAACACTTAAATTCTCTCAGATTTATAGAAAAGGAAGGCTCAATTTAGAAGTTTAATAAAGTAAGGACGATTTAAAAGAGGTTGGATAGCATGTAGGAACTACCACTATTTGATTTTCTTTTTAATATATTAACTGTAATTTCTGCTTTATAAAGTACTCTGGTTCTCATTTGCTCAGCTTAAGTTATTTTAATGTTTCCATTATTGTCAGGCATAGCTTTATTCAACAAATACAAGTCATTTACAAATGTAAATACTTTAATCAAATTCCCACTTTTGCCTGGAACCTGTAAAAAAACGTGGTGTTCCTCAGAACTGTGTTGGGGCCAGTCCTGTTTAACATCTTCATCAATTATGTGTATAAACCTCTGCAAATTCACAGGTGACACCAAGCTGGGTGGGAGTGCTGATCTGCTGGAGGGCAGGGAGGCTCTGCAGAGGGATCTGGGCAGGCTGGATCATGGCTGAGGCCAATGGTGTGAGGTCAAGCAAGGCAAAATGCCAAGTTTTACTCTTGGGTCACAACAACCCCAGGCAGCTCCACAGGCTGGGGCAGAGTGGCTGGAAAGGAGCTGGGGGTGCTGGTGACAGCAGCTGCCCATGAGCCAGGCTGTGCCCAGGGGGCCAAGAAGGCCAATGGCATCCTGGCCTGGATCAGCAATGCTGTGGCCAGCAGGGCCAGGGCAGGGATTGTCCCCCTGTGCTGGGCCCTGCTGAGGCCACACCTCCAGTGCTGTGTCCAGGGCTGGGCCCTCACTGCAGGAAAGGCCCTGAGGGGCTGGAGAGAGCCCAGAGAAGGGCAATGGAGCTGGGGCAGGCTCTGGGGCACAAGTGCTGTGAGGAGCAGCTGAGGGAGCTGGGGGTGTCTAGCCCAGAAAAAAGGAGGCTCAGGGGAGACCTTGTCAACCTCTACAACTGCCTGAAAGGAGGCTGTAGAAAGGTGAGGGTCAGCCTCTTCTTCCAGGCAACAAGTGACATGATGAAGGGAAATGGCCTTAAATTGTGCCAGGGGAGGTTTGGTTTACATATTAGGAAACATTTTTTTACAGAAAGGGTTGTAAAGCATTGGAACTGGCTGCTCAAGGAAGTGGTGGAATCACCATCTCTGGAAATGTTCAAAACACATGTGAATATGACACTTGAAAATATGGTCTATTGGTGGTGATGCTGGGTTGACAGCTGGTCTTGATAATCTTAAATGCCTTTTGAACCTTAATGATTCTATTATTCTATGATTCTAACTTGTAAAAGCCTAAAGGAAAAAAATCTGAATTAAAATGTTATTTTTATTAGTTAAAATTTTATATAATTAAGAGTTCTGAATCTGTTTAAGTTCTTGAGCTACTTACGAGAATATGCAAGAAAAGAATTTCCTTCCAGTAATGATGGGAGAGATGGTAATTTCAGCAGTGCACAGACTATAAAGAAGACCCACATGTTTCAGTGAAGTTACTACCTCTAGCACTGCATCATACTCTTTAGAATGCCATTTTTAGGAAGGGACACATACAGGAACAAAGTTTTTTGGACTGCCAAACAATCTGCTTAATTGACTCAAGACATAACCAAAAATAGAATTGCAAAACATCACAATTCTCCTGATCAAGTGCATCTCATACTATTGTTATTGTTTTATGCTTGTTTTTTTTAACCACTAAATAATTAGCAATCATAACCAAAATTACTAAAATGGAATAGCTTCAAAACCAGTCTTGGTCAAAGACCCATAAATGCTTCCATGGCCTAATATACTGCATCTCACATATCTGAAAAATTCCTTGGTTTTTGAAGTACAATTTCTTGTTCTTAACTGATTTCAAACACACTGTTCACAATTGCATAACATATCACTCTGCTTTGGCAGGTGGTTGAAAGAGCTCATAGGGTAGAATTTTCTTCTGAAAGAATCTGGACAATGAGCATTTGTCAGCATTACTTATGACCTTGCAATTTCTAAGCAGGACTAACTGTCCTAAAATAACAATATAAGCAAATACCTTTCATTACAGCTAAATTAATGTGCAAGCTAAGGAACTGCCTGTACCTCTTCCTGCCTATTTATCCAATAACTTAGCACTCCCTTTTTCAAGCTGCTGAGAGTAATAAATGAGAGATTTACATGGGTCTGGCTGAAGTAGTGAGTAGGGAATCCAAATGCAACCTCAGTGCTATCCAAAGAGCCATCTTAAAAGGTCTAAAAAAGAATCACATACATTTGGAAGCTGAATCTTATCAGCTCCAAAAACACAAGTTCTACAGTTTTCAGAACACAACCTGAACAAAATGTTCAGAAATAACAAAAATATTAACTTTAATAATTTACACCTGATGTCCTAACATAATGTTACAAATACCTACAGCAGCAATTTGATTCAAACAGCAGTATTGGATAGTCATTCATTCTGTAACTCACTACAAAGCTAATTTTAAAACAAGGTTTTGTTACTTGCCATATGGAAAAGAAAAAATTAATTTTGGCAGTTTCTATCCTTCCTGCCCTGACCTTAAGGCATCTTGTCCTCCAAGATCGTAACTGCATTAACTCTCAGCTTATTGACAGTGAAACAGTCAGCCTCATGGACTAAGCTAACTTGTATTATCTTGTTGCTTATATGTCTAACTATTACACAGACTCAAATTTCTCTGGCATGAGCCTTACTCTATGCAGATCTAGGAGTCTTCCCATAAAAGTCATGTTGGTCAACATGTAGTTAAAACACCAAAACATGCAAAACTGTAAGTTATTTATGAACTATGTCTCAACTTCAGAAAGAATCCAAACAAAAACATGAAAAAATATTTTTTGTTAAATGATCTGAATATTTTTTCTTCTCCATTAGACTGACCACGATTTGACACTCCAGTTAGTCTTATACCAAATCTAAAGCCATTACTAAGAGTTCCAAAATTTCATCACTTGTGAATGAGTAACAAGTCTGGTTACACAAATTCCAGACTACCAAATAAAATCTCACTGCTAAGATATGCTACTGAATACATTTTAATTTTTTTAAAACAACAAAAGATCAGAAATTTTGTTGGTCTTCTGAAAAACACTTGAGGAGGTCAAGTGGGGGGAGGAGGCAGGCAGCAGGGGTCAGAATTAAAAAAAAAAAAAAAAAACAACAGGTAAAAATTAAAGAAGTATTTGACTTGAAACAATTTAATATTTCATGGGGTTTTTTTGTTTCTAGATATGTAAGTATTTTTAATGAAATCTCTTATTCCTAAGGACTTGCTTTTACAAGGGAAAAACATCTCTCCATTTATTCACAGACTTGCTTTAGTACCTGTTATGAACAAGAACAGGTGTTTTCGCAGCATCCCTCCAAAACTGATACAAAACTCAAAGATCATTAATAGATTAATGCAGTTTAATTGCTAAAAAATTATGTCAGTCCCTGTAGCAACTTCTCTAACATGGACACATTTCTTCTTCTACTTGGAGAAGTACTAATTATGTTAATTACAAAAAAAATAAATAAAAAAAATTAATTAAAAAAAAATATATCTATATAGTGCACATGAGTAGAAACATCCTTTTATCCTTTTTATGCAGTACCCAGGACACAAGTGTACCTTGCCAGCAAACTGCAATACCACATGCCCAAAAACTCAGACTGCAGACTAATAGTAAACTGTCAAACTCTGAAAACTCATTAAGGTACTGATTCAAAATGATTGTGGACTTAAGCTGTGGGGACATATTCAGGATAGTCTGTTTGCCCAAGAAAGGCTTGGGCAGAAAAAACAAGTAATTAACTATTTCAAGTAATGTGAAGATTTCTTTGGCAGGGGGCAGGCAGGCAGTAATCTAGAAACCTAGAATCTAGAAATCACATCTAAAAGTCTAAATCTAATCTAAAATTCTATAGAAAGAAAGATGGTCCACCATCCAAATTGAAGAAAAATGCAAAGTGTAACTGGTAGTGCATTAAAAGAGCATTAAAGGAGGAAAGGGCACAAAATAACAATTCTGCTTTCAAAGTCACCACAGAAAGAAATTTGATTCTGGGAGAATCTACTCCTCAGTGCTTGTCACCACCTAACAGATCACCAGTCCCAGGGGCAGAGAGCTGATAGCTTATAGTAAAGCAACCACAGATTGCTGGTTGAGAATATATCACAGGTGTAAGGAACAAAACATCACAAAACATCAGAGGAGCACACTGTAGTTGTCTTTTCTGTTTGGGAGGCTGAAGAGCATTTATCTTTTCATTTTACTGGATTACAAAGAGAAAGAAAAACTCCAATTAAAAAATAAAACTAAATCCATGAGGAACAGCAGAAGATAAATCAAAGCACAATTATAAACAGTAAGCATATATCATTCTTTTCTGCTTTGTGGAAGCTCTCACTGAATACTATAAAAAGCTTGTCTTTCCTGATTTAACTGTCCTCTCAAAAAAATAAACCAACCCCCCCCCCCAAAAACCCAGCCAAACCAAAATCAAACCAAACAAACAAAAAACACAAATGAGCAAGCAAAAAAAACCAAAAAAAACACCACAAACCAAAAATCCTTGGATGTGTCCAATAATGCTACTTCAAATCTGTATCATAAAACAGAATGAGCAGCATTACAATATGGGCATATTTCTAAACCTGGTTCTTATTTCATCTGTAACTTGCTAAATTCTCTTACTGTGGAAAGTACAGAAAAAGTATGAAAAAGGTGTGGATACTGTTTTTCAATGACCAGGCTGCACAAAAACAGAAGAATCCAGACTACCCTAATCTGCTATATAAAGTGCTAAAAGAAAAAGCACGTGGTGTAGAAGTCTGTGGATGGTATAAAAGTACAGTATCTTTGGCATAAGTACTAAGAATAATGAAGAGATAATAAGACTTTTTCTTGTTGCCATGGGTTCAGGGAATGCAGACATCTGCAGCATGGCATGGACAAAGGTACTAACATTCAAAACTGTAAGACTGTAACTTTATATGACCCAAGCATACTTGCAGTAAAATTCAATTTCCAAGTGAATTTCAATAACATGCATGTGAAAAGCATGCATTTAAATACTATACTTCATATTCAAAAGGATTTACAGTTTTTTTCCATTTATGCCTGTATACCTTTTAGCAGATAAGAACCCATAGTAAGAGATCCTGTTTGGATACAGCAAGTGGAGAGTATCAACACAACTGAACGTGTATGTTTCACACAGATAATTTTCACCTTGGCATGAACACAACTCTATCAAAATCATAAGACTTAGGTGACTAAAGATTTGGCAATCAGGCCCTGTTAGATGCAAGCTGAGGGGTGAAGGGTGGAGGAGTGTATGTATGAGGGGGCTTAACAAGTATTTTAATACCAACACACACAGCAGTCCACAGAAGAAAAATGTTATCAAGCAGCCAGAGCAAAGTCTGAGACAAGGAAGAATGTAAGAGTTAAACAGAAATTGTGTCAGAATATGACAACTGATACTCATGTTCTAATGAGCAGTGGGAGTCAGGATCAATTCCATACTGTAAAAAAAGGGAACCTTACATACAGATGACCCAGCACCTTGGTGACTCAGAGGGAAGAGTGCCATCTACTGAGGCAATAACTTAATTATAATACAACCAGCAAATCCTATTTTTGTTGTGAAACAGAAAAGAAGTTTTAAAGGCAATATTTAAGTGTCTTCTATATCCTATTGAAAATCCAAGCTTTTTATTTTGAAATATTACTACAATTTATATGATGGTGGTTCTGTGTTCTTAGTAGGCTAGTGTTTTAGCTGAATTAATACTTATAATATGCCTGAATAACTTCTAAGGGCTCTATTTCTAAACAACCTAGGAGCTTTAGTTTCCAAGTAAAAGATGTCACTTTCTGAATATTCTGCCTCTTAAAAAAGCCTCATATTTGGACACAGAAACATGAAGATACTCAAAGGGACAACTGAAAAAGGACTTTATGCCTTTTTATTTTCCTTCATATAAGAGTGTGGTGTTGAGTATTACTGTGCTGGAGGACAAAAAATAAAAAATAAAAACATAAAGAACCAGTTACAGAAGATATTCTGAATTTATTTGACCTTTGGGTTAATAAACTTGTTGATAATCAATCTGAAGCATACTTCTCAGCAAAATTTACTTCTAGAAACATGCAGTAGTCAAAGAATAGTACATAACCTCTTAGTGTGTTCTGTTTGACACTCTTTGCCAAGTATAGCAGAATATTATTTGTGTACAGATTTCAAATTCTTTAACTCAAATTGTATAAAGCAAGTGATTAGTTCTGGATGGTTGTGAACCAATTCCTCCTGTGTTTTATATATTTGCTAAGTATACAATACAGTCTGAAATCTGGTCAGTGAAAAGTACTAGAAATGGATCACAAATTGCGGAGTCAATGTTTCTTTAAAGGTCATAGGTATATGTTAAATTTTGTTCTCCCATACAGCATAGTAAAACTATAGCATAGCAAACTGTCCTACTGGAGCCCTTGCCAAACTTAAAATCTGCATGAAGACCATTACAGTACTTGTAAAATGTTCAATTTCTTTTTTTCACCTCCCTGGTTTCATTTTTCAAATAGCTTGCCTCACTTGTGTTTTACTATCTTAATGGGAAAACACATTCAAATGCATACACATGGTAGTTTACTCAAGTACAATAAACCACAGCTTTATGATGGCTATTTAAAAAAAATTTCAAAAAAATTTTATCTGTGGAAAGCAAAACTTCAGAAATCTGACCATGTTTCTACAGTTACCTAAAAAAAGCTGTATTTGAAATATGAAGCAATCATGAGCTGGCATTCTTGGACTTAACCTCACCAAATGTAACAGGAAATTACTTGGTAACTATTTGGAAAAAAACAGATGCATTGAGTAGGAGATCATCAAGAATTTGGGTTGAGAGCAACAATAAAATTATATCTCCTATAGTGCTCAGGGAGTCTATAGCACTGAAAAACTAGAATTCTCTGAGGTGCATCTCATCAAATCCTATAGATTTATGTATGTTCAGGTTCTCCAGATTGTCACAAACTTGCATTTCTCTTAGAGTGGGCAGAACTTTGCTACCCCAGTCCTTGTTCTGCAGTCCATGACAGGCATGAAAATATTTTTCAACAGAGCTACCATAGCATACATGCATGATAGAATGAGTTCTGAAATGGAAGGCAAGGTCTTCCTTAGCAGACCACTATCCATTTGGTAATTTTAACTAAATTACTGTTATTCCAGATCTTTCAGTTGTAAAGGCAAGTACAAAGAAATTTGTTTGGTTTTAGTAAATTTAGTCATATATAAGCGGAACTCTTCACACCAATTACATAAAAAGACATTACAACAAATACATAGCAAGCTAAGAGAGGGTAGGCGTGCCCTTTTAGAAGAAGAAAATGGCCTGTCTCAGCCTAGGGTAATTAAAAGGAAAGGAGACAGACTGCTCTTAATGAGTGGGGAGGTCGTAGACGTGGGTTAGGGCAATACCATGCACAAATATGGCTGGGTGAAGAATGAATTGAGTAGCCCTGAGAAGCACTTGGGGGTGCTGGTGGCTGAGAGGCTGGACATGCCCCAGCCATGGGCACTGCCAGCCCAGAGAGCCACACGTGTCCTGGGCTGCATCCAGAGCAGGGTGGGCAGCAGGGCAGGGAGGGGATTCTGCCCCTCTGCTCTGCTCTGCTGAGACCCCACCTGCAGGGCTGCATCCGCTCTGGGGGCACAGCACAGCAAGGACAGGGACCTGCTGGAGGGAGTCCAGAGGAGGCCACAGAAACGATCAGAGGGATGGAGCACCTCTCCTGTGAGGAAAGGCTGAGAGAGTGGGACTGTTCAGCCTGGGAAAGAAAAGGCTTTGTGAACACTTTACTGCAGCCCTTCAGTATGTAAAAAGAAAGCTGGAGAAAGACTTTTCACAAGAGCTTGTTGTGATAGGAGAAGAGGTAATGTATGAAATCGCCTCAAATGTATGAGATAGTCATGACCTTTTCTCTGTTGTGTCTTTATAATCCCCTTTGTTCAAAATACTACACTAAACTGCCACATACATATATATATATCTTTGATATTGTGTTACCAGACACAAAATCTTTGGGTTTTTATTATACCCTTTTCTTTAATTTCTACCTATTTCTAGTTTTTAATCTAGCATCTTACACACAGTAGTTTACCTAACAGTATATGACACAATGGAAACAGCAATTCCAGAACCAAAGTGTTTTACTGCGAGCTAGAAGAAACCACGCACACTGAAACAGTAAAGGTAAAAGATAACTTGGGAAAACAGGTCCACTTAAACTGATTAAGTGTCAAGTGATGAAGTGAAAAAGTCGTCTCTGAAAACACACACTGATAAATTTCATCATATACCTGTCATTTACAAAAATCAAATACATTTACCAGAGTGTCTGAAATCCAAAATTCAGGCACTCATGTGAAGGAAGTTCACACACTGAGGACTGTACATTGTCTTAGTATAAAAACATTTTTCCTCTGAGCCTCTGAACAGACTTTACAGACTGCATACTTCTAACTATGTAGAATCAAGGGACAACACTATTTCCAAAGTTGAAGACATACAGACTGAATACTTCTAACTATGTAGAATCAAGGGACAACACTATTTCCAAAGTTGAAGACGATATAACAACAGAGAGGTCGAAATTCCTTAATGAAATACCCTATGGGAATGGAAAGAATTTTAAATGAGAAAAATCTGTCCCAGTTGAACATGACTTCTCACTGCCAAATCTTCCACAAGACTACAGAGTAGCACAGGAACTAAAACCTTAGCCAAAGGACCTTGATGAACCTTTCAGTTTTGTGAGTTTTTATTATGTACCTATTGTCTCTAGACTTTAAAAACAAAATTCCAAAGTACACATTTATTTTACACTGCCATGGGTGTATGACTCCAAATAACTGTTTAACAATAGAGCAATTCTCTTTCTACAGATGAGGTGATTTTAGAAACAGGACACTCAAACACATCTGTATTACCAGTCCCACAAAACATTGCTCCAGACTACCTCACAGAAAATACTTTCATACAGCTGCACCAGACACTTGGGACACAAGTGATTTAAGATTTGTATGGGAGAAGACTCTCTTCAACACACAATGAGAGAGCAAAGGATACATCTGAATCTCTAGGATGGCGGAAGAGCTTATGACATACAGTATTTGCAAGATACAAGAAGGTCAGTAACAATGACCTCTAACAAAAGAAGGCACAGTGAAATAGCATCACTGAAATAGCAGATATAATTTTGCAGGCTTAATACCATTAACATTTTTATTCCCTTTCCTCGTTCTACAGAAGTCATATAACTTGAACTCAAGCATGGCAAGGGAAAAAACCTGTCAAGGTGGGAGACATGTTTTTAAAAATAACACTATACATTGTAAAAGAAGTCCTAATTATTACATTTTGTTTTTAGAGTGACACTTTGGTGATTCAGGCTGAGGAATCTGCATGGTTTTGTTTGGTTTAAAGTGTGGAAGGAAAAAGTGGGTTTGGTGTCATTCCCCACACATGCACACACACAAAATGTTCTTTTGTTCCTCCCCCTCCCTTCCATACACTAAATCTAGCTGTTATCACCTATAAGCAAGAAGAAAGTACTCTGCCCTCTAAATGGCCTAAATCTTTCAATATGATATACTCATGCAGAGTTAGTTTCTAGATATATATAGTTGTGCAGAGCCAAGTTAATATTTAAGGCACTTGGCATAAGTATTAGAGTTTGACTTAGAGATCAAAATACAGGACTGCAGCCACAGTAAACACTCTTCCTGATAACTCACTAAGCAGGAACACTTAAAGAGAAGTTACATGTATAGAGGTCACAAAGGATGATAAAATTATGCATTATAATTATATAATTACATATTATTCTGATGGCAGAAAGGCCTTTTGGATGAGATTGAGAAAGATTAAAATCTTCTTTTACAGCCAAAGCAGCCACACTGCATTTGTGTGTCTCTAACAGCTCAATGTTTTAATATATTCTTGATTCTTTTAATGGTCAAAGCAATTTCAATTTATCCATTACACATAAATAGATATATTAAATTTATTGAAATAAAACTGCTGCATGTAACAAATAATGATTTTTATCCAACTAGAACACAATATATTTCACTGCACTGTGCTACCACAAAAAAATCATACGGTGGTATAAAGGAAATTAAAGGAAATTTTAATCTTCAGGCAGGAAAATACATATTGAAAATAAGTACCTCTCCTCTCTCTGAAAGAATGCAAGTTCTCCACTACACCCTTCCACACTAAAACACTTCATATATTCAGTGCTTGCCTGAGTAAGTTTCAAGTAAAAGCTTCTATAAACCATTAAGAAAAGCATATGTCAGTTTGCAAGGATGTACAGTGATAACACCGTTCAAAGTAGAGTAAAAATAGAGAATAATACAGAATAAACAGACAAGGTACAGAAGGAATTCTAGTCAAAATTAAAGAATACTTTCATAACCATGCATGATGAAAGTAGATGAGAAGAGAGAGAGGCAAAGGTGACGAAAAAGTTCTTTGGTTTTTAGCTGGTTAAGACTGGTCTTTGCAGATTACTTATTTTGTATACAAAAGTAAGAACAACACATTTTAGGAATTGCTCTGAAGATACAAATAAGGTATTTAAAATAATTTTTAATCATGGATTAAGGCTTGGGTCCACAAATCAGAGAGAAAGAGAAACAATTCTCACATAAAACCAGAATGGGAAAATTACTATTGCAATATGTTCTGAAAAATTAGTGATTGTTGGGTCAATTTTGCAAGTCAAATAATCAGAAACACCTTCATGGCAGTTTGAGTTGACAAGGGTTCCCTGTGCTAGATCGAATATTTTCCATTATTTACCCAAGGGTTCCCTGCCCTAAGTCTAATGTTTTCTATTGTTAATTGCCACATTGCTGGAATTTACCATCCTAGCTGTGTACAAAAATAAATGTTAAAATAAAACATGGACGCCCCTACTTATTTTAGTATTCGTTCCACTTATATAAGACCTTAAGTTTATAGGTACTATGCAAACCCTAAATATAAAAACCTCCTTGAGCATAAAAGCACTTTTCACACAAAGCAGCATTTTCCTATTTGTGATAGTTGATGCTGATCATGACCAGTGTTCCAAGTCTAGTTCAACAGCATCTATAACTTAAATTCTCTCTGGATATAAAATATTCACAAAATGCAACAGAGCAAAAGTACATGAAACATTCAGTACAAAGGATCTAAGCACAATGTGGTGCCATATTATCAAATATTAGAATACCCATCACTGTTGAGAAACTAACACTTTGATTCAATAAACCATTCTAAATTGTTTGAATGTAACTGTTGCCTATTCATGAAGTGACCAGTCATTACTCAAAAGAATATACATGCATATAATTTTTTTTTAATTAATTCAAATTATTGATTACATGTATTAGCTTGAGGTATCACTACCACATGTGTCAATGGTGGCAAGCCTTGGCAATGCACACACAACAACTTTGGGCTGTCTCCACAGGGTTCACAGAATCTCAGACGCTATGGATCATCCAGTTCCAACACCCCTGTCATCACCAGGGAGACCTTCCACTGGACCAGATGCTCAAAGCTCCATCCAACCTAGCCTTGAACACTTTCAGGTATGAGGCATTCACAGCTTTGATGAGGAACATCTAACAGCGCCTCACCACCCACACAGTGAAGAATTTCTTTCTAGTAACTAATCTAAATCATAGAATCATAAAATGGATGGGATATATAAGGATCATTGAGACCAGCTCCAGGCTCTGCACAGAACTCCCCAAAAATTACACCATGTGCCTAAGAGCATTCATTGTCCAAATACTTTCTGAGCTCTGACAGACTTGGTACTATGATCACTTCCTTGGAGATCCTGTGCAAGTGTCCAACCATCCTCTGGTTGAGGAAACTTTTTCTAATACCCAATCTAAGCCTTCTCTTTAATGCCATTTTTCCCTTGGGTCCTATCACTAGTCATCAGAGAGAAGAAATCAGTGCCAGTCCTTCTGTTTCCCCCTGGGAGGAAGCTGTATACCACGATGAGTGTCCCTCAGTCTCCTCCAAACCAAGTGACCTCAGCCACTCCTCATATGGCTTTTCCTCTATATCCTTCACCATCTTTGTAGAACTCATTTAGACTCTTTCTAATAGTTTAATAACTTTCTTATACTGTAGCACCCAAAAGTGCCCCCCGCACTCGAGGTGAAGCTGCCCCAGTGCAGAGCAGAGCAGGACAATCCCTCCCTTTTCTGGCTGGTGATGCTGTCCCTGAAGGCCCCAGGACACACATGGCCCTCCTGGAGGCCAGGTCACACTGCTCATTCCTGTACCTACCTTCTGTCAGTTTAGAGAAACACAGAATAATAAAGCCTGAAAGAGGTCTTCAAGATCATCTGTTCAACCACCAACCCAGCACAACCACTGTCACCTCTAAACCATATCCCTAAGTTCATATTGAGAACACTTCCAGAAATGAGGACTACCTCCCTGAGCAACTTATTCTAATGCTTATTCCACACTTGCAGTGAAAAAATATCAATATTTTTGATAATATCTAATCTGAACCTCCTTTGCCACAACTTGAGACCATTTCCTCTTGTCCTTTTACTTGACACTTAGCAGAAGAGATTGGCCCCCACCCCAATACAACCTCCTTTCATGTAGTTGTAGAGAGCCATGAGGTCTCACCTGAGCCTCTCTTCTCCAAACTAAACAGCTCTAATGTGCTCCAGCCCTCTGACTTACTTTGTGGCCCTCCTCTGGACCAAATTCAAATATGATAGAGGCTCCAGAGCTGGATGCAGGACTGCAGGTGGGGTCTCACGAGAGTAGAGGAGAAGTACCTCCTTGCCCCACTGGCCACATTTCTTTGGATGCTGCCCATGAAAAAATTGGCTTTCTGGGCTGTCAATGCACATTGATAGGTCATGTCCAGCATCTCATCTGCTGATCCCCCAAGATCCCTTTTGTAGGGCTGCTCTCAATCCATTCTCCATTCAGCCTGTGTCCATGTCTGGGACAGCCCTAACCCATGTGTAAGATCTTATACTTTGCTTTGTTGACCACCATGAGGTTTGCCCCGCTCCAGTTCTCGAGCCTGTCCAGGTCCCTCTGGATGCCATCCCTTCCCTCCAGCTGTGTCGACTGCCCCACACAGCCTGGTGCTGTCAGTGACCTCCTGAGGTGTGCTCAATCCCACTGCCCACGCCAGAGAAGTTAAAATGTTCCGGTCCCAGTATTGACCCCTGAAGAATGCCACTTGTCACTGATCTCCATGTGTTCACAAAGCAGTTGACTAGTCATCTTTTTGAGTGCAAGCCATCCAAGATCATTCCTCATCCACTGGGTAGGCCATCCATCAGATCCATGTGTCCAGTTTAGAGATAAGGATGTCGTGGGGGACAGTAGTAAATGCTTTGGAGAAGTCCAGGTAGATGACATCACTCACTCTTCCCTTATCTATCAAAACCATAACTCAGTCACAGAAGGCCACCAAATAGGTCTGGCACAATTTCCCCTTGGTGAAGTTATGTTGGCTGTCAACAATGACCTCCTTATTTTCCTTGTGTCCCAGTATAGTTTCCAGGAGCATTCAATCAATGATCTTGCTGAGCACAGAGGTGAGACTCACTAGCCTGTACTTCTCCAGATATTTTCTTTTTCCTTTTCTAAAAATGAGGGTTATGTTTCCCCTTCTCAGTCACAGGAAACTTTACTGAGCTATCATGGTTTCAAAAATGCAATGAATAGTGGCTCAACCATTTTCTCTACCAGTTCCCTCAGGACAGCTGGATACATCCCAGCAGGCGCCATGGACTCATGTACCTTCAAGTTCCTTAAATGGTCTCAAACCTGATCTTCTCCTACAGCCAGTGATTCTACATTCTATAATGATAGTCACTGATATTTATAGCCAGCAATATACAATTCTATATGGCCTCCTGCAATTCAAGCAGTGTTGGCTGGAGGACTTGACACTGAAGACTCAGAAAAAAAATAATTGAGTACTTTGGCCTTCTCCATATCCCAGGTAACCAAGTCTCCTGCTTCCTTCTGGAGAGAACTCACATTTTCCCAAGTTTTCCTTTTATCTTTGACATACTGAGAGAAGCTTCCCTTGTTGCCTTTGACAGCCCTCAGCAAGTTTCATTTTATCAGAGCTTTAGCTTTCCTAATCTGATCCCTGCCTGCTCACACAATCTCTCTGAATTCCTCGCAGGCTGGTTTTGCCTGCTTCCACCCTCTGCAAGCTTACATTTTTGCGTCTGAATTTGTCCAGAAACTCCTTGTTGATCTTTGAAGGCCTCCTGGCATTTCTGTCTGACTTCTTCTTTGTTAGGATGCATTGCTTCTGACCTAGAGGAGATGACACTTGAATATTAACCAGATTTCTTGGACCCCTCTTCCCTGTGCAAGTCTTTATCCCACAGTACTCTACCACTATGCTGTCCCTTCAACAGCTCTCTTAGTGGCTGAAGTCTCCATGAAGACCAGTGCTCAGGAACATAAAGCTGCTCCTATCTGTCTATAGAGGGCCTCACCCACCTGGTCTTCCTGTTCAGACCCCCCACTATAATGTCACCTGCCTTCCCTTAAATCCTAATCTGTAAACTCACAGTTGGCTCTCCACAGATGATCAGGCAGAGCTCTGTGCATTCTGTGTCTGGTCACTGACACAGAAGGCAACACCCTCTGCTTGTCTCCTCTGTCTTTGTGAAACAGCCTCATCATTCCATTCCAGCACTGAGTCAAAGGAGTCATCCCACAACATCTCTGCGACACTGGTAAGACCACAACCCTGCAAGCATGCACAGGACTTGGTTTTGTTTACTCTTCATGCTACTTGTGTTAGCACAGAGGTACTTATATGGGTTCTTGGTGAAGGATGAACTTAATTTACTGGCTTGAGCAGCTGGAATTCCTTCATGCTGCTCTTCACGTGTTCTCCTCCTGACCTCTGGTCTCTCTCCAAACTCTAGGCATGTCTTGTTGGCCCTGGGATCAAACTGGTAGGAGTGGAATGAATTGACGTTTCTTTCCTCCAGCAACTTTTGCCTAAAGCCCTCTTCACCAGCCTAGCAAGTCTATGACTGAAGATGCTCTTCTCCCTCTTTGACAGATCAACCCATCAGCCCACATGAGAGCAGGTGCCATGGATTGCTTCAATACAGACTTGAAATACTATATATAGTGCATATTAATAGTTTAAATTAGAAGTATCTAGAATTTGGCATAAGTGCATGTTTGGGTGTTTAATAAGTGACTAATGATTTAAGAATGACACTCGATTATGCAGTATTAGAAGAGATTTTTTAATTCACAGTGTTGATAATGTTATTGCGAGCCCCCATTAGATTGATGAGAAGCCATACAGCAAGGAAAGGACAAATCAGAAGTTCAAAGATTTACAAGTCTAGAAATCAGTAAGAATTACAGCATTAAAAAACCCAAAAATTGTTGCAACAATGGAGCATATTCCCACTTAGAATACTCCCACTGCCACAATTTCACTTGCTGATAATAGGTCAATGTGGCAGCAATAAAAGTGAACTGAAAAAAATAATGGTAGGAGGAACTAGAATATAGTGTATGAAAGAGTAAATCTACACAAGACTTCTAGTCATTACAATTGCACATGTAATTCTTTACAGTTTGCCAGACCACTGCTTTTTCCCAGGCTGTGACAATATAAATTGTTTTGACCAGAATTTCAGTTAGTTCTCAGCATTATCCCAGTCTTCGTATTCCAGCAACCATATTTTCCAGAGTTAACTTTATATAGTAAAGACGGTATAGCATGTGTCTTACACTTAATTCATACAGTAATGACTATAAAACATGTATCTTTAGAAAAGTAGAAATGCCAGTCAAGGAAATAACTGAGAATGCATATTCACAAATAACTGGGAATGCAGTTGTTTGTGAATTTTTAACATAGGCAGTAATTTAATTCTGAATATACCACATGTAAACAAATGTGGTTTCTTATTTTCTATATCAAATTTCTCATTCATTAAAATATTTGTATTTGAGCTGAAAACAAAAGACTTTGATTTTATATGAGTTTAGAGAAAAAAAATTTCTCTTGTTTAGCAAATCTGATTTCAAAATCAACTTCAGTACCAATTAGCCCTGCACATGTGGTTAGTCCAGCATAGCAATTACAAAATATTCAAGTATATATACGTTTAACTGCAGATTTTTACTTTACTTCCACCATCCAGGTCTGGAAGAATTTTAATAGCTATTAAAGTTACATTTCATCATACACTATGAAAGTGAAACAGAAGAGTTACAATTGCAAATAAATTCAATTTATTTCTTTATTTGAGATGACTCTGTAATATCCTGCTCCTGCCTATTCACACCTGTTCTTTGAAAATAACTACAAAATCTCCAGACACTTCCCTTGAAGTGTCACTTCTTTGCTGTAGATTCACTGAGAGCAAGCAAGCAAGGGAAAAATAATCACCAAAAAACCCACTGTAAATAGTGGTAATCACTTTGGAAAGTACACTTAACACATTGAATATGCTTAAAAATTAGATGAGAAGTTTATAAAAGCTATTAATTTAATACAGAAATGGGTAGCTCTTTAGAGAAAATACCATACCTAATTTAAAAAAGGTTGAGACACTCATGCACATTACTTCATTATTCCACTGCAATGTTTTTCAGAAAGTTTTAAGCAGCATGGAACACAGTGCTCAGTTTAGGTTTTACTTCACTATTTGCATAATTAAAATGAAATAGCCATAAACTCAAATTGAAATCTTATCCAGATCCTACTAAAATAATGGTCATGCTGCAAGTGATCTCAAAGCATAAAGAATCATGCCCTCGATTAGAAAGATTGGAGTAAATTATCAAAAACTAGAGAATAGTGAATACTAAAATTAAATAGATATGATGTTGCCACTAGAAGAATGAATTTACAACCAATGTCCTAATTAAAACCACATTTTTAATGTACTCATACATAACCAATCTAATCAAAGGTAGCTGTAAAGTTGAGCTAAATAGTCCAGACTCATGTTTAAAATGTGAAGAAAACATGAAATTGTAATACATACATATTCATGTGCGGCAAGAGACAGAATTTATGCAACAGATCAAAATCCAAAACTGGTCAAAATCCAGGGAATAAACTGGCCTAATATGTTTTCCTGGATTGTTAAGAATGAGAAAAAAAAAAACTCAAATACTGGCAAATGTATTATTCTGCCAGTCATTGTAGGTTATGAAAATAATAACATCCCCAAGAGAAGGGAAAAACATAGAAGAAGGTAAGTATTCTACTTGGACTACTAAGAAAACTTAAAAATAAGATGTTTTTAAACAAGTGTATGTACTTCATTAAAAAAAAAAAAAAAAAGCAAAATACAACATTTGAAACTGCTAGAAAGGCCTTTGTCAGATATCTGGCCAAGCAGTAACTGAGTGTTCTAGCAGATATCCCAAACTATTACCACCAAACATTTCCTGGAAAAACTATAATTTGAATAGTTTTATGACCCTTTGTGCAACTCAGAAGGTGAATGCCTGGATGAAAAAAAAAAGGGGGGGAAGGGGAATAGGCATAAAAAGGTATTTTTTTTTTTGGTTTTTTTTCTTTCTCTAGTAAGTCTAGTGTACAAATGGAAACGTTTATTTATAAACTACAGAAAGCATTAACATACATTACTATCAACAGCACATGTAGTTTGGTATTTTATAGGTTTATCCTGATGCATTATTAATTGCCAAAAGTTTCACTGCCACATTTAGAGGAAGACTTTAACTGGGACAGTTATGAGTTGCATTGCTCATCATGTGTGCTGGTAGATATTCTCAAATCTTCCAATTCAGAAAATCACCAGGTGTCTAACCAGCTCCCCTCAGTGAGCACATCTTAAGATAAATTTGTGGGATTACACACAAAATTTCTGTCTCTCCTATTTCAGTTGAGATAGGAGAACATTATTTTTATTGATTTTTATTGAGTATTTTTATTTGGTACTATTTATTTTAATCAATCTAACAACAACAACCAAAAAAAGAAAAGAGCTTTCAGACTTCAAGTCAGAGCATGAAAATCTGAGCTTAACTCCATGACATTAGTCACTTTTCTGGATTTGGTATTAAATAAAGCACAGTTTGAACACATTTTGTCCATCTGGAATGGATTAGGCAAACTCTGGGTGTACCTTATACCTTTTCCATCCTTTCACCCTCACAGACTAAAATTTTATGAACTAAATCAGAATACACATCTTGTAACTAACCAGCTGTACACTAAGAGTCAACTAATGGCATCAGAAATTAAAAACAACAGCCTTTTTATTAATTAGAAAACATTCCACTCACACGTTGTGCTTGTTAATTAGCTGCAAATAACCTGCTGGTTGACATTTGCCATGCAATAAGCAGTTTTTCAGATTCACATTCTAGCTACTTTATTGTTCCACATGAGCTCCCTCAAATCCCAGAGAGTCTATTTGATTCCCTTCAGCTGCAAAATCTAGGAATAAAGTTTAAAGACAAATTTACCCCCATCTACCCCTCAAAAAAATCCAACCAATTAACCAACCAAACAAAAAAGCACTCATAAAAAAAATTCTCAGCCATGAGTGGACACCTGAACAATATTTCCAAACTTATCCTAAGAAACATGAGATGGGGGAATAAAAAAACCCACCCAACATGTTTATAACTGCCACAGAAAGAGGAATTACATAATATGCCAAGGGATTTCATCCATTTTCAACTACTTCCTATTTTCTTCTATTGCCTGTTTTATCTACTGATTTCTATCATGTCACAGCCTACAGACTCTCACCTCACAAAAAGACAGAAATGGGTAATAGAGAATTCTTCACTGAGGTCTTTGAGTAGGTTTCCCCCTCACACGGAATACACAATGCTTGCAATCGTGGAACCTGGCTCCAGACCCAGGTTTACCTGAAGTGAATCATCTACACACTAGATCACAGTTGTTATGCCACATGTCTCAGTCACAATTTCTCTTTTATCAATCTCTCATTATTCCAAAGAATATGCCTCAGCAGAGATAGTAAAGACCCCCAACATGTTTTTGACACGGAAGTAAGAATACAAAAGCTATGACAGTGGTGCCATATCTAGCAACATGACTGATTCAAGTGGTCAATAGCAGGTCTCTAAAATGGAGTGTAAGGAATGCATCCTGTAGAGAAACCCTGGAATAAACATTCCTACATGAAACACTGTACACAACATAAAATGCCTCACTTTCCTCAGTCTGCTGAGCAAAGCCCTAGAAGACTTCAATTTTGTTTGGGGTTTTTCCCCAAATACATCATTTTAAATATGCAAATACATTTTTTCCTCTTAGAACCCTTCAACTCCCTGTAAACAAAGTTACATGGGAATTTAGTACTACTATTTGGAAGCTGGGTCCTTACATTTTATATATCTGCAGAGACAGACACTAGGGGCAATATATGCCTCTCTGCTTTTCAAACCTCTCCCTCAATCTTACACGTGGTCACAAGAAAACCAGGTCAATGGACACTGTTGTGATTTTTGCACAAAAATCAAATCAGGAAACATATTCTCCTGTCAGGGGCTTAAATTCAACTCAATGAACTCCAGTAGAAAAAGCTAAAAGGTTACACAAAAAACAAGGATGAAAACTGCCTAATGGACTTCAGAGTCAAGTAAGTAAGAAACAAGGCACAGAATTAGTGCTTGAAATTGGAGCTCTTCTTACAAACAGAGGAACTAGCCACAGGATGAGGATCCAAGACAAGGCTACATGAGAACAGAAATGCTTTTGATCTGCAGATTTATTGGACAAAGCTAGGACATTGTGCTCATGGAGCTTGATAAGAGTACCTTGTATAAAAGAGGAATCTTGCAACAACTTAAGAAGCCCAGAAGAAAAGTGGAAAATGCCTCAGAAAAGAAGCATAACAATCTTGGACCTGCAGGAGTAAAGGAATGTGCAGAGTCCTAGCTGGCTGGCCTTACCAAATGCCTTAACTAGTACAGAACCTGATGGGGCAATGCTACTTACTATTACATAACAAAAATATACTACTAACCTATAAGTTTGCAACTGACATGCAAAAGGAAAAGAGTATCCATTAAACAAATTTTCTTTTAGGACTGTTATCTGGCCAATGCAACTACAAAACCATCCCTGGCTGCCTAAAAACTCTAATGTTATTAAAGGCGTGATTGTGGTCAGCTCTATACAGGTATGCAAAATGAAACAAGAAATATTTTGTTCCTCTTGAGTATCTACAGCAATGTCAGAAACGTTTCTGTTCTTAGATTATGAACCACAAGAATTACAAGGGTTTAGGATTGCTGCCATTTAAATATACTTTCTGTATCCTAAGAGAAACTGGCAGCACTGGCCTGCACATTGGTTGCATCTCACAGACAAATGGAAGTGCCCCTTACCCATAAGGACACATGAATGAGCAAACAACTGATTGAAGCATCATGAAATTAATGTTATGCATATACAATAAACATAAACCAGGTCTGTAAAATTCTGTCCTTGAAACACTCAAAAAATCCACCATGTAATAATGCTAATGCCTCCCATATGGGCTTCAATAGTGTTGCTAGAGAAATGCTGCATACTCATACTGGTGTTAATGCCAATAGCAGCCATATCACACTGCTTAGCAATACACCTACTTAACTAGTTACAAGTACCCAGCAAAAATACAACTGTCTGTTAAGAGAGAGCTCATTTACAGTCTCAAAATATTAACATATACAAACCCACTTAGGACCCAGACAAATAGAAAAAATATACCATCTGGGATACTGAGCATTTTTACTCTCATCAGTACAACCTGCAAATCGAGATGTATTTGACTTAATCAATTATCAAAATTTATATTATATCAATTATATAGCTTACATCAAAATGAAAACATCTATAGCTGTCATTCTTTATTCAATCAAATAAGGATCCTTCCAACAGAGCGTATCAGTTCAGTGGAGCTGTGGAATTAATTGTTGCTAAAGCAGTAAACCACTTGAGAACTTAGGCCAAGTGGATTTCAATCCAAGTAAAAGATTTTTGTATTTCAAGGTATTTTAAGTCAAGAATTTCAGAAGGTGTATCTACATAAAACCACACAGGTTTACAGTCTTTAAATTAAGCCTAGTAAGTTTTCTGCAAGAAATTTTTCCATAAAAGCGCCCTAGCTGCAAAGAGATCTCAATGTTTTTGTCAAGCATAGTGAATTTGTTTTCGTTTTAAAATGTAAAACAAACTCATGGTGTGTGAACTACTAACAGTAGTGACATTTCATTCAGCAATTACTGAGAAGTACTGTTTCCTTAAGTGACTGAGGTTTCAAATATTTCTCTGTTTAAAACAATTGCATCTCACAGACTAGATTCTGTCCCTTTAGAGATACACACCTCAAATTCCCACCAAAACCTTCCTTTCTATGGTACATCCGGTACACGTTTTTACTTGATCTACTAGCACACCAGGAGGCAAAGTAATCTTCCATCTCAGCAGCAAAGCACTCCATTGCTGCAATGTTTAGACAGTCAGCCACACATCGTTTGGATAAACAACTACTTAGTACCTGGACAAATCAAACTAACCCTCTTGAGCTATAGAGAAATGTAGCACTGGAGAACACTTCCAGGGTAAAGGAAAAACAAAATTTAAAAAAATTTTTCACCTTCTCAATACTGTTCCAGAGTGTAAACTAGAATCCAACCTTCTGGCCATGCAGGTACACAGGAAAAGGAATGGTTCTGTTCACAATGTTTGGTTAACAAAGGCATTCTTAAGGAATGCCACAATTCCTACTTCATGATCTTTAAGATCAAGAGAAGGAAGCAACTAATCAAAATGGAAGGAAGCTTAGTTCAAAAATATAAATCAAAATAAAATAATAGCTTTACACTATAGCTTTTAAGTTTTGTGGGTTTGCAATTTATGGAGACCCTATTTCTTAAAGAGTTTCTGAAGAAACAAAAAGAGGAAGCAGCTTACCAAGGAAGGCTCAAAAAACAAATCACCAAACAAGAACTAACTTCAAAAAGGCAAATTGATACCTCTACATTGGGGTGGGATGCACAAGCCTCAAAATTTACACTGGCTTTTAAAATTAAATATCTGACATTGTGCTAAAAAGCAACATTATCATAATGCAAGAATGCATTATCAAGATGCAAGAATACAGAAACCAAATGCAAGAGCTCTGTCTTTATCAAAGGACTTGACATTAGACATCCATTCAAGTTTTTCTCCTATTTTTATTATTTTTTAGTACAAAATAATTTTAAGGATTCACTAGGTTTATCTAAAATCTTCATGAAAAAAAAGGCGACATTGTCTTAACAGCATTACACCAACTATCAACCTCATAGTCCAAGTCTGTGTGCTTAGTATTTTACTTCCACCGGCCTCCAAGAACCCAACTTGGACAATTTCAGCAGAAAACATTGAATTCTGACACCTAAATATATTCTCTTACAGGAAAAATCTAGGTGATATACAATATAAGGACTTACTTAGACCAGCCTCTGGCCTGTGTATTTTTAATTAGCAAACAAGAAGTTTTCTGCAAATTCCCTACCCACTTAGCAGACTGCAGGGTGGCTGCAGCACCACAACCCATAGACCAGGCACACCAAACACAGGTAGGCTCTTGTCCAAAGACTGGTGGCTTAGCAGGCATGGCAACGCCTCTGTGGGACTTAAGAGATCAGTTTGACATACCTCCACTCTAGTGAGGCTACCTGGTTTTAGCACACAGCTTAGTTAGCATACAAAAGTCTTTCTGCATCGGTCAAGCAGATACTCCTAGAGAATGTGCTGCCTTAATACTGTTTTTCCCAAATCAGACCATGACATCTTTAAAAGCAACATGAAGGGACATCAAAGAAAAGGTGAAGTGCTGTCTTAATTTACATGGTTGAAAAGAATGACTCATTTTCTTAAATCCTCTGCCCCACATTTCAGATAAAGATTGTTGTAGTTGCAAACTTAAATACTTAGATAGGACTCAGTAATATTTTCAAATGCATCAATACTTACTAAAAAATCTGGTTTTAATCAACACGAAACTATTCATAATGTTGAATTGAAACTTTCCTACTTTCCATAAAGTAGAAGTACACACAATGAGCAAAAAATTTATTCCAGTGTCAAAGTCAATAAAAATGTAATTACTCCATGCAAAGCAGAGCATCATCAGTTGGACAAATTCAGGAAACTGCTTTCAAAATACTAGTGGAGTGGCTAATAAGTATTCTAATTTTTGTGGTAGTATAGGCTCAAATTCCTTTGGATAGACGTGGTCATTAAAGACCTTTCCAGTATATTATGATTTTAAAGAACCATAGCCATATCCTTTTCTTTCTCATACAATGTCTTAAATCTGATTTGTCAAGTGAAAGATAGACAAGAGAATGAAAACTAGTGTATCAACATTTCAGCAATTCATTTAGAATTATTAAAGTAGTGGATTACATGTTAATATGAATATAAATTTGTCCTTACTCATTCCAACCCCAAAAAGAACTATTGATTCTTCACATAACCTGATTCATTTTATTAATAACAGCTGGGATAGCTAGTTCTCAGTAAAAGCTGAATTTATCCACTCAAATTGATTAGTGCAGCCCTTGTGATTATATTAGGGAATCACAATTATTATATTACTATATAATATATTACTATATAATTACTATATATTACTATATAATATAAATAAATATTATTTACTATATTATATACTATATACTAATATATACTATATATTATTTACTATAATATATAAATAAATTATTATAAGAATTTTGGTGTCTGGAAACACAGATCTATTCGGAACTACACTAGGAACATCCCACTGGAACACTCTACCGCATCAGGCAAGCCAGTACGGAATACAGAGTAATCAAACACATTAAAGCACAGCTGCAAAAGACAACAACTGTGATTTGTAATGCCAGAAAACCACCAACAAAGTGTCAGGTTAGTCAGCTGTAGCAGTAAAAATACAGAGTTGCCAATACAACTTATCCATACCTACATTAAAGAGCTTCAACTGACACAACAATACCACCCAAGGATTACCCTTTTTCATTTCTCTAAATTATACCAGTGAAAGTCTCACGTGCAGCAAAACTGTGATCACATAGTCTGGTTCAAAAGTCCTAGTGAAGGTAGTACTTATAGGCACAAAACTGATCATTAAAAAAAAGCCTCTGTGAAAAATTAAGACCTTAGAATGCAACTATTTTCTTTTTCATTGCATTTGATTTATTTGTATCAGAGTTTAGTCTTTTTTTTACACTTCTTGAAATCTAAAAGCTTTCTGAATTACTCTAGCATTTAATCACTCTGATTTTTACTATGTACTATTTAGGATCATAAGTAATTATATTGTAATCATATGTATTATATTATACACAATTAATACAAAATACATGCAAGTGATTCACTAGGTTCTATTTCCTCTCAAAAATAAAAAGATTTGTGCATTATGCAAAACAAAACCAGAAAAAACACCACCTCCCTCAGAAAAAAAACCAACTTCCACAAATGCTATTCAAAATTATACAAAAGATACATTATTTTAATCACTATTTCAATTTTTCTGCAGTGAATGCAGAAAAAAAATAGGTTACATACAAAGCAGTACAGAATTTGTCCTGGAAAGCAGAAATCACAATTAAAAGATCCTAATCAAAATAAGAACATATGAACCTGCTGCTACTTAAACAAAACAAAAAAGAATAAATAGTATCCTTAAATAACAATGAGAATTATCTTCTATTAAAGTACAGTTGCCTACACCAAACTGCAAAGGGAGAGACACAAATGCCTTTATCAGGATCACAGGATTACAGTGCAGGTTATGTTGAATTTATCAGAGTAACAGGGAAATAGAAGCAAACAAATAGGCACATATGCAGGCTTTGAAACTACCTATTAAAATTGTCAGTTCTCATCTTAATTAAACATAATAAATCAAACCAGCTACAAAGCAGAGTCTCATATTGCTGGAATCTGCAAGAACCTGTTTTAAGAGAAATACTATTACACCAGTTGAAGTTCTGGCTTGAAATTCTTACAAAAACACTTCACATAGTTAACAATACATTTTTCATTCTCTTTTTTTCTCTGCGATCTTATGAATTCTTTTCAATTATTAAAGTATAAAATGTTCAATAGGATTCATCTTTTCTACTGTAATACTTCGTATTGGCAATTATGAAGTGAAAATAACAGCAGAAGCAAGTGATTTGCAGATCTTACTTTTCCAAATTCTTAATCTAAACTTTTATAATCTGATATATTTAAGACAACCCATCCATTAATTTTCCTCCTTTAAAGGTTACCTACCAGATATATTATTTTGCAACTAGCCTCTAGACATATATATGCTAAGAACAAGAAAGCTACAAGAAATAAAATAAACACAATACTTATAATGACCATACCTAGTAATAAGAACCGCATTATCATGGTGGGCAATCCCATTTTCTGGAATGGTGTTTCCATCACTTTGGTGGGAGAGAATGGATTTCTGCCACTTACAGAAGCTATCGAGGGACTTGTCTGCATGGTGGTTTATCTCCAAGTTTGGCTGCAATACAACATGCATACCAGAAATGTTCCAAACAAATTACTAAGGTCAGTTGTTAAGCCTTTTGAAAACTAAAATGGGACTATAATTAGAAGCAGTGGTTTCTAGGAATAAAATCTTCTTGCCATATTTTATTTCTGTAAAATCTGACCCCCAAGTTCAGCTGTGTATTACTGAACCATCATTCTTTCTGCTCCAACTTTAATAATCATTTTGTCAATACAGAAAAAAAATAAATCAAAATACAAATCTAAAAATAAAATTGACATCCCCGAAGGTGTAATAATAGTCACCTGAAGTAAGAATACATATCTTTGAGATGATACGCGAGGAATATTCCTTTGAACTGCTTCATCTTGATTAAAGCAGTGAAAAATTACGTGATAGGTTTTGAACTCAGAGGCAGCCACTTCAATCTATAATTAAATAACTCTACATTCTATAATAACATAACTTGTATTTCACAAGGTATAAAGCTTAGCACAATAGCTCTTACCTGATCTTCAGTGAGGACAATCAAACGTGTCACTATAATATTCACAACGTTTCCTAGACTGGAATCACGATAAAGTTTGGCAACCTGACCTCCAGAAAATAAGAAAAGGCACAAAGTCAGACAAGAAACACTACTTGCTTCCTAAATGGTTAAAAATTAGCCCAATTTCCTCATGTAGTTCCATAAAGCACATCACCTAAATATAAGTTATTAGACCCAAATATAAGACCCCCAAAAAATGACCATTCTGTTATTGAGTCACGTTTTTCAATTGAAACTCTTTATACCTTGTTTCATAATTCATCCAGCACAATGAGCATTTAGTGTTGATATAAGCAGAATAAAACTGTATAATCTGAATGTAATTATTTGAATTCAAAATTAAAGACAACAATTTAAAAGTGATCACAACACACTTCTTGACATTTTCCCAAAATGCCAACATTTCCAGTATTTAAACTATTCATTTCTGCAAGCTAGTACTTATATTAAAGCATCATTCATGGCAATAAATAAACACTTGGCAGGTCCATTATCATTTCCATACAGAGGCATTGATACGAACACAGAGAAGGATGAAACTTACAATATTCATTACACTCAAAATGTAGTGTTCAATGTCTTTGCGACCATGGTATCCCACCATCATTTTGTCTGCTACTACCAGCGTTTCCACAAACCGTTCAAGGCTCACAGATCTCTTCTGTCGACTGTGACTACTTCCTGTGCCATTGACGGGACGTGAAGCTGGAAGAGCAGATGCATCATTCATCCACCAAGGTTTGCCACTTCTTGTGTGGTCTTCTAGGAACCAAAACAATTGTAACACTTAAGAGGGAGTCACTAGTAAAACTCATGCAAATGCAGCTGGTTTATGTTGAGATTGCCATCTCCAAGTTTCTAGCAAATAAGTCTTTCTTGAGGCAAAGAAAAATTAAATTTCTTTCTTTTCAAAATTATTTTTAACTAACTTATATATTGGAAAGGCAAATTTGAGCACCAATAATCTCAATTCCCCTTAAATTTGAATTAGCATGATAAAGCAAAAATCCTCTCTTAATATGTCTGATCTTGCACGTTCATGTTATTATTAAAGATTAGTTATAATTAACCACAAGAACACGTCAGAATTTTAAAAATAAGAACAAGACAGCTGTAACCTGTGGAAGAAAAATACTAGAAACCAAAAATTCAAAATAATTATAAAAGTTATCTAATTACTAAGGACGAAACATGCTCATAACACACTAAAAAGCTTTTTCCCTCCTGCAAAAGTCTGTAATTTTTAGACAAATAGGCTTACATGCCTAAAATGAATAAATTTTCACTTCAGAAACTTATCTTTTATCTGCCTTGTGAATTAACTGTAATAGAAAGTTTTAAATGGTCTGACATGGGATACTTGCCATAGTCATTTCAACACAAATTTCAGTTTAAATATGTTGGGTTTTGGGTTTTTTTCAGGTAAATATATAGAAAAATATTTCTTGTGTGCAAAAGATAAATTATTAAAAATTCAAAGAGCTGTAATTATCAGCAAAACAAACATTACAAGATGACTTTGAATTCTAATTCCTGTCCTCAGAGAGGACAAAGGAAGGGAAGGATGGATTCAATTTTTTGGCTTTTTTAGTGTGTATCATATATCCCTTTTCCACAAGAGCCAGCAAAGATCTCAAGCTAAAATTTAGCAAAGTATATTGTTAGTCTGGTTTTATCCAAATAGGATCTCAACATATCTAAGTTATTCTTGGTATTTACAGATGAGCACAACAACATTAACAGATACATTTATAGCTGTCTGAACAGGACTGCTGAAAAGAGTATTTTCTTGCATCATTACTTCTACTAAAACAGGGTCAGCTAAGGATGAATAGAGATAGAAACAGTACCTCCCATAAAAAACCAATGCTTTATGCAAGTCAGCTAAGCACACTGATTTCAAAGAGAAAAACTACACCACAAAGAATGTATGTTCAGGTCAAAACCAAGAATACAAACCTTCAGCATTCCTACTGTTGCACTGTTTCATAATTTTTGAGGCTATGGTATTGGCTCTAAAAGGTGCATATTTTAGAAAAGTCAAAAATTTAAGTAAACCTGGTAGTTATAAAAACACCAGTAACAAAATGGTCCTCATTCTCCAATGGTTATAATTCATTCTAAAAAAATCCTGTACAGAGTATTAAAAGCCCAGTTTGGATTCTATAATGACTATTAAGCTTTCTCCTGGTTTTCACCTCTATTCTAGAAAATTCAAAATTGCTTGAATTGTTCAAAGACTTTCATCACACCTATTTGTCTTAGAAATGTCTGGAATTCTCTCTGACAGCTACTGTACTAAATTTTTTTTAAATTCATTCTTTTTCAAATAACAAATGCTGATAGTTTCTGATGCTCTTGGAGTGCTAGAAGTATTTTAGAAAGTACTGCTTCCACATTAATTCAACGTTTTCACTCAAAATTCATGCAAACTATTCCAAAGATTTAAAACCTACCGATTTCAAACATAAAACTTTCAGAGGAAAAAAAATATTATTTTGGAATCATTGTCATACTATCTTTCAAACAAAGGTCTCAGAGGGCTCCATAAGAACAACCATATCTCATTTTCTTATCAGATGAGAAGCTTAGGCTTTAGCTGATCTCAAAATTGTATAACTGCTAAAATATATCAATAAATAAAGATATACTATTTATTTAGTGAAAATAGTTATGTGGCAACTTACATCATTCTTTCAACACATAAGTTAAAAAAGAAAAAAATTAAGCTCCACTAACATTGAACATAATTATAAGGAAGTAAAAAAAGGCAAAAATAAATGGAAAAATAAAGAAAAAAAACCACAGAAAAATACTACAATTGATCCCAAAATAATTATTGCAGAAATGTGGAATTCAGTTTTACACTGCAACTGAAAAGAAATCCAAACCCATGTAAACATGGAGTTCACAACTACTGTACACAAGTTTCCCTAAGTCAGTCATCTAAGATATTGGGTGGTGGTCAAGGTAGAAAGAAAGAAGCACAAATGGAAAAATATCCTAAAATGTAATAGCAAACTTATGTTAAATGCAACTATGAAAATATTTTGAAACAAAACATTATGCTGGGTTTTTTTCTAAATATTTTAGCACCATTATTTCATGCTTTTAACAAGCTTTTATTCCATATTTTAGAATATACCAACTGTAAAGTCTGACATGAGTGAAATCACTACATAAATCAAAAAAATAGGACATAGGACAACTATCCAGAAATAATCTGTCACACTGCAGCTTTCATATGACAATTTTTGTTGTTTCTCAATCGCAAGATAATCCAGTGATCGCAAACCCCACTGAAGCAATTGGAATTTGGCAGTGGAAAACCTCTTACCAAGGCCTAAGTGATTTCAGCTATATTTAATTAAACATAATTAATTGGTGACAATATATCATGAAACACAAATTCAACATTTTATATTTTGAACATTTTTATGTTTAAATGCTTAAAATCTAATTTAAATTATGAAAATGTATCCTGTGCTCTCATCTGATTCTTCATGCCTCTCCAATTCTCCTCTTGTATTACCTACCACAATTCTACCATTGATTATACAGTGGCTCATTACTTACTGATCCGAATCAATTCTGATCATGCTTTCACCAAATTCTGTACTCCACCTTCTATTCTATTATTGTCATTCTTCTCAGAAAGGTCAGAAACTACACTCCCCTTGTCTCTATCAACACTTCAAAATCCTGACTATTTCCCTGATGGAGAAGAGGTACAAAATAAACTCGGTTACAGTAGGGGAAACTTGACAAACAATGAATAGTGGCACAGTTTCTCAAGCAGATTCCTCCTTGCATAGAGTGCTAGGAAAACTGTTCTGAAGGTAAAGTTAAAATCAGTCTCCAGACAAAATAAATCATATACTGCCAAAAGGTACTTACAGCTTTGTGACGTTTGCATTTTAAAAGACAAAATTGGACTATTCAAAACTTCCAAAACCAGTCAAATTCCCTAAACATCACTGAACACCTGGATTTAATCCTTGGGTGTGAAAGCTGCAAAACTGAAAATTAATATTTGACTTTATTTTTTAGCCTTTTCTTTTAGGTATTTCAGGATGCTTTGTATGCTATTTCCCTTTAAGATAAAGCTGCAACAATGGTCAGAAAATGAGTTTTAAATGCTTTGGTACCCATGAGGGTAAAACAGAACATCGTCTGGAAAAGCAAGACCTTGCAATCTTGGCAGAGAGTGAATTTTTTTGGACATTTTAATGGAGTGGAAATAGTGTACAGAACAACAGGAAAAGGAGAAACTGAGATGAATTAGCATCATAATATTCTCAGGCTTGTAAAAAGCAATACTTTAGTACTTCAATAATTAAGGACTTCAGGCTATGAAAGCTGAGGCAATCCACAGGAGCTTCCAAGAAAAAAGGTACCATCAGTTATACTAAGTAATAAACGATAAATATTATACCATGTTTTACAAAAAATGCAGGCAAAATGTATACCTCTGATCAACCTGTGATCCATGTAACAGATACGACCAGAATAACTGAACACAACCTGACAAAAGCAGCTGCCTCTGCTTCATGGCTTGCAGAAGAATGACTTCTAAGCATTACTCTAGAAGATAAGACCCAACAGAAGCCAAGATCCTTTCTTTTTGTAGGGATATAATAATGGTAAAAATTACATGTCTCTACATTTCAAAACCTTCCACTTATTTCAAGCGGCTTAAGTGAGAGCTCTC
Source organism: Melospiza melodia melodia (assembly GCF_035770615.1). Lineage (NCBI taxonomy): Eukaryota > Metazoa > Chordata > Aves > Passeriformes > Passerellidae > Melospiza > Melospiza melodia. The sequence continues at coordinate 35,931,508 of NC_086226.1, forward strand.
CCAGTAAAATGAACACATACTAGTACCCTTATTTCACAATCAGTTAGCAGGCAGTAATATTTAAGAGATTTGTTTTGCAATACTCTAAGCATGTATATTGAATAATGCTCTCAAACTAAAACAGAAGTTACACACATGAAGTCTGACATTCCATAAACACAATTAACAGAAACTCTCAAAAAAAAGCCATCTCCCAAGAATGGATCTTGCAGACAATCTGTACTGTAAGCTTAGACAGCTGGTGCCACTAAACATTATAAACTCCAAAAGAAGCTAAAATAAATTACATCAATGAACAATTATCTTATTTTATTTTAAGATTAGTTATTGTCAGTCTGCTCGATGCACTGAATCTCATGGAATACAACTGCTTGATTGAACTTTTGAGAATGACTGAACTTTTAAGAATAAGCTATTACTGAAATATAAACAATTGACAAGGTTAAAACATTTTTCTAGCACGTTAAAAAATTACTTTTGTGTTTAAAAAAAAATTGTCAGATTTACTCCATGCTGTCTTCAAGAAGTTAGTTTTCAGTTTAATCAAGGGTTATGTCAGAGTACTCAAAACCTGTATCTATAGAGGTTAAAACTACTTTACAAAGAAAATGCCTCTCCATCAAAACTATATAATCCTGCCTATAAGGCACAGGTAAATCACATACTTGACTATAATGGAATAATGTCAACCAACTGGACCAAAAACAAGCACCAAAACACTATAAACCTCTGTAAACAGAAAAGATATGGACTCAGTTCCAAATGTATTGATAATCATAATGCTGACATATTTATTGCATATCAAGTTTCTTCAAATGAGATTGAACACATACTAAACACTGAGCTGTAACATGCAGTCATTCAAGCATGCTTTCCTGCTGGGAAGTGAAGTACATTTATTGACATTTTGCGGAAGCCTGTGCTCATTTCTACCACTGTACACAATATAGGCATTAAACAAGACTTATTCCTGCTGTCTTAGTTTTTGAAATACACTATATTCTCAATCGGAATCTGAAAAAAAAAGAAAAAAAAAATCAAAACTACTTTTCAACAAGACATTACATCACCCAAAATGAATATTCTCATAGCTACACTCTTCACTATGTCTTAAATGTGAAACAAGCAAGATCTTAAAATATATCTCAAATTACCATTTTTTAAAAGGAATGACACTCATTCTTGTTTACCTGAGACTCCACAGTGACTGTGATCATAGAGGTGCTGCTGGTGCATGGTAGATTTTTTGTATATAACATGAGGATGACCATTCTCATAATTATAGTTACTAGAATCTTCTGTTATATTTCTTAAAGGCTCAATAAAATATTCATCATCTTCTGTAGCAATGACTCCATGCTTAAAGAAGCAAATAAGAAAACAAAAGCTTACAATAGACAATATGGAACTACTATCACAAATTTTAGCTTTAAAAAACATTCTCTGTGGAGAAATCCACAGCTAGAAGCTAATACATAAAACAGTGCATGAGCCAGCTCTCGTCTGCTGATTTAGTATGAGCAGAGTAGGTGCCTATAAACAATACAGTGAGAAAAAATAAAACTATCATTGTCCTATTTGTGGAGAACTTTCACCTTTTTTTGGTAGATGCAGTTAAAAAAAACAGGAGATAGTCTCAGAATATTACAAATAATCTCTTCACCAAGATGTTCTGAAATGACATGATTGATATCCATTAAAAATTCAACAATCCCAAAATGGTATAAATGGCAAGTCCAATATCCCTCTGTGATGCCACACTGCTAGATGCTTAAAGCCAAATACTTCATCAAAGACAAACACGAGGAAGGATTAATTTTAGAACACATATTCAAAGAAACCAATTTTTACTTTACATCCAGACACAACCCCAAAACTGAGCTGGTTAACAGAAATCAAATTATTTATATTAACTTAAGTTACATTGTCTACATAGCGTTTATTCCATAAAAACTGTTGCCATAAATCTAGCAAACAAGAGCTATGGCAGACTGTACTAGATCTCATTCTCCATAACAAATGAATATTGTTTTTCCTCATACTGCAGTGCAGAATAGTAGATATTCTATTCTCATAACTTTCACATTTGTGAACTTAGCTTCTTCCAAACAGGAAATGGTTTATGGAAGAAAGGGGAGACTTCAGGCCAACTATGCAATTTCCTGAACCTTCAGCAATTAAAACTGAACTTTAGCAGAAAATCCAGGTTTTGGATCCTTTCAGATATAGAAATATTGGGGAATAAGCCCTGACAGACTCTACACCAATGTTCACTAAATAAAAAATTCTGATACCCCATATGTAGAAAATTCTGAATGTACAGACTTTCTACACAGGGAAGAGCTACCCATCAGACAGAAGCAGGAACTTCTACATTCGTATCCTGACTTGATGAATCACAAATTTCTACCACACCTTTTATCTATGAAACAAATACTACACATGAATCTTTTTTTAAGACCTCTATGATCAGTCTTAAGACCACTTGCTCTGTATCTGCTCTACAAATCCTAAAGCTATTTTCAAATATCAGTTTGTCTTTTTACTCTTGGTCAAAGCTCTTGTCCTGTTACTGTTTTGTACATAAAATGCCTACAGTTCTTTACTTCTGAAACAACATATAAAACTTACAAAATAAAAAATCCTATGCAATACATCAGAAACAATGGTTTTCCAAATAGAACTCTATTATAAATGGTGAAAATATATGTATGAACAGACTGCAGCTTTCAATTACTCCTTCCTTACATTGTGAATGCAAAAATAAGCGTTTCTCTTCAGTGGTATTTTTCATTATGAATTCAATTATTAACTCAGAAGGCAACATCAGGGTCTAAATTCACCTGGAAGATGCCAGTATCAAATTCCTCTTACAATGCCTCCTTGTAACTTGAAGTCTAGGATTTTACTAGAAAATAAATCATTTACTGGTATACTGCTGCTTAAACAGTATTGAAAATATAAAACAAATTGTAACTGGGCTTGCCAGATGTGCAGAAAGAACCTTGACAGTTTGGACTGCATCCAGTCTGCATGTCAGACATCTGGGTTCAAGTGAATCCTGAGCCATTGTAAGCTCTGGTATTATGTTCCCACAGGAAGAGAGTCCTGTGGAGCGGTTCAGCCCATCAGGCTGTCTGCCTCATGCCAAGCCTGAGAAGACAGAGATACCATCCAATCAGTGGCACTGTCTCTGAGACACAGTGGGTCCTAATTTAAATTCCTCCAAAGCATACATCCTTCCTGTCTGTACTCAAGTCCAACCATGTTTGCAAATCTAAGCATAAATGAGATTATTATATCAGATACTGAAACTAAGTGGCAAGACTACCTCAACAGAACTAAGTTAATTAAAATAGCATAAACTCTTAATTGCAGCACTAATTCTCTACACAAATCGCATATTTGTTCCTGCAAATAACTAAAGAATATCTGCAAACAATGGTCACAGTTCCTTCAGGTACCAGCTATGACAATGGTAATGACAGCATCACCACTTTTTCCAATGCCTAGCTGATATCTGATGTCATTTGCCCAAATGCTAGGGTGCATAAGAAAAGACATTTCAATAACACTTTGTTAAGGAAATACAAATAAATTTTAACATAGAACTACAAGGAGGAAGTGAAAACATTTGTGGTCAGTTGCTGCAGTCAGACAAGTGATTCAATTAGCACTGGAAATACAACGACCCTGCATATGCTCTTCCCAAAAGCCTGCTTAGGTAGACCATTTTAAGCCTAACAGTATTTTTGCTTGCAAACAAAATTCTTCCAGTGCTAAATTAATGCAACCAGTCTTGATGAATCACCATGATTCAACAGTGAAATGACTGATTTTTAAGAAGCACTCTAAATACTGCAACTAAAAAGTACCTTGGTGATGGCCAGCATATCTTCTAAGTTTCAAAAATTCATTTGGCTAGAGATAGTGGCATTGTTTATGTATTCAGAAAGCCTGATTGATACATAGTGGGAAGTATACTATTATATCCAAATCAACATTCTAAATACCAGCTTCGATTTATAATCCACTATCTGAGGAAAACAAAACTTCATTTGAAAAAGGAGTTTGAAATAATGCCCATTTAAAGCATTAAATAATATGAATTAATAAAATGAATAAATTTTAATTTTCTTTTTAAGTGTTGCTATTGTATTTTAAGAGTTCATAAATTTAACTTCTGCTCCAAAGCATCAAAAATATCATTAAGACATAAGAATGATCACAAAAGGTTTTGACATAATACCATGGATATAAGAAACAAGCTGAATGCACCAAGTATGTTACTACAAGGAACATTCCCAAGATTATTATCTAAAACAGATTGTTTGAGGTCCTGTGTTATCCAATCTCACTACAGATTGCCAACTCATGCTAACATATACAAGGTCTGGTTCCAGCAGTTTGACATGCTCAGACAAATCTGTGAATCCACATGGAGTTCGCCTGAATTTGTGAAAAAGAATCTTTCTCTGTCAGGCTGTCCAGCCAGGGCCTTAACCTCCTTCAGATAGGGGACATCCCTCAGTTGCAAAAACAAACTGAATTATGGGGGACAAGTAAGCACATGCCTCTTCCACACAGCACTATAGTTTCACAGTTTTTCCATGCCTTGAATCTCTTTAGGCTTTATGTTTATCCATCTCTAATATAAAGTACTATTAATGGAAACGTCTGAAAACAAGTCAGTGTTGTTCAGTATGTCAACAGCGGCTATACTACCGAGGAAGATTGCATTAACTTACTGCACTCTCAAAGATGGAAAAAATAATGATCTGGCCTGAGACAGCACATCATGGAATCTAACAAAAACTTAAAACCTTAAAACTAGGAGAGGGACAGTTGGTATATAATTTTCTAAATACTGATGTACTGCAAAAATATATGAGTATCAAAGATAGCCTTAAAGACCCTGATGTAGAATTATTTCACATACAGTGAAAAATATCATAGTATACGTAAACTATGATCCACAAAAGTAGATGCATTCTTTAGAGTAAAAATGGCATTCAAATGAACTAACTCTTAAGAAAAATATTAGTAATTTATAAATATATGTATTTAGGAATAAACAAAGCAAACATTAAGTCTTCCAGCAAAATAATTCCCCACTGAAAAAGTAAGCTCATGCTCTTAATCCACAGTCACCTACCTGCTTCTTCTTTATCATTTCTGTTTGGATGGAGATAACTGTGCTGTCCAGCACAAACACTGGAATGCGTGAACTTCACATACATGGAAATACTGCATGTTTTAAATTAACCATTTACTTGGGACCACAGTAGCCTCAGAATAGTTCCTACTACAGACCTTTTCAGCCCAAAATTACAAAATTTTCTACCATGCAAAAGTTGTTTGAGCACTCAGTTAAGAGCTTTGACACATGGCAGAAGACAAAGATGAGTCAAAATACAAAGTCTGGGGTTGCGGTGTGCTGTATTGTCCCATTTTGGCCTTCCAGGTCACTTTCCCAGGTGTGCCTATACTCTCTCCTTTCCCCCTTGCCCCCATGCTGAGTGAGTCCTGTCAATCAGGCTAAACGTTCCAGCAAGGCGTCGTGTGGTTGGTCAAGTTTAAAGGATGCCACTCAGGCCCAGAGGTCATTGGCCTGACTGGGTGTCATCTTCCCCTGAGACCCTGCCCCTCTCACCTGGTTGGTGGCTCACCTGTACCTCCCCTCCCCCTGTCCCTGAGCTTAAAAAGGTGATCAGACCATGCGGTCAGGATTCTGTTGGAGCAGTTGCTCACGTTCAGACCTCTGTAACCATGGAATAAACCTCTGGACATTAAACCCTCCAGCAGAATCCATCCTTTTTCTCTTCACCATCGCCTGAAGTTCTCCTCCTGAGGTAACGGGGTTCCTAACAAGCCTGGACTTGTTCAGTGCCCAGCTGCAACCACCAAGGTATCTCTGGGGTGATACACCACAGTTGCTGCCTTTGGCCCAGCAGCGAGGGTCAGACCGGCCCAGGCACAATCTAACTGGTAATATTGGGAGCTTTATTCCAATAGTCTGGGTTTTGCTTGATTCCATTACTGAAGGCTCCAGAACTCCTCTGAGATTTGCTCCTCCCAAAGTCAGTCCATGGAGTCCTCCCAAACTCCATTCCCCCAAGGCGAAGTTTCTCTCTCCAGCTATTCTACCACCATTTCTTTTCCTCTTTCCTTCAGTATGAAATAGTCAGCTTAGAAAATGCCTCAGTCTGCTGCCTTGTATCCAACATCCAAACTCTCTAAAATGCTGTTCATTGTAGGCTCTTTCATGATGCACCCAACCTACAATCCACCCACAAGTGTAGCATCCACTACAGTAAACATGAGTTTGGAAGCCAGCAAGCTTGTGGACAAGACCTTCAATTTCCTCACATGAATGCTCCCTGGATTATAGAGCATTACTCACAACTTCAGACAATTTATACCACATCCAGGACCCAGCAGATGGAAGCTGCTGGACTGAAACTTCAGTAAGTAGCAGGCTGTAACTCTAGGGCACTTGGTAATGAGAAATATAGAGGGAGAGGCTGAAACAAGAAACAGTGATAGGAAAATCAACTGAATGCTTGTCACTTTTATTATAATGAAACTGTGAGAAAGCCCTCCTCACTTTTATCTCAAATGTAAGTGTTCTTCAAAGACATACAACATATGTTATTTAAATCATGTTCTCACAAAACCACTCTGAATAACTAATAAGAATAATTAAAGACATTCACTAAGGGGAAGAAATTTAACCTATTTGTCAACAGTGAAACCTAACAGAACAACTGGAGTAAATATATTGCATACATTTTGTTTGTGAGCAACATCCGCTATTAAATACTACTTACTACCTGCAGAAGAGACAAAGAGTTAAACTTACAATGACTGGCTTTAATACAGATGTTAATCAAGGACTATTAGACTATGATTGGCAGTCATTAACAGACTAATCAAACTGGAAAATACAACAAATGCCTTAAGTACAATGCATTCTGAGCTATTGCTAACTCTAAAACAAGTAATATTGTCTTCAATATTCACTGCCAATTGCCTTATTAAACATGTTCTAACCAGCAGCTGTATAACAAAACATTCATTAGTAGAATCATCATTTAAAAATAACTTTGTGATGCATTTATCTGAATGGAGTGGTAACTCCCATACACTGTGCTCTGGAAGGCAATGCCAACACTGCAGAGTTTCCATACAGTAGAGCATGGTACCAAGTCAAGACTACTGCTGCACCCTCTGCTGGATTTATGTCTCTGAGATAGAGCCATGCATCATCCTGCTGATGTTTCTGGAGCAACACAGGAGCCTCACAAGCTTGTGACCAAATCTTCCTAAGAGATGCTATGCACACCTGATACGTGAAGTCCCGAGTAAAGAGGCATGACCATGAAGAATTTGTGTGCCCAAAGACTAGATTAAGACTGCCTTAACACCTGAAAGACACACATAAGGACTGACAACAGCCACAGCCACTGATGATAATGATTTCAGCGGGAAACACTCTACACAGAAGTTAACTTACAAAGACAAAGCTAAAACATACTGACACCTAGAACTACAGGCAGCCTCACTCCAGCAAAATAGACAGCCTGAGGGCAAAGGGAAAACATGCAAAATGTCACCTCAGGGTGTTGGGCACAAAAGAAAAAAAAACCCCAAAGATTCTGCTTCCTCATGACATCTTCCATGCTTTTCAGAAGAAAAGAAGTGCCATTAGGAGCAACAGATGGGAAAAGACAATGGGAACATACAGGCTTTTTTGTGCTTCATCCCACCTTTATTTTCCTACCATGAAAGGAAAACAAGAGTCAGCTATAGCAAAGGCAGGAGTTCTTGGCTCACTCCCTAAGCCAAGGTAAAAGAGAAACTGAAATGGGATACCATGGCACTTATTGCAGTCTCCACGGGGACCAACTAGTCTGTGCAGCAATTAGCATAAAGAGGCTTGCAGCCTCTTTTAAAGAAATGAGTCCTGAAAGAAGGGACTTTGTCTCCATCATATTTTGAGCTGAAAAGAACTCAAGCAAAGATGGAGTATACTTAGCTTTGAAGCCTCAATGCGACCAGAACTGTGACCAGAAACAAAATGCCATTAGATGGAAACTGCAATCAAAGAGAAAATTGTACTAAATTCAGACCTATCTGCTATAAGTCTACATCAACCAAACTGTATTACCACACTCAATGGAACATCATTTTAACTCCATTTCTTTGAAAGTGTTCACTTAGCGCTGGAAATCCCCATTAAATACTTTTCTTCAGGAACACTCTGAAATGGCATATCACAAGTAGTTGGGTGTAATGTAACCTATTTGGGTCTGGAACAGCTGGCTTTTTTTGAAAGTAACATTTCAAGAGGCATTGTTCAATAGTGCTTCCAAGGACAAATGGGAATTAGTCTAGCAAGTCTGTGTAAATTTTTTTTTGAACAGCAATTAGCTAGATCACCTATTCCTAACAAGGCCGACCAGCATTCTACCATAATAAAAACCAGAATGTGTATTTTTACTACAGATAACACTGGTTCTTGATTTAATGTTTCAGAGTCATGCCTTGCTATTTTAGTATTTTTTACTCAATAGCCTGCTTTTTTACTTTTTTGTGTTCATTTTCTAATTTTTTTTTCCATGCATGTACTATTGTCATGTGATCACAAGATCATGAGTAAGAGAAGAGATGAGAATAAATTAGGTAAGAACTTATAATTCTACTTCTAAATGCAAAAATTTACGATCTGTAAACAAAATCTTTCTGGTAAAATAATTATATAATTGTTTTCTAATGCTGTTACTTGCTAAAGACTTCTCACATTTTGAATTCACAGCAATGATGATGTCTACACCAAGCAATTCCTCTTCTTTTACTTACTTAGTTTTTAAACCCAAATACTCAAAGTGGGTGTTCAGTGCAATCAACATCTCCCTGCAGAGATTCAGTACCCCAGAGGATCCAGTGTTTCCTCCTCCCTGCCCCTTGAGCTTGGAAGGCTTTTATAACTGTAAAGATCTCATCATAGACATAGTCCTGTAACCCTAGCATGGACACTATGAACACTACAGAGGTTGCCTGCTAGAAGACTGCAGAATTGAGTCTCAGTACTTAAATTAAGCTTGAGAAACTGACACCTATTTTTCCCCAGGACCTAGATCAGGTTTTAGGGGGTTTCTACACCTTCCCGTCTACTTGCTTCCCACAGGGACTCAAAAAACTGCAAGATACACCAATTTAACTCTTCTTCTGTAATTGAAAAGGGACAAGCACACTATTAGACTATAACATGTAATAATGACTTACCAGACCATTGCAGTTGCTTAAGGCCACTTTAGTTGTACTGTGTTGGTCTTGCAAATATCCTGTGTAATGACAGTGGTCTAAGAAATCATGCTTCCATTGCGGTCCATCTTTCCCCCAGTACTCTACTGTAAAATGTCTGGACACCAAATCTGTGTTGAGAGTCAGGTTTAAATGAAAGTGCTTGCCATAGGCAGAAAGTTTAAAAAATAATTTAGATGCTGCCAGTTCTTGGTCATAAGGGTCTGTGCTCCTCCTCCTTCTTGAGGGTTTAGGATTTTTCACAGTAAAGCTGAGGAAGGCTCCATTTTGGTCAACCCTTATTGGGATTGTTAGTTGGTAGTGTTCAAGGTAAGACAGGAATTCCTCTTTGTAATCAATCACAAGGTAAGACAGTCCAGGGAGTGGGCATAGAAGAGAAGAAAATATAACAGGAAACAAAAAGTAGCATAAACATAGACCATTTTTGGGTAAATTTCATCACTCTCATGAGTAAAAGTCACCTTCAGGTAAGTGAACAATGCAGCATTTTACTAAATAAAAAAAAAAAACATTATTTTCTTTCTTTGTAAGTCAAGAAAATGTGTTTGATTTCCTATTAATTTGCTTATCACTTTGGAAATAGAAAAGCTATTTAATACCTTTTCCTCTTGACCAAAAATATGTAAATAATTTGGGCTAACTTAAGAAGGGCATATTTTTCCCAGTGCTACCATTCAAAGACAAAAGCTATAAAATCCACTTGCAAGAATACAAACAGTAGTAATGAAAAGGATTATATTGTAAAAACAAGATTAGATTCTTACTTCCTAGTCTAAAAGCATGTTAATTTTATTATGGCAAGTCTCTCAAATATTATCAAGTACATTTTATGAGATTTAATTTGCAAGGCTTTCCTACAGCTAAAAGTAGACAGAGAGAAATTAGAACAAGGAAATTTTATCTGTATGACAATTAATCATGATAAAACTAAGAGCAGAGCCCAGAGGAGCTCATGAATTATATAAACACGGTTTAGAAAATATTACACAAATACAATGCAAAAATACACACTTCTTGCCAACTACAGAGATCAGACCCCTACCTTGAGAACTGTATGAAAGCCTGCTGTTACTGAGAAATTCCGATGAAACCATGACTAGGCTCAAAATCCATGTCCACGTCTTCCAAAAAATTTCCATAATTTAGAAAAAACAGAAAAGTTCTTTTCTTCTTTCTCCTTGGACAGCTACCTGTGTGCTATAGAGTTAACTTCACTCCAGAATCGCACCATAACAGGTATATTTATTTTATGCCTCTTTCAAATTAACTATAGGATGTTCCACTTTCTGGACAGGTACTTTCTTCTATAGCTGCAGTCATTTTCTCAATTCAAAGCAAGTATTTGTAAGATTCCTTAAGATATGAGACAGATGTTAGATTGGATAGTTACTGAAATTGTTCCATTTCTTTTCCTGAAAAACAGAAGAATATGAGTCAAGGCAAATTCTTTCTATTAAAATAGATCTATGCTGCAAAATATTAGGCCATGACAGTGAATTACATAGGGCAATATTTTGAAATAATATTCAGTGTCAGTTTTACGGTCACATCCAAGGTCACATCTTACAGAAAGAAAAAAAGAGAAAAAGAGTTGCGATTAACCTTGAAAAGCAGATCCATACAGCCTATGATGCACTTATTAACTTCATGTTATTTTTATGAATTCTTACACCTATTTAGTGTTTCTCATAGCTCAAATATTGTGTTCAGACTTGTTCCATCTATAACCAATGCTACACGCTCATTTATTTCAACTGCTAATAACATATCCCAATATACTGGTAGGTAAAGGAAGAACCTGGAAAGGAATCCAGAGTAGTTATCTGATCTTTCTGAAACATGTATTTTGTTATTACTAGGGCGAGGGTTCTGCTTATGCAGGCCGAATTCCCATTCACTTAGATAGGAATGCTGTGTGTTAGAATACTAAAGAACAAATTTCAGTATCTAAAGCTATTCATCATACACATTCTAATATTTCAAATATTTGTTGTCAGGGTTTTTTTTCATTTACAACACTATTGCAATAATAGTCTTTATTTTACTAGAGCTACAGCTCTAGGTGCAGCCGGGGATTAAATGGAAGATCTGTGCAGTCAACTAACAATCCAGTACCATGGGATACCAAACTATGTGTTGTGTCAGCTGGTACTCATCAGTCCACTTAAACACTCTCAGCACACCTGTGCACAAACTCTGCTGAAGCAGACAATGGAGAAACAGAACACCTAAGAAGGCGAGCTTGTTTAAAAACCAATTTCCACAAGCATACAGAGTCACTTACACATGCACCAGATAAATCTGCCTTTCTAAAACTCTGGGAATGATTTACAACATTCATTCAGACAGGTAATAGAGCTGGAGCTAATGGACTATTTATGAAGGTTTTATAAAGAGCTGTAACATAAAATATTAAGAAAAAATCATCACCCAAATCCTATTTACCAACACTGCAAAGAATATTTAGATAACATCTTAGCCAGTTTCAAACCCATCTAATGGGCAAATGAGGTTAATCTGACCTTTTAAAAATATTTGAAGGCAGCATGCAGGATTTATTCAGGTTTGTATAGAGACTAAAAGACACTTTGCAAATATGTTTTGTGCTTAGTAGTATTTTTTTCCCAGGGAAGCATAAAGAGTTTGTGATGCCATTTACATGTGGCAAGGCCTCAAAGCACATTATTAAAAAAGTTCTCTGTTTGCATTGCTATGTAAAACCTTTATTTCTGAGCTAATATTTAGTTACATTTCTTAGAATTTTGCAAGTTTTGAAGATACATATTAACCCCATACTCTTTCAACTACATTAGTACAATAAGTAATGTGCCTTATTTCTAATCTGAGAATGTATAGTTTCAAATTCTTGTCACTGAATCTTGCTTTATCCCCATTTGCTAATGAGCTGGTTTCTTTTCCTTGTGTGCACAGTTAAAATCTGATACAAGCATCTCTGGACACTTCCTGATAAGCAGCTCAACCTATTTGGTTTATCTCATTCTGTATAATCCAATTTCCAGATGACTGAATACTTCTGCAGTTTTTCTCTGAATCGCTTCCAGTTTGCCAGCATCCCTTTTTATCTGCAGACACTGGAACTGGGAACTGTAGTCCAGTAATGGCTTGTTACCACCATATATAGAGGTAATATTGCCTTACAGCTTCTACTTAGCCAAAATATCCTAACAGGGAGCTCATGTTCAGACTATTAGGCTGATAAAAAAGTTATTCTAAAATAAGGATCTCCTGAAACTGCAGTACCTAAGGAGCTAGATAGATCAGAATATTGGACACAAATTAACAGTACCCATTATTTAGTATCATTATTTATTATTTACCCATCCATGGCCCACATGATGGACCATAACCATATGTTAGCCAACAGTGTCAACCAGTCACTCATGTCTAGTGTTCTTGCAGAGGTCTCTGAAGTGGTCTCCCTCATTTCAAGCTTCACACAAGACCAATCTCCTTTCATATCAAGCATTCTGAAAGTTTCAGCAGAAATTTTTACCTCTTCTTGGTAAATATTTATTGCCAGCTTGACCATGGATACAAGCGGACCATATAAAGCTATATTAATGTTTCCAATTAAAGAGTGGTAATGGGTGCGAATGATAAAGCACTCAGGTAACTTCAAGATAAAATAAGTATGATGTTTGGTAGGAACATCAAAGTCTGGACTCTATGCCCTTTTTGTTTTATCTGCACCTTATTCGGCAACCTATTTTCATGGCAGCCTGTAGACTGTTGTTAAGATGCAAGATTTGGTCAATATTAAGCTTACAACAAGAAACTTCTAGTGTGTCATGTGGTGAACTACACATTCACCCACTGGTTAACATAGGTGTGGCTCCGTGTCCTCAAGCACCACCTAAAACCACAGATCCCATCTAACTCTAAGAGTTCTGCCAAACAGGAAAGGAATAGTACAAGATGTTTTCTGATGACAATGATGAAACAGCTGCATGGCACTGGCCTTTCTGTGAAAGCACAGATAACCATGTCAGTGGTGTCATGAGGTTCCCACCCAGTGACACCCAGTGAGGAGAAAAAAGGTCACAGTTATCGTGAGGTGGAAGTCCTGTGTGAGGTGGCTGAGGGAGGTGGGGGTGTTTAACCTGGAGAAAAGGTGGCTCAGGGATGACCTTATCACTACCTACAACTGAAAGCGTAGACAGGTGGGGGTCGGTCTCTCGTGACAAGCAACAAGTGACAGGAGAAAACATAGCCTCAAGCTGCAGCAGGGGTAGTTTAGGTTGGACATAAGGAAGAGTATCTTCACGGAAAGGGTAATTAGACACTGGAACGGGGTGCTCAGAAAGGTGGTGGTCACAGTCCCTAGAGGTGTTTAAGAAAGGCCTGGATGGCACTGGTTTAGTGCCATGGTCTAGTTGACAGGGTAGTGTTCGGTCATAGGTTGGACTCAATGACCTTAGAAGTCCTCTTCAACCTATAGAATTCCATGATAAAGTGGACTACGAAGAGGCGACTAGCCCAACTGCTCAGAGCAGCCACCATGGAAGCCTCCATCTAAACAAATGCCTTGGGCAACTAAGGCATCACTTAACCTGAAGGTAGCTCAAGATTTACGACAGGGCAGCATGTGAGACCGATGTCCCGGGACAACCGGCACACCAGGGGCGCCCACCGCAGAACCGAGGGGTTCCGGCGCGTTCGGCGGCGGCAGCGCCGAGCTTTCCAGTTAGCAGCCGCGGCGCCAGAAAACCCACGGCACGGCACGGCACGGCACGGCACGGCGCCGCCGGACCGCAGTGCCCGCACCGCAGCTACGCCTCGGGGCGGGGTCGAGGAAAGCGACGACCGGGAAAGGGACCCGCCGGCGCGGCGGGCGGGACAGGGGGTTGTCCTCCAGGCCCCCGCCCCGGCGGCTCGGCCCCCGCCGCCTTCCCGCCCTCAGCGGCCGGGCCGGGCCGGGCCGAGCGGGCGGCGGGAGCCCGCGGTGAGGCGCGGGCAGGGGCGGCCGTGCGCCCGCCCGGCACTACGAGTGGTTGCTAAGGAAATGGGGAGGGCGGCGGGAGGGGACGGGGCGGGGGACGGGCATCAATCACACAAATTCAATTACAGGTATCGCGGCTGGCCGTGAAAAACTTCGCAGGGCTTCAAAAGCCGGGGATTAGCCGTGCTCCCGGGGGCTTCCCCGGGCGAGAGCTGCGACGCGCAGACCGCGCCGGGAAGAGCTCGGTGAAAAAGAAGGGGGGCCGGGAGTGGCGGGGAGAGGGACACGTACAAAGGGAAAAGATCGAACCCTCCTCCCCGGGAATTAACCAGAAGCCGAGGCGTGAGGAGTAAAATCACTGCTGTGCGGGTCCCCGGTACGACGGGGCCGCCACCATATGACCCCCCCGCCAGCCCCCAGGCTCCCCGCCGGCCGTACCGAGGGGGCAGCTGTCACTGCACCTACCGAAAAAGCAACATCCAGCCCCCCAAAACGAAAAGTCAACAGGCTAGGAAAATACACGGCTACACACACAGTTAAACACGTACACACATGCACATTATCTGTACACGTCTGCACACACAGAAAGTTAAAAACACTGGTACTGCGGAAAATTGGAAGTCGCCAGACACACATCCCTCAAAAAAAATTCAGAAGGAAAAATCAAAAAAAATCCGTCCTCCCTAGAGAGGCTGAAGGGGAGAGTCTGGTTGCTGTGGTGGAGCTGATCCTAAAGTTAACTTTCAGCAGCCCATTTCCAGACAGCAGCGCTGAATCTATTTGGATAAAACGCGTGTGACCCAGACACTTGGCGTTTGGCCCAAACGCGTTGCACCGGCAGCCCAAATAAAAACAAGAGTCTGACTCTCCCTCTCTCTCCCTTCTCTCATGTACAACAATGAAAGAAAGTAGCGAAGACAAAATCCGCACACACATCGCCGGGGAGCGAGAGCCCACTTACCTCCTCCCACCAAACAAAGTCCCTTTGAACCCTGGGCGACTGCGGAGACAGACATACACCGACAAACACGAGTCCGCGGGGTTAAGAGTCTGGCAAATCCCAAGCGGCTCGAAGTAAATCAAAACCACACGCTTCCATCTTCCTGATGAGCCCAGCGAGAGCCCGACATCCCCGCCAGCATCGCTGCGGGACGGCGGCCGCTCCGACCCTCCAAGCCCCGGTACAAAGTGTGCACTTGTCTGACCGCGGCAGCGGACACCGCCGGACACGGCACGGCCGAGAGCGGGGCGTCCTCGACTCAGCAGCAATCCGGAATAGCCCTGGGTTGTCGCTGGGGTTTGGGGGCTGCTTTGGTTTTCATCTGTTGTTTGGTTTGGTTTTGTTTTTCCTTTTCTGCTTCTACCAACGACTGAGTATTCAAAGTATAAGAAATCTTTTTAAAAGTGCACTATTCGAGATGGTACTTCATCAATCACCTCTCTTATCGGTTGAAAAATCCTCGCACCCCCTTCCCCCATCTCAAGGTTCCTCTCTGAAATTACTCCAAATGCACCTCGCCTAATGCAATATAAATCTCCCCCCGCTCCCCAAAGCCCTGCACGCACCATTATTCGGGACACAAGAAAAGCAAAAAGTTTCATTGAATAGCGTGAAATCTTCCTTACCGTTTTCATCTTCAATTTCTGATATAAAGTAAGTTTCAAACAATAGAGATTGCACAGGACGATTCCCGTATTCCTCTCTGCTTTTCCCCTCTGTGCAAGCAACCATCAGGGTTCTATTCTCCAACAGAATAAAATTCTCTAGCCTTCCTAAAGGGGTTTTTAGAAAACGGGTTGGCTTGGCAGGAGGAAGGATGCCATCAATTCACCGAAGCTATCACCCTGCACATTTTGTCTTTCCAACAAAAAAGGGGGGGAGAGGAGGAAGGAGGGAAAAACAGGCTTATATTGGGGTGGGGGTGGGTGCCCTCCTCTTGAGCAGCCTCCTCTGTGCAAAATACCATGTGAATATCATCTGAGTTGGGGGGGGAGGGGGGACCGGGAGACAGAAAGGGGGGAAAGAGAGGGGGAGCAGAGGGGAGGCAGGCAGAGCAGGAAGGACTCAGGAAAGTTTGGTTGAAGTAGCCCCAGACCTCCTCTGGCTGCCGGCGCCGGGCCAAGCCGAGCGCGGCGGCAGCGGGGGAGCCTTGGCAGCCTCGCCCGGGGGACGGCGCGGGGCCCGCTGACGTCAGCCTGCAGATGTGCCCCGCACCGCCGCGCATGCGCCCCCGTCACGTGGCGGCGGGGGGGCAGGGGCGCAGCCGGGGGCGCGGGCGCGGGAGGGGCGGCGGGACCCTCGCGCGGAGCCGCCTGAGGGGAGCCCGGCCCGGCGCGGACCGGCCCGCCGGGGGAGCCGCAGCCGCAGCCTCGGGGTGCCGGCGGCAGGCGCCGGGCACGGGCGCTGCCGATGGGCGGCGAGCTGGGGCGACCCCCTGCTGCCATGGCCCTGCTGCCGTCGCGCTGCTCGTCCTGCTCCCCGTTAGAGGCGTTAATAAAAGGAAAGCTCTTAAACGCCATCCCCAGCGGAGCGGAGGCGGTGTCTGAAGCCCGCGCAGCCGGGGCCGGGGGTCCCGGGCCTGCTCGCACAGCGCTTTCCGTTTAATTTGCGGCGGGGGTCGGTGTCGCCTCGCAGCCCGGCAGGGCAGGAGGGTGCGCATGGGGCGGGCAGCTGGCGGCCTGCGAGCCGCCCCTGCTCCGGGAAGCCAGCGCTGCCGGAGAGAGGGTCACAGGGAGAGTGGGCTGCAACTCCCACTCGCCCTCTAAGTTAATTTCCGATTGACGAAAAAAGAGAAAAAAGGGGGAAAAAATATATCCTTCCTAAACCTAGGTTCTAAGGTTTCAAGCTTCTGCTAACTGTATTTCCCAAATGGTGCGAGCGCGGGTTTTCCTCCCCAGCCGGAGGTAGTAGGTGTAATTGCAACTTCTGGTGAATCTTTAATAACTGGCTGGACTGTAAAACGATTGCAGAGAAAAGTCCAAGAGCACAGCTACTCCGGGACTTCTCCGAGCATCGAAACAGCAGGATCGGCCTGCAAAGTCAAACAGTCAGCAGGAGTCTGATGGTCAGCAGGGGCTGGCTTTGTGCCCTCTGAGATGGTGAAATCAGAGCCGTGGCTGGCATTCATCGTTTCAAATAAACTCTACACAATTACATTTGAATATGAAGCAATACTATAGGTAAATTGCATTTCGCATACAAGTATGTGAAAATGCTTTTAACTGCAGGTCTAACAAAATAAGCATAACATCCTAAATAGTTAGTCGTCTTTGTCACTATTCATTCTGAAACAGCACAGTGAACACTTACTTGAGAGATGCTTTTACCGTCGCCGGGCAAATTAATGTAACAATGGTTAGGGGAGTAGTAGAATGTATCCCTGCATTGAAAACCGGAGCTATGAAATCAATGCTCTTTGGGAATAGGGGCATTCGGAAAGAAACGCTTTATTCTGGAAATGCATCTCCAACCTGCTCCCCCCGGGTTAATTGCTCATACGGAGAGCGCCATCCTGCGTCGGCGAGCGGGGCGAGCGCCCGGGGCGTGCAGGGATGCTGGCTGCGCCCGGGGAGGCAGTTCCGCCCTACTTCCTCCTCATCCTGTACGTGCAGGAGAAGCTGCCCTTTCATGAGTACGTCTGGGTACATCCACTTCATTAAAACAGCTATTTCTAACCTTGAGAAGAGTATTTTTTGTTAACATTCCACAGTTCCTGCTCCTGTAGCAAATCATTGTGTGCGATGTCCGCATGGAAAAGCCGCAGGGCACGGCCTGCTCAGATTGCAGCCAGTTGTACCTGAGTCACATCACCTGTCCATGGGCAGGCATTGTAACAGGTTCTGCTCAACCTTTTCTGCAAACTCAGTGGTTCGTACAGAGAACTAGGACAGCCTCCATTGAAAGGACAGACCGTGAAGAAACTTTTTTTTACACATTCTTCATCAGAACCAAATAACCTTTTGAACAGACAGACACGCATCACAGCCAATTGCCTCATGGCTATGGTATCCTCGGGGGATTTAGGAGACCTGCCTTCAAATCAGACCCTGCCTGAATCACACTCAGGAATGTTCACGTTGCTGTCTGACGGCTGAGCTGTGGACTATTCTGGTGTTAAAGACTGGCCTCTTCGTGGTTGGATCTGCTCCATTGTGTATAGCTGAATAAATACTCATCAAGCTAAAAAGAAAGACAGCTTATCACTGTCTGGTTAGGGTCCTCACGTGGATTCAGCTCCCTGCTCTAAATCCAGCAAAGCAAAGAAGAGATATATGGACTTCACAAAACCCAGCTGCTTGCTCAGACCAACAAGTTATTTATTCCCTGTTCCAGACAACTACATTTTCTTGCCTAAGCCCACTGGTGTATATATACCAGTCAAAACTGGTCTATTACCAGGAAGAGCTTTGGCTCATCTTTAGAAATTCCTGTCTGTGATTAGAATTTCTGACAGAACTACCATTGCAGTTTGACTTAACTTCTTTGCTTTATTGTATAAAACAATATTTCAGAGTGAACCTCATTCAGATAAAAATAGTGAGCCCATTTGGTGACTTTTTTTAGTGTCCTCGCCCCAAATATTATCCATATATATACATTTTTATGAACTGCAACTTTTTAGAAAAGAAACTTACACAGGAAGTCGTACACAGATTCTTAGTATAAAATTTTCTTTGCTGCAATTAGAAGTGTTTCTCTGAGAGATAGTAATTTTTCTCTGAATTCTAGTACTATGTATAAACCATTTGGACAACTGGCAACTCTCAGGAACTCTGGCAGGATTAGAAACTTACTGAGCACAAAGCATATTACTCTATGTCTTAACCAGTTTCTTAGTGTTTGCTGACCATGGACATAAGTAGCTAAAGCAGTCTTGGCTTCAAGCTTTTGAATCCTTTAACTTGTTAGCCAATAACTTTTAAGACTGGGAAGCACTTTCTTTTGTTTAAAGAAATACTCATATTGAACTTGAATTTAGAATTGTGAGATGTATTTGGAGGTATTTGGGGTTAATTCCAGAAATCTTGCTTTTTACTGAAATACATATAGAAGACAAAGAAAGAAGTTACCAATGTTTCTGTAATATGAGCATTTTATTACCTGAACATTTGGACGTATATGCCTGAAAGTGTGTTTGTTTTGGTTTGGTGGGTTTTTTTCAAGTAGTTTTACCTGATCAGTTAAGATCTGAAGACTGTAACCTATCTTACTTTGAAATATCCCAGCAGGGTTAGTGGAGAGAATAAACCTGTTTAAGAATTATATATATAATCGTGTTATAAATCACATAAATACTGTAAAATTTAAATGCTGTATAATTAAAATACTTCAATTGACCATAGGGTTGAAAAAGTAGTAATGATGAACTTGCATTTGTATGTGCTATACTTTCTGTGCTTGTACGGAGAAAAGTTTTTTATGTGCATAAGGGCTTAATTTTTAGTCCCCTGAAATAAAAGATTCTAGGGGTACTTAAAGGTAATAGTGCTATTGGCATCCAGTGTCTTTCACTGACTCTTCTTTGTAAATAGTCCGAATTCAGACTGCTTACAAATCCCACCTTCCCTTGCAGGAGGAGATCTAACAGCATCTCTAGAAACGACCCGAGGCTATGTATGTTCAATTGTGCCTGGTACATTGCATTTCAGAGGGAGAATGCATATCAAAGTGTACTTTCAGTTGGAAAATGCATCCCTTTTGAGTTGAGCTCTTCTTGATGACCCTCTAAAACAAAATTCACAGTGATGCATTTGGTTTCAAGTAGGGCTTTGAGGCTACCTCTGCCCAGCAAAGCAGTATTGCCAGGAATGTCTTCATTTAAATAAGAAGAGCCGTGCCAAACACAGCACCCCCACAAGCAGCTCTGTGTGTTGTATTGATGTGGGCTTATATAGTCACACAAGCCCCTTTATGTTTCCAAGACCCTGTGAAACTGACTACCCGATTATTTTAGTTTTAGATTTAGAAATAAAACTAGAAAACTTAATGTGAGCTTGACATCCTCCATAATGTCCAGGCCAGTTTCCTCCCTGTTGAACACAGATGAGACAGAGCAGAGAGATCAGAGAATATGAATGCAGTGAGAGTAACACCCCAAACTTGCTCAAAACTTGGGAGGGATGGACAGTGAGAAGGGTAAGATTAATTATCTATTAAACCTGAGATAAGAAATCTTAGACTCATCAAATTGGTTAGGGAAATGCTATAGCAGAATGGATCGCCTCAAATTTTGCAGGCAAATAAGATGAAACAGATGCTATCCTCATTAAAATTAACGTAGAAAATAAAGAACGCAAATCCAATAAAGTTCCACACAAGAACAGGAACAATAGTAAACAGAAAAAAATAGATAAAGCAGATGAGGGAGTTAGGGGTTTTTCTGAGTTTTTCCTGTTTTGTCTATTTCCAAATTTCCAAGTCAAGAGAGAGATACCAGGAAGATTAGGTCAGTAGGCATGTTTAAAGGGAGCATTTCCCAGCTATATGTATTATAGTTTTTCTGTGTATTCTCGTTTTGCTATTTTTCTATTTCCAGAGAAAGTTGTTCATAAGATCTGAACAATCTGTGAGACTTAGAGAGAGCAAAGCTGAGACAAATTATACAATATGTGGAAAATGTGTATGTGGAAAATCTCTATGAAAAAAATTGGCAAATGGTATTCCTCAAAGATTCATGTACACAGAAACATATAAAAGCTGTGCAGAAAATCTTAGGAAATACATAAGAATTCAGTTATTTTGGTTTTAGAATGAAAAATCTGGAATTAACTCACAGGAAAACCTGGCTATTAATGTGCAACATTTTGCAGTCTGGCACTCAGCTCCAGGAATGACACTCCTAGTGCAGAATTAGGCATCTTGGTCTCTGGTGCCTGAGTGACTTGTTTAGTTTCTGAATTGAAGGAGAGCACTGATGAGCATCACAGACTTCTCATTTAGTATCTACTGAACCATGTGGTGATTCCCCTTTTCTTGATATGCTTCATATAAAAATGTGGACACATACACCAATGTCAGAGATGGTAAAACTGGATCATGAAATGAGCACAGATTTATTTTGAATGGAAAAATTTTGGAGTTTCCATATTCCTGGACTGTATAGGTGGAAAAGATTTATTAAAGATTCTGGAGCATACTGTGCATACTGCTTTGGACACAGATTACAACTTTGTCTAATTTAGGTGGTTTTCTGGCATTCTTTTTATCACACTGTCTTGCAATAGTTTATAAATGGAAATATCTTTCATACATTATGTTAAGACAATGGCTTGAGAAAAGAATTGAAAAAAATCCCAGTACCCACTGCTTCTCTTGTAACTTTTCTGTGTCACTCCAAAATGCAAAAACTTATTTTGAATACTGTAAGGTACTATGTTAATGTGGTTAGTAAATGTGTTTCTTCCCTCTTACCTCTCAAGTAATTTCATTTTTCATTTTACAGGATTATCACAGCACTAACATCTTGTGTTTAAGGAAAATAGTGTTCTGCTTTGAAGGAGTTTATTAAAGCCTCTTCAAAAAGTCTGACATTTCCCTTTTGTGACTTATTTAGGATTGGCTGGTTTTGCATAAGGTGGTCTGTGCAGTAGTAAGTGCTCTGACCCTCGTCTATGTGTCTAACCTGGAAGTGATTAGGCACTGCAGATTGGTGAATAGAAAGGAGAACTGCCATATATGCTTGTCCCATTTTTTGTCCAGATAACTCAAGTTATCTCCTTGTAGGTGCTGTTGGAGTCAAAATCCAGGGCCAGATGAATCTTTTGGTATGACCTAGTAGTTGGTCTTACGTTAAAAGCAATCCTCAACTCCTTCAGCACAAGTGTAAGACCAATAGCATAAAACCACCTACCACTTCCACTAGTTCCCACTGCAATCCACAGGCATTCACACACACAGAAAAGAATCCACTGTGCTGTTGACTTTCATACTGGAGCAGCTCAGGAGCGTGCATATATTGTATTTAGCTGCTCTGCTGTGAGACCAGTGATCTCCCATGAGAGCACAGCTATAAAAAGAAGTTGTAGAAAAGATAGCTACTGGTCCAGTAATGACCACTGCTATTTGTCAAATGAACCTCTCAAAGACCTCTGACATTTATACGAAGCTTGAGAGAAGGAGCAAATACCACGATGCTTGAGATTTAACATCTTCATAGTAATTATTGCTATATTTTGTTATTCCTCTAAGTATTCTTGAAGTACACTCAGTGTTACATATATTTCTCTTTGCTATTTAGTAAAAGGATACAGCTACAGTCTAAATATAAAACGAGAAGACTTGAAATAAAGATCAAAGGTCACAATGTAAGTTTTTCAGCATCAAAAATATCTCTTTCACATTGACTGAAAACTCAGCTGTACATTAAAATCACAAATAAAATTTTGTTTCTAAGGAGTGGAAAGATTACCTTTCTTAGCTATAGGCTTAAATTCTGGGCACCATCTACGAACTGAAATATGAACTGGGTTTGGCATACTTCTGTTCCTGCTAGAGCCATCAGGGGACTATTAACATCAATATGCAAATTACACTGCAAAAGGATAATATTCAAGTTTTCTCAAAAGTTTTCAAGATGCCTAATATTGTGATTAAAGTGATTTGTAGAGTCTATGCTATCAGTTTGGTATTTTAACATGAAATAACCATAAAACCATTCAGAGATATGAAAATAATGGTGTGGGACTGTTCAAAGATGCTTGGGGCAAAGGAAGAGCAACTTGATCCTGTGCTTGTACATACACATACTTACATGATTAATCCAGATCAAAAGAGGCCTCATCCTCTATGTGGTCATCACTGCAAACTCTGGAATGGATTCACATGATTCTTGCATCAACCTTCTGAGTTCTTGGAAGATTAGTTTCTTCTAACTTCAGTTTTTCTTTTATTCAAAACCAAACAAACAAGCAAAAAAAAAATCTACCAACACCCCTTCTCTGTATTCCCACTATGCCTGAAACTCAATCAATGGTAATAACTTCTGTGTATTATTTTTGTAAACTTTAAAATTAATATTATATCAGGAGATTTCTCAGCCATAAAAGTACTCAAAGAAAATGGAGTAACAGCTAAAAAAATCTACGAGTGTGGAGAAAATTCTGCACATTTATTTTTAGCTCATTGCATCCACAGTTGCATCTACACAATTTCACTCACAGATTATGTTATCTGACAATAAATTCTGTGTTAATTATTGCAAGAACAGTTTTCTGCATAGATTTAATTGTACACTTTACACAACTCTTCCCAGACTGATCTTCTGTATAAAGTTTGTCTATTTTGCCAACTTAACATTGTATTTACAAAAAAAATCAGGTAAACACATAAAGAGCACAAATACAGAGATATCCTACCTGCAGCTGTGTATCTATGATGATTTTTTTCCTGCTGTCTTTAAAAGCTGATCTTCAAGTTTGCCTATATCCCATGCCAACTACTGTTTGAGTAGTGCAGAAATGAAAGTTTAGTTTTGTGCTTTACCAGATATCATTGGTGTTTCGTAGCAGATTAAGGGAGGTGTAATTAAGCTTTTTTTCATAATCCAAGGATCTGCATAACTCAGTTTAAATTCATGCAATAACCCATATTCATTACAGGTGGTACAAATTTTAAGGCCAAAGTATCTTTTGATAAATTTACAAAAATGTTGTACAATTTGTAAAAATATATTTTACAGCTATTTTCTCCACTGCAGGGCTGCTTATTCCCTTAACATTGGCTCATACTTCTGATGTATTATTTTTAAGCATCACTAGTGGGTATAGCCTGTCCTTTCTATATAAAGTCTAGACACAGGATGTTTCTATTTCTTATCCTCCAAAAGCTGTCCCTGGGCCATTCTCTTTCTCTGTCCCCAGACAGTATATCTGACTTTCAGAGGTGAGAATTGGGATTCTCTCTGAATAGGCTTGGGGGAGGGTAAAGGGGTAACCTTTGCTCTTGCTCTGTCCCAGAATCTCGGCTTTGCACATGAATGAATACTTTTCTATTGGGGTCCTTCTTTTGGGGGATGAAACAAAAGAAAGAATACCAGGGATTTCACTTTGTGCACTGTCTCTGCAAAGGTTTGCTCTGTGACTTCATGAAAAAGAGAAATTCAGGAGCTTGAAACGCCCATGTAAAACTTTTTGAACAAGCAGCTTTTCAGCCCAACATTTGTCATACTGTACTCTACATTAAATCACGAAAATAAGTTCCAAATGAAAATTGCTTACTAGCTACATGGTTTCTTACCAAAGATGGGATGTAATGTGCCTTAGTGTAATTCTTCTGAAATACAACTATAGTTTTGAAGATTAAAAATTGTCTGTTGGTTGCTGCTCTCTAAGAAGGATGGAACCAGGTGGGGTTTTTTGTTGTTTTGGGTTTGTTTTTGTTGTAGTCTTGGTTGGTTGGTTGGTTGGTTGGTTGGTTTTGGGGTTTTTTTCAAATCAAGAATTTGGGGACTTGACTGAACTGTGATGTGCAGAAAAGAATACTTTTGTCTTGAGAACAGGACTCTGGATGACTAAATGAACATTCCGTTAAGTATAATAAGATACTATGATTGTTTTAAGCAAAAAAATCCTCCTTGTGCTTGTGCTATAAACATGACATATGTCCTAGTAAATGTGCCCGGATGCATGCATTGCTACTGAAGTGTCTTCTGCCCCGTGTAACATTTAGGCCTCTAAGCCTCAGAAGCTCCTCCAGTTTTTTCATTACATATTTTACGTGAAAGAGAGGAATTAATCTTGTATGACTCAATATGAAGAAGCTGTAGAAAAGGATACCATTTTGTTTGTGTTTTCTTGGCTATAAAGTATTAATACTATACTAATGAAATCTTACAGTAGTCTCAGATGAGCCAGTGACACTCTTCAGCAATACCAACAATAAACACCCATCAGCTGTGGGATCAGCAATATATCATGGCTATTCTCATTCTGGCTCTCTCTCTGAACCTGGTTGAGGAGAAAGTGAATTCTTCCCCTGACCTCTGAGACATATTAAGAATATGAATGGTAAATACGTGCATTACTAGTGGTATGTGTATCTAATCCAGCTCTCAGCTTGTTAAAAAACTTTGCGCACACAAAAAACCAGTTTGCTGTAGATGAGCTGGCAAGATCTTGTGGGCTTAGTGACTTCAATATAATGAACTCATATATTAAAAGAATTATACTCTTTTAGTCAGGTGTACTTACACAGATTTAAATATAGATTTTTTTAGTGAAATGATATATAGGTAAAAATGTAATCTGTACTAATGCTGGTATTGGAAAGGTAAGCAAGGCTACTGTTTAATTACTTTATTTTCTATAAAATACTGCTTTGCTATATTAAAAAATCTACTAAACCTGACCCTATCTTATGGCTAAAGTACTGTCTTAAAATTCAGATTCCTCGCTTTTCTCATCTTTGTTTTTGGACAGGCTTTTCCCGAAACATTCAGATAGTTTCTAAGCAGTGTGTATTTGCAATCAACAAGTTCTTACAGCTGAGAATGGGGAAAGGGCTCTCCTCTTGCTGCTTATGCATTAAGATTCAACTTTTCTGACAGGTGCACAGGACTTTGAGATCTAGATTACCCACATTATTTTTTTAACCCAAATTATTTTTTTTAAACACAGTCAAATGTAACTTGAACTAATTAACTGTATGGTTGGATACTGCTTTTTACCCATTTTGGAAAATATAAAAGTAATTAAAAGCAATTACCTTTTAAAATACAGGAAGGGTGTGTGTGATGTACTTCTTATCCATCTTTATTCCTGTTATTTTACTAAATTAAACATGCCTGACTGTTTTTTTCATAATACTGGTAACAAGATCAGAATCTCTGTACAAATATTACTACTTTGTCAGAATAGGTAATTTTTATTTCCCAACTTCACACTTGGTCATCAGGCAATCATCCCACATCAGGCAGCATAATATTTTAAACCTCTGAGCTATAAAGTCATAGACTAGCCAGCTGGAAGCAAAATAGGTTTCCCCTTACCCATTGCCAATGCTTCTGGACTCAACCAATTCCCTGAAGAAAAATGACTATATACTTGGCACAGAGCAGCTGCTAAATTTAAATTCCTCCTGCCTCTATATACTAAGTTTTCTATCTGATTAAACACTAAACTCCTATGATTTGGCCAGCTTTTATTCAGAAAGGGATCTTAGCCATAAATAAATTTACCAAAAATGATTCTTTGCTTTTCTTTCCTTCATAGGACTAAAAAGAAGTGTCAGTGAAATAGAAAAAGTGGCAGATGCAACCAACCTAACATCATGCCATCAAGAAAAATTTTGGCTGTTACCTGCACCACTCCACATCTGATTGCACTGCTTCATTTCTCTTATGAACTACAGGTGTCTGTAGCAGTGTGCATATTTAACCAGCAAATCTGAACTGAACGCAATTTTTATAGAAAGGTTTGGAAGAGGAAAGTAGTCTGACTAGTCACTTTTATTAAATGAAAACAATTTTATTGAGGGTCTCAGCTATTTCTGGGACTACATAAGATCCATCCAATATCTTGTGAAAGATTGTTGTACCTTTCTCTTGTGATTCTTTAAAGTGCCACTAAAATTAGGAAATATTGTCTGTGTGATTCAGTAGACATTTATTTAACCCACACATTTAAGATTTTTCTGAGATCCACACTCTAGAGAAAATTTAGTTGCAGGATTAGTATCTTTATCTCAGATTATGTTATAAACTAGCCATGCATGTTGCAACCCTGATGGAAACTGGATAGCAGGTGAATAAATATCAATAACTTTGGCTGAAGAAATCCATACTAAAATGCGACTGTTATAGAAGCAGAAGTATATTTCTCTGATATTGTACACGAGTTCTTTCTCTATTAATTACTGTGTGTGCAATACACAGACTGAGATTTTAACATCATAGAAACATAATTTTAAAAAAATTAATTTACTAAAAGATATGGAAGTGCTTCTGTGTATTGAGTAACATATAAAAACAGTATCATGCTCTTTGTATTTCATTGTGTATCGCCATGCCAAAAAGGAGAAAACAACTTTCTAAAAATGATCACATCATGTCTTATCCTTTGTTGATTTTTATTAAAAAATTAGTGATCATAATAAAAAACAATCTACTTTAATATCTACTTGTCATATATAACATTAATAAATAATTGCAATGATTACTTACTGCTTAAGTTTAGTTGAAACAACCTCTATAAAAAATAAAATTTTGAACTCTTTTGCTTGTCAGGAAATCAAAGGATTGCCTTAGCTATGGAAAACATAGATCTTTGAAACAAAATTATTTTGTGGGAAAATACATCACTCTCATTAATATATTAAAAATATTCTCTTTGGTCTGAATAAGCTGAGTTTTGTCTTACAGGCAACTGTGTAGTTTGCTGATAATTTGCCAAACACCCATATCTGAAAATGTTTTTTCCTATAAGACTAATCCCTGTCATACATATGCATGCTCACTGGAAAGCCTCACATTCATATTATTCATTTTTGCTTCTTAATTTGAGTTCTGAACTGCAACCACATGTCAGTTGTTGGAGATGGTAACACATCAACTTGAGTTCAATTATTTCAGTGTCTATCTTTTTCCTAGGCACTCTTGCTTTTTAGAATTGGCACTGGGTTTGTGTTCTCTTGAGGAATTATGTGCATGTTGGCAACCATCCAGATTTTATTTTTTTAATAGAAGCAGCTTCAAAACAACCTTGCTAAAATGTTGCAAAGATGACTTTGTTCAGCAGTTATGATAATGCTTCTTTGATGCTGCAGTAGTACAGGGGGATGGTTTCATCCCTGGTATAGCCCCACAGACAGTCTTATCTCCAGTGGAAAAGAACTTCAGCAGGAATTAATTTGTCTTGAGTAAAATAACTCTCGCTTGATTTAAGGTGAAGGCATACATCTAATTCCTGGTAGTTCTACATGGAGTTAACTGATTTGGTTTAGGACGTTCCTGGAACAGTATAGGAGATTTCTTCTTTAAGCTCAATTCCTATTGTACATCATTCTGGGGCTCTGTCTGTCCTCCCCCAGTTTATTTTGGTTTATGTGGCTTGGCTTTCTGAGAAGTGCTGCTTCTCTCACAGTAACTCACAGTTGATGTAGTGATGTAATATTTCATGAAATTAATATCTGTGTTACATTATAAAATTTGAATGCTGCTGCAGCTACACTCCTCTTGATGTAGAGCAGACACTGTTTGACTAACAGTCAAGACGCAGTTGTTATTCTCAGCTTCAGTGTTCTTGAACTGTAACCCATACATGAGAGCTTGCTTTCTTAATCATCTCTTAAATTAGCAGTCCAGAGACTTGAAAATGTTTCTTAAAATCAGCTTTGTTGTTACGGCCCACTTCAGTTCTAGCTGTAAAGGGAAATTTACATTCAAATTTTTGTTGTTCTTAGCAGAATTCTGCTGGTACCTTCACATATGCAATTATGGTATTATTTTTATACTTTTGCCAGTTCTTCAATATTTTGTCTTCCCAAATAATAGATTACATGCAATGTTGCCAGAACCCTGTCATATACAAGGAACTTTGATCCAGTTACAGAATTTTGTCAAGCTTGCACTAAGTCAAAGAATGTATTGACTGCGCAACCTTAGCCTTCATAAGCAAAGAGCATTAAAACTAAGCTCCTGTTTGCAATCAGGGCTTCTCCTGCATTTCGAGCCATCTGGCAACTACCCAATAAAGTCTAGATGGATTTTTAATATGCAAAACAGGTAGGAGAACTATTCTGAATAGACTAACTAACTTTAAATTCAGCTCAGCTGAAGAGTTTCACCTCTCCATTGTGAAACACACATTTGCTCCATTTCTGTTAAGCAGCTTAATTCACATCAACCCCAGTCTTTGGATTCTTCTTTTAAATAAAACAAAACATTCATCTTGTTTTCTAGTGCTGCAGTTCACTTTTGCAGGACTAGAAGTAACACATTCCCAAATCTAAAAAAACTTTCATTGCAATGAGTTGGACAAAACAAAACCTTTTAAGAGTGCAATAGACAAAAATTCAGAAAGAAATTATACTGAAATAGAAGCATGCTGCCCATTCAAATAAAAACTTACACATCACTGCAATTGGTTACACATACAGAGTAGCATTGTAAGCTTGTTCTTTTACAAAATTTAATTTAAACTGATAACTGTAAGAGTTTTATAGTTAGTGTAAATAGTAAAAAAACTGATCAGTCTGTTAAATAAAAGCAACAGAAGTAGCAAAGATTAACCTTTATGACAGTTGTCAGCTTTGAGCACTGTGATTTGTTTCTGTGGATAAGTTGGTGTTTTAGTAAAGATGTGTCTAGATCTTGTAAGAGGCAAGAATAATTGCTTGCCTCATCACCAATCAAAATGGTCCAGTGTTCTATTAAAAGAAATAAAACACAACCACTGTATAATCTTAAGGAAACTTGACCAAACAATTGTCAAGGAAATGAACGGACTAGTTGTTTATCAAGTAAACAACACTAATCTAGTTTAGTTTGTATTTTAAGTTTTTCTGCTTGAAACTATCTCAAGCAACTAATTTAATGCAAGCTAAATTAAAACTAGAATAGGAATACCACCAAAATTACATTTGTCTTGGCTAGCTATAATCAAAAGCTCATTTGCAAGCACCTGCAAGCAGCATCTGTTGCCAAATAGAGAAGGAAATATTATGTTTCATTTGACACAATAAATTTTCTGAAGTACAGAATTTGAAACGTTTGCAGAACAAAGAACTTCTTATAACCATGACTGATTATGAGTAGTTCGGCACTGCTGAGGTACCTTGGAATGCTCATTGTTTAACCTGGAAACAATCTACAAAAACATGGCGTATTACCTGACAATATGCACAAAATAAAGAGTCTCATTGTCTTAATCACTAGAATGTCTTGCTTGGAAATAAATAGAAGTATTGTGATCAAACTATTTTGTGCTAAAACAGTTTGAAGCAAAAAAAAAAAAAAAAGCCAATAAAGTAAAAATGCAACAAGAACAAAATCCCCTCCTCCAAAAAAACCCCCAAAAAACAAACAAAAAAACCAAACTAAAAACCCCAGAAAACCAAAGACCCAACTCCCCCAAAACAGCAAATAAAACAAAACCAAAACCAAAACAAATACAAACAGAAAATCCCCACAACCCTCTCCCCCAAAAACCATACACCAAACCAACAACAAAAAAACCAACTGACCAACCAACCAACCAACCAACCAAAAAACACAAAAACCCTACCCAGAATAAATCCAGTAAACTAAACTGAAACCAATAACTTTCTCTCAGAAAATACAAGAACTGGTTATCTCTTGTGAATACGTAACTATAGAAGATGACTTCAAGACTTAAACAGCTACTAAACTGCTATCACATGCTTTCATTGGAGTTTTTAAAAAAAAGCCTCAAATACAATCTAAGATACAGAAAATATAGCATCATTTTACCAAAATACTAACGAACATTCAGGAATTCAATATAGGCTTACTTTTCCATGGTTATCTGTCTGTAACTAGCTACAGTTACAGACAGATTAGTATCACCTACACTGTCTCAAACCCCAAACAAATCTCACGTATATTTCTGCCAAAACTCTACATCCAGAAACTTTTATGCCAAACTCTCAAAATCAGATTTTTTTCAATACAGCAAAATGCAGATAAATACAGCAGTTGCATTTAATGCCACAATCAAAAGTTGAAAATCTGCAGAACAATTTAGTTATTTCACTAGAAAATCACATCAGTAAGTTTGACCCAACAGTCCTTTGCAGAGTTTGTGAAGGCAGGTGTGGTTTGCTCTTAACCTCTTAATACTATGTGCAAGAAGGTCTTCCTGTTGCTAGATCAATTTCCTCACAATAAGAAGTTTGCTGTACTGATGTATTCCAAAAAGCAAGAAGAGATGGGGGCTCTGCACAGCATGCACATTCCAGAAGAATCGTTACTGTATAATGAATTTTTTTCCTCTTCATGTAAATGCACATCTGATGTCTAGACCACAGAGTGGCAAGTAATGCTCCCATGGGGTGAGATTTTCTACTGAAACAGTCACAGAGGAAAGCACCACTCCCAAGGTTTGGCCTCTGATTCAGCAGGTGACTGCTGGTCCATGAATTATGCCCTGGCTGGTGACACAGTTGTGACTAACATCTCACTCTTAACCATACTAAAACCACCAGCTCTATACTGGGAGAATATGGCATGTGGTAGATGGAGAAGCTGCCTGTTTATCTGGTGAGGAGGCAGAGCTGTGAGAGGCAGTGCCAATATTCCAGAGATATGGGCCTAATCAAACAGACCCAGCCAAGTTCAATACTTCCATACTGAGCAATGACTGAAATCAGACATCTGTCCTTTTGCAGGTTGTTATCCTGACATCTGTCTTGACCTGCATGGGTTATAACACACAGATTTAGGTTTACCTGATTCTCTCTAGACAGGCATGGCTGAGTAGGGAACCGCTGGTCAACTAAAGGGAAAGAAGCAAAGGCACAGGCAGACAGGCACTGATCTTCGTATTTGCACCTGGGATATCATTGGCCTTCTTGGCAAAAAGGACACACTGCCTGCTCACAGATCAGTTTGTCATCTTACTCAGGCTTGGTAGCTCCAAATGTTCATTTAACATTCTGGCTTTTTTTTTTACATTACCTTTGTAGAGTTAAAAATTGACAGTAAGCTAAACAATTTCACAGAATGCACACAGAGTCACAATATTAGCATTTAATAGAGGTGTTAATTCCAAACAAACGACTGTTACTTAGACATGCAAGGAGACAAAAAATGGAGAAATTATCCTACTGCTTCAACATACACCCCAACGTTCCTGATTGTTGAAAGTACTGATGAAAGAGCTTACTCCTAGCTTTTTTTCATAAGGAAGATCTGTTCTTCATCACTGCCTTGATTTGCTTCAATTTACTTGTCAGGATTTTTCTAGGAGCTACAGCTTTCAGCTAGCTCTGTTTCAGTCTAAACCAGCTTCTCTTAAAAACTGGCAATGCATTTTAGGCCATGAGAGAAAATGTATTGTCTCTTTCTACAACTTTTCTTCTGCTGCACTGATTCAATCCCTCCTTAGGAAAAAGCTCTACACCGAACCTTTGGGTTCTGAGCATATCCAGGGCCTAAGCAGAAAGGCTTCAGAGAATGCTGAAGATACTGTGGAGCCGCAGGAGGATCTCAGGGAATATCTATGTATCTCCTCAGGGTCCAACAATTAGTAGGATAGAGAATTCTGGACCTGCAGACTGCCAATTTTCTTACATAATCACAAATCTGAATTCTGTAATATTTTTTTGCAAGTTCATATATAATCTTACAACATATTTTATGAGTGAGTGAGTGAGTGAGTTCAATAATTTAATGTAAAGCTTTATGTGAAGTACTTTCATTTAAATCTGTTCTGGTATTTTACTTGGATGAGATTTGATTTTGGTATGAAGAATAATGAATATTGCATCTTCTTTAGAGGACTTGTTTATAGACGGTCCTATCTCCTCAATTCTTTGGTTCGGGTTTGGATTTGGGAAGTGGGTGGTATGGGTTAGTATTCTCCTTTTTAAACACAAGAGGCTACTGAGTGTTTAACATTTCCTCTTCTACTTATTCATGTCAAGACAGAAGCAGTCATCCAGTGTCAATGAAGCATTTGAGCAGTGTTAATAAATAAGCTGAAAGGATAGCAGAATACAAAGCATTTAAACACAAAGCAAGGAAAAAACCCTAAAGAGACAATGCTATAAATGTAAACCAAAAAATGCAGTTATTAAAATTCTTAATTAAAAATACTGTAAGGTAAATGTGTATAGATTAGTCAGACTCTAGAGCTCATAAGAGAAGATAAACCACAACAGAAGGGTAGTTACACAAGGAATATGAACCAAAAAGAAGTCAATGCTCATGCACAACACCACACACCACATTATATACTTATGCTTAATCACCAATTGGAAGGGTAAAATGAACAGCATTCACTCAAAACTACACAAGATGAATGATTGTTTTTTGCTTAACTTTTAATTGGTCTAAAAAGAGCAATTCTACTGGAACTTAGACTGGTGCCCCTTACTTCTCCCATGCATCCTGACATCATCTTTACAAGTCATCACACCAAATCACATGAACACCATTCTAAAAACAATCACACAAAAACATTATATGATAGTACAAAACTCTGTATTTTTCCATCAATTAAAAAATCACCCAAGCTCCTCCTTTAATAAACAACAAACTGGTTAATAAAGGATAATTTAGTCACTACAGATAAGCAAGAGTAAAATTTTTGTACTCAATACAATACAATAAAAATGGCTACAGAAAAGACTGAGATTGCAAAAAATGCCAGCATTGAATCAGAAGGTAACTCTCAACTGACATAACTTAGAAGCTGTAGAGATCAACAGAACAGAGACCCATTAAAAGCCTTGATCAACTAGGTCTGGAAAAGTGAAGACAGATACTCTATGGCAATATAGCATAACACAAAGTAGGCCATTTGGGAAGTGTGCAGTGAAAGGCACAGACTCAACTTCTGCTGCACCTTGCACAGAAAGATGTGTCAGCTTTCCCCGGTGTTTATCATGGAGCCAGCAAAACTGTTTGCAAAGGCTCTGAGAAACAAACAAGGCATAACACATTCTTGACAGGATACCTCCCTGTTAGTTCCAAATGTTTGTAAGGCCATGTACAGGAGTGGTGTTATTCTGAATTTTGCCTCTACAGAATACAAGAAAATAGTAAAGGAAATAGAGACAACTTCGAGCAATCTAAGAAGTCTAATCTAAAAAGTAATGTATAAAGTATGGTTTTTAAAGTAAATAAGACTGTTAAACATATTTGTCTGTTACATGAATTGGCATCTTACAGAAGCAGTGATAAAAAGCTTCCATAATGTAAATCTTGATCTAACACTGAAGGCCAACTGTAAGCAGTTAAAATAGATTATTATTTTTTCTTTTCCTATGTTTTATGCTCTTAAATATCCATTTTAATGTAAAAGAAAAAGATCATTCAACAAGAAGTGATGCTTGATACTAAGAAAGCCTAGTAGGAAACCTAAGTATGTCCTAGCCCCGAATTAAGAGACTGGTGTTGTTTTGTTTTCAAGTGCACATGTAGGTCACACTACTCGTGATAAGCTTGGAGGCGTATTCTGTTTGGATCCTCTGGATGTCTCAGGACCACTCCATATCGCAGCAGCAGCTCAACATAAGGTGGCCAAAATGACTGATTAATTGTTATATAAGGTTCATGTGGTATGGTCATTAATGTGTTTATCAGCATCTGGAAGACGAAAAGGGTAAGATTTAGGAAATTAACAAAACAGCTAGATTTTATCTCCTTTAACCAAATTTTTACAAATTACTGTGATCTAGGCAATATAAGATATAAAGGACTATACAGAAGAAATATGAGACCTATACAAAGTAGAAGTAAAGCAAAGGACTTCCAATTAGCTACATAACATCTTTTTTGACGTAAAAATTAGAACCAGAATCCTCTTTTATTCCAGAATAAATGTAGATTAAATGCTGTATCTAGATACAGAATTAGTTAATGGAGTTAAAAACAAAATCAGTTTTGTCATTTTGTTTCAGTTCATGGAGATCATATTCAGGCCCTCACGATATTGCTCATGGGGAGTACTGCACACATTACAGATTAAATAATCTTACCCATCCCATGGTGCTCTTTCTATTTAACCTAGATATTTAATCTTTCTTCTCAGAGCTTTTAAATGTTATACTGTCCCAATTTCAGTAAGTACAAAATATTTTTTGCCCTTTAGTGCTAAAGTCAAATTCAAAATACTTGCTACCAGATTTTATATTTTTGCATCCAGTGCTGCTAATAAAAGACCCAAATGAATGACTACTCTTATTTTTCAGAACATTCTGAAGAAGAATTGTTCCAGTTAATATATTTTGTACTTCCAATTATGAGAATTTACTCCAAATGCATTATTCTAGACAAATTTTTACTGGTTTTTTTTCTGACATCTGATACTCCAAAATAGCTTTCATGGCTGTAGCTTATGTGTACCTCAGAAAACATTTTTCACATTTAACATTAGGGTCTTGGGTCAGCTGTTGATACTCTCTGCCTTGAGATGTGTAGGTTGTCTCTGCTTCAGCCCGTGCAACTGAAGAATGAGACTGGACTCTTCACTTTTCAGTCTTCAGGTTGTTTATTAATTCTTATCTACAAAATTTTCTTTCTGCCCAGCCAAGATTTGAACAGCAAGGCAGCCAAAGGCACTCTGACCACCCCCGAGGCGGTGTTGTCTTTTCATACTACAAACTATGTATATCATATTTACTCTTAATTCCCAATACCTATCACTTATGTTAGACAGTGCACTTCTACTCTAAACCAATCCCAAAGTGCCAACATCACTGCAGAAAACGGAGAACAAGAAGAAGAAAGAAGGACTAGACACGCCCTGATTCCTCCATCTTGTCCCCATAACCCCTATACCAAAAATCCTAAAATCTATATTTCACCCATTTTATTATTACACTATTCAAACCTGTGTGACTTTCATGTCCTCATACAAAGCTGGTAACTTGCTCCAGGGGTTAAAATCAAATCCCCAGGTGTTCTGGGCAGCATGCCAGGGTCTCTGAGCCCCTTGATGGGGTCCTTGGCAACTCTGGACATCCAGAGGGATGTACTGAGTTCCAATAAACAGGGACTTGAAGCTAGAACAACATGACTCAACAAAGAAAAACCTTCCGGAATACAAAGATAAGGGACATTGACACTTTAGGTCAGGATGTTGAAATTCAAAATGAGTCTAAATTTTTCAAATAGTGTGTTCTTCCAAACAGAAGTCAGATATTACATGAATATGTTCCCATTTTTAGGAGATTAACAATATCAGAAAAATATGAAGGGCAATTTTAAAGCATTAGAAGAACTTCAAAATTCTTTTTCCATAAGGACTGTGTCCACTCTGAATTCTGATCTGTTTTCAAGCTCTGCCTAATTTGGCATTAAAAGGTATGCTGAGATATTTGAAGCATGTAAAATGATTTTGATGATGTAAGCCCAAAGCCTGGGCTTTAAACTGTAGTACATAGTGATTAGATAATAGCATCTTAATACCAGCAAATTTTTATACATCACATTTGGCATCAAGAAAAAAATTTTCCCCAGGGACATCTTACATATAGAACTTAGAACTATCTAAGGAGGGGGAACAGAAAATTTCACTTCATATGCTACATTTAAGACAAGAAGAAAAATTATGCTTTGCAATTCACATTCATAAACTGCACTGTAATTAAAAATTCGCACTAAGCAATGCTTCTATACTGATAAAATCAATCAGAAATGCATTAATCGGATTAACTGATTTCCTTGTATGAGTTAATAATCCAGTTAATGCACAAGACTATTGGTCTGAGGCTACATATTTAGTCCTTCTGTTAATGTATATTTCAGAAATATTTTTCTTGAAACAGTATAAAATAGATCATGAAATTTTTTTTTTTGTTAAACACAGTATTTGTCTCTCCCAACATGAGCCACTAACGCACATAAAAAATGTCTTTGAACCAAATATTGTAAAATCAAGAAATAAGAGACAGCCATTCTCCAGCCTAAACTGAACCAGTTAATTATTGCCACACCTCTTGTAATAATGTGGGGTTTACTTTGATAGGAATTAAAATAGAAAACTGACCTAGATTCACAGAATGGTTTGGGTTGGAACGTACTTTAAGATCATCTCATTCCAAGCACCTGCCATGGGCAGGTGCACCTTGCACTAGATCAGATTGCTCCAAGCCCCATCCAACCCGGGCTTGATCACTGCCAGGGATGGAGTATCCACAGCTTCTCAGGACAGCCTGTTCCACTGCCTCACCACCCTCACAGTAAAGAATTTATTCCTGAAAGCTAATCTAAATATCTATTCTTGTAATTTAAAACTATTCCCCCATGCAAAAAGTTGCTCT
This sequence comes from Melospiza melodia melodia, assembly GCF_035770615.1. Lineage (NCBI taxonomy): Eukaryota > Metazoa > Chordata > Aves > Passeriformes > Passerellidae > Melospiza > Melospiza melodia. The sequence continues at coordinate 35,968,737 of NC_086226.1, forward strand.
GCATCTTTTTATAAGCCCCCTTTTAGAACCAGAAGGCCACAATGAGGTCTCCCTGCACTCTTCTTGTAGACACAACATTCTTAATCGTTCTAGATTAACGGTCTTAACTAAATACCACATACTGTTATTTATATTAGTAATAAACACTTTATCATCATCACCATCACTACATCTGAATATTTAAAAATTCCTCAAATCTCTACATAGTGAAAACGTCTTACCTCTAAAAATTCTTGCAATGATATCCGTTCTACAGCTGGCTCTGCCAAAGAGTTCTGGAAAGATAAACATCCCCCAGCCAAATTAACAAAACCCCAAACCAGTTAAGAAAAACTTTAATTGACAAAATAATTACACAATTATTTGATTGCATAGTACACAAAAGATGAAAACTTTTAGTTAGATTTAAATCTACCAGTTCAAAATCCTACACTTCAAATGTAACATTTTTTGAATTATCAAGAGAGATTTATCTAAAGTGATCATAATGTTTTCATCTGTGTTTACATTTAAATAAAACCAAATACATCAAATTTATAATGTAGTGCAGAATTTGTTCTGTGAAGAAATTTGTTGGAGGAAAAAATATTTTTCATGAGCTTTAAATAAATGTTTATAATAGAAATTTGAAAAAACTCAAGACTTAATTTCATAGTGCCTCAATATTTTTTTTTCATAATTTGACAATGAATACTTACTTGCTTTGAATTCAACTAAAACATTTATCTTATCAAGGCTGAGAAATAGAATAATTAAAAATTTTGGTGGAATAAAAGGCAATGATAAAATACCACTAAAAGATTACTTCTTTTCCTTTGTAGCAAGCAAATCAAGCCATTTGTCTATAGAGATTCCTTTGGCAGCAATGTCAATGGATCTGCTTGTACTGTTGCAAGGTAAACGTGATTCTTTAATTTTCCAGTTTTATTCTTTTCCCCCATGCACTTCAGTTTCAACAAAATAAAGGAGATAATATTCCACTGGCTTTCTCAGCATTGCTGTTGAATACATGAATTTAAGACCCAAGATATTACCAGCTGTGCAGCACCTTATACAAACTTCACTTCTGGAAGAGAGGAAGAATACAAGCAAGAAAGAAGACTATTCTGAAAGGCAAGTTCTGGATCCTTTTTCCCAGTCACAGTTTGTAATAGTCTCACCTGCAGACAGTCAGAAGTTTCAGTTTCCAGGGAGAGCCTGCTCCATGGAAGCTCTGCAAATCCTCGTGCTATGACCCAATAACATCTATCTATATGCCCTTATCTCAATATTTAGCTGAGGAAATAGAATCGACATTACCTATCAGCAAAAAGTTCCTTAGAGCAAACATGAAACTTCACAACCTTTACTGATATATTTCCCTTGTCAAAATTACAACTTAGTGGTCCAATTAAGGACCACTAATCACTTAATGCTTATAAAGTTGTTAAGCAGGATGCTCAGCATTTCATTATTTAGCCTGAAAGGCACCTTCTTCACCCTTCCTATCACACAGATTTGCATAAAGAATATTCCTCAGCCTCTGATTTTTCGTATTATTATCTTGAAAAAAAAAGTAGATTTTTATCCTAGATTTAAAATGCAAGATCATTGTTACTACAGTCACTACCTACATTGAAGGTGTTGGGCCATGGCAATGGAAGCCAACATGAGCTGTTATGATGCAGTCTTCACTCCCATTCCCACTCCCAATCCCACATGCATGTCGCCAGGTGAAAGGAGGGTGGAACCAGACCAGTGAGGCTTGGAGCAGTTCAAACTATATTGCAGCCATGTCCTACAGACATCAACCCTGCACATTTGCCCTCACACAGAACCACTGTGAACACAACATCCTTCCACAAAGTGAAGCAAAATTGCTGATGTGCAGAGTTTGGTGCTGCTAGACTGCTGAACCAAGCTGATAGGAGAAGTGAATAATGTGTTCTCATGAACCAACATAACAGCTAATTTCATTGCTAATTCATTTCAGTGATTACAATTTGTATTTTTTACACCCAATAAATGTAGGCAAAAATTGCTTGCTGTCCTGCTTTCCCAGTCAATTACTTAGATGTAGATTAAGAGGTACCTGTAGTTAAGCCAAGTGATCCAAGTGAGTCAAAAGGTATAGAAAAGCTATGAATTCACAAAGAGTGAAAAGAAAGAAAAAGACTGTCAGAAAACAGACTCTGTTTAAGAGTTCAGGAAATGTATAAATAAAATTTAAGCTAAGAAAACATAAAACCTTGTGTTGAAATTAATCAAAGTAGTTTTTTTTGTTTAAGTAAAGTGATAGGTAACAGCCAACATGGTTTCACTATAGACCATTTACACCCAACAAATTTAGTGGCCTTCTACAAGAGTTACAGTATTTGTGGAAAAGGAAGAACAACTGATGACATCTACCTGGACTTTTACAAATCATTTGACACTGTCCCACATTCAACTGTTTCTAAAACAGAGAGACTTAGACCAAAATATGTCACATTTACTAACAACAGGAAAGGAAAGCATTGGTATGAAGGAAAACTAAGATTCAACAAAATAAGATATTTGAATAATACTTTGAAAATGAACACCATGTCTTGACAAATCCACTGGTATTTTTATATGCAAAATATGCACTTATGTGCAAAACAATTTTTTAATTAAAAGATCAGGATTCATTAGCTGCAAATTACAGAGAGAAAAGACAAGGGTGTACTTTGTTGCTTTGGTGATGGGTGTGAGCTAGTACTTTTGTTTATAATATTGTTTCTTAGCAGGTTGTAAAAAAGATGAATCCAAGTGAAAACGAACAGACAATGGTTATTACTAGGATAAGCTAGAGAATTGAAAAATATTATCTTGCAGGAGAACATAAAGGTGTTCCTAGTTCAATTAGCAAAACAAAGAAAGAGAGGATATGAGATTGCTGCTGTAAATATATCAGGAGGAATAAACACAAGAAAGAAAAAGAGCTATTCTGAGGTGCAAGAAGAAAAAACACAGGAGAAACAGTAGTAAAAAAATTATTTGTTCTAAAATGGAGCTCAATGATAATATTGAAGAAATTTTTATATTATGTAGTTACCCAAAATAATAGGGAACTGGATTAAAGAAATAATTTCAGCTTCTGTAATGTTAAGTGTTCCTGAAATCAAAATCAAACCCTGCCTTTTTTTCATAGCTTTTTTAAATCTATCAAATACTAATGGTAATAGTTTTATTTTTACTGCACACTTTGAATTTATTATGTAAAATACTCCCTGGCTGCCTATTCTCCCTGAGGTTTTACGATAATTTTTGACCCAGTTTGCCTGAACAAAATCTGATGGTTAACATTCCAAACTACTCTGTAATTATAAACACTTTTCCTTTTTGTTCCAAAAACATTGTTAAACAATTAAAATTTGCTTTGCCAAGGAAAACAGGAATCTACTTGCCCAGTCAATTAAAAAAAAAAAAAGAGCAAATTTGGACTGAACCTCACACCATTTCCAAATGTGGCATAGCTTGCAGTTCAGTAAGAAATACAATATATTGCTATGTATCTCATTGGGTAAGGGATATATGCATTAAGAAAATACCCAGCTGGAAACAGCCTTAAATAATATAAAACAACCTGAAAATATAAATTAAACCTAGAGGATCAGCTGTAAAAATTATGCTTATTTCAAATACAACTGCAGGTTCAATGCTAGAGACTTCAAACAGGTACTGAATCTAATTAAATATAAACTCAACATTTCAAATTTAATAGGTAAAGAAAAGTCTTACCTTTTTTTTAATATTTTCATCTTCCTCTGGAGGGGGAAAATGTTCATCCAGAAATTCACCCAAAGCACTCAAGAGTTCTTTCTTATAGGTTTCTAATTTCAGTAGTTTATTTTTCAGCTCATTGAGTTCTCTAGTTTTCAAACTAACAGTAAAAACACAGCAACAAAACAAGGGATCAAATAAAGTAACTAAAAAATCCCTCCTAAGTAAAAAACCCCCTTATTATCTGTTGTTAGAAATTTATCATCTTTAATCAAAGGATATAGTAGCATTACTTTCATGTTTCAAATATGGATTACTGAGCAATTATCTGATCCATTAAATAAAACAAAGAATAAATTTTAAGAGTTTGCTTGCTCATTTGCTCCTGTTGATATTTAAATTCTTGAATTTGTAACTCAAAAATGTAGAAATACCTTTTCTTGGAAGGATGTTCAACTTCGGTATTTGCCTCTTCTTCCATTTTATTAAGAGTCTCTACCATCTGTTTCTGTTCCTCATTCCACTGCTGCTCTCTTTGAAACATGAAAGGTATGAAATGGCACAACAGATAAATAGTTTCCCTGGGTAATCAAAAAAGAAAAAAGCTCACAGCGTTCCAAAGTCCAAATTACTGTATTACCTTTTCAGATCTTCTTCCAGTCGTTTATTCTTTGACTGAACTGTTGACAGCACCATTTCAAGATCATTTTTTACTTTCTGCACCTATAAAAGAATAGAAATTAAACTGTTTGCAGGTAGCCTGGACTGTAGTATTTGTTCTATGTAAGGCTACATTTGTAAATCTGATAAAAGGGAAGAAAATCATCTGCAATTCCTTAGTAAACATTAAAATCCAGTTTAAAATGCAGGAGCTATTGAAAACGTCACTGTGACCAGTTGCTCATTAGTGTCTTCTTGAAGCTCACAGAGCTTAACAAAATACTTAATTTTACCTGAAGTACACACATGAACTGCTCAGCGAATGAATGGCTGAGGAGACAATGTCTACAGCACCAGGGCTCTATTGTCTAAACTATTGCAGCTGCTGGCAAGAATGAATCCATGCTACTTGCACCACATAAAATGTACAGAAAATGAAGATGCATCAAAGAAAGACTAACTGCATCCATTAATTAAATGATCCCCAGTGCTATGACATATCTGGGACAGGAAATACAGAGAAATAAAACTACTACAGTCAGAAGCTATAGGCATTGCTGAATCTAGGGAACAGTGGACTCTCAGTGGGCTGGGTCTTCCATTATAGAAATCACAGAATAGGTAGTGTTGAGGAACACATTCAGTGCAGGTGGCTCAGGGTGCAGCTGCAGCAGAACTGCAGGTTGAGCTCTGGGCTGACCTCTGGCAAGAGCCCCAGGCAAGAGGCCGTGAACTGCTGGCTCTGTAGAGCAGGGGACCTGGGGGCCTGTGGCCCTGCCAGGGGAGGGGACATGGAGACACAGCAGAAGCTGATGACATCTGGATTTTTCTGTGTTTACACTGTGAGGACATAAAGCCTTTTGGCTTTGAGGGTATAAAATATGCCTCTGGGTCCTTCCTCAGAGGCACCCAGCTCAAGCTGTTATTCTGTTATTATGCCATGATTAAATTATTTTAAGGATCAGGATGTGTGAGCCTAGGAGAAGAAGGAAACCTAGGATTGAGCTGGTAAGGACACCTGATCTGTGTGAGTGTGGGTAGCTGTGAATGGGCTTAGTAACTGATACCACTGCTCCTGGACTGTTGGATGTGGAAGTTTCCTTAACCATTGTGACAGGCCACAGTGGGTCATGTGGACCAACCTCCCTGGTCAGGCAGGGGTCATCCAAGAGCACATGGCACAGGTTGCATCCAGACAGTTCTTGACAAACTCCAGCAAGGGAGACTACACAATCTCTCTGGGCAATCTGTTCCAGTGCACAGTAAAGAAGCTCTTCCTTGTGCTCTTGTGCATCCCATGGCCTCTTGTCCTACCGCTTGTCATCAATGAGAAGAGCCTGGCTCCATTCTCTTCAGACACTTGTATAAATTTATGAGATCCCCTGTTACAGCACTATGGTCTTGTACAAAATAATGTTTCTTATATAAGCCTATGATCTGGATGTATTTTCTCTGCTTCCATACAAAATAAGAGCACCTAGGAATTTAGCTCAAAGAAATATACATTCTGAAAATATGCTACAAATATGCTCGATACATATAACATCTGGAAAAAACGCTGTAATCCTCAAATATCAGATCAACATGCCAATCAAAGTGTGTAACCTAACAACTTTTTGATAGTGACTCTTAACAGCAGTCAGATTTGCTGTTGTGAGTGATACTAGAAGGCATTACACCCAGGAATATTCTCAAGTCACACAGCATTCCTATGTGCCATCGATCTAGTATAATGTTACCCACAAGACATTATTGATTTGCTCTTTCTTCCAATGGAGGAACTCAACAAAATATTTGCAAATTATTGCCACAGAACTCAATGTCTAAGGTAACTGACTCTTCCATGTAACACATAATATTACATCATTTTCTATTAAGTATGAAATGCAATGTATTATAACATTTTGTTTAAAAAAACACACACAAATATCTTAAAGGCAGGTGTCTTTTCCATGGTACAAAGTGATAGCACAAGGAGCAAGAGGCCCAAACTCAAATATAGGAATTTCCATCTGAAAATTAGGAAAAACTGCTTTACTGGAGGGTGACTGAGTACTGGAACAGGCTGCCCAGAGAGGCTGTGGAGTGTCCTTTTTTGAAGATATTCAAAAGCCACCTCGACACAATCCTGTGAGGCACTTAGGGACAGGGTTTAGTTGTGGATTTGGATGGTTGGACTCGATCATCTTAGAGGCCTTTTCCAATCTAAACTATCCTATGATTCTATCTCCAGAGGTCCCTTCTAACTCCAGCCATTCTGTGACAGATTAGCAATTAAAATTCAGCCACAGACAGATTAGCAATTAAAATTCAGCCACAGATCACTTGAAGACACAATTCTGAGTGGATCTTCTTGCCCTTGAGCCATGTTAACTGAAAGTAATCTTGAAAAGTACAGTGTGAAGGCTTCAGGCCTAGAAATGGATGCTGCTGCACAATGTTACAGATGACGGTTAAGTCTTTGCAAGGCATGGTCATCAGTCAAGATTTCTGTCTCCTGGTAGCATCCAGCACAATGGGACTCCAATCCTAAGTGAGGCCTTGGAGCATTAATGTAGCAGGGATGTCGATTGTCACATCATTTTCATTGCACACAGATAAGTTTGCTGAGCTACTGTGATTAGATGGTGTGTCCAGAGGCAAAATACTGTTTGTTGTGCACTACTCAGTTACTTGTGCAGTAAGTCAGTTTAAAACCTCACTCATTAAAACTAGGAAATTTTACTAGTTATACTAGAGGGGGAAAAAAGCATTAGAACAACATAAATGGCTGAAGGAAAATACACAGCATTTTAGCACCCTAGGAACTGTCATAGGAAAACACAGCAATTGCATGTATTGTTTTTTTTCCCAACACAATTTTATTAGACTTACCTCTTCTTTTCCCAATTCTAACAGTACATCTGGATTGGTAGAAATTACTGAAAAATAAAATGAATTGTTTATTTTTTCCATTGGATGATAAAGATTTATTTATACTGAAAAGCAGCTTGGCTAGAGAGAAATTTGTGCAGCTTCTGAAAAACAGTTTGGCTCTCAGTAGGAGTTTAACCACATGCTGTGGTGTCCTGCCGGGCTAACCTACTGTCATTATTAAGCAAATTAAATTAGACTGAAAAAAGTGCAGTGTTAATGCTTGTGTGTTATTTTTATACCTGAACTGGCTGCAAATACATTGGTGAGGGTGCATAATGAATAAATAGCGTATGTCTATACATTTCAAGACAATCAAGCCTGATTTTTTCAGCTGAAGGCATTCCATCAACATTACCAATGTGGGCAATCAAATTCTTCCAGTCCTCCAATTCCTTGTTAAATAGCCTCCTAGCTGCTTGATCAGGACTACAGAACCTAGTTTTAATAACTTCAGAAGCATGTCACCACCCTTACTGTTCACAAAAACAGTAGGGAGATGAATGACCCAGCAAGGCCAATACCCAAACTCAAAACACTGAGCAACAGCAATATCTAAGTGAAACCAAAGTACAATTCAAGAAGATGAAAATTTTTCTCCAGAATGCTTCTACAAAATGCAGTGATTTTTGACTCATGCATTTTCAGAATAAAAAGTTAAATTCTTGTTTTTTACAGTGCTCAACAGACTCCAGTCAATTCTCAGATCCATGTCCACTTGCAGCTTGCGCATAAACATATGACTATTTTGAACTATTTCAATTCATTCAATACAATGAATGATGTTTCATTCTCAACAGGAGAAATGAAAGCTATTCTAACAGACTAAAATCTTTATAGGCAGATTTTTTGGTGGAAGTTTGGGCTTGAAATCTCTAATCTTACAAATAATTACTTAAATAAAAATTCCTTAATCAAAAAGGAAATCCTTAAACCTCTCATGACAGCATTAAACATCTCCTAAATACACACAATCCATTTAATAAATTCAGAAAAGTACTTTCTTTGGTAATGTTATAGTACTTACCTGAAAAATTTTAAGGAGCTTAAGATTAGTAGTTTTAAAAGCACTGTTAGTTCTGAGATGAAAATCAGAAAAACTACTGAAGCATCAAAAAATGCATTAAATTCTTCAATAAAACTCCTTTCAGTTCCAAAAAAATTGGAAAATTGCTGTTTCTAAATCTTGACACAAAATTTAAGTACTGTCCTCCCACTTAAGCGTAAGAGCTGCAGGAGACGGTAGTCTGTGTTTCATCAGAGTAAGATTTCTTTATAGTATATAGTATATATATAGTATATATATATATACTTTCTTTATTTCTTTATATGAATATACTACCTACATGTGATAAAATTAATTGGTGAGCTTTTATTCACATTCACTAGTATATTTGAAAAAAACCCATCCAATTCTTCCTCCTGCCACTTCCTGCTGACATGATCTTTATAAGCCTTCCCTTACCAAATATTACCATTTTTTACAACTGCCTCATAATGCTTCTTTATTTCAAGATACCTAATCCTGAGTTCATGCTTGCCATTCACTGTTCATATTGTGTGAGTATCAGAATAGAAGGCCCTGTGTTCCTGGGAAAGAAATCACTAGCCATAATTTAGTGAAGGAACAATGCAGATCTAAAACACTGGGACAACACACTTATGCCAGCTGCTGCTGTAAATTCACTGCTTGCTCAATCCACAATCAATTAAATCTTTTTCAGTTTTGTTGAATCACTGCACTTGCAAAAAATCAAATGTGTGAGAGAATTGCCTAGTGATACACAGTACAATTACTAAGAAAAATACTACCAGATGCTAGGAATGTAAAAGCAACTACTATGCACATGTTTATACAGAAACTCATATTAAAATAAAACAAAAAGGTATTTGGCAGAATACTGCTATTTTGCAAAGAAAAACAGAATTTATGCAGAGACCACAACTGTTTGAAATGGTTTAAAATATGGTTGCTTTCACTTCCTGATTTTGCAAAGGTAAAAGTTAAATTTTATTTTTATAAGCCAAAAGCTTTTTTAGAAGTTTTAATTCAGCTGATTTAGCAGATCTAGAGCTACATAAATAATACCAGAATTTGAGAAAGAAAAAGACATTAAAGCAAAAGCTTTGCAAAAATAAAATTTGCATTGTGAATTCGAGTCTGTTTGCCAATATTGTGCTCAAAAAAATGTAGAACTGCCAAGCTATAACCTCTGAAATGCTGACAGGTCCTCATTTACAGGAAATGAACTGGCCACTACTAAAAGCTAAAACAAAAGTTACAAGACAGCCTGACTCTATTAGTTAATTGTATTAAATAAGTATTTCTGCTGTTTTTATTTAGATATAATCAGATAATGTTTTCAATTAAGTAATTCCTCCTTTAAAACAAATAATAGGTAGAAAGGAGCCAAGACAGAGAAGTAAGCAAAGGGGATTCCTCATTTCCATACAAGCACCATAACTCTATTCAAATTCTTAGCAGGATTTTTTTCTTCCACTGGAAAGGGAGCCAAAAAAGGCAGAGATCTGGTTGTAAAGTACTAATTATAGACAATTCTCTATTAAAAAATTAGGATTTCTAATAAGAAATATTATCATCTGGGAAGAAGTAAGAATGGTTGAACAAAGCAAGTCAGCAAGCCAAAAAAATAGGCCAAGGACATTTTTAAGCCAATAGCTTGAAGTTTAATATACATATTTTAGTATGGAAATCTAACAGCCTCGGGTATTTTACCCAGATAAAAACTAAGTTCTTTCAATTAATTTGCTTTAAGCCCACAACTTATTCATGAACAGCAGCCAGGAACCAGTATGTTCCAAATTCATTCAATGACATACCTTTGGTCTACATACCTCAGTAGCACTGGAGGCTGACAGTTCTTGGAGTGAGGCTTACAACACTGAACTATGAATTTATTCTAATACAGCAACAGTATCTCTTTATACAAGAAAAAAAAATCCTAGCTTCTCTTATTTAGTGATGAGATGCAGCAAATACGTAGACTTTGAAAAAAGTTGGAGAACTGCTTCTGATATTGATCTGAAAAGGCATTTCCATTTGGCTAAATGACAAAACATTGGAAATCACCACATGCTGTCTATAAGACATTCCTATAATGTTGCAAATATTATAAAACCAAGCCTTTACTGACATAAAAATATTCAATTTAGTCAATTTATTAATTTAAAGATTAACTAGAAGTTTTACTGGATTGAAAGGTGCTAACAGGTCCTTGAAAGGAGACATAACCATGAGTACTACCAGAATATTAATGATAGTGTAGTGTGAACTGTTTCAGGAATGTCCACATGGGACATCTGGAAACAAAGATTACTTTAGTCACACTTAGATCCTGAATGCTTTTATTTCCAGTGTCTGGCCACATCAGCCTTGCAAGAGGGTGGTGCTTATGTACAAAGAGAACTTTGAAGAACTGAGGAATTGATACCTTTTGACTGATAATGCCTAACAAATATAAGAACTACCACTAGTCTCAGTGGCTTGTGCTTCTCAGAATCAGTAAGTGTTCTGGATTCCTGCATTTTTAAAAAATTCTAGTTGCTCTTACCACTTTATCTTGACTTGAAATCTCTAATCCCTGTTAATTCAAAATAGGTATTTCACTACAGTGTATAGGGCTTAGCACTAAAGGTCTATTTTAAAGTTTCAACTGTCACATCATAATACTACACACCTTTAATCAGAAAAACAATCAGAAGATGTATAGTTAATGTATCAGCTTCTTAAAAGACAAAATTATTTGCCAAAATATTTCTGTTCTAAAAACTAAATACAAATAAAAGATAGAGAAAAAACAATCACTCAGAAAAGAATATGAAGGAGGGTAACAGGATAATTAACTTTTTTTATTTGGTTAGGAGATCTGCTAATAGTGGTTTTTCCATTTAATTGACTGATGAATTGTGACATGAATCATGCACTTATTTGTCCAGAATCATAGGATTAAGTTTTAGTGGAATTCACTTTTAATTTCAAGTTGACTTAGAACTGAAGTGCAAAAATAATGAAGAAATGAAACATACATGCTACTTTTTAAAGTAGCATTATTTTAATTTTTAAGTAGTTACGGAATGAAAATACAATCAGCAGACATTCAACATACTCATGGCCTAGATGAAAGAAACTTTGCAGAAGGTTATACAAACATTCTTTACAAGGAAACAGTTACTCACCTTCAGGATTTCTTGCTTGCCACTGATGAAAATCTACTTTTAAAGCTTTGCATTGCAGCATTAACAAGGAAAGCTGTGTAACAAGAAAAGAAGGATCTCTTGAAGTGTGCTGAGTTGCATTGGCATAAAATGAGGTGGAACAGGATAGAAATCGAATTGTTAACTTAATACAGCAGAAAACAAAAGAGCATCTATTACAATAGAACACTACTTTCTTCAAAATATTTTACAGTAATTCACAGGGATCATGGAACGTTTGTATTATTTTTTCAAAAGGGGGAACTGAGGAGTCAGAATTGGCAGAGTTGTGAAGGCCCTTCAGAGGAAGGTTCATACAGGTAAAGAAATACTTTCTAATGTCATTTCTGATCCACCCTTTGCATATCTTTGAACCATTCCCACACATAATATCACTGGATATCACGGAGAAGATATCAGCATCTCCATCTCCACTTCCCTGAGGAAGATGTTGAACATAATCAGAAAAAAACCCTCAGCTCCTTCTCTACAAAGTAGAGAAGCCCAGAGTCCCCAGCAGTTCCTCACAGGACATGCCTTCCAGCCTCTCACCAGCTTTGTTGCCCTCCTCTGGATGCACTCAAGGGCCTTCACAACCTTCTTAAACCGTGGGGCACAGAACTGCACTGAGCCCTGCAGGTGAGGCTGCACAGCCCTGAACACAGGGACAATCCCCTCTCCTGCGGCTGGCAGTGCCACGCTCCAGGCTCCCGGGATGCCGTGTGCCCTCCGGGCTGCCAGGGCACGCTGTGGGCTCTGTCCCCTCTCCTGTGGCTGGCAGTGCCACGCTCCAGGCTCCCGGGAGGCCGTGTGCCCTCCGGGCTGCCAGGGCACGCTGTGGGCTCTGTCCCCTCTCCTGTGGCTGGCAGTGCCACGCTCCAGGCTCCCGGGATGCCGTGTGCCCTCCGGGCTGCCAGGGCACGCTGTGGGCTCTGTCCCCTCTCCTGTGGCTGGCAGTGCCACGCTCCAGGCTCCCGGGATGCCGTGTGCCCTCCGGGCTGCCAGGGCACGCTGTGGGCTCTGTCCCCTCTCCTGTGGCTGGCAGTGCCACGCTCCAGGCTCCCGGGAGGCCGTGTGCCCTCCGGGCTGCCAGGGCACGCTGTGGGCTCGCCCTGAGCCGCTGTCAGCCAGCGCCCTCAGAGCCCTTCCTGCAGGGCTGCCCAGCAGCCACTCCTCTCCCGCTGGCTTGCTGGTATTAGATGTCAAGCCACTGAGGACTGCCCAATGTTCTAAGCTAGCTCCATCCCTCTGCAAGGCCTCTGGTCCCTCCAGAGTGCCAACCATCGTCCAGTTTGGAGTCATCAGCCAGCGTGCTCACGGTGCATTCCAACCTTCATCCAGGTCACTGATAAACACGTGGAACAGAGCTGAGCTGCACCCTGAGGAGCACCGCTGGTGGCTGGTGACCAGCCAGATACAGCCCCATCGCTGCACCCCACTGAGCTCTGTGCTTCAGACAGGTCTTTACCCAGCACACTGCGAACCTGCTCATCCCACAGCTGCAGTCCCCAAGGATACTGCAAGGGATAGCACAACAATGACATTTAACAAGAAGAAATTACATATGCACTGATTAGGAAAAAGTCCAAACACGTATTAAGTTACACCCCCTTCTCCTCCCATTTTGCTGCCTATGTTAGTTATTTATTGGTTGCATTTTTCAAACTTAGTAAGAGAAAACCTGTCCTGATCTTGATTCCTGAAGCTTCAGTTATATTTCCTCTCCCCTGCCCAGATGAAGAGGGGAGTGAACAGCTAAGATGGCCAGATAGGATTAAACCCAAAAAGTCATGGCAGTCTGGTGAAGAACCCACCAACTGGAAAAGGAGACACACAACCCATATTATTAAGAAGACAAAAACAAGTATCCGTAAACTACAGATTGATCAGTCTCGCCTCTGTGCCCAGCAAGACCAAGGAGCATATCCTCCTTGAAATTATGCTAAGGCATGTGGAAAATTAAGAGGCAATTGTTGTTAATAAGCAACATGAATTTAAGGGCAAATCACACCTGACAAATTGGGTGGCTTCCTATAACAGGATTAGGGCATTGGCGCATAAGGTAAGAGTGACTGATGTCATCTATCTGGGAGCTGTGCAAAGCATTTGACACTGTTTGGAACAACATGCTTGTCACTAAACTCTTGAGACACAGATGTGACAGACTGCTCAGTGGGTAAGGAATTGGCTGGATGGTGACACTCAGGTACAGTCAACAGTTCAGCATTCAGGTGAAGATCCGTGATGAGGGGGCATTGCATAGGCCATGTTTCTGAGACAGGCACTATGTAACATCTTTGTCAGGGACATGGACAGGGGGATCAAGGGCACCCTCAGCGAGTCACTGACAGCAGCAGGCTGTGTGGGACAACTGACACACTGCCGGGAAGGGATGGCATCCAGAGGGACCTGGACAGGCTTGAGAGCTGCACTAGTATGAAACTTATGAAGTTTAACAAGACCAAGCACAACGTTCCATGCCTGGGTCAGGGCAACCAACCCCCAGTATCAATACAGGCCGAGTGAGAACAGCCCTGAGAAGAAAGATCTGGGAATCTTGCTGGATGAGAAGTTGGACACATGCACTTGCAGTCCAGAAAGCCAGTCATAACCCTGCATCAAATACAGCATGGCCAGCAGGTAGGTCAAGGAAGGGGATTCTGCCCCTCCACTCTGCTCTGGTGAGACCCCACCTTGAGTGCTGCCTCCAGCTCTGGGGTTCCCAGTATAAGAAGGATGTGAACTTGCTCAAGTAAGTCTGGAGGAGAACCACAAAGATGATTGGAGGGCTGGAATACCACTCCTATAAAGACAGGTGAGGTGAGTTGAGTTTGTTCAGCCTGGAGAAGGCTCCAGGGAAACACTATAGGACCTTCCAGTACCTGAATGGGGCCTAAAAGATAGAAGAGAGACTGTTCACAAGTGCATGTAGTGATAGGGCACGGGGAAATGGCCTTAAGATGATAGAGGGCAGGTTTAGATTAGATACTGGGAAGAAATTCTTTATTGTGTAAGCACAGAGACACTGGAACTGGTTGCCCAGAAAAGCTGCAGACGCCCCATCCCTAAAAGGGTTCAAGGCCAGGCTGGAAAGGGGCTTAAACCAACCTAATTTAGTTGAAGGTGTCTCTGCCTATGCCTGGATTAGAACTGGATCATCTTTAAGGGCTTTTCTAAGGCAGGCCATTCTCTGATTCTATGGTCTTAGCAGAAAATGGAGCATTTTTAAAAACCCACTTTCTTACCTTGGCATCTGATGGTGGCAGTGTCTCTGTTCCTAGAAGCATTAGCTTGCTCTGAAACTTGGTAGAAACAAAAAGAAATAAAACACAAAGAAAGTTGTTTACTCTTCTCTTTTGTAAGAACAAAATGCAATTCTTAGAAATTTAAACACAACTTTTTAAATATAGAAATAAATTAATTTTAACTTGGATCCTTCCACATCCCCTATACCCTAACCCAGAAGAGCAACTTAAGAAAAGTTTTGAAATCACAGCACAGTAAAGTAACACTTAATTAACTCTGAAGGAGAGAAGTAGCACCTAAAGAAAGATGTATTCTTTGAGTAAAAAGGCAAGTTATGAGGGAAAAGTTCATATGGGGAAAGGCATTGAACAGATGAAGAACATGAGAAACTGAGAAGAGAGTCATGGACAAGGCTGAACAGTATTCCCTAAGAACTGACAGAAGTTTATCTTTTCTGGGAATCCAGAAAATAAAAATAACCACCCCTAAACTGTTATTTGTTAACATATTGTGCTATGTCCGAGAGAAGTTCTAACCATGACAATGTAACTGTGAGTTTGCAAGGGAGTAAGCATAGGGAGACATCACTGTCCTCCTCTGCCTCTCTCTCATCCTATTCTCTCTCTCCTCTAAGATCCAAAGGACGTGTAAAATGGAATCCCACCTTTTGTGAGGATAAAGAGAGAAGGGTCTCTTTACGCTGGTTCTACCGCAACACAAATAGATTCCTTCATTTTCCATAATTTTAATATACAGTCCCACACTAAATAAATAGTAACATCAGCACATTGACTTTACAAAGCATTCTCCACCCCTCCAAGAACTTCTACATTTGACCTAACTGAAGATACTATTTCCTTTTTTTTTCTGTTTGTTTATTTCTGATTTTTTGCTTGTGTGGGTTTTTTCATTGGTTGCTTGGTTTGGTTTTATCAGAGTGGTTTCTTTGGAGAGGGTGGGGCAAGCATGTGGTGAATAAAATAATTCTGAAAAAGCACTATAATAAACCTTGTCTATCATTGATATTTGCATACCTCTTCAATCTGCTTCCACACACTCTCACATTCATCCAAGACTTCTACCTTGGCTTCGACAGGACCAGCTGTGTTACTGATTTCTGATGCACATTCAGCCTATTAACAAGCAAAGAGAACCTGTTATCATGCAGATCTACAATAACTGATTACTTAATCATCCTTGCCATTTCAGATCAACTATGCAACAGAAAAAAATTCTCTTAATCCAAATCTTTTAGCTAACTCCTCCATAGTTTTAGAAAGCACCCAGCCATTAAGTAAAATCTGCTAACTATATAACTAAGTAGAATCAGTGTCTAAGAAGAGACTAATAATTTACTTTTAAAATTGAATGACAAAATCTTAAATTTTCATAACTGCTTTGATTATTTGCAATGGCTTCTTTATTTTCCAACAACTTTATTATAGAAACAATAAGGGAGTCTCACATCTACAAAGCCACGCTCTACCTCCATTTATGTGCAATATTTATTATGTATTTTATATATATGTTTCTTTTCAGGCACTAACTTCTGTTCTGTCAATAAACATGGTAATCTATTTCTCTTTCATTTGAATTCAGAATATTTTTGATTAACAAATTAAGCACCCACAAAGTTACTAGAAAAACAAACAAAAGAACCTGAAAGAACATACAGACAACCAAGGAAAGAGAGCACCTGGGAAGCCAAAATAAAAATCAATCCAAGTTAAATTAAAAACTTTGAGAAATTGTTGGGTCAGAAAGAAACAACTGGAATTAATTTATGAATTTCTATGCTTCTCACTTAAGAGATACCAAAATGACAGCAGCAATTAACAGGGGAAAAATAAGAAGGAGTAAAATTTTTTTCCCAGGGAAAACAATCAACAGGCTAGATACCAGATGCAGGAGGCCTTTAAAAATGCCTTAATGGGTCACTAGACCCACCAAACACAGAAACAGAAATGTTAAAAATAGATAATGATCTAGAGAGGAATTACACTTTTCTACCTTCTGATTGAAGCATAAATTACTAACTCAATCTTTTGTTCTTTTTCAGTACAAAAACACAGCATCAGAGAAAATTATTATTATTCTTTAAAAGGAGTGAAATATTCTACTAGTACTTGTGAAGTTCAAGGACCTCATAGCAAAGTGGATGAGGAAAGAAAATCAGAACATCTCACTGAATGCTGGAACTACACTAGAGAACTCACACACAGCCAATACTTCTACTAAGTCTTCCTGGCAAATTTCTTGCATTTAAAACAGAGCTCTACAAAATCTAGGTTACCATGATCTTATAAGAACTAATGAGCATAGATTTTGGAAAGCAAGATCATTATCTTCTTAAGAGTCTTGGAATGGCTCCATAATATAAAACAGAACCAGTTCCCATAATTTATTAAGACTTCTGAAATGCCTCCAGCAAAGACTGCCCAGAAGGAAGAAACTAAGAAAGAAACTAAGCAGTCTTAGTTTTTTCTCAGACAAAAAAAAAAAAAAAAAAAGAGACAAAGAGAGTTTGGGGGGATAGTGGGGAGACACAAGAATAAAAGGGAGAAAAAGAACCCCATGCTTTGGAAATTTAAAGGGGTCATGGGGTGGGATAAAAACCTATTCTGCCCATATGCCCTGCAATACTATAAGTCATCACTATTAAAGCATTATGTGGAATAATAATGCTTTCTTTTCTCTGAAGAGAAAGACAGAAAACCTCTATCGCACAAAAATGATGAAATGATTCTGTTGATAACTTTAAATTTCTGGGTCAATTTCATACAACATTTCAAAATATACATATTGTAAGACATGACAGGGCTCTCACAAGCCAAACTGACTTGCCATCCTTAATGCTGTGCTCTTATCTACCTTACACAGTACACACAATGAAATGTCACTTTCAGATCTTATTTTCTTGTAGCTTGCAGTTTTCCCCATTTCAGTATGGTTAAAATACATTTTTATTTCCACACCATACCTGAAAACTTAAAGTTTTTTTGGCATTAATACTAATGTCTTCCATTTTCAACAAGTTATTCCTTCTTACTTTGTTTCAGGACTATATAATTAGGTAAGAAATACACACATGTGCAAGTGTAGGCTCTATGCTAGCCAAGGCTTTACAAAAAAAAATTACAGGATGGGTCAGGTTGGAAGGGACCACAGGGGGTCATCTGGTCCAACCTCCCGTTTGAAGCAGGGTCATCCCAGAGTACATGGCACAGGATTGTGTCCAGATGGTGCTTGAGTATCTCCAGTGAGGGAGACTCCACACCCTCTCTGAGCAATCTGTTCCAGTGCATGGTCATCTGCACCGTAAAGCTCTTCCTCATGTCGAGGCGGAGCTTCCTGGGCATCAGTTTCTGCCCATTGCCTCTCGTCCTACTGCTGGGCACAGCGGAGCAGAGCCTGCATCCATTCTCTTGGCACTGTCCCTTTCATACCCGTACACACACATGAGGAAGGCGAAATGCGTCCTGTGACCCAGCACACAAACACCAGCTGCGGGCAGACGGCGAGGGAGGGGAGAGCAAAGCGACGGAAGGTTTGTGAAAGAGACACGAAAGCACCTTAGGAAGCAAAATATCGGCAAGGTACAAACAACTCTCAAAAGCGGTGAGACAGGGAGCCCCCACCGCCAACCCCCGCAGCACAACGGCGGCAGGACGTGAGGCGGGACATTCCCGCT
Source organism: Melospiza melodia melodia (assembly GCF_035770615.1). Lineage (NCBI taxonomy): Eukaryota > Metazoa > Chordata > Aves > Passeriformes > Passerellidae > Melospiza > Melospiza melodia. The sequence goes on from NC_086226.1 coordinate 35,987,185, forward strand.
CACAGCCCAGGCATGAACCTCGCCCCTTCCCAGCCGGGAAGCCAGCGCCCTCCCCGCAAAGCAGCCCCGCGGCCGAGACCGCCTCCCGGCGCCGAGGTGTCGGAGCGCCGGGGTGCCCTGAGCGCCGGGGGCCGCCCGGGGCTCGCCCGCCGCCCCTCCCGCCCGTTACTACCATGGCCGCTTCCCGCCGTCCGAGCCGCGGCGCGTACGTCACTCGCAGAGCGCCCGGCGCGGGGCACTGACGTCAGCGCCATGGCGTCCACCGAGCCGGAGCGCAAGCGAAAGCCGCCAGAGGTGGAGGCGGGTGGCGGCTATTCGGCGGCAGCGGACGAGGACGATGAGGAGGAACGCTGGGTCGGGCCGCTCCCGGGGGAAGCCGCGCAGGCGAAGAAAAGGAGAGGTAAGGGGAGGAGTGAAGCTCTGCCCCGACTGGGGTCGGGGCGGTGGGATCGCGTCCGGGCCACGCCGTGCGGGAGGGGCCGCGGGGTGAGGGCAGCTGTCGGGAGCCCGGCTCCTGAGGCTGCGTCTCGTATGTAAAATGAGCACACTGGGGGGAAACCTTCAGATGCGGAATTACAGAGCGAGGGTGCCTGGTGCTGAGAAACTTGTTCAGTCTGCAGAGGAGGAAGTTACGTGGAGACCTCTTAGCAACCCTCCAGTACCTAAAGGGACTTAGAAGGAAGCTGGAGATGGACTCTTCGACAGGAACTGCAGTGATAGCATCAAGACTAGTTGGTGCAAACTGAAAAAAGGAAAATTCAGGTTAGCTATTAGAAAAAAATTCTTTACTGTGAGGTGCTGGCACAGGTTGCCCAGTGATTTTTTTGGGTACTCCAACCCTGGTAGTATTTAAAACCAGGCTGAATAAGGCTTGGAGCAGCTTCGTCTAGTAGGAGGGGGCTAGATGGTATTTAAGGCTTATTCTAGCCCTTTAACATTCAGCACAGCCGGCTGAAGCTGTGCTGTTAATTGTTGTGGAGTTAATCCATCTTTCAGATCACCACCCTAAGCTGCAGCAGCAGGAGAAGCCTCCGGGCTGTGTTTTGGCATGAGGTGTTGATGTGGGCAGCAACTTCCAGCTCTCTGGGTATCACTTAAAGTTTTCTTTAAGTATAAAAAACAATGATCATCAGATGTAAACATGCAAGTTCAGTAAAAAATACTGTTGCAAGGGTGTTAACAAGTAGGATCTAAAGATCAGAAACAAAACTCAAAATCAGATTATTTTAGATTGGCCAGTTAAACAATGAAATAGCTGTATATGCTTAAAATTTAGACTACAGGACCTGTGTGGGATCACAAATCTTGTAAAAACAAAAGGCATTCATGTGGTTTTAAAATGAAATGAGGTTCAGATGACCTTCTGTTTTCTGGCAGTAACTTAAAAACTGCTGATTGATTGTTTCTTTTTGAAACAGCAAGACAGTTACTGTAACAGTTGCCTTAAGAGGATGGAGCAATATGAGTTAAAGCAGCATTTGAGTGGCTTTATTCCACAGAAAATGTGTAAGTCTGGGTGCAATGCCAGACCTAAAAGCTCTTTAATTATGTTTGCACAAAATCCTGCATATTTTTGACTAAACATGAGTAAGCAATAAAAGGATAAGTAAAAGAAAACAGAATGTAGACTAAACATGAGTAAGCAATAAAAGGATAAGTAAAAGAAAACAAAATGTAGATGTAACTTCATGAAAAAAAATCCTGACTTATCTTTCTATTCTGTGTAGTTCTTGAATTCGAACATGTTTATCTTGAAAATCTTCCATCAGCTTCAATGTATGAGCGCAGTTACATGCACAGGGATGTTATTACACACGTGGCATGTACAAAGTAAGTATTTTTGTTCTCCATTGTATTTCTTCATCTGGGGTGTATTTTTGTGTTAGCTAAGAAGTTTTCACTGTAGAAGCTTTATAACAGAAAGTTGCAGTGTCCTGAGGTGGTTTTTTAAAGATGGTGGGTTTTTAAAAAAAAAAAGTTATATCTTGCTTACCTAGAAGCAAGATTCAAGTTGTTTTTATAGACTAAAAGAGAATCTTAAAATCCTTGTTAAAATATGCAGGAAATGCAGGAGTAAGTAATAACTTACTCCCTCTGAAAAAATACCGTTCACCAGAATTGCAGAGATCTCACTCACAGACATTGTAACTACCATGAAACCAGACTTAAAATAGGAGTTATATTTACATATTCAAAAAGGATAGTGTTATATTTTTCTTCATTTTGACTTTTCATGGATTAATCCAGAATGCACTAAAATACCTGTTGTGTTTTTCCAGGAGTTAAAGTACCTATTCAGACAGTCTTTCACAGTAATTTCTTGAGATTTATTCTCTGCACAATGTTAATTCTAGTGCAAATTACTGACCAGTGGGAAGGTGCATAGTGTGTGCATCTGTTTTCTTTATTTTATTTTTCTTTTCTAATTGTAGGACAGATTTTATCATAACAGCCAGTCATGATGGACATGTAAAATTCTGGAAGAAAATAGAAGAAGGGATTGAGTTTGTTAAACACTTCCGAAGTCACTTGGGTGAGAAGTTGCTCTTTCTTATCTAAAGGAGTTTACTTTTTCCTCTCCCTTGCTCTTTGTTGTTTGAAGAGAGAGTGCAAATAGAGAGAGAGCTTCTGGGGTTCCTTTAGTGCAGTCAGAGATTAAATGATACCTACCAATATTCCTTTTATTCCTCTGTCCTGTTACATTTTGCTCCCAAGCTGTAGCAGGGATAGGATGAAAATGAAACATGAAAATGAAAAATGAGGCCTTTGTATTGCTTTGTGCCTGATTGTGGGAGAATATCTGGAACATAAGTGAACAAGATATACAAAAGTGTTCATAAAATCCAGAGAAGTTTAAAAATATGTTACTTTAAATAAGGATACCTCAGTCTTTTTCTTCCCCCTTGCAGTGTGGAAAAAAAGTAGTTATTTTCATCTGGAGTACTGTAACTGTAAATTCTGTCTTATTGTTGTAATTATCAGAAGAATTGCAGTTAAGAGAAACTTTGACCCAATTTTCTGAGCTAATAAGTACGCAAAGGTTTTCAACACTATGCTAAGCATTAAATAGGCTGGACAGAAAATCATATTCTCAACAGTATTAGAAACTATGATATGCCTGAAGCAAAAACATCCAGTTTGATAGGCAGAATGTTACTGTAAGAAAAATATTTAATAATAGGTAGTAAAAGCATGGTTTCCTTTTAGAGTGACAAGAAATACTAAAGTCTGGTTAACTATCAGCTTCTTATTTATATATAGAAGCAAAAGGTGTGAACAAAACCTACCATGTGAAAAATCAGCATTGTGAGAACTTTATGGAAGGCTCAGTTGCAGAAGAGTTTTGAGTATCATGGGTGTAATAATCTGTAGAGTTCTGCTTCTTTTACCCTGTTGAGAGATGCCAGCTGAGGAGCACATGATGTTTACCCCATCATAATGTTCCCAATTTTCTAAAATCAACATTTTGAACTAAATTTACTGCCATTATAATATTTTACTATGTTTTTCGTAAATTTTTGATTATCACATACCTGAGTCTAAATACTGGTAGGCCATCAAGTGCTGTTTTGTGAATTTTATTTTTTTAAATAATATTTAATTGAATTCAGGTGGAGTTTTAAATGAAAAAGGTGACAAAACAGTCGGGAAACAGGTTTCAGCCTCTGTAGGTTTTCCGTATGTAATACTGGAACGAAGGATGTCCTTTCCTATTTCTTAATAGTATCTTAAATTAATTTACAGGTGTTATTGAGAGTATTGCTGTTAGTTCAGAGGGGGCATTGTTCTGTTCTGTTGGAGATGACAAAGCGATGAAGGTGTTTGATGTAGTCAACTTTGACATGATCAACATGCTGAAACTTGGGTAAGTTACTTATTTCTCAGAAGTGTTCTTTTGAGATTATCAGTTTTGCTAAGAGATTAGTCAGTAATTTGGGGTTCTTGAGTTCTTCCCTTTCCCCCATGCCTCAGTCATATGAAGTTGAGTAAACCTGCATCTGAAATTAATCCAATGGCTGGAGACTGCCTGACTGAATAGAAAAAATTACTACTGCAGCACTGGAAGAGAGGAGTAGAAAAGGAGCTTCCTCAGTGTTACATATTATGCACAAAGATGTGGGGTTTCTCCAAATATTTAGCTAGGCATAATTTCTCTCTGTTGTTTGGCACTGAGTTTAAAAATTACAGTCTGTTAGTAGTTCCAGTAGGGAAGGGATTTGTCCTGCCTGTATTGCCTCATTTGTTGTCATAGGGATACAATTTCCTTTTTCTGCTAGAAGCAATATTGTTTTTTTCTTTAGTCTTATAGTTACACATTATGTACCTGAAGGATCTGGGAGAAACAGGAATGGATGCTACTGGAATTATAACAATACTAGAGAAAAATAAACACCACACCATGATGTATTGGTTAGTTTTGAAACTGAATAGAAGCGTAAAGCCAGGGAAAGAAGCCTTTACAAGAACATGTAATAAAAGCATATGCTATCTGCTTTGTTTGTTGCAGTTTTAGTGTCATCCTCCAGATAATGTACTTCACCTGTAGGAATTGCTTCTCTCTGTCTGTTCTGGAAAAATTCCAGTTAGGCTTAAGCTTTTTGATTTTGCTGTCATTTTTGACATAGCCCTGTACTGTTATTACAAAATTGGTGAAATTATAGAAAAAAGAAAATTATATTTAAAAAAGCACCCCTGATCTTCAGAGCTTTCCAGTTCTACAACTAATGTATAGACCATGGCTCTCTGCAAATCTTTAGCTCTCTGCTTTATGCTTCCATCTGGAAAACGTTGCCTATTTCTGCAGACTTCATATTTATTTGATCCTGTTCTTCCTAATGAATTTGAGACAAAGTATTTGTTTCTCTTTACAGACAGAAATTGAAAATCTAAATTACTGGTGTCTTGTCATAATGTCAGAATATCATCAGTCCATCAGCATTCGTTAGTTCAGTTTGTAAAAGGATACTAAACATGTTTCCTCTGGAGATTGTATAATTTTTTGCTGTTTGCAATTTAGTTTGAGTTCTAGTTTTCAGAATCTTTGCTTACAGACTTTAAAACAGACATATTATTGACTGTATCTCTGACTTACCTTATTTGTAGATTTTTGCAAGTAGCAAATGAGTTCCTTCTTAAATGCACTCACAACCCTTATTGAATATAGAGGGCCTGTCTTAATTTGGTTTGTATCACTTCTTGGAGATTTTGTGGGTTTGTGGGTTTTTTTTCTGGCAAGATCTAGTTGAACTTTTGCAAAAGTGTATGGCAGAGGTGCAGTTGTCTTCAATACTACTGAGTCATTACTCACTTAAAAGATGGATGAGGAATGGTATTGACTTACATTATATATTAATGCCGCTTGGGCTTTTTATCTGAATTTCTATCCAAATTAGTCCTTTTTACCCACTTTCTACTTGGACTATCACAGCCTCTTTACAAAACAATATGGAAGGAACAGAAATTGGTAGTCTTCTGCTGAATGGTATTTCTTGGTAAAACTTGCCTATAATATGCTCAATATTAGCAAGATATGTATTAGCAAAACTAGTAAATAAATTTTAAAATTTGCTTCTGGTGTTTGATTTCAAGTTTACAGCATAATTTGACTCTTACCTAATTAAAACCATTCCTACTTTATTTTTAATTTTTTTTCCTTTCTGCTCTTTGTTGCAGCTACCACCCTGGCCAGTGTGAATGGGTATATTGCCCTGGAGATGCTATATCTTCTGTTGCAACATCTGAGAAAAGTACAGGGAAAATATTCATATATGATGGACGAGGAAATAACCAGCCACTTCATGTTTTCGATAAACTCCATATGTCCCCTCTTACTCAGATACGCCTGAACCCTGTCTACAAAGCAGTTGTGTCTTCAGACAAGTCCGGAATGATCGAGTACTGGACCGGTACTCCTCACGAATATAAATTTCCCAAGAATGTGAACTGGGAGTATAAAACAGATACTGATCTCTATGAATTTGCTAAATGCAAGGCTTACCCATCCAGTATAAGTTTTTCGCCCGATGGCAAGAAAATGGCCACTCTTGGGTCTGACAGAAAAGTTAGAATTTTTCGTTTTCTGACGGGAAAGCTCATGAGAGTCTTTGATGAATCTCTGAGTGTGAGTTTTGTCTTGTTTCTCCTTCTTGAAATGTTTTCTCTACTTACTTGCATTTGTTTGCCAGCGCATTCACCTAAGCTATAGTTTATTTCTAAAGGGAAGCTTCCTTCCCATATTTTCCTTGCAAAAAAGGCCTTCTCTCACCAAGAGGTGTTCTCTTGCTTGTCTCTTAGATTGCTTTGCCCCAAAATGAATTCTTACTGGTTATGTTACCTACATAGTGAAACAGAGTTGTTGATTTTCATTTCTGTTTTCATGCTGCTAGATTACACTTAACTAGAAAGCAATTGTGGAAGATGGTGGACAAAGCCCATTGCAAGTGACACCATGAAAATGAATTAAATTTGTCATCTTCTAAGAAATTTGATAGACAACTGCACATTTTCTCATGCTTAAGCCTAGTCCTACAACATGCCCGTTGTATCATTAAAATAAAGAGAGTATTCCTTGTATTTATCTAAATCCTTCAGTTAAGTTTGAATGGCATAATCTCACTTGAATTCAGTATTTTCTAATCATGTGAATCAGTGTTTTACTGGAAAAAAGTTTAAAATATGTTATTATAGTAGTGCTGGGGTTTTTTTTTGGTAGATGTTTACTGAACTTCAGCAGATGAGACAACAACTGCCTGACATGGAGTTTGGGCGGCGTATGGCAGTTGAGCGTGAGCTGGAGAAAGTGGATGCAGTAAGATTAATTAATATAATTTTTGATGAAACTGGACACTTCGTTCTCTATGGAACTATGTTGGGCATTAAGGTCATAAATGTAGAGACTAACAGGTAAGTTCCAGTGACACACAGAGAGATAAACTTCTGTTTTAAAGTCTTTATTCAGTCAAATTTAGAGTGTATTTAAAACTTGATATGACTGTGGAGGTGTCTAATCTTTTTGTGTTCTTATTTGAGAGCCTTGCATTACACTGTAAGGCTCCCATTCTTTGTAAGGAGTCGCTGGAGATTACAGCTTAGACAGATAGCAAGCACATGTATTAAAAATGTGTAATTAATTAATTTCTATCTAACTGGATGGGATAATGTAAATGTCAAGTAAAGATGGATCATTTAGTTGGGATTTTTATTGCATAAGGAGGCTGACTGGTAAATTAAGGTACCAAATTTAAATAGAGAAACATCATAAAAATTATTAGTAAATAATTATTTTGAGAGGATTTTGAAATTTTGCTCTGAATCTAACATTCAGAAAGAAGATATTTTCCGACTGTTAGCAGCTGAACGTTACACCTCTTTACATCTTGAATTTCAGGTGTATTCGTATCTTGGGAAAACAAGAGAACATCAGAATGATGCAACTGGCTTTGTTCCAAGGAGTAGCAAAGAAACATCGTGCAGCGATCACTATAGAGATGAAGGCATCTGAAAATCCTGTTCTCCAGAATATTCAGGCAGATCCAACAGTAATCTGCACAGCTTTTAAAAAAAACAGGTTTTACATGGTGTGTGGAGTTTCTATTTAAGTAGCTCCATTCTTGTATTGATTACTCTACATTATTTTTTGTTTTTCTCTTTGCACCTTTCTAGTGCTTTTTGTAGTTGTAAATGCAGCTTTTACAAAGGAGTCTCGTTATGTTGCAGGTATATTTAGAATTTTTATCTTGAACTATCTGTATGTTAACTAGAAACAGCTGTGATTTTTTCATAAATTTTTATTCCCCCAAGAAGATATCCTTTTGTTCTTGTTGAAAAAGGACCTAAGTAAGAGCACTTTAAAAACTAACCAGATTTTATAAAGAAACAATAAGCAACTGTATGCATAAAAAAATATAATAGAAAAAAAATTTCAGACAAGAATCAAGACTTGGTAACAATAAGGACATATAAGCAATAAAGAAAGGAGTCATCTTCCTGTTCACAGTTGGGTTTTTAGGTGAGATGGAACCAAACAAACAATTTCAGAGTGGTTAGTAGCTCATTTGAGAGGTCATAGCCATAGAGATTAGAGTTTGGACTGTCTGTTATGCCTTAAATTTGCTGGGTCTCTGTAGTTTTATATTAATGCAGTATTGGAATAGGAGGATTTATTTTAACTTTGTAGCACAACTGCAAAGCACAGCTAATCCTTTTGGCATAAAACCTGCCAGTTTCATTTTAGTATAGCAAAACAGCCTGGTATTCTCCACCTCATTTTAAAGAAAAGATGCTGAACTAGTGCAGACTCTTGTTGTAAAGGGAAAAGTTTAAAGATAACAGATTATTAAAGTTACTTGGATTTGCATGTAGTTTTACTGGAATTTGTGACTGTGGAAATGCTGGTAACATAACACAGCAGTCCAAGGAGAGACTGTCTATGAATTGTCTTTGTACATTTCAAATTGAATTGGGTGTTCAGCAGGTTGAATAATGACATTGATGTGTTGGGTGCAGGGCACTGTGTATTTTAAGAGGAAAAAAGAAAAAAACAGTTAACCTTCTTTTCTTTTGTGCTTCAGTTTACTAAACGTGAACCAGAAGACACAAAGAGTGCAGATTCTGACAGAGATGTATTTAATGAGAAACCTTCTAAAGAAGAGGTCATGGCAGCCACTCAGGCAGAAGGTCCCAAAAGAGTGTCAGACAGTGCCATCATCCACACAAGCATGGGAGATATTCATATCAAGCTTTTTCCTGTTGAGTATGTAGTTGCTGTTTTTTCTGGGTTTTTTGGTTTTGTTGCTTTCTTTTGCCCCTTGTGGTTGCAGTGTCCAAGACTTATGCCAGAAATAATTATTTTCTTTCCTTTTTTCTACTGTTTTTGTTTCCTGACAGTTTCTTAATATGGTAAGGGAGGAATGTGACTCTTAACAAACAAAAATAAAGTAGGGTAAAAATAGTCTGGGGCACAGGAGTTTTTGGAATTGTGTTTGCGTTTATTTAGTTATTGATTCAGGGAGGGTTTTCCTTTCTTAACTTTTGTTCTTGAACAGATAATGATACTCTTCTGTGTAAGCTCTGTATTGTAAGGCAGTGCTGTTTGCACAGATCTTGAAAAAGAAAGATGATGTTGGCGGCAGCAGCAGATTTGGCAGCAGGTCTGTGCGAGCCAGAAGAATAGTAGTTGCAACTTCTGAATGTGGCCAGTGTACTACACTTTGTTATTGCAGCTCCTTTAAAAGCCATATAACATTTATACCAGCATATAATACTAGTGTTGTGTATATGCAAAACCAGGCAAAGAATTGAAAAGTTTTTTGCATGACAATTGCTAAAATCATTATGTCCTTCTCTCTCTTTTGTGATGCAAAAAATTGCAAATAATCTGTTATTTAACAGGAAATTTATATAATATATTGCTATACATAGAAACCTTAATTATGTTGATATATTCCATGCGTCTCCAAAAGTAAATTCATCTTTGGTCTTAAGCACAGGAGGTCAACCTCAATTCTACCCTCTAGGGCTACCAGACTTTTACTGCAGTCTTTACCAGTATTTCCTTGCATCTGGCTCTAGTTTCTGGAATTCATAATTATAGCATATAGGTTGTAGTAATGGTAGAGCTCTTGCCAGCAAGTTACAGGTCAAGCTACATTAATTCTTTCTTTAAATTGTCATGCTGATGTGTCATGCATGCACAGTATTGCAAGGTGCTTCACTGCAATGTTCTGTATGCAGTTTTAAATAGAGCATTACTAGGGTTGGTTCATCCATTGTTAGGTTTGTCCTTTCTTACTGTAGTATTTTCTCCCAGCTGAGCTTTAAATTAAAATCTCTTCAGTGTGATTAAAACTTTAAAGAAGAGCATATAGGATATGGCTCTGTACATCTTTGAATTCTTCGGTCATGTCATTGTGATATAAAGTTGTGAATGACTCTGTACTGTTCAGCAAGAACTGGGACTATAATCTAGTCTGTTCCATTAGTTATGACATTGGTGCTCTTTTTCACAAGATAGCTTGGAGTGTCACTAAAACCCAAGCTAATACTCCATTTCACAGTTAGACTAGAGTAACTCTACACCTGTAGACTCAGCTTGGCCATTTTCTCCGTATCGGGAGTGCAGATAGAAAACTAGGGAACCTATAGTCAGTGCCTTGAACTAGGCCTTCAGGAGACAGATTTGGTTTCTGGCTCTCATGGTTTAACCCCAGCCAGCAACTAAGACCCCCAGAACCACTTGCTCATGTCTCCCTTGGTGGAATGGGAGAGCACTGGAAGAGTAAGAGTGAAAACACTTGTGAGTTGAGGTACAGAGAGTTTAATAGGGAAAGCAAAAGGCATGCACCCAAGCAAAGCAAAATAGGGAACCTGGACAGGCAGATGTTCTACTATCTCCAAGAAAACAGGTCTCCCTCACATGGAGTGGGTACTTGAGAAGGCAAATCACCATTACTCTGCATGTCCCCTGCTTTTTCCCTCAGCTTTTATGTGCTGAACATAATGCCATATGTGCAATGGAGCATCCCTGTGGTCAGCTGGGTCCAGCTGTCTCAGCTATGTCCCCTCTCAACTCCTACTGCCCCAGCCTCCTCACTGGCAGAGTGGGATTAGGAGCAGAAAAGGCCTCAACAGTGCATAAGCCCTGCTCAGTAACAGCTAAAACATCCCTGTGCTATCAACACGGCTGCTGCCTTTCTGGGTAATCACACAGCTTTGTAATTCTCAAGCTTTTTGCTTTCAGCTCTTTTTAAGCTTAGGTTTGAGGAGTTGGAGATGTGTTTTTTCCTTAGGTGGCTAAATCCCTTCCTACAGAGTCCTGAAACATTGCACAGCACAAGGGGGTCTTAGTCCCAGCTGAAATCTTTATGGCCCTGTCACCAGACAAATATTATTGTGTTTTCGGTTGAATGATTTTAGGTGCCCCAAAACAGTGGAAAACTTCTGTGTGCACAGCAGGAATGGTTACTACAATGGACACATAATTCACCGTATCATCAAGGTAACTTGTAACATGTTAAGTTTTTGTTAATTTACGTAATGTACTCTGCTGGTCAGTCCTCTGTTAACAATTCCATTTCCCTTTTGCACACAGGATTCTTGGAGTACATTTAGAGTTCCTTATAATTCTGAATAGCTCCGATGTCCTAAATAGCTTTAGCACTTACTAAAGTCGTAGTAGCTGTTCTGCAACTGATAAGGTAGCAGAAAACTGAAAATTGAAAGATGAGTCCTGCTATCCTGCTTGAACTAAAACTTTGCTTCATGTCAGAATACCTTTCTTGTAAGGCTTTTTATTTCTGTTGCACCAGAATCAAGTGACAGAGCCTAAGAATTTGCAAAAGGTAGAGGCAGTCAGGTTTCCTTCATTGGCAGGTATAGTGAGTAACCTTGCTTTTTCTCAAGTACTTGTTAGACACAAAAAAGTCTTAAATGCTTTCTCCCTTACACACAACATTTTAACACGTTTTGTGGATATGTTTGAAGTAAGTTTGAAAAAATGTCACCTAGCACATAACACTTATGATTATGTATTCTATGCAATAATGTGATCACTTAAAATTTTTGTGCAGGGTTTCATGATTCAGACTGGTGACCCAACTGGTACAGGAATGGGAGGTGAAAGTATTTGGGGAGGAGAATTTGAAGATGAGTTTCATTCAACTTTACGACATGACAGACCATATACACTCAGCATGGCTAATGCAGGACCAAATACCAATGGATCCCAGTTTTTTATAACAGTAGTCCCAACTGTAAGTAATGCTAAAAGCTCAATTTAAGGCCTGAGAGGCTACCTAGATAGTAAAAAATCAACTTTTTTCTCATGAAAAAAGGAACACATTAGTGCTTACTTTACAAATAAATGATACACGTGATGTGTAGTGTATAGGCTTCACTGAAACTGTCCCTTACAAGATAGAAATACTTTTCCATCACTTGTGATCAAGAGGCCTTTTGCCTTTAAATGGAGTGAGGTTGGTATAAAATTCCTAGGCATGTTTGCGATTATGTATTACTAGAGTATCTTATGTTAATAATAGTGGTTTAAACTTGATGGAAATCTAGGTATTGCTTAGATTGTTTGGGGTTTGGATATGGTGCCAGGATGTCTCTCTAAATGTGTCTGATTGTAGCTATACCAGGAAGCCAGTGTTCAGGTTTAAAAATTTCATTTGATCTGTGTATAGATTCAGAGCCAATAAAAACGACAATAAAAATTTTGATATGTGAATCTAAGATATAGAAACTTAAAAGTAACACTTATAAAAACTGCATTCTTATAGGATTTCAAAGTAATATATTAAAAAAAAAAACTAACTACCATAGTTCTGAGGTTTATTAAGTTGTATGAGGGCCTATATTGAAATTGGGCATACCGTCTCAGTATTGAATTGGATAGTATTCTGTACTGACACTTAAAATTCCTTTGTGAAAATAACATGAAACGGAGAGACTGAAACATTTCTGTGAACTGAGAATGCACTTTAAAATTAACTATACAGTGCTACTGCACTGGTAGAACATGACCTCTGTAGTACTTTAAGAAAGCAGTGTTAGCTGCATTCTAGTATTTCCTTGCATGCTAATGTTTACAGGGTGTTGGCTTCCATAGTCTGGACACACAAAATGTATCCATGTACACTTTATTTTTGGTTTGGTACCTAACCTCCATGCTGCTTTCTATTTAATATGCTTTTCTTTTCCTCCTGTGCTTTCAAACAGCCTTGGCTCGACAACAAGCACAGTGTGTTTGGACGGGTGACTAAAGGAATGGAAGTTGTTCAGAGAATCTCAAATGTCAAAGTCAATCCCAAAACTGACAAACCCTATGAGGACATCAGCATCATTAATATAACAGTGAAGTAAGGCAGGCATTGAAGCTTCCAGCTTAAGCAGAAAAAACCTGAGCATGTGGGACCCAGAGAGGGACCTAGGAAGAACAAATATTTTTCATAGTTCCTAAATATGGCAAATACCAGGACAGAGCAATTACCAGTTCTACTATTTTTAATGTACCTAAAGTGCCCTAATTCTGCCTTTCTGGTAAATTTGTATTTTGAAGTAAAAACATCTACATGTTTCTTACAAAGCCTACTGTCTTTCTTGCATCTCTTCTATGCAAAATTAAAGAGAAAAAACCCCCAACATGTCCCGGGACAGTGCTTGTAACTTTTTCATGTTTACTTGCATCTTTCATATTTAATTAATCTGTATCATGGTACTGAAATCTTTGACAAAGGGAAAGGCCAAAATACTAAGTTGAGTAAACTTCTCAATCCTTTGTACATGTATCAAAAATTTGATTAAGTTACTGTACTGTTGGCTATGAAAAGCAAACAATGTAACCTACCTCTATTCTTTAAAAATAGTTGTGTACACATCTCTCCCAAGAGCAATTATCAACTCTTAAAATGCCAGTGTCTAAAGTCCTTTGCAATTTGTTTGTTTTTTCCAGTGATTTTTTTTCATTAATGTTTGCTTTCTCTTTATTTTAGCCTAGTCAATCTTTTTTTCTGGCTTCATTTTTAACCAACATCCTAAGAGCATTACTGCTTCTACTAAAATACTTAATTTATTTTAAACTGAACTAAACTTTGTATCAGCTGTTTTTGATGGAGTTATAGAACAAAATCAAAGCATCATTAAGGCTGAAAAAACCTGGTAAGGTCAGTAAGTCAAACATTAACCCAGCAACATCACCAACATTACTATTAAACCATGTCCCCATGTTTTTTGAACACTTCCAGGAATGGTGACTCCACCACTTCAGTGGGTGCTCTATTCCAATACCTGACTCAATGATGAATTTCAGTGATGAAATTTTTCCTAATGTTTAATGGTAATCTGAGGCCATTTCTCCTTGTCCTGTCATTAGTTAGCTGAGAAAAGAGGCCAACACCCACCTGGCTACCTCTTCCTTTTAAGCAGTTGTAGAAATTGCTAAGGTCTCCCCTGAGCCTCCTTGTTATAGGGCTTGCAAGGGTTGCAGGATGAAGAGAGAGGCGAGAATGTTGACCTCATGTTCAGAAGGCTTGATTTATTATTTTATGATATATATATTACATTATAACTATACTAAAAAGAATAGAAGTTCTCAGAAGGCTAGCTAAGCTAAGAATAGAAAAGGAATCAATAACAAAGGGCTGTGTCTCAGCAGAAAGCGAGACCCAGCTCTGCCGTGAGTGGTTAGTAAATCCAAACATCCACCCGAGACCAATCACGGATCCACCTGTTGCATTCCACAGCAGCAGATAACCATTGTTTACATTTTGTTGCTGAAACTTCTCAGCTTCAGCAGGAAAAATCCTAACAAAAGGATTTTAATGAAAAAATGTCTGTGACATGTCACCTTTCTTTTATTTATTTAAATTAGAAAGAAAAGTGTTTGTAATTTTCTATGCTGTGCACATGCAGAGGAAAGAACAAACACTTGACAGGTTATCTGTTGCTAATCCAAATCTCAATCAAGTGCTGGTGTGGAATGAACAGGGAATTTCTTCACCTGTAGAACATACAATTCTATCAAATCACTAAAACAATCTTACAATATAAGAAAATGCAAAAACAATGCAAAGAAAGTTCAAGTCCAAGCAGCTGAGCTTCAGGAAAAAGTCCATGGACTGAAGATGTTCCTCTTTGCCATCTCTGAAAGTCCCTTTTGATCCTGAAACAGGCTTGCTGCAGAAAAGTCCATCAATAGTTATCAAAAGTCCATTGACAGTCACAAAACAATTTCAAACAATTTTGAAACAACTTTTGGAATGTCCTGGCCACAGCCCTTTTTGAACAACTTGGGCTGAAGGTAATTTTTGGCACTTCAATGCTTCAGAGCTGCTGTCAGCTATTTCAACTCTCTTAATAAATTTTTGTTTTTTTTTTTTTTTGGTGTGTCATTGAAAAGAGCAGCAGAGCAGCCAGAGAGAGGCCCTGGGGGGCCCTGGCTCATGGAGAGGGACCAGGAACCCCAGATATGGCCCACAAAAGGCGGGCCAGGGCCGGAGAGGGGAAGCAAAACCCCCAAAGCCATCAGGAGGCCGGGCGGTGGCCCTGGCCCAGGAACCTGAGCCCAACAGCCCAGGCCAAACTCACGAGGCAGACTCTGCCTTGCCACAGGCCTGCACCCTGCTGCCAGTACAATGGCAGAGTGGGTGGTGAGACGCTTCCTTTCCCCAAAAAAGGCATGCCAGCAGCAGGGAAATAGACAAAGCCCCAAGTATCCTCATCTCGGGTCTAGGAATGTTTGTTCCCCAGAGCAAGCAAGCCATGATTGCTTCCAGCTCTGCCCTCTGCCTCTGTAATGCAAATGCATCGGGTGTGTCTCCCATCTGCCTCACGGCATCCCCCCCTCTGGGCCGGGGACCAAAGGCAGAACTCTCGGGACGCGCCTGCCCCTCGCCGCTGGGACGCGCAAGGGGCGGCAGAGATGGCAACCTCCAAGGGGCAGCAACTGACCAAACACCGCCCAACCCGCCGAGAACGCTTATTTTGAACGCAGGGAAACGGGCTGCACCCACAGCCAGCTGGCGAGCCCCGCCTCCTCCACAGAAGGAGAGGCCGGCCGCCAGGGCCGCTGCTGCAAGGGCAACTGGCCCAAGATGGTCCTAGCTCGAACAAGCTGCCGCTTTCCAGGGCAGCCTCTGACGCAGACACGGAGGACAAAGTCGCCGACGGCGACAGAACTGCCGGGGCGGCCGGTGGAGGCGGCGGAGTGGCCGAGGCCGGAGAGAATGCCTCCCCCGCCGAGCCAGAAGCAGCAGCCGCGTCCTCGTCGCCTAGCAACAGCGGCTCAGCCACGGGAAATGGTGTTTCTGAGCTCGCAGGCTCTGCCGGAGGGACGGCCAAGGGAGACGCCGTGCGGGAAAGCGCCCGCAGCCGCGGGGCGGGTTGAGGCGGTGCTCGCGGCACTGGCCGGGGCGGCGACACCCACTCTTCATCCCCCGCAGAGAGAGGAGGGAAGAGAGACCGCTCCATCTGAGCATGCTCTGAAGACGCAGAGAAAAAAACTTCGGCTCCCGGCGAAACTTCGCCCCCCCGCAGGGATGCAGCGGGGCTGGGAAGCAGCAGATCCTCCCCTAAAGGGTCTCCTGCTGGAGACGGGGGAAATGGGGCTTGCCCTGTGCAGTTAGCAATCCAGGGAAAAACAGCTGCTCTCCGTTCCAAGACCGGAAAGAGTGCCTTAAATGTTAGGTAAACTCTTGGGTATCCGAATCTACGGTCCAAAACGAATTGGAAAATGGATTCCATGCAATCCCATACGAAAACATCCAGGGCATATAGCAAATTACATTTATCAATTTGGAGTCACCTCCCCCATCAACCGAGACTGTGGTAAATGATTTGAGGTGTCTTCTTGGTGCCTTAAAATTATTTACAGCTCTTCCAACCAGAGTCATCAGTAATCTTGGTGGATCCCATCTGGTCCCACAGACTTGCAGCTAAATGGTTTAGCAACTACTAGCCATTGCTTTGTGAATTATGAATACTTCATTTTGCTCCTCATCACTGTCTTCTACTTCAGGGGACTTGATACTCTGAGGATAACTGGGCTTACTGTTAAAAACTGAAACAAAGAAAGCATTAAGCTTTTGCTTTACCCTTTGTTACTGTTTCCTTCTGCATACACTAAAGGATGGAGATTCTCAGTGGCCATTTTGTTGCTGATGTAGTTGCAAAAACATTTTTTGTTGTCTTTTTCACCAGTATTCAGGTCAAGTTCTAGCTGGGCTTTGGCCCTTCTGATTTTCTCCCTGCATAACCTCATAGCACCCTTGTAGTCCTGATGAGTTACCTGTCCTTTCTTCCAGAGATTATAAAATTTCTCTCTGCCTGTTCCAACCGGAGCTCTCTGGTGAGCCAGGCTGACCTCCTTTCTCACCAACTCATCTCTCAGCACCTGGGTAGACCCTGCTCCTGCACCTCTTGCTAGGATTTCCTTCTGCTTTCCTGGACTCTTCCATTGCTCTTAAGGACTACCTCCAACAGGACTCTCTCAATTAGTTTCCTGAAGAGGCCCTAGTTTGCTCTCTGAAAGTCCAAGGAGGCAGAGCTGCTGACCTGTATCCTTACTTGTCCAAGAATGGAAACCTCCTTTTGCCCAAGACAGCCTCCAAACATCACTCATGCGTTTTTCTCTGTTCACAAACAGTAGGCTCACACTGAAAGCTGAGACAACTTCTCAAGCTGCAGTGAATGTGGTTCAACAGGGCCCTGTTACTATGCTGCTTAGTTAAATGTACTCTATAAACAGCAACATTGATCATGGCAGTTTATGTTCACCTAACACCACTGCACTCATAAAAGACTTGGGAGTTTACAGTTATGGTAACTTCATTTATGAATCGAGATATGATGCATAATAACCAAATATATTTCCACAAAAGTTGCTGCTACCATCAGGAAGTTTATCTTTAGTGAGATACACAATCAGTAAGAAAAATTCCACAGGAAGTTAAATGTAGTGCACCTCTATTCTCAGAGGACCTTAAAAAACAAAACAAAAAGGCAAGTTTATTAAAATTAGTTCTCAAGGTTTTACATATTTTATTGAAAAGAAATTATTTTCTGAGCAATGCAAATTGCAGCAGTTCACTAATTTCTTCTACTAAAAGAGCTCTTTCTTCAAAGAAATCTTCACCTAAGATCCACATCTACTCAACACTCTCAGAACAGACCCTCATAGTCCACGGTAATTTTGAAGACAGAATACAGAAACAGTGATAAAACATGACTGTTCAGTTAGCACAGACATACTATTTTTGAAATGAGGTTCTTTAAAGAAAGCTACAACACAGTCACTGGATGTTGCATTTACTCAATTTTGAAATTACATCAAGACCCTTTGAAAAGTTAATTCAGTCTTTCTAAACAGTCAGCAATGCTTTAGCGAGTTCTAGTTCAAGAAATATTCCAATTACATATTCCATAAGTCAGTACACTAAAAACTAAAGTTCAGTAAAACTGATGAAACAAGCTTAAATTTATAACTAAAGCCATTTATATCTTGTATTAATGTATAATACGAATAAACCTCTTAGTGTACTCTACACTGAAGAGTTCACAGACATATGCAACACTTTCACATTTACTTCAAGTCATCTTAAATAAATTCAATTTAAAAACACTTTCATGGTAGCATTCCATGTGGCACAAGCAATCACTTGTACTTGAAAATATGCATGAGTGAGAATTTTTCCTCTCCTCTCAAATTTAATGTTATTTAAAATACCAACTAGTCACCATGAACATTTTGAATTAGAACTATACTGAGCAGCATGTGTAACTGAAGCCTAAGCCAGCTAAAATGAAACTAAATCAAGATTCCTCTAAAGAATGCATGTCTTCTGTTAAAAATATTACAGGAAAAGATATCTACCATACTTAGCAGAACTTGCTCATATTTCAAAAAGAGCTGTTAAGGGACAGTCAGCCCTAACTAGGTCAGGGGTTGCTCTGCAGCACAGGCTAAGCAGATGCTGAAATCACAGCCACCAACTGTGTACTGTGCAAGAAGTTACAGGCTGGGAAGGAAGAACAATTTTAAGTTTGGTATGTGCAAAAACCCCACTTTTCACTCCATTATAAACTGTTTCCAGTTTTATCAGCTTGTCTAAATAAAGACTAAATACTCTGTCTCAGTACCTGTACATGTGTAGGCATTGAAGACCACTTCACAAACATTAAACTACTTTAAAGCTTAGTGTTCCTTCAGGTATTATTCACGTCATTAGACTTGCTGAATCTGAAGCTGCATTTAACATAATTTACCTGAAATTTAAGTAAGAAGAATACTACAAGTGTTGTAATAAGGAAGTAGTTACATTAACTGCTTCCTCTAGAAGAAAAGTGCAAATGTACTAAATTATTCGTTTACACATTCTTGGCTTTACCTAAGGTATGTAGCAGGAAAATAACATAAAATTTCTAATAATACAATGAAAGCAAAGCCACAGACAATGGAATACACTTTCTTTACTAGGCGAGGTTCAGAGCTCTTACATGTAAACACTTTTCAGCATGGCAAAAATATCTCCATGTCTGTAAAAAACCACTATTCACTTGCACTATCAAGTTCTCCTGACTCACCTCTACTCCAGTAAGAAAAGTTATGATACAGAATTTTGATCTACTGCTCAGAGTCATTGTAGCTTCTCTACCAACAGGAAGAGAGTCTGTGGCATAGCTGCTTCAACTGGCAGTGGCCATGGACTTAGAGAAAAGGGAAGAAGATTCTGGTGTGCATACCAGACAGATAAAATTGTTCACAAAGTTGCATGTCCAGCAGAAAAAAAGATATCACTGGGTCATTGCAACCTTCTCTAAATTTAAACAGCACTACACCCATATTTCATGGGTTTGTGAATGAGTAATCTTCAAAAACAGAGGCATTGGTGACAATTTCATGTAGAAGATACAGTAAAAACTGAAAATCTAATTATGGAAGTTTTATATCACATTTTACCATCTACCCTTCCAAAGACTTACAATTAGTGTTCACTGGTTTTACATTGTGTTATTGAATATTTTAAGGCCACTCCCTTATTCTGGAATCATGACTTCTACATAAAAGCACATAGCTGGACTGACATTACAACACTGTACTTCTTTAAGAAGTTGTTTTTTTTAAAATTTATTTTGACTTCTTCAGGAATAAACTTAATCTCTAAAGGCAGATTATGTCCCCAAGTATGCACAAAACACTTTCACCTCAGTATCACCATAGTATGTCCCTAAATAATTCAGTGTGAAAAACCCAACTAACCCCTACCCCAAGATATAAAACAAGTGCCTAAGTAATGCCAAAGCCCCTTAGTTCTGCAATACTTTTCTCCAATTCTGAATTTCCTTTGTGCAGTTATGCTGCCTTCCTGTAACAAACAAGGAGGTTAATAAATAATAAGAGAAACATTTTCTTTACATGGTGTAGCTGCATGTAAGTTTCAATGCCACCTTTGTATTAATGGATTCTTTTGATATTAAAGAGTAGCACCACTTATCTCTAACTAATAGAGCTGTTCTAATAAACTTGAGATGGATGTTGGAATAGCTTCATGGGAAAGTATTTCTAAACTACTCAGAATTCTTATAATACTAATTAACTACTGTAACTGCATTATATCTATTACATGAAATCCAATGCATATTTTATCAGGGAAAAAAAATTAAATTTTAACAATATTTCAAAAGTAATTTCAAGGCATCCTTGTAACACTCTTCCATTATCCACTAAATGTAGATGTATCAACTTTCAAAATCACTAAAATGACACAAGTTTACTGAACCAATTATCCAATCTAGGATGAAAGGTTATATTTTTTTGTAACCACCAACTTATATGAAGTCCCCTCTTCAGGGACCAGACCTGGTGCCAACACCCTAAATCGTGCAAACAAAACAAAACCATGAACTACCACATCAAATTGCAGCTGATGTCAAGTTAAGCCACATCCAGGACACCAGCAGCCACTAGCTGCCTTGAAAGCCAGTCCAAACCTTCATAAAGTCCTGTACCACTTCGGGCATCACAACCCTGAATATACCAGCTACGGCCACAGCAGAGTTTGTGGAGACTCAACAGTTCTGTGATTTCTTCCACTGGAAGAGCACCTGCTACATCCTGCAAGAAAATCAAAAACTCAATTATTCATCTGTATTATATTTGAAGCTATTTCATTGGCTTAGACTGAAGCTACAGATCACAACTCTTCAAACACAAAAGACAAATCAAACAGTTAAGCATTTACTACTTGCTACCATAAAAAAACCCCTGACTGATCAATCTACTAAGTATGCTTAGCACCAACACTTACTCAACCAGCATTACACATTACACACAAGGAAAATATCTCCATTTTATCTTTCCACATTAGCACTCTCTACCCATAGCAGAGGGTTCAGAAGGTTGGAATTGGATATACAAGCTGAGGAAAAGAGAGTAAAACCAAATCACAAGTACCTGTTTATTAGCAAAGATCAAGAGCAAGGCATCCCGCAATTCCTTCTCTGTTAATAATTTTGCAAGTTCACTGTAGGCTTCACTGACCCTGTCTCTGTGGCTGCTATCAACAACAAACACCACCGCTATGAAAGAAGAAGAGAAATGTTTTACACACATTCACATATAAACTGCAAAATTAGCTTTTAACTTACACCATTCCTTTTTCTAGAAGCTTTCTATGTGAAGTTCCTCAGTACACAGCTTCAATTTTAAATCCAGGACGACTGAGAAATTCCTTAAATATTTCTGTATTTTAAACAGAAGTCTAGAATTCATCCTAAAACAGTGAAAGAATCTCTAATTCTTTTTCCCTAGTCTAATATAAAGGCCATGATATTTTAACTACTTAGGTCTAAAACCAGATTTACTATGCAAGGAGTAAGTATCTCAGTTTAAACCATTTCTTGATCCATTTATACTCCATTAACTCCCATATGGCTGTCTCAGTTTCCCTTAATGGACTGTAATATTCACAGGTTCAGCCAAATCAGCACAGCTTGCTTCAACTACAGACTATAAAATCCAAAAAAGATGGCCAAGGACCCGACATAGCAGCATTAGATTTTACTATTCACTAGAGAGTAACTAAGATGGCAGAAAGACTGGGGAGTCAAGGGAGCAGAGCTAGAGGACAGAATATAAAATTAAGGGGTTTGTGATGAGAAAAACCCCAACACCAAAACTAAAAATAACCTACTGCAGATATGTACCAGGGTAACTGCTTATCTTTCTTTCCAACATGGAGTTCCAAGGCAGGCATGATTCCATGCTATTTCACACAGTATGTTTTAAGAGGACAACAGCAATCCCAAAATACAACTTTTAAAAGTTTGAAAAAATGAGAAATTTCAAATGTTAAAGTTTGTGTTTAAGGCTGAAATAAGGCACAAAGCAGAGCACATAAGCTGGCGTTTGTAATTCCTAAGTATTTTAGATAATTGTGAATGAATCAATCAAGAGGAACTTCTGTCTGAACTGGAAAAAACCTATGGAGGATTTACAAAACAACAACACAAATTTTTAAGTTCATCAATGCTTTCAGACTCAATCTAGTCTATAATCAGATACTACACTGCAATAGCAAGTCAGAAGTTACAGAACTTGGTAGAATTTTTTAAGCTGCTATCTAAAGGCTCCTAAAAGCTGAGTATTTTCAAGTGCTATTTATATTCCATACCTGGCAAGTACTGCTTCTCACTATGCAGACTTTGGGACGCTGTACCTTGTCTGCTGTCAGCTAGAACCAATTTAACAGAGGTTCTAATTTTGTTTGGCTCCATGAACTGTCTGATGGATTTACAGAGAATGTACCTTTATCATCCAGTAGACATTCTGACCAACTGGATTAAAATTTATTAGCTCATGAATCTAACAGCTGTATTTTGCATTAGATGAACAACTTTCTACTGTCATAAATTATTTCTACTAATAATCTGTCTGGCTTTGAAACACAAACTAGAAGACAAAATACATTTTAAGAGCTGTATCAGTATTACCTTGCGTATTGAGATAATAATGTTTCCACAAAGGCCTCAATTTGTGCTTTCCTCCTACATCCCATATAGTAAACTTTAAATTCTTGTATTCTACTGTTTCAACATTAAAACCTGGAATAAAAATATATAAGTTTTACAATCCTGCTCTGTATGAACATAAAATAATCAAAATTAGTAGATAAAAGTCATTACATTTAAGTCGTAGCTACTAACCTATGGTTGGAATTGGCTGCATGAATTCATCTTGCTTTAACTTAAACAAAATAGTTGTTTTGCCAGCTCCATCTAATCCTAAAGTAACAACCCGAATTTCCATTTTTGGTCCAATATGTACCCTGTTGTCCTGGAAGAAACAGAATATTACGTATTAATAACAACATCAAATTTTGGAAATTCAATCTAGAAAACCCTTATTTCTAAAACATGGATTTTGTCACCATTTCTAAAGTGACTAAATGGATGGTCTTTAAAAATACAATGCATAAGCACTCGCAGCAATAACAGAAATAAATAGAAACAAAAATATCCAATAATAGAAATAAAAATATCCAATAATGTCTGTAGTGAACCTGCAATTTTTACTTGATCTGAGTTACAACATATCTTTTAGAAAGCCAGTTTCATGACAGTATGTCTGTATTTGTTAAAATTTCAAATTCTTTCATCATTCTTGGCTGAAACCATGTGAAGAATTTTTTTTACAGCAATTAATTAGAGTTCACTGACCAGGAAACTCTTTTTTTCCCCCCACTTTATTAATGCCTCTACCTAGAGAACTACTTCCTTGCTGGAGGTTCCACAGCTTTACCTCTTCACCCTAGGCCTCTTCCAATCCTTCGCAACAACAACATTACTAGCACTAAGCAGTAATCTGAAGTAGTAGAGAAAAGCAAACAAAATCCCCCAGGTCTTGCTTGGAGACAAGAAATGAGAATCAACTTCCCTATTTGTAGTTTACACCAAGCTATTGCTGAGGAGATGAAGATGACACTGACAACATGATCAAATGGCAAAGCATAAATTCTAGTATAAACACATAGGCTGAGATTAGTACATATTTCTGAAACACATTTTGAAGTACTGATGAACTGCTATCTTGATGGAACACCGGGGTTTCAATCACCAGAACTATGTAGCAGTATATTTGTTTTCTTGCAAAATCCAGACAGCACTGTGCCCACTCCACACAGCCTCTTATTTCTTCTCACAGAAGAAATACTACTGAGTGCAAAAATGCTACATCATCTCTTGGTAAAAGACCAACAGGTTGACATTGCAGGACATTTAAACATCTCTATCACATGACGTGATATATCTAACTATTTATCTTTCCATATACACATAGATACACACAGAGGATCCATTATGTATCTGGATATATTGTCATCATGACAAGCAACTGTTTTCTCCCTTCTGTCATCAGAGAAGTAGCATACTTTCAGAATAATCAATGCAATTCAATGACCTCATGCTATCACAATCCTGGAAGAGAATAAAAATACCTTGAGAAACTGCTTCCTAAAAAAAAAATTAAATATAATTGTGCAATTGCCACAATGCAAAAGTCAGCAACATAATGACTGTAAGTGTAAAAGCCAGACCAAAGGTTCATCTCATCAAATATGCTCTCTGAAACTAGGCAAAGATGGACATGAATTAAGAAAATAAGAAATAAGAAATAAGGGAGGTACATAGTGATGATAACTGTCCTAAATAACTTCCCTGTGCTTAAGAGCTTGCAGCTCATGTGAATTTCCTAAGCCAACTGTGAGGTTTCTTCAATCAGCAGATCTTGATGCATTATTCACCTATGAATAATGCACCTTGTCTGCTTGCTGCTTGAAACCTAAATGGGCCCAGATGGTCCTTATCATAGAACTCCACAGACTACCTTTTCAGTATTAAATAAATTAATTACTTTATTTGAATCTGTGAAATGAACTTGGATAAGCTCAGCAGGTTCAGTACTACTATTACAAAAGGCATATGCTCCACAACCAAAAGACTATTTGAGATTTGAAAAATGAAACATTGAGACTTAACTGCTTTTGAATAAATTTTTGTCCAATTTCTAGATATTTGGAGTCAGAGCTGAAATTCAGTGACAACACTGCAACACAACGTGATTATCAGAATAGGTTATCTCATTCTGGAAAAGAAGAACTTGTGGGCAGATTTTTGACAAGGTGCAGAGAAAGAAAAAACAAAAAGAAGTATGCAGAAGGGTCTGAAGAGTCTAAAAATGCCATGTCTCCAGCACTCTTTTCACACTCAAACTTTAGTTCTGATTTTATCCAGAGTTTCTGGGAGTGGACCTCCCCAATTCTTCTCTGCACCTGAAAGAAAGAAGGAAAAGCAGCAGCTCTGGATAGAGCTGCTCAGTTCACAGGTTTCTTGCAGAAGGCAGTACCCTGGCTATGGGCAGAGCTTGCTAACAGTGAGCCAGTCCTCCCACAGCACCACCCGATGTACTGGTCACCTGACAGCTCCCATGGCTGGAGGGCAGAGGCAGTACTACTTAAATCATCAGGGAAAAGAAGGAGATGAGTGAGGCTGTCAAATTTAGCCATCCTGCTGCAGTTTGCCTTCTCCAAGGTTTGGAATGAAAACAGGCTGTTCTCAGCATGTTTGTATTCTCTCAGAAGGAATCAAAATGTGATGGACGCCAAATTTCCACTTTTTGCACAAGTAGTTCCGTCACTTCAAAAAACATTGCAAGCAAAGTTGCTATTTAGAAAACTGTGTGTAGCATCTGCAATATGAGTCAGTAATAATGAACTATTCACGATCATAGCTAGAAACGGACATGAAAGAAGTCTCTCACTGTCAATTGTATCAGCACCTTTAACTAAAACGTTGCTTAAAAATGACAAATAAACACCCTTTGTGTCTGTTTTTCTGGCAGGTGCATAACTTGATGGCATACTTAAAAACAGGTAACCTTAGACTCCTGTTTAAGTAAAACTTGTTTTATTAAATCTCAGTGCAGAAGAAAAATGCACAACTATGAGCTCTTCACTTTTTTATCCTTGACCTCTTTCAAGAAATTTGATGAGACAAAAGCCCTCTGTACAGGTTTCCTTAATGGTTCCTTAAAGAGCTTTCTCTCTGAGAGAACACTTCCTTCTCAGATAGTCTTGATGTTGGTAAGGGTTAGTTGCCCAGAGTTAGTTTAACATCATAATGAGAATTTATCTGTCAATCTCAGGCACTGCTTCCTTAATAGTTTTCTCTCTCTGCAGCATGCACATATGCATATTCATGATGACCACATGCTTTTCTTTATATATAAAGTTCTACAGCCACTGCACTCATTTAACAGAAAACTATCTTTAAATAAGGATCACGATCCTGGGTAAGGAGAATTCTCCAAATCCTCCCTTCAGAGCTTTGTATCTGGCATTTCCCTAGCTGGTTTAGAAAGAGGAAATGGCACTGTGACTGTTTTCTTGTGTCATCAGTGAAACAAAATATAGATAGAATTTACTCATTTTCAAGAATGAAAAGGACTTCTCCCTCCCCTCCTCAAATGTCCACAACTTTCATTTGATATTAAATGCTCCTCTGATCTGGTACTGTCTGAAATGCTTTTTTACATTTTATAATGGATGCAGCCTTCAGTGCATGCCAGCTTGGGAGGGAGACCTTTCCAGTAATATAGTAACAGTTTTATAGTTTTTTGTCTGAAGATTTTATTTCTGCCTGATATCTGTTGCCAGATATGTACACCAAACCTCACTGCAAGTCACAATAGTGGCCATCAGCATAACAGTAATCTAAAAACACACTGTTAAGAAAGAGAACATTAAGCTTTATCAGATGTGAGGAAACAAAAAGTAAGAGGCTGCAGGAATTACTTTCAACTTATTTTTTCATGGCTTCTGCTGTTTTTCTGAAGAATGACACTTGCTTTAGCACCTCTGAAGTTCAGAAATTAACCTTCAGAAGACTTCAAAAAAATACAAATTGTTACAAGATAAAACTAAGTCTTCTGGGTTCCCCAAGCCTATTTTAGGGCTCCTGTAACACCTTAGCTAGCTCCTATCATTCTCGTTCCAAACGCTCAGAAATTAACAACCAAAATTTTCCAAGTCTGACAAAGAGCTCTGAAAGCCAAAGCTTTCAAACATTCAAAATGCCCCTCTGACTCACAATTCTTCATCTGTGAATTGTGATTACTGCTTCATTCATGAAATAATGAGGGTTTGCAGAAGAGGTTTCCTTGGCCCTACGAGCTTTGGTCTCTGCTAAATAGGAAAGAGACAGGCAGACGTGAAAATGCTGCATTAACATGGAAATTCAAATATACTGAGGTTACAAAATGAATGATTTTGAAGAAATCTAATTTCCTAAGTCTGTAAGAACTGACATAGAATCTCTATGGAAGCATTCATTTCTTACAGTAAATGTTTCAACAGCTACAGTTAAATTCTCATTTTTGTCTCAGCCACAATTGATCCTCTTCCTCTTTCACCCATTCAGATGCAAAAAAACCCCATACATCAAAGTACTTGTTCCTTTGAGTTTCAAACTTACTTACTTTCATATGAGGAAAGCATTATATATAATAAATACCATATAAATACACCAAATAGAAGTAACATTATCAAACTTTGAATAATTTAATCCCTTTTAATGAAAGTGGTAGTGAAATTATATTGAAGCAATAAAACCCCAAACTACTTAGAAGATTAATAATGTATTAGCTAAGCTGTGAGTGAATACCAAGCAACTGTAAAACAAATGACTGTTTAATAAACTGAAAGAAATATATTTTTTTAATATTATAAACTGAAAGTTATAATAGTAGTATTCAATTTAAAACAGGTGAGCAATCTCCAGGAAATAATCAAAGAAAGAGGTTTCTAGAACTCCAAAATGCTATCCAAATTCTTTAAAAGAAAACAGCTCATGTTCAAACAAAGTTACTGATACGGTCAATGACAAAAGAACATTTCCCACCCATATTACAGCAGCACGTGGTTTGTTGCTCAAATACCAGATTGCATTCATCATGTGATAAGACAATGTGGCTCTAACTGATACTGAATTGCCTCAACTTGTTACAACAAATACAGCATAATAATGTACATCAATTATTCCTGCTTTATTTTACATTAGATTTGGGACTTCATAAAGTGGGTAACTGCACTTCCATAAGATTAAGAATACCTTTGTAAAAGTGACAGGTATGCTAGCATCCAGCTGTACATGATCTGCAAGTTCTGTAAACTGCTGCTGCTGTTTCTGTAATGTCTCTAGCAATCTTGTAATTTCCTGTTTGGCCAACACTACTCTGCAGTCATCCTAAACAGACAAAGAAAACAAAAGCATGCCTTTCCTTTAGTAATTTACTTTAAAATACCCCAAATATAATATAAACATCATTGCTAGAATGAAGGTTTTTTAAATAGAAATACACTACTTCAAGAAATTACAAGAAATACATTTACAAAAAATGTATTTTTGTAAATAATTTTTGTAAAAATTCATTTATTACATTTACAAGAAATAACATTTACAAAATAGATTTATTTAAAATTGCAACACAAATATGAATATCTTAACAGTTTTCCTTAACACTAATAGATGTTAAGTTGTTCTGCAGGTTTATGAAAAAACTAACAAACTTTCTTTATGAGCCAATTAAGAGTAATACAAATTATAAGAAACAATAATATCAATGTAACATATAAAGAACATTTATATTTTTCATGTATCATTTAAACAGATGGAACAGAGCAACTGTTTTGCAACATATGGCAAAACACTTAATAGGAACATATTAGCATCCCCCCTCTCAGGATTCAGAGAGTTAAACCTGACTACACAACCAAACAAAAGCTCTAAACAAATCTGGAAAAAAGAAGTACAAATAACACATTCATGAAGTAGCTTCTCACATTCAGTTTACTATTTGCTACACATACTATTTACTTTTTCCTATCATTACACTGAATTAATAAGAGACCAATGAAAAATTCACACACAGCCACTTTCTTCATACATTTAAGATGTAGAATTACCAATATCACAAGTGTAACTGTAAAATCCTTCCAATATGTTCTGTAGGTTTTGGGTTTTTTTGCTTCAGTCTTGTCTTGCCTTCCCACTAACCTCACAAATATCAGAAAAATCATGCCACAGGGTTTCCAGTAACGGGAGGACTCTACGCTTTTGGACTGACTATCTTTGGCTAACACTCCCTTGTAATGAATACTTATATCTCATGTTAGACCATGACTGATTTAATCTTATAAGAAAATAATGCAGAATACTATACATCTCTTTTTTTATAGTCTAAAAATAACTTGTACTTCCATGTGTTTTGCCATATGCTACAGCTCACTTGCCAACCTACCTGTTGCAAAGTCTTTTCACAGTGAAGGCAAGCTGTTGAAACCTGTGACAGGAGAATGGTCATATCTTCTTGCTGTTGCCTAAGCCAAATCAACTTCTCTCTCACATGAGCATCAACAACGCTAAGAGCCATTTCTTCCTGACGACAAAGGGTTTCATGAAGATCAGAAAAATAGGCTCTGACACATGAGCGAGCATTCTCTGCAGTTCCTGGTACCTAGAGTGTTGCAGAAAGGAGATCCAACAGTTTAAGGACACCAGTTGATTCCAGGAGCAAATTTTAAATTTTATTCCAGATTCTAATTTATTTTCACATCTGCCTGGCTACATCACAGTTCATGTCCCAGTTAGGGCTGATAAGACTTCCTGAATAATACCAAAACACTTTTAGAAGTTACTCCTATAATCACACAGCTCATTTGCATGTACAAACACCTCACTAAAAATGACCAGGGAAAAAAACCTGAGAACATACACAGTCTGTACACTAGGAGTCAAACAACTTTTTCCACTGCCTCCACATTTCCATATAGCCTAAAAACATGGTAACACCAAGTTCCCATCTATCTGCTGATCTAAGCCTCAGTACTGACGTGCTAGACAGAAGACCCTAAAATCTTGCCCTTCAAAACCTACGCATAATTTCCAAAGAAAGTCTTTATCCAGTTATTACAGAAAAGCCAATAATCTGTGCATGTGGGGGAAATAAATATTTTTTAAAAGCATACATGTTCAGTATGGGCCATTCCAACTCCATCTTCAACAATTTGTTCTCCTCCTTCTATATGCTGAACAATTCCAACTAATTTTCTGGAATAATCCGAGATTTCTTCTGTGAAAGTTCTTATACAGTGAGCCATGTCTAAAATGGATGCACGAATCTGGTTTGCTTCTGGTTCCAAGACAGAATGCTATTAATTAAAAGCAACATATCAAACATCAATCATAATTATCTTCCTTAATAATCTTTTATATTTTACTACATATTTAATATACATGTGCAAGTATATGGGCATATATTTTACACATACATATAGTATAGCCAAGTAAGAACTGAAAACCATCTTGCAATTTAAAAAAGCAGTCAGGACTTACAGGTTATGCTGAAACTAACTCATACATCTAGCAATTACAGAAGTAAACAAAAACTTGCCTGTTTATCATAATTTATTATAAAAAAAGAAGAATAGTTAGATTGCACCAGTGATGTGGTGTGTATGTAGTGTCTACATTGTGAAAACAGCTTTCTAAATGATGGCCCAATGTCAATGTCATGAAAACTTCAGAAAAGCGGCAGATAAAGGGACTGTCCTTCTTCACATATACATATTCACATTAGTAACTCATTGGGTTCTTAGATTTTTTTTTTCCTTTATTTTACCATGGCAACTGTCTGACACAAAGGGAAAACTAAAGAATGGGATGAACACATCAAGAATCTATCCTCCTTTCTTGACAACCTTTTTTACTTTATTTGGATAAATAATTATGCAAGTTACCCCCTGGCATGACTAGAAATTAACTACTAGCAGTACCTTATGACCTTGATGCTTCCCATATTCTTTGCAGACACAACACATGAGAGGACTCGCCTGACAACCTTCTTCTAAACAAACAAACTCAATGGCATGCACTTGGTGTTGGGAGCACATCGTCTTCTCATGAGGCTTATCAGCTAGAGGTACACGCCTGTGCTTCGCCAGAGTCTTAGTAGAATGAGTAAGCTGGGAGCAGTCTGCACACAGGTGAGTGGCACAAACAGTGCAATACACAGATGCAACATGGGCTTCATCTTCATCACAACGAATGATACTCTAACAACGAAAACCAAGCAAAACTCAAGTGGTTAACATTTAATCCCAAAAATGGAAGAAAAATTAGAAGACTTGTCAACAATACAGTCTTTGTTTAAAAGTTATACACTAATAAATACTTGGACTACTTTGAAACTTGATTATAAGTTTTCAATAACCTTTTTGAAAACGTAAGTTTAAAGCGTTCAGTAATTTTATAAGTCCAAGCTTCAGTGCAAGTTGTAAAGGTTTGGAGGAGAAAATAAATCTGGCTCTAGGAACTTCCTCCAAAGCAGTTATTACAGACCAGAAAATTACTTACAGGAAAACAAAACACCAACAGTCAAATAAGCACTTAGGAAAGTTATCTACATCTAGAAGAGTACTGCAAGATATGTTGCACAGCAGCTGTTAATACTGAAATGATAAAAGCAGCTACTTTTGGTAATGAAGTACCACATGATATAATAAAATTACTATAAAAGGCAACTACTGACAACAGCTAAAGTCTTTAGGAAGAATTTCTGAGGAGTTTCTGAAAACTGTGCTTATACGACTAAAACTAATATATCAAAATAAGTAACCTTTTCTAAAAGCCCTAAAGGCACAAAAAGGGGGTGAAATAGTATGCATGTTTATTAATACCAGTTTATTTTCTGCTTTATTTAAGTACAACTAGCATTTAATTATGAACAATTACCTGAAGCCTTAATACTAGATACTGGAAGAAAAGAACAGTATTATTGGTGAAATTTGCCAAAGAACTGATTTTCAATCTTTTTCCTATTTAGAGATAACTTCTATCAAATGAAACCTTTTTTTGTTTGTTTTGTTTTTTGGGTTTTTTTGTTTAAAACTCAGTACCTCTCCAGATAGACCAATGCCTTCTTCAGCTGTCCCATACTGCCCAGCAGGTCCATTTTGCAACCGTTCCAAGAGTTCCAACAAAGCAAAGTTCTTTTTCAATCCCCAGACACCAGAATCTCCTATTTTTGATGAAGAGTAAACAAAGGAGAGAAGAGGAAGAAAAAGCTCAAGCATATATAATTTTGAGAAATTCCACAAACCACAGCTCAGATTCGGACAAATATTAAGAGCATATCAAGTACACTAATATTAACCAAATGAGATACAGCTATCAGTTTTTCTCCAAGCTCACTCCATCTTCTTCCTTCCTTTGATCATTGAGCTATTTAATATTTATGCAGATCTTCCCTATCAAAAGATGCCAAGATTATTAAAAATTTAGAGAAACTTAGTAAAATTTTCTAATTAATTTTAAAAAATTCTAATTTAATTTACTTTTTTAAAAAGTAAAATAATCTGCAATAACTAACAACTAAAGAATACAAGGAACACACAAACACTGTGTATTATAAAAATTATTGTTTTCAGAGGTATAGTGAACATTTCTACCCTGCTAATGGAAGCCATGAAGAATTCCCTACCGAGAAAACTTATTCCCTGTATCACAAGATGCAACACCAATTGCAGATCCCATGCCAGCAAAATCTAAGAGTTAAAACAATATTCAGAAACAAAACGCAAGGTGCTACACTATTTGATAAAATGGAAGATCACTTATACTCCCTAGAGCAAAGCAGAAACCCATGTCTACTCCTGCATGATCCTTATTTCACAGAAGTTAACATGAAGCAATGAGATGAGAAGCAAAATCAGAATGGGATCCCAATAACTGCTGCTAAATGGTAACCATATTGGCCACATAGCATATGAGAATCCTAGCAGCTGCTTCTTCAAGGAATTGCCATCCCTTGACTCTTTTCTAGTGTAACTGTCATAAATTTAATGACATTTTCTCTATTTCAAGGAAAAGGTGACTCATGAGATCAAGCATCATCTTTGAGCACTGGATCATTACTTTTTAACCATAACAAAACCACAAAATTGTTGACGTTGGGAGGGTCCTCTTCATCACCTTGCCTAGGTCACCTAGAGCGGGGTGCCCAGCACCACACCCAGGCATCTTCTGAAAATCTTCAAGGAGGGAGATGCTATCACCTCTCTGGGCAACATGCAGCAGAGCCTGGTTCCTCTTACAGTCAAAACTGTTTCCTTATATGCAGACAAAACTTCTGCGTTTCAGTTTGTGCACATGACACATCAGCTATCTACATGAACTCAAGGAAACAGTATTCCCATGTGTTTTCCCAGAGAGCCCAGACTACTTGAATTGTCCAGTTGTTTCATGTTGTTTCCTAACCCCTAAAGTTGTTTCATGTTGTTTCCTAACTCCTAAAGTATGCTGCCCGGTGGCAGTCTCGTATGCCCTTCATCCTTCTGGAATGCAGAGTCATCTCACTGATCTTTTACAGACATGAAGTTTTATTTCTTCAATATGGACATTTATCAAACACTCCATAGACTCTGATTTATCATTAGAATGGGTGCAGTTCTCAATGACCAGACAGACAACAACTACACAGTTATGAGAAATACCCAGCTGGTAACCACACTGCTTTATGTAGCTTCAACTTCATGAAACCTTTTTTCCCTAGTCCATCTTCCTCACAGACTATAGACTGTAATACTCTGTTCCAAATTTGGTCACTGAGAATTTATGTGCCTCACAGATGAAAGGCAATAAATGGATTATACTGTTTTTCTATAGCAATAAATGGGAGCATTTTAAACTATTTTATGCTCCAACACTCTCAATGGGTATAAACAACACTGATAACCTGTTTTAAAAAAATATGTTTACCAGTAAAGACCATGCATTTGCTGCTTGCAGAAATGGGCCTATGGAAGCACTAGCCAGTAACTAGTGCTATCTAACTGAAGTTAGATATAAAGCCAGATGCTTTAAAAAGTCTGTGCTTTTAAAGTCAGGGACCTCTGCATTTATCAGTTCCATGGTGGAAGCCTTCCCTGCTCCAGAGAGGCACTACATTGCCAGCACCCAATCTAAGATCAGTGCACTCCACAAAATAAGCTGCAAACAAACAAACAAAATATTTTGACTTTTCTTTATCACAGATCTTGAAGGAGTTTACAGAAGGTATGTTCTGTCCCTCCAAAATTACACTAAGCACCAGCAAAGTCATCTGCTTTGATATATTCTGACCTCAGAGCTTAGTAATTTTTTTGGTTGAGCACTCCTAGTAAGATCGAGTCACCTCTTATTACCAGCTGAAGAAATACAGAGCACTATATATATACTTTTAGAATTTAATTAACATCAAAACAGTTTCTAAACAGTTTGGATTTGCTAAATAGGTATCTAGACAGACTAACTCTCAGAAAACAAAGCACTGGAAAGTGGCTATGGGGTTCCCTTCTAGGGTGTTTAGCACTTTCCCACAGCAAACTAACTGTGCACAACCTTCAGTTTCTACAGCACACAAAATAGTCACATTAACAACACAGCAATATAATGGCTAATACTAACACACACCTTCTATTTTCAGATTAGCCACTAATCCAGATAGCCATTAATAGCCCAGTATAAATGGATGTACATGTACCAAAAGGATAAACCTACTTAAGCAAGAGATTATAGTTCCTAGCCTTTAAGCAAACATTGTCTTAGCCTTTAGGCAAACACTGGGTAAGGCTGCAAGAGGAACAAGCTACTCAATCATTACAGAGTTTCTTACAAAAAGTCTTTTCTTTCACAGGTTTTAGTGTTTATTACAAAAACCCTAGAAACTGAGAAGTACTCTTCTCAGTTTACAACACTGTATGTGATTTAATCATATTAGTTTTGTTCCATGTCTAGCAGTGAAGAGAAAGTCAAAACAAAACTAATTTACTGAATTGTTACCAAGAAGATCAGAAAAGATAAGTGAGTAGCTATTATGTAGTTGTTTTTTTGGCTATAACTCTAAGATGTCATGAGAAACAAAGATACATCGCTCTTACATTCTTTCTATTATGTATCATGGGATTTGATAATACAAGTACAAGCAATTGTATAACATGTCCATCTTGGCACAGCTAAAAAACAAGTGAAGCTTACATGCTAACTTTTAATTCACTAAAACAGAATTTATAACCAGCTAGCATCCTATAAAACACAGAACCATGGAATAATCTTGAGTTGGAAGAGACCCACAAGGATCACCGAGTCCAACTCCTGCCCCTGCACAGGCCATTCCCAATGACCACACTGTTTGCCTGAGGGCATCCTCCGAACACTGCCTGAACCCTCACAGACTTGGTGCTGTGACCACTTCCCTGGGGAGCCTATTCCAGCACCCAGCCACTATCTGGGTGAGGAACCTTTTTCTAATATTTAACCTAAACCCCCCTGACACAGCTTGAGGCCATTCCCTCAGTCCTGTCACTGCTCACCACACAGCAGAGATCAGTGCCTTCCCCTCCTCTTCCCCTCAGGAGGAAGCTGTGACTGCAATGGTGTCTCCCCTCAGTCTCCTCCAGGCTGAACAGGCCAAGTGTCCTCAGCCACTCCTCATCCTGCTTCCCCCCAGTGCCCTTCAGCCCTCCATGCCCTCGCTGGACACTCTCCAGTGCTGTCCTTCTTACACTGCAGCACCCAAAGTGCCCCCAGCGCTGGAGGTGAGGCTGCCCCGGTGCAGAGCAGAGCAGAGCAGGACAATCCCTCCCTGCCCGGCTGCTGATGCTGTCCCTGATGCCCCACAGGACACGGGTGGCCCTCCTGGCTGCCAGGGCACTGCTGGCTCATGTTCAGCTTGCCATCAGCTTGCCCAGGGCCCTTTCCATGGCACTGCTGTCCAGCCTCTCATTCCCATCTGTCTGTACATTCAGTGTTGCCCCTCATCAGTGCATAACGTGGCACCTTCCCCTTACTCCTGAGCTTCATGTGGTTGGTGACTGCCCAGCCCTCTCTGCAGGGCCTCCCAGCCAGAGCCAACAGCTCCTCCCAGTTTTGTATCATCTGTGAACTTCGGATTCCTCCCAGTCCTGCACCCAATCATTTCTGAAGATGCTGAAGAGCACAGAGACTAAGGTGGAGGCCCATGGAACCCATCTAGTGACAAGGCACCACTCTGATGTTACCCCACTCACTGCAACCCCTTGTGCCTGACCTATGAACCAGCTGCTCTCCCAACACCTTGTCCAGCAGGACACTGGGAGAGACAGTACCAAAACTTCACTGAAATACAAAAAGACCACAATTGGCTTCCCCTGTTACACTAAGTGGATTACCTTGTCACAAGCATGCATTCTCATTAAAAAGTCATGTCTCGTTTTGCTGGTATCTATCATGAAGTTTACATATTTGCACAAATGGGACTTTGCTCCTTTTTACTTTAAATCTACCTATAAAATTTTTAGGTACCTGACCTACACATTCTCAACACAATTGACCAAGTGTTTATTTCATATTTGAAATCATTAAACAATGAGTTCTGTGTATACATCCATTTACTCTCTTGGACTTCACCTCAAATTGTGCTTTGATCACAAATGTGAGAGTCTAGTGATCTCATCCTTGTGCCTACAAAGAATGTTTGTGTCCATTAGAAAAATTATTACACATTCTGTCATCTCAAAAGAAGAAGAAAACATGAGTAGCAGGAAATGTGTCAGCCAGGAATGAGAAAGTGACAGACCAAAGATATCAAGACTGACTCCAGCTAACAATACAAACGTCAATTTCAGAAGCATGAAGCTTGACTGCAAAAGTATTATAAATAATGAAAGGGATAAAGGAACAACTTTTGTCTAACTGTTTAAATGCATTTTCTTGCACAGCATTTTTAAGCTTCAGCTTGGCACTCAAACGCTAGCAAAGGCATGTGTAAATCTAAGCAAGACCAATCAGATGGATTACATGAAGGATGCCATCACCTGCATATCTTTGTGAACAAGTTTTCATGATAGAAAATAATTTCAGCTCTGCAGTAATGGTAGATATAGAGAATCTCCAAAGTGCATTTTTCCTAAAAATACCCTGGTCTGTATAAATTAAAAAAAACACCCAGAACCCAACAGAAACAAACAAACAAAAAACCCCAACAAACAAACAAAAACCCCACCAGCCAAAAATGACCAGTGAGAGACAGGATGCGAGAAAACAATTTGCAAGAAATTATTTGCCTTTTCTCCCAGATCAACATACTTTAAGGAAAATCTTTGAGAGGAGCCTCTTTTTCTACAGACACCATTTATTGGATTTTCCCTCATATAAACTATCTGAATCAACACTCTCCAGCATATACGATTTGAAAAGTTTGAAAACTTTTCCACTGCACCTTTTTGGTTGAGAAAAATGTTAATCCACTTGAAGACAACAGTTCACATACCTTCAGCATGTACATACTCATTCAAAATTTTCCATTAGAAGATTAAATCACAGGGAACTTCATTAAAGAATTCTTAAAAAACCCAACAAAAATCAATGTTTTATCTATTCTGCAATGCAGAATGGTTTGGGCAAGCTTTAGTCCTATTTGTTCATTACAAAATGTTTTCTCTTGTAACAGGATTCTGTGAACTACTAGAAAATTTTGCTAAGCATGCAAACAACATTTCAATTTTCAGTTGCAAAATACATATTTCCAAAAATCCTGATTCATGAAGTACTTCTAACCCTGCCTTCACATGCAGTTATATATAGAAAGAGATAGCTCTGTATATTTAAACTGAGTCCAGTTCAAAAAAAATGCAAAAAAAGTATCTACCCATATACAGATCCCCCAGTACTTATTTGAAAAAGCTCCCAACATTACCTAGGAAAACTTGGATGAATATAGTATTAAGTCCTTTAGTAATAAGAGCAATGGAAAAAAAGTACCAGAGGTTACTTTAGACCAACTAAAAGTCTCCATAAAATCCATAGTTACTGATTAAGAAATTGTGTTCAGCAGAGATAGCTTTATGTCCTAATTTTACAGCTTTTCTTTCAACACAATTTTCTCTTGGCAGGGGTCCTTAGACACGAAACAGCTCTCTGAGACTAGAGAACATTATTTCATTAAATTCATTAAATTGTAGAATTGCTATAGGGTGAACATGGAGTTTGCGTTCTCATATCCTCAAACAGAGGGCAGAGAAGTATGAAAAGTTCCTCTGGGTCCTGAATTGTCCCTCCCTGCTCCTAAGCTCTAGAACAAATCAGAACTACAAGCGCAGCAAATTTAACCAATACCAGCAACTACTAGGTGATTAGAAAAAGGTAGCAAATGCATAGATATCTCAAAGAGGGGCCTGAGCTGCACTCCACAAAACTTCCTAGTTTTATATCCTATAACCAGCAATATGTCTCAATGGCGTTGCATATGGAAAGACTAAAGTGTCTATGAACTCCCTCTCCCTCAGATCACCGGGTAAAACTTTTATTCATAGAAGTATTTTTATTTTCAAGCTGTTTGGCTAAGATTTTCTACCCATTACTTTTGTGAGCAACTGCTGATCACAGTGCATCCTTCTTCTTTCTAGTGTCAAACAGCAGGATGC
Organism: Melospiza melodia melodia; assembly: GCF_035770615.1. Classification (NCBI taxonomy): domain Eukaryota; kingdom Metazoa; phylum Chordata; class Aves; order Passeriformes; family Passerellidae; genus Melospiza; species Melospiza melodia. The sequence goes on from NC_086226.1 coordinate 36,025,233, forward strand.
AACTCTATTTATCAACTCTTCAATATATAGGGATCCTGAAGCTTTTCATCCTTCTTCCTAACTGTAGGGGACTTGGAGATTTAATAACACAGCATTTCATAAAAAACTCATCAGAAAGATTAAAAAAAAATCCATAAATGCTTTTGTAAAGCTTTATTTTCATCAAACATGAAACACACTGAAAAATATGATAGGATCTTTCAGATGCCTGGGAAAAAGTGTGTAATAAAAACTAAGAAGCAACAAGTTCCCCATCACAAGAAAAAAAGCAGTGGTCTTGGATAAGAATGTTTCATAACAACAGGAGGAAGTGTTGTGCTCTAAGATTCTCCCTCTAAAACCATAGTTTAAAAAATCTTGCACTGCTGCATAGGCAAATATAAGAAGCCAAACAAACCATTACTCTTAACCACTCTACTAGAATGGCAATCATTCATGAATCTCACACTACCATTTCCCTCGCCCAAAAAAAAGCCCCCTCCTTCATACAAGACTGATTATTTCTTTTCCTGATTTCTACCTTCACAAAAACATCCTGCAGAGTGGCTTAATATTGCTAGCAGATTCTTGTACTTCACAGTCAAGTGAATTTGATACTTAAACAATTCTTTCACGGTTTACGAGATCAGAGATGTCCTTTCCTAAAGATTCTCCTTTCAATAGGCTCCTTTTTCCTCCAGTGTTATTCAAAACTGCTGGAGCCAGTTCTATTAACAAGTTCTTTTTGTTACATCTTCCTCTGATAACTTGTCTTCTCTATAACCCCCTATGGACTAGGTAATTATTATTCTGAAGAAATTATATGCACATGTCATCTTTTGCCTAAAATAAACTTTCACTCTAAGAAAAAAAATCTTTATCTTATCCTTTCAAATACCATGTGCAGACATTGTTAGAGTAGGGGAATTCCAGTTGATAGCCTGCCACTACCAATAATGCACGTATAGAAGTCATTAACATTGTAAAAACCAGGCTTGTTATCACTGATCCTTCCCTCTATACCACTTCATCATGAATTCAGGCAAATGTTAGACAAAAATTTACCTATTCATTTACATGGGTTTAGTGTTTAGGACAATAGGAAACTAATACTCATACTTAAGGAACCCTTACACAGAACCATTAAACAGAGTAGTCTCTTTTTAAATATAGGTGTACAAGAAGATGCCCAGGTATAAAGCATGCGAGCCCAGGTTCAAGAACATAAAGGCAAAATCTTTTCTTTCTTTTCCTTACTACACATTCATTACTTGGAAATACCATCACTAAGTGGAGAACTAAGAATCTATGACAAGCACTGTCTTCTAGATATCCATGACTGCAAGTTTCAAGAATGTCAAACTTCTATTTTCTTACCTAGTTCAGTAACTTGTCGATCAAAAGGACAACGAACTGCTCTGCCATGAAGGGGAAGCCGGGTAAGACAGTCATGGCAGACAGTATGGCCACACAAAAGCAGCCGGGGAACTTTGTCCCCTTGCAGAGAAAATACATCTTCACAGACCCCACACTCAAGAACCTGTAAGTTAAAAAAGACCATTTTTGGTTTTAAGCTGATTAAAAAGCAGAACTTCACACAGAAAGCTATACAACAATTTATGTTACAGATGTTCATGCAATCACAGTAGATAAGCTGAGTCAGTAATTTTGCTTTCTATGCACACATATAACGATCATACTACCGACTTTTAAAAAGTAAATAAATAATTAGACACAAACAGAACATTTTAAGTCGTCAGCATCCTGCCTGACCACCACTAGTTCCTACCAGCTTCATTTAATACACTGCCACAAGACAAGCCTACTGGTCAAGAGGCACAACCAGAAGAAACATCCTTGCAGGAAAAGGAAGCAGCCAGCAAGACCCTGCCAGAGCATTGTGTTGGCCGGTGGAGTTTCCCCTGGCTGCTGATGCTCATAAAGAGGTCAGTCACACCAAGTAAGCCAACTTGCAAGCTATAAACGCAGCACTGAGCTAGTGCGAGCAAACAGTTGCGGGCCGGAACATCTCAAGCTATAACAAAAAGCACAACTGATGATCATAGAGAAAGAAAAAAAAAACACCAAAACCAGTCCATAAGCCCGGCACCCCAGGGCACCACAGGCCTCCCGCCTCGTGTCCTGGGCGGGCACAGTCCGCACCGCCACAGGAGCTGGGCCGAGCCGCCGCCTCACCTTCACTGCGGCCCCCGCCGGGCCGCGACCGCCACCGCCAGCCCCGCGGCCACCCTCCGGCCCGGCCTTGTTTACAGCCAGGGCCGCCATCTCGGGGAGGGCGGGGCGGAGCGGAGCGGCCCCGCAGGAAGGAGCGGCGAGCTGCCGACACCTCAGGCACCACCCTGGCGGGCGCAGGCGCCGCCCTGCAGTACTGCAAAACTAGTGATGTACAAAAAACTACGACTCCCAGCGTGCTCCACAGGAGCACTGGCCGGCGGAGGAGGCAGCCGTGCCGCACCCAGACCGCCCAGGGAACCCTGGGGGCTGTAGTCCCTTCCGCCGCGCTGCAGCCTGGGACGGCCGTGCTTGCCACCGCCGCAGTGTGCGTGGCGCCTTCCGCTCCGCCGGCCATCCTGCGGGGTGAAGGCCATGGACGTCAACCAGCCCAAGCAGGAGCATTTGCTGGCTCTGAAAGGTACCAACAGCGCGGCCCCACCGGTTGCCACCCTCCCGGCCCCGATTCAGTGGTGAAACTGCGTGTCTGATCCGCAGCCGAGGGTGGTTCTCCCCCGGTTTAGAAGGAGGTGGAGCGGGGAGCGGCCCGGCGCTCAGGGGCCGCGGCGCTCGATGCCCGAGGGTACAAGGCAGCGCTGAGGGCTGCTCTGCCGTGCCCGAAAGCACAAAGGAGCGCTGAGGGGTGCTCTGCCGTGCCCGAGGGCACAAGGTAGCGCTCTGCCGTGCTGCGCTCACCGCAGGGTGTGCACCTGGCGTGAGGGGCTCAACGCGGCTGCCCGGCTGTGTCAGTGCTTTGCATAAGGCTTCAAAGAAAATGTTCAGCCATAATTTCCTTTCCAGTTCTCCTGCTGCCTCTTGTTTGTTTGTTTTTCAGGACGAGAGGACACAGTGTTAAACCGGGTGAGGGGAGGTTTAGGTTGTGCGTTAGGAGGGCTTCCTTTGCAGGAAGGGTGATCAGACACTGGCATGGGCTGCCCAGGGACGTAGTGGAGTCACCGTCCTGGAAAGTATTTAAGGAACGTGGACGTGGCGCTTGATGGTGTTCGGTTTTACGCTGATTCTATGATCTCAGACGTCTTTTCCAGCACAGTTGGTTCTCTTAGGATGGCTATTGCCCTTTTCACTTCATGCTTAATGTGCAATTGCGAGGCTTACCTCCTTGATTCAGGGATCACAGAGTGAAAATACAATTGTGTAGGTCACTTGCATGCCTCCAAAATTAATGTAGATATCAAGAGAGCCCTGTGAAGAATTTGATCATTTCTGAATCATAAATGCTGCTGGTTATGTACATATAATGGAGAGCTGTTAGAATCTCACCTCTGCAAGCATTCTAGATCACTGAGACTGCCCAGGTGGATAAAGTAGTGCAGGTATGAGTGATTTCAGAGACCATCTTCTCGTTTTAAAACTCTCCTGGACAAAGTTTTTAATGATGTCTCCATGTGCTGGTAAAATCTGTTAATCATAAATCAAAGCCCAACAAGCTCTTTTCATGTACATATACACACATGCAATAAGGGCAAAAAACATGAGAACGTGAAAGATCAGCAGCTCTCAAATGTGTTTTGGTAGTAATTAATTCAAAGTAAAAAGCTTTATGGTGGATCATTTTGCTTTTATAAGAAACCAGTGCCATCCTTAGTTTTGTATTGAATTTAATCCAGGTTGTAGTTTTTGTAGAAGTGGGGAAGATATGGGGATTTATTTGCATTGTGACTGTATTAAATAAAATCTTGACAGTGGCAATCCTAGATTTTGTTATTTTAATATCATCTGTGTTACTGCTCTCCATTCGGGATTGTGAAATGATTGCAAAATTTTTGTGGGTGCACGAGGAAAGGGGGAGAAGGATAGGAAATAGGAGAGCAACACTGTGCATGTTTTACGTATGCTTCATAATAGTGTAGTTCTCCCTTCACCATGCTTCTGAATTTAATATCATCTTTGTATGGAAATATAAAGACTTTGACAACTTAATAAGTTGCTTATTAAGCAAAAGTCTAATAAATTAAGAAATTATCAGTTTCTTAAGAATTAAAGCTTAGTTGCGTGTAATGCTTGGAAGCTTTGAGGCTAAAAATGTGTAGTTCTGATACAAAATGAAAGCAGGCACCTTTAATTTGCCTAGAACACTTCCCTTTTAACTTTTCACCTTAAAAATTACTGTATCAGTTGGCACTATTTTGGGAAGGGTTTCTGTAACATATATGTTTTCTAGTTACTTTATGTGCCTCTGCTAAAAGTGCTGATATAGAGGAGTAAAACACTTTAAAAAATTGTCTGCTAAATTTGAGAAAATAGGCAGAAGTAATTGTGTGTCTTTTAGCATGCATCACGACAATATGACAGAATAGCGATGGATGGCAAGTATGAGGGATGGTGACAGTAAAATAGTTCTCTTGGAAAAGGACTGTTTTGAGTAAGCAGTGAGCATGTGGATAATGTTTAGTGTACTGAAGTTACACTGGTAATGATGGAATACAGCCACTAATGTTCAGGCTAGATAAAATGGAATGTTCTGATATATATCTCATGTATTTTTACTACCTATTTCTTGAAAAATATCCTAGCAATGTTTGTCTTAATATGGTAGTATCTCATTGTTTTATAATACTTCTGCTTTAGGTCCTGTTTTCCACTGATCTATGCATCAAGGGGCAAGGAAATTCTTGTAAATAAGATGTTTCAGTCTAGATACAAGAATCAAAGAGACTGTTTTCCTAAGAATCACTGGATTCCTTCTGTTCAAGCATGGAAGTGGTCTTGCACTATCGACCACATCAGAGAGATCTAACAAAACTGCAGAAATTTGCAGAAGCAGCAGTGAAGGAGTTTCCCATTCGCCAGTTACCAAGATTTGCACCCTGGTTTCCAAATGATTTACACAGACTTCCCCTCAAACCAATAAGGCAGGCACCTGTTATTTCTTGTGAGGAAGTGGAAGAATTGAAACAGCTTTCTACACCTTCAGAATATGTTACAGGATCTCCTGATTATGACTGCACAAAAAGTCTCCTTGAGTTTCACTCTAGCATGAAACATGGTCCGACTTCAATCAGAGCACAGGCTGTTCACAGAGCAATTAACTTGGACTGTCAAGGAGAACCACCACCTAATGGAAAACAGAAATTGAAAAGGTCTTGGAGTGTCTCTCTCCCTAGAGCTAAACTCAGAGAGAAGATTCATCCTTTATCTCAAGAACTGCAGAATAGTTTGGAAAGACTAAAGCTGCATGCATTTTGTAGAGCCAAGTGGACAATTGAACAGTCTCTTTGTAAAAACCAGAATTTGGAGGACATATGGGTAAAATTGAATAGACTCATTAAACAGAATGAATTGCCATCTTGCAATGCTACTATCCAAAGATCTGTGGGACAGATATGGATTTTCTGTGATATATTATACTGTGAATATGTTAGAAATATTCTCAGGGAAAAGCTGAGCCTTACAGATAAAATGAATTTACTTGTACATAAATATGGAATTATATTTAGTTTATAACTTCAGATGTAATTTAATAATAACATTACTGTCAGAAATACTAAAGTTTTAAAACACTTTAGAATGTATAGACATTAGAATAACTGATAAATTAACAGTAAGAATACTTATGTTACTTTGCTATGGTTTTCTAACTATAATGATGTATTTCTTTAACTTTGTTTTGCCTCAAGACTTATAGTTCTGTTAAGATTAGTAAGTTTCTCTTTGGCTTAGTACTTTGTTTTATAGCTTTTCTCTACCTTGGTGGTCTGAAGTAAAAATTCCAAACTATTGTGGCAAGCTATATCAGATAATAAAATTAATGCTTTCAATTAAACAAAGTATGTCCTCTCTGCTTCATTGGAATTAGGAGAAGGAAGGATGTTTTTAAGTGTGTTGTAATAATTGCTATAATAGCTGTAACTGACGTTAAGATTTTCAAGATCTGATTATCTCCTGAAAGTAGTCTGTGAGTTTTTTTAATGATGGCATATCCCTCCCATGAAATACAAAGTTACTTTATGTGGGATATATGCACTGTCTTAGTAATGTTAGCTATATTTTCACAGAAGTATTAGTGATGGAAGCCGTGGGCTGAAAAATAACGAACAACTTAGTAATTGCTGCTTTATGCCTTTGATAATTTCTTTTCCTGTTGTTTCTGTTCTTTTGTCTCTAATTATATTTGGGAACAAGAAAACACTAGCTTCCAGGTAAAAGTGAGGAAATTAAAAAATGAGACATCCATCTGAAACCTCTTTTTCTTTGAGAATTTGAATGCCTTTTATGGTCATAAAAAGCAGAGTTCAGGATGACTTTTTGTCTTCTAAAAGAATGAAGTGTTCCAAGGTCATGCCGTCCCTGCTCATTTGAAACTTTGGAGGGTCAGTAGAGAAGTTAAACTGGGATCAATATGACTGCAAGGTTACGCATTTGCACTCCTACTAATTCTAGATAGTTTTGATGTAGCTGGAGGTCAAGGTCTGTAGCATCTGGAAAAGGGGGAAAACAGCATTTGTAGATTATTAGATTGTCATTATTGCCGCTCACACCAAAGTGTGCATAAGCATAACAGGGATCTCTCTGTAAAAAAAAAAGTGAATCCCCCTCAGACTTAACATTCTTATAACATCCTTGTGTTGGATAATTATATTTTATTGTAGGCATTACAATTTTTAAGATAAAAATTTCTCCATTTGAGTCCCTGACATGTATTTTCAAACTTTGACTGAATTTTACATTTGTAGATGTCTTATATTTATGTTTGAGATGTTTGTGACATTTAATATGACTACTTAGCAAAACTGATGCAAAATGCTGTCAAGACTGCATTTTAACTGCAGTATAGCTGAGGGTTGTTATGAGCTTTAAAGCCTATGTAGTCAATTTTTTTGCTGACAGTATATTTCTGAGCTCAACATTAATCGTAACTAAACTTTGTGCATCAGCATTTTTGAAGATAAAATGAAATAAAATGCAGTGTGGTCTGAGTTCTATTTAATGTATTTTGTATCTAGGATCTTGGAAGAGATGATACATTTTCTAACAATAATTTAGTACTTCTAATAAATATGATAATATATCTATCATAGTTTGTTTTGACTTCATTCTGTGATATATTTATTTTCTGAAACATGACTTAACTTTTCCTTTAGAAACAGCAAATACTAGTTATACAGGCATAGTATGAATTTTAATAAAATTTGATCATGCCAGTAATACAGTCTCACTAGATTAATTTGATATACCGACAAAAGTGCTAAACAAACATTTTACTAAACAGAAGGAGAGATTGTTGTCACTGTAGGTGCCAGCTTTGTGCTGCTTTGGGTTGGCTCGTATGTGAACAATGGTAGATGCGCTGCTACCTGTGAGCACCTCAGCTGGTAACTGAGGTCTTGTAAGAGTGAACACCATGTTTGATTGCTCTGCAGAACTACTGCAGTCTTGGTTAGCACCAGGATACAAGCTGAAATCCAGGCTCTCATTTTGTTCGCTTTGAGGAATGCTTAATTCATAAGCATGTGTAATTCAGTATCTTTTCTTTGTCATTTTCAATGTTGAATGTGGTTCACTATTTACTCTATTTTATATAGCTTGGGTTTTGTTTAATATACCTCGTGGTTCTAAGTCTTCAAAGGTCACCATAGCAAAGAGAATGTATCCTCTCTTTCATGTGAAAAGTGAGAATTCTTTTTGTCAGTGCTAATTTGCATAGGTCTGCTGTATGGTAGCATAAGTTCTTGTGAACCAAGACGAGCCACTGTACCCAAATGTCTGTCAAAGTAATTGAATACTTTCCACCACTGGGAACAGTGAATGCTGTCTGGATACAATAGCTGTACAAAAGTACAATAAAAATAAACCCACCATAACTGTGTCAGTGCAAAAGTATTGATTAACTTGTTGCAATCAAGAGAAATCCTTTTGGTTTATTTTTTAGTTTTAGTTGGTGTTATGTTTGTTGAGTTTCAAAGAAAAAAGCCCTAACGGTTTTTACATATTCAGAGTAACACAAGATTACAAATGCTTAATTTTGTTTTAAATGAATGCCTTCATGATAAGCTATATGTAAGTTTAGGGCCTTTGGTAAATTTGAAGAGGGAGAAATTCTTTTAAGTAGTAGCACCTTAAATCTGTCATTTAAGTGAAAATAATATAATTTTGAGTGTGAGTTAAAATAGCCTTTTAAAACACCACTTTCTGGAAGTAGCAGGTTTTTAATAGGAAAATATTAATGATTTTGATTTTGTCAGTATCAACAAAATAGCTTTGTTATATTTTCATGAGGTTTTTGTGCTGGTTTTACTGGTTTGAAGTTAAAGTTTGTGACTTAGAAAAAAAGCAGTGGTATAAATAATGAGGGCTTTTAGTATTGTTACTCTACCTTGTGAAAGTGCTATAGATTGAGATGTAAAGGCAATTTCTAATAGACTGGTGTTTGACTAAAAGGGTCCGTATGAGTCGTCACGTCCCATTCTAGGGCAGCAAGGATCACAGGATAGGCACTTAAGCTGGAAAAGTCTACAAACAAATGAAACGGACACACTTCTGAAGACCACAAAGCACTTAATGCTGTAGCAAGTGTAAGACCTCTAGCATATGAAATTGAAAGCAGAAGATGAGTAGGTTAGTTCACCAGGATAGAAAGCAAGAAGAAGCAATGACATTCTTGGATCTTAGAATAGCAGGGAGGTTTTTTTTGTATTGCGAAAGGCCATGTGATTCTTTTTGAATCTGGGACTTATTTGGTGGTAGTGATTTGTTGGGTGGTTTTTGTTTTTCTTGTGGAAGTTGAAAAACAAAATTAAAAATAGTTGTTTAATTGACCAATTTTTCTTTTTGTTTTTTTTTTTATTCTTGCAGTGATGAGGCTAACCAAACCTACCTTGTTCACTAATATTCCAGTGACTTGTGAAGAAAGAGATTTGCCAGGTAAGTCTTTTCTACTGACTGATTATTATGTGTGTTTTACATATAGTGTGACCATCTAACACTTGGAGGAGTCATGACCTCCCATAGACTCTTACTTGAAACAGCAATATACTTAAGATTTGGTAATAGTTAAGGGAAAGTACCAAGGTGCATATAGCTCTTGACTTGTATCTCTGAAAGATTGGTGATGATACTCAAACCAACACATGACCTCAAAGTCTGAGCAATTGATATACACACTGAAATGCATTTTTGTGAGAGAAATGTGTAAGTGGAGAAAGCTTGGCATTACTATATATATTTTTTTAATTTGGCAAAAAGGCCCTGATGGTTAGAACCAACACATGAATGTTCTGTGGAAAAACAATCTTGCAATAATCACTGTTTTTGAGGTGCATTATGCTTGGTGTGCTGTCATGAATTGGAAATCCCTGGGTTATCTCTCAGAAATAGTTGAAGTCTTGAAGTCAAGTATAAGAGAGTCAAAGGAGAGATTCAAGAAGGAGGGTTGTGTAGAAATAAAAAAGCAAACAGGGGAAGAAAGTAAGTGAGGTTGATTACTTTTGTTATGTGATGTGGTTTAGATGGAATTTTTCTCAAAATTCAGTGTTAATTTGAGCAATGGATTGTGCACTTCAGTGTGTATATACTGAGTAAATTATTGGACACAAGTGTCTTGAAGTTAAGTTATAACTTACCAACAGGCTTATGGATAAATGTTTCATCTCTAAACAAGTTTATTGTAAAAGAAATGTATCTAAAATAAACTACATCCGAGTAAGTGATTACGTGCCTAATTTAAATGTAGACAAAACTTGGCACTTAGCAAATACTTAATTAATAGGAACTTGATATTTTTACAGGTAATCTATTTAACCAGCTCATGAAAGATGACCCTTCTACTGTAAAGGGGGCTGAAACTTTGATGTTAGGAGAAATGCTGACTTTGCCTCAAAATTTTGGGTAAGAATAAATGATTCTAACTGTAATATGCAAGGTTTAGGATTAATTTGGTTTAGGATTGATACTTCTCTTTCTCTTTGAGTACCGTTGTTTTGCAACAAGATATTCAGTCATTTAAAAAATAATATGTGGCTCGATTTATAAATATATATGTATATTCTGCCTGATGTTTCTTGTCTGTAGCCTGACTGAACCTTATATGCATTGAAAGTTGAAAGAGATTTGCAACCGTGTGTGAATTTCTAAGATAATGCACTACTATAAATCATGTGTTATACTAACAGAGTTTACTGCTGTGATTTTTGTGGGTACTGAAATCCATCTTCTTATTCCTGCTGGGCTTTTAGCTAGAAAAAATTCTGATTTGTTCTCTTTTAAAACTGTTTGTCTTAGAAGGATGATTTCAGAAGTATGGGTATGCAAATACCAGTTGTCTTCTGCAATTTGATCTGGCAAATGTGTATGTGTGTGAACTTAAAAATGTTTCAGTGAAATGTTCTGGTTTTTAATAACTGTTACTAAAAAATCTTTTTTTAATTTTTTTTGCCTGAAATACAGAAATATATTTCTGGGAGAGACATTCAGTAGTTACATTAGTGTGCACAATGATAGCAATCAAGTTGTCAAGGACATACTTGTGAAGGTAAGTGAAGAAAAATCCACTTATAAAATATTTATTAAAAAATAAAACACAATTAATATATTCTCTGACAATATATTGTATGTTTGATGCTAATACATAGACTTTAGGAAAGATATGTCCCTTTTTCCAATCTAGAAAATATACCTGGAAATTGGAAAGAGTAAGAATAGAATTATTGTAATAGAATTATAATTCTCTAATAATTGCATAATATTAGCAATTATTATAGAATTCTTCAAAGATTAAAAAGGAAAACTAGGATTGTGTGAAAAAATGGATTTATTACAGAATCATAGTGTTTAGGTTGGCAAAAAACCTCTGAGGTGACCAAGTGGAAGTGTTAACCCAGCATTGCCAAGTCCACTGCTAAACTGTGTCCCTAAGTTCCACATCTGCACAGTCCCCTGCAGAGATGGTGGCTCAGCCACTTCCCTAGGCAGCCTATTCAATGCTTGACAACCCTTTTCGTGAAGAAATTGTTTCTGCTATCCAATCTAAACCTCCCCTGGTGCAACTTGAGGCCATTTCCTCTTGCTCCAATTGTTTGTTACTTCTGAGAAGAGATCAGCTCACAGCTGGCTATAGTCTTCTTTCATGTAGTTGCAGAGAGCAGTAAAGTCCCTCTCCTGAGCCTTTCTTGCCTGACTAAACACCCCCACCTCCATTGACCTTCTTTGGACATACACCCTTCTATTTAAAACTTCTCTGAACAATTGGTGTAGCAAAACTTCCACAGCTAAAAAATGGAGTTACATTCACTTGCCTTCACTTTCAATGAGATCTTCAATTCCCTGTGAAGCATACACTGATCTGTATATTGTATTAATTATTTTCTAGAGAGTTGGGGTTTTGTGTTTACTGAAAAATAAAGCAGAGTAAAAATTACAGAAGTCATTGTGTAACTCAATGTAGAAATAGCAATTTTTTAAGCTGTATGGTAAAGGACTGGACTATTTATATATAGCTTTTTTACAGCTTGTCTTTAGCTTTGTAAGTATCTCATAATATATGTCCCAGAAGGTGTCTGAGTCAAGAATATCACAGAATATTCTGAGTTGGAAGGTACCCACAAGGATAAGTCCAACTCTTAAGTCAGTAGCCCACACAAGGATCGAACCTACAGCCTTGGTGTTGTTCTGACCAACTGAGCTCTTACAATATCTGTGAAAGCATGTAGGGTACACAATGCACAGTAAGACCTTGTACTTTATAACATAAGTTACTTTTCTTTAACACAGGTTAAACAGATGTAGTTCTAACTTATGCTTTGTTTTTCCGTTCCCAGGCTGATCTTCAGACAAGTTCTCAGCGTTTGAATCTTTCAGCTTCTAGTGCTGCAGTGGCAGAACTTAAACCTGACTGTTGCATTGATGACGTGATCCATCATGAAGTGAAAGAGATAGGAACACACATGTAAAATTTTAACTTTTTCTATTAGTAAATGAGCTTAAATGAAACTGGAGTGTATGCATGCTATTCTGCTTTTGAAACAGTACAAGATTTAAAGTAACACAGCTTTTTTTTTAAATTTGTTTTTTTCAGCTTAGTTTGTGCAGTTAGTTATACTACGCAGACTGGAGAGAAGATGTACTTCAGAAAGTTCTTCAAATTTCAGGTATTTCGTGAAGTATTTTACTCTACTTTTAATAAGTGTGTGAGTCTAGAAGACACATTTTAAAACATTTGATACTTCATAAGCACTTTTATGTACCAAAAATCTGTTCCCTTTTCAAAGTGAACCATTAAGAGCCACCGCTTCAAACTTCACACAAACTGGTGTTTTCCAATTACCACACAGTTAAACATCTCAGAACTAATAAATATTGCATCTAATAATTTTTACTAATTTATTGAGAAAAAGATGTGCTCTTAAATAGTCCCTTTTTATAGCAGACAGTTCCATGACTGTTTTTAAACAGAACAAGTATTGGTCGTTCTGGCTTTGATACATCCAGTCATTGAGCTTGTATTGTAAAATTGTGTTTTTTCTTTTGGTGTGTGTAACCATATTAAACTGGAATTAAATAGTTTGGATTTTAGAGGAATTTAAGGAAAGAAGTCTATTGTGTTATATCTGATACCGACAGAATTTAAACCTGTTCTTCCATCAGACAAGTATCAAGACTTGCAGTAAGAGTGACTGAGGAAAGGAAGAAACTAATCTGTGGGCTGGTTCTGGCAAGAAAGAGACTAATGTGTATTTCATGGATGTTTAATTTTTTAGAGAAATATATTGAGACTTGGATATTGGTGGACTAATCTTCATGGGATGGAGGATTACATGACATGCTTGACTGAATACATTTTTAGATACTCTGACAGAGCATCTGCTAATGCAGGAGCAGCATATAGTTTCATCCTAAATCTGTTTCAGGGGAGGTTTGGGTTGGATACTAGGAGAAGGTTCTTCACCCGGAGGGCTATTGGACACCAGAACAGTCTGCCTAGGGAAGTGGTCACAGTGCAAAGCCTGACGGTTTTCATGAAGCATTTGGACAATGCTGTCAGGCATATATTCCTGGAGGTTGGACTTGATGTCCTTGTGGTTATCTTCTGACTCAGGATATTCTATGACACTATGGGGTAATTGCATTTCACTATTTTCTAGTATTTATCTAGATATTTCAGAAAAAAAATAATTTCAGTCTTTAGAAGGTTAAATTGCCATGTTTTAGAAAGAACAGTTGAGTGCTGTTAGTAGTCGTGGGCCTTGAAATGCCAGGTATTGATTAATCAAAGGTATATCCTGACAATCCTAGGTTCCATATAAATTTTTGTGTTGCCCTCTCTCTGAAACTAGCATCTCTAGAGTTTCTTCATCTTTATTGAGGTTAATTTTCATCTTTGTGTGTTTTGTCATGCTTTCCATACAACATTACTTCCCTTTCCATTTCTCCATTCTTTTCCTTTGTTGAGTGTTCTGTTTCTCTGTCCCTGCTAGGCTTTCTATGATTGCCTGCACATGCATGTGCAAGCTTCATATCTCATCTTTTCTCTGTTCCCTAATGTTCTTGTCAGAACTTCATACAAGATTTGTTTCCTTTGGATTTTGTATGCAAACTTATTTGTGCAGATTTTTGGGGCTTCTGCATGCATGTTTAATTGCCATGGTTTTCAGCTGAACTCAGCACAGGCAACTGAATTGTCAGAACATTTGTAGCTAGGTTTCAAATGTGAAGCCCTCCTTTCAAAGATTGTAGCATAAGTATACATACACTTCCTTATAAATACTCTAATCCATTATGAGAAAAGCATTGCACTGAGAATTTTGGCTGTTAGTTTTTAAATTTGACATAGAGACACCAGTAGGAAACCTGAGAATGAACAAAAAGGAGTTTTACAGAAAAGTGAACTGTGTCTTTACAACAGAAATTCATGGCTGCTAGTGATTGAGATGTCAGTAGCTATTTTATAATAAAAAAAATACTCTTTTACAGATTCTCACATTTTTCAGTTACATTTTCCAGCATCTTTTAAGCTGAACTGGTGTTACTTGGTTTGAATCAGCTTCTTTTTTAAACCAATATATGTAGTTTTATACTGATTGATAGTGCCGTTCTGTTCCAAAGCTTTCTCTAAGTAATTAACAGGATTATGTTTTCATGGATAAGAAATGATTCCTTCTAGGATTGGGTGGTTTTGAACCTCACAATATTTTTTTGTATTTTACTGGAATTCCAATTGAAATTTACTGCAATAAATGGAAAGACTGTTTACCAGAAGAGAGAAAAAATTCAGCATGTTGGGAAATTTATAAGCTCACTGAAGAAATGTACTTGACAGAAAAAATCATCTTTCAACAAAGACCTAAATTAAATTTTTTTATTCATTTTTTTGACTAGAGAAAGATAATTATGAATACTTGAAAGATTTGAACTTTATGCATTTTAAAATGGTGAAATATCTGTGAAGACAACTTTTTGATCTTGAATTCTTCAGTGCTAAAAAATTTGTTGACAGCTTGGAACATTAGAGGTCTCTCAGGATGCATGATATGCAAACAAAAACAGTTTCCCTTTGTAATGAGAAACAAGTGTCTCCAGAAACAGAATTTAAATTTGGTTTCTTGCAAGTATGATAGAAGATTATTTCTTTCAGTTACATCACTTTATATATGCTTCGTATTTGAATGTGTGAACTGCAGTAGCTTTATGCACAAAATTCAAGCATTAAGAACCAACACTTTGTAATCATATTTTATATCATTGATTTTTCATCTTTTACTGATTGAATCTCATGAGATGAATATGATTTATTAATTTATATATTATTATATTATTATTTTCTTTAATTTCTTGAAACCATTCCATTTTCAAGGCGGAAGTGAAGGCTAAGAAAGCTAAGCAAATGGATAGTTCTCTGCTTCATTTATGTTTAGAGAAGCCCTCAGTAACTTTTGTTACAAAACTCTGAAAGACTTGTAAATGTTAAATAGTTCTTGCTCACAGCTGAAAGCAAATGCAGGACCAAGGATGGATATAGTGTTATTTTAAACACACAGATCTACTTAGAGCACTGGATTTGGGCAGTTTTACATGAGGTCAGTGCTTGGGTGGAGAATTACTTGTTTTCAGTATGAGGAGACTGCTTAGTAGGAAAGCAGTCAAGTGTGCATAAATAAGAAGAAGCTAGGATATACTCTTGAGTGATTCTGTCATATATGCACCTGCTATGTGTAAGATCAAAAAGAAAAATAACACTTTTTAGTAAGAGAACCTGGTACTTCAAAAGAGGCTGTGCCAAAGATGTCTGAAAAACCAATTGTCAATCTGTCTTTTTTTTTCCATTTCATTCAGGTTCTTAAACCACTAGATGTGAAAACCAAATTCTACAATGCAGAGGTGAGAACTGTGTATATTCAGGTCTGTTTAGGCATGCTGGGTTTGTTACTTAGATTAAATTCAAAGAGCATTGTAAGTACACCTTTCTGAGAAAATTGATCAGTTCTAATGGAAAAACAGTCATAGATATATATTGCATAGTTTAAAAATAGATAGGCTTTTGATGAAGGGCAAAAGAGATGTCAGGATCTTAATGTAATTGACTAACAATTTTGCATATATTCCAGTTTCTCGTGTACTCAAATACTTTCAGTTATTGCTTGTACGTTTAGGCCAATAGAGTACTTACTGTAAGAGAGATTAATTGTTCATAAAGGAGATGACAGTTTATCAGAGTGGGGAAAATTTAAATTTAAATTACTTAAATTTAGATCTTCCCTATGTAACTATGACCCTTCAGTTCAGTAATTTAAGTTTTGGCTTGTGACAGTTACACAAAGTGCTTCTAAACTAAATGACCTTATCTATGTCTTGCATATTTATTTGGACATACTTACATGTCTGCCTTTGTCTCTTTATGGGAAGAATTTGGTACATATCTTTAGGCCACAGGTTTCAAACTGTACATTGACCAGGTGTGAGGTACCTGAGCAGGATTGGAGCATAAACACATAGCGCTGGCTGAGCCCTTTATAGAGCTACTATTATCTAAGTGAGAATGTCTGGAAATTTCTTCTGCTGTGATTTAAGAAGAAAAACAATTCTAAGAAATGAAGTAATTTCTCTGGGAGCAAAATATATCTCTTATTTAGTGTGTGGATTATATTATTGTTTCAGCTGTAAAGTATGTGGTAGGGAAAAGGGGGACTGATATCTTAAATGGTCCTGTCTCTTTATACTTCATGTGTAAAGTTTGTGATGAAGCACTTCTCTAAGGTAATTCTGGGCAAACTTTTTACATAGATAATTTTTTTTATGGTTTTCATAGTAGTTATACTGACCAGTCTTGATAAGGGTCTTATTTAACTCTTAATTAGCTACCAATTTTTCATGGTAAAAATCTATGAGAAGCTTTGCTCTTTGAGCTGGTACATGTGGGTTTGGGTTTTGGAGGTTTTTTTGCGTTTTTTCTCTTCCACTATAGAATTTTTAAGAGGCTCTTTGATACCTTTTGTTCTTCTTGGTTATGAATTTATGCAACTCCCATTACCATCTTACCCATTCAATTTATTGAAAAAAAAATTTAAAATTATTTTGGATGATATTAAATGAGCAATTTCCATTTGCCTAGCAAACTGGTATAGTAGCACTCCTGTCTAATTTCTGAAAGTATATAAAGTGTCGCTATGTCTTGTGACCATGGAATTCAATTAACTTCGAAATACCTAGAAATAAGTATGGTTTGCTGTTGTGTGTGATGCTACATTGCTGTGAAAGCACCACAAAATTTATCCTGACTATTGTCCTTGAGACCAGGGGAGAAAAAAACGGTACATGTCAGTTATTAGTTAACTAAAGATCTCTAAAGGTTGACTAACCAGTTAAACTTATTTTATCATTAAAATTACGGATGTGATGCTGTCTATTCATAATGTCTGTTACTAAAATTTATTTCTATTAATAGATTAATGATAATCCATAATTTAATTTCTTCTAAGACAAGGAATGATGCTGAACCTTAATCTTCTTGCTTATTGCTTATATTGCAATAGCACCCAAATGAAGTTGATCACTGAAATTTATGCACAGAACACATGCCCTGTTGCCCTAACCTGCTGCAATCCCGGGACTGAATTACTCTCTCACTGACTTTAATGTGCCTTGAAAAAAGGCACTATAAAAGGTTTGTTCCTGCAGGCATGCACAGGGAGGTAGACAACAAAGTTTGCAATTGAAGTTGGGTTTTTGGATTGATGAATATTCTAAAAAGAGTTTTTCTTGATATTATGCCAAATTTTGTTATAACTTGCAACATAGTGGCTTTTCTAAGACACATTACCACATTATTTTTGAGACATTATATATGAGGATACTTAAAATTATCTATAACTTGACAAGGACTGTTTTTCCATTTCATGTACAACCCATTGCATGGATTGAAATTCAGGACAAACTTTAAACTTACTCAAAAAACTAACTCTCTTTTTTTTTGAGTCAGTTTATTCTACCATATCTTGTCTGTGACTTGTGTGCCTTAAGCTCTACTTTGGATTGGTTCTGAAGCAAAGCTAGTAAATCATGTAACCATATAAGTTATTAGAAATGTAGTTGTCATCTTTGTTTGCATCCATTTTTATTTGTTTCTGTCTTACTAATGCTATCTTGTTTAAATGGTGCAAAAAAATGCAGAAATGCATTTTGTTTGGAAGTTAGCCTCCTTTTTCTTTAACATTTAACCCTAATTTCTCTAATGTGTTCTTTTTTTTATTTTCCCATTAGAGTGACCTCAGTTCTGTGGTAATTTTTATTTATTTTTTTATAAATATGTATGCTTTTTTAATTGCTTAACTATCTCTGTGCTCGTTATTGACATTCTTTACAAACATAATGGAAAAGCAACGTTTATTCTGCGTGTCATAAAGGGATGTGTTCTTGTCTTTATATGTGCAGCTAATCATTTAAATGGTTAGCTCTTTCTTTAATACCCATTGTTGAAACTAGAACTTGATACCTCCAGATTCTTGTGGGTGTCCTCCAATAAAATACCTCAAGATAATTTTATTATATATATATTATTTGAAAAAAGAATTTATTTCCTTCTAAAATGTTTCTGGTTTTGACCCATGGAAATGTCGGTTTCACTACAGCACTGCTTGTGTAAGCTGTGAGAAAACTTTTCACATCTGGTTGGAGACAGTGGGTTTGAGGAGAGAGCAGCAGTTGGATGTTCTTCCTTCCTTTGGCTAGTTGGAACTGCACTTCACAATTTTAACTGCATGTAACAGTTGATTGAGTTACTTAGTTACATCTGCAGAATGATTTCACTTAAAGGCGTGCCTTGTACTAAAATATACTGCCTATTTTGACAAGTTTGTTTTTTTTATAAAAATGTAATACTAAACCAAATTAGGAATAACACAAAACTAACTTGCTTTTTCATTATGCTGCTTGTTTTTTCTTTTCCCTTTCAAATTAGCTTTTTTAAACTTCTGCCTATGGTTGCTGTTTTGAAAACTACTAAAATTTGGGTAAACGGAAACTTTGAGCAATGGATTTATGGGATATAAATGGTATCAATTCAAGTGGCAGTCAGGCAGTAGTAGTAATGATTACTGAGAGCCATGTTTTAGTTCGGGTTATTTCCAGTTCCTACAAGCATGAAGTGTTTCTGAAACCTGTTGAGGTTGCACAGTTTTCATTACTGTATAGATGCTGCTTTGTATTTAATTTGTTTATAAGGCAATATAAAAAGTTACACAACCATTCTGTATTTCTCCTTCTAACACAATTTTTTGAGACTAAACATATTTTGGCTATTTTGTCACACTTTTATTTTGTAATTTACAAGCAGGACTCCATTTGTATAAAGAATAATTCATTTACAGTGATCAAAAAGAAACTCTTAAGTTTTGTTTCACCTTCCCCACAAAATGCTTTCTTAAAATTTATCATAATGAAATACTCAAACTGCCTCAATCTGAATCTGTAGAATGAACTATTTTAGTTTATTTAGTTTATTCTTCTAGGTCCCTAATTTAGTGAAGGGACATAGAAGAATCACTAAATCCAATGGCCTGAATCAGTGACTGTTGTAAATGCAAATTTGGTATCTCCCTTTTTTTAACTGGCACTTCTTTAATTATCGTTTTCACTTTTCTGGGGACTTGTATCTCTAATAGACTGAGTCTTCCATTATTATTCTATCCTGAGATTTTTAGACATGGAAAGTGACTTCACTAGTCTGCAATTCCACAAAAGAAGTGAGGCAAAAGCTTCTCTAGTGAGGCAAAAGCTTCTCTAAACTTCTGAAGATGAAGTTTAACAGCTATAGACTGTTAAACTTGATCTTCAGAAGTTTAACAGTCTATAGCTTTCATTTTTGTACTAGAATTTGTCCTTCAATACCACCTTGAGGCATTAGCTTCAGATGTTCTGAAGGTAGAGCACCAGTTAAATTGTTGGATGCATACTATATTGGTAACCTTTGGCATGATGCAGCTGAGTGAGAGAAGGGGCTGGATTTTGCATTTTAGCTAGAATGCTGGTATTTAATAATAAAAGCTCAGAGCATGTACCTGAACTGTTTTACTTCAGTTAAAGAAAAACACACACATTTACTTTAATTTTTTTATACAGCTTGATGCACTAGTGATCTGGCTTGGCATGTTCTTGTGCACTGCAATTCCTTACTATTTATTCCATTTTTAAAATAATTTGGATAAAAGCTTGAGTTGCTATTAAGTTGATGAAAGTCTTGGGAAGTGGTGATTTAATGCATTACAAATAAGCAATAGCTAGAACACAGCAAAATTATCCCACATCCATTGTTTGGCAAGATATCTGTTGACTAACACTTTTGCTCCTATTGTTACTGGGATTAAGGTTTTTTCTTGCATTAATTGATTTGATTTGCAGGCATGAACTAAACATGTGTGACTTTTTTTAACAATAGGACTGCCTATTCTTTTTAGTAACACTAATCATATTTTCATGAACTGGAACTTTTGATTTTTTTCAGACAGATGAAGTCTTTCTGGAAGCTCAAATTCAGAATATCACTACCTCTCCAATGTTTATGGAGAAGGTTTCTTTAGAGCCATCTATGATGTACAATGTTGCAGAACTGAACACAGTTAACACAGCAGGGGAAAGGTATGCTTACATTCAGGAAATTTGATTTTGAAATGCTTCATATTAATATTTCAAGAGATACAAGTATTAGTCATTTGTCTATAATAGGAGGATTGTATGTCTTTGCTTGCATAAAAAGTTCAAAATCCTATCCTGTGTTCAACTGGAAAATTTGTTACTGTTTTCTTTGTATAGAAACTATTCTTAAAAATCTATAATTCTACTTAATAGAGAAGTATCATGCGTAATGCTCAAATAAATTGTAACGATGATGACATAACATGAAAACATACTATTATTTCAGTATCTCCTATGTAAAATTTACCTCAGATGTGGTTTTGACCTGACCTTTGTGTACATACTTAGCCTTACAGGACTCATCTGACTAATCCTTGCCTCCTGAACAGTAAACTGCTTATTGTTTTCAGTTGTTCTAATCATGATATATCAAGACACCACTCAGAGTGGATCAGTGGTACACCCTCATGTAGTCATAGAGTATAAAAATTTTTCCTGCTGGAATAAAATAATTTAATTTTGTTAAACACCATAATAACTGACTACAGTGGATACAAGATCTTGTGAAGTTAACTTTGGCTGTTTGTGCCTTGCAGTTGCTTGGGTTTTTGGAGGTGATGGTTCAGTGCTTCAGCAGTAGGGGCTGAAGCGAAAATTCTGTCTTCTCCTTGCCTGTTGAAGGATTCACCTGCAGAATAATGAAGCTTTGTTTTACCAAGTGTTTGCATCCACTGTAATGGTTTTTCTCCTGAACAGGAATCTTAGTTTCATGACATTGAGATTTACTGTGAGGGAAAACAAATAGCAGAAGAAAAATGACCATCATTTTTGTTTAAATGCTAAGATGGCATATAATTAATTATAATGTAGCAGAGAGAAGTACTATGCTATTCCTCTCTCTGGCTGAGAAGAAGAGGTAATTTTATTTCTCCATGGTCCTTGGTGCTACATATTTTCTAGAAATCTTTTCTGTTGTGAAAACAAAAAATATTCTATGTGTTTTACCATTATCAAACTATGCATACACAATAAAACTTGTGGCGGATGGGGGAAAAAAGTTGGGTTCTCAATCTTCAGACTATCTGTTTAAATTAAGACCTAATTTTTTTTTCATTTCAGTGAGTCCACATTTGGTGCAAGGACTTACTTGCAACCTATGGATACACGTCAATACTTATACTGTCTAAAACCAAAGCAAGAATTTGCAGAGAAAGCTGGAGTAATAAAAGGTGTAACAGTGATTGGTAAATTAGACATTGTATGGAAAACTAATCTGGGTGAACGAGGAAGGCTACAAACTAGCCAGCTCCAAAGAATGGTAAGTTTAATTTAGGTTTTAATTTTACTTGACATTTTTAAGGAAACTCAATTAACAGTTTTAGTAGTGACTTGGAAAAGGACAAGCTGCTTACTTTCTAAGACTCATTTTTTATTCACACTTTTCTATAGGTATTGGAGAGTTATTTCATATATTTCTTCAGTGAAGTGTGAATAAGTTAATGGAGTGAGAACTTTGTCAGAATCTAGTAACCAGTGTAGCAAATTACATTTGTTAGAGTAAAATTAACTGCTTGGATACCATTTGGCAACAGACTGACAAAAGAACCTCTTTAAATGTGCCACTCTTGATATGGAAGTTGCTCCCACGTTCATACAGATATTTTAGATTGGAGTAACATTTTTTTATGGATAATGTTATGTATCTTTCACATTCACAGTTTTTATTGAGTCTGTCCTATTCTAGTTGATTTATAAATTGTTCTTGAATTTTGACTTGTAATTACTATCTTGCTTATGTCAGCTCCACAGTCATCTAATGCTTAAACCTGGTTTGCATCTTCTCACTTGAGGATGGTGAGAGAGATACAGAAGGGTAGTTAAAAAAACTTTGACAGTTGAATCTCAGTCTAAGTTTACAGTCTTTGCCCCAGTCCCCAGCTGCTAGTACATTGAGCAGTTCTGTGGGCAAGTCACACTGACTTGGAACTAGGCAAGCAAACTTAGATCCTGGAAATTCACAAGAAAGTGACTGAAAAGTAACTAAGTCACTGAAATGTGTCTTGATTTTTAATTGAGGTGTTGAATGTGTGTATAAACCCATAAAATTAGAAACTGCCCTTTTCCTTAAACTTAGTTCCTCTTGTTACTTTGAAACTTGTTGCTTATTTTTAACAATAAATGGTTTCATTTTCAATTGATCTTTTCTCTCATTGCTTTTCCCTCCCCAAATCAATATTGTCTCACTCTGTTGTTGTCATAGTATTGCAATCTTCTATACCTTCTCAGTGATTTCTCATGGTCATCTCCTTGCCGCACTGACACCTTCTTCTTCACAGTACAGTCAACAAACTCCAACTCTGTCCTCAACCAGCTAACCCACTCTCTTGTAGCACTCGTCTTCTTATTTATTGGGCACAGCTGTGGCCTATTAAGGGCAAGCCTGTTCCTAATCTTTGGTGATTAATACAGCTGCAACTCCTCAAGGGTGAGATTGCCTTCTGCATTATTCTCTTACATTCTGTCCCTCCACACTCTGCCTCTCTTTTATTTGAACTTTTGAGATTTGCATGTGAAGCACACACTTCAACGCTCCAGGATTAGTTTCGGTCATGCATAAGTTTGTACCTTGTGATTAACAGAAAAATGCTATGTTGTGAACTTTGAACATCTGTCTTTAGAAAAGCAGCAGGTAGTTGGTTTTTTTCTCTTCTGAGTTGCAGTGTAACTCCCTCTTTTCTCCCCTCATTTTGTAAGTGCTATCAGATTATTTAATTTCTTGACCTCACCCTTACTCATTTTCCTCTTAATCCATTTGCCAGCACTATAACCATTGCATCCCACCAAGGCCCAGAATTTTACCTCTACTATTACCTAT
Organism: Melospiza melodia melodia; assembly: GCF_035770615.1. NCBI lineage: Eukaryota > Metazoa > Chordata > Aves > Passeriformes > Passerellidae > Melospiza > Melospiza melodia. The sequence goes on from NC_086226.1 coordinate 36,048,397, forward strand.
TTACCTAAGTGTCATGGTTTGGAATGGGAGGAAAATTTAGGGAACTGACCTAGTTACAGGTCAGATCGGGAATACAGAAATACTTTGAAACAAGTATCCACATACCATAATTTGTTCGTTTGGTTGTTTTCTTCATTGGGTTTTTTGAGAGTGTTTTTTGTTTGTTTGTTTGTTTGAATGCGGCTTGGTGTTATAATTCACAACTACAGTCTCTTTGGAGACAATGAACCAGGCAGGTGTCCACAACATGCCAAAAGGCTCCACATGCTCACAGGCATTCAATACAGAACCACACTAGAACCAGTCTGAAGTTAAAGAGCATCATTCTTGAGTAGCACAAGTGGGAAATTGTCTAGTTGATTCCATAACCTGAGCAATTACCTCAGTTCTGGATAAAACCTGTTACTCCTCTTATTGTTACTTCAATGCTTTCGCCTCCAACTATGAGTTCTTGGAGGTGTCTCATTTTTGAGTTGAACAGATATGGTGTGGTATAGGTCTCATCTACTCTGATCCTGTTTTGATTTGGTCAGTTGATGCTAAGTTTATTCTCTAAAATACTGTTTTTATTGTAGGTTTGTGTTTGTTTTTTTTTTTTCTTAATGTGTATCTGGTTAAAGAAGAGCCTGATGTTAATGGAAAACTATCTGTTGTTTAGCATCATACGTATAATTGTTCCAGTCAATTCCTCCATTCACCTAATACAGTTGAATATATCTGCATTTTTCCAGTGCTGAATAATTACTTCTCTTTCATGCAAGGTTCCAAGTGCATATTGCTTGACTAATCTAAGTCCCCATTGGTTTGACATCCCTTTGCTTACTCTAATGTCCAGTTTAATATTCTTTCTGAAATGTCATCTGTCATTAGTCAGTAGCAAACTTGATGTGACTAAAACCTGTTCCTAGCCTGTCAATCACTGACTTTCTGGACTGCTTTGGAAATATCTTTCAATCACACTGTAAATATAACTTTCACTACAACATTCCTTTATTAGCAGAATTGAAACATATACAATAACTAAGCCTCGGAAGGCAGGACAGATTTTCCCCCTATTTTTCCCTCATTATCTATCATTTGTGGAGATTGAAAATCTAAACATGCTTTGTGATCTGCGGGCAACTATTTGAATCAGCCCTGGTTGGTACTAAGTTATTTACTATAAGTTTATTGGTAGACCATATGAGATGTGTTTAGCTCATGGATAATTGACAAGTGTTCATTTTGTGTGACTTTCTAACTGATGACAATTAATTATTTTGGCAGAGGCAGAGAGGACCGAAATAGCAGTTTCTCTTGTTTCTTAGGATGGAATAATGGTGGGTTTTCTTAGGATGGAATAGTGGGAATGTTTCTTAGGATGGAATGTAGGGAAGTTTTACTGGTGGTGTCTGCACAGATCTGTTATCTACCTAACAGAGGCCTTAGATTAAAACTGACATTCTCAGGAACTGTACATGGCTATTCAAATTTTAAGGATTTAAACTCTCCTGAAAATGTAATAATAAAGATCATCCTTATCTGATGAATTGTTAAACCTGTGAAGAAGGTGTTCATCAGTTGGGGAACTGTTGTGATTTCCATACTAATCAAAAGCACAGTTGATCTTCTTTCTGCAGGTTTGTCTTACTTCACGCGTCTTCTAGGAAATGAAAACTTCAGTAAAAACTTCAATTTCCCTATCCAATATCTGAGAATACACATTCTTGTTCCTTCCCAGGCTCCTGGTTACGGTGATGTAAGGCTTTCATTGGAGACAATACCAGATACTGTAAATTTGGAAGAACCTTTTGACATTACATGTAAAATAACAAATTGCAGGTAACAATGTCATGTGATTCTCTTACTTTTTCCTGAGTGGGTGAGTTGTGGCTGGTTTTGTTTTATGTTTCCATACTTCCTCCTGAAACTACTTAAACCTGGTCTTTACTATGATTTGTGGCAACACAAAACTACTTGAAACACAGAGACTAAAAAAAATTTCAAGTAAACAACTACAACTAAAAATCTTATATCATGATCTGTTAATATGGTACTGAAATGGGTGATAGGCCAAAATTCTGCAGAGAAATTCCATGCATCTGTTTGCAATATTATTTACGATTGTACCTCATACTTAAATCACAACTCATTTTAGGGTTGCAAGAATGACATTTAAATGAAGTAATTCTAAATAGAAGTTGAGCCCAGAGACTAAAGCATGTATCTGTCCTGCAGCTACTTCTCATGAAAAGCTTGTAGTCCATCCAAGTATTGTGTTATCCAGTATTGCTAAACCCATAACAGGATGCTTGTGTCAAAGAGACCTGTCTGCAGCTGAATTACTGTGCATCACAATAAATACTGCTTGCCACCTTATAATTATTTATGAATCTTGATTAGTAGTAACATGAATAATAATCAACCTTTTAGATGTCTTCAGTCTTTGAATGCTTAAAAAAGCCCACAGGTTTATTCTTGTTTTTTTATTTCCTCTAGCAGTGAAAGGACTATGGATCTGGTTTTAGAAATGTGCAATACTAATTCCATCCATTGGTGTGGAGTTTCAGGAAGGCAACTTGGAAAGCTGCACCCAAGTTCATCCCTCCATCTTGCACTTACATTGTTGTCTTCAGTGCAGGGATTGCAGGTAAGTCATTAGTACAGTTTTGTTGTAAAATAGATGTTTTATAATGTTAACAGCTCTTTCTAATAACTCTTATAAATATTTTCCCCTTCCAGAGTGTCTCTGGCCTAAGACTTACAGACACATTTTTGAAGAGAACATACGAGTATGATGATATTGCACAAGTCTGTGTAGTTTCTTCAGAAATCAAGCAAAACTGAGGGAAAACAAATCTGTAGTTTTACTGAGGTTTTTTTGACCAACTTCTTGATGTTTCTGCAGTCAACTGTTTTAAAATGAGTCTAAACAAAATCAAATCCCTATATAGCTGTAAATGTGATAATGATTATTTTATTTCTCTGAGCATTTCTTCAGTGTTTTCAAATCTTTTAAAACATGCATATGCATTTTATCTACTAAAAATAAAACCTTTGAAAAAAGTGTAGTTCTAGCAAATTATATTGCATTTACATCATTGCAGGATGGTGGGGTGAGATTGATAAAAAAGACTAGGATTTTGTGCTTGTTTTTCTTATTTTAATTTTTTTAAAGTATTTAAACCCTTTTAAAATCATGGCTCTGACAAGACTACTTCAGTTCAAAAGAATTGACCTTTTACAGACAGGTTCCTGGAATCCAAATCCTAAAAAATGTAATATGGGGTACCTGGCATGGCAATGTGTTTGCATGGTACATGTATAGCCATAGGAAATAAATCCTGATAAAGGCATGAGATGAGGGAATGCAGCTGGCACTGTTAGAGGCACTTGTAGCTAGGAATTGGAGCATAAGCCAAAGACTGTATTGGTTGTGGCTCACTCTTTGAAGAGGAAGCAATACAGCAAATCTGTCCCAATTATCTGCTGTCATGAGCAGAGTTGTGCCTCCCTGCAATACAGGACATGCTATCAACAGGCATGTTATTTTCCAATTAGTAGGGATCTGAAAACTAAAATAGTAGAATTCAGGTATTTTTTATTGTTAAAATAAGGTGGTGACAATTATTCTTTCCATCCCAGAGGCAATTAAACAGATTTTTCAGGAAAAAAAAGGTAAAAAACACCCTGCATTGCTCTCTTAGATCAGGTTCTCTAAAGCATATACAGGAAGAAGTTTTGGGCCTGGTCAAGCACTATAATGTCCTTTCCCCTAACTTTGTTTTGACAAAAACTGGAAATATTTTTGACTGAAATATCTATGGTTATCCAGAGGTAGGCATTTAGAAGATAAAATGGTGACTGTCTTTCCTAGTTTAACACTAGGAGAACTAGTGTTAAAGACTCTAATCAGCAGCTTGTATTTCTCAGCTACCATGTTGGCACTTAGCAACTTTATAGGTAGTTTTGACACTATTTTACTTAAGGCTTCCCTTGTATAAAATCTTAAGAGTAGTATTCAGTGTTAAAATATTGGATAAATCGAGGACCGGCTTTCTATATTTAGGGACTAAGTCCATACAGGAAAGAATAAATTAGAAATGTATCTTGACTATGTGATAAAATCCAACCAACATGAACTGGTCTATAAAGAATGCAATTTACCTGTTACTTGAGATACATAAAAAATTAAAACAGAAAACCACAACTATACAGACAAAAAAGTATATAACTTTATTTATAATATATCTTTGAGTTAAACTACACAAATTGAAGGAGATGTAACCATATGGCAGTAAGAGGTAGGAGAGATACAGAAATAGTACACAAGTTGCATTATGCCAGTATGACTTTCTGTTGCCATAAAACAATCTACTCAAAGTTACAGAGCTAGTTTTATCTCAGTATGCATGAGTGATTTTACTTTGCACTTATTACAAAACCAAGAGTGCAACTGAAACAATTTCTAAGCTGAATATTTCATTAAGTGTCTTTATGATTATAGTTAGAATATACTCCCATGCAAGCAGGTTACAGGAGTTCACAACTGATTGCAAAATACTTTCTTCTCTAACAAATTATTGTACTTATGCACTGATGGAACAGTAATGATACAAAACCAATTAGGTGTAAATGCAGATTTGCTCACTTGAACTGCAATTGATCTTAAAGCAATATTTACAGGGATTGTGGTTTACCACTTTATCTAGCAGGATGAAAAATTTTAGCGCAAGATACAGTGCAGTTACTACACGGGAAAAGCTTCCTTCCACACCCTGTGATTAAGACATGTTGCATGATTGAAACAGTCTAGGCAATTGAAAGAAAAGCAGACTTTAGCATAAATGATCTCTCTGTTCATGGTTTCAGTGGAAAAGCATGTAATGACAGCTCCTGTTACTGGTTTCACTGTTTTTTGTTCAGGCTATAAAGCCCTTTCTGTTAATACATAACAAACAGAGAGTGTTTACTAGTAAAGTATTGTGCCAGTCAGTTGTAGCACATTCCTGAAGGCTTAGCTAATGCTGTTAACATTTTAATATATACTCTGGTATTATCTGAAGTAAAACCTAAACACAACAATATTACAGCACGTGAAGTGAAAGTTACAACTCCATTAAGATGACTTCAAGAGTAGTTTTCTGGTAACTAACCAATGCTTCATTCCATTTAACCTTGGGGATTGTTCTCCCATAAATCCAGTTATCTATGGAGCTTGTACTTAACAGTAAAAGTACACAATTTCTTCTGCCCTCTTTGGATCTTAACATACTTTGTAGTTCTTAAGGAACTCTCATGACATTCTTGACAGTATCTCAAAGCAGAAAAGTAAATGCATGAGGATTGCTCTTACAAAGTGAGAATCATTTGAGTTTCTACAGAGATATTGGCAGAGCTGCCCCCTCCACCATGGATTTTATATTCCCCCTATCAGAGTTAGTGAAACACTCTTTGGGCAGTTGAAGATATGAAAGAGAAATAAAAGGAACTGTGAAGTTTAACATACTAGGTACAACGCTTCTCTCCTGACACAACACAGTATTCCAAGTAATACCTGTACACTTTTTGTAGCCCACCCAAAGCCTCCATAAAGCTTCCTTCTAAATGGTATTCCTGTCCTACTCAGTCTAATTAAACTTAAGTTAAGTTTCCTTGAAGAATAATATCCAGGATCTGAGCTACCTCTGACAAAAGATCCCTTTAGGGATTCTCTTTCTTGTCATCAGATGTTGAGTCAGAAGCTGTTACTTGAAAATGTATTTAATGTAAAGCTTAAGGATCTCTACAACCTGGAGAAAACAGTTACACCAACTTGAAGAGAGAATTTTCAAAAGCATTTTAATGCTGTACATAGGCAAGCTATTCAATAAAGTTTGAAATGTCTTAAAATTGTTCATGTATTAAGCCTTTACCTCTTTATTCAACAGATGGTAATATGGATATCCTAGATTTGTGTTTTCTTCAATTCCTTTCATTTCTCCTTGGATCAGCATTTTTCTCTCTGGTTTACTAGGGTAAGATTCATACCATAGATGTACAATGATAATTTGTTAGAATCAAGTTTATTACTTACCCTCAAATTTTGCATTTGCTTCTGCTGGGGGAGCTCTTTTATGAGCACAAGATCAATTGGATATAAAGTGTAAGGTTGAGGACTTTCTGTGTATTTCTCCGTTTGGGAATCTGTTGCTATTCCTCCAGACTAACTGGCCATGAGAGATCACTTTGCCTAAAAATTCAAAGCAGGCTCCTCAAATTAGTTTAGATATAGGAAGAGGACGCCTGTTGAGAAGGTCCCTGGGCTAAGAACAAGTGTACTTTGTGTCACAAAGCAGTGTGAACAGTAAACACAGTAAAAAAGTTAACATACTAGACATACAGAGGAGCAGCAGTCTTGCAAGAGTAATATTAACTGAGCAAGAAACAAATACTATAGAGTTGAAAAATCTTTAACTTGATTATATAATCATCATTTTAGATAGATATGTGTAATTAAAAAAAATCCCCAATTGTTTAAGCCAGTGATTTATCACACAAGAATAGAAAAAGAATCCTTCTAAGGCAGTTCTTTTTTAAAATTTTCAGTAATAGTTATTTGTACAGTCACAGGCTCAGTTTTAGCTTATTACAGTTAAGAATTTTAAGTTTATATTAAATACTGCATACATACGGAATGTAATACAGCTTGCCATGCCTAGGAACATAGTGCCATAATTGTGACCTCCAGGGCTACCATCATGATGAGGGTACATGGCAGTAGAAAACACTACAACTTTTCTTTCCTTTTCCAAGCAAAGTTTCATTTTGATTTCTGTGCATTATCCTGCCCAGAATTATTGTCTTCTCTTTCTCCACAAAGTGTGCTACTCCTTCATATGCAGTCACCTTCCTCTCTTCTGCCCAATGAAAAGTTGAAATGTATTTCCTGTTACTCATGAAACCCCCTCCACAGGATTAAGGAAACAGACTTGTCAAGCATGAATTTTAAGTACTCTCTATACCAACACTACTTAATGCTCATTATAAAAGGGCACATCAGATGGGCCCATTGTATCAATATTTCAGTATTTCAATACTGTTTAAAGGAGTACAGCCATCGTGATTCTCAGCATATGACTAACACATCTTTTACACTATCATTTTAGAAGTAGCTATTAGGCAAGATCAGCGCCCTACAAAACTCCTCCCCACTCAGCAGCCCCGGAGGTCAATCTGATGCACATACTGAAATGACTTTGACTTGGGGATTTTGATGAACCACCTATTCAGTGTATTGATTTTCAGAGGAGTAACTATACATAAACGCTATGTTCCAAGTTATGTGCAAGAGATCTGTTTACCAGATTTATTCTTGTTTGCAAACACACACAAAGAATTTTCTGTCTTCTATTCAAGCAGAAGAGTTACAATGGTGCTTTTGCTACTAACTATGGTATGCGTTTTAGGGTTATACATCATTCCAATTCATATGACTTGCTGAAGTCAGGAATGTTCTTCAGTACTGCCACTCAAATATCGGCTCCGGATATGATTTCTCAGTTGCTCTATGAGCTCAGGATTCTGCTGCTGTATCTGCTGTGCAAACTGCTGCCCCCTGTGTTGAACAGTTTTAAGTGAGCTCAGCAAGTAAAAGCAGCATTCGTAAGAAAACACGATATCACAATACAGCTGAAAGGTGCATTACATTAAAATTAAGATTAAAGATACCTTAATTTCCAGTTTAAGGTATTTGCAGTATTATGAATTTATCTGGTTGAAGTGTCTCCAAACAGGATCACTGTCATAGATTTATTTTCATTTTTTAGTACTATTACTTCTACTTGATAACATGGAGGAGAAAAGTATCACCTTACAAAATATATTGCCTTTTATGGTAAAATAACACATCTGCTACAGTGAATTACTACCTTCTTTTTGACAGGATCCACTCTTAACTGTTTAAAGTAACTACTCTTAGAGTTGGCATGCAACGTTATGTTAATGGTTCCAGAAATAGAGTATGCAGCTGCTGACTTGTACTTGTGAACACAATGTCATTAACTGAAAGCAAGCATACTATCAAATTTTTGTATCGTTCATGACTGAAGTAATAACAGATCTATCTATAACAGTTGTAGCTTAAGAATTAAATTAATAGCAGAGACTAATTCCATGTATAAGAGAAGCATAACACTTGTTTACTAATAAAAAAATAATAAGTAAAAAATATGATTTCACAAAAAGCCTAGCTTGTCGTCTTTGTTACTTCTACATTTTGTGCAAGTAGCAAACTATCAAGACCCCTTCAAACTGCAGTGCAGGTTGAAGGAAAGCAACATTTTTATAGATGTCTGCAAAGCACACAGTTTTTATGAAAATAGCCCTAAATTTTTGCAGCAAGACATTTCTATGTGTGATGTAAATCATAAATTACTTTTGCCCTGAAGACGTGAAACTTAAAAATAGTTTGGAATTGGCTAGAATTCTGGAATAAAGTAAAATTGTATGCCCTATTAGAGATCTTGGGATATAAGCAAATGGCATTTTTTTTGCAGACCCTTCCAGATGGGTATCATCATTATAGTACAAAAACCTTGTGTCCTGGATTTTGTAAAGGTATTCTTCATTATCCTGAGTTCCCTGAAACATTCCTCATCTAAATGAAGGGATGCCAGAGCAGAAATTGGTTTGACTTGTGCTAAGTAAATCTGTAGCTTTCCTAAATAGTATCTGAGATATTAGGTAGTTATCCACACAATTTGAAAGCACAAGTAGGAGTACTTAAAAGATTTAAAGGAATTTAGTAAGTGGCATTAGAAAATGCCACTTACTAAATGTGAGAGTATGAGAACGTATGAGAACCAGAAAGTGAAGCTGAGCACACAGCAGTTCAGTGATTCCAGCTGATGGCAATGTATGGAGCAAACAAATGCAGTCCTGGAAAATAAGTCTTATAGTTCCGGGTTTTAATAACAAACAGTGAGAACAGACCACAGTATAATTCCCTTGACAGTGCATCTTTTTAGACAGATGTTGCACAGTTACCCTGGTACAAATGTGATAGTTAAAACCATGCAGTTCTTACTTACGCATGGATCAGGCTGGACAAATCCGAAAGGCCACCAACCCCAGCAGCAGGGCCACCAATGGCATTTGACATCATCCCTGACATCCTGGAACAGTTAGCACAGTGTTTGCATTGGGGTGTGCAGGGACCTTTACTGTAAGCAATAAGCCCCACTCATTTTTTGAATTGCTAAGAGGAACTAAGTTGCAAGAAGAAGCTACACTTCTACAGTAAGCAAAATAAAATTACATTTTCAATAATATATCTACATCTCAAAAATATAGCTGTAAGTACTATGCATCTTTTATTAATTCAAACGTCTTAACACATTTGTTTTAATGGTAACCCAATTTAATACTTACAGTTGTTGAATTTGAGGATTTTGCATTAAGCTTGCTGCCTAGAATAGACAACATATAGCTGAAATTATAAAACATTTACTACTTGGCTATCACTGAGAAAATCATGCAGAAGAAACCCACATGCTCTGTTCTATTACAAAATTAAGTTTACATGCAGAGCAAAAAGAATCACTACAGCAACGTATTTCATGGATGAAGCTGAAACAATTTGTTATGTGTTAAAGAAAAAATAGTGGTTATAGATTCAGACATGAAAAATATGACAAGCCATTTAACATAAAAATCCCCGCCACAGAAAACTAAACAAACAAATGAAACATTGAAGAATTGCAAGGATAAATGTTTTCAACTGGACTTTTTGGACAAAAGTCTGTATTTTGTTGCTTCTCAGCCTGGATAAATTAATTTTGTAACTACTATTAGTACCAGGCATTAACAGTTAAGATTATGGCCACAAAATATTTCAAACCAAATTGCAATGTGGACTTACTTTGTAGTATGGTTTTGTGGTAACATATATCTTCTCTGGTAACTGAGTATCTTCTTATTTTGTAGTAAGCATGAGGCTACTTAAATTTCTCATTCATTAGATACCTCTAAAATTATATTGCTTTTACCATAGTGTAAGAGTGTCTGTGGACTGATACTATAGAAAAAAATGTGATTTTTCAATGTTAGTAATGTAATTCCTACAGGAATCAGTGTCTGTATGAATGTACCACCAGTAGACAAAACACAGTATGTGCTTTTAACTGTCCTGTTAAAGATATTACAAAAATCAGATATATCCAATATTCATTTTATTGATCAATACATCAACATATACAGATAACTCAAAAGTAAATAAACTTTTTTCTCTAGTTAATAGTTCGATATAAAATTGATAAAATGTCACATGCAGGTCTATTCTGTGCTCAATATAGGGTTAGTTTCTTCCATCAGTAATAACCCTTCTCTAGTTTAGAAGCCAAAAACTGAGGCTAATACCAATTTTCTCAAGGTCAGACAGTGAGGCAGTTTTTTCACCTTAACAAAAAAATTCCAAGTCACTACACCTTGGGAAAATAACTCATTCATTCCTAAATAAATGCTCTGTGTCCTATCTAGTTCACCAGGCATCTTCTGGAAACAATGTAAAAGATCATTTCCCCAAAGCCAGCTCCATACATCATTGATTTCAAACAGACAGAGGTTGTTTAAATACATCATGTGGCTAGTGAAGTAGTACACATAGATGCAGTGCTATTTAATCATGAATGCCATCAGAAAACTTGCTCCCTCTTTCCTTGCCTACTGTCTCTATTATTTGGACCATGTTACCACACCAGATATGGATCTCTTTTGAATGCAGTGCACTTCCACACAAAAGCACTGGCTGAAATGTGGTGTTCCATTGAAGCTACCAGAGTGCTTGTAAAGTTTTAGTTGCTTTCCTAAAGGAAGTTAGTAAGTTTGGGGGGTGTTTTTTGTGGGGATTTTTTAGTTTATTTTACTCGAAATTCCATTCCAAAAAGTTAATTAATTCTGTTTTGTTAAGAAAGCCATATGGATAAAAAAGACAACGCTGAGGGAGAAGTACACAATTTGTTATTGTACTGAACATAAGAAGAATGCAATATATGCTATTTATATTCATTTTTTTAAGTCTTAAGGTTACTAGGGATAATTTGAAAGAGTAAGAACAGAAAGGTCTCTTGAATAGTTCTCCCAAAAGAGTTACTTTAGTCCTTGTATCATTGTTAACTGTTCCGTGGAGAATTGAAGAAATTTTTATCATGTTGTTGACAAGAGCTTTCTGTCATAGCATACATAAAACCAGCATAGCTAACCTATATGTGTTTTTTTCTATAAGTAATAGAATCAACTGGAAATAAGACAAGGCTTTATTGGAGATACTTGCTTCACTTCTTGTTTTGTGTCTAAAATGATGTAGAAAAGTTTAAATTCAGTGTAATAAAACCATTGTTATAATAATACTCATTAAAATTGCTTGTGTTATTGAACAACAGTTGTTCTTAAAAGTTCAGTTTTTAAAACGGGATAATGCAAACCTTGAGATATACTCACCATGCTAATGAAGGCAGGATTGTTTATCAAACTTGCCATGTCAAAACTCAGTCCAGTTCCAGTCTACAAACAAATTGCAATTGAAGCTAAGTTTCCTACAAAATCCCAGTTTAAACTATTGCAAATAAATAGATACAGAGCAAACTTACAGGACTGGACACATCTCTTAGTTTCTGTTCTGCTATTTTCAAATTTGACTTGTAAGAGTCATTCTCTGGATCAAGATCCAGTGCTTTTTGATAACTGGTAACTGCTTCTTCATATTTATTCACAGAGGTCAGAGCCAACCTAATATGAAATAAAGAAATCCTGGTTAGAACATAAATGATCATCAAAAGCTAATGATATATTTTCTGTTCTAAATAAAATAGTATCTCACAAGTGATTTTTAGCTTGACCATTTAATTAAAACAGGTACTACTGCTTAGTGTTAACACATTTTTTTAGAGAAGGGGATCCCTCAAGAACACATTTTGCATTGTCTATTTCATATATATGCAAGTTACATTAAAAACTCTTTGGTATCATCAAGTGACTTAGTCACTTTAAGACCAGGAGCTGTATCTGGCATCTGTGCCTTTTTGCATAAGCTCCAAGTGTTTTTTCCAGTTCTTTTGACCTAAGAGATTATTTAGAAACTTACATGGGTAGGTAGGGCAAAGATACTCTTAATATGAGTTATGCAATGTTAAGAAACTAGACCTACAAATGCATTGTTTATTTTTATATATATTAAAACCCCATACTTTTAATGTGATAATTACTGTATTAAATATTTGAATAGAGAAGATGTTTCATGATTATATTGTTGTCTTTATATGTTCATATAAAATGATTTTTATTATTAACATTTTCATTATTTTAAAATACTGGACCTACAAGTTTCAGCATTTTTGTCTCAGGATCAATGTAAAGGTTCTCCTTTTGGATCTTGTACTTCAACATCTTGACAAATGAGTTATACAGCATAGTAGTAATATATGTAAATTGCTGTAAGAAACCCTATTTAATGTTTTGAAAAAGACTCTGCTTCAGCAGCTAATGAGAGCACAGGATAGACTTACTACTTTTAAGCAGTATTTTACTTCAAATTTGGTTAGCCACTATGCTTAAAATATCATCTTTCTTTGAACTATTCCAGAAGTCCATCTGGCTGCAGTTTCAATTCTATCTGCCACTATATTTTCAATTTATACTGACCAAAAAACTAATCTGATCTTTTCCACATTTTGTAGAAGATTCGTGTAACCCACATTCAGATATTTAGTACTTCAGTTCACCTTCTGATGCTGAACTACACACCCTGGTTTGATAAGCCTGTGCTTATGTCCACTAACAGACCTTGGTCTTTCATCTCATGCAAACAAGTTCAGTGTTTTAGATACATCCGTGATTGTCATGGCTCTCAGTAAGAGTATAAAACTCTAGGAATTTCCCATATAGCTCCTGGAGGAATCCACACAGTATTAGTATTGTCTCTCTTAACTCATTTTCCCCCATAAAACACAGTCTCTCCCTTTTGGCCCATTAACTTGCCAAAATAGTTTCTGCCCAGACAAGAAATGCAATCCATTATTTCTGTGATGCAATAGTGCTTCTTACAGAAAAAGTATTTAACAGAGAAAGTTTCTTGGAGCACAGTACAAGTCACAACAGCAGACATTTCTTTCCTCATGCCTCCTACCCAGACAAGTGGTCTTTCAGGATCATGCTGGAAATACCACCTTTAACTGACATTCCCACTTTAAAATGTCTCCCATCTCTGAATATTTGTGGCATTTCTGCATCTTTCTGTGACATACAAAGAATTTCTGTAAGATTCTGAGAAAAACTGGTATGTCTCCATAATGTCATCAGAGAGCACATCTTTTTCATAAGGACTTTTTGTTGAGAAGGTGTTTTCTACACTGGGGGCATGGGGGTGGGATTTTCACTTATTACTAAACAAGCACAGTTTCCTCAATCAGCCTATGCCAAATGTTTACTCATCTGCTGGGTTAAGCAATGGCTTGCAGCTCAAAATATATCCTCTATTAAAACAACCAGACAATAAAATAAAGAGAAGCTTGATTGCCTGAGGATGGTCCCACTTTCAGTGTGTATCAAAGAAACACTGGTCTTACACCCAAAACTCTAAAATAATCTCCAGTTAAATGAGCCCGTAGCATCTCTCCCTATCAGTGAAATCAAGGGAGCTTGGATGGTGCTATATGAAGAAACAATCTAAGGAGAGTTAAATGAAACAAAACTAATTCAACAACCAATTCAACCTAAAATTTTGAAATCAATTCATCATTTCAAAAGCTCCTTAGTCTAGGTTGGTATTAGTAAATCACCTGTATTATGGAAAGTTTTTTAGTGATACAATTCCACCATATTTTATCTTAAAATAAATGTCCCCTGCATGGTTTTGTCCCAAGCCAACAAGAATTATCATAGACAATTTCAGGGCATGGTTCAGAATTTAATACAGACCAATGCAGTTTAGCAGTAGGTTGTTTGAATGCAGTTTGGCCACTCCATACTGCAAAGTAAATTTTATTAACATGGACATAGCTGACTCAACAAACAATCCCAAGCAATTTTTAATTTACTGGTATAAATATAACCCCAAAAGACATAATGCAGCATTAAGTCCACTATTACAATGTGCTTGATTATTGAAAATGCAAAGCTAGACATCTTGGAAGAATGGCTTTTCACTCAAACCAACAGCCTGTTAGAGCATTCCTGACATTGTTTTCAGTTAACACTGAAATCCACCCTCAAGAGGCTATACAGTTAATCTCTCAGACATTGCTGAGAAAATCTGGCAAAGAGACACAGCTTATTCTTGCTAAAATATCTGCTTCCAAAGAACTATTTAAAGAAAAACTGAGGCTTTATTCCTGCTAGTGTGAAGCCCCAATGCTGTTCTCTAACAGCATCATTAACAGATTCAGTGTACCAACAGCAGAAATTTGATTCCTTTTAACTAGTTAGGAGGTAGGAAAAAACTATCATTACTTCCTAAACTAAATCCAGCAAGTTGAGAAATTTAAAGATAAAAACTGCAAACTGATGAAATCTGATGAAAATGCTGGTATCAACCACATAGAAAAAGAACTGACAGTCTGATAGGGTCACCTTCAGAAAATTGTTATACTTACACAACAACAACATTCTGTAAGTGAATTACAGTGAATTCTGTAAGTGTCTCCACATATTTCAGAAAATCTATGGTAATGTACACATGGGTCTTCAGTGTTTACCTCAGATTTCTATTAGCTTACCCCATTCTTCCATATGCTTTGCTGTACTTTGGATCTATTGCTATGGCACTCTCACAGTCCTTTATTGCTTCCCTGAAGTTGTTGAGCTTACTTTGAGCAGCAGCCCTAAGAGAAAGATGGTAAGGAAATGAAGCTTTGTCAAAAAAAACCAACCAATTAAAAAACGCACAAAAAACCAAAACCAAACCAAACCAAAGAAACCCAAAACAAAACAACCAAAGCCCAAGCCTAGATATTCAACATTTCTGACTTATTTCATCTTACTGACTTTTCATTCGCTATTTTGGCTATGCTTAACTTTCTTTAATGAAATAGGACAAGCAAATGTTATGAGTTAAGTATGTGCCTAAGTGCATTGCTGGACTATGGTTTTGGAGAACATGTACTCACCTCTGAGGACACAAAGGACAAACAATTCTAAGGAACTGTCTAAGATCTAGTATATGACTATGCACAGAATAAATCATAAAACCTATTATAAGAAGTGAAACTGTCAAGTAGTAGTTTATATAAGATCACTGTTTAGGAGGAATACTTTATGTAATTGGCGTTTTCCAGAAGTATAGTTTTACAGCCATTCAAAGGAATACTGTGATTTTTCCCTGCTCAGGATTTTATAATTCATCTCAATAACCTCTGCTTTACTAAATTACAGTTACATCTCTATATTGGAGAAATACTAAATGTTGCAGATATTAATACAATAAGATTAAAGACTTGACCAAATTAAAAAGGACACATTAAATGAAATGAATGTGACACAATTAAAATGAAACACACTAATAAGCAAAACTTCACCAGTTTGAAAGGTTACAAACCACTCTCATTTATTTTTCCTCGGTTAAAAATTAGAGTAAAAATTAATATATTTTCATTGCATAAAGAATATCTCCTTGTTATTAAGAATCCTTTGTCCTGTGACTAGCTCCATATTGCTTGGGGTTTTCTGACTTTGATTAAAATGTCTTCTGAATGGGACTACTTATCTGTTTTGGGCTGTTAAGCAGTAGTGCAACTCCGCAGATGCCAGTGAAGATTTATATATAAAAGCTGGGGGCAATGCTTGTTCTTACATGTGTTTGAACAGAAAACATTTTCCCATGTTCACAAGATTTACACAGCCAGTTAAAATTTTCAGGGCATATCAGTCCACTCTTTTTTGCACTGCTATGGATAAAAAGCAATCCCACTGAATGCAGCATGTCCCCATGTCTCCCTAACAAGCTTAAGATAAGAATAAGGTATATACTTATTGAAATATTCTTATCATCCACAAAGCTCCAAACAACTCCTGTTTTCTTTTAAATCATTACATACAATACTGTACTGACTGACAGTGAGATTCATTTTGGTTCTCACAAATGTGGTATGTGATGATGCAACACAAAAATTATTTCTGCTTTTGCTAATTAAAACTTTGACATTTAAGCCTGTACTAAGGAAACTTACAGTGATTTCAGGAAGCTTTTGAATCTGGTCTGATATTTCAATTTTGTACATAAAGTGACTCGTGATCAGTTTTCACAAGGAATATAGATTATTTACACTTTTGAACCGCCATCCTAAATATGTAAAATGTTAGCAAACTGCATAATTTCCTTTCTCTTCAAACTTGCCTTTAAACACTGAATCTCTCATTTCTATTTATCACAAACTAAACTCTGGAGCAATGGATGCAGAGCTTCAAAAATAGCACAATCCAGTGGGTACAGTGCCACAAGGCCAGATTTATAGCTCTTCAGTTAATATATCCTATATCCTTAAATTAATAAAGGAGGCACTCTAGAGGTGGGCTCATTCCAGTAGGCCCTAAAGTCGGGGCTGCCTTTGCTCTTTGGCTGCTCTTCCAAGCAGTGTTCCGCAAGAGCAGACAGCTGTGACTAGGTTACCATGCCCTTCCAAGCTTACCTGCTGCCAAATCACTATGTCTTCTTCATTCATGACCGTAAAGAACAGATTAGATAACAAAACTGTAACAACAGCATTGTTATTTTTCAACAGGTCACACATGAAAATATTATTTGCAAAATGCTTGAAATCTCCAAAATGGTATTCCTGCATTGATGATTTTTTTTTTGCCAGTGGTAGTTAGTATTCAAGGAGACAGAGAGAGCAGCTGAGTCACTAGAGAAAAAGGCTTTTACTACTCTCAGCAGGCTAGAAATCACAGCCTACGTTATGATTTAATGTAGACAACCTGACACACACAATACCTTATCTGAAGAGTTGTAAGTAATTTTAAAGTCCATTTTAACTGATACAGACATGCTGAATGAGCCCATTTTTACCCTAATTTTACAAATCCAGCAATAAATTTCTAAATAGGGGTTTCTAGCTTTTGACCTCCTTTACAACTTATTTTTACAGTAATGTTAACAAAGTCCAGGAATGAAAGGTGTGTATCATATTGGGTTTACCTGTTGCAGTAATAGACTGCATTGTTTGGATCCAGTTCTATAGCCCTAGTGTAACAATCCACTGCAGCATCATAATTTTCTTCCTTCATATGATTATTACCTGAAATGGATTATAAAAACTGTTAAGTAATTAGATGAGACAGTATGTAGTTAGAGGAGACAGCTGTGTATGAAAGAAACAGAGCAGCTACCTTTTAGCATCTACAGAAGTGAGTTATGACTGCACTTCTTTGAGATACATACTTTTAAACAGAAAAGTCACAGAATACTGCAAATGAAAATATCTACTATGTCTGTGAAGTTTACTATGTACACTGCAGTACAACACAGAAACCTTCCTCTTTCATTTTGGTATTTCAGACTTTCCAGCTAGTTTCTGCTGTTAAGGAAAGATCACTTCACTGAGAAGTGTAATTGTAATTGCAGTTCCTCTCTAGTAAACTATCTTTGCAAGCCCAATATGCTATGTTAATTTTTTAATCTCATTTTCTTATATGTCCCAACAACTTGCTAGTAACTATCTAAGTAACACAACCCAAAAAATCAAACTAAAGTAAAACTAAGTACATAAGCCCCATTTTTGTGACACTAAATAATTAACTCATTAAGATAATAAAAAGTATGTATAGTGTAAGCAATCCAAAAGGATTCAGAAGTAAAATTTCTCACCAAGGGAGCTTAGAACTTCTACTTTGTAGCAAAGTTTCACATTTCATGTATTTTAAGTCCAGTGGGAAAAAACCCAGAAACATTTATGTAACTTCTTTATGGACAGAAAATTCTGGACTAAGGTCTTTCAAAGCAAAAGACACCTTAAACATTCTTTTGTCCCCAACACAAGGCAATCCTGGTAGTTTTCCTCTTTCCTGATGACACAGTAGTAAAAAACCCTAGTTCAGTGCCCAAAGTTGTCTGTGGTTCTGTTACCAATTTTTGGCCAGCTAGATCCTACAGGAGCCTTGATTTCCTAGAAATGTCAAGAAATGGTCAGGAAAAATATAGACTTCCACTGACTTCTTGTATTTCAGCCAAATATTTAAACCTTCTCCTAAAATAAACAAGTCAAGGGATAGGTCAATAAGTTACTACTGATGTAGGCAACTGCGTAAGCAAAGGCTAGAAAAGTTCAGTCAGTGCAACAGTTTATCTCTGAGAGAAAGCAAGACCGGAGCAAGTCCTCAGTGCTTGCACTAACTGAAGCAACTGTACTTGCATTTATTCGTGAACACAAAGAGCTCTGTGAACAAAACCAGATTTAAGAAACAAAGTGTCATCAAAGTAGTACAAAATCCCATCCTCTAATATTGCTATATTAGACTGTAATTATAGTAAGCGGTCTCTTCCATGAGAACTCAAACAAACTGTACTTGCATGTATACCTTCAAAATACATGCAGAATGTAACAACATCTTTCTTGTTTCTAGAGGCCCACTGTTTATGCAGCTTTCCTTTGTTCAAAGGTAGAGATCTGTACACTAAATTATGTTGTCAGACAAAAAAGTGTTGCAAGTCAGCTGCACTCAGCAAGATTGCAGCAGTTAGTGTTCCTTTAAAACAAAAATGCCATCAATGTCTATCAACATTAGAATTTCCAATACTGGTCTGAATATGACCCAGTGTACAAGGCTAAGTTGGAGATAGTATCAGTGCATACGCTTCTTGTTATCTCTCTCTCCAGCTGCAACCTTGCTACAGGAAAACAGAAAAAATAGCTAGATCTACTAATTCTGCTGAGATAAGGAAAAGCAACTATATTATTCTATTTTAATGTTATACAAAATCCTTAGGACAAAAAAATTACACAAACGGTTATACTTCTGAGCGTGTATCCTCTATAGTGTAAATACTACCTATTGTTATAATTATGCTGTGGTAATAAAACACAGATCTTCTTACAATCAAGCCACCATTACACTATACAAACCTTCACATAATCTGTGCTCTTACACATCTTACACTAAGCTGAAGTGTCAAATGATGTACAAGGTTACGCGTCTAAATTCAAGTATTGAGTAGTCTGGTTGTGTATTACTTCCTGGTTACCAAGAAAGAAAATTTAGCTCCCTGATTTTGTTTTGCCATTCATTAGTGAAAATCTCCAAAGATTAGGGCTGGTTTGAAACTAGAGGAGCAGGCTGGTGGCCACAAAGGTGAGGCAAGTTGTTCGTTCCATTGTTGAGGGTATACAGATAAAAATGAGAAAAATCACAGTTATAGACTTATAATATTATATAAGATACACATCAAGTAGAGTTGTCCAGATTATATAATTTATTTCCTAACTCAGGCTAGAAAATACTCATAACTGAAAAGCACAATAGTGGTGATAGATAATATGTGTGTGAATATGCGTAGGATCAAAACAACAGAGAAAGCAGGACACAAAGTTTTAATTTTATTATGGGAAATTACCAGAGGCATTTCAAGCAGTTCGGAACTGCTTACTAATGCCCCTGACAGATGACACTGTAATCGGTCCTTTGTTACCAAGTTTAGACCCTTCTAGTTTTTTTCAGCAGAGGTAATAACCTTACTGAAACCAAGAGGTAGTCTTCACTTTCCATGAATTGGTAGTAACAGCAAAACAAAAAGCCAGCACGCACAGCAGGTAGGTTACAACTTACTAACACATTTTCACTTGTGACCTAACCGTGTTTTGAGCTCTCATTCTCAGAATTAAAAAGCTAATGAGCAACTCCAACAATTAGGGAAATTATTTCAGAGGCAGTAGTGAACTGCATTTATGATTACATATGGCCAGTTTTAAGGTAAGAGAGACATGGAATTCATTTGGAAAAACAATAGGATTTCTTCCACATTATTACAGAAATTTTGAGAGGATTATATCTGCCTTGCAATTAGAAGTTTACTTGTTTTTCCTATAAAACTCAGCTACCTGAAAATCTAACAGGTCATAAACAATGTGATTCATAAATCATCAATCCATAATAATTCATAACTGTTACCCGTGCTACATGCTTTTTATAATTTCTCTCCCCTTCTTTCTGAGGGGAAATAATATGGATTCCTTCTTGGGCAGCATTAGTGACTTCTGTGGTACAGCTGCTTTTCCTCACAGAACAGCAATAAGAGCTGCCAGAAGGAAAATAAACAACTGGCTTGTCTGCAATTTTTATAAAGCACACATAATTTCACATATGTGAAATATTAACCCTAGCAAGTCGACAAGAACTTTTCCATTGGCTTCTGTTGGGTCAGTTTTTAACCAATGTTCGACATCACATACCTATTTCAATAAGAGTAGAAACTTGTATTACAATGCACAAACAGCCAAACAATAGCTGTTCATTCTTTAAAGTTTCTGCTACCTAGGAATATTTCCAACTTTACATGTTCTCCCATAGATTTTAAGCAACCTGTAGAGCCAGGAAGAGAATAAACATTATTTCCTTTGCTCCCAGATGGAACAAATTACCTAGCCCTCTTAGGGCATAGCAGTCACCAGAGAATCTATAAGCTGAAGTTTTTTTTGTGGGGTGTGTGGTACCTAGCTGCTATACTGTCACTACCCACAATAATGCAAAAATATAATAAGAGCATAAGTAAATTTATTTCTGTTTTTATTACAAACCTTCATCCTTCAGTTGGTCAGCCTTTACAACTCCTTCTGGTAAAGAACGTGAGAGAGGCAGCATGTCATTCTGTATGGGAAAAAACCAAGATTTTTTCCTTTAATATATAAGCCCTGACTTTATCAAAAAACTTTCAGAAAGAAGTGAGAAACATCTGCAAACTATGAATAACCTTAGGCACATCAGGCATTTATCTCTGGGAATTGCAAAATGCTTAAATGAAGAATAAAAAACTTCAAGTGAGAATGAGGCATCCACTCTTTAGTGATTCTCTGAATGGAATTTTCCATGTCTAGCTGAAATTAATTCCTCCCACTGCCCCCAAAGATTCACATTATCCTAGCTTTTATGGAAATGTAGGTTTTTTCATATTTTCCTTAAATTTTCACATCATTTTGACCTATACAGAACTTTAATATTGTTGTATTCATATACAATATGAAACCTTAGTGCATACTAGAAGAGTAACTCTAGAATCTAAATTAAATTCTTACCTTTTGAATAGAATTTGTGAACATTTCTATCAAATGCTGTGAGGATGCAAGATGAGTATCTTCCAGGGTAATCTTAAACACAGTCTCCAGACACTGAATTGCAACTTACAGGAAAAAAAATTAATAACATAGGTCACCAGTTTCTCAATATAAGCATAATTTCACTAATTTATTTATAAAGTTGTGACTCACTTCCTTATTCAGCTAGTAAAATCAGCTCCTTGGAACATAAAAAAAAAAATAAAGAGAGGCCACCTGATCCCCACAGAATGAAAAAGATCTAAGATATACACAATCCACACATAGTTTGGCCGTTATATTTAAACCAATTTAAAATTTTATTTTAATTCTTTCACTCTTTTAAAGTTTTGGGGGTTTTTTGGCCAGCTAGATCCTACAGAATATATATAATGTAAAATATAATGATTTAAGAAGAGCACCACAACTCATAACACGACTAGAAATGTCCATGTGTCACACACCCCACCTCAAGGCACACAACTAGCATATATTTGTGTGCCATGACAGCTAGAAGAAAATGGTACATCTTTACTGTACAGAAAAAAGGCAAAATACTTATTTGTCTTATCTTTTTTTGGAAAAAAAGTATATTTATTTGAAGATACTTTATTCATCAAATGCTGCATTAATCACAAAACTTGGTCCTGTAGAAAAATATCTGCAATATCCTTTCACATGTTCTGTGTGTAAGGATTAGCCTGCAATAATATAAATACACTCACCTAAAAATGAAAACTTAAAAATGTAGAACCATATCCTTAGCTGAAGTTTTAAATATGCTCATAGTTTTAGACAAAAGAAGATTAGTGGCAATTACTATACACAATTCGGTCTATATACATATATATATATGTGCTTACACACAGTTAAACTATTGCAAATGATGTAATTATTTTCCTTATAATCTTAAGAACCTAGTTTTTATTAAGAACAATGTTTTTATTAACATACATCGTCTAAATGTTTTAGACTGAAAACTGAGGAGGAACAAAGAAGGGTCTTTGTAAAGCCTAGCTTCAACAGAAAAATGGGTGGTTTTGTACATATTAGGGATAATCACGAGTATCTGAATTCAAATTAAATATCAGTAAAAGCAGATTCTTAGTGTTTAAACTTACCCTCAATCTAATGTTAACATAATAAATATAATTTGAATTATGTTTTGCATTATGATGAAACTGAACACTGATCCAAAATTAGAAAAGTAAAATTACTGAACATTAAAAACTATAAGGCAAATTTTTATCTTATTCATCAAAGCCAGCAGGAAGGGGTCATAGGGGAGGGGGAAGAGATTTGTAAAACAGGCAGTAAAACCTGGAAGATGTAATTTTTTTAGAAAATGATACAATAGAAATTTCTTACAAACAGTATGGCATGACACAAAGTTAAAGTTGATAGCATGTAACAACTGAATACACTACTAAATATGCATTATACAAATTGGTCCTATAATCTATAAATCAAGTGACCAGGTTCTCAATCACCCAGTAAGAGCACTAAGGGATTCAGGTTAAGCTCATTTGTCTCATGCTATGTGAAAAACTTAATTCTTGTAAAGATTATGAATTTTGAAATATATATAAGCCTTTAATAGTACTTTTTATTACCAGGCTGATTATAAAATCAGTGAAACACATATAATTTTTCCTTATATGGCTTAATAGGAAGCCACTTGCAATAGTGTCTTACTAATTTTCCCTGCCAGTTTTTTTTACTGAAATCACTCCCTTGTTTTAATGCCTCTCCTCATTTGTAATTTTGCATAAATTTAAAATACAACCCAATCCCTTATCTTTCTTAAAGCATTAAATCTATGACACCAAATCTCTATGATATAGCAGAGTTTCACAAAATGCAGCAGTGCACATTATGTGTAAACAGAATTATTCTCACTAAAGTTTTATTACTACTCAGCATTTTCATCACATAATTAGTTGGTGCTGTAAATTCCCATATTTCTCCTTCAAGTGGAAAATGGAATTTATAATCCTTCTATCTATCACTTATAGTACCTGTGATATATATAGATATAATAAAATTAGGACCTCTTACAGGATGAATCAATAGGTTAGAATAACCACTAGCTAAATGCAAGCCAACAACAGAAACCCACATAGAAAGAAACATTGCTAAACAGAAACATTTTCAAATCAGAAAATAAAATATGTTGTGACAATGTCTGTAACTACCCTGTTTCAACACTATACAAAAACACAACTCCAGTAAAGTCAAAGGAGTGGAAACTTGGTTTTTGCCTGAAAAGTTTTTCAGGAGGCCAGACTGCCAGCACCTTGATATCCCATTTATCCAAGTAAGGCACTGTCAAATTCCGCAAGCTCAATAATTTCAGGGAAGGACTTGAAGCACCACACGAGCTATTCACCTGAGATTTTTCCTATGTCTGATATCAAAGGCCAGACTTATCTGTTCTCCCAGTTAGCTCTACCATCAATCCACCTAGGTGGCTGAAGCTTGAAGTGGCCACCTGGCAAACCACTTCGCTGCTGAAGAGCTGGGGCTCACACAAACACCCGCTGTCTGACAGTACCAGCACTGGGCCATGCTGGAACCCAGTGCCACAGAGCTCCAGGACTTCTGCTGTCCAAACACAAGTCTGCATCACCAAGCAACACAAAGGCCAAGACAGCCTGCATCACAGCCAACTTGCAGGCTGAATAATGAGCATTAATTGGGCTGCTAAGGCCCCCTTAGTACTTGCTGTCATCTTGCTTCATCTTACACATTGCCTTACCCATGTCAAGTATTATATGCATCCACTGCCTTCCTGTTTTGGAAACACTGCCCTACAGAAAACAGTTGTGGTATATCAATCACAGAAGTAAGAAGAAAATCACAGCCTTGGGTATTTTGTAGAGAGTTTTTGCTTTAATTGAACAGAAATAGGTAATATAGAAAAGAAGAAAGGGAGAACGAGATAAAAACCCCCACGCAGTAAAGAGGAAAGAGAAATAACTGCAATTTAAACAGAGTCTAAAATATAACTTGGAAGAAGGGAAGTTTCTAGTTCATACAAAAGAGTTGAGCACTAAGCATGGGGGATGTGTATCACTGCTCTAGATGCTAGGGGAATATATTTCTCTGGTCTACCTTCCAGTAACTCTGCTTTCTCAAAATAAGGCATTTTTACTCATCAAGCAAGTACAAAATTACTAAAGGAAATTCACACTCTCATTGACATGTCTGTAGAATTCAAACATGCAATATGCAGGTTATCACTGAGTACGAATACATCCTAGACCTGTATTTTATAAAGGCTCAATTTTTTTTTTGTGATGTTCTATCTCTTTTTTTTTTGTTGTTGTTTTATGGAAAGTGGGAGCTGTTTGAATTACTTCTTGGCACAGTCACTTAATCATAGTGTTTTGTCTTTTCACAGACACCAAGTAGGTACATAAGGTACCAACAAAAATTATCAGTCAATTCTTTTCATCCCTTATGTCTCCACATAACATTAAATGCTTCAGTGAGTAAGACTTGGCTATTGCTACTGTACATGCACTAAAGATATTTTGCACAACTAAAATGAGTCTATTTTTCAAAATGCCTGCCTCTTATCCTCTAACACATAGCATATGGTACCATGCTTGTGGCAGAGCACAAATCTAAAAATAGGATTTCACATCTATATTAAAATGGTAACTTTTGCCTTGGCTTTTAAGCACAACTGAGGTTTTGTAATATCTTTTATTTAGAAAAGTGAATCTTAAAATTGATTCTTTCATAAACACATTGGCTAAGGCTGCTCTAAGACATGTTATCAGGTAAATTTTCAACCATAACCCAATTTTTACCAGTTTCATTATAAAAGCAAAAGTATATCTCCTCATTTCTATTATATATGATTCCAAAAACATTTTTTTCTTTTATCAAATGAACGTGATCATTATCTGACACAGGTCAAATTTTTTGATGGCTTCTGCTTTTCAAATGTACAAAATGCCCCAGATTTTGATATAACCAAATCTTTTGGCTTTTATTCCTTTGGGACTATCCTTTGAATACAATGACACAAAGCTTTCTTTCTTGTTTACTTTGGTGAACAACTACACTGGACAACCAAGAGATAATAGAAAGAGGCACACTCCAGGTTTATCTTTTAATTTACACCTCTGAGAAGCAGGATTTGCTTTGCATCTCAGCAAAGTCTCTCCATGCCTAAGATTTCACAGAAATCAATGATCAACTGCACTGCTGTTCGTAGACTTCTCTCTCCAAATTCCTCCTCTAGCTGACAGACACAACCAAAACTGCTTGAAACAGTAGAGAGATCTTTTTAAAAGATGCTATGAAAAACTTACTGCAGTATTAAGACTTAAATCTTCTCTCAATTCCATATTCTGATAGCACCTGACATGATGTCTCCAGTAATTAGGGAAAAGGAATAAAAGCAGTGTGAAGGAGAACATCAAATACTATAAGGTTACAAAGACCTAATGAAATACAGAGAGAATATGTCTACAGATAAATGAACTTGGGTGTAGAGTAGAAGCTACATCATACTGAAAATATCCACTACCACATACTCTTTGGAGCCAGTACTCAAGTGAAAAAGAAAAGCAGAGCATTTATCTTATTTTCTTAGGATGTCTTTTTCCTCACAAATAACATAGAATCCTTGAAAGTAGGAAACAGTTCTTCTCATAAACCAAAACCAATATAGTAATTATTTTACTTCCTCTGTAACCAGCAGAGCTACTAACAGAAATGAAATGAAGAAAGAAAGCAAACATACAAGAGAGAAAGAAGCAGCAGAAATTTGTGGTACACATACACAAGTCATTACCATAGTCTGCATTATAGCACTGCTTAACTTAGAATCATAGAATTGTTCAGATTGGGAAAGACCTCTGCAACTGTAAAGTACCTGTTGCTCAAATTAAGGCACTACACATTTGTAGCTTTATAATACTTTATAAATGAGAGATGTCTTACAATTAATAATCTCAGAAACATTAGGATCACAATCTTATTTGCATATAATATTTGGTTTTTATACATACAAATTTTTTTTGTTATTATACATAAAGGAATTTAACATCTGTGTAGGCATTATATACATACACACACATATATAAATAAAAACACACATATATAAATAAAAAAACAAATGAAAGTACATTTGTTGCTTACCTTCCAAGCTTTCTTGTTCATCTGGAGTGAAAGTGTCCATCTGACTCTGTTCTCTCAAGAAATGGATGACTGCATAAACCAAGCGCTTGACTGATGACATGTTGGAATTGTTTTCTGTTATGTCTTAAAAACAACAGAATCTCTTATTTTAGAAAATTAATCCCTACAGTATTCCAATCTCCTAGTAACCTCAGTAAGAAGTACACACAATACATAAAACCTAATCCTTCACCAGAAAGCCCAATAACACAAAGTGTTGAAAAAAGTGGTGAATTTGCATGGATTAGGAAAAACTGCTACAATCATGTAGTCTAGCTATCAGCAGAACAGCACATATTTCCTCCAGTTCATTCCTGGAAGAAAAGTTCACCAAGGCTAAAATAACTTAGCAACTTATTTTTTCATTTATAGGTTTCTTTTAATAGGTTTGCACTGTATTTACACATATACTTGCAAGTAGGACCACATGCTAAAGTCAAAACCAATAAAAAGTCACTGTGATAAATGTAATGACATAAAGAAACACACTCCAGTAGAAGTTGTTTTATGATATGACTTGGTGTTACCCTTTGATAAAAGATGTTCTGCAGTGTGACATGCACAGTGTTATCCTTCAATGTAAGATGTTCTATGGTGTGACACAGTGTTATCCTTTCATAAAAAGTGTTCTCTGGTGTGACGTGCTATTATCCTTTAATAAAAGGTGTTCTATGATGTGACATGGTGCTATTCTTTCATAAAAGGTGTTCTCCGGTGTGACACACTATTATCCTTTAATAAAAGGTGTTCTATGGTGTGGCATGGTATTATCCTTTCATAAAAGGTGTTCTATGGTGTGACACGCTATTA
The DNA here is from genome assembly GCF_035770615.1 of Melospiza melodia melodia. Classification (NCBI taxonomy): domain Eukaryota; kingdom Metazoa; phylum Chordata; class Aves; order Passeriformes; family Passerellidae; genus Melospiza; species Melospiza melodia. The sequence goes on from NC_086226.1 coordinate 36,075,654, forward strand.
TTCTTTCATAAAAGGTGTTCTCTGGTGTGACATGGTGTTATCCTTTCATAAAAGGTGTTCTCTGGTGTGACATGGTGCTCTGAGCAATTTATTGTCACTTTGGACAAAGAAATGGAACACGGTGACCTCAGTGCATACTTGTGATTAGTGACACTACTGGCTCAGTCTGATTTCCATTCAGCATCATTTGGGAGTTATATAACTAGGAAGACAATTTTTAGTCACAACTTTTCAAGTTATTTTTCCTTAAACCATTTTGATTTAAAAGGACACAATCTTATCCAGTTCTCCAAGCAAAGCGGGTTTAAAATACAGCATTAAAAGAATGGCAAGATCAGCACCTGCTCTTGCTACCTTATTTTTTCTACAACCCGCGACCAAATCGGTGTGCGGTCAAACCCACACCAGGCAAATCCCGTCGTGGAGACGGGGGAAGCCGTGAAGACCACCGGCCGGGAATGCACACACGGGAGCGCTGGGGTCCGCTATCCGCCCCCATGAGGGACAGCGCAGGACCCACCGGCCGGGCCGCGCTCCCTCCCCACGGCCACCTCTCGGTCCCTCCCAGGCTCGGGTCCGCTCTCTCGGGCCCCAAGGACAACTCTGCACCACCCGCGGCGCGGGCCCCTCCCGACACCGCACGGACCGCGGCCGCACCGCCCGGGGCCCGACCCGCCCCACCGGCCCCGAGCTCCACGGACCGGGGGCTGCGCGGAACCGGCGCCCAGCCTTCCCACCCCCGGGGAGCTGCGCTCGCCGAAGGGACGGGCATCGCCCTTACCGTGCAAGATGCGGCGAGTCCGCGCTGCCTCCGGCTGCGAGACACCAGCGACGCGGGGGCGTGAGGAGGCGGCGGAAGCGGATGCGCAGGACCGCGGCGGAGCGGCGCTGAGCACTGCGCCCGCGGGCGGCGGGAGGGCGGTGAGAGGGCGGCGCGGCAGCGGGCGCGGGAGCAAAGCCGCTTCTTCTTCCTCCTGTCCTGCCTCCTCCTCTTCTCTGCAGCCCGTCCTTCCTCCTCCGGTCTTTTCTCCTCCTTCTTTTCTCCTCCTCCCGCTCCGCCGCCGCCCCCCGCGCCGCCCCCCATGCTGTCGCTGTGCGCGGGCGCGGCTCGCAGGTAGGCGCGCAGGGCAGGTGGCGGGGGCCGTGTCCGGCGCGGGGGTGGGTGCGGGGATGGGTGGGGGAGGGCCCGCGGTGTGGGGCAGGGCGGGGGGGCGGCAGCAGGGGCCGCCCGGCCCGGCTGGAAGCCGGGTCAGCCCGGAGCCGCCCGCAGCAGGTTCTCGCTCCTCGCTGGAGGAGCCAGGCCTGAGCCCCGGGCCGAGGCGGAGCTGCCGCGGGCGTGCGGGGCGCGCTCCGAGGGGCCAGGCGGACAGTGGGGCAGACAGGCAGACAGTGACTGCCTGTGGGGCTTACTGCCTCAGCTCCTGGAGCCATTCCCGCAGCCTGCCCTCCCTGCCGTGGGCTCCGTTATGCCCAGGTGGGCAGGGTGGGCGCGGCGAGTTCTCCTCTTGGTACTCTTTGCACAGAGTCAGAAAGAATCAATGCAAGAGAAATTGGACAGAGCACAATGGATTGAGGGATACTGCTGTAGCAGCGGGGCTCTGCAGCAAGGTGTACGTGAAGCAAGACCGGCTCGCAGTGTGCTCATAGTAGCTTTATAAAAAGGTGTGTCACTACTACACATTGTAGGACAGGTGAATCAGGTAGCAATGTACCGTCAAAAGGCTTTAAGATAGGAGATTACTTATTTTCTTTATAATGAACACTAGCTCTAAATCCCAGAAAACCGGTTTGAAAGAAGGCTTGTAGTAAATTCTAGGCAGACTAGACAAATGAACATAATTGCTTTTATTTTGGCCTCTCAGATTTTCTAAAGGACTGCATTTGATACGAAGCACTGAAATAGTAGGAGAGTACATTGTGATAAGGAGAATGGAGCTGAATTTCAGCATGAAATGGAAAAGATGGTTGCCTCACATGGTCTTTTGAGAAATTATAGTCATGTGCTTACTGCACAAACTGTACAGTTTTTGTCCTATTTCACAGCCTTTGTTCATTTCAAATTAGGATTGAGGGGTATTAGCAGATAGAAAATAAGAATCAGAATATTTTCTTTTCTGCTCCTGCTGCTGTTGAAAATCAAGTGATTTATTTTCTGGTGCTAAATAAAGTGCACTTCTATTTTCTTTTCCTAATTTACATTTACATTCCTTTTTTTGTACAGTCATTTTCACTCCTCTCCTTGACCATATGTGTCTAACAGATTTTTCCATCAAAAAGAACACAAGAAGGTTTTTTAATTTTTTTTATACAAAAGGTTTATCTTTGGTTGCAGCTTACATTTGGACAATGAGGATACCTCCTTCTTAAGTAAAAATCAGTGAAATGGGGAATGGTTGCTGCACTTCATTAATTGTGATTTTTTTTTTCTCAAGTCATCATTTCAGTGTGCCCAAATAATTGTTTCATGAAAGACAGTATTCTTGACTGTGTCATAGTGACCTCCCAACTTTCAAAAGTTAAGGAGCTGGTCACAGAAATCTTGAATAGGTTCTGTCCCAACTTCTATTTTTCCTGAGGGCATCTTAACATGAGATAAAAATGACCATTCTTAGCAAGTGTCAAGTACTGTGCCTTACATTATATAAAATGATGTTAGGGTTTGATTCTTTTCATTAAAATAGGCAGCTTTGCAGAAGGAGGCTTTTTCCAATTAATTTTTTTCCCATTCAGATTCAAAAGATTTAAAGATGTACATTTAATGTGATAAAATACATGGGGAAAAAACTGGCTAGATAATTAAGCATAGAAGTCAGATTAGTTTATGAGGATACTCCTCTATATGAAAAAAATAAAAGAAAACACACTGATTTAAGTAATTTTATTGTTCTAAAAAAATTCTTGAATTCATGAGTTCTGGGGTGTTTCTTTGAAAATCTTCAAAATTAGGTTTTGAGTATGAAAATGCATGTACACCAGTGAGACAGGTACCAACACACTGCACTATATACACAATATAATGAAAGAAAGTGGAAAGATACTGTGAACACTGTCCTTTCTCTTACTGAGGAAGAAAACCAGCAAGAAACTAAGGCTGGGAAAAGACAGAAGGGGGAATGACACTAGAGGACAAAGAAATGGGAAGAACTTCCATTGTAATTTTCTTATTTCATACTTAAAACAATAATATATCTGTTTCTTTCATTGAAGTATCAGGTCCAACACCTCCGAAATGGCAAAGGCCAAACAAGATATTTGGGATATTTTTTGCCTTTCCCTGTGATCTGTGGGCTGCATAAACTCTTCTGGGTATTGCAGCAGCAATTTTTCCTGTGGTCAAAAGCAACAGCTGCCACCTTTCTAACCACAGCAGGCTTCTGAGGAGCAGTTTGTCTATTAGATGGAATTTACAGAACAAAATTATTTCCTGGACTGGGTGAGACAAAGCTGTTGAGCTGGCAAGCATTTGTGAACTTTATTTGACCCATGGAGCACCAGTTAGTCCATGCTAAAAAATGTTGTTAATGTATTTTGAGGACATACCTGTTCTGTCATTCTCACTATAAAGCAACAAATGCCTGGCTTGTAAAGATTTCTTTAGAATAGTTTGAAAGTGTCACCATTGTTCAGCAGGAGTCAGGATAAGGTACCTTAGAAAACATGTAAAATGATATGTACATCTAGTATTATCTTTTCAGAACAGTCTAGGAATTAGGGACTTCTAGCAAAAAAACTGGTTTTTTCATATGATCTTGTATAAAAATCTGTCCAGGAATACCTTTTTATATTGAAACTTCCTCCTAAAACTCTTGCTGGTTATGTTGAAACTTACAGGTTAAAAATTGATCCTTGTTCTTTCTATCCATCCTCTTTATGATCATTTAGATCTTTGGAGTATTTCTTCAGTTGTGCTTTATTCTGTGATTTTTTTTCCCACTCCAAAGAATCCCACTCTAGTTAGTATTTGTACTTTGAGTGGAGTCCATTGCTCAATGCAGCTGATTGTTTCTAAGCCTTCATTGTTTCTAAGTCATCATGACTTGGTAGAACAGAAAAAGGTTTTGGCAAGTGGGTGAACAGAAGATGAGAGAGTTTAACTGTTCAGATGATCAGAAATGCATGTATTATGCACGTAGCATGAAATTCTGTGCTTTGTTCTACTCCATCTCTACTAAATCCTATCATTTCTTTCTTTGCAGCTGCTGCTTTGTTGTTGTTTCTGTTGAACTGTTTTTTCTCCAGAATGATTAGTTGTCTCACAACTCCTCCTGTGTATGTAAAGTCAGAAGTATGTGACATTTATTAAGATTAAAATTCACCTTGTGTTAGTGGTTTTAAACTTTTCTGTGTTGTGACATTCTTTTTCATCTCTTTGTGGCTGCCTTTAGTACACTGCATTGTCGTGGGTAAATAATCATTGGTAAATTTTGTGACTTTATTAATCCCAGCTTTTTGTAGATGATGTATAAAGACATGAAAGAATACAGAACCCTGCATGGAACCTTCCAGGCTTCTGCAAGTCACACAGTTCCATTCAGAAAAATAAGCAGCCATTTTTACCAGCCCAATTTTTATAACCATTTACCTGCAAGAGGACCTACCTGCTCATCCCACAACAACATAGTTTCTTTAGGACCTTTTGGTCAATGATTTGTAGAAGTAAAATAGATTATATTAACTGAACTATAGATTTTTGAGTCTGAATTTTTCTCTGAAGCAGAGACTCTTTTTTGGTAATTGTCTATGTTTAGAGAAGGTGAGGTAGGGATGATGGTCATTTTACTTGTTTCTGAGCAAAATATTACTGGGCATTTGTGTTTTTCATACCATCTCTAACAGACACTTTTTATTTCTTCACTGGAAAGTTAAATAAGCGAAGTTCTTTGCCATATTGATTGTGGTGAAACAATATTTCACATGGCCTGTAACCAGCCTGCGAAGCACAGTGTTACTAAATCACTTTTCACTCAAAAGCCAGAAAAGAAAGCAGGCTTCATTTCCTTTCTTAATTTGTGGTGTTGAGCAGGCTGTTTGGGAGCCTGCTCAAGGAGATAGGAAGACTGAATTAAGGTGGTAAACAAGTAAGGCAGAGTAGGTCATTATCTGCTGGGAAGACACAGAGGTTTTCGTCTCACTAGTGATGGCAAGGGAACATTTCTCATTGCTTTGACTGTATGAGACAAGATTAGTGAGAAGCCAAATTAGCACTGGCTATCAATCAGAGAAAGCGTTTACAAACTCCCAGTATTTTTCTCCATCCTGCATACCAGCTCTTTTTCAGATAGCATCAACAAGCTGTTTCTCATGCATTATCTGGTTGCATTCCACTACTGAGCTATCGTGGGAGTGTGTTGTTTGCACTAAACAGCCTGCACTTGCTGTTTATGGCTCTCATGATGGAAATATACATGCTTATGCAGCAGCATCTGAGAGAGCTGTAGGACCTTAAAAACAATGTTTTTCCCACTGTGTTTCCACAGTTGACCTGACGGTAGAACCAAACAATAAGACAACCTCAGTGAACGCCTTGTGCCTCAGACTCAGTATAGTACAATTACTGTGTGCAAGTGTTGGTAAGAATATTCTTTCCTGAGATCCTGCAAGCGAGTTATTTTGGTGGAGGTTTGCTGTGACACGCAATGGATACAGTTCACAGAATGCTGTGAAACCTAAATTAGTAGTACTAGTAATTTGTGGTTTGGGTTTTAGGGTATGTTGGTTTTTTTTAATTTGGTTCATTGGTTGTTGGGTTTTGTTCCATTTTTTTCCCTAAAACCTTGTGTACCATAATGTTAGAGATCAGGCACTGCAGAAACCATACCCTAGCATTTCTGTGTTTTCTACTGCAGACTACTGTGTGGAAATCACCTCCTTATATGAAAGCCAATCAGACCAGTTTCCAAGTTCATTTTGTTTAAAGACTGTTGGAGGAAAAGGGGAGAAGAAATAAGTAAGTTGTGTCATGTTAGAGTACACTGGTTTAGTTCCTACTGAAGGTCTGGGCTTTTTGTTAGCTGCCATAGAGCACCTTTTCAGTTAGTTTTCTCATGTTAATTCTGTTGGAAAACCAGTAAACATTTGTCACATAGTAAAGTCATGAGCACTGAGGGTAATGAATGTATCAATGAAGGATTTTAAATGTTTGTATGACTTGTAGATTTTTTTGACTTGCTCATTTAGACTGGAAGGGCTGAAAGTATAGTTAATGTTGACTGTACAGTGAACTCAGGTGCAGAGAATTTCTTTTTTCTGAAAGGTGTGACAAAATTAAGGTTTAGTGTCAAAAGCTGCTAGGTTTTCTGTTTCTTCAAATGAAGCTTTAAAAATCAGTTTCTAATGGCCATTATGGGACTTTAAATTAGGAAATACTAAACATGCTATATTTTGCTACAGTAAGATATGTCTATGCCAAACACAGTTATGAAACAGAGCCAAATACTTTTCCAAGGAAAATGGCCCAGGAATTCAAGGCATGTATTCACTGTTCCATATACTGTTAAGAGCCAGATAGATGAGAGGACTGAGAAGTGAAATGGAAAAAGGACTTCATATGTGTTTGTCTGGCAGGAAGAAGCCATATATTGAAGGGTTTTAGTTTCATTCCTTTGGCTTAGCTGAAATAATGTTGCCCTGTGATTAACTTTGAGCCATTTAACTCTGCTGGTTCTGTCTTGGATTTTTTTTCTGTTCTTGTTTTACCCTGTACTACCCAGTTATCTTATTTTGGTTGATTTGTCATTGCTTTTCTATTAGATACGCAGTCATCACTGTCAGTTCTTGTCTAAAGTTGTGCATCAAAACTGAAAGTAATATAAAAGTATATTTTAAATTCAAGCCAAAACTAAGGATCTCTAAAAAATATGAATATTTTAGCCCGTTAAATTTTTTATAAAGCACATCCTGTGAAACAGACCAATGGTACTGTACGTTTTATTAGATGCTGTTGAATTGAGATTTGGTTTTGAAATCCTTTTTAATTTCATTTAATTTTTTTTAAAATTCCATTGCATGTGAGGCTTGACTGTTAAAAACTTTACTTAAACCAGCCTGTCTGCTGTAATTTCTATATATTTGTACTACTTGACTCTGACTTCCAGGGAAATACTAATATATGGCATGGTACTCAAGTACCAAATAGCTTGTCCTGAGGCAAGCTGTCAGGTTTTTTTATTGCCTTAGTAGGGTGTGTCTAGTTTTTTGTTTTGTTTTTCATTTTGGTGAGGCCGCTAGGTGGAGTCAGAACCTTGAGCCCCTGTGGATATTGATTTGCAGGTATCTAGTGGGTACAGTCTTCAGGTACACCGTGCTGCTTTCCAGCATGCAGCACTGCTTCTCCTGCAGCCTGAAAGACCAGCAAGTGTGTTTAGCTAAGATATGCTGTTTCAAAAAATAAAAAGACCAAAATGTTTCTCTTGAATTTGAACTCCAGCATTTTTCATACTGAATGTTACTGATTGAAATAGTTGTTTATGGCACTAGTTGTGATTTGCAAATCCGATCTTACTCGGATTCCTATGGATCTCATATCCATAGGAATGTCCTCTGAAGGTCCAGCAAGAAAGACTTAATTGTGTTTATTTGTATTAGAATATTTAAGAACTTGATGACTAAATTATCTGAATTTGTTCTCTCTCTCTCTCACACACACACACACACACAGCCCTCTGTCTTTCTCGCTTTTTGTAATCTTGGCTCTCACTTCACTTTCTGAAGCTGTTATTCTCTTTTGTCAGGAGAGAATACAGTTTTCCATCCTGTATGAATCCAATATACCCTGACTTTTGTGTGGCTACATGGAACTGTCAAATGTATTTGCAAGTACAATAAATTGGTCTGTATATATTTTTCCCAGAAATACATTAGCTCATTTACTTCCCTCTGTAAAAATATACTTGTCATTTTAACTAATACTGTTCAGGTGAAGATTAATTTGAAAACTGAAAGTGCCATTAAAAAGTCTTTGATGGAATTAGAATTATCATTTTGTAATCAGACTTAAATGAGATAGCAGGCTTAAATTTTGACTGTATTATATAATGATTCTCAGTAGTAGGAGCGTCTTGGCTTTTGTCTGTATTTTCTAAAGCTGGTGCTATGCCTCCCTGCTGCTTCTTCACAGATTGTGGCTTTCTTGTTTTATTTTAATAGTGTTAATGGAACATACCAACAAAAGGCTGCTTGACACACATTTCAATCACAGAAAATGTTTCTAAGCAAAACCAGACTTACATAAATGTTTAAGATATTGCACAAGTGAAAAATCAAGTCTGTAAATTCAATTGCATTGTTTGTCTTTGCAGCAGTTATGGTGGCCACTGTATTGTTGTAATGGAGTATTATAAAGGTTCTCCTTTGTAAAATCAAATCAAATTTCTATTGTCCAGAAGCAGCAAGTAATCAAATTGTAGATTTTTTGGTGAAAGAAATTACCTGGCATTCTGCAATTATTGCAGCCTGCAATTTAGAAGCTTTGCTTTCTTCTTTAAAAATCTTTTTTAGAAGTAGCTACTAAGATTTTAAGTGTTATTCAACTTACTCTGCTTTTGGTAGAAAATACCATTCTTACTGCTTTTGGGATTGGCAGATTAGCTGGTTTCACAAATTATGTTTTCACCATAATTTGTGAAAACAGCTGTGTCTGTAATAATCTGTGTTATAACTGAAAGTCCAAATGAAGTCTTTGTTCTGATGTTCTCCTAAATGGATGAAGCACTGCACAAATGCATAAAATATTTCAGTCAGCCTTGTATGTCATTCCATTAGCATTATTAGATGCCATGGGGCTCACCCCAGAAAAAAGCCAGTGCAAGTTGTCAATAGAGACCAGTTAGATATTTACTATAAAAATGCAATATAAATAAAGTTGTGTTAATTGTGAAGGACCTGAAATGCAGGAACTGGAAGGGCATTTGGAGTGATCAAATCTAGTCCCATGCTACCTTAGGTAACCAAGTAACCTAATACATTTTATAAGCCAGTCAAGCACCATGTTATAAATAGACTTGCTGGGACCTACTGGACATCTCTTTCAGAGTCTCACTGCTCTGATGCTTATATATGTCTGTTGCAATTCCAGCTTTCATGTATTCCTGACCAATTTATTCTAATTTGTTCTTATGCCTGTATTGCCTGTTTGCATCAATAGCTCTTTTTACTTTAGGACATTTAAGTGGTATGCTTAATGACAGCAATCATCTTGAGACTCTCTTTGCTAGACTAAATTCATGATTTCACATGTAGTTCTGGCAGTAGTGAAAATTTAGGTTGCTGCTGACACTTTTTACTTTACTGACATTTTGTTTAGGCCGACACAGCTGTTTTGAAGTCACTCATCAAAAGGGCAATTACCTGGCAAAAAGCTGTCACCCCTGAATGTTTTTGGTCCACTTCATTTTTCCTATATGCTGTCCTGAATATTTTCTAAGTATCACTGTACTAACAGTTGTGCTGATGCCATTGATGGAGTGAAGTACAGAGGCAGAAATGAGCATCAGAGGAAGGAACACTGACAGAAATGTCTTAAGGCAGTGCTGTTGCTGAACATGAGCCTTAACCCAGGCTTGTTCAGATGCCTCTAGTGTTCTTCTCTACACCAGAGAAAACTGAGTGTGATAGCTGAAACAGTTTGAACCAAACAGTTCAGGCATTAGCAACAGCCTATGCAGGGCAACATCCTTCCATCTAATTAAACTGAATCAACTTCTGATTGCTCAGTGCAAGCAGTAGTTGGGCGTTCTGTAATGTTGGTGCTGTTTACCTAAAGCAAGTCTAAAATAATATTTGTACCTGCTTGGTTCAGTGTTTGAAGAAAACTCTTCGCTGTTGCATCTGTGTTGCATCTGGTTCTTAGAATTATTAAAAGAACTTATATTCCAGTTATATATCTGGGAAGTTAAAGGTTTCCTCAGTGATACAATTTCATTTTTTGATCTACATAAATGCCTGTGTCTTCCTATCAACAGAACAAACAAGATATCACCATTTCAAAACTGGGCAGTTCTGTGTTTTCCTGTTTCTAACAGGTAGTCAACAACTTGCTGGCACTTATGCCAATAATTTTTAAAGCTCTCAAATTTATAGCTATATGTCTTAATTAAGCTAGCCAATATACTAAGAAAATCGGGTTGCATCTTTTTTTAGTATTTAAAAATATTGTTCTCTGTTAATCTGAGACCCTATATTCCAGTTCATTAACTTCAGTTCAGTCCAACTTTAATTATTAATAAATCTTATTGCACACACTGAAATTGATGTAATATGTTGGTGCTGTGACTGTTTTAGTGTTTGCAGATATGCAGTTGGTCAGAGGCAGGGCTGTATTGTCTAAATTTCTAGGTGAAGATACTGAATGACTGAAAGCAATAGGTTCTCTTTAAAAATATCTGCTTAGTATCCTTCACTTTAGCATACTTTTTGTTGCTCAGGCTGTTGTTTTCCTTTGACTCCACCTTACTTTTATTTTGACTTCAGTGTGAAACATGGTGTAGTCTTCCTCATGTTCTTGGGTGTGGGTGGTGTGGGGTAGAGTTCAGAGCCATGAGCCTTTTTCTGAGGAGCTTCCCTTTACCTCCCAAGAGGTTTTACCAGACCTTTGTAGCAATGTGTGAAAAACTAGATACAGGGCAGTCCACTGAGAATCTGTTTGTGACTTAATGAAGTACTGTTCTTTAATGGATTTGTAGATTCAGGGTAGATTTCAGTAGATTTTGGGGATGGGAAATGAACGCGTTCTGAGAATCTTACTACTTAATCTTTTGCTTTCATGACAGCAGCTTCATTTATCCTAAACTTTTATCTGAAAGTAAAAGTTTCAGTACTCCAGTGGAGAAGTTACTAATGCCCTAGTGCCAGAACTCAGTTGGTATCAGAGAAAAAGAACAGAGGTGGAACAAATGTTCTTTATTCACACATCATTTTCAAAGTGAAATTGTCAATAATCTGGACACAGATCTTCCTGTATGCCACTAAAGGGAAAAATAAACAACTTACCTACATTGGAATGGAAAGATATGAACAATCTGTAGTAATAAGGAAAATAAAGTTACAAAATAAAGCATGGGTAGAAATGTTGTCTTTTGTTTTTGTCTTGCATCAAATAATTTCAGTTAGGCTATTTCTGGAGAAATTCTGTTATAGAATTGTAAGACTTTTGACAAAAAAGTTTTGCCTTCCTTCAAACAGAAGACATGTATGCAGCCCTTCTCAGTTTGTTGGCATTTCATTCTTCTGCTTTGCTATGCCTTCAGGCCAAAATTGACTGTCTTTTATGCATGTTCCCTGCATTGTATGCCAAAACCTCTCTGTGCACTTTTGCACAGATTTTACAATAAAATCAATACAGGTACAATGGCTAGTGTTAAGAGAAAAGGTTACTTAATGTAAAACAGTGTGAAGAAAACATCCCTTTATTAGCAAGATCTCTGTGTATTTCTTTAATTATTGTTGAAAATTTTAAGTTGTCATTATTAACATAACAACATGTGATTTCGTTTTTTTAAATTATGTAGCTGAAATAGGAAGACAGTAAGTCTCTGACTGTCAGAGACTTACGAGAGACTGGTAGTATTATAGTAAAAAATGTAGCAAGTTTGACTACTTGAATGCAAGCTTAAATTTAAAGAAGCTGAAATACAGTTGATTAGAACTATAGTTGATAGATTATTAATACATAAATCATAGTAAAGGATTGTATCTCTTCTGGTAAAAGAGTGAAAAAGCCTATTTAAAATCCAACACAATTGAAGGAATAAATTTGCAAATGAGTAGCAACTAGGTTTCCTCCCATATTGATTATTTCACTGAAATCCTGTATAAATATAAAATTATTTGCTATTATGAATACAATCAAGTGATGTTTTTTATGTCTTATTTTGTGCAACTTTGCAGTTATTCTTTGTCATCTATAAATTACTATGTGGATTTTATTCTTTATTTCAAAAATGTTAGTACTGTCTATTTCTGCAGAGTTCCAGTAACTGCAGTGCTGTTTTCCTTAGAAGGTTGAGTCATAGTTTAATCTGTATGGTTTTGTCAATACCAAAGTTTTCGTCCCTGTTTGCACGTAGTCATACTCTAAATGAAAAAGATAGAAGACAGATTTATTTTAAAATTAGACTTAATTGATAAAGATAACAGCTCTACAAAGTATTTTGTTCCTCCTTCTAAAAATATTCTGATGCTGGTTTTTTAATGTTTACTGTGAACTGTCTCTTGAACTGGAATCTTGCTATGTAAAGATAATTTTTATACTTTCAGGTCCATTGGGCCACGGCTTGTGTTGAGAATGACATTAGGAGCAGAAATTACTAGCCAGCTCAAGGCTTCTTCATACATAGCAGCAGGACGAAACCTTTTGAGATGGGACCTGTCACCAGAGGAAATTAGAACAAGAACAGAAGAACTTATCAGGAAGACAAAACATGTATATGACAGCATTGGGATGCTTGAAATTGAAGAAGTAACACATGAAAATACCATACGGGCTTTGGCAGATATAGAAGTGGAATATGCAGGTTAGCATGTGTTTTCTATATTTCTTTGCATAAGGCATTCCATCTGCACATAAGGAAGCACTGAGAAAAAATAGTTGTTGCTTTCAATTTTGATCCCTGCTGTTCTTGTGTGGAATGTGTAGAGGCCTCTCAAGAGTCCGTAATCTTTCAGGACCTCCCAGAGGCCTGCATTAGTCACCTGTTTTGGTTTTGCATGTGAAGCTCCGCCCAGTTACATTTTCAGCCCTGTGCAGCTGCCAGGGGACACTGCAGCAGTGTGGGCTGCAGTGTGTGTCTGTGATATGTGTAGTGCATTGCACGTGGTAAGCAGTGCTTTTTTCAGACACTGCGGAATCTGACACGAGCAAGCTGGATGGAGTAATGGAAATGTTGATAAACTGCTAGGGGAGAAAATGTGATGATGAGGGAATTTTGAGTGTGCTATTGAAAGAAGGCTTCTTTACTTGCTCACATTTAAATTGTGGCCTCTGAGGTCTTGAAGAATCCAGGGAGATATTGGTCATGCAGTCACATCTAGATCATTCTGAATGAATTATCAAGCCATACCAATATGTGGATGGGTTTTAATGGTCAAACACAGGTCATTCCGTTAATTTGTTAATAATTGTCAGAGGAACAAGTACAACACAAACTGCATATTGCATATCTTGAGAAAGACCTTTCAGGTGTTGGCTGCATTATTTATAAAACAGTGAGTGTAATAGATGTCAAATTCTTTTAATACTCTAAAAAAAAGTACAGTAGCCACACAGGTGCTAGAAACAGCCACCTTGGCTGGGAGCAAAATCTTTCACTAGCAAAAAAGCACAGTTGGCGTCTCAAATGATTATACTGTAACATTGGTCTGGATTTCACATTACTTTAAGTTGCACATACAGTGAATTGGCTGGAATTTTATTCTGGCATACTCAGAAAGACAGTAATTTTCAAAAAAAAAAAAGCCTGCTGCCAGCTTCAGTGTTAGTTATACCAAAATATCAATTTGGTATACTTATTGTAAATCTTTTTACCGCAAAGATTTACAGAAGGAAAATCCATGTTTGACTCAGAAAACATTGGTCATCAGCTTTTCAGCACAGCCACCAAGACTTGATGGAAGATGAAAGTTTTTCACTACATACTATTGCAGTAGTGGGTCACATTTAAGCTTTTAATGCTAATCTTCAAAGCTGTATGTGAAATTATCATGACCTGCTGTGAAACAGCCCATGGCATCTGAGAGGGATGTATTACCACAGCAAGACTTCCATAAGAAACTTGGAATTTAAGGTCTGTGTGTCCCTTTCACATAAAGACCTACCCCAGTAACTGCAGCTCATTATCCAAAAAGACAGAGATGACAATAGACTTTAAATTACACTTGGAAGCTGCCAAAACTCAGTTTATAGTTTTGAAACATCTTTGCATAAGGGCAGGAGGCGAAGGGGCAAGTTTCCTATGAACGTCAAGAAGAATCACATGCCCCTGGTTGCATTTTTGACTCTGTCTCGGAGATTGATAAAATGACTGCATATCACATAAAATTACCAAGCTTTAAATCAACCTAATATGTTGTTACTCTAAAATCTACTTTTGGAAAGGTAGATGGTAGAAACATTGTAATTTGATTTTTAATTAGGCAGATTCATTTGTATTTTAGGATTTCTATTCAATGTCATTATAAGATGTTATATTCCTTTAATAGCAAGGATTTACTTAATCTTAAAAGTATATTCTAAAAAAGTAGTAATACTCAGCTTCCAATCTCTAGAAGTTCAGAATGCACAGACAGCATCTTCCCTGTTTGCCATGTTGTTTCGTCTTAAACACAGAAGAGTGCAGTACATGGGGATTTGACACTGTGCTCATAACAACGTAAAAATAACTTCAGGACAGATGGCCATATTTGAAAGATTTGGAGCTTCTGACTTTAAATGCTAACATGGAAGCATCTGTGCCAGCTATGAAACGTCAGTCTTTACTTACATGACTTTTGGAAGATGAAGCATTTTTAATGTATTTATATACCATTCAGCTGATTTTGTAGAAGATTATGAGATAATTAGGCTTGGAGTTTATAAATCTTCTGTAAAATATTTATGTGTTACAATGGTGTGTGGGTTTGTCCTTCCACCTGTTCAGTTTTATATTACATATAATCACTTTATTTGCTATATGTGTCAGGTTGCTTTTGGATACTTTTTTCTTATGTCTTTTATAAATGACAGAAGTGGGAAAGCTCCTTTTCCTTAAAGCATGTCTATCCTTCTGTGTTCATTGCCTCTTATCTAAACAGTGGAAAGAAGCATGTTGGATTTTCCCCAGCATGTCTCCCCTGACAAAGAGATACGCTTAGCAAGTACAGAAGCTGACAAAAAACTGTCAAATTTTGATGTGGAGATGAGCATGAGAGAAGACGTGTTTCAGAAGATTGTTTATTTACAGGTAAATAACAGTATGTCTGCATAAGTTGTGACATATATCTAAATTTATCTAAAATTATTTGGCATACACAATGCTTTTCAAAATAACTTTGTGTTTCCTCTGTGTCTGTGCCACTCAAATCTTTCCAGTGGGACATTGCTGTTCATCAGAAAACACTGTATTGTGCTGTTCCTACTCTTTGCCTCTCATATCTAGATCTGTGTATCCTTCTCTCTCCATTGCAATGCTTGCTCTCCAGTGCAAAGCTTTGACTTTTGTCTAGTCTTCCAAAGAACTGATACAAGGAATCTAAACTAAAAGAGGGAAACCTGTTAGGAAAAAACTTTTTTGTTTTCTACTGGCTGAGCTTGTTCCAAGAGGGAGGGAAGAAAAGAGGGAGTACGGCGCTTACATTATCTTATATTGCTCTTGAATTTGTGTCCAAAATTCTGCTTTATTAAAAAAGTTGAGAATTTTAAATTTAAAAGTTGTTTTAAGTTACGTAGGTTAGTGAGAATATATAAATGGTATTGACCTCTGAAATTACCTCTTTTGATCAGCTAGTTATAGACAATTACATTCTATCCTCTTCTTCATCTGTTTCTTCAGCCTCAAAATAAAACTATGTTAAAAAATGCATTTAGTGTTGAACCAGCTTCTGTCCTTTTTGTGTTTCTATTTAGCTTCTCTTTTAATTGATCACCTATAGGTATCTCATATTGTTCATTTGTACTGCTTATTTTGTAGCTCAAAGAAAGAATATTTGGTTATATCAGAAAGAATATTTGATTTTGTTCCAATATGTCTGGTGATGTTTTGTAATAAATTTCTTATAAGTGTAATGGATAATGCAAGGATGCTATCTAATGTGATAACAAAAAAATATATGTTTTGCTATGTTTTATATGTGATTTTTTCCTCTCAACCCCACTGATTTTTAATCTTCTTCTAACGCTCATAAAATACTGGAGCCCTGTTTCTTGGAGTCACCATTTTGGTTTTTTCAGGCTTGAGTGGGAATTAGAATAATACTTGCAGAACCATACTAAATTGCCTTCTATTACCATTGCCTTTTTTGCTGTGTTTTCCAGGGAAATTTTCAAGTGTTCTCCTCAAGCTGGATATTCTTGTTACATATTTGTGGAAGTATATAATAACCCCATTCTGAGTATGTTCTGTTGTGTGTTGGCAGATGGTGCCTCGTGTTGATTTTTTCCCTTCTGTATTTTATGTTGGTTTTTTCTTCTTCCCCTGCTCTGTTGCTAGTAATTAAATGGCTTGGTTTGTATGTGGTGTTTACAGTGATTTTCCCCACCCTCCACTAGAGAATGCACAGATACTCTGAGGACTAACCTTAACATGTCTGTGTATCTATCTATTTTTAATTTACAGGACTATCTGACAGTAGGTAGTGAAAACTGATTGCTGTTACTCACTACTATTACTCTCCTAATTTTTTTTCCTCATTTGGTGTTTTCTTATTTCATTTTCCCTTGCAGCAGTCTTTGACCTTTGTAACAGTTAGAGTTTTTGCCTAAGTCTCCGTTTAAGTTTTTTAGATTTTTTTCTTAACTGCAGCATGCAAGCATGTTTTAGCATTAGTTTGCCAGAGAGGCAACTTCTGCGTATATATCCACTTCTAATAACTGTTAAACTAGTAAGAGTTTTGCTCTCAAGCAAACATGAAATTTCCAGTAGTGCCAGACTGGTCAAATATTTGTATTTCCAAATCATAAAATTATTGTACATTTTTGCTAAATTTCTAACACCTTCTCCTGTTAGAAACTCTCAGTTTAAAAGTCAGGCTCCAAGAACATGAATAAAGAACTTCCACAAACAGAATTCAAATTTCGGCTGAAATTATTTCACCAATTCAAAAAAGCAGTAAACAATTGGATTAAATCAGACTTTTCATGGCCTCACTGGTGATTTAATAATTCAGGTAGATTAATTTATTTTCATGATCTTTCAGGGGGCTAGATTATATTGGGGTGAGGAGAATGAGGGCCCTCACACTCCTGTGTTATTTATAACACAGCATACTAAGAGATGAGCAAATCTGCTTGACCTCAGTGACTTGCAGAATACTTTAGCTCCCCTTAATGGGGACTAAAGTTTTCTAAATTAACAACAGTACTCCTTCTAAATTATGCTTAATTTAAGAGCTGTTGGTGGAGAAAAATGATTGAGGTTTTTACATTTAATTCAAGAAAATGTTAAAATAATATAGTCACTTTCTTTTCCCCACACATTAGAGGGGAAAATTTCTTCATAAAATTAGGCTTTTGAATATGCTCCATATTTTATTCTTTGAAAAACTTGTATTTTGAGTTTTGAAACTTGGAATAAAGGTGAATTTGGTAGTGAAACTATAATTTGAAATTTTGTAATGCCTAACATGTGCTCATGCTGACTAGTAGAGGCATGCTTAAGAATGTTGCCAGTCTGCTCCACCCACATGCCTTCAGGAGAGCCTGATGTAAAGAGCTGCTTCAGGTTTTGTTTGTGGAATTCTAAGTAGGTTTTGTTTCTTGCTCTGTCTGAAGGTTTCTTCCTGGAATAAATTAGCAAGGTTCTCCAAAACATCTATGAAATGGTATATAAAATCCTCAACCATGACAATTCTAAAAGTTCTGAGAGTTCCAAAATTTCATGTGTGTAGTACTTACAAGATGATGGTCCTTGTTGGTCCCTTCCAACTCAGAATTTTCTGTGACACTGTTTTGTTTTTGTCACTGAAGCCTGGTTTTGGAGAAGACAAATATGCTCAAATTTTATGCCATCTGATGTCCCAAAGTGACATGTCTAATCTTTTGGGGTTTTTTTTCAATCCCTCAGACTTTTAGGGTACAGTGTTATAGCACTGATTTTCCTCAACTATGTAAATGAAAGCTATCTCTACTGGAGAAGCTTAAGTGCACTGTACTGTAAACTGAAAGGGCTTGTGATTATGACAGCATGTAAATGTGCTGAGACACTTGGAAAGAATATTATTTTTAAAACATTCTATATTAATATAAGAATATTATTGTCTTTTGGTGAAGTTCTTCCCATTAAAATCCAGGATGTTCCCTTTTTTAATATGACTGTGTTCTCAAGTACAACTCTGTTGAAACCCCTCTAATGCTTGAATATTATAAATTCAATTATCCTATACTGTCATTTCAGCAAACCTGTGATCTTGAAAATGTAAAGCCTGAAACAAAGCGATATCTAGAGAAATCTGTTCAAATGGGGAGAAGAAACGGACTCCATCTTCCTAAAGAAGTGCAGAAAGTAAATATGGACTATTTTTTTATAAAGCAAACATTACCAACGGTTGAAGGGATAAGTTTATGGTTAGTTAGGTGTACTAAGCATATATTTGAAGGTCATGCTTTTGGATCTGCTGAATTACTGCTCTAATCTTAACTCTTCTTACTTCCAGATACTTATATCCTTTAAATTTCAATCACTTGAAGGTTTTTAAACTAATTTGATAGACATCCATGATACACAGTAGACAGAGGTGGTCTGCATCACTTCATAGTCTTGAGACTAAATGAAGCCTAGCTGAAAAAGTTGTATTATATATTATGATTGTAGAAATAGATTCCTAGGGAAGATAACTCTCAAAAAGGCTACTAGTGAGTCCGCACTTCTATTCAAAAGTATGTATAACTGTTGCAAACACACAGCTACACTAGTTTCAGTTAACTGATATTGTAAAATGTGTCTAAGATTTTAGACCTGAAAAGAAATCAAAGTAGCTTAGAGGAGAAAACAACCTGCTCTGTGAATTTTTCTTCATTAAGGGAGAACTGGCTTAGAAAGCAATTGTCAGACAATCAGGAAGTAAAATTGTCAGTATCTGAAATGCTGTAGCATCCCACCCTTAATGGCAAGGGAGCACTCAAGATTCATACAGATGCTTGTGGTTGAAAGGAACAACAAAATCAAGGGGTCTGCAAAAGCTTACAAACTTTGATTTGTAAATTATATACATGGTATGGAAATTGGCACGTTAGTCCCTGACCTAGCATAAGCACATAGGAGTGGGTTTTGGATAAAAGGGATAGAGTGAAGGGGAAAAGACAGTGAGATAAATTAATTGAAGAGGGGAAGAGAGAAAGAAAAAAGGGAGTGAGATTCATGCCTCCAGCATCAATACAGCTGCCTAGGTGTCCAGAGTCTTAGGGGCACTGCCTGGGCCTGGATGGGGGTGCTGTTTTATAGACAAGCTTTTCTTGCCCTGGAGAAAAGTTTTGCACTTTCTATGTAAATTAGTTGTCATGCACAGTCTGTTCTTTACACTGTGCTGGAAATGAGTCAGAGGGCTTTGGGTCTTTGGTGGTCTTGTTCTCCCCATAGAATCTGTGCCTGCTTCTCCACCCCATTTCTCTGTTTGTGCTGTGCTGAGCTGTGCTTATCTCCAGGAGATAGACCAAAGACCTTTGTCCCAGAGGAGTGCTGTCCTACCTCCATGTGGCCCCTTGTCCAGTCACATCTTGTTCTTTCTCACAGCATGTTATTGCCAGCAGTCCTTGGCTGTTGTTACCTGAAGTCCTTGGTTTGCACCACAGCCACCCTGCTGTTGGTGTCTGAGACAAACACACTAGCTCTTATCTTGTGGGATTCTACAGATGCCAGCATAGTTCTCTTCAAATTCTGAGTGATATTTCTGACTATATTATGACCTTTATTTCTGACTGTTGAATAGACTTAACCCTTTGTAGAAAATAATCAATATTCATCCACATCCTTCTTCTAATGAGAGTAGTTTGATGTGTATTTTCATATAACTGATGCCTCTAAAGGTGTTTTGAAATTCCTCAGGGAACAATAGTTGAAATACATTTAGATTTTTATTTGGTGTGCATTCTCTTACTTGTAACTACTATGTTTATTTGAACTTGACAATAACATGTAGAAACTTGCTATGAGATATATTAGAAAATGTTTCAGAAGTAGGACTATCAGGGTTTTACAACAGGTTTTAGAATGGCTTTTTCTTGTGAGAGCAGTATGCTTTCTGTCATACCATACCTGTACAATTCCAAAACAGTGTTTTTGAGTAGGTTGCATGCTTTTCAACTCCCTTCATTCTCATTGATCTCAGTGGATATTTTTACACGTAAAATTGTAATTTAGCTGTTCAAATAAAAAAATATTTTAATTTTGGCACATGAAACTGTTTAGTGAATCTGTTTAATCTCTTTAGTCCTCTCTAAGCTGAGTTTAAAATGTTGAAGGGATAGCCCTTGGTCACAATATTGCTCAGGACTGAAAGAAACATAAAAGGAACACTGACAGGGTGTGAAGTGTGATGCTACCTGCAATGTGTTATTTGCTCAGTCCTGGTATTTACTGTTGGTTAGTATAGAGAGCCTATCTGAAAAAAATTAAATATTATTCATGTGGAAGATAAAAATTGCCAGCTTTGATTTTTGTTTTTCCACTAAGTTCAGTTTATACCCAATACAGGAAATAAAGACAATGAAGAAAAAAATGAATGAGCTATGTATAGACTTTAACAAAAACCTGAATGAGGAAAACACATTTCTTGTATTTTCTAAGGAAGAACTTGGTGAGTAGAGTTTGCTGTTTCTGTTTTTTCAACCTTCCAGTTTTACTGGAGTAATTGATTTTTGCCCCATGCATGATGGTTAGATCAAGTGAAATTCTGACTGTTTCTCAGTCTTTTCTGTTTCCTTTTTAGTCCTTCTCCAGAATCAATTCAGAGTTATCTTTTACAGGTGTTCCTGGTGTCTTCATATATTTGTGCTTCCTGAGGTCTTTGCCTTGCATCAAGGTCCTACTTCATTTAGCATGACTGTACTCTGTTCCTTTTCTCAGTTATCATCAAACAATCACTTGTGTAATTATTGGAAAAGCTTTTTTAGTCCTGTAATAAAGTTTAACTAATTCAGTAATTTAAACAAAGCTAGAGATTTCATGTGACAGAGAATTTGGGGATTCATTATCTAAAGGCATCACATAAAATGTGCTCTAATAACAGACTTTTTTTTTTAATGGTATTCAGTTTTTATCTAGTGGCCTTACATGTTTTTCTCATTTGCTCTCAAGTGTTTCCAAATTTTGCTTTGCGTGGTGGAATTTGAAAAAGTTTTAGCAAATTGTAGAAAAGGGGGCATATTTCTGTGGAGATTTCTGATCTCAAGGTGGATTGCAGCAAAACAAATGGCAACAGTCTCACAAAAATGGGGGAGTAGATAATTTTGGTAAATATTGTTTATTTAATTGTGTTCTATAGATGGCCTTCCTGATGACTTTATTAACAGTTTAGAGAAGACTGAGAAAGACAAATATAAAGTTACCTTAAAGTATCCCCACTATTTTCCTGTTATGAAGAAGTGCTGTGTTTCAGAAACCAGGAGAAAAATGGAATCTGCCTTTAACTCAAGATGCAAAGAGGTATGTTGCGTACTGGCTGTTCTACAGTGCAGTGACAGAGTTGAAAAATTGAGCTAGACATTCAAATGTTAGGTTTAAGCTTTGCACATTGTGGAGTATTTTGAAATCAAAACTTACCAGTATGATCTTTACCAGTGCCTTGCTCCAATTTATTCTGATATCCTTCTGCGACCTTAGAAGCCTGGCTCTGTGTGCATATCTTAATGTTCAAGTGGTTCTTTTAAAAGAAGTGGGATCTTGGTCTTCTGTGAAATTTCCCTGCAGTGTTCTGTAGATGCCTATGGACACTTTCCTCACAGTAAAGGATGTCTGATTGTGACTTCTGTAGTCCTTTGAGATTTTTCAGAATAGAGAGGGGTTATTTAAGCACAGGTTTTAATTATAAATACAGATGATCAAATGTGAAATCAACAGATTGCATATGTGCACAACTAGACAGGTACAAAATCTTAAAAGCATTGAAAGATAGAGGATATGTCATTCAGACAGTTGTACCAACCATGCATTATAGAGCAATAACAGAGTTGAGATTTTGTGCTTGAAATGCTTGGAAATGTGATGAGTACAAGATAAAATGGCATCAGGAACTAAACACTTTGCAAGTCAACACACATAAAGAGATTTCTTGATAAAACTATGTGGCAACCTTTGAATCTGGTGTTTGATCTTTTTTCCCCCAACAAATCTCACTTTTCCAGAGCTGGAGGTTTACGTAGTTATGTTTTCAGGTTCCTGAGGATTCTTTAAGACATTTAAGTCAAGTTCTAGGGTTTTCTGTTTCAGATCTTTCTCTGACTACTGTTGTTAGAGTGGCAAAAGAGGAAAATTTGCAAACCAGCTGTGGATGTTGGCACAATAATTAGCGATCTGTCTTCATCACTAACAAGCAATTAAGTCTGCTGCCAGCAATTTCCTTATTGTCTTTCATATGTAAATGGTTGATAAAGGAAATAAGCTCTTCACAACCTGAAAGAAAATGGTGTATATTTTGATCAAATAAAAAAGATAAGTTGTAATAATAAGGAGAGTAATGAATCAGGTCGACTAGGAAAACCAGCTACCTGCAAACATCAAGAAGAAGTATTCCAAGAATCTTAGGTTATATTATATTTTAATCTGAAAGTGTTTAATTTGAAATATTTTCTATTTCTTAGGATTACAGATATTATTGAGATAATTGTTTGTTAACATGTGGTTTCTGATTTCATTTTACAAATGTGCCTACTTTCTTTTTTAGGAGAACACAAAAATCCTGCAGCAGTTACTTCCACTAAGGGCAAAAGTAGCAGAGCTTCTTGGTTATAACACACATGCCAACTTTGTCCTGGAGGTAAACACTGCCAAGAGCACAGATAACGTAGCAACCTTCTTAGGTTTGTTCACATTTATAAGCAATACTTGTATATTTAATGTAGGAATGTAGTAATGTAGTACTTGCATATTTAATGTAGTAATGTAATGTAATATATTTAATGTAGTAATGTAGTAAGTTTTGATTTCAAAAACATTACTACATAATGTAGTAATACGTCCCCTAGCCAAGATGAATTTAAATACATAATTGGGTCACAGCACCCATGACATTTAGCCAGAAAAGGAGCTCTGCTGCCTCTGTTCTGGCATATGCATTTTTTAGATTATAGCTATACAAATGAAGTTGTTCCAAATCAGGAAGCACAAGGCAAATTGTGAGAATATTAAGGTTTAATCACTTGCTTATATTGATTGTCACAAGTTCTTTGTGACAGCCAGTGTAAACAAGTGATTAAACCTTTCTCTGCCCCAAAATGCAGTTACCCTAATTTAGAACCAGAGTAAAATGTGCAGCTTAAGCAGTTTTATCAGTTCAAGAGGCTGCATCAGAACTGCTTCTTTTCATTCCCAATTTTTTGCGAATCAGTAGCCTTGGTGTCTGTTTCTGGTACAGCTGCATTAAGTATAAAACTTTACTGTATGACATGTTGCAACTTCCATGAGCTGAATTTAAAAATTATATCTGGAGTGAAGAATTAAATCTGGAATTCAAAAGCCCTGTAATGGAATTTTATCTGAAAATAGAGGTATCTTGAAAATTTTAAACACAGTGGTTTATGAATGAACTCAGAGTCCTCCTGTCATTGTCAGTGGACTCTTGGATGTAGAGTTAACCTCTGCTCTCTGGTAGCTCCATTGAATATGTGTTCCTTTATATTGATGTATCATACAAGTAACCCCCCCCCCCCAAAGAAATTAGCACAAAAAGGAGGTATGTTTGCTGGTATCGGGGTGTTTATGCTTCAGTAAAGAGGTTCTAATGCTCCTCTTTCTAAACCCATAATTCTATTGCATTTCTCCTGAAATGCTCATCCATCAGATCAGATCCATATTTGGCAATACCAGTTTTCAGTATACTTGACAATTAACAAATACTTTGTTTTGATTTATTATTACATGTTAGGGGTTTTAAGTGTACTTGAAGTATTTTAGACTTTCTTTGTCCATTATATGATTGTAATACTGTGTTTTTTCATTTATTTTGAAGCTGACACACATAAGTTAACATATCATGTGTCATGGTAATTCTCACAGAGGGAGAACATGCATCAAATTAATTGTCACTTTTTATTTGGTTCTTTTGATATATCCTCAGCTACCAGCATGATATTGTGTTTTGCTCTACTTTGTTCCTATCTAATCATGTTTTAAATCAAATGTTCATAAGCTGATCTTACATCTAGGAAGAAGAGCATTCTCTCCTATGACATATTCTGAATTTAGCACAGTACAAGCTGCAAACAATATTTCAATCAGGCAAATGCATTTAGTGTGTTACAGCCTTCCTAGAAACAGAAGTGGCAATTCCCAAATTTTACACTGTAGATATCAACAATTAACATTACTGTGAATTCTTAATGAAGAAAAATTTTCTGATAAACGAGAAATATTTACAAGAGAATGAGTTCAGAATGTACTGTATGGAAGTGTCAGTAAGCTTAAATATTTTATATTCAGTATGTCTGCTGCCAAAGAAAGTGTATTGGAAATAATTTGAATCATAGACTTCAATATCCAGAAACTTTGCTAGTGTAGAATCCAGACATCATATAGGCAAGAATTCTTGGGTCTCTTGGATCTTTTATAGAATTTTAGCTAGAAGTATTGAATTTTGTGTTGCACTTCCTTCCAGTAACTATCAATAGTTCTAGTCTTGGGCTGTTGCTGAAGAAATGTATGAGGAATACTGAGATTACATGACATAAAATCAAAGTGTTCAAACATAAGTATTTAGTGTTACTTTTCATTTATGATGACTTGAAAAAAGTCTAAATTCAACTAAACCCTTCACACCACTCTTTGGCCTACATGGAATCTACTGTATCATTTTTAGCATTTAGGACAAGAATGCAGATGTTGCTTGTTGTTGGTGAATGAATGGGAAACACCCACTTCTGAAGTATGTGCTTGAAGTGTCGAGTGCATTTTATAGGAATAGATAAGGAACATGGAAGTTGACTCTAAGCCAATCTTTCTTTCAGATGATTTGAGTAAAAAGCTGAAGCCTTTGGCTGAGGAAGAAAGACAATTCATTCTAGAACTGAAGAAGGAGGAGTGTAAAGAAAGAAACTTTGATTATGATGGAAGAATCAATGCATGGGATCTTCATTATTATATGAGCAAAACTGAAGAGCTGAAGTACTCCATAGATCAGGAAAAACTGAAGGAATACTTCCCAATTGAAGCTGTTACAGAAGGCTTACTGAATATTTACCAGAAGCTGCTGGGACTTGAATTTGAGCAAATAGAAAGTGCTCATGTTTGGCACGACACTGTTACTCTTTATACAGTAAAGGA
Source organism: Melospiza melodia melodia (assembly GCF_035770615.1). Lineage (NCBI taxonomy): Eukaryota > Metazoa > Chordata > Aves > Passeriformes > Passerellidae > Melospiza > Melospiza melodia. Next base: position 36,100,811 of record NC_086226.1, read on the forward strand.
TAAATCAACAGGAGAAATGCTAGGGCAGTTCTATTTGGATCTTTACCCCAGGTAATGACTTAGTGTTTTGCTTGCGTGTTGAAAATGGAATATATCTTAATGGGTTGCTGCTTGTTTAATTAAAATTTAATGCATTTGGAAGTAAATATTTGTTCCACTGACAAGATTAATATTGTGTTCATTAAGTTGTCCTCTGGACTGTATTCAGATTTTTTACACTTTTTTTTAAAAGTACTTCCATATTTCTTCCTTAAATTCGTTTTTATGAAGCATTGTTACTTCATTCATATTTTTGGTAGTATTGCTCTCTAGTCAGTTGTCCATAATTTTTTGCATCTATGAACTTTTCTCCTTCCTAGCTTACTACTGGGTTTTTGTTTTCTAAACTGGAGGTGAAATTTCTGTTTAAGTGTTACAGCAGTTTGTTGCTCAGATCAATTATATTTCTGTCTGCTAAGGTTCCTAGTTTCTCCTAGTTCCCCTTTAAACTTTATGTGTATTTTCTACCCTGTTGTCCAGACTGCTGAATCAAATAGATAATAGGTTGGTGTTGAGCACACATTCAGATTTACTTCCAGGTTGATCTCTGTAGCTCTCCAGCTGTCTTTGTAGCTATTTACAGTATCATCTGTGTTTTGTCAAAGATTAGGAGACTCAACTGGTTTGACAGGATTTATTCTGGACTAGTCCTTTTTGGCTACTTGTCACTACTTTTTTTTTTTTTGCTTTGGTGTAGGGTTTTTTAGATTAGTATTTATCATGTGATAAATTTGCTGACGTCCTTTTTAATGTAAGTTGATTTAATGTTTTCTGGCCTAAGAAAATTAGGCTACTCAATAAATATAGTAGTAAATAAATTTTTCTTTTTAGGGTAACATACCTATCTCCTTCACCTGTTTACCTGCTTCCACCTTTATGTATATCATGGGAATTGCTGAGGGAATGTGTCAATAAGACTCCTCCGACTTAATCTGAGTAGTTAACTGAATAGTTTAGGGCAAAATTTTCAAAATCATTTTTCTTTAAACTCTTGCATCACAGTGAAAATGCTGTTTACTGTATTCTTTTACCTTCTGTAATAAAAAAAATTGCATCAGTGAACAGAACCTAGTTCTTCCTGTTGCAGTAGCAGTTTAAAACACAACTGGCATCTGAAGTATATATACTTTCAGCTTTTCAGTTAAAAACAGGTTCTTTTAAATGCTGCTGGAAATCTTGAAATGTTGTGATTTCAGTATGAGAGTAGAAGGGGCTTTTTTCCCCTTATGCTCTTAAGTTGTTGAGTCTTAGAAGTCATGAAAATATGTACATTTTTGTGTAAAACTTTGTGTAGAGAAACTGACTGATTGTCCCTGTTCTTGAACAGACTTCACCATTCTGGTGAGCAGGCTTGTGGTTTGAAGATAGTATCTGATGTATTTTCTTACACAGAGAGGGAAAGTATGGGCATGCAGCCTGCTTTGGTCTACAACCTGGCTGTCTTCTCTCTGATGGCAGCAGATTGATGTCTGTAGCTGCTCTGGTCACCAACTTCACAAAGCCAGTGTCAGATCGACCATCGTTGCTGCGACACGATGAAGTAAAGACTTACTTCCATGAATTTGGTCACGTAATGCATCAGATATGTGCACAGGTTAGTGATGTTTCTACTCCAGTGTAAGACTTCTTTCTCAACTGCCTCAAAGCAAGGTATAGTTCTGTTTTGATGGTTTCTAGTTTTAGTAAAGCACCTATGTAGAGTTCTGGTTATTTTTTTGAAGCGTCAGGTTGGTTTTTATTTTAATATTTATTTAAAACTGAAGCAATAAATACACCTTTTTATGAAAAACGTTTTGGTAGGAACATGTACTTTTGCATTTGCATTATGCAGGAGTCCATTCATCACATGTACAGGTACAATGAAGATGTTCAGTCATGGCTTTGTTCAGACGTCTTTTTATTACTTCTAGTCTTGTGAGATGTATGACATTAGAAACCAGGTATTAGAAACAAAACAATGCTGCTATACCTAGGAATGAAAATAATTTCTGAAGCTAGTTGACCTGCAGCATTTTGGCATCTAGTACTCTTGAGACCTATCTCTCTTGACATCACAAGCATAAAACAGGTCTTGCCTAAGCTATTTTATTTTTTGCTATCTGACAGGTTAGGTTTATTGCAGTGACAAGAAAGAACTGAAGGTAGTTTCAGATTTTCCATCAAGGTACCAATAAAGTTTTAAAATTTCTGTTTTCATTTTTACTTACAATGAATATTGATACTGCCAGATGATACATTTATTATTCACCTAATGAAAATTCTGTATTTCAGAAAGATATGAGAATCAGTATTCACACACAAAAAATTCACATAGTTAATTACAAAATCAGATTTTCTGTTGCATTTCCTTCATCTTCTGTATAAACAAATACAAAATAATAAAGTCAAGGAAAATTTACCTATATTAGATTTTAATTCTTGATCATGATCCTAGAGACTGGGACTGCAGACTAAAGAATAACGTCATCACAGAAATCCATATATTAAATCCAGAGTTAATAATTGCTTAGATATTTTTTAATCATCTTAAAGGTAGAAATATAATTATTATTTTATCAACCCTTTGATAGGTGTTTCTGATATCAAAAACTGAGTAATAAAACCTAGGCAATATAGAAGTGTAACACATTTGGCATTGGTATAAAACAGTAAAAAACTGACAACATTTTGACTGCCAGTGAGGATGTGCCTCAGTGTTTTGGAGCTCTTTCACAGCAGCCAAAGCCAACAATTCCAATGCATATGTACTTGAGTTGCTCTGGAATTGCACACAGATCAGAGGCCTGCTTTCCATTTGTCTCTCGCACTGCTCTGGTGTCTTCTGTGTGCCCAGCTGCCATGCTCACTTCTCTTGTATTGTATGTGAATAGCTATTTGCATGTGTGCAAACTTGCTAGTCCTGCAGAAGAACATCCTGTCCTCTGGAATTCGTGTGTACAAAGCACTGTCTTCTTTCATATGATGATTTGTTTAAGCATGTTAGGATTTTGCAGTTAAATGCTACGCAAGGAGGAGACTGGGAAGGATTGTGAGCTACTGGTAAAGGTCTGATTATGTAATATACTGGAAAACTGAGTTATACTGTTGGAGAGTGAGATCAGGGCAGGGATGGAATTTGCTGGTGTTCAGGGAGTGCTCTTGAAGTAACTTGTACCAAATGCCTTGATGGTTTTGGTAGTGTAGTGCACTTGGGTATGGGTAAATGAAGATATCTGAAGGCCACTTGCTTTTTGCTCTAGCCACTTCTATCATTATTTCTGCCCTGAAGCTGGTGCTTCCTAGCTTTTCTTCAGAGCTGCTATTCAGCAAGGACAGTGAAAAGGGCCATCCTTCAACTGTGGATTTGTGCAGCCTGCAAGAGTAGAGGGAAGTTGTACTCCTTTTGTATTGTTCTTCTGAATACATAAGAGGAAGATGCATGCATGTGACACAGATGTCAGTTCAAGGTTATGTCCTGTATTATACATATTTTTTTTGGTAACGCTGCGAGAAACTAAGTTTAAAAGCCTGTAATCCTGTCAGGATCTATTTCCCAGCAGAGGATGGACTGTAAGAATATCAACAGCTCTTAGAGAGGACAACAGAGAATTCTTTTTCTTTTAGCGCTTAAAATGTTTTGTTAGTATGATGAGAACAAAAATAGAATTGGGCTGGCAGGAGAAGATAGACTTATTACAAGACAAGGGTGGAGTGATGATAGGAAGGCTCTGCAGAGGGATCTGGACAGGCAGGATCTCATGGCTGAGGCCAATGGTGTGAGGTTCAACAAGGCCCAGTGCTGGGTCCTGCCCTTGGGTCACAACAACCCCAGGCAGTGCCACAGGCTGGGGCAGAGTGGCTGGAAAGGACCTGGGGGTGCTGGTGGCAGCAGCTGGACATGAGGCAGGCTGTGCCCAGGGGGCCAAGAAGGCCAATGGCATCCTGGCCTGGATCAGCAATGCTGTGGCCAGCAGGGCCAGGGCAGGGATTGTCCCCCTGTGCTGGGCCCTGCTGAGGCCACACCTCCAGTGCTGTGTCCAGGGCTGGGCCCTCACTGCAGGAAAGGCCCTGAGGGGCTGGAGAGAGTCCAGAGAAGGGCAATGGAGCTGGGGCAGGCTCTGGGGCACAAGTCTTGTCAGGAGTGGCTGAGGTAGCTCTGCATGTTTAGCCTGGAGAAAAGGAGACTCAGGGACCTTATTGCTTTTTACAGCTGCCTGAAAAGAGTCTGTAGCCAGGTGGGGGCCAGCTTCTTCACCCAGGCAATCAAGGACAGGACAAGAGGAAATGGCTCAAGTTGCACCTGGAAAGGTTTAGATTGGATATTAGTAAATTTTTTTTTCTCTGAAAGAGTTGTAAATCTTTGAAATGGTTTGCCCAGGGAAATGGTGGATTGATTCAAAAAATGTGTGGATATGGTACTTGAGGACATAGGTTAACAGCTTAATGTTGAACAGGGTGGTGATGCTGGGTTGGTGGTTGTACTTGATAATCTTAGAAGTATTTTCCAACCTTTATGATGCAATGATTCTATGAAATTAAATAATTTCTGTGTACTTGAACTGTCTTCTTAGAAATATTTGGATTTTAGTGAAGATTCTTAACTGTACAAACTTTTCTTCAAAATTGGTATTGGAGGAGCTTCTTAAACATGAAGTTATTGATGATACTAAAATTAAAAAAAGTTCTGGTCTGTTTTGCTTTCAGAAGAAAGATTCTTTTATCAAAGTGTCAAATTTGAAAACTTTTCATGGATAAGGTTGCTAGGATTTATTTATGTCAGTCTATCAATTACTGGCTAAAAAAGTTGTTCTGTATGTTAACCATATATATTGCAAATGATGACAAATAGGGCAAAGCTTAATAGAATAAGTTGGTTAAGTAAAATCTGTGAGTCAATGGGGTAGACTACAATACAATAAACGTTTTAAAGTGCATAGTTGGAGTTTATTATTTTACTTTGGAGTAATACAACAAAAATCTATGATAATTTACAAATTATATCATTGTCACAGGACAGCATGAAAACATTTGTATTGCTGTCATAACCTTAAAGGTAGAAATCAATAATACTAAAAAATTTGGAGTACTGTTCTGTACTAGTAGATAATTCACTATATAACTGCTGAGTACTTTACCCCTTGATAATAGTCTTATGTCTGATTTTTTTACCTCCTTTCTTTAAATTGTAGTATTATTGTTGTTGTTGTTGTTGTTGTTGTGTTAAAATAATTCCTTTTCCTGTGATTTAAACTGAAATTTTGACATCTGAAATATTATATTCTGCTAAAAATCTTGGCTTCTATTTTAATTTAATTAAATGGCTTTTTGTTTTTCCTAGACTGATTTTGCAAGGTTTAGTGGAACTAATGTGGAAACAGACTTTGTGGAGGTACCTTCACAAATGTTTGAAAACTGGGTGTGGGAAAAAGAGCCACTACAACAGATGTCAAGACATTATAAAGATGCAACCCATGTTGGAGACACTCTTCTGGAGAAACTTGCTGCCTCTAGACTTGCTAATACAGGTATATCTGTGTTTTCTCCCCAAAGTACATGTATAAAAGTATGTGATTTAAAAAGCTGACAAACATGAGAAGCCTATTAAATTTCTTCTGTGTGTACACTTACCACTGTCTTTTTGTGTTTATTTGTGTGGGAACCCCACTAAAAAAGGCCATGATGATGGCAGGTAGAATTCTTTACAGGAACAGCAGCAGCTCTGATTTTCCAGGCCACCTCCAGAACTAAAATATCCTTCCTATCCATGTAAATTTTAACCTGTAAGCTTTTTTTGTTTAAAACTGGTGGTGTGTGTAGTAGGTGGAGGAGAGTAGTCTGGTGTAGTCAGGTAGTCTCATGTAGTCAGGTGTGGCTTTTGTGTTTTTTTAATCTTAAATGTGGTCCAGAACAGGCACTGTGCAAGACACAGTATAGCTACATGTATTGTCTACATTTGATTTGCATGCAACACTTAGCAGATATGAAAGTTACTTGCAAATTTACTGAACAGACATAACATATCCCAGACAGCATTGTTGTAGACCTTATACATCTCTCCAGACTGAGACTGTAATCACACGTCATTACCTATCACGTCATTATTATTCTGTCACTCTCACCTCTTTATTCTTGTAATCAGATCTTCCCATTTATGCTGCCAATTCGTCCTTAAGCTACTCCTGTTTATTTCGTACTGCTTTCCTATCCCGAACAAGAAGTCTTTGTCCTTGTGGCTTGCACAGACTCTAGCTCCATAAGGATTTTGTCTGAGTAAAGGTTCATATCTTGTAGCTTCTTAAAAACAGCTTAAATTAAAATTTGCTTTTAAAATACCTGCTTTATTTTAGTTTAGATCTATGAGGAAAGTAATAATCAAAAGAGGGGGCTTAGCATGATAATCCTTTATTAAAACTATGCTTCCCAACTCTTTGTAAGTGGAGTGATTCAGATGGAAATTATGTAACTCAAAAATTCTAATAATTTAGTATGCATTTTGAGATCTTTGAAGGAAAGATGAAAATCAAACTCCATCTATTTTGATGCTGGTTAATTAAATGTTTTTACCCGATTAGGCCTTCTAACCCTCCGTCAGATTGTTTTGAGCAAAGTTGACCAGGCATTGCATACAAAGCTGTCTGTTGACCCAGCAGATGAATATGCTAAATATTGTATGGAGACTCTAGGAATTCCTGCCACCCCAGGTATGTAAGTATGAAGCTTTTATGCAGCATGCCCAAATGGTTCAATTTAACATGCCTTTCTTTCTCAGTAATGCTCAGAATACAAAATACAGGGCTGTTCATGGAATAATCTACTTTATAAAGCTGAAATAATTATTTTTAAATTTAGGATGATCTTAATGACCTCTTCTAAAGGAAGATTCTGAAGTTGAATATGTAACTTAGCCTTTTGCAGGATGTATTTTAGAGCGACATGACATGAATTCCACTTTAGATGATCTGTCACATCTCTATTAGATGTACAAGTAGCCTAAAAGGGGAAATTGAGTTTCCTTTGTTATCAACAGACTGTGTTCAATAATTTGAGGCCTACTCAGACCTTTTATGCTAAAAGTTTCAAAGTAGTTGACATAAATTCCTTATTAATTTATTGTTGAAGTACTGTATGCATCAGAGAAATAACTGAATTTGATTTCAATAACTTGATGTTAATCTGCTTTTCAAGGAACAAACATGCCGGCTACTTTTGGACATTTGGCAGGTGGTTATGATGGTCAATACTACGGATACCTGTGGAGTGAAGTTTTTTCTATGGATATCTTTTATAGCTGCTTTAAGCAAGAAGGAATAATGAATCCAAAAGTAGGTGGTGAATACTTTTTGATAAACTCTTCTGTTGCACTTTGTCTCTGAAACCACATTTATTGCCATCACGACCCCTAAGTATAATGTCTCAAGTACTACTACTGTACCTGTTGAGTTCAGATCAAGAACAAAAAAATGTGTAAAAGTAACTAAGAAAACCATCTTAAAACTTACAAGAGAACTTGAATTTCAATGCAATTCTTACATCACCATATATTTAATACTGTAATACTTTTGAGATATTGTCTAATGCCTTCCTCTGAATGAAAAAACATTCCTCCATTGCAGGAGCAGATGCATATTCATCTGCTGTGAAACCTGTATGATAGTGGTTCTCTGATTCTTTTAAATTTCCATTACATTCTGTGTACCTGAACTATATATGGTCCTTTTATGTAGTTACTATTTAGAAAACTGAATTTATTTTGAGCTTCGAGCTTCCTCTGTCACAATACAGAGTAATGTGAAAGTTGTTTCATCTTCACTTTAAATCCCAGGTCCATTTTGAAGTCCAAATCATTTGCAGGTTCTAGATTTACTGGGTCTTTTTTCCCTAGAGTAATTCTCCAGTCTCTTCTGCCTCCGGCAGAGAAAAAGGATAATTAGTGATGTGGTTAGTAGCCCTGCCAATTCTAGCAATGTTTTTCAGAGATTATAGTATTAGACTTCAGTGGATGTGCTGCAGATGAGATAGGTGAGTTCTGTTATTTTGGGTTTCCTGATCTTCTTAACTGTGTTCTTGATTCAGCTGCCAGCACTAGTGTACAACTGTGTATATTACAATGATGTGAGTGCCATGCCATTCCACAATGCTACGGGTTGTCTTATCTCTGAAGTATCTTCTGTGTTATCCAAACAAAGATTAAAGAAAGAGAAATCATCAGTTAGAGAAAGGATGTTGGGTTCCCTTTTCCTGCCTATCAGTCACGGGGTAATCCTTCACTGAAGATTTTAAGGATGTTGTGTTTTTGTCATGCTTTATAGAATGTCTTCAGACAAGTTGTGATTATAGCTTCAAAACCAGTGTAAAGCCACAAGAAAAACAATTTTGTTAGAACTGGTCAAATTTCTGCTGTCTTGAGTTCTTCCACTAGATCTAAATTATACTTGTGACATATCCTGGTATATCCTAATTTGGTATTAGGAAAATCTGGAAGGAGGAAAGTTGTTTTATCATTAATAGGTTTTTAAATATGTAACAAATACAGAAAAGGGGGCAGTGGGCAAGATAAGAAGTACTAACATTCTGCTTTGCTTTCTGTCAGGCTGGGATGAAATACAGAAACCTCATTTTGAAACCTGGAGGATCTTTGGATGGAATGGATATGCTACAAAATTTCTTGGAGCGTAAACCAAGCCAGAGAGCTTTCCTATTGTGTAAGGGATTACGTGTTCAGTGAAGCTATGATTCTTTGGTAATGGCATAAAGTATGGAATCAGCTGGAAATGTCAGTGTATTTCACATTTTAACTATGTATCACTCTAGGGAAACTAGGTCATTTTTTGATGATTTTTGAAATTGTATAAATAAAAATGTGACTTTTAAAACAAAACTTCATAGGACTACAAAATTCAACATCAGGGAAAAAAGATCTGAGATGTGCAAAATCTGAGGAAATTGGATGGTAATTTTTAATTTTTTTTATGAAATAATATTAATTAATACTGATCAATATGAGGAGTTAATGCCATGTTTTTCTTTTAAGAGACACATTTAAATTATGCCTTGTGAATTAATTTTAAAACTGAAGGGGATAAAAAGAATATAACCAGCAATAAAGGAAGCAGATTCATTCTTATTCTCTATTCTCTTTTGTATTGATGGTTCACCAGTGTCTCTGATGGATAGGAAGTGTGTTTGATTTTGTCATTGTTTGGATTCAGTCCAGCTGCCTGACAAGTTTCAAGACTGACAACCTGCCCCAGATACCTTTACAGCAGAGATGTTTGTGTGGTACTTTTTGACCTAATTCTGATGCAGGTTAAATTTTTGTACCATTTATATACTTAAAAGTATAACTAAAAAGGAAAAAATCAGCCAAAATCAGTGACTTTTTCAGTTATTCCAACACTCTTTCTGTTGATAACCACAAATCAGGTCTTTATTTTCCAAATTATATCAACATAGGCATTGAAGTATTGTACTTGAGCAATTATAATGGCTTCAGTTGGCTTCTTAAGTATTTTGAGATACAAATAGGAAGGAAGGAAATAAGATATCCTTGATGGGAATGATAAAAGCCAATTCAAAGTTTTCCTGTTCCTTTCCAGTGTGGCATGCAAAAGATGCTACAAAAAAGTGCAATAGATTTCATTATTTCAGCTGTGAGAGTGTGAAAGTAATCAAGGAATTATTCTGCAGTTTTTCTGCAAAATCAGGAAAAAGTAGTCTTACAAGCCAACTCTACACCTTCCAAATAAAGCTGCTAATCCAAGTGCACTTTTCTTGTCTTAGATATCATATCTTAACTGTGGTTTTACTATTACGGCATGACATAAACAGCTTCTAATTTTTACTTCCTAGCTAATACATTTTACACATTTAAACCACAGTTGTAAACATGGTAGGAGTCTATAGTTATTGTTCAGCAATGAGACAAGAAGATGTGCCTGGTCAACTCAAAAGACTTGTTTCAGCAAAAGAAAGCATGTAATTCACTTTGGGTCAAAGCTGTCAATTTGTTTTAGGGGGAAAAAAACTAAAATTGGGATTGTTCTCAGAATTTGTGAGTGTTTCTCAAAGTGAGAAACTTTAATTTTTGCCCTTTTTTTCTTTTAAAGCATTGAAACTAGGGAGTTAAAAATCAGTTTAATTAGCTTCTGGAATAGAAAATCTGAATGGACTTGCCTTTGAACTGCACCAGTTAGATGTGAGGAATCATAATTATTTTTAGCCAAAACAGATTACCTCTATAGTCTGACCAGACCACACAATTAAGTCAAATCTAACTGTTATAGTCAGTTACAATTTTAGGCCACAGTCCTGCTGGCCCATGAAAAGCCAATGCGTCCATCACATGTATGAGAACATCTTGAACAGTGATCAGTACGGCCAGAATGGAAAGCTGAGAAAACTGGTGGATACAAGATTATCCCAAAACTTATGAATTTTGCCTAGGTTGATTTCGCTTACATTCTTTTGCTTACAGTATTTTGCCATCTTTTTATACATGTTTAAAATTCTGGTGATCCTGTCTTATTAATATGGTTTTTTTCTTTCACTCTGTAATGATAGCTCCAAAGAATGAAAACATTGTAAAAAACATACTAAGTGATACTTTCTCCAAATGAATCTGCAAATCTAAGCAATAGAACCTTTATTACGAAAAAGACACTGTTTTCATTTTACAGTTGGTAGGCAGATTTCCACATGAGGGAGACCTTTCTCTGCATAAATCAGCAGTCTTGGATCAAGGTAGATAATTGTAACAGTAATTACAGCCAAAAATACGTGGTGATAAAAAGTCATGTGATTTGAAAATTAGATTTAGAACAGTACTGGTGGTAATTATGACAATTTAATTGACTTTTTAATTTTCTTACTCTTTAGTATGTGTGCTTGTGTGTTGTACAGTGTTGAATAGCCAAGATACTGAAGTGCAGGAGAATGTCTGCTATTACTCGTGTGTGGAAATGCCTGCATGATTGTACAGTTATGTTAGCAGCAAATGGATATCCATGTGTGTAGGGAGGAAAAAACTAAACCATATTGTAACCACAAATGAAAGTGTTATGTTCTATATCAGTTCCCAAAGAATAAGATTTACTGTAATTTGTTTTTGTAGAAGCTAGTTCCTTCATCAGGCAGTAATTAAGTCAGATCAACCTATGGCTAACACTACACTCAACACAGAAGACTAATGGCTATGTTCTGATATGCTTATGAAAATCTTAATGTGGTAACATATCAAACTTGTCTGCTAAGTTTTATATTGGCTTCCTGGAGCTCTCTGAATTAAATTGGGGTTGGATTAAATGCCTTTTCTTCTTCCAACTAAAGCTTGCTCTATGATTCTATAAAATTGATGTTCACGTTTTTATTCTAAATACCTGATGTTGGAATGGAAAAGTAACCTGGTTTCTGTTTCTGCACCTGTCTATAGCAGGTAGAAAACTTTGTATAGGAAAAACTTTCTCTGACACTATTCTAAGACTGTGAAATGGAGAACCCCAATAAAACAGGGAATGCTTCTGCTTTGCAAACATGAGTTGATGACCTTGACATTGCCAGAAACAATCACAAATATGAAATCATGCCAAATCATGTCATAGGTATCTGACAAAGCCTAGCCTATTCTAGAGCTTCTAGACCTAGGCTTCCCCTGAATTAAATTTCAAAACCATGAAAGTCCAAGTTTATTCCAACCCAACTCTAAGTATTCACTATAATAAATGAGGAAGTAATTTGTAGTTTTTGTCTGTAACAAACAGATGGCTTTTAAAGTTAGTATCGTATCTTCTTAAAATTTCTCTGTGTTAAGGATTATTATTTACTTGTATTAGAAATTCAGATTGGACTTTGGCTTCACAACAAAGGCTTCTCAGGAAAGGGTAATATCAGAGACTCAGGAGAAAGTGCCTATTACCCACTGAGCAAGTGGATAACAGGCAATGGCTTTCAGTTTCTGTTGCTTCATTGTAGAAGAATGGTTTGAGCATGTGGCTGGGTTACAAGATGGCTAAGTGATGGCCTCAGCAGCTGCTACTGCCTACTTGTCTGACAGAGGTCCAACGTTCTGGATTGCCTGCAAGTCACATGGTAATTTTTACATAAATTATAAAAACAGTCTGAGTAAGAGGTTTAAATTTTGCTCTGTGAGATGTGGTCGCTATTAGTTATTATGCTTCTCTCTGAAAAAATGAAATTATATCCAAATACCTTTGGAGGTAGTGCAAGGTAGTTGAGTTAAATGGAGATTCCTGGAGCAGTTTTCTGGAAGCATAAGAGCTGTTTGCATGATAAGTGATCTACTGATAGGGGTTAGAGAGGCTAAATATCAGCTGGTTATGTAGTACCCAAGTCAGTGAAAAAGGAAGGAAAGCAGTTAGGTGGAAGGATGAGATTGGAGAATGATGTTTTGACAATAGTCATAGAAGGGTTGAAGTGGATGTAAGAGGCAGATAACAAGAAGAAGACTAACTTGTTGTATAGTGATTTGTAAAAGGCTGTTTAAATGTTTTTCATTGTTTTATGAATTAGAAACAAGACATGCTTTTCTAGGAATAAATTTCTGTTCTTACTTGCAAGCCAAAGAATATGACACTATGCACTGGCTTGAGAACTTGACTTCTTCCTGACATCTGGAGATTAATTTTTTTTTTCACCACTATTTTCTTCATTAATATATTTTAAATATTAGATTCTCATGGTGGAAGGAAAGCAGTCGATCTATTTTAGACCTCATTAGAATAGATAAGAGACAAATTAAGTAAATGAATTGGAAGTAAGTGGTTGCCTAGAAACCAAGAATCATGACCTAATTTCGTTCGGTATTGATTAACAGAGAATGGACTCAACCAATACTTGCTTGCTTTATTCTACTGGTGAATTGAAAAGGTTAAAAATCTCAGAGTTAAGAGAACCAAGGAGTAAAATTATTGGGGAAAAAAAAGTGAATGAAAAGTTGTATGTCTTTGAGATTCAATTGGCCAAAATCCCACAATTTCACAACTTAAAAATCTTTGTGAAAAATTCTAAGAACCAATCTGCTCACCAGTAAAAAGAGCATTTAAAAATAAACAAAACAGAAGTGTGTGGTCAGAAGTAGGAAATAGTTATAAAATGAGGAATTGTCAAGTGTTAAAAATTATAAAGACAGCTAAGACTGTCAAGGCAAAGAAAAATGGATGAAAGCATTATAGCAAATAATATATATAACTCAATGTGTTAAGAATAAATAAATACCAGTTGTGTTACAGACCCTTCAATGGATGGAAATGCTAATATGGCAAATGATAACCAAGACAGTTTTAAATTCAGTTCCTCTTCTGCATTTACAAAGAAGTGAGTGATGTAATCATGTCATGTGAGAACAATAGGGTACTTTCCAGTCTATTAAGTGAAGAGCATATTAAGCAATACCTACTAAGAATAATCATTGTGGCATGAGTAGACTTGGATAATTTGTCCCCTACAAATGAATAAGAATTAATGGTGAGGACATTTTTCCCAGTGCTGGGAATTTTGGGATAATTTGGCATATATCATTGTCCTAAAACACTGCTAATGAGTTCTAGTCTTAAAAACCAAATTGGTGACTATTGGTCACATAGCTTGAAATCCAACTTCAGTGAAACAGCAGGAAGCATAAATATTGTCCTGTCATTGAAGAGCTAACAGTGAATATAACTTATAGAGTGCAAATGATTTTATGGAAAACAAGATTTTTCAGACAAGCCTGATGTAATCATTCATGACCATTACAAGCCTGTTGAGGGCGATAGTAGAGATTTATGTATTTGATTAAGTTCTTTATATTTTCATTTAAAATAACACTATATGATATGAATAGAGGATTTATAAAATGGATTAGGAACAGCTAACTGTTGGGAGTACTTGTTGGCATAGAATTACCACTGAACAGAGTACAGTGGTCTAAGCGCTTCAGGCGTCACACAGAGTTATAAAAATATAAAACAATAATATAAAATCAAACAATAATATAAATTCTATCAATCTAAATGATAGAATTTGTAAGGAATTGACCAAAGAAAGCAGTCACGATGAATTGTTTAGATTATTTGAAAACTTCTGGCATTCTTATCTACCATGGGCAAAAGAAGGTGTAGCATGCCTGTAGCAACTAAAATGTAGGTTAAAACTAAAGCTTGGGGGACTGTATTCCGTAAATTCTTTACTTCTGAAAGTATCTAGTAGCCAGTTCAATCAGAATTGTTAGGAGACTTTAGCAAGAAATGGTTAGACAACCTCATGATGGATGAGCATGAAAATATTGTGTAGAAGGAAGTTACTTCTGTATACCATAGCAGTAAAATGGACACGGCATTTACACAAAATTTTGGTAGCCTGCTTTTTAACTGGGGCTAGTATGCCTTGTTATTCCAAATAAACGCAGATGGTTCTAGATGTAGAATAAAGTTAAGCTGTGGAACTCCTTGCCAAGGATATTGTAGAGGTTCAAAATGAGTTCAAAATAAAAGTCAACACAATCCAGTCTTAGAAGAGAAAGCCAGTGGAGGGTCTTTGAAAAAATAAAACCTTTTTCATCTTAGGAAAGACCTTGCAAAGTAGGGGGTGGAAACAAGAAGAATATCCAAGATTTTAACATGTATTGCAGCCCTATTCACATTTCTTTTAGGTATCTGCTTTTAGCTGCTGCTGGAGATAGGATACTGTTTCGAAGCAGCCTGCTGCTTGATCTAGTAATAAGGCTGGAGAAGGAGCAAAAGGTGACTTTTAGTATCTAGGTGTCATCATAACATACTAAAGAGTTCTTAGTATCAACCAGAAACTGAGGCCAGTCATTTCAAAGAGAAAACAACCAGGTTTTTAACAATGAAGACAAGTCCCAACTTTGTGAGTAGTTTGTCCCGATAGTTAGTTCGTTCTTAATGTCGTCAAATCAAGACAAGTGAAACCTCTTCTAGGAGGTACACGTTCACCAAACACAATGATTTAGATTCACTATAACTGGGTGAAGCAGAATGGCTTGTAATACACGTATCAGATTGATTTCATTTTTCCTTTTAAAATGTTACAATTCCATAAACCGTATCTTAGCAAAAACAATTGTTGCGTGCTTTTGCAGGGAAGAAGTGTAAAACTACCCAAGGTAATTCAGTGTCAAAGACTTAACTGCCTTCCAAACCACTAGTGGAAAGTAAAAGCAAGTGGAAAAAGTACTTTTAAATTAAGCAAACATTTTAACCTGAAATAGCTTTCTTTAGCTGCATGATTGTGGGCTATCCAGACTTTTACAAGAAAAATTAGCAGACAGATGCTTTTCTGCATGACAGAAGATAAACTCATCCTTTGATTTCATGTTGAAGAAGGCCATATTTTTCTCTGTAGAAGGCAGAAACTGAGTTGTACTCCAAAGTTGTTGTTACAAGTAGGATTTTTGAGTAGCCAAAGTTAGCTTTTCTTCAATGTGTTGTCCCCCTTGAACTTCCGGATTTCAGTTAGGCTGACTTCTTAAGATGACTTCTTTTTTGCAGAGCTGATATCTTCTGATTGCTCTCACTGTCAGGCCCAAAACATATCCTCTCTCTTACCTCTCCACTGAAGTGTCGCTGTCCTTGGGAATTTAGTCAACACATTATCTGAGATGTATACTTTAAGTTTGGGAGAAGCACTTACAAATACAAAGAAATACAAAGAACGGAGCAATTTCTGCTTCTCCCTTTATTAAAGTCTTTATTTGTTAAAAACCACTCATGGTCCAATATTCAAGATAAATTACTACCAAAATCTGACAAAAGATCAGAAATTTAGTCAGATTTTACAGCCACATAATGTATAACATGTTACAAGTATTGTTAGTCACAAAAGGTTTTTGCAACTACTTTATTAAATAAACATGAAAGAGATTTGGTCTAAAGCATTAATGAGAAATGTCTCAAAGCACATACTGTGTTTTAAGAGCATGCACTGAGAGGAATACATTTGTATTCCTTGGTAAATTTTTTTAAGTGTGGGTTTGTATTTTAAGCTTAGTCAAGAAGTAAGACTTTCATCCTATTGAAAATTCAGTATTAAGACCCACAGAGACAACAGGGCTTAAATCAGCTATCTGTAAAATATGAATTAATATAGTGCAATTAAACTTAATAGCATTAATAGCATTTTTCTCTTATATTTAAATTTTATTTTTATACAAAAATGTTCACATTCTCTACAGATAAGAAAAAACATCAGAAGTTGAGGGATGTTATAGGTAAGCTGTCTGTATACATGTTCACATTATGAATGTGTTTTTGCCAAAGTATGTTTATGTCTTATCTATTTCTACAACAAGGATGATAAACCCTCCATAAGCCCAACCATAGGCCTGTTCACCATTTCTAATGGAACTTAATGCACACGGGAAAGATTCAAGAGGTGTGAATTGGCACAGAAAAAAGCCACCTCTGAAGATAATCACACTTACTGGCAAATCAGCATCTTTTTTCCTTTTGTTTTCTCTATGCACTTTGCTCTGCTGGAGACATGCAGCAGTACCCCTTAACCTGAAGACGGACCTTTGGGCCCAAATGGCTTTTTAGAACTTAACCACTTCAGTCATTGGTAAAAGCGTGAATTAAGTTTGACATGGCTGGCTTTCCTTTCTCTCTTATTCCTTAGGAATTACATTGGGTTTGCTTGACTTCTTATACAAATTGCTTACATCACAAGTTAGCCCTTCTCTCATCCCATCAGGGATCCAGTGTGGTGAGTTCTCAGTAGAGCTGTACCCAGAAACCTGTATGCCTTGAAGATAAGAGAAGTTAGATAGAAATAGATAGATTCAGTTTAGTCTGAATAGAAAGATAACATGATATCTGGGTTGGAATGCAGTTAATCAGGTCTTTTCGGAGAAAATTTAAGGTGGGGGGGGTGTGATACTTAGGTAACATAAATTTAGTGTACAAGGGTAAGCTTGATGTGGTAAAAAAATTATATGTTATAAAAGTGATTGTTCCCCCAAAGATGTGTGAAAAGGAAATTCAGGACCCCTTATGAGAGGTATGATGTGTAAAGAAAAAAAGAAAAAAAACAACCAAACCCCACCTTAAGTTTTTACAGAAAACTAATGGTGATCACTGAGAAAATACAGAGAACTGGCTAATGCTTTTCAAGGCTTATCTAGGTTTGCAGGAAAAGAGGTTTTCATTGCAGGGAAAAACCCAGTTAGTTCAATCACATAACTGTCTCTCAAGGACTTTCTCCTGGACAGAAGGAGATATCCTATGAAACCATTATAGATTTCAAGGCAGAAAAGTCAGTTTCAAGTGGAAGATCCTACCTGAGTTCTTTTAAAAGCATGTCTAAAGCCTGAGCATTGTAAATTCTCAAATTGTAACAAGTGCCCTGGCTGGAATGGTAGAAGTTATGTTTGCTAATCATATATTATCTTCTTAATGGGTAAATACCCACTGAGAACTACAAGGGCATTGTCAGGGTGTGCAGTGGTTTGGTTTAAATGGCAGAAGCAAGCCTTCCTCAGTTAAGCAAGGAAGAAACAGAAAAAACATGAACAGCAAGCAGAAACAGAAAAAAATACTGGTCTGCTATTTAACAGAAAAGACCAGTCAGTCACTAACAGCTCAGAAAAGGTAGAGGTTCTCAACAGTTTCTTCGCTTCTGTGCTTACCAGCACTGCTGGGCCCCAGGTGTAGGGAACAAAACCCCAGGCTGATGCAAACACAGATCTGCTGTCAGTGAAGGCAGAGTTGCTGTGTGAGCTGTTGCTGGAGCTTGACCCATATGACTCGAGGGGCCGTGATGATATCCCCACAAGGGGTCAAGGCAGCTGGATCATGTCATTGTGAGGCCACTATCCGTAATCTCTGGGAAGTCGTGTAGATCAAGGAATGTTGCAGGAGACTGGGAGAAGGCTCATGTCATCCCCACCTGCAAGAAGAGCTTAAAGGAGGATCCAGGAAAATATGGAGACATCCATTTTACTTCAGCCCCTGGGAAGGTTAAGGAATGAGTCCTTCTGGGATCTATCACATGTCAGGTGAAGAACATGACTGGGGGGAGCCAGCACGGATTCCCCAAAGGCAAATTGTTCTTAAAAAACCCGATTGCCTTCTATGACACAGTAACTTTAATTGCTGTTGGGTGAGTGATGGACACTGCTTGTCTGGATTTCTCCAAGGCTCTCAGTGTGCTTCCCACAGCCTCCTTCTGCAGAAGCTGTTGTGTTATGGCCTGGACAAGGGGTCCCTATGGTGGGTGGGGACCTGGCTGACCCAGGGCAGTGGTCAATCACTTCTCTCCAAACTGACAGCCTGGCACAAGGGGTGTTCCCAGGGATTGATACAGGGCCCAGCACTGTTTAATTTTCAGAGTGATTGAGAAGATGGGATCAAGTGTAGTGATGCACTGGTGCAGTTTTCCAGTAATAATATACTGCTTGAGGAAGCAGATGCTTGTGAAGGGATCTGCAGAAAGACCTGGATTAGCTGGAACAGTGGGCTGATGAGAACATTGTGAAGCCCAGTGAGGACAAGTTTTGCACCTGGAAAAGCAAAACCTTAGTCCAGAAGTGCAGCACAGACAGGGATCTCCCCAGCTTGGGAGCAGCTCTGTGGGAAGGAGCCTGGCGCTCCTGGTGGCCTCAGCTCCATCTGAGTGCCCGGTGTGTTCCTGCAGCACAGAAAGGGAGCAGATCCTGTGTGGCTCCAACAAGGGCCTCACCAGCAGAGATGAAGTCCTTATCCCACCCCACACAGTGCTTGTCAGGCCACACCTGCAATTCTGTGTCCAGTTTTGACTCTTGGTGGATGTGGATAGGTTGGAGAGGCCCCACAAAGGCGATCACAGGGCTGGGGAGCCTGGCACGTGAGGAATGGCTGAGGGAACTGGGTTTGTTTAGCCTTGAGGGCCTTGAGGGATCCTACATTCCAGTGTTTAAACAGTGACTACAGAGAAGATGGAGGTTTACAAGGAATCACATGGGAAGGAGGAGGGGGAATGGGTAGAAGTTACTCCCGGAGACATTCCAATTGGACAAAACAGGAAAAATTTTGTCAATTATAACAATTGGCAGTTGGAATATCTCCTCAGAGAAGTGTGGATTCTGCAACTTTGGATGCTTTTAAGATCCAGCTGGCCACAGTGCTGAGTCGTCTTGTCTAGATCACGTTTTTGCAAAAAAATGTTGGATCAGGTGATCCTTGGTGTCCCCCTTCCAGTCTGGTATTCTATGATTCTTAAACATCTTGAAATAACTGACAAGGATCCAAGACATGGATTGTTTCTGTAGCAGAAGGGGTGCCATTTCTTCGTGATTTGGAGTTGGTGACATTGTAGATTTGTGTTTTCAGGTTTTTTTGCTTTTGACATTCCAAACCTGAAGCAGAGACTGCAACTGTCTCAAAAGAAAAAGAAGAAAAAGAAGAAAAGAGACAAATCAAGCTGCTTTGACTGCTTTCTGGGCTGGAGAAACCTCAGAGAGTAGAAATTCTGCTTGCCTGATACATGTATTTCATTAATTTGAGCTCTGTTCTCAAACTCAGCACATTGTTTAGGAAGTTGCACAGGTGATTCCTTAGACCGGTGTAGAATGCTTTTCCAAATAAATCCCCCATTATGTATGTTAGAGTAGGATGTGTTTAGCTATCAACAAAATTCCTGCATAATAAAATTATTATTGAAAATTTTATATTACTGTTGCTATACTAGTGTTGCTAGTACAGTTGTTACAACTGTAACAAAAATGATGCAAAAATGATGCTTCTCTAGATTACTTACTCAGGATAACAAAGTTGTTTCAGTTGCTGATATAATTTCCCTGTGCAACTTGAATTAAAATAGAAAGTGGCATCGGAAGTATAAAAATACTGCTGACTTCATTAAAAAGAACTTCTAGTTTGTGCAGAAGCACTATATTAGGAACATAGAATTCAACATAAAAATAAAAGATTAATTCAGGCATCAGCAGCATTGGAAATTTCAGAAGCAAAACTTCAGATGCAAGAGAATAAATCTCTCTATCATTCCCACTGCTGAATCTCTAAGAATTTTATCCCATAGCTTAGCAGCTAACTTGTATGATGTTACCTAATTTTGAGGCATTTTATATTGGCTTTTAGTCTTCTGATATGTGCTAGCTGTCCTCAGAGGAGAGATTTTGGCTAAGGAAGTAATTCCATTTGTTTTATAAAACAAAAAATTATTTATGAAATATTGCTGTATGTCATAAAATTAAAAAACAAAACATTATCTTAGAAAATAAGATACTTAATTTTCTTTCACATACTTAATGAAGAAGAATGACCTTAGTTTTAAAGAAAGTACAAGAGAATATAATTTTCTTTTTGATATTTAATTAGATTTGGCTGTTACACAGTTTATTCAATAATTGGATGATAACATGAGTTCAGGCTAGTGATTTCTGAAGCAGGTCTGAAAGTGTTTGAAAACTTTCTTTAGGTCACTTAAAAACCAATAACTCTGTATAAGCAGCAGCACATCTTGGAATAATACCTACTTTTGGATATATCTTCAATGCATTATAACATTTCTGTGCTCACTTTTAATCAGATTGTCATTAGAGAAACTTAGCCACCCTATATTGCAAATATGGGCTCAGCATGAAGGTTACAAGTCCCTCCCCTCTTCTCTTGTGTCCTGGTTATGCCTTGTGCAATTTCAACTATTTGAACCCTGTGTGCTTTCTTGCAGCTACTTTCACCTTGAAATGTTTTATGTTTGTAAGTGCTTCTTTTATTCCGCTGACAGAAAAGGAAGGAGTGAATCCAAACAACCACTTGATTTTTCCCCAAGCACGAAGTATAACTCCTATATGTGTAATCTGTGTTTATTAAGAGCATTTTATAGCTATAACTTTACATATTAAAATACAGAGCTCAGGGTTAGTTATTTTTAATTCTTTAGTTATTTAAGTTAGTTTTTCAGGAACTATTGAGCTCAATGAGAGCCGTTGTTGAACGAGCTGAAAACTCTATGGTACTATGGTAACCTGCCTAACAGCTAAAAATTTTTGTCCTCCTCTCACTGATCATTTTTTGTTTAAAGCATTTTACAGAATAACAGATATAAAATTTCAGGTTAACAAGGATAAGAATATCTCCCTCTACATATAAAAAAGTGAGACCTAGAGAAGGTGAGTATTTTGGCAACTATTAAGCAGTCTTAGATGTTTGAAAATGTAAACATAGATTCCTATTTCCCTGTGCTGTAGTTACTGCAGATTATATCATCTCCCCTTGGTTTAGAAACCAATATTTATGTGTCATAAATAATTTCATTTTGGGGGGGAAAAAGGAATAATGTTCAGCCAGAGAAACAGAAGATTCTTGAAATGATTACAAAAGATTTGAATATGAATAGGGAGAGATCAGTAAGATGATGATAAAATTTCTGTTCACTGGAAGAACTTTATAGCTATAATTCTTCACCAAAAACCACTAATATGAATACATTTTTTTATATGTACAAAAGTGTAAAATTAAGGGTCAGTATCTCATATCTGTCATACAAAGAGGCATATAAAATACCAGAGCAATTTTCATATGGCAAAAAGCAATATTCAAGGGGGTTTTTGCTGACCCATGTAATTTCAATGACAAAATGCACAAAAGGAATTACTGTGAAAATACTTATTTTGCATGCTTTCTCAACACACACACCAATGTGTTCAAGTCCATCTCTGCTTGAGCAAATGCTCTGATGATTAAAGATAAAATGAAAACAAATTATAATTCTTTTCTAATTCATTGCTTTTGGCACTGAATTCTCTTATAACAAAGGAGGTGATGAGTTTGGGTGAAGACAGTTGTGGCCCTCTGTGCTGAGCATTTCAGTCAGTAATGCCATTAGTTTCACTGATCTTAGGTGCTGGTGCTGTTGTAGTTGCCAGTGAGGGACTAGATTGTCTCTCTAGTCTTGGGGGAAAAAGGAAACAAGTCCCTGACACTGAGAGAAATATTATCTGTTTTAAATATATTTCAAAAGGACTCAATTATTAACCTATACTAGGAAACAATGAGTGCAAAGTATGTTTTGGTTTTAATTATATATGCACAGTCCACCGGGACTTTATTTCCACTAAAGGAAATATTGGGATAGTATCTAGCTAATCTTTTCTGCAGCATAGATTTATGTGCATCAGCTTGCTGTATCTCACAATCTATAGTTTGTGGTTTAGGTTTAAGATATAGAAGAATCATTCTGTTGGTTCCCTTGCAGATTGTTCCTTCTGCAGTAATTACAGAGAGCTCCCTCATTATTGCTGCCAGGAAATTCACCACTGAAGGCACAAGAGGGACAAGAAGGCACAAGAGGGACAAGCTGCACTTCCACAGTTCTGGGTTATTTTACTGTAGCCTGAGCAGGTTAGCCACTGTTATTATAGGCTGCCCAACTTCAGGTCTGTGGTTGTGGCCTGAAGGGAACTCTTGCTTAGGATAAAATGCTTTTTTGCAATTGAGCCTACCCTAAGCTGTGGGAGGTTCAAGCATTTCAGGGGGATTTCAGAGATTTTCAGCTATATAGCTGCAGCAAGTTTTTCATCAAACTGCATGTTCTTAGAGCTCCATGATCAGGGTAAATAAATCTTTATGAGAACAGCTAAAAGGACATTTCAAAACAAAATTTTTCTCATCTGTGTTTCAGTCTTACTCTAATGCATGCATATCAGAATTCTTTATTAATTTAAATAATATTTATAATACTTTGCTTTGTTTTCAGAGCCAACCAAAATAATTCAGCTGAAATTTTCCACACCAAAATCAGCTTGGGGAATATATACAGCATGGAGAGCTTTAGCTTAAACTGTTACAGTTTGGCAAATTTAAAAGAAATTGCAACAGGTTATTATGATAGGAATTTTTGGACAACCTAAATTGCAGAAACTATAGTTTGTATGTAGAAAATAACTTTTAAATATGAGAGTTCATAAAAGTAGATAAGAGTTCTTGGAACCATTTATCAAAACTTGATGTGTGTTAAAATGTTTTAATATTTTTAATTAGAGCTTTGGACTTCAATAGCATGGGGTTTTTTTCCTTCAACATTTATTTCATCAGATGTCTATGTAATTTAGATTGCAGTCTCTTCTTAAGACTTGACTGAAATATTAATGTAGAATTTTTTTTAATTGAGATTCTTACAAACATATTCCTTTACATAAAAGTAACGTATTTTCTTACAGAATTGTCAGATTTAGAGTTCAGTTTTACTCTAGCATGCATAAGATGTGTTTTCAGATGGCTTTTAGATGGAAATTAATTTTTAGCAGGGACCACTGATACAGGTCTGTTAAAGGCCAGTGGAGTTTTGTTAAGTGTCTGGTCAGCTTGCATTAACAGAATAAGTGAACTCTGACATTCACCAAATATTTAAATGTCTCCTACAGTAACTTCTTGTATAACTTTAAAAAGAGAAAATATCCACATATAAGGGATATATTTGTTTCAGCCATCCTATTATTTAATCAATATGTGTTGTACCCACTCTGTGTTCTCATTTAGACCTGAAATCTCATACTGTGGGAAGAGTTGTAAGAGAAAAGCAAGGTGGTTATTTAAACAATGGTGTATTCAAAGATTGGCATCAAAGCCAGAATTGTCAGTTACTGGTGAGAACTACTGACAAGGCTGCTGATGCAAGTGGAACGGGCTAGATATCCATGTGGCTGCTTCTCTGTGCCTAACACTTGGAGATGTGGATAAAAGGATGTCAGGCTGACATGCAAATGTAGATGTCACTGACTAAGAAAGGAGCAAAGGGCAGGAGAGTAACTTGCCAAATGACAGCGTGTGTATGCTTCATTGGAAGATGTGTTGAAACTAAAAGCAAGATGACACTTGTGTGGGTAGTAATTGTAGGTGTAAATAAGGTGACTGTAATCTTCAACTTCAGCATTAATTATTCCTTGATAATGAAATCTGGCATCATGATATTTTAACTTTTGAAAGGGGAAACATGAAAAAATATCACCAAGAGAATAAACTAGAGTAAATGAGATATTGGTAAGAGAACTGTGTGTTTATAAACAGGATGTAACAAACAGATTGAAATTTAAAATATTTATTGCTGTGCGATGATGGGGGAAGGGAATACAACTTGATTGAAACACTTGTTTTGTTTCCAGATAATATAATAAGATCTTTAATCTTATTTATCCTAGTGTAATGTAATACATCAAAAAACCTTCTCCAGTTTTTCCAGGGACACTGAGCTATAACAGCTCTGGGTTGTCCAGTGTGATAAAAGAAAGGTAGAAATAGTTCTGTTCCTGCTGCCAAAAATCTTACTGAGATTTATTGATGGAATTTGTGGTGCCAAGAATGCCATGCCAAGTGCTCAGCTGGAGGAAAGCAAGTAGCCTCACTTGAGTTGTTTTGTAGAATGGTTTTCCAGGTTGATCACAGCAAATAAAAATAAAATAATTCTGAAATATGGGGGCTTTTTTCTTTTTTTGGACTCCCTTAGTAAGTTTGTTCCTCTTTTACATATTTATTTGATAGATGCATATTTTTAATTCCTTCTGCAGTTCTTACTATTTCATAGGATAGATAGTTACACTGTTAAGTAAAGCAAAATAAGTCTTTGTATGCTTTACTTGATGCATGCAATCATTAAATTTCAAGCACACTTTTATTCTAGAGCAAGCTCCATGACTTAGTTGTCTAGTTTTATGTTATAAGGAGACCTATGGTTTAGCAGTGTCTTTTCAAAAATCAGATTTGGGTTAGCCTGTCACTTGGGACTGTGTTTTAGTACCACCAATATAGTTGCTATATAGATAATTTATTTCAGACAGAGATGCTAAAATTATGAATAGTTATACTTCTGTTTTGCCATTGCATTACAAAGTATCACTGAAACTATGATTCTACCATGCTTCAGAAATATGGAAATGCTAATAAGCAATTATGAAAGATTGCTGTTAGCTGTTCACGGTATAAATATTTCTTCATGATACTGACATGTGGGTGCCTGTAAAAGATGAGTGCAGTGCTCTGCTTTTCAGAGTGAATGCACAAAGATGTCCCAGATATATCTGAAGAGCCAGCTCACTCTTTCAGTGTAAGCAATAGTAATACCCTTTCAGTCTGTCACACTATGTGCATGTATTGGTGCTGTGATTTGAGAAATTACCCTTGCAGTTTTTCCTGTTGGTTTGGCTGAATGCTTTGTTCGGAGTGAGGCAGGTGCCAGAGGCATGACCCCACTCCCATTTTAGTCAGTAATAATTTTCTACAGAAACTGAGGCTGGATAATGCCTTTTGTGTGAAAAAATTCAGAAGCTTCTTATCCTAGAGTTAAGAAAACAGCTCATAAAGATGCTGCATATCAGAAGTTATGTATAAATACAGGCTTTAATAATATGCAACAGACATGCAAATCTGGATTTTTTTCAAATCTGCATGAGAACATTTTAATCTGTGAGCTCAGACTTCCTATGCCTCAAACATCTCTATCACAAAAGAAGGTAGTGTGTCCTGAACAGAATGCAATGCAAATACTACTGCACTTCCCAGTGTGTTAAATGGAATGTTTAATAGCAGTTTGGGCAGTCCTGCAGCACTGTGCCATGTTGACAGTCCTGACACAGGCACAAATCCAATAGGGAAAAGGAGGTGGTCATGTAATTGAAGACTGTATCATAAAGAACAGTCACCAATGGTGTAATTATGGTTGAACATAATTATGCGCCTCCTAACCTTATGTACCTTAATTATAGCACCTCCTCACTTTGCATATTTGCCTTCAAACTCAGTCTGGTGTAACTGTGCTGGCCGACAAAATGCACTATGGTTGTATCAGCTGTGACCCTCTTACAGCTAAAGACAGTTACTTGACTAATGCAAGTATCAGTGGGTTTTCTCTATCTATTTAACTTTTTAAAGCTAGTTAGTGAAGAAATCTGGCAGTAGACTGTGAAGAAAGTAAAGCTGTTACTGAGGGCTTTGGCTGCTTTGTTTTTCTGGGGAATGAGAGCTATTTGGGAGGGCTCTGGGTAGCAGCTGGGGAGCCTAGGAATTTTGGAAGCATCTTGGAGCGTCTGGAGCAGACAACATGATTTTGGAAAATCTCCAAACTGTGTGTTGGAGCAAAACTCAGTGCCTAGAAGCCACAGCACCTCCTGACACACAGTCACATGGCATGACAGTTCCCTCCACATAGGTGATCTTCACCACTCTTGCCTCTACCTACCTCTCTTTCTGGGAAAAAGCCTCAGTCTTCTCTGAAATGAGCCATGATAAAATGTGTGTCTTTCACATGCACAGATGTCTCAAGGGTGCTCTATTGTAAGGAAGCTGTCCAGCCAGTTAGGTCTATGTAGTCATGGGGAAAGCAGAGAAGGGTTCCACCCACAGCAATGTTTTGCCCTTAGTGGAAGAACTTGGCCTAACTTCACACTCATTTGAAAGCATTTAACAGCAGTAGGCAGGGAGATAGACTATGACAAATGCATCTGGATGGTAGAATCTTTTGTCTCAGTGGCATTTTGTTGAAGAATAACAGCAACTTTGGATCTCAGTGTCTTTACAGAAAACTCCTGCCCTGAATAAGTAGAAGAAAATTACTTGACATGTTAAAAGGTCCTGAAAATCCAGATGCCTGAGAAACAGCTGTACAACGCACAGCTTAAAGGAACACACTCCCCTCCCCACCCTGTACTCCCCTATATTAACAAAGTGAAAGTTCACTGTGCTACCTTACATCACTGATGGGGGAAAGGAGGGACAAAGACACTTTATTTGCTCTGCTGTGTAGTGACCAGACTGTGTGATAATGCCTGAGTAACAAGACACTCAAAGGGAACAGACTGGGGGGTATGAACGCACTAACAAGTAGGACTTGCACAAAAGACATCCCCAGGGACACAGCTTCATTTCACAGGTTCTGCTTGGAGCTTGGCTCTGCTGCCTAGCCCTACCCAAAGGCAGCCTGGAAGAACAGTATGGGATGAACAGAGGTAATTAGTACTTTTTTCTTTTTTTTTTTTTTTTTAAATAACAAATATGTGTTTTGAGATTTTCAATATCCACTAGTAAGTCAGTAAATCTACAAAATTGTTCTTACTATCTTTCCCTAGCTTTCTTCAGGGTGTTCATCAGCTCCTTCTGAAAGTGTGTCTTTTTCTGCTAAATAACCACAGCCAAAACTTTTCAGGCTGTACCCAGCCAAATGTTAATGTTTTTAGAAGCAGTGATAATTATGCAAGGAGTCACTTCACTGGTCACTGAAGGTGAGTTCTGTATTCAACCTGAATACAAGCAGGCTATTGTGGAAGAAGTGAAGAAGCCTAAAATTGTACCAAATTCCAAAATTCCCTTCTGACCCTCCATAGTTAAAAATGTTTCTGGAAACACTGAGAGACCTTTGAAGGCTTTTGCCATTTTGTAGAAATCATTGCAGATCACAGTGTACTAACTGATGCACTCACTGTCTGGATAAAAGATTCATACATAGGGACTGGGTAGCACTGCTCTGACAAGCTTTATTTTGTCTAGGTATTTCATTCAGGCAGTTGCAGTGTAATAAGAAACACTGTACTTAGATTTCTCCACAAGTTTTCTTCCTATGATCTCAAATTTTGTTTCTATAATGATTTCTGTCCCTCCCCCTCTTCTGTAAATTTCATTGACCCATCTCTGGGAGTTTCTCTTCACTTTAGTACCCTTTCTTTTGACACTGAATTAATTAAGGATGAAACTGGAACAGTGACTCATAGCGAAGAAGCAGAGTTCCTTATTAGTAATAAGCAAAGAAGGCCACAGGAACCCACTGCTTCCAGGCTCCAAGAATGCCTTCCTTTTGTGTGTCGTTCCCACATTGATCATGTTAACTGATGCCTCTTTAGACACTAATTGTTATATTGATGAGCCTGAATTGGATGATTTCAGTATTTGGGAGCTTTTGGGGATGCAATCTCCAAAAAGGTGAAAGTGCTAATTATATTGGTAATTACTTTAAAGCTCTAATCCTACTTTTGCCAGTGTCCATTCCCATGGTAACAGTAGCAGGTACAGCAGCATTCAGCTGAGCAGCACTCAGAGCTCTTGGCTATGTCACCAGTGGCTGAGGCTGGAAAGACTATACAAACTGTGCATACAGATGTTCTAAGATTCCATATATTTCCTTGCCATAGACCTACCTTAAAATACCAAAAAAAGCTATGCCAAAATTTAGTTTCTCTCTTTATGAGCTATATTGGCTTTTTAAAATCTTTGCTTTTACCCTTAGGTGAGCTGGCAGGTCTTCCAGAGGCTGGTCTGCAGCCAGAGTCCTCAGGGGAAATTCTGTCTGACTCAGCAATTGTCTTTTTTCATGCAGCCTCCTGGGCTGAGAACAACAGCTTTGCCACTTCCTGACTCTTGGGTCTTGTCTACTAGGCAAATTTTGAGAACGAAATTCCCACCAGTGCTTTGAGCGTGTCTGAAATTGTAAATGGACTGTATTTAGAATGGTTTATATCACTGACTTAACATTCAATATTAAACTTACTTAGGCTGCCATGACCTACAGGAACTTCCTAGATACTTAAGCTTTTACTGTGTAATTGTGATGTTTCTCTGAATGTTGTAAATGCAAATTATTAAAATTTTCTTTATGAAGTAGCACAGATTCCAGGCTGTGGTAGTTGGCAATTCACTGTGCTCAGCAAAGCCAAGCATGACATTTCTGTGCCCTGGAGTGAAAGTTCTGAACTGATCTGAGTGGAGTGGTGAGCAAGAGAAAATCATAAGGTGTTTAAATTTTTGCCTCAATGAGCTTCAGAATTCAAAATCAGCTCCAACAAAAGACCTTCAACAGTGCACTTTAACAACTCACTTCAAGAGAGAGTGTTTGGTTTTACAGACAGGTTCCTCCACAAGGTGTTTTAAATTACATCATAATTCAATAAGAAACTTAAAGATTCTGAAGTACAAATTCCTTTTCAGTGATCCTGGAAGTATTAACAGCCAGATCTTTTTTCTTGGTATTAGTATTGGTAAATTTTAAAAGAAAATGTCACCTAATACATTTCTTTTTATTTTAGCTAAATAAAGTTTATTTAATTCTGCAATTCATACTAAATTTCACTTTTGAGCAAATCTGCTGTTTACAGAGAGATTATACCTATTCTGTTTACTTAAATAAGAACAATAGGGACATAAGAGATACTAATATATGGTGCCTTAATATCTAAGGAGGAACTGGCTGATCATACATTTTGAAGATCAGGGCACTTAATTTATTTTTGTCCAAATATAGTACCTTAAATATTTGCATTTGTTTTAGTTACTTCCTTTTATCCTTGACATAGCTTTTATGACACAGGATCAGTTTTCTAATTTTACATACCTGAAGTAAATGAGAGTTAATATTTGGGCATGTTTTATCTTCCCTGATTTCAAGCAAGGAAAGACTAATTTAAGTTCATAGACATATATACTTGTAAGTTATACTGTTCTGTACTTGGCAAGGGCCTTAATGTGCTAGCAAAAGAAAAAATTCAAAGTAATGGGTCTCCCTGAAGAAGGGAAAGGGAAGAGAAAAAGAAAAGGAAAGGAAAAGCTGCTTTTTAGAAAAAAAGGTTTTTCAAGGCTAGCAAACTTGAGAGTGGGGGGAGGAAAAAGAATTGTTGACAATGACATTCATAGTGCTGCTGTTATTTTACTGAAAAGTGTCATGGTTAGTAAATCACAATGAGTCCCTGTATTGGGGTGGTAGACATGGTGAGGCTGCGTTCACAGTTGGACTGTATGAACCTTAGTGTTTCTATGTTTTCCTTCAATCCTTCTACTTACACAAACAAACCATGTTATTGAGTATCAGAGTCTGATAGAGTGTTTACACAAAGGCAACAGTGTGAGACATCTTGTGCCATCCTCTTGTCCTCATTTGGCTTATGATTATTTTAGATGTCCTCATACCTGGGGTTAAAGGCCCATCAAGTTTCTCTTGTGTTTTCTGTGTGGTTGCACATTAGCTACAAATTGCCTTGTCATTTGCAATGTGTCTGTCTGACAAATATTCCAGCTCCATAGGAGTTGGAATAAAGCAGAAGAGGTATCTCATTCACTTCTCTCTATCATCGTGCTTTAAAGGCAATTTCTAGGAAGAGAAACCTGGGAAAACAGATTCTTTATAATCTCCTCTGCCTCTGAACAGACAGCTGTGGAGCCTGATGTCCCATGTCCCAAAAAACTCAAGAGTCCTCTGCAGCTGTAAAACAAGCAGGCTAAATGAGATCATATGACGTTGTTTTGCATCCTAGCAGAGAGATGGCTATCATCCTGATTTTCCTTGAAGAGAAATTTAGTAGGTGAACTGGGGATAGCATACCCATAAATGTGTACAAATGAAATAGCCGAATAAAGCATGTTTACTCTAATTGGTTTACACAGAAGTAACCAATCTGATACTGCAAAACTGAAAGAAAAGCTGTTCTGAATGTCCCATAGCATACTCTGCTCATTTTCAATTGTGTTCTGCAGAGCAGGGTACCAACTGGCATCAGAGGATGGAGAATCTAACACAGCAAGTCCACAGATGGCTGGTCAGAGAAAAGGACAGTTCATCTGGTTTTTTGGATACTTAAAATTTACATGCAGAATATCTAATAACGACTACTTCATTCTGAGTGCTATTTGTCTTTGACAGTAAAACTCGTATGAAGCATAACTAGAAGAGACAGAAGGGGAAAAGGAGGGAGAACATAGAGGATTGTGTGAACAGCAAATACGGATGTGCTTTACTGGAGAGAAAAACCTGGAGAGGGTGGGAGAAGGTAAACCTGTGCCATTTGCAAATGGCTCAGACTGGTACTTTGGAGAATCATTTCTATGTGTTGGCACTCATGTTTAAGTCCACATTGCAGAAACAAAATTATAAATTCTCTCTATTAGAGAGAATCACGCTCCAGTCATGCTGCAGGCTGTTTCCCATTGAATCGTGCTTTCCATGTTTGGATTTGTCTTCATTTGTACCTTCAGTAATGAGGCCTTGGGCTGTGCTGTGCTGACAACAAAGCCATTCACCCGGGCTGCTCCTGACCTTGAGTTTGTCCCCATATACTTTTATTTATTCTCTTCACCTGTCCTTGGCTATGTGGCTTTTTGCACTTTTTGGAGGAAGCTGTGTAACCACCTGTTCTTATTGGCAGACTAAATTGGCAAAATGTTTCTCAAAGGCCTGAGGCTGACTTACAGGGAAGAAAACAACCGAACATAAAGCATATTGTGCCCTTCACCACCCCTGAGCAATGAAGCACAGCATCGGAAGCTTTTGTGAGGCAGGTGGCATGCCAAAGTCCACGCAGCAGCTGTGCCGACCCTGGGCGTTTTGAATGCCTAAAGAAAACATGCATGCTGTTCTTCAGGTAAGCTGTTATCATAGTGCTCAGATGTCACGAGTCTGCAAGAGTAGAATTTATCTGGTTTATCAAGCTGAACTACCTTTTAAATTGATTTATCTCTTCTTGATCCCCTGCCAGGTCTAAGCAGTTTGTGGTTTGCCTGGGGCCTTCAGCAGCAAGGAGAGGAGAGGAGCAGCATGGCAGCTCTGCTGCTGGCCAGCAGTGTGGAGGACTCGCTGCTCAGATGTCTGAAGCAGAAGGTTCAGCTGTTTTGGTCCCTGTGCTGCCAGTCATGCTCCGCTGGTCACTGCCACCAGAGCCCTGCAGACCGAGCACCGCTGCAGCCCTGTGCTGGGTGACCCAGCGGCGTCTGCCAGCCACATTTCCTGCGGCAGCTTAGCAGATATTGACACACCAACAACAGTTCAGTGACCGTGACGGGTTCCTCCCACACTGCAGCACCTATGATTTGTATTAAAATGGCATACCAAGTGCTGCAAATTCTAAATAAGGGAGGTTCCCTCTCCTAGGCGGTGTACCATCCAAGGCTAGAGGGATTGCTGCACTCCTGCTACCCGTGGTCCATGGCAGACCGGGATAGAATTCAGAGCTTCTAAATCCTAGATTAGCGAATTAACAAGATTATCCTTTCACTCTGAAAACAAGATTGAGAGAGAGATTTTGGTAACACCCAAAACTATTTACAATAAATTTCCTGGAACTGTACAACATTTTGATTTTATGCTTAAGGAAAAAACCAACCTACCCACAACTCTGTTAGTAGAGTGTAAAAGTCCCACCTTGATCACACATATACAGTTACAAAGCTGTTTGAAAGTTATGTGTCTTTGATTTTTAATAGGTTCTGTGACCTATTATGAATGCCTTCATAATGAAAATAACTTGTTCCATGAAAGAGCAGATGTCCTAGTACTTAAATACTTGCTGCTGCCATGCCAAAGTCTTCTGCTTAATGGCATTAGAAGCAGCAGTTTGTCGTGATCAATAGTTCTGCTAACACTCTAGATGCCACAGAGAGCCAGAAGAGGTGGATCTCCCATGAGAAAGAGTTTTTATGGGCCAGGTTTTGTACAAAGTGCTGGGTGTATACAGTTCTGCAGAGCAACTTCCGGTATTGGGTACTTAGGCTTCCCTCCACCTTTCTACTACAAATTCTTTTATGACATTTATGATATGTTTATTTGAAGAATTGTGTTACGCCCAAGCAATATAGCTGTAGCCTGACCAAAGCAATGAATTGTCTAAGGGAAAGAAAAAGTCACAGGCAAATCTTAAATTTAAAGTGTACCTTTGGCACAGAAATCTCTAAATCCAAAGGTGCCTTCAGCTGATCTCTCACACTTTCCCTAGCTTCTCTTGCAGCAGAAGTGGACAGAGGTCTCTCCATTCTCTCTTCCATTCTCTTCACATATTTTCCAATAGACCAATTCCCCTCTTTACAATATTGCTACCTGCAGCCTCTCTGTGTTTTGAGGTCTGCTGAGGATGAAGAAACAGAGTGCCCCTCTGTGACCATTTTCTTGCAGGTGTAAGAACATTGAAGCAGATAAATCCTGTGCATGTCTGTGAGTGGTATGAGGATGCCCACAGGCCAGGCTGAATGGGGCCTTGAGCAACCTGATCCAGTGGGTGGCATCTCTACCCACAGCAGGGGAGTTGGAGGTAGATAATCTTTAAGATCCTTCCCTACACAAGCCATTTGATCATACTATATTAGGGCCTGGCCTCCATGGGCCTCCTTCCCACACACTTTGGTCAAACCATGGCAGCACTTCAGTGCAATGACAGAGGTGTCAGGACATCCAGACTGCTCCTCTCCTCATGGCAGAACGTGGTGGATAGTCACTGTTAGCATCACACAGCATCGTGCCCTCCTGGTTGCCTGCTGTGCGTGTGGGGGATGTATATACCCATCAAGAGACTACTTATGTACCCTGTATGGAGACAAAAGCTATGTCCAGCCATGTCACATGGGTGGATGTGCACTCAACATTCGATGGGAGTTGCGAAGTTTCACCATGTCAGCTTTATACTTAGTACATACCACGGAAGGAGCTTTATCCATGTCTCCCTTCACTGTTCCCCTTAAAAGGCTCCCTTGTCCTGAGCTGGTGTCAGAGTGCTTTATTTCAACTCCAAACACCAATTTTTGAGTACAATGAGGGCTGTGCCCAGGAGCTGGTGGGACTGCCTAGCATGGCCTTGAGGAAAGAGAGGAGAAAAGATGTGTTTGCTTGTATGTTAGGAATATGAGCGGTGGACAAACTGCCATTAACATGCTTGCAGAACTGGATCTGTTCTCCCATCTGTATTTATCATGAGAAAGACTATCTGTACTATCCAGTATAACAACAACAACAACAACAACAAAACCAGCAAAAATAACAATAATACTTCTTAGCCCAACTCCATGAGACTTTATTGCTTTGTCATTTAGTTTATTAGTATTATCTGCATTTCCAGCAAAACTAAGGCAGGCCATGATAATGGGGGAAAGAAGAGCTGTACCAATGGCAAAAGGCCAACTCCCGTATTACCATATTCCCAAGGCAAGGAATTTCCACTTTTCCACTGAAATCCATTTTTAGTTGTTTAAATATGCATTTTTATTGCATTATTCCATTATTTTTTTCTGAGGTTTATGATTTGTACAAAATCCACCATAAATCAGAAATATGCAGTATCTAGACTGTGTTAGGAATGTCCATGCTCCAGGAACGGATTTTATAGATTTAGAAATCAGCAGTTTAGAAATTGCATGGTCTGGCTGCAGAAGAGCAGGTGCGGGACATCAGCCTTCCCCTCGAGCTGTTTCACGTCTCTGCCACTGCCTGTTGGCCAACAAGGAGAGTAAATGTCACTTGGGTGCTGTGCTGCAGCCCACGCCTTCGTCAGGGCCAAGGTGCAAGCCTTACAGCCTGGCTCAGGAGCAGGCAGCATATTCCTGTTGCTTTCCCTACCCTGCAAGGCGGGAGGCCTGACTGCGGCGGCACTGGTCAGCCCTGCTGGGACCCTGCTCCCACTGCTGCACCACGGGAGCCCTGTTTGCACAGGGTACGCACAGCTGGCTTCCTCCAGATCCGGGGTCAAGAGGCTCCTCTTGCCATCACAGTGCTCTGGGTCTGAGGTGTGTCTGCACTTGAGGATTGGAAAAGCTTCTCTTTTTTTCCCTACAGGGTGTTTTTGTTTTGAAAACTAAATCTGCAGAGAAAAGAGAACACAGATTCTGCTACCGGAGCCAAGTCTTCATGCCAAATTTTATGATATAGCATATACACCTTCAAAGTCTCACTTTATTTTGCTCATTAAAGAATTATTTGCACGGGGAGGCTTTGATTCTGCATGAGTGGATAAACTGTTGTTATGAAATTTCTTTCTTTCTTTAACAAACTACTGTTCTATATGGAGTTGACACTGAATCTTTAATTACCCTACATACTCTTGTGACAATTCTGTATTGTGTTTTGGCCTAAACATGCCTTAATGTCACTTTTTTCTTTTACTATCATTTCACTTGTTAAATTCTTTTGCCTGGAAAATGCCACATGAACACTGGGGAGAAACACCTCAGTTATTTAAAAAAATAAAAGTAATTTGAAGTGGAAGATTTTTAGAGCTGAACACTTATGCCAGGACCAAATTTCATCAAGAATTCAATAAGATACTATTTTTAACTATCAAATTGAAATTAGTTAATATACATTTTTGAAACTACTAGCACATGGATATACCAGCAGTTTTTCCAATAGAGATTGTTTAGCAATTGAAGTTAACAAGCAACAGGGTAGGATTATTACAAATAAGGAGAACCCTAAAAACATATATTTACCATCTTAATTTTGCAAGACTTGCATCCTCCTGTGTATTTTAGAACAAAACTTCAGTGGAGCTCAGGGTTCCATGAACTCAACAAAGAATCTTACAGCCGCTTCATACCATTTTAATTGAATATTTGAACTGCTCTGTTTATTTGATTTGCTGTTTGCTTATTGAATGCTAATTTTTTGTGCATTCCTTCCATAAGGTCTTTTTCTCCTCTGAAGTTACAAAATACTTTAGTGACATGTGTAATATGGTTACAGTAGGTGATCCTGAGTGTTCATCATTGTCCTTTTCTGGATCTCTGTGGCCTCTGCAATTTCTTTCTGCATGGCTCAGTGTAGTATCATTGGTGGAGGCAGTGGTGGAAACAATTTAATCCCATTTAGCAGTTGATCAAGGAGAAGAATGGTTTAGAAAGAAAAACAATTATCAGTGTTGAAAGACGGAGCAATGAAAGTAATGGTGATCTGTCTACCTTAGCGTCGCAGTCCTTCTTGAACTGAAGCTGGGAGAAGTAATAAACCATTGATACATATTTTTCCAGCAAATAAATATTAGAAATTATTTCTAATGAAATAATGATCTTTCACTTTTTTAATGAAGCTGAAGGACCAGAACCTCTATTGTATCTCTTTTAAATCGGCAATAATGCCACTGCATAAGAGTGCTATTTCTTAAGGCATTTTCTAAAAGTGGTGCATGAATGAATACTGTACAGGCATCAGATTTGGAACAGAATTGAGGCTGTTTATTGTAATCATAAAACCTGCTTTCCTGTGTTCTAAAGTTGTTTTTTTTTAATCAGCCAAGATATCAGATTACTTATAATTACAAAAAAAACCCCAACCAAACAAAAACCCTAAGTCCCAACTAAACAAAAAACTCCTTACTTGTTCTGCTTGCTTTCTTCAGCTGACCAAAAAATGAATTTTTGTTCCTATATTACCCAAGCTGGATTAGCATAGATGGTGTAGAACTGTATTTTAGCCAATGTGAAAGAATTATCTTTTAATTTCTTAAGTAAAATATTGCTTAAATGGTAGATACATTCAGAAAAAATGTTTTACTGGACAAAATAGTACTGGATCTTGGGTAAAAAAATTAAAAACCAATTGAAGGGAATTAAGTAATGTCATGGTTTGACACTGGCCAAACACCAGGCATCCATGAGAGTTATTAGTTTACTTTCTCTGGCTACAGTTGGGCAGAGGATAGGGAAATAAAAATAAAAAAATGGCTCATGAGTTGAGATAAGGATTGGGAGAAAAACACTCTGAGGGCAAAACAGGTTCAAATTTAAAGGTATAAAGTATATTTATTATTAACAGAGAAAGAGGAGGATAATGAGAAGTAAAACAAGCCTTTAAAACACCCTTTTCCCCCAGCCTCTCCCTTCTTCCCAACGACAGTGGAGGGAGGCAGGACATGGGGATTTGGTTAGTTCATCACTGGAGATCACCTTCTGTTCACTCAGGATGAGGAGTCTTTCCTCTGCCATGCTGTGGGATCCCTCCCATGGGCAAACAGTCTTCCCAAAAGCTGGCGTGGTGTGGGTCACTCTGGTGACCCACACTGGTGTGGTGCAGTTCTCTAAGGATAGGCTGCTCTGCTTTGGAAGCAAGGGCTCTCTGTCTCTACCTCTGGAAGCAGGGGCCCTCTCCCTCCATTCAGGTCTCCAACTGGATCACAGCGCCCCTCCGGCATTCACCTGCTTCAGCATGAGCACTCTTCCTACTTTTCCCTCATGCACTTCATGCATTACAGGAGAACAGCCTGTTTCACCATGGTCCTCACTTGCAGAGGAATCTTGGCTCCAGCGCCTGGAGCACCTCCTCCCCCTCCTTCTCCACTGACCTTGGTGCTGCCATGTTCTTTTCCCTCACATGTTCTCACCTCCTCTTCTCTGTCTAGAAGAAAAACTGCTGCTCATAGGTACCATTGCCAACAAGTTCCACAAATTCAGATTCCCACAGGATCCCCCAGTGCTGGGAAGTTGATCTCATCTAGGTTGGGTGCCGTTCCCCGTGTTTGTGCCATCAGCACCACGTGAGCAGCGGTGGCTGCCGCAGGCGGTGTTTGACGCCTCACCTGCTGCGGGTGCTGGAAGGGGAAGCTGCTGCTGCCCCTGCCCTCTCTGCCCGCAGCACGGCTGGCCAGGGCCAGGGGCCAGCAAGGGGAAGCCATGGGCTGCACCAAGATGGCAGCAGCTGCAGCAGTGCATTGCCATGTGCTGCACTGGAGATGGTCCCCACCAGAGGCACCTCGCCACACCTGGACAAAAGCTGCACCTGCACTGCTTTGATTTTCTTCTTAAATGTCATCACAGAGGTGTTACCAGCCTCTCTAGCTGGGCCCATAGCACATCCATCCATTTATCTTCAAAGCCATCAGAGACTGGCTCCGCTGGACATGGTGGAACGTTCTGGCAGCTTCTCACAGAAGCCACCCCTGTAGCCCCACTTTGCCACTACCAAAAAAATGAGGCTATGCCAAATCAACACAATTAATTAATTGCCTCTACTTCTTTTGTATATCAATTAGTGGCCCTAACATCTGAATGATTAGCCTGTATTTTACAGTCAAAATGCATGGCACAGAAGATCTCTTAGCAAATGTAATTATACTTTCACCATATTGTGCTTAGCTTTAATACACTGAAAAAGCCCATTCCTTCGCTGTTGCAGTCTAAACAAAATCAGTGCCTTGTGATCTAAAGCAGTGTCTTGTGATCTGACCAATTTTCAATAAGAGATCTAAGCAAGACTCTTTTTTCAACTGGTAATAGAATTTAGAGATTCTTATTCTTTATTGCATAGACACCTATTACAGTAATTCTTAACTTAGTTTGAGGTGCAAGTCAGCAGAAAATTCCCAGCACTAATAGGTGCTGCTCAGAGTCCCAGGATCCTCAGAAGCACTGTTTAAATGAGAAAACCCAACATACCTTTTCTGAAAAAAAAAAAAATCTTTATTCTGCAAAATACAAGATAAAATAATTTAAATTTCATGCTGCATGTATAAAATTTAAGTTAATGTTATTTTAAGGCATGTTGATTTTGAGTTTTCTGGTTGAAGACTAATGTGATGTTCATACCAGGGCTTTTATTTTGCAACTAAAAACATTTTTGACTGAGATTTTGGAAAATATGAGCATCTTCTAATGATTTTACATTGGCAAGAGAATGGGCTACTCTATCAGTTTTCCCATATGAAGCTATCTACATTAGAGAGTTAGTTATTTCTTAATGAATCTGCTATTTTTAGAACTTCTTTCAAGAACATTTTTAAGAAAAAGAAATCTAGACTTACATTTAAAGTCTGCCTTCAATCTTTGTTCTGTTGTATTTGCTGCACTGGTAGCTTTTAAACTTCTGCCTTTGCCTCTCTTCCCCTGCACTGTCAAACTGCTGCAGAGCACTCACAATTTTCTATGATCACTTGACATGTGTAAAACTGTCTTTCCCTTTTTGTAAAGCAACATCTTGTACTGTAGATGAACAAAGCATTGACGTCACACAACAGTGTCTTTAGAAATGCTGTATTTGTACTCAAACTAGTTTTCATTCTGTATCAGTATCTTTTGTCTGTCTTGTGTTCTTCGCTAAGGGATATCCCATCTGGAAAATAATGGTATGTATTGCAGAAAATAAAAGGATGAGGACAGGTTATTTTCAAGTGGGGTTAAATCAAGCTCATTTTATCACTGCTGTGGTTATGTTATGTTATGTTATGTTATGTTATGTTATGTTATGTTATGTTATGTTATGTTATGTTATGTTATGTTATGTTATGTTATGTTATGTTATGTTATGTTATGTTATGAAATCTACACAAAAATATCTGGGTGTGGAATAGAGAAACAGCAAAGAATTTCTGTGAGTTATTACTCCCCAAACAGCATGAGGAATTAATTTTAACCTGGGTTTCTGTTATATAAATTGCCATCAATGGAAATGGGAAGCTTAGAAGACAACTGTAAACTGTTCCATGTAATTTTTAACTGCAGTGTGACTTGTCCACTCTTTTAATATTTTTATCAGGAAAGTTTAACAAGTAGTGGTGAATGTCAAAGCAGAGAATTCATAAAAGATGGATTTTGCAGTGATGTTTTCTATATATCAGCCTTCTTCAAAAAGATATTGTTCTTTAAAAATTGTCAGGTTCAATATATATGAAAACATTCCCTAAAAACAAAGCAGACAAAAGAAACCACAAACAAACAAAACCCAACAAAAATACTGTATTTGCACAGTATTTTTTTCCTAAAACATCTAGTGAATAGATCTCTCTCCATATATAAAACACTTTCTCTGTTAAAATTTATGTGATTTAGTCAGCAAAGATCACATGAACTGAAACTCAATCTTTTATGATTCAGAAGTCAGTAAAGGAAAATGAAAGAATTGTACAAAACATTCAAAATTACAAACATATACATATACTTACAAAATGTCTAATACTTCAGTTATATAAAAGGCTGCCAATTACATGGAAAAAAATTTGTGTGCAATATGATTCATCTGGCTGCCTCAACATATTTAACACCTGACTAATTAATTTCAAGCATTAGAAAACAACTAAAATATATCCCAGTTTAATTTTTTAACCTGACCATTGGGTGAATAGTATATCTGAGTATATCTCATTAAGTACAAGCAAAATATCCTTTATTTAGATGAACCGCATTTACTGTCCTGTTGTACTGACACAGTGGATTTTTCCTACCTCTGTGATGAGAATTGTCAAGTGGCATAAATTAGCAGAGTCTTAGGGCCTCCTTTGTAACTGTACTTTCTGTAACACATCCAGCTCATGCCAGAGGAAGCATTTAGGAATCTTACTTCCCCTAAAATAAATGGAGTTAAATGCCAAAATACATTTACTGGCTCTAGGTTCTAGCTTTTTGTTCAAAAGTCTGTAATTCATTTCAGCCTTTAATCCTCAAGTGGCAGTAAACAACCACAATGCTCTAGAAGAGCATTGTAAGGCCGAAAACAGAAAAGTACTGAAATAAAATTGAAGTCCTTTGCCAGAAGTTCCAGAGACCTGATGTTATGTATTTATTGATTTCATTAAGTGGAGTATGATATCTCTGTAGGTCTGCAGTTTTCTTTTTGGAATGGTGTGCTGGGCCAAAAGTGGTTATTTTATTACCTACCTCTTCTGTCCTCTCCTTATCCTTCCCTCCTCTTTGTCCTTCCACTTACTAGTCTCCCTCTTCTTCATAGTCACCTTCACCACAGACATAATAACTTTTCCCATACCTTTGGTTGTCCTTACCTCATTTTCCATCAGATTATGATTTCTGCTCTTCAATAAAGCCCTAGGAGAAAAAAGCAAGTCACCCTGAAGAGAGAGACAGATGATGAAACAGCTGCAGAAGTGGTGGTGTGACTATTGCACTGTGGTGAGAAAGCATGGACATGGCAGCCTTATGCCTAACATGGTGTTCATCCCAATTCCATATCCCTGCTTATTCTGCAGAATGAGAATGCCCATGCTTTTCCAGACTTATATGACTATACTAGTTTTGAAAATTAGTTCATGTTGTTTCATTTCCTTTTTCAGTTTACCTGTTTTCCCAAGACTAAGAGTACTGAATATCCTTCTGTTCTACTTGATAATATTAATTTTCATTTATATCCTTCATTTCTTCACAGTTGTACATTTACTTAAGAGTACATACTAACTGCTCAAATCCATTTCCTCTGTAGTGACCAACAGGTATTACTTTTTAAGTATTATTCCTCATGTTTCTCAATGTCGGCAGCTTCTCCCTACACTGTAGCCTTCTTGGTAGAATCTGTACTTACATTTCTTTCCTAAAAGACCACTCCCACAGTTTTCAGAGTGCTGATTCTTCCATTACAACCCCTAACATCTACATCTCTAGAAGCCTATATGCACAGGCAGCATAACTGAAATTTGCCAGGACTTTAATTTGCTTCACACACAAGAAAATAAAACAACTATTGGGACACCTGCATGATATTTGGATGTGGTAAAACTGACCTCTTCTCCACTCATTCCACAGCGGTCTGCTGGGACTGAGTGATCTGTTCCCAAGATAGCACTCTTCTTCACGGGAGACCACAACACCTCTGTTTATCACTCTGCTTTTCACCGTTCAAAGGCTGGTCGTTCCCTGAATGACAGCTAAACTACTTCATTCAGCTCCAGGAAGGTCTTCAGTATTCATTAGCAGCTAATCAATCTCCTTTTTACTGCAGTCCCCTAAATAGGAAAGAGAATGCAGCACTGATGCAGCACTGGCTCTGGGTGATTTCCCTCTTCATGCAATCATTGTGGAAAGAAAGGATTCATAGGACATTTTCTATATGTAGTTGAACAGAAGCAGTCTAATCTCTAGAAGCACAGTCACTGCTTTTAATGTTGGAATAAGGGACAAGACAGCTATACAATAATAATTTTGGCATCTTAAATTCAGTTTTTATTCCCCTAAGAAATGCTCTTTTTGCAGTGAAGCTTAGTTATTTATAATTTCAGTAGCTAACAGTGAAGAAGAGGCTCATGCCTCTTCTTTCATTGGTGAGGAATGATGACGGAGATCTCTGAGATGTTTGCTGCACTACTGAGATTTTCAGGACTTTTCCCTTCTAAAATCAAGCAGTTGAGAAAGAGGGGTGGAAGGAGAAAATGTGTATTGTGGGGGAGGAGAGCAAGGGAAAGAAAGGAGTGTTTTCCACTGAACATCTGAGAGCGACTATTGCATTTGCTGAGACATCATTATTTTTAACTAGCTCTTGAAACTTCTAGGATGGTCACTGTTTGGAATGCACAAATGAAGGAAACTGAGCAGTTAGGGAAAGGAGATCTGCAGACTGCAGCTGGTTGTTAGGAGCAGAGGAGTTTTAAATGCCTACAAGTAACACTGCAAGTCATACTCCCTCAGCTGCTGCCTCTTCCATAGCTTTTCACATTAATGGCATATTAACCAGGCAAAATAAGGAGATTTACTGGCTGATGTTCCCTTCTCAGTATTGCCAGCACAAGTAGTCCATAAAATGGGCAAATTGAACACTTGCTTGTTGCTCTTTGCATGTATCCAGCCAAGACATTTAGGCACTCAGACAAAATGGTCCTGGATTTTATCTGAGCCTTGTTGACATGTCACATCACGTATCACCCTTGGAGTCCTCACTGTGTACACTGGCATCAGCACTGCCTACAGCAAACTGACTTTGGTACGTCTTTCCATGACAAAACCAGCCAGGCTTCTCCTAAAGTATGCAGCTAAATGAAGGATTGCTGGTAATCTATTTGTGTTCTTGGAAGTAGATTATGATTTTATTTGGCATGGCAATAGAAGAGCAGGGCAAGTGCTGTGAGCTGCCTATGGCAGCCAGACATTGTGGTCTTCAAGGTCTAAGGTCCTTCCACTGTGTGAGGAGGCTGTTCATTGTGAGGGTCTGTAAGTGCCCTCTGAAACTCTTGATGTGATTTCTGCTGAACAAGGAGATGAAAATGGCTTGCTGTGCTGTATTATGAGCCTGTAAGGTCATAATGAGGGAGTGAAGTTCGGGGGCAAGTAGGGCCTTTCTTAAGTTTCCTAATCATTCCAGCATATTCTCAGCTTAGGAAAGGCA
The DNA here is from genome assembly GCF_035770615.1 of Melospiza melodia melodia. Classification (NCBI taxonomy): domain Eukaryota; kingdom Metazoa; phylum Chordata; class Aves; order Passeriformes; family Passerellidae; genus Melospiza; species Melospiza melodia. The sequence goes on from NC_086226.1 coordinate 36,143,594, forward strand.
GGAAGGCAGTAGCTCAGGAAAACATTATGCATGCCTCATTTAATCAGCTCCGGATGGGTAGGTAGACTTTACCTTATCTCAACAGTGAGTACATACTAAAACTGTATCACATGGAATTAAGGTGTTTCAATGTACACAGCGTTAGTGTACTTTTCTGATTCAGTGTAAACAAGCCCTTAGGCAATGGATCTGGAGAGAGATGTAGGATCTTATTTCGATTAGCAATATTAGTGAAGGCAATAAGCTTGTTTCTATGAAAAATATCTCTGCATTTGAAAAAGCAGATCCTTATATTTAAAATCTCTGTGACAGTAGCATGTATGTTAAATTACCTGACTTTCTGGCACATTACTTACTTTTCTTGGACATATGTGTGATTCACATAGCTTTTGTGTCTATATATTTTCATTGACATTTTTCACCTTAAAATGAAAGAGGAATTAAATCTCTGTCATAAGCATTTCACACTGTAAGGATGAATGATTGCACTTTGATATTTGTGCACATACATATGCATACACATGCGTGTATATATGTACATGAGACATTGTTTTATATATATATATATGTCTCATATAATATTTCAGATTTAAGCTTTCCTGGGTCAATTGTGTGTGTGTGTATGTATGGGTATACACAAAACTCTTACTTGTTTTATGATTGTATTAACACATAAAGACATGGCTGAACTAGAGGCAAAATAGTTTATATAGTAAAAATAGATATGTGATGGAAAAGTACACAACCATACCCTGGCAATTTCCCATTTCTTCAAAGTATGACAAGAAGATATCTGCATAGTTCTAAAATGCTGTACAGCCTGACAAGAACAGTGCCATTAACATTTGAATGTCATAAAAAGCAGTTTATGAATATTCACATCTTAGAGGATTTCTCTCCCAAAGGTCTCTTGGTTGTGCAGGGGCTTAATTCAAGATGGTTTCTGTCAAAGATAAAGAAAGAACTTGAAACCAGAACAATTTTTTTTCTCATTTAATACAATTTTGACACACCTAAATGGGTGGTTTTCAGATGAAGGTGCCTACTACTCATAAAGAACTGTGGAAATCATAGGAGAGAGCAACCAAAGCTTGAAAATATTTTAAAATGTATCCCTCATACAGGTAATGGCATCATGTCATTAACTACTCATGAGAAAGTATTTTAAAAGACTGTGCCACTAAACCTTACCTAAACTTCTCCACAGGTTTTCATTGCTAAATTAAGAATTCATTGCCTTTTGTGTAGTAGAAATGACCATCACCTTTCTATATTAAATGGCTGGCAAAAAGTGACAATATAAAGTACCTTGCAGAGGAATCCGCAAGTCAACAAACTTCAGAAAATTAGCCACTATACGAGATGCACTAGGAAAAAAGTCTCAGAACTGCCTTGCAAGGAGTAGGCCTTGCATTTGAATTAACCTCCCATATAACACCTATCAATCTAATAATGCAAAATGGAAGACCTCATTGATAAAATACTCCTGTCTATTGCATAATACTCAATGCTGATATATATGTACAAAAATCCTTTAGATAATTACAGCATTAACACTTCCTTGAAGACTTTTTTCCCATATCTGTTTTTAAACAACAGGTCCAGAGTTAAACTTACAATCCAAAGCAGACCTCCCCTGTACTAACAAGCACTCATTAGAATGAAACCTTGCTGACACAGCCTAAATAAATTTCATGAATACTGACAAATTTAACATGATTGATATCAGTGATCAAAAGAATTAATGGAAATTAATTTTTTTGGGTTTTCTTCGTACTCTTTAAAATGGGATATATTACACCAAGTATGACACATTCTCATGAGAATTACATGCATAGAACTCATCAATTGTTATTCACTGAATAACACTGAACTGGCACGGATAAAACACAGCAAAGGGTAGAAGAATAATTATTTCATTAAAAAAATAATCCATCTCTTGCACAGATCAGGTACCAACAAGGGACCTCCAAGTCATGTTTAAAAAATAATCCTGGGAACTACATTCTTCATGGAGACAGTAGCAACCTTATTTTTAAAGCTGACAGTTCTTGCTGATTCATCCTCTGTACATTAATATTAGCAGCTGTTTTCTCCCCAGTGGTTTAATTGATTAAAATAATTTTATATCCTAAAACCAATTCATCCCACTTGTATTTAGTTTGGGTTTTCCTCCTTCTTAGTTCTCATTAATAATGTCACTCAAGTCAAAACATTTTTCTCCATTCCTAACAGTTGATCTAATTAAAGGTATCACCTTTTCTACAAACTTTGTCTAAATTTAGATCCCACAGTGTCAAAATTCATTGAAGGTCTGTCTCACCTGAGCTGAGTGTGGGTTTAATCTGAATGTGGGCTGTTTTATCACAGCAGTTGGAGATATGCTCTTGGAAATGGGTTGAGTCGATGCTGTCATGATACTCAGATGTATATTCTGCCACATTGCTGATAGCATAGTTAATCAGAAACTATGCATTTTCACTTAAGTTTAAGAAAGTAAAATATTTTAAATATTTTTTCTAAAAATAGAAATAATTACACCTCTAGACTAAAGTGCATTTCTCAAAGTACTTGGTAAAGCCAAGCTCTCTGTTGAGCACTTTTGCTTGCTTGTAGGAATGGAAATGAGTTAATAGAGAATGTTTTCACGTTTGCGGCCTGGAAAGTGACTATTTCCTTACTGATGGGGAATAATGCTCTAGAATATACCTGCCATGTAAAAATGTATAAAAATATCCTTTGATGGAGGAAAACAGTAGATGAAACCTCTGAGTTAAAACATAAAAAATTTATTGTTTACGTCTACCAAGTCTTAGAACATAGGACAGATATAACTGAAAAAAATACCTATTTGAGATTTTAAAAAATACTCTGAAACCATTTTTGTCAAAGGAAAATTAAAAAATATCTATAATGTTTCTATAAGGTTTTCAGTGATACTAGTGATATTAAAGTGCAATTTTTAATATTTTGTTTGTTCAAAGGGAAATGGATATAATATTTGTAAGAGGAGAACATTTTAGCACTTAGAACTATATAATTTCTATTGATTGTGTGAGGAGGAAAAAGGCAAAACAAATGTAGAAAAGGGGAACTGAAGACTTCATAAAGAAGAAAAATGGGGAAGACAAAATTATTCTTTTTTAATTGAACTTAAAATTGAATTTCATATGTAATGAAAGAAATCTGCATTTGCTCTAACAGATTCTGAAAAAAGTAATTCTTTTTCCCAAAGTGAAAAATATTTTGTCATGGACCATATTTTGCAGATGGAAGACAAAAGGATTTTTTAAACTCTCCTAAAAATGGTCCATGGTGGCTTTTCTAGAAATCAAAAACTCTTTTCCTAAAGTACAGTCTGTCAGTTTAAAGATGGAATAGTTCATCTCACTGGACTGTTTGCATGTCCTTCTTTCAAAAGGATTGACCTTGTGATTCCAAATATGGTAGTCCATAAGAAATTCAGTTTGAAATATCATTGAACCAACACTGAAGCCAAGAATTCACACATTGTTAGCATTTACTTTTACATTACTGACATTATTCACAGAAAAACACATGGGAAACGTAAAAAATTTATGTGTGCATACACACAACATTGTGCTAAAGACTAAGAGATTTGTATTGTCAGCATTAGCACCTTCTAAGAAAAATTAATTGTCAAAATAGAGGTAAGCCATAAAATGTAAAATGAATGCAATTCATCCTACAATTAGAGAAATCTGGTTTTATTTAACGTTTGTGTGATGATGGGTCCTACAGAATTAGCATAATTGATTTTCCATATAAGAGTATTCCCAGATCTGATTAGACGTTGGTACAGCATTCTTTTAGGATTTCTATTTGGACACAAACAATCTTAACAGCATAAATTGCTACCCTTCTAGGATACAAGAACTTGGCAAAGGCAGTCCAAAACTACCATTGGGGCATAGGCAATGTACTGAGCACATGGCTTATTTTAGGCAACTTCGCAGTTGGCTTTTTCTGCCAACTTCGTGTGTAACTCTTTGTCTTAAACTAGTCAGCAAAGGATTTTTGGTTATGATCTACAGATGTCAGTGTCCTCACATAGTCTGGCTTCATTTTCATTCCTTTCTCTTTGTTTTCACCAGAACAAGATTTATGTGGTGGTATCAGCTGTCAAAACAGACCCTTAGGCTAAGACGCTGCAGTATAGCTTAAAATCAGTGTTAAGGAGACTGTCCAGGAGCAAAGCACTCCAAATCAGGAAAGGGTAAAAGAACCTTGACACCACATTTTTGTCTTTCCTCCTTCATATGAAATGCTCCTCCATGTCCCAAGTGTTCTTCAGAATTCACAGCTCTCCCATGATAACCAAGGGAGATAAATACAAGCAAAAAGTTACAATATAATGGTTAAAAATAACTCTAAAACATTCCTAACCATGTCTAGAACACAGAATATAAAAAATAGGTTCTGGTGTTACCAAGGTTTTCTCTTGGTACTTGCATAATAATTCATCACTTTCATTTTACTATTTGAGAAACAAAGAAACCAAATGCAGACAAAATTTATTTGTATGGTGTATTTAAGCAGTGTATATTTGGGATTTTACTGAATAGAAGTTGTTTACTGAGTTTATCTTCAAATATGGTAGATACTTATGATGCATTTAGAAGTTATAGCAACACACTTCTAAAACTTAATTGCCACTGAATTATGACAGTTTTGTGTTAATTTCACCAGTATAAATTCATCCAGATGTCAACCACATAAATTCAGAAAATGCTACAGTAAGATATTTTGGCAAATTTAAATTATGGGATACTTAAAATAAACTTCAATATGTACTTGTTAGAGAAAAAAATAATTATTGCCTCTTTGTGTCTTTCAGGTGGTTATTACTTCCACTAATTATTATTTAATATTTGTATTGCAATCACGCCCAGCAGTTCCACTTTAAATCAATTTGAAATCCACCATTCAAGTCTCTACCTGAGCATTTAATAAACAGAAGTGCTTACCCCAGAGGCCTTTCAATTTATTTCCTGGAAAAGTGGAAACATGCAATCATAATGAACAAGAGCAGTAAGAATAGGGAAAAGCAGCAATTAAGCCCTGTCACTCAGAATAAACTATGTAGTAATTGTCCAGACCACTTAACTCCTGAGAGACAAACACACAGGTGACTGTTTCACCAAATGTTCTTTTGATTTAGGTGCATATTGTTGCAGTATTTACTAGTGTTCCTGTTCAAATATGAAAATAGAAATTAAATGAGAGGAGTTTTGGCTTGATGTCCAGCATTAAAATGTGTATAAAGGATTTGTTTAAATGTTCAGTGGGATCAGATGCATAGTCTTACTTGAAAGACTCATTATGTAACTCTGTATTTTGTCCTTTGTGCACCTAATCTGTAATTATTTGGTAACTGGGATACCATCTCTGGGAATTAATATTGCTGGGGACTCTGTTGGAGCTGTAATCTAAATACTGTCTTGATATTTATAGCACATTTAGATCCCTAGGATAACTCCTCGTATTTTCTTAATTTGTACAGATAGTTATATCTTGTCTGTGCACAATGTCTTCAGTAGTTATGCTCCAACTAGCTGTAGTTTCAGCAGACTTTGGATAGGCTTTTACTGTGATAGCTAAAATTGAAACTGAAACAGCATCTTACATTGCAACTAATGTTAACAACTATGGGAGATTCACCATCTGAGCAACAGTTGCTATAATATATATACTATATACTACTTCTCACACCCATCTATTACTTTGCTGCATTAATAAATGCATTGGGAAATTTGCAGTATACATTTCCAAAAATATTGTCACATTAAAAAGTTCTGATAATTCACATAGGAAAGTGCCGTGAAGATTTGATGATGGAGGGCATCAGTTGCAGAGAGCTAATCACATTAATTATCATATGTTATGTGGTTTATGACACGAATGATCAATCATTTGCAAGAGATTAAAAAAAAATTAGTAATTTTATTATAGACACAGTGTAGGGCACCGATGCAGGGCACTGTAGTGAGAAATTCTAAAGCTGTTGTCAGTGGGGGTAAAGTTCTCTTGCTTGGCCTTAGTCCAAAGCTGACTCACTTGAAGAAAATGGCTTTTCCGAACAAGAAGAAATAGAAGCGTTTTAATGTTTTGGGCAATATCTATATATACACATACAATTCTTTTTTTTATAAACTCTGATAGCTACATTTGATGTCGTTTAATTATTTAAAATTTAGGCAGAGATGTAGTCCCCAAAGTAGGGCTGAATGCTCTGCAAAGACAGAGAAAAGTAAGTAAAGAAACAGTAAGTGAATGTTATTATCCTAGCAGAAACACATGCTTCTTTTTTGTATCTGGATACAAGCTGGATATTTGAACATACAATTCCCATATACAGGCAAGAGGTTTAAAATTAATAACACTATTGTTAAACACAGTGGACTTTTATAAAAATTTGATCATCTCTATGTTTTGTTGAGAAAGATTAAACCCTTCATGCAAAACCCTATAAGAAAATAGATAAAGCAAGTAATGATCCTCAATAGGAAGTATCAATGTGAGTTACTGTCAAGGACTGGTAGGGGTTTCAAGGACTTTTTCCATCTAGTTGTACATTAAAATCAGGGACAGGTCAATAGTAACATGACACCATTTTACCTTACTGTTCAATGGCACTTCTTAGCATTTTGCCAATTTCTCAGTAAACAGATTATCATCATAAAACACTGTTCCATCTTAGTTGGTGGCAGTCCCAGTAGAGTAGCCAGGGATTAAATTAGCGTGAAAGCAAAACTACCTCTGTCCTTAGATATGGTCTCTGCTGAGCACAATTAAGGAGCATAAGGTGAGCAGCATGTACAATTCCACCCTGCTGTCAGCTTCATGTGCTGTTATGGCTGAGCAGAACTCCAGGCTCCAGGACTGTTAAAATGGCATATTGCATACACAACAGGTTATCAAATACCCATTTCAAACAATCCAGGAAATTAAACAGAAATTCACTGTTTCTGTTTGGATCACAACTGTACTACTGCAATCCAAACCCAACCGATACCAAAGCCGTGTGACCTATGCACTGCCGGTTTTTCAAGCATGTATTTGTACATGACTCTGTCAGTCAACACGCATTTTCAGTACCATTGTATTGTACTGACAGTGTTGAAATACTTGGAAGGGAAAGTACAGCAGTGTTCCAGGGTTTACGCGAAACATTGTGACAATATGTGCGGCAGTATTTTAATTGTTGTTGTTTGCATCCAAGTTTAACGTAGCACACCCAAACACCAAAGCGTGGGTGGAGGCTGTCAGTTTTTCCCTTGGGTGTGCTCGTTCCCTCAGACCCTTGGTAGCTCCGAGTCAGACAGCACAAGGTGCGGGAGCAGGGGTGGGATGGCCACGAAGGCGCAAAGGCAGCGCCTGACGGCGTGAGCCGGCGCCTCAGCGCTTTCCACAGAGGGTGCGCAACCATTAAATAACGAAGCTGAGCTGTTAACGAGGAAACTTCTGTCATTCAGGACTGAATTTGCCCGTACCTTGCCTGCAGAAGACAAAGTAGGACAGGCCCCACGCCGGGCAGCAGCGGGAGGAGCCATTCCGTGTCGGCGAGACACAGCCCCCGCCCGGCGCCGCTCCCGCCTCCCGCCGGCCCGCGCCCGCCACAGCCCCGCGCTGGCGCCCCCCGCCCCGCCCCGCCCTGCCCCTGCACAGCCCGCCCCCGCCGGGCCCCATTGGCCGCCTCGCCCGTCCCTCACGGCTTTCCCCCAGCTCGGCCCCCGCCCGGCGCTGTCCGCCCGTCCCTCCTCCCACCCGGCACAGCCAGTGTGGGCGCGCCCGCCGCGCCTGCCTGCTCCTGCCGCTGCTGCTCCCGCTCCCGCCCGCCTGCCTCCGCCTCCGCGAGGTCTCGGCCCGGGCTCTGCTCCCGCTCCGCCCCCCGTGCCGCTGCAGTGCCTCCCCCGTCTGGCCAGCGGTGCGCGGCGCCAGCAGCAGCAGGGGCGCGGCGGCTTCGCCCGCGGCCACCTCCCCTTCCCCCCGCCGCGTGTTTGCCCGCGACGTTCATTCCCCCTTCCCACAGCTCCGCCGCCTCCCCCGGCCCCCCGCTGCCGAGGCCGGGGAGGGGGGCGGGAGGCTGAAGCCGCGGGAGAAGGGGGAAGTGTGCGAGAGGAGGCGGGGAGCGAGGGCGGCGGCGGCGGCGGGCAGGTGAGGCAGGCGGCCATCCCGCTTCCCTTCAGCCCTCGGCGGTGGCGGCCGCGCTCGGGCGGCGCGACCCCCGTTGCGCAGCCGGGGGGCATCGGCGGTGCCCATCGCGCCGGGGGGGCGGGCAGGCGGGCGAGGGGCGGCGGCGGGCGGGCCCAGGCCAGGCCGGGCCGCGCTGGGTGTCGGGGGGCGCTGCGGTGCCGCCGCCGGGCGGGGCCGGCGCGACGTGGGGCCGGCCGCGGGGCAGAGCTCGGCGGAGGCCGGGAGGAGCCCGGCTGCTCTGGTGCCCTCTCCCCGTGCACACGAACTCCCTCGTCCTCGGCTAAAGCTGCTAACATTCCTTCTCCTCCTCTCCCCGTTCTCTGGCCTCTCCCTCCCTGAAGAAGAAAACTCGATTGGATTTAACTTGGGGTCGGAAGAAACTCCTGCCTGCTGGATCTGGTTTAGACGCCCCGACAGCTAAGGTAAATAGGGAAGGCTTGGGATCAGCAGCAGCAAAAACAACAGAAAAATCCTTCCTCTGGGAAGGGGGTGGAGAAAAAGCAAGGAGTTCAGGCTTCGTTTTATATCCTGTTTTTGGCCTTTATATTTTGTCTCTGTTTTCCGCCTTGGCCTGCACAGTTTAACTGCTCATTGTATTTCTCCCCGTCTCCCCTGTGAACCGAGGCGCTGGTTTCATGGAGGCAGGGAAAGAGTCTGTGAGACCGAAAGTTTTTAATCTCATCGGACACAGAAGTTTCTTTGTTCGGTCCGAGAAGGCACTGAGCTGAAGCTGCTCGACTGCGTAACTGCTTCTTCAGCTCCCTCCCTTCCAAAACGTTTGGTAACCCTGCAAGTACAATTAACTTATCGAGAAATGAGAAAGTCATAAAGGAGGTAATATATCATAAAGGAGGTAATATATTTTATTTAATCGCAAGCTCTTGAGGCTTCGTGCTTATGTCTGCCTTGTTTTCTGGAATATCAGTTAGTGTCTGGCCGGACTTCTTCAGGATTGCTCTTAAGTTTCTTTATAAAAATAAGTCCTCCTGGTCATCTGTAAATGTCGCAGTTTTTCCACCTTCGATTGCTGCAGTCACCCGTCTTCTTCCCCTTTACCCTCTCTGTTCTCAAAGCGACGAAGTGGGCTGCTTGTTTTTCAGCTTGTATAGTAGAAGTCTGTCCTGCATTTTGATCCTGGCAAAGTTCATCTTAAGAACCTTCATTTAAAACAAAATACAGAGCAAAACCAAAGCAGATAGGTAGTTATTTGACTTTTTAAAGTGCATGCAATTGAAGCTGTTAATGTAGCCTTGTTTGGTTTTGGTGACCACTTTCCCCTTTCTAATTTTTGGAAGAACTCCTTTTCGAAGCTGCTGAAGGGCAAATTAAATGCGAAGTTTTAGCGTAGGATTTTGTACCTCTAGCGCTTGTTACACCAACTAACTAGATGGAAGTTTACTTCTCATGCATCAAAGAGACAATTATAGGTTAGTTCTTTTGTGAAGGCAAGGAGTTTCTCATGTTGTGAATGTTTAGAACGAGGTAGAAACCATAGCTCTGGAATGTTTGTTCCTGTTTGAAACTCACAAGCAACATGTTGGTCATATAGGATGTGTATGCTTCAGTCTTGCCAATGTGTGACATGTATTGGTATTTGGGAGACTTGGACAAAGTAATTTCTGTGCAAAATGTTTAACACTCCTACATAGGTAGATCTTTAACATCGTGGAGTAATTTAGTGATTTAAGAAAAAATAATCCAACTCGATCTGTTTGATATACTGTAAGGAAAAATGTTAACACATAAATGCCTAAAGCAGGTTCAGTGTCTGATAACAAATAAATTGCAACTTATAGACTTACCTTTCCAGGCAGCAGTAAGGGTTATTCTTAGGCATGAGAAAGATCTGGACAAAATAAATGGCAGTGAACTTTGCTTTCCTTATGTGGCTGATGCTTGGCAGAAAGTCTGAATAGAGTAATCCTTATACAAAGAACCATCCCTTTCCAGAGCAGTGTTTCAGTCCCAATAATGACTTGAGATTCTTGAGGGGAGGGTGAGGAGTTGTAGCCGTGCATGACAAATTTAGTTGTAAACCAGTATGTTCATAATCAAGGCAATTTTGTTTCTTTTCAGGCCTTTTGTGTCTCTCATGATGCACTTGATATTTTTCAATGCCATGTAGAAGAATAGTTCCTTGTAGTGGAGGCACAACTTTTTACGCTAGTGTTTTGTCACCATGGTAGCTATGGATAAGGTCCTTTTTTAATGATGAAAGTGTAATTCAGTACTGCTTACAGCTCATGGTTATATCATTGAATGCCATTATGTCATTAACATAGTTTGGGAGTAACATGAAGGGATGTGTTTTTTCTTCAGATCAACAATCACAACTAAAAATCAGTCTGACATAGGTATTTTTATTATGAACAAAATTATTTAACATTACACATGGTAGCTCACGTGCTTGAAACAGCACTTGTATAGCTGTGTGTTGATGGCTTGGGGAAACGTTCTTTTTACCTGACTGGTTCTTATTCCTGAATTAAATTAAGCTTGAGTAAACATCGCTAATTTTAAGAAGGTATGCTCGCAATCAAAGAGGGAGAAGTTGCAGTATATAGCATACTATGGAATGTGATTATCATTAAGATGATTATTATATTAGTAAAATATGAATATATCTGTCTTATGCATAAGCTGCACAGTAGACAATGCTTAGTGTAAACACAAAGCTCTGTAGGGTATCAATTTGCACATCATGTTCATATAGAATGGATAAAGGGTCTCTGTGGAGAAAATACTAAGGATAGTTTCTTAGTGTATTGAGTTGGTGGTCTCAGAAAACTGTTATGATTTGTTCTCGGTGGAATTTGTTGAGAATCTTTAGTCCCAGTCATTAAGAGCCATGCTTGGAAGATCAAAGCTAAGGAAAGGCTTGCACATGTGTAACATACATTATACCTCACATGTTAGCAGTATGTCCTAGAAATAGAAGGGGATGGGAGTAAATTCGTCAGCTGGGCTTTCCGGTAGGGCTGTAATGAATCACTGTCTGTCTGCTCTGCGTTCTTGTTTTCTTTTTGTCCTTCCTGCTCCTAAGCAAAAAGGAAAACCCTTTTGGGAAAATGTTATGTAAAGATCAAATAGTTGGTATGTCATATCTTCCGCAGATTCTCCCTATAGAATAACCTGATCTACTGAAGAAGTGCCTGACATTTAATCCACGTAGAGGAATTAGAAGTCTAACCTTTTCCAAATGAGTTACTAGTGAAGTTGGCGGAAGAGTTACTCATACGGACATCAGAATAGTAGACAGTATTCCTATGTGAGCATGCAAATGTTTGTGGTGACATTTGAAATAGAATAGTTAAGAAGATCATCTAGAAAATGAAGATTTCTAAACATTGCTCTTTTACCTTGTCAGTTTTTGAGTAAGTTCAACAATTTGTCAAAAGACACTTTTCGTATCAGAATGAAAACATTTGAAGGTAGTTTGAGTAGTAAATAGTCTGTATTTAACCATTGGTAGTGGGACTTTTTAAATGATTTTTTTAGCTGTGGAAAGGTTACTTCACTGAAATACAGCTTTCACATTAAACTTAAAATACAGTGTTTGGATGTTGAGTTAAATCTTAGAAGTGTAATGGTTTCAAAATAAGGATGCTGATTAGGAGAGATTTATTGTATCTCCTATCTAATTAAAATGGAAAGAATTGTTATGCTGGAATCAATAGATTTTTTCTTTTATAGTAATCTCAGGATAATTAGGCTTTTTCTGCAGGCTTGCCTTCATTGTTGCCAGATGAAAAATTGTTTGCACCTGGTGGGCCAATGCAATGCTTATTCTTCAAAAACCACTGGCCTATGGAACTGCACAACACATATTCTTTAGGAAGAACTGGAAAGCAACCAACCCAGTTGTGCCAACTTTTACCAATTCTCAAGCAGTCAGCTATGACTTTGGCATTGCTGACCACCAGGGACCACCAAAGAGACTCCCAGGACAGAAAGACACATGTGGAAAGGGGAGAGAAAATATATTAATGATTTTGGGGAAATGGTTATCATATGTATGTTTATTCCAGGAAATCAATGAATATGTATGTAAAATATAGTATATAAGCAGGAGGTTTTTCTCAGCATGGATGGTATTTTGGAGGAGATATCCTCTTGTGCATCCAGCCACATAAAGAATGCCTGCTTCTTAATACTGCCTTGGTGGTAAGGAGTTCCTTATTTTTACTGATTTTTGGTAATGATTTTGATGACCCAGATGGGACCTAGTCTTGAATTTCAGTGGATACAAAGGAACATCATCAAAGTCAGCTTTTTTTAAGATACTTGTTTCTCTGATGCTTGAATTTCAGTACAAGTGTTTGAGTTATTACTCTTTGTACTTTCTGTATAGGGGATTCAGAAGCATGATATTTCAACACTGGGCTGCAATTCCACCTTCAAAAATACATTGTAACTTCTCATAATTGAGAAATAAAACTGAACAAACCTCTTCCTTTGGTCTAAATGAAATCAAAGAGAAGTGTACTTATGTTGGAGAACACCAGCATTGCAGCTGTCCTGCCTAGGGTAAAAAGTTAAAGTTTAAAAGTGCAAGTTTAAGTTAAAAAGTAGATTAGCTTTTTTTCCTGTTCTTGGAAGGAATTTGTAGATACTTGACACTAAGTGATCACGTAGGAACAAACAGTGATGATTAAGCAGAGTCTGAGGGCAATCTGAACAATCTTGGCTGCTGTGGAGATCCTGGCAGTTGTAATAATGTTATAAGGTAACTGAGCCTCATAAGCTGAATTTTATTAGATAAGATAGTTTGTATAGGTTGGAATGTAATTGTCTTGCTGTGAACTTGTAATGCTCAAGGGCTACTTCTTGTGTCAGTTGTCTGCAGCCAGCTTTAGGAATGAAAAAAAGTTCAGAGATGGTTTGAAGTATTAGTAAAAGTCACAAATACTTGAAGTGAAACATTTATAATTTAGGTATTAATTTGGAGTGGGTGATATTTTCCTGCAAAGTGGCCAGGGCTCTATTCTCCTTGCTCCAATCCCAATAAATAAATAAATTCAAAATATTTGCAGTTCTGGTGTTGCATTAAAGATAGATGCAGAAGGACAGTATTGTTTGTTTGAAGTAATGTGCTTTGAGTTTTACTGCTGTGTTTAGAGTCTTCTCGCCAGTTTTCAGCTTTCACTTGGCATGAGTAGTTCCTGTAGCAACTGCATAAGGGGTTCCATCTCCTTAGACAATTATGGAAGAGAAGTTTCATGTTCTTCCTTTGTCCTGTGATATGGGGTATGTGATTAGTACATTTGCAGAAATTATTTCTTCTGATTCTTTGCCCTCCTTGTCGTTTTTCAGTACATACCTTCTAAAACTTCCAAGTTTTCAGAAGCAGAGGAGAGGGCATAGGTGCTTTGAGCTATATCAGTGCACCTACAGAAACATCTGAAATACAGTGCCAGATGATTGAATGTCATTCACAGGCTTCGTTATCTAGAATGACTGCAGAAATCATTGTAAGTGTTTGAATGGTGGAAACTGTTTCCAGGCTTGTCTAGAAGACTTCTGATAGACTGCTAAGGTTTGAGAGCTGCTGCTTTTTCCCCATGTGGCTGTTGTCTTCCTGCCATTACTCTATCAGAGGGGAGAAGTAATAATTTAGAAGATCTATTGATTTGTCAATTACATCAAGTTTCTGCAGGTCTTTTGTCTTGCAGGTAACCGTGAAGATAACATGAATTTTTGTATTTGAAACTGGGTATCTGAGAACATTTATTATTGGGAATTACAGGGTTTTTTTGTCTGTGGAAAGATGTTGCTTAAAAATCCGCATGTGCTTATGCGCTCTCATGGTGCAATGAAACAACAAAAAAAAAGCTTGGCTGCAGTGGTATTTACAAGACAGAGGCCTATATTTTCAGTAAAATTAGACTGAAAAAGTGTGTCAGCATAGCAGTCTAAATCATTAGTGACTTAAATGCTTTGTAAATGCTTGCTTTCCCTGCTTATGCTGCTGAGTATGATAGATGTTTAATTTACTTAGGTTCCACTTTGGCCTTTGAGATGGTCTACTTGAAGGAGGATCAGTGAACGTGCAGACAGCAGATAATGTTCGCTGGTCTCCTGTTGCTGGTATGTTAGCTTGCTGTGGCATGTTAGTCTGTGGTGGCCTGGAATGTGAGGTTGGTAGTTAGCTCCTTTTAGGAGAACATACTCATTTTGGGCTACTTCTGGTCACAAAATCATATGTGGTGCTAACCCTGGAGCTTTGTTAGTTATTTAATTTCTGAACTGCTCTATATTTTTAGGGGATTGGCAGTAAAATTCATCACTGAGGGGGAAAATTCAAAAGTTCACTTCTTCCTGGTTCATACCTATTCAGTCTTTTTACTATGTCTGCTTTGCTGTAGTAAGCTCATACAGGATGATTTATTCCGAGTAATTAATGAGTTCTTTAAACATCTTGGAGGAGTTATAGGCCAAGGGAATTGAGTGTGCAACGCTGTAGAAAACAGTGTTTGGAACAAGCCTACAATTTTACTTAGGACTTCTGTCAGATCGCTGTTGTTG